>NC_083321.1:37184743-38384743 GCF_963455315.2 Globicephala melas | reverse complement strand
CTTTTAATTTTAGACTATGAGAAGATTAAATAGCTATGAAGCAGTTTTTGAAATGTGAAGATATCTTAAAGAAAGTAATCTCATTGTTCATATGATCATCTCCATATATTCAGAGAAGGCATTTGACAAAAATTAACACCCCTTCGTAATTTTAAAAAAGTAATAAAATAGTAATCAATAGATACTTCTGTAACATGATCAGATATGTCCAACTCAGCTACACATTGGGGAAACACAAATATATTTTCTCACTAAAAGCAGAAACAAAACAATGATGCTCACTGTCACCACTACTAATTAATATTGTTTTGGAGGTACTAGCCAAAGGAATTATACAAATGAAAAAATTGGAGGTAAAATAATCGGAAAGTAGGGGATAAAACCATCTCTATTTGCAGGTAATATAATTATTCACTTGGAAAACCCAAAGAACTTGTCTGAAAAACTTAGTATATACAAAAGTAAAATTCAGCAAGGTAAACAATATACAGAAATCAGTGTTTTTCATATGTACAAACAACAGCCAGTTAGGAGATATAATGGAAGAAAAGACTCCATTTATGATACCAACAAAGATAAAACACCCAGAATAAACCTATTAAGAAATGTGCAAAACTTTCAGATAAAAACTTTAAAGTGCTCCTGAAGAACACGAAAGTAGATTTGAAAAAAGGGGAAGACATAACATCTTTTTGATACAAAGACTCAACATTATGAACATGTCAGTTCTTCTTAGGTTAATTTACAAATTTAACATGATCCAAATAAAAAGATGTACTTTTTTCCCCTGGCACTAGCCAAGTTAATTTTAAAGTTCATATGAGAAGGGAAATGAGCAAGAAAACCGATGTGCCTATGAAGAAGAACAAAGAAGAAGGACTAGATATATTAGATATTAAAATATATCACTAAGCCTCAGACATTAGAACTCTATGGTTTTGTCATGTAAGTAGAAAGACCAGTGGAACAAAATAGAAATTCCAGAAATAAAATTAAATACATATGGAATTAGTTTGAATTAAAGGTGGTATCTCATTATTAGTGAGATAAAGATTAAAAAAAAAAATAAGTAGTCTTAATAGAGTTGGATAGCCATTTGGAAAAAGGTAGTTAGATTTATATCTCATATACATCAGAATAAGTGCTTATATAAATCAAAGATTTAAGTGTAGAAAATAAAACCATAAAAGCAACAGTTGACAGCATAAGTGAATTCCTTTATTGTCTTGGAATGGCCTTTCTAATTATGAATCAAAATCCAAGGGCCAGCTTTGGCAAGTGGGAGACCCTTCAGGCTGGCTCCTGTGTCCTTGTAACGTGCCCCCATAGGTTGGTTATCTGGGTGGTTCATTGTCATCAATAAATATCTGAATACTTACTAAGGGTGGAATAGCAGTTCTTAAACTTCAGATTGCATAAAAATCACCTTAGGGAGCTAGTTAAAAATGCAGATTACTGGATCTCACCTCCAGATACTCTGATTCTAGGGATGAGTAATCTGCATTTTATCTTTTTAAAATAGTTATTTATTAATTTTTATTTTGGCTGTGCCGGGTCTTAGTTGTGGCATGCGGACTTCTTAGTTGCTGCATGCAAACTCTTAGTTGTAGCATACATGCAGGATCTAATTCCCCGACCGGGAATCAAACCTGGGCCCCTGCATTGGGAGCACGGAGTCTTACCCAGTGGACCACCAGGGAAGTTCCTGCATTTTAAACATGTACCTCTGGTCAATGGATCATATTGGAGAAATTGTGTAGAGCAGTAAACTCTCTGCTGGTGAATAGACTTAGAAAACAAGTACCAAATACTCTTTATCCTGAACTAAGGATATCAATGAGAGGTAAATTAACTCATACCATCCTACTTCAGCTGGTCAGACACACAAGGTAATTCCATCCTTGAAGCCAGGCCTAAGGTGGTTTGAGATTTCTTTGCCCTTAGACAACTTCCATCCCCTTAATCTTGGCAACATTTTCTTTATTCCAAGACAGCGGCTGAATTTCATTATCTAAAGTAAACTGTTTTATATGCTTAGAAAAGTTATGAGTATTTTCTCATTGATTCAAAATTTATGAATTAAAATTTCTGATAATTTGAAGGAGGGCTTAAAGCGTCTTAATTTTGCAGGGTGTGTGTGTAATTTTTAAAGTAGGCAATACATTCACATGGTTTAAAAAAACAAAGTGTAAGGGGCTTCCCTGGTGACGCAGTGGTTGAGAGTCTGCCTGCCGATGCAGGGGACACCGGTTTGTGCCCCAGTCCTGGAAGATCCCACATGCCGCGGAGCGGCTGGGCCCGTGAGCCATGGCCGCTGAGGCTGCGAGTCCGGAGCCTGCGCTCCGCAATGGGAGAGGCCACAACAGTGAGGGGCCCGCGTACCACAAAAAAAAAGAAAAAAAAAAAAGTATAAGAAAGTATATAGCAAAAAGTTCCATGATATTTTTGTACTTTATCAGTTCCCACTGCCCCTAATACCATCCTCCTGAGTTTCTTTACTCACATATAAACAAATACAAATAAAAGTTCTTATTTTTCCTCTCTTTTATACAAAAGATACATGCAATACACGTTTGTAGCTTGTATTTTTCCTTTATGAATATATTTTGGAGATCTTTCTGTATTAGTACATAGAGACCATCATTTTTTTTAGCAACTGCGCCGATTTCCATTATATAGGTATACCATAATTTATTTACCAGACCCCTGTTGATAGGTTATTTGGGTTATTTCTAGTGAACACTCATGTACACATACCACTATGTATCCATGTAAGATTATCTGTAGGATAAGTTCCCCACAATGAAACTGTTAAACCAAAGGATATATGTATTTGTAATTTTGGTAGATACTGCCAACCTCCACAGAGGGTGAACAATACCCATTCCCACCAGCAATAATTTCTCACAGCCTTGCTAATTATAAGTATCATCAAACTTTAGGAGTTTTGCCACTCTGTTAGATGGTATAATTGTGCAGGTTTAATATGTATTTCTCTTATTTTGAGTGAGGCTAAGTGTCTTTTCATGTATTTCAGTGATGGGTCGTATCCGTTAGGGCTAGGTTTTGTAACAGAGCTTTTCTTCATAAGTAAAACTTCTAGTACAGGGCCATACTGAGAATTCAGTGAAAGCTTAGTTGAACTAAATTCAGCTGTTTCTTACTTTCTGGCATAACAATATGTTCCAGGCTCATCTTGTACTTTATACCCTGCCCTAGCCCTGGAATTAGCCATTTCTCTGAGGATTCCTGGTTCTTAATTTTAGTGCGAAATGATGTTGCAGACCAAGAGATGGCACTAGGTGTGCTCAGTACTCCTGGGATATATTTTCTTCTTGACACTTCCATAGGACAGAGATAGGAAATACATGCATGTCCATACACATATGCATGTACACACACATATATAAATATATATTCATACACATGCATATATGTGTACACATTATATATGTATGTTTAGAAATAATAAGTTCACACAGTTAGCACTAATTCCCACCCCTTTCCCCAAGTTTCTTACCTGCCTTCCATCATTTTCATGTTTGTATGTTCTTTTTTCCTAAGTGAGAATCCTGACTTCTAACAAATCAACACATGTACATATTTTGCTCAGTTCTATAATACAACTGAAATCGTCCAGAATTGCTTCACTCATTCAACTACAATACACTATAGCTTTTTTTTTTTTTTTAAGTTCTTTACAAAGAAAACTGTTGATGTTTCTTTAAAAATCAGTCATAATCAGGGACTTCCCTGACGGTCCAGTGGTTAAGACTCTGTGCTTCCAGTGTAGGGGGCGAGGGTTCGATCCCTGGTGGAGGAACTAAGATCCCATATGTTGTACTGTGCAGCCAAAAAAAAAAGTCATAATCAATTGAATTTACTGAATTAGATTTTTATTGTTCCATAAAGGATTAATTGGAGCAGCATAAAAATAGTTCCTTCATATAAATTTTAGAGCAATTCTTTTTAGAAATTCTTCTTAGGACTTCCCTGGTGGTCCAGTGGGTAAGACTCTGTGCTCCCAATGCAGGGGGCCCGGGTTCGATCCCTGGTCGGGAAACTAGATCCTGCATGCATGCCGCAGCTAAGAAGTCCGCATGCCTCAACTAAGTAGTCCGCATGCCACAACTAAGAAGCCCACATGCTGCAAGTAAGCATCCACATGCCGCAACTAAGAAGTCCACATGCTGCAAATAAAAGATCCCACATGCTGCAATTAAGACCTGGTGCAGCCAAAAGAAAAAAAAAATTCTTATAAAAAAAAAGAGGGCCTCCCTGGTGGCACAGTGGTTGAGAGTCTGCCTGCCGATGCGGGGGACACGGGTTCGTGCCCCGGTCCGGGGAGATCCCATGTGCCGCGGAGCGGCTGGGCCCGTGAGCCATGGCCGCTGGGCCTGTGCATCCGGAGCCTGTGCTCCACAACGGGAGAGGCCACAACAGTGAGAGGCCCACATACAGCAAAAAAAAAAACAAAAAAAAAAAAGAAAGAAATTCTTCTTAGACCTTTGGTGAGGGTAGTATATTAGAGTTTAATTAAAAGTACGAAATTTGGTACTTTTACAATAATGAAAAAGTTTTTACTGTAAATTATACTGGAAAAGATAGCTAACTAGTCTTTCTTGAAATAACATTAAAATGTACACATTAAATTGTATTCCATTCTAGATTCAAGGGCATTACCTTTGACTAGAATAACAATATGTACAATACTCTAAAAGAAAATACGAACTTTTAAATCTAAAACTTTGAATTTTCTTATAAAATCCTATAGGAATTAATATGAATGCTTATTCTTATGTATTATTTATATTAATGTTTCTAGCTTCTAATAAGTTATTGTTTACAGTTTTCTCTTTTTCTTTCAGATACAGGCATAGACCACCATGCTCTTCTAAAACAATTTGATCATCTAAATCACCTGAATCCTGAGAAGTTTGAATCTACAGATTTAGATATGCTAATCAAAGCGGTGAGACTCATTTCAAAATGTGTTGTCTTTGTTGTGCCTTTGAGGTTTTGTAATTTGACAAGTAAATTCCATGACGTGGTAGTATAACTTTTACATACTCTCTAGAATATCTTTAAAGGGAGATAGCTTAACCCTTATTAGTATAGATAATAATGTGGACATACAGGTCTGTAATCCCTTGCCAACAATTCCAAAATACTATAAAAATGGAAACCTGGCTTAAATTATAGTAAGGCTATTTATAGGTTTTATTTAGCTTACTTAGTGTATTTATAGATTTTGATAAGGAAGTACTAATCTGTTTGATTAGAAACTCTTCTGGGGTGTTAAATGATATGGCATATATGCCGTATGTCTTTTCTAAAATCTAGAAAATTCTTAAACACATCCTGCCTCAGGGATTTTAGATTGTAATTTGTAGACCTCTCGTGTTGTACTGTATGAAGTTAGCAAATTAGATGTTCTAGCCTGGGTGTTACTAGATTTAGTTAAGTCGTTAGGAACTGTTCTAGTTCTCTATACTGTACAGATTTGATACAGTCCCTTCCTTTTTCTTCTTTTTAAAATAAATTTATATATTACTTGCTTATAAGGAACTTCCTAAAGTTGAAACTAGCTTTGAACTTTTAGTTTCTTTGAATGCCTACATCTCTGAGAGTGATAATGACTAAAATAGAAGGGTAAAATTTAAAACAGAAGTCAAATATGTTTTGGCCCTCCTATGCTACCTTCTGTTAGAGAGTATGCTATATGCAAGAAAGCCTTTATTTATATTTTTCAAGCACATCTTCTTATTTAATTTAAAAATTGCATTATAGGCTACAAGTGATCTGGAACACTATGATAAAGCTCGACATGAAGAATTTAAAAAATATGAAATGATGAAAGAACATGAAAGGAGAGAATATTTAAAAACACTGAATGAAGAAAAGAGAAAAGAAGAAGAATCTAAATTTGAGGAAATGAAGAGAAAGCATGAAAGTCATCCCAAAGTTAATCATCCAGTAAGGATTATGACTTTGTAAAACCATAGTTAGATGAAGATACTTCTTTGTGCCAGATAGTAGAATTTTATAAGTTATTAGTACTTAAAATCTTGATTCTTAATTCTGCAAAGTTTTTCAATTTTATATTTTATTTTGAGCCTATATACATAGATTATAGTTTGTCTTGAGTGGTTTTTTTTAAATTGATTCACAGGGAAGCAAAGATCAACTAAAAGAAGTGTGGGAAGAGACTGATGGATTGGATCCTAATGACTTTGACCCCAAGACATTTTTCAAATTACATGGTAACAGATTTGATACAATATTAATATTTATATCTTTTGTTTGAAAAATTATAGATGCTTTACTCTTAATTGACTTCTGCCAAGGTTTGCTAATCGAGTCCTATTGATAGTAAACATTTAGAGTTTTCCTCTAGGGTAGTATAGTAGTCTTTATTGCTGGTCTGCAGTATAAAATATTTTAGGTCAGTAGCTATGTCTTTATACTTGCTTTTACTTTTGAGTCATTTTATGACTTATTACAAGTTTCTCTGTAAAATGAAGGCATTTCTGTGACTAGCTAGGTTATATCTAATGGACTTTATGCTGTAATATTAAAATTTACTTTTAGTCTTATAGCATATTGCTTCACTTTATATTTTGGTTAATATATATATTTTTCTAAATAACAATGTTGAATTATGAATAAGTAGTGAATTGTTATCAGTTGGACTGATCTGAGGCTTCATAAGAAAGAAGGATACCTTTTTCTGTAGCATGTTGATGCTTCGTGTTAAGTAATACTTTTGCAAACCATTAGTAATTAGTTGTATTTTAACTATCAATTTTCTAAGGCATTAAAATCAGTTTTTGCATTTGTAACTTTTAAACTTTAGATGTCAATAGTGATGGCTTCCTAGATGAACAAGAATTAGAAGCCCTATTTACTAAAGAGGTAAATGAGTTCATTAAGTATTCAGTGGTTTTGCTCTGTCTTTTTTCCTTCTATTATCTTCCTTTCTTTTATGTTGGTTTTAAATTTTTCTTTTTAGTTGGAGAAAGTATATGACCCCAAAAATGAAGAGGATGATATGGTAGAAATGGAGGAAGAAAGGCTTAGAATGAGGGAACATGTAATGAATGAGGTATGTTTGAAAAGTTTATCTGTTACTTCTGTGGAGTTTTCAAGTTCTTGCAATAAATCTTACTGTAAAATGGAAAATAAATATATATAATATTTAATTGGATTTTGCATTTTTGATCCAGAACAGTCAGTAGGTTCCCTTAGTGTAAATAAAATTATTTTGTAACTGCTTTAAAATATTTTAAAATATTAAGATGCTGCTGCATATAAAAGAATGCTGTAAAGCATTCTTTTAGAAGTAAAAAATAATGTAGTCCATTATTTGATATTGTAAATGCTGTATTCGTTTTTGCTAAGAAATTAAAAAACTCAATACCTTAATGGTTTATAACAACAAGTATTTATTTCTTGTTCACATTACTAAGCTGAAAACTCTGAAATAGCTATCATAGGCAGGGTAACTTAAGCCCACTTTTTTGTTGTTTTGTTTTGTTTGTTTATTTGTTTTTGGCTGCACCACGTGGCTTGTGGGATCAGCTTTTGGGATCTTAGTTCCCTGACCAGGGATCGAACCAGGGCCCTTGGCAGTGAAAGCACAGAGTCCTAACCACTGGACCACCAGGGAATTCCCCAAGCCCACTGTTTTGCTTCAGTGATTTTCACCTGTTATTTGAGCTATTTATGGTAAATTGGGATTTTTGTTGAGTGCTGGCTTCCAAGTAACAAATTAATTTCTTTGGCCATCATAGAGTTCACTTTTGTAACTGAATTTGCCATAGTCTATAAAAGCCATTAAACAGGGTTTGGAAAGGTTGTCAACTTTAGCTTTGATTTAGTTAGTTGTTTGTTTTTAGGAAAACATTGTTGAGAGCATTTTAACTTAAACTCCTTTACTCTTGGCTAAAACAGTCTTCTTTCTGGAAAGATTGTTTTTCTTGCCCAAGCACTTGGCTTTGAAAGGAGGTCTGGTGAGTAAGGAAAACAATACTAGTCTACCCAGTCATATCAGCAGACTCAAACTTGGTGATCTTTGGGGGTATCAGTTATTTTCAAATTTGAATTATATAGAAGAAAAAGTTATCTATTTTCTGATTCTAGGATAATGTTGAGTGTCCTGTTTTGATTTTTTCCCTCAGTTTCTCTGGATGTTAGGCTAGCCCTAATTGCTGTATATTTATGTAGTAGCATCTATTAGAAGAATTTCTAGTATCTAAATAATGTGAAAGAGTTATTTTATTTTACATGTACACTTTCCTTTAATCAGGTTGATACTAACAAAGACCGATTGGTGACTCTAGAAGAGTTTTTGAAAGCTACAGAAAAAAAGGAATTCTTGGAGCCAGACAGCTGGGAGGTAATAGAACCTACGTGAAATGAGATGTATCGTTCAAGAAATTCTACATCAGTCTATTCTGCTTTTAACTTTTATTTGCCATTATGTTTGCATGTATAGTTTTACCATCTTGGCTTTTCATATGAAATTTCACTATAAAATAATGAACTTGATTTCTTGCAAAGCTGGGACAATTGATCTCTATTGGTAATCACATTGCATGTAATTGTGTCTTTCTAAAATCGTCCTTTTTTTCTTTTTGCGGTATGCGGGCCTCTCACTGTTGTGGCCTCTCCCATTGCGGAGCACAGGCTCCGGACGCGCAGGCTCAGCGGCCATGGCTCACGGGCCCAGCCACTCCGCGGCATGTGGGATCTTCCCGGACCGGGGCACGAACCCGTGTCCCCTGTATCGGCAGGCGGACTCTCAACCACTGTGCCACCAGGGAAGCCCTAAAATCGTACTTTTTTTGTGTGTAAAATATGTTCATTCTTGAAAATTAAAAATATGGATACAGTTAAAGTATGAATTCGAGGTTACATGTAATTCTACCATCCGGAGGTAGACACTTAAATTATGCATTGTGTTATGCCAGTTTGGAAATCGTTTGTATATTTAGTATATGCATATATAGCATACAGTGAATAAATAGTATACTGTCCCATTTTTAGCTTACATATACACATAAATTCATATCTATATATATTTTTAAATGGCTTCATATATTCACTATATAAATGACTTTGTATGTTTGTGAAATTCTGTTTTCTAAAAATATAACAATATTTCATGAACATTTCAATGCCATGTCTCAAAATCTCGATTTGAAAAATGACCACTTAGCATGCAGTTGTGTGGTTGTAGCATAATTTATATAGCCATTCTTCCAGATTCAGACATTATGGGTCAATTCTAATTTTTTTTTACTGTGATAAATAACATTATGATGACTATCCATTTGTTCATGCATTTGGGGGCATCTGTGATGATTTCCCTGGGATTAATTCCTAGGAATAGAACTATTCTCAAGTTTTATGAACATTTTTTGGTTTCTAAATATATCTGTCAAATTGCTCCTGAAAAGTATTTGAATTTATACCGTGGTTTACTGTGTATAAGTGAGTGCATACACATCTTGAACAGAATAGTTGAGCGGTACCAAACAAAGTAGATTGAAAAAAGAACATTGTCGACAGGTGCAAGCCGCGGCTATCAGCATGGACACCAGCGACAGGCATGAAACGCTAAGGCTGCTACTGCAGCCACCAAGAGGCCTGTGTGCAAGCACAGGTCACTATCCACACCACCCCGGGAGCCTGTGCATCCCGCCACTGCCAGGGTCCGGTGATCCAGAGAAAACTTCCCCAGGAGAACACACAGCATGCCTCAGGCTATTGCAACGTCATGTCAGCCTCTGCCGCCACAGGCTCACCCCGCATTCCATACCCCTCCCTCCCCACTGGCCTGAGTGAGCCAGAGCCCCGTAATCAGCTGCTACTTTAACCCCATCCTGGCTGGGCAAAGAACAGACGCCCTCAGGCGACCTGCATGCAGAGGCAGGGCCAAATCCAAAGCTGAACCCTAGGAGCTGTGTGAACAAAGAAGAGAAAGGGAAATCTCTCCCAGCAGCCTCAGGAGCAGCGGATTAAATCTCCACAATCAACATGATGTACCCTGCATCTGTGGAATACCTGAATAGACAACGAATCATCCTAAAATTGAGCTGGTGGACTTTGGGAGCAACTGTAGACTTGGGGTTTGCTTTCTGGATCTAATTTATTTCTGGTTTTATGTTTATCTTAGTTTAGTAATTAGAGTTTATTATCATTGGTAGATTTGTTTATTGATTTGGTTGCTCTCTTCCTTTTTTTTTATATAGATTTTTTTTTCCTTTTTCTCTTTTTGTGAGTGTGTATGTGTATGCTTCTTTGTGTGACTTCGTCTGTATAGCTTTGCTTTTACCATTTGTCCTAGATAATCTGTCTGTCCGTTTTTTTTGTTTGTTTTTTTTAGTATAGTTTTTATTGCTTGTTATCATTGGTGGATTTGTTATTTGGCTTGGTTGCTCTCTTCTTTGTTTCTTTCTTTTTTTATTACTTTTTAATTTATTTTATTTATTTAATTTTTTTTTTGCGGTATGCGGGCCTCTCACTGTTGTGGCCTCTCCCGTTGCGGAGCAACAGGCTCCGGATGCGCAGGATCAGCGGCCATGGCTCACGGGCGCAGCCTCTCAGCGGCATGTGGGATCTTCCCGGGCTGGGGCACGAACGCGTGTCCCCTGCATCGGCAGGCGGACTCTCAACCATTGCGCCACCAGGGAAGCCCTAATCTATTTTATTTTTAATAATTTTTAAAAATTTTTTATTTTAATTATTTCCTTCCTTCCTGCCTCCCTCCCTCCCTCCCTTCCTTCCTTCCTACAGGTGTCAGGCCTGTGCCTCTGAGATAGGAGAGCTGAGTTCAGGACAGTTGGTCCACCAGAGACCTCCCGGCTTCACGTAATATCAAATGGGGAAAACTCTCCCAGAGATCTCCATCTCAAAGCTAAGACCCAGCTCCACTAAACGACCAGCAAGCTACAGTCTGGACACTGTATGCCAAACAACTAACAAGACAGGAACACAACCCCACCCATTAGCAGAGAGGCCGCCTAAAATCATAATAAGGTCACAGACACTCCAAAACACACCACCGGACGTCGTCCTACTCACCAGAAAAGCAAGATCCAGCCTCATCCACCAGAGCATAGGCACCAGTTCCCTTGACCAGAAAGGCTGCACAACCCACTGAACCAACCTTAGCCACTGGGAGCAGACACCAAAAACAACAGGAACTGCGAACCTGCAGCCTGCAAAAAGAAGACCCCAAACGCAGTAAATTAAGCAAAATGAGAAGACAGAGAAACACACAGCAGATGAAGGAGCAAGGTAGAAACCCACCAGACCAAACAAATGAAGAGGAAATAGGCAGTCTACCTGAAAAAGAATTCAGAGTAATGATAGTAAAGATGATCCAAAATCTTGGAAACTGAATGGAGAAAATACAAGAAACGTTTAACAAGGACCTAGAAGAACTGAAGAGAAAATTAAAAATTCTCTAGAAAGGGGCTTCCCTGGTGGCACAGTGGTTGCGGGTCCACCTGCTCATGCAGGGGGCACAGGTTCATGCCCCGGTCCAGGAGGATCCCACGTGCCGTGGAGTGGCTGGGCCCGTGAGCCATGGCCGCTGAGCCTGCATGTCTGGAGCCTGTGCTCTGCAATGGGAGAGGCCACAGCAGTGAGAGGCCTGCGTACCGCAAAAAAAAAAAAAAAAAATTCTCTAGAAGGAATCAGTAGCAGAATAACTGAGGCAGAAGAACAGATAAGTGACCTGGAAAATAAAATAGCAGAGCAGAATAAAGAAAAAAGAATGAAAACAATTGAGGACAGTCTCAGAAACCTCTGGGACGACATTAAATGCACTAACATTCCAATTATAGGGGTCCCAGTAGAAGAAGAGAAAAAGAAAGGGACTGAGAAAATATTTGAAGAGATTATAGTTGAAAACTTCTCTAATATGGGAAAGGAAATAGTCAGTCAAGTCCAGGAAGCACAGAGAGTCCAATACAGGATAAATCCATGGAGGAACATGCCAACACACATATTAATCAAATGATCAAAATTTAAATACAAAGAAAAAATATTAAAAACAGTAAGGGAAGGCAACAAATAACATATAAGGGAATCCCCATAAAGTTAACAGCTGATCTTTAAGGAGGAGCTCTGCAAGCCAGAAGGGAGTGGCAGGACATATTTAAAGTGATGAAAGGGAAAAACCTACAACCAACATTACGCTACCCAGCCAGGAACTCATTCAGATTCAACGGAGAAATTAAAACCTTTACAGACAAGCAAAAGCTAAGAGAATTCAGCACCGCCAAACCAGCTTTACAACAAATACTAAAGGAACTTCTCTAGGCTGGAAACACAAGAGAAGGAAAAGACCTACAATAACAAACCCAAAACCATTAAGAAAATGGTAATAAGAACATACATATTGAAAACTACTGTAATCGTAAATGGATTAAATGCTCCAACCAAAAGACATAGACTGGCTGAATGGATACAAAGACAAGACCTGTATATATGCTGTCTACAAGAGACCCACTTCAGACCTAGGGACACATACAGACTGAAAGTGAAGGGATGGAAAAAGATATTCCATGCAAATAGAAATCAAAAGAAAGCTGGAGTAGCAATTCTCATATCATAAAACAGACCTTAAAATAAAGACTATTACAAGAGACAAAGAGGGACACTACATAATGATCAAGGGATCAATCCAAGAGGAAGATATAACAATTGTAAATATTTATGCACCCAACATAGGAGCACCTCAATACATAAGGCAAATGCTAACAGCCATAAAAGGGGAAATCAACAGTAACACCACCATAGTAGGGGGCTTTAACACCCCACTTTCACCAATGGACAGATCATCGAAAATGAAAATAAATAAGGAAACACAAGCTTGAAATGATACATTAAACAAGATGGACTTAATCACTATTTATAGGACATTCCATCCAAAAACAACAGATTATACTTTCTTCTCCAGTGCTCATAGAACATTCTCCAGGATAGATCATATCTTGGGTCACAAATCAAGCCTTGGTAAATTTAAGAAAATTGAAATTGTATCAGGTATCTTTTCCGACCACAATGCTCTGAGACTAGATATCAATTACAGGAAAAAATGTAAAAAGTACAAACACATGGAGGCTAAACAATACACTACTAAAGAACCAAGATATCACTGAAGAAATCAAAGAGGAAATCAAACAATACCTAGAGACAAATGACAATGAAAACACGATGACCCAAAACCTATGGGATGCAGCAAAAGCAGTTCTAAGAGGGAAGTTTATAGCAATACAATCCTACCTCAAGAAACAAGAAACATCTCAA
Organism: Globicephala melas; assembly: GCF_963455315.2. Taxonomy (NCBI): domain Eukaryota; kingdom Metazoa; phylum Chordata; class Mammalia; order Artiodactyla; family Delphinidae; genus Globicephala; species Globicephala melas. Next base: position 38,371,420 of record NC_083321.1, on the reverse strand, counting down.
ATAAAGCAACCTAACCTTACACCTAAAGCAGTTCGAGAAAGAATAAGAAAAAAACCCAAAGTTAGCAGAAGGAAAGAAATCATAAACATCAGATCAGAAATAAATGAAAAAGAAATGAAGGAAACAGTAGGAAAGACCAAGAAAACTAAAAGCTGGTTCTTTGAGAAGATAAACAAAATTGATAAACCATTAGCCAGACTCATCAAGAAAAAAAGGGAGAAGACTCAAATCAATAGAATTAGAAATGAAAAAGGAGAAGTAACAACTGACACTGCAGAAATAGAAAGGATCATGAGAGATTACTATAAGAAACTATATGCCAATAAAATGGACAACCTGGAAGAAATGGACAAATTCTTAGAAGAGCACAACCTTCCGAGACTGAACCAGGAAGATAGAAAATATAAACAGTCCAATCACAAGCACTGAAATTGAGGCTGTGATTAAAAATCTTCCAACAAACAAAAGCCCAAGACCAGATGGCTTCACAGGTGAATTCTATCGAACATTTAGAGAAGAGCTAACACCTATCCTTCTCAAACTCTTCCAAAATATAGCAGAGGGAGGAAAACTCCCAAACTCATTCTACGAGGCCACCATCAGCCTGATAATCAAAACCAGACAAAGATGTCACAAAGAAAGAAGACTACAGGCCAATATCACTGATGAACATAGATGCAAAAATCCTCAACAAAATACTAGCAAACAGAACGCAACAGCACATTAAAAGGATCATACACCATGATCAAGTGGGGTTTATCCCCGGAATACAAGGATTCTTCAATATACGCAAATCAATCAACGTGATAAAATATATTAACAACTTGAAGGAGATAAACCATATGATCATCTCAATAGTTGCAGAAAAAGCTTTTGACAAAATTCAACACCCCTTTATGATAAAAACCCTCCAGAAAGTAAGCAGAGGGGGAACTTACCTCAACATAATAATGGCCATATATTACAAACCCACAGCCAACATGCCCCGGTCCGGGAGGATCCCGCATGCTGTGGAGGGGCTGGGCCCGTGAGCCATGGCCGCTGAGCCTGCGCATCTGGGGCCTGTGCTCCGCAAGGGGAGAGGCCACAACAGTGAGAGGCCCGTGTACCACAAAAAAAAAAAAAAAAAAGAATGACATTAGAATATTCCCTAACACCATACACAAAAATAAACTCAAAATGGATTAAAGACCTAAATGTAAAGCCAGGTAGTATAAAACTCTTAGAGGAAAACATAGGCAGAACACTCTATGACATAAATCACAGCAAGATCCTTTTTGACCCACGTCCTAGAGAAATGGAAATAAAAACAAAAATAAATGGGACCTAAATGAAAATTAAAAGCTTTTTCACAGCAAAGGAAACCATAAAGAAGACCAAAAGACAACCCTCAGAATGGGAGAAAATATTTGCAAATGAAGCAACTGACAAAGGATTAATCTCCAAAATTTACAAGCAGCTCATGCAGCTCAATATCAAAAAAACAAACAACCCAATCCAAACATGGACAGAAGACATAAATAGACATTTCTTCAAAGAAGATATACAGATTGCCAACAAACACATGAAAGGATGCTCAACATCACTAATGATTAGAGAAATGCAAATCAAAACTATAATGAGGTATCACCTCACACCAGTCAGAATGGCCATCATCAAAAAATTTACAAACAGTAAATGCTAGAGTGGGTGTGCAGAAAAGGGAACCTTCTTGCACTGTTGGTGGGAATGTAAATTGATACAGCCACTTTGGAGAACAGTATGGAGGTTCCTTCAAAAACTAAAAATAGAAATACCGTAAGACCCAGCAATCCCACTACTAGACATATACCCTGAGAAAACCATAATTCAAAAAGAGTCATGTACCCCAATATTCTTTGCAGCTCTATTTACAACAGCCAGGACATGGAAGCAACCTAAGTGTCTATTGACGAATGGATAAATAAGATGTGGCACATATATACAATGGAATCTTACTCAGCCATAAAAGGAAACGAAATTGAGTTATTTGTAGTGAGGTGGATGGACCTAGAGTCTGTCATACAGAGTGAACTAAGAAAGAGAAAAACATATACCGTATGCTAACACACATATGTGGAATCTAAAAAATATATATATGGTTCTGAAGAACCCAGGGGCAGGACAGGAATAAAGACACAGACGTAGAGAATGGACTTGAGGACACGGGGGTGGGGGAAGGGTAAGCTGGGACGAAGTGAGAGAGTGACGTAGACATATATACACCACCAAATGTAAAATAGATAGCTAGTGGGAAGCAGCCGCATAGCACAGGGGGATCAGCTCGGTGCTAGAGGGCTGGGATAGGGAGGGTGGTAGGGAGACACAAGAGGGAGGAGATATGGGGATATATGTATATGTATAGCTGATTCACTTTGTTATAAAGCAGAAACTAACACACCATTGTAAAGCAATTATACTCCAATAAAGATGTTAAAAAAAAAAGAACATTGTCCTTTCCTATATAAAATAAAAATATTACCTTTTTAATTAGTTTGAGATAGGATGGCCAACTGTCCTGGTTTACCCGGACTGTGGAGTTTCCCAGGATGCGCAACTTTTCAGCGTTACAACCTGGACAATCCTGGACAAATTGGGACGATTGGTCATCTTAGTTTGAGGTTAAAGAAATCAGCTTCTTTTTTGTTGTAAGTTTTTGTCTAACGTTTGAACTATTTCTGGACATTGGTGAAGAAAAAGAATGCTAAGATTATTTGAACATGAATTCCCTTGAGTGCTTCTGGTGAACTGGATCAATAGACAATTATATACCTTTTTCACTTCGGCATAATTTCAGATTTACAAAAAAGTTGCAAGTATGAACAAGGAATTCCTGAATACCTTTCACCCAGATTTCCCATTTTACTACATTTGCTTTCTCCCTCCTTTTCTCTCTTTCTCTATTTTTAATCTGTGTGTGTGTATTTATATATAACATCTATAATTATTTTTGAGAGTAAGTTGCACACGATGCTGCTTTAACCTTAAATACTTGAGTGTGTATTTTTTGCAAACAAAGATTTATCTTACATAATCACAATAAGATTATCAATGCTACGCACACAATACTATTCTCTAATCTCTAGCTTTTATTGAGATTTTTGTCAATTTTTCCTGTATTGGTCTTCATAGCAAAAGAAAATCCAAGTTCATGCATTGGATTTAGTTGTAATGTCTTTCTAGTCTACTTTAATCTGAAACAGTTCCTGAGTCTTTGTATCTCATAGCATTGATATTTCTAAAAATTACAGACCAGTTATTTTGTAGAATGTCCCTCATTTTGAATTTGTCTGGTGTTTCCTTATGATTCCTACTTTTGATAGGAATATCACTGAAGTGATGCTAAGTGCATCATATCAAGAATCCTATGCTGCTGATTATTTCCATAACTGGCAATGTTAACTTTGCTTATTTGGTTAAGGTGGTGTCTACCAGGTTTTCCCACTGTAAAATTACTATTTTACCTTTTGTAATTTGAAAAGTATCTTGTCTATCCCACCATACTGCTAGAATCAGAAGTCAGCTTAAAAAAAAAAATCACCCAACATCATATCAAAAGTATTTCCAAATACTATTTGTAAGAATTGTTTTAATAACTATGGAGGTGCTTAACTGTTTTCTGAGGGTTAGACATATAGGTTATTTCCAGTCTTTTATTGTTATTTAAAAAGATAGTGCTGCTATAAACACATTTTTATATAAAGTTTTTATGTGTTCAGGGTTATTTTCTAAGATAAATTCTCAATGTAGCATTACCAGGACCAAGGGAATATTTTTAAGGTTGTTGATATACTTCGTAAAAGTGCTTTTCAGAAGAATTGTACCAATTTACATTTCCACCAATAAAAAAAGAGATTGCTCTACTTTTTAAAAAGGTATTGTCTTTGGGGATATACTTTGAGACTCATTATCTACGGGGTTTAGCATGCATTGATGAATCTAGCCAGAATAAATTGTTACTGTGACTGTTGACAAATGGTGATTTTCTAATCATCATTCCTTAGTTGGCTTTCCGCTGTAGGTGGAAAAAGCCAATATTCCCTTTGACTTTCCACTGTAGCTGTTCCTTCCCCCTTCTCTAGTTGTTTATATCAATGTAGACTCTTGGCTTCTTATTTTATTCAGTAAACTTGAATTCTTACTGTCATTTGTTTTCAATGCTCAAATTGTCCCTGATTTGGCTAGTAGGAGTTTCCTCAGACTGGCTTTTGTGTCCTTCAGGCATGTCCCTATCATTCTTTGAGGACTTCCTTACTTTTTAGCGTAATAAGGTGTCCAAGGCTCATCTTGTTCTTTCTCTGCCCTACCTCTGGACTCAGACATTTTTCTGAGGAGCACTGGTTCCTTTTAGTGGAGATCAATATTACAGTCCAGGATCTGGACACTGGATTTGCTCCTTGCTACTGGAGTGCCATTGCTTCTAGGTCTTATCAAGTAACAGAGTTGAGGAATTAAAAAAATATATATATATATATAAAATATATATTTATAGTATGTGTATGTGTGTCTATATATACGCATGCACGCACATATGTATATAGACACATCTACACATTTATATTCATTTTTATATTTTAGCTATCAAGAGGTATTAAAACTCATGAGTTCATACTGATATCTCCTTAAATTTCAATCTAACGCTTCTACTTGCAATACATTCTTTTTCTTTTTCCATATTTCATACAAAGCCTGGCTCTCATTTTCCACAATAATATTGTATTTATTTGTTCAATCCTAAGATGTACGAAGAGTTTCAGAATTGCTAATCGATGCCTCTGCAAAGCCAGACTTTAATATTTTTTAGTTTTTTTTGTTGTTTTAGCCTAAGGGCATATAGTCCAAATGCTGTGATCAAAAGTTTCTGGGGGGGCTTCCCTGGTGGCGTAGTGGTTGAGAGTCCGCCTGCCGATGCAGGGGACACGGGTTCGTGCCCCGGTGTGGGAGGAGGAGCGGCTGGGCCCGTGAGCCATGGCCGCTGAGCCTGCGCGTCCGGACGGAGCCTGTTCTCCGCAACAGGAGAGGCCGCAGCGGTGAGAGGCCCGCGTACCGCAAAAAAAAAAAAGTTTCTTGGGTTAGTTCTTTTCTCCTGCCCCCTTCTGTGGATTGTTTTATTCACTTAAAATAAAAGTATTATTTGTTTCTATTTGTATTCAATTTGGAGAGGTTTTCTGTCCTTGTGGATTTTTATTTATTTTCTTTTTTTCTTTGAGTATGTGAAACATTGATATGTTTCCAACAATCAAATCTGTGCAAAAAAAGGCATATTCAAAGGAGTGTGATTTTTTTTTTTCCCACATTGTCTTTGTCCTTTCCACCCAGTTCTCCCCTTACTCTGTAGGTAACCAGTCTTATTAGTTTCTGGATTTTCCTTCCTGTTATATCTTTTGCCCAAATAAGTGCAAGTATGTATATTCTTATTTCCCTTTCTTTCTTACCCAAAAGATATAATACTATAGATATTCTTTTGTACTTTGCTAAGCATAGAATTTTAAAGCTGAATCAGACCTTTTTGTTTTCTTTCTAAGGTTTTTCTTTTCTCATTTCTTTGTCTTTTAGACATTGGATCAACAACAGTTCTTCACAGAGGAAGAACTGAAGGAATATGAAAATCTTATCTCCATACAAGAAACTGAACTTAAGAAAAAGGCAGATGAGCTTCAGAAACAAAAAGAAGAGCTACAACGTCAGCATGACCAACTTGAGGCTCAGAAGCTGGAATACCATCAGGTGATATTTTGTAAAAAGGCTTGTGGCATTAAAAAGGATTTTAGGGGCTTTGCTACAAGCCTGTGTTTTTGTAATATATTTTAATTAGCTGTCGTATTTTAAAGTTTAGTATTTTTTAAACTGCATTTTTTTAAACTTCCTTGTTGAATATTAATCTAAATTATAGAACGTAAATATCCCATTTTGGAAAACAATTTTCAGTTTGTTGTGCATTGTCAATGGTCATACATATCAGAGAAAATCAAATAACGCTTACTTTTAAGGCATTCTTTTTCCATTCACTAGGTTTTACAGCAGATGGAACAAAAAAAATTACAACAAGAAATTTCCCCATCAGTGCCTGGTGGAGAATCAAAGATCCAGCCACGTATGTAATTTTGTTTATTTGTTTGTTTGTTTGAGGAAATTAAAAAATTGAATAAATAGAAATTCACATTTATTACAAATATAATTTCAAATCATTAATATCTGTGCTATTTTCTGTTTATTTGTGGAAATAGAGCAATTTGTGTTACAGAAAAATGAAAAAGCCTCTCAAATTTGTATACATCAGTACATTTCAAAAGCTATATAATTTGATAGCCATATGCATGGTGAAATGATTTTTTTCAGTATTATTCATAATTCTTCCTAATCAGTTATTGATACTATCACAGAATATGTTTTTTAATTGTAATCAGTGATTAACTAAACCTAGTTAAAAAGCAAATACTCAGTATATCTAAGTATAAAAGAATATTCAGAATAAAGGAAGATACCTTTAAAATGAGGGCTTTTTTTTTTTTTGAACAGGCATTTAAAGTCCAAAGTCCGCCAGAACTTAGAATAAAATTGTTACATCATCATGTGTGTCATCTTTTTACCTCCCTTCCTTTTCCTCTGCTCAGTAAATATTTTAAAGCATATATGGAATAAAGGAAGATACTTTTTAAATGAGAACGTATTTTTTTTTTTTTGGACACAGATGTTTAAGGATTGAAGTCTACCAGAACCAGGAAGGAAACAAACTCAATACCTGCTCTCATTTTCATACCTCTTTTCTTTTTCCTTTGTTCTCCTTTAGTGATTTAATTAAGTGGCTTTATGCCATAATTTAATGAAACTATTAGTACCTATTTAAGTGAGAAAGCGCCACCCACTGCTTTTAAAATAAATTGTTTTCTCTTATTCGTAAAGGTAAATACTCTTTTATGGGTGCTTATCATCCCCTCTCTCAATAAAAGCTCTTTGATATTAATAATTCTTCTCCTGAGAAGACCATAGTATTCCCCAGTGTGTGTTGGTAACTTTTTCCTACTTTCAGCAATCTTAACTGCTAGAAATTCTTCAACCAAACAGCTCTTGCTACCACTTAAGTTCATTTTTCATTTACAATTTTGCTTTATACTCTATCATTCAAGATCAGGTTTTGCTACATATAACAGAAAACCCAAAGATAATGGTGGTTTAAACTGAATAAGAACTTCTGCCTTTTACATAGAAGAAATCTGGAAGTAGGTGATGTACAGGTTCCTATCTTTCTCCTCTGCTCTCCCCAGTGCATAGTTTTTATTCTCGAGTTATTTCATTCTCAGGGTCCAAGATGGCTCTTGGACGCAGTGGGGAAGGGCAACAAAAGGAATGTCCCCCAGTTGAATCAGCTTCCTTGATGCAGTTTTCCCAGAGAACCACATAGCATTTGAATTTACATCTCATTGGCCAGAGCTGTGTCACATGGCCATCTAGCTGCTAGGGAAGCTGAGAAATCCATTTGGCAATGGGACAGGCTAAAAGTTAGGATTCTTTTAGGAAGGTTTCCCTTTAAGAAGGGAAGAGGGAATGTTTGGTAGGCAACTTACAGCTTTAATTTAAACAGCCTTTTGGTTACCTAAATATCTATGTACATTCTTCCAAAACAGAAACCGCTCACTTCCCTCACCTCAAAAGGAAACCACCAAAACCCAATCTATTATTGCATGTAGTTCAAAGCCCATGACATCTGAGTATAGTCCCCTCCATCAGGTTAGGATGTGGTTTTTTTATGTTCTGGTCATCTGCAAACTAAAAAGCAACATGTCTGCCCCCTGAGCACCATATGCATAATGGGATAGATACAGGATAACTGCAATAAAATCAACCTTTTAGAAAAGGGGAAAACAGGAAACAGAGCAGTTATCTTTCCATAACAATTAAAAAAATACTGCTTGGCAAAAATAGCAAGGTCTCTCTGCTCTGTCCATAAATATATTCTTTGGTTTTTCTATTAGGCAACCCCTGCTTCACCTTTCTGGGAGGAACTCCCTTGTCTAATGTCCTCAGGGGCCCTTGGCATTGCCCTCTAGGATGTTTTTATTGCCCATTAACCTTCAAGGACGCAAGTGGGCATTGGGAAGTGTCCTCTTCTGGAAGGCTGGACAGTCTTCGCACTTCACTTCCTGTTATTGTGGGTTTGGGGCCTTGGGATTGTTTCAGATAAGTTACAGGCTGTTTCAGGCCAGGTTTAGGGTTTTTGTTTGTTTTTGTTTCGTTTTGCTTTTTGGCAAAACAGTTCCCTCAAAAGTTGTACGTTTCTGGTCTGTTTTCTTCAATTATTACCAGGAGAAACCACAGAGATCTTGTCAAGACATATTTAACAAAGAACCTCATCTTTTGCTTGCTGGCCTCTGTGTTCTTTTCTCCTGTTGGGTCTTAAATGAATGGTACCCACTTGGGATTGTTTTAAACTATAGGCTTGGATGGGATAACAGCAGTCTTAATCTGATCTTTTTCCTTAGGATGGCTCCCATTATTTGGCAGAAAATTCTTAAGGGAAGGTTCTTGGAAAGGTTGTGAAAGCTTTAGCGCTTCCTCAGAACCTTTACTTATAACTGTTTCAGTTTAGAGTACGGTAGCACAGTAAGTGACTTTTTCAATTTTTCAGGGCTCCAGATTTGGGACTTTATCAATTTATTTGGTAGATAGAGAGCAGTTCTCTCGGCAAAGCTATATTGCCTTCCATCTCTGCAGACTTGCTTACCTTAGCCCGAGCCACATCTCTCCTGTAGGACTTTTCTGAAAGAGGCAAGGCGCAGCCCACACATGCTAGCATTCTGAAATTCTACCACCATTTTCTCTGATACCTTAACCTCAGTTGGCATGAAGTATCACTGCCCCAAACCCTACCTTCTTAACTAAGCCAGTTCCATTTTTTCAGATCCTTTTACTTGCTGCACCTTACTTCTAGCTACCAAATTCTGTATAGGTTAAGATTCTTCATTGTAAGTAATAGAATCATCTTCAGCTACTAAACAGAATGGGATTGATGGGGGGGGAGCAGTATAGATAGATAGCTCACAGAATCTTTGGGAGGGCTGAAAGAACGGAACTTAGGCTGAGCTTCTAGGAACTGCATCATGAGACTGGGCTGCCAAAGAAGCTGCTGCTTTTGGAACCATCAAGAAGCTGCCTGCTAAATCAGGAAGCCACCTGCCATATTAGGAAGTCATGAAGTTGCCAGCTCCAGAACCACACCACCTCTGCCTTGCTTTGTGTCAGCAAAAATGGATATTTCATGTCCTGCTTCTCTCCCCATGTAATTCAGTTCTGAGTAAAAGTTTCAAGTGAGTACATCTGATTGTTTGGACCAATCATATCTGGAACCCTAGCTGCAAGGGAGGTTGGGAAATAATATTTAATTTCCTACCCCTGTAGTACAGGAATGCATGTTTAAAGCTGTTGAGTGAACAAATCCACTGTAATACCTCAAAAATTTAGTTTCTTTTAACATTAATAATTTTTAAAACTCTTAGTTCTCATTTTACAAATTTTAAAATAATCATTGCATACTCCTCCAAACACTTCAGATTTTTTTCCTTAAATCATGGATCCCAAAATTAAATAGAGGAATCTAGAAAAGTTCTGCTTATATGTAGCTTAAAAAAACCCACAGAAATCACTCAGGAGACTAATGCTATGTTTCTTTAGAGATAGAAAAGAATTCCTATCTCTGTTGTTTAAATTGTAGCAAATATTTTTAAATGCTCTGGGATATCCTTTTGTTGATGACTCTATCTGTAAGCGTTATTGTGATAAGACAGGGATTCACCTAGGATAAATTTTTTTAGATGGTGGACTAGGGTCAAATCAGAAAGTAATTGGAGACAATAATATTGTACTTTTATGAAATGTGACAAATATCAATACAACAGCAGTCATATTATAATATATTAAATATATCAAAGTAACACATCTTGCACCTTAAATTTACACAGTGGTATATGTCAAATATATTCAAGTAAAAAAATAGTAATTGGAGGAGAACTTAGAGAAATTTTTTAAAATGCTCTTTTGGCATGAGTAGATAACGGACGGATATTAATGTAGACATACCTCACAGTTTCCAGCAAATTATTAATTTATATTATTAAAAAAAGAATTGTTGGCCTAAGATTATTTATGGGCATAAGGAATCCCAGTTCTTATGAGTATTGGGCATTTATGAGTAAAGATTGTTTCTTAAAGAGTTGCTAATAGTATTTTTTCCAGCTCTGTTAGAAAGTATTCATCCTGTGTTTGATTTATCCCATTCTTCTTCATATTCTTAGATATTAAGAAGTCTTTGGTTTAGTTGACTTAGTGGTATGTATAAGTAATTTGGAACTTTGTTTCTCATATTAATTTTCATGAAGCATGTACATTTTATAGTATACTTAGATATATATAATTAAAGTTATATTTTAAAAGACAGTGGTCCTCTAGAATATTTGATGCTCACTAAAGGAAACTGCAATTTAGAAGCAGTGGTAAAAAGTCCTTTGAGATATGGCTCTACTTTTTTTTTTTTAACCAAGATTTGTTTACAATGGCATTTTTTTCATGCTAATTGAACAGATTTGTATTACCATAAGCCTAAATGCAAATCTGTTTTTCCCATGAGGAAAAATATAAAGGAAATTTTAATATTTGTGATAATGTGACTTTTAAGTCTAGCTAATAAAAGAGGGGGTAAGAAATGTATTTCCTTTAGGGAGAAATATTGACAAGTCTAGTTCTGGTTAGTGCCTAAAGTTTAATTTTTGTTTTATAGCTGTGCAATAAATCGAGAAGAAATTGATAAAGAGGCAGAGTTAGATGATGACCTTCATCATTTTCATGCAAGATTTTTGTCGCCTGAAAAAGCTGCTAGAGAAGATCATCTTTACCCTTAACCACTGGTGTCTCAACTTGATACTTGAATAATTCATTTGTTTTTTGTTGGAATTGAGAAACTAAGGTGTATTAGGTAAAATGCAGAGTTCCTATAGGTGATACAATGGAAGACTCTAATTACAGCTTGTTTTCAAGGTATGAGATTTGAAGGAAATTGGATCTTTTCCTTGCTTTTTGTTTTTTTTAACACAATATCATTAGCAGGATTTCAATCTTTCCCTACCCATGTTTTAATTAGTTAATTAATCAATTAATTAATTAAAATCCAACAATTTAGATCTAATAGGTGACTTTTTTCAGTTTTTAAAATTTCATATTGAACTATAGTTAATTAACAATATTATGTTAGTGTACAGTAAAGTGATTCATATATATTTATATGTGTATATATACTTTTCAGATTCTTTTTCATTATAGATTATAAGATATTGAATATAGTTCCCTGTGCTATACAGTAAATCCTTGCTGTTTATCTATTTTGTACATAGTGTTGTATCTTTTAATCCCATATTCCTAGTTTATCCCTCTATCCCCCTTTTCCCTTTGATAACCACGTTTGTTTTCTATGTCTGTGAGTCTGTTTCTGTTTCGTGAATAAATTTATTTGTATTATTTTTTAGATTTCACATATAAGTGATATCATATAATATTTTCTCTGACTTGTTTCACTTAGAATGATAATCTCTAGGTCCATCCATGTTGCTGCAAATGGCAATATTTCATTCTTTTTTTATGACTGAGTAATATTCTATTGTAGTGTGTGTGTGTGTGTGTGTGTGTGTGTGTGTGTGTGTGTGTGTACCACATCTTCTTTATCCATTCATCTGTTAATGGACACCTAGGTTGCTTGGCTATTATAAATAGTGATGCCAAAAATCTTGGCTGTCTGTGCACCAATGCCAGAAAGAAATACGGAGACAGAGTTTTGGAGAAACAAGAAAAATGGCCTTAATCTTTGCCTGACAAAGGGAAAAACACAGCAGGCTAGTGCCTCCAGAACTGTGCCCCCCCCTTCCCTGGGGAATAAGGAAAGGTTATATAGCCTGGGGCTTGAAGTCTGGGGTAAGTGATAAGGCTCAAAGTAATTAAGGTCTTGCATTTCTTTTCTTCTGCAAATTCATGGCCAAAGCTGGCATCAGGCAGCTCAGCAACCAGGTCTGATGGCCCTGAAGTTATCAGCCCATGATGTTCTTTTTGAAATGAAGAGTGCTACAAGGGAGTGTGGGGGAGAAGAAATGCTAGGTGCAAAGGGTAATTCATATGGAATCAAGAGTAATCAGCTTTGTGAAGGACAGGTCTAGCTACAAGTGTTTGTTAGTAGTAACAGCTAAAGAATAACCAAGATTGCTTAACTCTTTCAGGCCTGTTTATGTTGTTTCCCAGCCTGTTCATTGTTTCCTTATTTTCCTTGTTTATCAGAAAAGAAAAGTCTCATTTCTATTTTGTTTTTGTAAATTTATTTATTTATCTTGGCTGCGTTGGGTCTCTGTTGCTGCATGCAGGCTTTCTCTAATTGCGGCGAGTGGGGGCTACTCTTCGTTGCAGTGTGCGGGCTTGTCATTGCAGTGGCTTCTCTTTTTGCAGAGCACAGGCTCTAGGCACGTGGGCTTCAGTAGTTATGGCACACGGGCTCAGTAGTTGTGGCTCGCGGGCTCTAGAGTGCAGACTCAGTAGTTGTGGTGCACGGGCTTAGTTGCTCTGCGGCATGTGGGATCTTCCCAGACCAGGGCTTAAATCCGTGTCCCCCGCATTGGCAGGCAGATCTTTAACCACCAGGGAATTCCCTCATTTCTATTTTTGCTGCAACAAGTTCCCCACTGCTAGTTCATTCCCTCCATATCAATGGAGGAAGGGAGAAGGGCATCATTCTCGTCTGGCTGAGGACAAAGCTTCAGTTTTGCTCCATTTGATAAAACACCAGCTGTCCAGCCCAGGGGCCCATCTATTTCCTACTTCAATAGTGCTATAATTTATTTATTTAATTATTTCATTAAAAAAAATTTTATTGGAGTATAGTTGACTTACAGTGTTGTGTTAGTTTCAGGTGTACAGCAAAGTGAATCAGTTATATACATATACATATATCCACTCTTTTTTAGATTCTTTTCCCATATAGGCCATTACAGAGTACCGAGTGGAGTTCCTTGTGCTATACAGTAGGTCCTTATTAGTTATCTATTTTATATATAGTGGTGTGTATATGTCAATCCCAATCTCCCAATTTATCCCTCCCCCCATTTACCCCCGATAACCATAGTTTGTTTTCTATATCGGTAAATATTTCTGTTTTGTAGATAAGTTCATTTGTACCCTTTTCTTAGATCCCACATATAAGTGATAATCATATATTTGCCTTTCTCTCTCTGACTTACTTCGCTTAGTATGACAATCTCTAGGTGCATCCATGTTGCTGCATATGGCATTATTTTGTTCTTTTTTATGGCTGAGTAGTTAGTTATGCATTAGTAACCTTGCTTAAAAAAATTCAAGAACTGAGCCAGAACAAGCAGCAGCAGCAAGTGGTGAAGACACCAAATTGAAAAATTTGGATTTATGGTTACCAGCACTACCAAACTGTTTACTGAGATAAAAGCAAAGCAAAACAAAACCAATAAAACCTTTTATTTAATTTCAGAAATTCAGGGATTTTTCCAAATATTGCCTATAGAGTTATGTAGAAAAAAATTTACATTTCACGTTTACAGATATCTACAGTTTTCACAAATTAAGTTTATATTTTAATTGATATTAGTCATGTTCTTAATGATAATGCCATGTACCATCTTGGTTGTCAGTCAGCCCTTGACAGTGTATTTTTACTTATAGGCTCACCCTTCCAGTTGCCTTCCAAGCTCTGCCTGCCTGTTAACAAGTTGTTTTGTTTTGTTTTTTAACAATTTTTTAACTAGTTTTGATTATAATTTGTTTACAATCTATTGTAAGCAATAGATATGACTTTTGCTGTGCAAATTTTCTTACCTGTTTTTTTTTGGCCACGCCACACAGCTTGTGGGATCTTAGTTCCCCCACCAGGGATCAAATCCAGGCCCATGGCAGTGAAAGCACCGAGTCCTAACCACTGGACTGCCAGGGAATTCCTGCTCCTTTTTTTTTTTCTCCTTTTGTTTTATCCTTAGTAATAAGTATGTTTCCTAAGACTGTCCAGGATTATGAATATATATCTTGCAGTTAAAGTGTTAAAATATTTCATTTTAGGGCTTACCTAGTGGCGCAGTAGTTGAGAGTCCGCCTGCTGATGCAGGGGACACAGGTTCGTGCCCCGGTCCGGGAGGATCCCACATGCCGCGGAGCGGCTGGGCCCGTGGGCCGTGGCCGCTGGGCCTGCGCGTCCGGAGCCTGTGCTCTGCAACGGGAGAGGCCATAACAGTGACAGGCCCGCGTACCGCAAAAAAAAAAAAAAAATTTCATTTTACAATGCTTATAATTTTGCTACTCCATGAAATTTTTTAATGAATAATGATTTTAAAGTTATAACTTGTCTGAGTGTTTTAAAAATAAGGGAGGAAAAACTAAAATTCCATCTACTAGCTCTCTTTGCCATCTCCCATGAATCATTGTATTAAAATGTTATTTTTTAATTTTAGTCCATTTAACATCTCCTTTTTAGTGATATGAAAATATGTGTCATTTAATTAAATCCTCACCCTCACTTTAGATTCCCTGTGTATGGAGTAAGTAACACATGTACGGCTTATGCCATTCTATATTCGTTTTGTACCATGTGTATTTACCTATTTTGCTGTCCACTATTACTCTTCACTTGTCAAAGTGATTTGAGTTTGCTTTACTTTTGAGCTTTATCCTTTCTTTTCTTGGTGTTGCTACTTCATAAATATGTCCTTATTAGAGTAGTGATGTATTATAGATTATTTCTTTTTTGAGACATATTTGCCATGCCCCTTAATGTTTTAAACATTTTTATGGTAGTATTGAAGCATTTTCCTCAAACGCAACAATTTAAAACTCCTATATCTTTGTGTAGTGATTCCTTCTTGTTCTATAGCATTGAGTAATGTGTATTAGAATTTGTATTTTAACTTTTTCCTGACCAAATCTCAGTTCTAATCCTGTATTTATTTCTTGTTTCCTTTGATGTGTATGTGTTTTCACTCTCTGATATTTCTAGTATGTTTCATTGAGGGTCAAGGTTGATCTTGGGGAAAAGAAAACTATGTCTGCAGAAAAGTCAGGTTTTCTAGAGCTTGTTAGGCAGGAAGGCAGTCCTTGCTAGAGTGGTTTCTGAGCACGGTGGAGAGTGCTTCTAACCCTGAAAAAAGTTTCTGACTCATGAGTAGAGATTTCCTGACTCCTTCCCTTTAACAGAGTGAAACAGCTTACAGAGCAAAAGCGTCCAGATTGTGGTGAATGTCCGTTGTCCAATTCTTTAGCTTTTTTATACCCTCCTTAAATAATAATAGTATTTAAAAATACTTTGTGCATCCCAACAGACATTCTCCATCTAACAGTTGTTAATAAAGGAAAATAAGTATTTTTTGGAACAGAAAGACCAGGACATGAATTTGGCAATCTCTGATTAGAAGAGAAGTAGCATATTTTATTGTTTTATCATCACTTTTGCCTGGATGATCTGAGTTTTAGTTAAGTTCCTCTCTAAGTACTCTCCCATTTTTCTACTGTTGTATTGACTTTTCCACTATTGTATTTCTAATGCACCTCCTTAATCATTGGAGAGTTTCGAGGGATGTAGAATGTTGTAGCACCATTGTTAGAGGTCTTAAGGTATCATAGCCACCAGCTTCATGGGGCTTATTATCCAGACTTTCAAATGAATTCTCCTCTTCCCTCACAATCCCAAATAATAATCTTTTCTCTAAGGAAGTCTGTTACTAATTAAGATTTAGAGGTGATTTTATTAAAACAGGATTAATTTCCAAAAGGTTTATATAAAAGATAAAATAGAGGCTAAATCTTTTATTTTAAGGACAACAGTTTGAAGCCAGTTAATGCTCAGAGTGACTGTTTCATTCATTTGGAATGTTTCTGGTGACTTCCAGGTAGTTTGGTCTGCCCCTCTCTATCTAGTTTAAGGACCTAAGAATGGAAGGGCCCTGGAGGCTGAAGTACTGTAGCCAAGGGGGAGGAAGGAGCCCCCATCCTGCTGAAGGTGTTTCTTTCTCTGAAGCAGTTAGTGCAGGATCTATTAGCAAATGAAAGTTCTAAGCCCTTGCAACTTTCAAAGTATCCGTCTGTGTACCAATTTATGTAGCCTCTAATTGAAAGATCATATTTGTGGAAGGAATATGTGTTTATATGTAAGCTTGTGCTTAAAACAGGTCTGAAGGGAAGACCATTATTTATCCTGTGTTTTTTGAAAAAAATTGTCTTCTGAAATTAAAACATAAAAAACATTTTTTCATTATTGCTTTTCTTTCTCATGAAGGAAACCTGTGTTGCATAATCCATATTTAATCCATATTTATTATGTTTTAAAAACCATTTAATAATCATGGTTTATATATCCTATTTTGTCAGAATTTTTTAATTAATCAATTAATTAATTTTTGGCTACGTTGGGTCTTCGTTGCTGCGTGTGGGTTTTCTCTAGTTGCGGCGAACTGGGGCTACTCTTCGTTGCAGTGCACCGGCTTCTCATTGCAGTGGCTTCTCTTGTTGCGGAGCATGGGCTCCAGGTGCACAGGCTTCGGAAGTTGTGGCACACGGGCTCAGTAGTTGTGGCTCATGGGCTCTAGAGCGCAGGCTCAGTAGCTGTGGCTCATGGGCTTAGTTGCTCTGCGGCATGTGGGATCCTCCTAGACCAGGGCTCGAACCCGCATCCCCTGCATTGGCAGGTGGACTCTTAACCACTGCACCACCAGGGAAGCCCTAAGGTCAGAATTTTAAATATCTTTTATTTGTTATTACTAATTCTGGGGGATTTTGAAAAGTTTTCAATTTAAATGAGTTAAAAAAGTAAGCGTTTATAAATATGTGGCCAGACATGTTCTGTTGATTTTAAACTTTGGAAAGAAATTTTATTAGTTTTAAGTATCCTCAGTTTAATTCTTTTTGGCTTATTTAGATACTTTGGACTATTTTTAAAACTACAAATAAATAATTGGATTTCAATTTGATAATTAGGAAGACAGAGAGTTTATACGACTTTGTTATTTTTTTTATTTATTTTTTTTTTGCGGTACGCGGGCCTCTCACTGTTGTGGCCTCTCCCGCTGCAGAGCACAGGCTCCGGATGCGCAGGCTCAGCGGCCATGGCTCACGGGCCCAGCCGCTCCACGGCATGTGGGATCTTCCCGGACCGGGGCACGAACCCGTGTCCCCTGCATCGGCAGGCGGACTCTCAACCACTGCGCCACCAGGGAAGCCCTATTATTTTTAATAAATTTATTTTATTTTTATTTTTACTTTTGGCTGCGTTGGGTCTTTGTTGCTGCACGCGGGCTTTCTCTAGTTGTGGTGAGCGGGGGCTACTCTTCATTGCAGTGCACGTTGCAGTGGCTTCTCTTGTTGCGGAGCACAGGCTCTAGACATGCAGGCTTCCGTAGTTGTGGCATGTGGGCTCAGTAGTTGTGGCTCGCAGGCTCAGTAGTTGTGGCTCATGGGCTCTAGAGCACAGGCTCAGTAGTTGTGGTGCATGGGCTTAGTTGCTCTGCGGCATGTGGGATCTTCCCGGACCAGGGCTCGAACCCATGTCCCCTGCGTTGGCAGACAGATTCTTAACCACTGGGCCACCAGGGAAGCTCAACTTTGTTATATTTGAATTTGTCTTTTGACTATATGTTGTAAGAATTCTTCCAGTGCAGTATTTATTGGAAAATATTATTCTAGTCATCATTTGTATAGGTTTATATTTAATTATATTAAATGTAAAATCAGAAAAATATGTAATATTTGTTGTGATTTTCTGGGGAAAAAGACAAATTTGACAATGTTGAAAGAATGAATTGTTTGAAAAACACTCATGTTGCACATTTTGGCTAGAATATTAAAATTTGTAATTTGTACATATCCTACATTGTTATTTTAATAGTATCACTAGCATATTTATTTTCTACACTAGATATTGAGCAAAAACATTTCTTTTGTGCGTGTGTTTCCGGCTATCATGATAAATGCTTATATGCGTGTATGTAAATGTAACATGGCTGAGCCTTTTTCTTTTACCTCAGTTTAAGAAAATGCCAAACAGCACAATAGCCATAACTAAATTATCTATGGTGTGTTTACTTTGGAAGTGAAATAAGTTCACTAACAAAAATACTTGAGAATAAACATAATGAGGCAACTTTTATACAGGGAAATATATTTCCACTATTCAAAGTGCTTCATATATTCATAGAAACATTAGAAAATGTAACTCTGCCTAAATAATGCCATACTCTTATAATATAATTTAAGATGTTAAATTCAAATGAAGTGATTTATCATTTCTAAACACAAACAAACAAACAAGAAACACTAACATTGCAGAGTCATAGAGCCTCAGGGTCTTAGAGATCATTTACCTGGAAGGGACCTCTTCTCCAGCATTTCCTAGTAGACTTTTATCCAGCCCTGCTTCCAGTGATAGGACTGAAGTGGAAATCACAGTAGTTACCAGGCTTGTCTCCAATATTGGAATCACCTAAGAGCTTCAAAAAATACTGATTCCTGTGTCCCACCTCCAGAGATTGTGATTTCATTCTTCTGGAGTGCAGTCTGGGCTATGAAATTTTTAAAAGATCTTCGGGTGATTCTAATGTGCAGACAAGTTTGGGAACTGCTGGTAGATCATGTGGAAAACCAATCAACATTAGAGAATCTACGCTGGGGAGGAAACCTGACTGATGTTATGAAGGCTCTGTAAGCATTTAAATGTCACTTCAGTTACATGCACGCACACACACCAGTGTTTGTAATGTGTAGGAAACATTTCCACTTAAATTCAAGAACCTTTTAATAGCAAGATATCACAGTGACAAAGAATCCATGATAATGGGATAGTGGAAAGTACTGGGGGCTGGGTGTTAGGACCCTGGCTCTGTCATTCTCCAACTATATGATTTTTTTTTTCCTCCTAGTGTCTGGAGAAAAAACTCTAAAAGTTCTAGACTGTGAGCTTTTACTAACTTTACTAACTTAAATTTCCTAACTTTTCCATTTGAAAGCATTTCAGATTTGCAAAAAGCATGCAAAAATAGTACAAAGAATTCCCATAAGCCCTTCATCTAGCTTCCCCAAGTGATAACATCTTACAAAGTTATTAAAATCAGGAAATCAACATTAATACAATTTTACTAACTAATCTGCAAATTTTGCCAATTATCCCACTAATACACTTTTTCTAGGCTAAGAACAAATCCAGGATCTCACATTGCATTTAGTTGTGTGTACATGTGTGTGTTTGTTAACTCTGACAAAAAAATTATCAAGCCTATCCAAAAAGGTTGCAACAATTGTACAGGTAATTCTAGTATGCCCTTCCCCTAGATATATCAGTTCTTAGCAGCTTGCCACATTTGCCTTCAAGCTTTCTCTCTGTATAATTCAGTTTTTTTACTGAAGCATTTCAGTAAAAAAGTTTTTTTTTTTACTGAAGTTTCAGACATTGTGATCCCTTACTGTAAATATGTGAGTGAGCATCTCCTAAGAACAAGGACATTCTTTTATAATAACCGTCTTATAAAAATTATCCTCTTATCAAATTCAGGAAATTTAACATTGTTACTATGGGCAAAGGATGTGGTCTGCCATTTCAATAAAGAAAGGATGTTGCTACCCTCAAGCCATCAGTCACCATAGCTGCCCACAAGAGTGCACCCTGAGGAGATCTCAGGATGGAGATAAACAGGATACTAGTCCTTAGAGAGTTGAAGTGCATATCAAAGGCATGATTTCAGTGAGCCCAGATTCTTGCATCTTCCGTTACATAGAAAAGTGCTAAATTCATTAACCTGAGATGTCTGGTTTTCTTTAATTAACGGTAATCTTTTAATGTTCTGACGACCTGTTTTTGTTGTTTTTGTTTTTTTCACAAAAACTCCTATACAGTATATCCTGGTTCCTCCCTTACCTCTTTGGAACAGCCCCTTGGAGCTATCTGAGAGGCTGTCTCCCGGTCTTCAGTCCTCAGTAAGTCCCCTGAATAAAACACAATTCTCGGGCTTCCCTGGTGGCGCAGTGGTTGAGAGTCCGCCTGCCGATGCAGGGGACAGGGGTTCGTGCCCCGGTCCGGGAGGATCCCACGTGCCGCGGAGCGGCTGGGCCCGTGGGCCATGGCAGCTGGGCCTGCGCGTCCGGAGCCTGTGCTCCGCGACGGGAGAGGCCACAGCAGTGAGAGGCCCGCGTACCGCAAAAAAAAAAAAAAAACCACATAATTCTCAACTCTTAGGTTATATGTTTTTTTTCAGTTGACATTCTAATACTATTGATCTATTATAACATCTGGTCCATATTCAGATTTCACCAGTTGTCTGAATACTGTCCTTCATAGTAATTTCTTTTTTTTGTCATCTAGGATTTAATCCAGAATCAAGCTTTGCATTTACTTGTCGTGTCTCTTTTATTTCCCTTAAGCTGAAATAGCTCTTCAGCCTTTCTTTGTCTTTCATGACATTGATATTTTTGAAAAGTACAGGCCAGTTATTGAATGGCCCTCAACTTGCATTTGTCTAGATCAGTGTTTCTCAAAGTATGTTCTGTGACTGGTGCTGGTCTATACACCAGTGTCACCCAACAATGAGGGGTCAACATAGAAACTGAAATTAGTTATGCCTTTGAAAATAATTTTATGTCTGTTTTATAATAAAAATGGGAGCTTATATTTTTATGTCTTGATTTCCTTTTTCTAAGAATTCATTTTTGTTGTATTTTATAAAATATCAGTCCCCAAAGGGTTGGATATTTTCTTTAAAAAGGTCCTTTGTCACAGCTACTTTGAGCAGCACTGGTCTAGATGAGCTTTGTGAAGCTAAGGACTGTGCTTTATTCACCTGAATCCATTATATTCAGACCGTACCTGGCAGAGTTCAGTGAATGGTTGCCTGTGGGATGACTTAAAATGGCCATTCCTGGGCTTCCCTGGTGGCACAGTGGTTGAGAGTCTGCCTGCCGATGCAGGGGACACGGGTTCGTGCCCCGGTCCGGGAAGATTCCACATGCTGCGGAGCGGCTGGGCCCGTGAGCCATGGCCGCTGAGCCTGCGCGTTCGGAGCCTGTGCTCCGCAACGGGAGAGGCCACAGCAGTAAGAGGCCCGCGTACGGCAAAAAAAAAAAAAAAAAAAAGCCATTCCTTTATTAGAGACACTTATGCTGAGTTCAAATCTGTCTCTCCATAAATTCTACATAGGAACCTTCCTTCTGCCTTCAAAAACATGCAACATGTCTATGCATATAGTTATGTGTTAGCTTTTCAGAGATTTAAAAACTGATAATAAGTCTTAAAGCCCAGTCTACTCCAAGCAAAAGTAGCCCCATTTCTTTTTTTCTTTTTTTTTTTTTTTGAAGCTCCATTTCTTTTACCATTTGAGTGATTAGGATTAAGTTTTGCTGAAAATAAGAACACCTCAAATAAGAATGGCTTATTGACTTTGTTTCTTATGTTCTGCAAGCTCAGAGGTGTCATTCTAGGGCTGGTAGGGAAGTTTCCCAAATCATCAGGGACCCAGCACCCCTCTATTTTGCTGTCCCATTGTCTCCGATGTGTGACTTTTACACTATGGTCCAAGATGTTTGCTGATGCTCTAGCTATTACATCTGCATTCCTGCCAGCAGATGGAGGAAAGGGTAAAGAGCATATCCCTCCCTTTAAAGACATTTCCCAGAAAGCACACAAAACACTTCCATTTATATTAATTGGGTCAGAACTTGGTCATATGGCCACAGTGAGCTTGTTCTGCAGATAAGGGAGAATGTAAATATTTGTTTAGTTACTGACAGTACCACTAACTCAAAATTCACTGTGCCAATAAGACTACTCTTTATTGGGATTTGATCCACAGCCCACAGGATACTGTAATTCTTACAACAGTCCTGCAGGGAAGATTTTACGACCTGAATTTTAGAGAAGTGGAAATCGAGGCTGTCGGGGGTAGAGGGGGTGAGGTAACTTGCCTTTTGTCCTGCAAAGAGCAGCTGGTGTAGCTGGCATTTGAGTCCAGTTCTGCCTGTGAGTTTCTGTAGGTTACACTCTTTTTAAAGATGTGAGAAAAATAATTAAATAGGATCAATGAGACTACTGGAATGCAAGATGCTGGAGAAAGAGATATGTGCGTTTATAACAACAGCAAATGCCACTTGTGTTCTGAACTTGGCAGTTTAATTGATTTTAAAGGTGGTCTGGAGATCGTAAAACTTGATCACTGAGCATTTTGTTTTGCTTAAGAGGTCACAAGCCACGTTTTGGTTAGTAAGGGGAAATGGGCTGTTTTCAGACATTTGACTGAAGCATCCTGGAAATATAAATTTAGCTTTAGGTTTCAGTAATATAAGATTTTTTTTTAAAGAAATGTAAGTTGGAGCTGGTAGCAGATGTTCCTATTCTATAAGTTTGCTTTACAACAATATGAAAACACGTGACATTCTTTACAGGTTGAAGGGTTTATTTTTTGTACGTCGGCTGAAAAAATACGCGCATCCTAAAATTTATGGGTTTTTTTTAACATCTTTATTGGAGTATAATTGCTTTACAATGGTGTGTTAGTTTCTTCTGTATCACAAAGTGAATCAGATATACATATATCCCCATATCTCCTCCCTCTTGCGTCTCCCTCCCACCCTCCCTATCCCACCCCTCTAGGTGGTCACAGAGCACCCAGCTGATCTCCCTGTGCTATGCGGCTGCTTCCTACTAGCTATCTATTTTACATTTGGTAGTATATGTGAGTCAATGCCACTCTGTGAGTTATGTTTTATTCGGCGGGAATTTTTAGGACTTCAAGCCCAGGAGGCAGCATCTCAAGTAACCCTGAGAAAACTGGTCCAAGGAGGCGAGGGGGCGGGTTTTGCAACAAAGGGCAGGTAGTCGGGAACATCAAAAGATTATTGTAATTAAAGAAAACCAGATACCCCAAGTTAAGGAATTAAGCCCATTTCTACGTATGGGAAGATGCAAGAGTCTGGGCTCACTGAAATCATTCCTTTGATATGTACCTCAACTATCTGGGGCCAGTGTCCTGTGTTTTTGTAGGGAGTGGCTGCGGTCTGATGGCTGCTAGATGGCAGGTATTCTTTCCTTCCTGAGTTGCCTCAAGGCTCACCAGCTTACCTTCTGGTGGTGGCTACAATCCCCGGTGACTGTGACAGCCTCTGTTTACTGATATGTTAGCAAATAATCCATTTCTCCGTATCAAAATAAAGAAGGACTTTTCAGAACCGTAAAAAAAAAAAAAAAAGTAATGTTAGTTTATCATGCTGATGGTAAGAACAATTGCCCCCAATGCGCTCCTGCATAGTGGATCTTCCTTAGAGCAGCGCCCAGGCGATCGGATCCTGGCCTCAGCTTATAAAGCGAACGTAGAGGCTGACGCGAACCCTGTGCCCATGCCGGCCGGCGCGCTCGGAGGCAGGAACTTCCTGCCCACTGCTAGCCGCTCCCACTCCCGGCGCGCGCGCGCAGCCGGTGGAAGTGTGACTGAGAAAGGCGCTGTCAGTAACTTTCCGTCTCTGTGAACGGAGCAACCAAAACGACTTCTCGCAGAGTTGCAGAAGGTGCAAATGCGCCATTAACTAATTCCGCGTAAAGTTCCACTCACCGCGCAAGAGATGTCCCGTCACCCACTCCTTAGGACCTGCCCACTCCTAAGAGGAAGAAAGCAACTAAGAGAAAGTTTGAGGATGCAAGTTCCGGGAGGCTGTGGCCACGGCGCAGAGGGCGGGCGGCCCAACGGGGTGGGGCTCCGTGCTGTGTTCCCGGTTCTGGTGCTGATCCTGGGGCTCACGCTGCTCACCGCAGGTAGGCAGGAGGGAGAGAAGGAAGGAGGCAGGGAGGGAGGAGGGGTGGCTTTCACTACGCAGTGAGGTCCGAGTCCGGCTGGGGCTAAATATCTTAAAAAGCCCCAACCAACCCTGAACTCTGTATTGTGAAATGCGGATTCATTTACTGATTAAACAGTTGTATACTGACGCCTACTATGTGCAGAGTCGGCACCTGTAGGAGTCTGTGAGCACACACTCTGATGTTCTGTAAACCTCTGCCTCTCTTGCATCATGCCAGTTGCTGGAACGGAGAGGCGTGAAATAAGAAATTTACTCTGGGACTTCCCTGGTGGTCCAGTGGTTGAGACTCCTCGCTTCCACTGCAGGGGGCACGGGTTCGATCCCTGATTGGGGAACTAAGATCCCGCATGCATGCTGCCAAAACAACAACAACAAGTTTATTTCCCACAGTTCTGGAAGCTGGGAAGTCCATGATCAAGGTGCTGACTGATTTGGTTCCTGATGAGGGACCCCTTCCCGGCTTGTAGGTGAACGCTTTTTACTATATCCTCAGGTTTGGAGAGATGTCTCATATTTCTCATGTCTCTTATTTTTTATTTTTATTTATTTATTTTTTGGCTGCGTGGCATGTGGGATCTTAATTCCCCGATCAGGGACCAAACCCATGTCCCCTGCAGTGGAAGCACAGAGTCTAAACCACTTGACCACCAGGAAACTCCCTCTCATGTCTCTTATAAGAGCACTAATCTGATTCATGAGGGCTCACCCTCATGACCTAATTATCTCCCAAAGGCCCCTCCTCCAAATACCATCACACTGGGGATTAGGCCACAACATATGAATTTGGTGGGGACACAAACAGTCCATAACACATCCGCCAAACACATTTGTGGATTAGAAGCAACATTGCTAAGATGGCAATACTTGCCAAATTGATCTACAGATTCAGTTCAATTCCTATTAGAAACTTAGCTGACTTCTTTGTAGAAATTGATAAACTGTTTCTCAAATTCCTCTGAAATTGCAAGGCACCCAGCATAGCCAAAACAATCTTGGGGAAAAAAAAAAAAAAGAACAAAGTTGAAGGAGTTTATGTGGATTAATGAGGGGCCATAAACTAAGGGCCTTTGTATCTGAAGACCCCTCCCCCCGTCCCCACAAAAAGGGAAGTTGTTTCCAATTATATGGCAGTGTTTTAGAGCCCCAGGCCTATGTTTCTTCCAAGGGTCTTCTATAACACAGTTCTCATATTGCCCCAGGTTTTCTGGAAGTGGAGATGGCAGGAAGGACTCAGATGGTTTTCCTGAATGAAAATGCGACTATCTTTTGCAAGATCCCTGGTTTCCCACACCTGGACATCAACAGTATGGGTATCACCTGGTTTCGGAAGGCTCAGTTTTCTGAAATAGAGATCAAACTGTTTGAATTTTTTGGAGACCACAAAGTGGCATTCCGACCTGGAGCCAACGTGTCTCCATGGAGGCTGAAGAGGGGGGATGCCTCACTGCAGCTGCCTGGGGTCCAACTGTGGGAAGCAGGAGAGTACCGATGTGAGTTGGTGGTCACTCCTCAGAAGGCACAGGGGAGAGTCTGGCTGGAAGTTGTAGGTGAGTGCCTGAGGGCAGTGCCCTGTGATTCCCATGGTGATGGGGCTTGGGGTGGAGATGTAGATGGG
Source organism: Globicephala melas (assembly GCF_963455315.2). Classification (NCBI taxonomy): domain Eukaryota; kingdom Metazoa; phylum Chordata; class Mammalia; order Artiodactyla; family Delphinidae; genus Globicephala; species Globicephala melas. The sequence continues at coordinate 38,345,922 of NC_083321.1, read as the reverse complement.
CCAAGTGGAGCAGAGCATGGGCCTAGGAGTCACATAGACATGGGTTTGAGTCCTGGGCTTCCATGGACTTCTAGACAACTTTGGACAAGTTATTAATCATGCTGAATCTCAATGCCCTTCCCTCTAAACAAATGTAATAATACTTTTCTAAGAGGATTGACTGTAGTGAAGAGGCTATGAAAAATGCAAGGAGGATGCTTAGAATAGTGTTTGGCCCATTTTAAGTTCGCAGTAAAAGATAGTCAAAGTAATTATATAATTTCCTTAGTGTGTGGACAGTTAGTCTTCACTGAAGAGGTACCTCTGAAAGGTAGCTGGGGAAGGAGAGAGATTGCACTCTGGTTCCATGGATCTGAATCCTATTCTATCTAACTTTGTTGCTTCCAAACTGAGTGATTGGGTCAGCCATTTAACATCTTTACACGTGAATTTTCCCATGTGCAAATGAATTTTCCATGTGCAAAATGAGGCAATAAGTCATACCTGCCTCATAGTGTTCTGAGGATTACACAACATCATGTAGGAAAATGCTCAGCCAGTGCTGTTGTGAGGTAGGTGCTCAGTCAAGATTTATAACAACACTTTTCCCTAAACACGTTTTTGAGCTCCACTTTCTTCTATTATAAATAGGTCAGATACTCTGTGGATGAGCTTGGGGCTGCCATAACAAAACACCACCGACTGGGTGGCTTAAACAACAGAAATTTATTTTCTCACAATTCTGGAGTCTAGATGAGATCAAGGTGGCAGCAGGGTTGGTTTCTTCAGAGGCCTCTCTCCTTGGCTTGTAGGTGCTTGTCTTCTGCCTGTGTCTTCACCCCCTCTTCCCTCTGTATTTGTGTATCCTAATCTCCTCTTCTTATACAGACATCAGTCATATTAGATTAGGATTCAACCTAATGATCTCATTTAACTTACCAACCTCAATGAAAACCCTACCTTCAAATATAGTCACAGTCTGAGGGACTAGGACTGGGGATTAGGACTTCAACATATGAATTTGGGGGGGGCATACAATTCAGCCTGTAACTGAAGGGCAGTGTCTGTGAGCCCTCCATAATTGTACTTAAGACTTTGAATGTTTTGTACATATTAATTTTGGTAATGGGGATGTATATTAGAATTCATTTCCTCTGCAACTGACAGAAAGCCTAAAATAAAAGGGGTTTTTTTCCCAAAAATTAGATACACTTTATTTTTTAGAAGAGTTTTAGATTTACAGAGAAATTGGAAAGTTAGTACCGAGTTCCCATATTACTCTTGCCTCCACACCCCACTTGCCCCATTAGTATCGTCTTGTATTTATGGTATATTTGTTATAATTGATGAATTGATTATTCATTAATAATGTTCTTTTTGGGTTAGTATTAGTTCTCTTTGGGTTCTCTTTGGGTTAGTTCTCTTTGGGTTAGTATTAGTATGGTATATCTTTCTCAATCCTTTTACTTTTACTCTATTTGGGTCCTCATATTTAAAGTGGGTTTCTTGTAGAAAGCACGTGTTTGAGTCTTTTTTTTATCCGCTATGACAGTCTCTGTCTTTTAGTTGATGTAGTTAGACCATTCATTTAAAGTGATTGCGTATATAGTTGGACTGATATGTATTGTGTTTGTATCTGTTTTCTATTTGGTGCCCTTTGTTTTTTAAATTTTTTAATTTAACTTTCCACCTCTTTTTATGCCTTCTCTGTTTTGTTTTTTTTTTGTTCTTTTGCAGTACGCGGGCCTCTTACTGTTGTGGCCTCTCCCGTTGCAGAGCACAGGCTCTGGACGCGCAGACTCAGCGGCCATGGCTCACAGGCCTAGCTGCTCCGCGGCATGTGAGATCTTCCTGGACCGGGGCACGAACCCGTGTCGCTTGCATCAGCAGGCAGACTCTCAACCACTGCACCACCAGGGAAGCCCCCCTTCTCTGGTTTTAATTGAATATTTTATATGATACCATTTTCTCTCTTTTCTCTGTATATCAATTATACTTATTTAAAATTTATTTTAATCGTTGTCCTAGAGTTTGCAGTGTACATTTACAACTAATTTAAGTCTGCTTTCAAATAACACTGTATTGCTCCATGGGTAGTACAGGTCCTTAATAACAGAGTATTTCCAGTTCTTCTCTCCCATCTCTTATAACATTACTGTCATTCATTTAACTTTTTCATATGCTATAACCACCCAGTACATTGTTGCTATTATTATTTTGAATGAACACAATGATCTGTTAGATCAGTTAAGCATAAGAAAAATAAATGTTTTATTTTGCCTTCATTTATTCCTTCTCTGACACTCTTCCTTTCTTTTTGTAGATTCTCGTTTCTGACCTATATCATTCTCCATCTCTCTGAAGAACTTCTTTTAACATGTAGCAAAGCAGGTCTTCTGGTGACAGATTTCCTCAGTTTTTGTCTGAGAAAGTATACTTCATTTTTGAAGGGTAATTCTTCTGGATATAGGAGTCTAGATTTGTGGGGTTTTCTTTCTTCGAATACTTTAAATATTTCACTCCACTCTCTTCTTTCTTGCATTTAAGAAGTCCCATGTCATCCTTATCATTGTTCCTCTATAGGTAAGTTATTTTTTTCCTCTGGCTTCTTTCAAGATTTTCTCTTTGTTTTTTTGCATTTTGAATATGGTATACCTAGGTATAAATTTTTTTTTTTTTCTTTTTTTGGTATTTTTCTGCTCGGTGTTGTCTGAGCTTCCTGGATCTGTGCTTTGGTGTCTGTCATTAATTTTGGAAAATTCTCAGCCATTATTTTTCAAAATGTTTCTTCTGCTCCTTTCTCTTTTCTTCTTCTGGTATTCCTATTACATATGTTACCTTTTGCTGTCATCTCACAGTTCTTGGATATTCTGTTCCCTTCTGGTTTTTTCCCCATTCTTTTTTCTCTTTGCATTTCAGTTTGGGAAGTTTCTATTGACATTTTTAAGCTAGCTAATTCTTTCCTTGGCACTGTGAAGTTTACTGATGAGCCCATCAGAGGCATTCTTCATTTCTTTTATAATGTTTTTGATTTCTAGCATTTCCTTTTGATTCTTTCTTAAAGTTTCCATCTGTCTATTTACATTATCCATTTGTTCTTGCATATTGTCTGCTTTTTCCATTAGTGCTCTTAACATTTTAATCATTATTTAGAATTCTCTATCTGATAATTCTAAAATCTGTGTCATACGAGAGTCTTGTTCTGAGGCTTGCTTTGTCTTTTCATACTTTTCAGCATGCCTTGTAATTTTTTGTTGAAAACCAGATATTATGTATCAGGTAGTAAGAACTGAGGTGAATAGGCTTTTGGTGTGAGAGTCTATGTTGCTTTGGCTAGGCGTTAGGCTGTGTTTAGTGTTAATGCTGTACCTGTAGGTGCCAGAGTTTTCCCCCTTCCTTGTTTTGTTTGAATTTCCCTATGAACACCTTAAACAGAGCCTGTGTTTAACAGCTCTCTCAGTTGTAATCTGTTACCATTCTGGAACTCTGTTGATGTAGTGGTAAGGTGTTGTGGAGGAGAAGCAGTCTATACTCGTATGGTTAAATCTCATTCTTTTGAGTTGCCTGAACCCCTAGGCTGTCTCACCTTCAGAAGTGTTTCTAGGTGAGGCGGGAAGGCTAGAGGGGGCTGGAGTTGGCTAATCATCACTATCCCAGGTCAGGCAAGACTCTGGCAAAGTCTTTTCCCTTGAGAGCATCCTTTATTATGGAGAATGCACTGGGTATATTTTTAAATAGTTAACTTTTCCTCTCCCCATTGCTCAAAATAGGAGGGAATTTTTCTTGGATCTTCACAGTGAGAGCGTGGTGGGATTCTGGGAGGTAAAACTCATGAAAGTGTTGTGACCCCCCCCTAAGACTGGGCCTTTAGGAGTTTTTTATTCTCAATCTAGTCCACACTTATCCTTTAGCAATTTGTCAGAGTTACTGCTTAAGTGTGTCGACCAGTTTATTACTCCAGTACCTTCTGCTTAAGGTTTTATGATCTCGGCTGTGATTCTCTCAATCTGCCTGTCTTTTTTCAGGGTGGTGGTTTGCCCTGTCACCTCAATTCTCTGAAGGATCTAAGAAAAGCTGTGGATTTACAGTTTGTTCAGCTCAGCTTTTTTTCCTGTTATGAGGATAGAAGTGATGACTTTAGGTCTTTACATGTCAGAGGGAAGCGAGAAGTCAATAGTGCTTTTAAGAAGGTAGTTTATTTTCCTTTCACAAAACTGTAGCTAACCCAGGGCATGTGTGGCAGTTCTGTGATCATCTAGGACCCAGGATCCTTTTATGTCATCACTTTGCCATCCTCAACCTGCATTTCCACCTTGTGCTTGGAAATGTCTTCTCCATCTCCAGCCATGACATGGTATTGCAGCCATTCTGCAAGAAGGAAGAAGTGGAGGGGGAGAGACACTGTCCTTTTCTTTAAGATACCCTTGTTATTTCAGGAGACTTCTTAGAAGTTGCTCTCACTACTTCTGAATACATCCAAACTTCCAGACCCTTAGTTCACATGCCTACACCCAGCTGCAGAGAAAGGTGGGAGAAGTAGCTTTAACTTGGAGGTGTCTTTGAAGAATAGAGATTCGCAGCAAGTAGCAGTCTCTGCCACAACACTGTTCCAAGGCTTTCCTCAGATTCTCAACCGTGTCTATGACACAGAGGGGCTTAAGAAACTCTGCTTTATAAAATTGCTGTGAGTTTCGGGGTCACAGCATATCGGCACCCTGCCAGCACTGGAACCAGCGTACCCAGATCATTTAGCCTAGGCAGAATACCATTCAGTTGACTCACCTTTCCTGAAGGCTTGCCATGGGTCTGACATTGGGCTAATAATAAGCAAGTCCCTACCCACCCTCAAGGCATGATTTCTCTCCCCTGGCAGCTCACCCAGTCAGTAGCTTGTTTCTGGAGCGAGCCGTGGTGAAAGATAATGAAGACAGACATATTTTGTGTAAGTCAAGTGGATTCTACCCAGAGTATATTAACATAACATGGAAAAGGTGGACCCAGAAGGATCCCCAGTTCCAGGAGATTTCTGAGGACGTTATCACTGGCCCCACCATGAAGAATGAGGATGGTACATTTAATATCACCAGCGACTTGAGGCTGAAGCCCTCTCTGGAAGACAATGTGACCATCTACCAGTGTGTGGTATGGCATGTATCCTCACTCATGTGCCAGAGTTTCAACTTCACCCCGATTCTGATAGGTAAGCAGCCCCCTAGACATTTCCCCAACTCTTCCTCTTGAGGGGAATATAATATCAACTTTGGTTCCCACACAGTCTAGGGGAATATGGGGGCCAATAGGGAAGGAGAGAAAGCTTGGTCTGGTTTAGCTCAGCCCCAGAGTCAGCAGTCCAGATTAGGTCCTTAAGCTGGGACAGATGGTCTAATAGGTAGAGAGTGGTGATGACCTGGCTTCCAGGGTCATGGCTCTGGTCCTGCTGGTCCAATGCATCTGCCTAGAGGTGAGGGAGGTAAGGAAGGCAGAAGCTAACCAGTGGCCCTGGGAAATGTGGTCAGGGTGTGCCAGGTGGGGCTTGGGATGGCCCTGAAGGGAGAGAGAAATTGTTCCTGGAAGTAAGGACTAGGGATTGTGTGGGTGGGTGGTGTGTGCAGGGATGTGTTTGGGATACGTGTGGGGCATGGGGAATATGAAATTGAAATATGCTTTGTGTGTATGGTATAAGGCATTTGTCTGGGTGATATATGTATGTCTTAGTCCGTATGGGCTGCTATTGGGTTGGCCAAAAGGTTCATTCGTTTTTTTCCATAAGATGGCTCTACTAGCACTTAGTTGTCTTTAACGTCATTCAAAACAATTTTGTTAGATTGTACGTGACAGCTGTCATATCAGTGTGCATTTAAAAAAAGACATCAAAATTGGTGAAGTTTTGTGTAGCCATTTTAATATTGAAGATGGAAGAAAAAAAGCAACATTTTTGGCATATTATGCTTTATTATTTCAAGAAAAGTAAAAACACAACCGAAATGCAAAAAAGACTTGTGCAGTGTATGGAGAAGGTTGCTGTGACTGATCAAACGTGTCGAAAGTGGTTTGCGAAGTTTCGTGCTGGAGATTTCTTGCTGGACGATGCTCCACGGTCAGGTAGACCAGTTGAAGTTGATAGCGATCAAATCAAGACATTAATTGAGAACAATCAACATTATACCACGCAGGAGATAGCCAACATACTCAAAATATCCAAACCAAGCGTTGAAAATCATTTGCACCAGCTTGGTTATGTTCATCTCTTTGATGTTTGGGTTGCACATAAGTTAAGCAAAAAAAACCTTCTTGACCGTATTTCTGCATGCGATTCTCTACTTAAACATAACAAAAATGTTCTGTTTTTAAAACAAATTGTGACGGGCGATGAAAACTGGATACTGTACAATAACGTGAAACGGAAGAGATCGTAGGCAAGCGAATTGAACCACCACCAGCCACACGAAATGCCGGTTTTCATCCAAAGAAGGTGATGTGTATATGGTGGGATTGGAAGGGAGTCCTCTATTATGAGCTCCTTCCGGAAAACCAAACGATTAATTCCAACATGTACTGCTCCCAATTAGACCAACTGAAAGCAGTACTTGACGAAAAGCATCCAGGATTAGTCAACAGAAAACACATAATCTTCCATCAGGAAGATTACATCCATTACATCCATTACATCCATTACTTCCATTACATCCATAATGTAACACCACGTGTTTCTTTGATGACCAGGCAAAAACTGTTACAGCTCGGCTGGGAAGTTCTGATTCATCTGCCGTATTCACCAGACATTGCACCTTTGGATTTCCATTTATTTAGGTCTTTACAAAATTCTCTTAATGGAAAAAAAATTCAATTCCCTGGAAGACTATAAAAGGCACCTGCAACAGTTCTTTGCTCAAAAAGATTAAAAGTTTTGGGAAGGTGGAATTATGAAGTTGCCTGAAAAACAGAAGACAGTGGAACAAAAGGGTGAATACGTTGTTCAATAAGTTCTTGGTGAAAATGAAAAATGTGTCTTTTATTTTTACTTAAAAATCGAAGGCACGTTTTGGCCAACCCAATACAACAAATTGCCACAGACTGGGTCACTTATAAAGAACAGAACTTTATTTTTCACAGTTCTGGAGGCTGGAATTCTGAGATTAGTGCGCCACTATGGCTGAGAGCCCTTTTCCAGGTTTCAGACCTCTCATGGTGTCCTCACATGGTGGAAGGGGTGAGGGATCTCTCGAGGGCCTCCTTTATAAGGCACTAATCTGACTCATGAGGGCTCCACCCTCATGACCTAAAGCTCCCCAAAGCCCCACCTCCTAATACCATTGTAATGGGCATTAGGATTTCAACATAAGAATTTTGAGGGGAGATAGACATTCAGTCTACAGCAGTATACAAGTGATACAGGGTAGTGTAGTAGTATGGAAGCTTTGGACGTATGCATGGTATGTGTATATTGTATGTGGTGTTTGATATTGCGGTGTTTTTCTGGCAAGTGCTAAGCAGGCTGTTTGATGTGTGAAGGTGTTAAGTGATAGGATGGAGGATGCAAAGACGTGTGGCAGAGGGTTGGCGGTTCTATCTCTGACAGGGAAGATGATACACAGCCACACAGATCCTAGAAGCAGTCGTGTGGTCTTCTTTGGCCCCTGCCAGTAGGTTTCCTCTTAATGTTCTCCTCTTCTTTCTCTCTGCAGAATCTGAGAAGAAAACTGACTCGTGGATTGTTTGGTTGTGTATTGGATTAATCTCTGCTGGACTGATCATATTAATTTTATTTTTATGTTTTTTTCTTTGGAAAAGATAAGAGGCTGCAAAGCAAAGTTTAGACTTATGTTTTGGAGTAGACTCTGGGAATTCAGAATTCATGGCCAATGCATGGTGTTGGGGAGTTCTCAGGGTTGATGCTGGGATATTCTAAGATGTGTTTATGATGTGTAGAAATTTATTACCAATTTCTAGGTAATAAAATTGCCTCCAGTTATTTATGAGCCTGCCAAGGCAGAATCTGTGCAATAGCTAATATATCTCATTATAAATGCTTTAGGAAAAACAGAAAAATCGATTAATCAAGAAAAAAGGCTGTTTGTCTAAAGCTGACCAACTGATTCATAGAGCCTGCTGGAGGGTGAGAGACACCGGAATCAGAGCCTGCTAGGGGATGAGAGACCCTGGAAGCTGGAGCTAGTTGCTCTAGTGGAGGCCAGTCTGGATCAGATGACAGCCACCGGACATGTAAGCAAATCTAGCTGAGATCATCAGCATCAACAGAACCAACTCTCAAATGCATGAGAAATACTTATTTTTTCTTTTTCTTTTTCTTTTTGGTGGATGGGCTGTGTCACAGCATGTGGGATCTTAATATTCCCGGCCAGGGATCGAACCCGTGTCCCCTACAGTGGAAGCATGGAGTCTTAACCACTGGAGCGCCAGGGAAGACGCTTTGTTTTTCTTGCTTTCTTTTTTTGAGAAATACTTATTTTTTCAAAGCCACTGTGTTTTAGGGTGGTTTGTTACATAGCAAAAGCTAACTGATACAGCTCCCCAGGAAGTTGAATTTTGACCCAAAAGTGTGGTTGCCGTGGAGATGTGCTGCTGAGAGCCCCTCCAAGACAGAGCCTGCTATGAAGAGTGTACTTAGCCACCATGTTCCAGCTATGGTATCTCAGGGATCTGCTGTAGCTTTTGAGCTTATGCCATGCTCTCCTGGCCAGCCAATGGCCGATCAAGGCAGGAATCTTTGGAGCTCCCTGTTGGGATGGCTGAGATTTTCTTGGAGTTGCACTGTCATCTGACGCTCTTGCTAGCCAATCGTCCTTTCTTCCTCCCTTCACAGGTATAAGACCTACGTCAAAGTTTCAGTCAGAACTGTAGTTATTTACTTCTGTCTGGTTTACGCTGGAGTATCTTCCCTTCCCCAATAATAATGGCATTATAGGGAAAACTGGAGTTGATCAAGTGAAGAGTACACAGAGGCAGGGCTGCGTAATAAATTGTGTAGTGTATCACTGCTTTACTCATTGGCATCAGTGCCTGGAAGGACCTAAGTATGGGGGACAGAGAGAAGTTCACACTCCTGTACCCAAGTTGGCCAGTCTAGGTGGCCTGCCTTTCACATCACTCCAGAGTTGGGCCAGCCCAGAGTGTAAATAGAGTAGGGTGTAGGTAGATGGAGATGTACAATGCCCCAGTCAGGTGGTCCTGGCACAGAGGATGCCAGTAATCTAGATTCTAATGCAACAAACCCACTCTCTGGAACTCAGTTCTGACCTTAATCCCATTGTTCGGCCTTTCCGCAATTCCTTTCAAGTTGGAACAGATCTGTTGTTCTTCAGGCCTGCCCCAGTCTAGGGTCAGCAGCATTCATGTCTTCTTCCCCCAAGTCTTCTGCATGTCTTGGTACAATAGGGTGTCTGACAGTGGACCTGGGGAGACCTCAAAGGTGAGCCCAGAGATGTGTGGGGAGCCAGGGCTACTCCCTGCAGCAAGCTCCCTAGGAAAGTTCTCCCTAAAAGAAGATGTTGGAGAGGAACTCAAGAGCAGGACAGAGCTGGGAGGATGCTACCTGAGGAGAATGGGTTCTATAGAAGCTGGGTGAGTCCTCCCCAGCAGAAAGGCTGGAGGTCCACCTTAGTGGGCCACATGTGGGCCATGCAGTGACTGGCTGGATATGCCAAATCCAGAGGCATTAGGCCTGAGCAGGTTTCCAGTATGGGTAGGGGGCTAGTTTTCCCAGACTGGCAATTCAGTTTCACTACTGGAAGAGGGTGGCTTGGCTTCCCTCCTCTCTTGAACTCAGGACTGAGGCCCAGGACACATGTCACAACACCTGGTGTGAGTTAGGGACAGACAGGAGTGGCAGATGTGCCCCATTAGTCTGCATTGCCACCTGACTGGCTGTGGGAAAGGTAGCCTGGAAGGTAGGGACCCCAGTCCATTTGCAAGAAGGCGGAAGATGGAGGGTTCATCATACACATGGGTGGGAGAAAGTGTTGGTGAGGTCCTGTAATAGGGAAGAAACTTTGTATTCTATTACAAGTTAATCACTAAAGGGATGTTGCCTATAAGCTTAAATTATACATAATGGCCCGTCTCTGGGAACCCTGCCTCCCACTAATGAGTATTAAGCTAAAATACCTTTGTTTAGCTCAAGGGAAACATCCTGACCAGGCCCACCTGTGAATGACTGCAGGAAGGAAGAAATTAACACATACCCTCTGGAAGCTGACAGGAACCAGGACATGTTTGACTTTACCCCCTCCCCTTTTAGTATAAAAGAAGCCTGAATTTCTAACTCAGGCAAGATGGTTCTTAGGGGCACGAGCCACCACCTTCTCCGTCTGCTGGTTTTGTGAATAAAGTCGCTGTTCTTTGCCCCAACAACTCGTCTCTTGATTTATTGGCCTGGCATGTGGCGAGCAGTACAAGCTTGGACTCAGTTAACAGTCCCTCTGGCTCCCTTGGTGTTTTGGACGTGATCTAGGCTGTCACTTATCATAGCTGAGTCTGTATCAGTCTCATATCTGGGACCTTCCTGAGTTGCGCTTTCCCTTCCTGTTCTTGGTCTAGAGACATGACGCTTGAGATCAAGGTGGCACCCCTAGAGGAAGGTGGCGCTCAGGAGATTGGGACTGTGCAGCAGGGGAAGGGAGCAGGGCTGTGGTTTGAGACAGACTCGGGTTCAAATCTTGGGCCTGCCACTTACTAGCTGTGAGATGTTAGCAAGTTAACAGCAAGTCTGATCCCGACTCCTCATCTGCAAACCCAGAGAACAGTGCCTCTGTCAGCACTGGACCACAGTGACCTGAGATACATCCTTGGGATCTGGAGAGCCAGCTCTGCACACAGGGTGTGGACGAGCTTGGACTGCTACATCTGCTCTCACGTGACACCCAGTGCTGTCCTCGAGGCGGAATATCAGAAACAAAATTCTCACAAAAGTTCCTGCTGGGCTGAGTGGAGCTCAGGGGAGCTCCCTTGTCTAGTTTAGACAAGTGCCTTAAAAAGGGGGTGCCCCCAAATGGTGGGAGCACTGTCAGTGGACAAGAACATCCGGTGGAGGGTGTCAAGGAAGGTCTGGTCCAGCTGTCCCTCCATGCCTGGAACTTTCCAGCTCCTCCCTGAGCTAAGCCTAAAGGCTAGGGGTCTCAGAGCGGAAAGCCTCGACCAGTGGTTCTGAGTTTTGGGGATCAAGTAGGTCTTGTCTGTGGTCAGCAGGTGGCGCTGAGCCCTCAGTTCTGCCGGTTCACTGTCACCAGCTGTTTAAGGTGCATGAGTGGAGGAAGGTTACTCTGGATGGTCCCCAGAGAAGGTGCTGCCCAGGGGCTTCTCATTAGTGAGTCTGGTCTCCTGCTCTGGTCTTAAGGACGGTCAAGCTGAGTCCCAAGAGCCAGGCACTGTCCCCAGAACTCTGGGCCAGCTCTGAGGAGCTTCTCATCCCTTCTTCCTCTAAGCCAGAAACGGGTCAGCTCAGCAAAGAATCAATGTTGGGGGGTCTGTGGGTGCAGAGAGGGGGCATCTTAGAGCTTCGACCAGCAGCTTCCTGGCCATTCAGGCCTGCCTCTGGAGTAGCCTGGGACAAACTCTCACTGATCCAGCCAAAGCCCTCTGCAGGCCTCAAACTGCAGCATTGACCTTGGCTTGTCCTGTACATTATCCACCATTCATTCATTCATTCAGCACTTACTCAGGGCCAGTCACAGTGCTGAGTCAGGCACAGTCCCTGACCTCAAGGAGCCATGGACTTGGGGATGGGGAGACGGACCCATAAACACAGGCAAAAGTAGAATGCCCACAAGCACAGAGGAAGGGAAGGGACCATCGCTTTCTAGAGGAATCAGGGGAGGCTTCAAGGAGGCATCATTTGGCTTGGACCTTAATGGATTTCAACAGGTAGAGATGAGGCTTGGGCATTCCAGGCAAAGGGAATAAACAGGCAAAAGCTCAGATGTAGGAAGATAAATACAAGGAGGGGATGCTGAGGCTGCCAGCGGGACGAGTGGTTGCACAGTGTCCTGGCCAGAGAACAGTAAGCTGTAAGGCTGGAAAGCAGGCAAAGCCTGAAATGACTGGTCACAGGTCTAGCCTTGACCAGAAGGTGATGAGGAACTACTGGAGGCACTTGACGTTGGAGAGAATGATGTCTTTTAATAAGACCACTCTGGTGGCTACATGGCAGATGGTGTGCAGAGGATGAGATGGAGACAAGAAGCCCAGGTAACAGTTGCAGTCACAGCCCCTGTCATCGGGGTCTGAGCTGGGAGGGGACATTGTGTAGAAAGTAAGACCAGGCAGAGAAACGCATCACCAGGGGACATATAATAGCACCTTCTCTCAGCATTTGCTTGCTCAGTTGTCTCACCACGTGGCTGATTGAATAGCAGTCTCAACAGTTAACATTTATTGAGCACTTATTATGGACGAGGCACTCAAGCATTTGACATAACGCTTTTCACTTACTCCAACAATTCTATGAGGTAGGTACTTGTAGTATCCCCACTTTATAGATGAGGCAACTGAGGCACAGAGAGGTTAAGTTATGTGACCAAGGTCTTAGAACTCAAGCAACTGTTTTGAGAGCTAACGCTCCAATTGCCACACTAATGCCTGTGACATACCCGCCTCTCTCCTGAGCCCCTCGGCCTTCCATCAGCCCCCTGGGAGTGGAGGCAGGGCTCAGGGCTATAAGCCTGATGGGTGCCCAACGGAGACGGTCAGACGGTCTTGTAGGGCTGGGCTACCAAAGGCAGGAAGGGGAAGTCTCTGAACTAGGGGAAGAGGGCCAGCCCCAGGTCCCTTTCCTGGCCTCCCAGCTGGGGTCCATGGCGCCTCGAGATGTAGGCTGGCAGCTGCCAGCCCCTGCTCTCCCTGCCCACCAGCAAGAACAGCCCAGAGTTTAGGTCACGAAGGGGGAGGCTTTATTGACAATGGAGAAGGCAGAATTCTGGGCAAGTACACACAGCACTGCTCCAAGAGTCCGGCTTGGGGGTCAAGCCTGTCAGGACCAAGGGCCTTTGTGCCTCAGGGACCTCACACACCCACTCCATCCTGAGCTTTCCAACATCTCCTTTTCTAGCAACCCAAAGGCCCTCCATGGCCACCCTCTGGACAAAGTGAGTGGCAGCCACTGGGTGGGGGGGAGCCAGGCCAGGGTACAGTCTGAGGCCTGCCAAGCGTGGTGGGCCCAGGACCCCAGTCTCTCCCCACCCTCTTTCAGCTTGGCATGCCAGGGTCCGCCCCAGCCCACTCCAGCCTCCCAGGGCCGGGGACAGAATGGAAGTAGGCAGGTGCAGCAGCCCCAGCCCCTGGAGCCCCCGCTGAAGAAGCCTTGGGGTCAGGGGTAAGGGGCCCGTCTCCCCTTCCCCGTGCCTGGGCAGGGCTCAGCAAGGTAAGCCTCCAGGTGCCATTTCCTCTCTGCCAAGCCCGCCCCAGGGAGGCTCCACATCTCCAGCCCTCCAGCTAGACTGTGTTCCCTCATTGCCTGCCCTCCCCAGCAGGCCAGGCCCACCCTTTTGGCCATCACCTTTTCAGGGACCAAGTAGGGGCTGGGGCCTCAGCACAGGCATCTCTCAGGGCCACAGAAACAGAGCAGCAGGCCTCCCATCTGGGGACTGTTCTTCCCCAGCCACCCGTCCAGCTTGCAGCCGGTCGGTCGTGGGGGCCGAGGACTAGATGGAGTCCCAGCTTTAGGGCCTGACACTTCCCACAGCTCCCCTAGCCTGGGGCAGGGTCGGGGGGAAAGCCAGTCCTGAGTTGGGGCTGGGAGGAGCAGGGACAAAAATAACCCGGTACAGGCTCCTGCTGAGGCCAGAAATAGAGTAGCGACAAGTGCCTTGCAACACCCTGGGCGAGCAGCAGGCAGGGAGGTTGAGATGAGGAGGGCCCAGCCTCTTAACAGGTCCTGGCCTGGCCGAGGGGCCCGCACTACGTCCAGTCTACATACCATGCCACACTGGCCTGCACGCACATGAGGAAGGGGGCCCAAGGGAGCAGGGCTCAGGACAGGGAATCTGGAGAGATGCTGAACTTGGCCTTGGCCTTGGCCACGGCCACGCTGCGCTTGCGCAGGGGCCCGCGGGCGAGGGTCAGGACATCCAGCAGGCTGGGGTCCTCATCCAGCTGGCGGGCCGTGCAGAGCGGCGTGGGCACTTTGATGGTATTGCCAAACTTGGAGTAGTCCACAGAGTAGCGGCCATCCTCCTCAGCCACGATGGGTACAAAGCGCTGGCCCCACAGGATCTCGTCGGCCAGGTAAGAGGTGCGGGCCTGGGTGGTGATGCCCGTGGTTTCCACCACACCTTCCAGGATGACGATGATCTCAAGGTCCTGATGGTGGTGCAGGTCGCAGGGCGCCAGGTCATAGAGCGGGCTGTTGGCGTCAATGACGTGGTAGATGATGAGGGGAGCCACCAGGAAGATGTTATTGCCACCCACACCATTCTCCATGGGGATGTCCACCTGGTGGAGGGGTACCACCTCGCCCTCAGGGCTGGTGGTCTTGCGCACCACCTGCATGTGGATGGTGGCGCTGATGATCATGCTCTTGCGGAGGTCGCCCACGCGCAGCATGAAGCAGAGGCGGCTGTGGCGCAGGGCGATGACCGCATGCTTGCTGAAGATGAGGGTCTCAGCCCGCCGGTGGGCCTGGGCAGTCTTCATGAAGATGCAGCCCAGCATGATGGCATTGATCATGAGCCCCACGATGTTCTGCACAATGAGGATCAGGATGGCCAGAGGGCACTCCTCGGTCACCATGCGCCCGCCGAAACCGATGGTCACCTGCACCTCAATGGAGAAAAGGAAGGCAGATGAAAAGGAGTGGATGCTGGTGACGCAGGGCACAGCAGCACCCTCACCAGGGGCCAGGTCACCGTGGGCGAAGGCGATGAGCCACCAGACCATGGCAAAGAGCAGCCAGCTGCACAGGAAGGACATGGTGAAGATGAGCAGCGTGTATGGCCACTTGAGGTCCACCAGCGTGGTGAACACGTCCTGCAGGAAGCGACCTTGCTCCCGGATGTTCTTGTGGGCCACGTTGCAGTTGCCATTCTTGGACACGAAACGGGCTCTCCGCTCACGGGCACGGTACCGGGGCTCTGTCGGGTCCTCTGCTAGCCGCGTCAGCACATACTCCTCAGGGATGATGCCTTTGCGGGACAGCATGGCTCCAGCGACCACCAGGGAGAGGTCTCCCCCATGGGGGAGGAGCAACCACCTGACTGAGCCTTCAACCTACTTTGGGGTTTCTGCCCTGGGACCACCCTAAGTCTGCACCGGCCTCACTTCTGAGATGCCTCCCCAGCTAGACTCATCCTCAGCTCCACCTGGCCCCTCCTTCACTTTATACCAGCCTCACACCTCAGCCCACCTGCCCACTGCCTACTGAACCCCCTACTCTGCCTGTTCCCCACCTGGCTCTGGATCCCAGCTCAGCTCTCCTCCACTCGCTGACCACCCCTGGGCGTCTCCCTAGGACCCTTCTCCCCACTCAGCCTTCTTTCTCAACCCACCTCTCCCACCTGGGAACGTCACACCTCCGGATCTTACCAACCGACCACACCCCACACAACCCGCACCGTATTTCCCGCCTCACCCATTTCGGCCCCGGGCTCCCCTCCAAGCTCCAGTTTCATACCGTCTCACCTCCAGGTACCTCTTTCCTAACCCACCCTCCGTAGCGCTCTCGCCGCTCTCCGATCTCCCTCTAGCTCTCGTCCTCTCTGTCTCCTTGGGATCCTCCGCCCTCCAGAGTCACCACTCCACCCAGCTCCACTCCTGATCCCCTCGCCCCCAGCGCGACCTGGCTGGCGGGGCCCACTCTAAGCCGCGGCCTCCCGGCTCCGCGCCGGCAGCACGCACGCCGGCGCCGCGACCCCGCCCGCCGTTCCGTCCCTGCCCCCACCCCGCGCTCCTCGCCGCGGCACCTGCTCCTGCTCATCAAGCCGCAGTCCTCGCCTCCCCGCCCCCTCCTGCTGCCCGGGCGCTCGCGGAGGGCCGTCCTCCGGTCCTTCTGTGTGTCAATCGGCCCGCGGAGGCCGACCTGTGCTAGGTGGGGTGGAGAATTGAGGACACCGAACGCCGGAGGCGTGGAGTGGGGGCCGGGGGCCGCCAGGGGGAGCCCGACCTATTCCTGGGCTGGAAGGCTGGCGGGCACAAGCTCAAGCCCCGCCCCTCGCCATTCACCTACCACCGTCTTCCTTCTCCCTGCTCGCTTCGTCTGGCCTTGGGAGTTTGCCCAATCAGATGGACTAAAGAGGTTCCTCCCAGCCCACACGCTACGAAATTAGGGCGGGGCGGGGCAGAGCGGGACGGGGGCGGGGTGAAGGGAGTCGTGACCCGCCCTCCCATTCTGGACACCGATACCCTGTCGCCCTGGTCCCACCGCAATTTTCCCATCCTGGGTTGGGTCAGTATCCGCCTGGGCTTTGTGGGTTCCCAGCAAAAGGAGGTACCGAGGAGCTGTGTCACCAACCTGGTGACTGGGGTTGGGGCGGGGAGATTAGGTGGCCCGAGGATTCCTAACTGACCGCTTCTTTTCTATGGCGATGATTTTAGTATTTTCAGAGTCACGAATCCTTTGAGGGTCTGATGAAAGCCACGGACTTCCTGCAGGTGGGGGGTGGAGATGTACCTTAGTAGGTGTAGAAACATAGTTTAACACCCACTACAGGGGATGCTGGATGCTGCAGCCCAGAAGCCTGGGTGGTTGCATCTTCTCAATCATGACCCACACTTTCAATCCCACCCCTGCATTTTATTATATCTTATTTTATTATTTATTTATTAAAAGTTTTTTTAAATTTATTTGTTTATTTTTGGCTGTGTTGGGTCTCGTTGCTGTTCGTGGACTTTCTCTAGTTGCAGTGAACGGGGGCTCCTCTTCGTTGAGGTGCACAGGCTTCTCATTGTGGTGGCCCGTGGAGCACGGGCTCTAGGCACTTGGGCTTCAGTAGTTGTGGCACACGGGTTCAGTAGTTGTGGCTCGCAGGCTCTAGAGTACAGGCTCAGTAGTTGTGGCGCACGGGCTTAGTTGCTCCGCGGCATGTGGGATCTTCCCAGACCAGGGCTCCAACCCGTGTCCCCTGCTTTGGCGGGCGGATTCTTAACCACTGCGCCACTAGGGAAGCCCCCACCCCTGCATTTTAAAGGGAGTTTGAGCTACTGGCACTTGCTTTACACCTCCTTACACCTGCAGCCTGAGGAGCTGTGTCAGGGCTAGCTTGGGCACTGGGGGTCCTAAGCTCTTGGCCTGAAGAGGAGTGGTGTTTCTACTGCAGGCATCAACCTAGTATTGTCCTGTGGCTTGGGCCCCCTCTACTACTCATGGTAGATCTTGGGCTATACTGCCAGAGATGCAGTGCTTAGGGTGGGGAAAGGAAAATAGGGTGAGCAGAGAGGGCAGCTCAAGGAGACAGAGTTACACAGGAAAACTCTGGGGCAACTACGGCTGCTCAGCCATCAGAAAAGGAACCTTGGAGAGTCTTCCCAGGGAATTCAGCTACTATCGCAGAAACCCCTGAGGTCCAAGGAGGATGGACTATTTTGTGTGGTCCAAAGTATAAACCAGTATAGACACTGAGTGGAACAGAGGCAGGCTTTGATTTCACGTATGGAAGAGTCATTTCTAATTACCAGAGATGACCCTCATCTATGGGGTATCCAAGTCGAGGCTGGCACACCATCAGGGGTGCTATAGAGGAATCTGAGGCTAGAATGGCCTGAGGCATCTCTGCAAGACTTCAGTGTGAGCTGTGACGTGCCCCTGTGCCCTTGCTACTTACCTTTAATCCCTTGGCTGGTCATAGGCATGGGGGTGGGAATCCTCTTTTCCCTCCTTAGGCTCTGCTCCTGGGTGGCCCAACGGTGGAGGGAGTGCCGGGCCCCCAGAGGCATCTCAGAGCTGGAAAGGCTAGGACTTGCCTCACAGCGTGACCCTGAGGCCTCGCTTGCCAGGAAGGCGAGCCCCCCACCAAAAGGGCTCAGCCTCCTGCTCTGCTCCATCCTGCACCTCCTCATACTCATCTCCCCCAAACACTGCACTTGTCAGGTCCCTTTCGCATTCAGAAACCTTCTCCACTTCCCTTTTGTGCATAGGCATGTCCCAGACTCCTTGTCCTGGCATTCAAGGCTCTCTGCTTATCTAATTCCCACCCTTCCCATGCCCAACTTAAATCCTGCCTCTCCCAGGAGTCTGCCAGGCCTCACAGAGCTCTCCTTTCCTGAGCTCCTCTGGCTCCTGGAACAGCCAGAAGGGTCTGTGCTGGACCCCTCTCCAATGACTGGTGGATTTTCTTTGCACCGTATGACTCTGACCCCCTTGCATACAACAAGGATGAAGGCCCAAGACTCCTGGGTCTGCACCCCAAGGGCCTGGTACAGCCGGTACTGAAGGCAACGTGTAAATGATAATAAAATGATACGCAAACAAGCACCTTCCTTTCTTGGTGGGACAGGTATACACTCATGTCTCATGATGCACGTGGAGTCTGAGGACAGCTGTTTTTTAGTCTCCCCAGTGTCTGGGCCCCAGTATGTCCCAGTCACTACCTGGCCGACTTGTGGCATATGTACTGTGCTTTCTCTCTGAAGGGCCGCCCTTCTCCCACTTCTGAATGTCCCTATGTGTGGGATGGAGGTGGGGATATGTGATTCAGGCCCCTCTCTTTTTCAGAGGGGTAGGATGTAAGCTGGAGGTGCTAGTGGCCATCTGTCATGGGGGAGGAAGAGGAAGATGGAATTCATCACCCCTGATGTCAAACACCTGGATCTAGCCGTGCTTCAAGTAGTAACCTCCTGGTCTTCTCAATCACATAGGATAATAAATTCCACTGTTTAAGCCACTTTGAGTTGGGTTCCTGTCATTTGCAATGTAAATAATGCTAATCCGGGGTACCTGGGGACCCACAGTTTTAATCCAAGAATTAAACTGAGAAGGAAAAGGGACCAAGATATATGCAGATCTGCTACCTTAGCTGATGAGATAATCACAAAAATACTATAACTCTGTTATGGACTGAATTGCATTCCCCCCAAAATTCATATATTGGAGCCCCTGCAATGTGATAGGGCCAGTGAAGAGGTAATTTAGTTTAAATGAGGTCATAGGAGTGCAGCCTCATCCGATATGTCTAGTATCCTAATAAGGAGAGAGAGAGATAAAAGGGGTGTGCACACAGAGGAAAGGCTGCATGAGGACGCAGCTAGAAGGTGGCTGTCTGGAACCGAGGAGAGAGGCCTCAGGAGAAACCAAGCCTGCGACACTTTGATCTTGGACTTCCAGCCTCCAGCACTGTCAGCAATAAATTTCTGCTGTTTAAGCCACCCAGGCTATGGTATTTTGTTGCAGCAGACGAATACGACCTAGCAGACTAAGACAGCCCTCATGTCACAGGTGAGGAAACACGCTTTTGCCCACACTCACAGAGCTTCGTCAGGTCTGCCTGATGCTAAAGTCAGACTGCTTCCACGGGACCCACGGTCCACCCCAGTCCCTGCCCACCAGACCCACGGCCTCAGGTAGGAAATAACCAGTCTCTTTATTTACAAGTGATTTTACAGTTAGAGAACCCAGGCGGGAGGTGGGGGCAGGGTGGGGCATGGGATGGCACATGGGCTCTGGTAGGTCACTTGTCTGCACGGACAAAAGAGGCGAAGACGCTGTCCTTCTGGCTGAGCAGCTTCTCTGGCTTGTCGAACTCAAGGATGGCGCCGCGCTTCAGGACGATCACCAGGTCTGCACTCAGGATGGTGTGCACGCGGTGCTGGGCGGGGCAGGAGGGGCTGTCAGGGTGGGGGGGGGCAGGCTGGGGCAGCTGAGGCATCCCTCCTGCAGCTTGGAGGAGGGGGCATGTGGCCAGAATGTCTTATCTCTGCGGTGACTGCCCTTTCCCGGGGTGGCTGTAACTCCAAACCCTCCATCTGCTAATGCCACCCTCTCCCTCACCAGGTCTCAGCTCTGCCCCACCTCCAGGCTTCAAGACTCAGAGATTCTCCCAACACCCCCATCTCCCATTTGCTCTGGAGAAGTAACCCTATCCTAGCTCACAGGGCCTTGGGACAGGAGCGGACCTTGGAACCTGGAGAAAGAGGGGAGGTCTGAGGGAAGTTCAGGCACAAACCCTCCTACACCCCAAATCCTGCAATCCAGGCTCGCTGCAAGTCTGCCAGACTCCTTGCCCTGCACTGCCACAGGGTCCTCTCTTGATTACCAGGCGCAGGTGAGCCCAGAGGCTGCCCACTGATGACAGCCTCAGGAGGCCAGCTGTCTCTCTGGGTGTCCCCCCTGTACCCCATCATGGGCCCCTTACCGCTATGGTGACCACAGTGCGGTCTGCGAAGGCCGTCATCACCACCTTCTGGAGGATGTTCTCCTGCCAGGTCGGAGCAGCAACTGTTGGCTCACCTGCCCAGTGGGTGGGGTCTGGCCTGGCTTCTGGCCCAGCTCCCATCTGACCCCAACCCTAGCCCCGCCCCCTCCCTCTGGCTCTAGTCCCCATAGGACCAACCAGGTTCCCAGTGTTCAGGGGCTGGGTTCCACCTGTTGGGAGCTCAGCTGTGTGCATGTGTGTGTGCTGTGAGTGTGTCTGGGTGTGCTGGGTTGTGGGGATGGGTGTGAAATTTGTGGGTCCGTGTGCAGCTTGTGTGTATGTGTGTTATATTCCAGCCTTAAGACTAGCTGGAATCAGGGTCCCCCAGCCCGTCGCCATTTCTGCTCCATGTGACTCGATGTTAAAGGCAACTTGAGTTTCAGGACTATTTTGTGCAACCTTCTCCCTAACACCCCCGAAAACCCTCTCCGAGACCCCCACCCCATGGGTGTGCCCAGCACCGACCGTGGCCATGTCAATGGAAGCCGTGGCTTCGTCCATGATGAAGATGCTGGTCTTCCTCACAAAGGCCCGGGCCAAGCAGAACAGCTGCCTCTGGCCCTGGCTGAAGTTTTCCCCGCCTTCCGTGATGATGGCATCTGAAAACAGCCCCAGGCAGGGGGCGCAGGGCTGAGTTAATTCTGCGTTGTGAGTTTAGTGGACGGAGTGGCTTGGGGTTTCAGGAAATGTGTGTACAGGGGTAAATATGTAGGTGTGTGTCATGAGTACAGGTGTGCACAGGGTGGCTGCACCTTACACAACACGGATGCCATCTGCTAGAGTTACAAAGAGAAGAGCGCTCCGTGGAGTTATGCACGGCTGTGGCCCTGGGCAGTTCTGGGAGGCGCATCAGCACAGAGTGTGTCCGTCCCGCATGTGTATAGGCCTTGGTGGGGTGATTTTCTGAAGCCAAGGCTTGGCCGGCCCCCAGTCCCAGGGGTTTCAACAGATACACCAAGGTTCTGCTGACCCCCGGGGTGGGGACACAGTCTTCCCAGTAGCCTCGATGAGTGACCTGTGCCTGTGATTTCCAGTCAGTCCTCTCCTCCCTCAGGGCAGAACTGGGCAGGCAGGTGGATGCGGAGGGCAGGGCTGAATATACCATCATGGTATTGGGGACTTGCAAGCTCTGTCTCCTTACTGTACCCCTGTGCCCTGTAGGAGAGGCCAGATCCTGACTGACCAGTTGTGTGACCTGGGACAAATCACTTGACATCTCTGAGCTCCTGTATAGTGAGAAGTAGAACTTAATGGTCTCTGGGATCCTGCCAGACCCCAGACTCTAAACTCTGAGCAAAGCTAAGACACGGGTGTGAGTTGTCCCTTCCCAGCCCTTACAAGCGTCCTTTAGTACCCAGCCTGTGCTCAGCCAGGAGTAGTTACCGAGGCCTCCAGGCAGCGCCTTCACCACCAGCTTCAACTGGGCTATCTCCAGGGCCTCCCACAGTGTGCTGTCAGAGCACTTCTTCTCCGGGTCCAGGTTAAATCTGGAGGGGGACACACAAAGTCCTTAGAGAGGGGAGCAGGGTCCTGGCTCTATTCCCAGGGGACGCACAGAGGGTGAGACTGGTGAAGGGAGCAGTGAGTGGGAACTGATTGACTTGGGGGTCTGGCTGGGAGGGGGCAGCAAGGTGCTGGCAGTGGGTGGAGGAAAGCATCCCAGGCTTGAGGGTTGGGGGACCCCTACCAGTGCCTAGGCCTAACGGAAAAGAGAAAGGCATGAGCGTGCAGCTTTAAAGAACCCGCGCCAGCCCTTCATGCCCAGAGCTAGAGCAGGGCTGCTTGCCCAGGGAGGCTCGTCCACCCCTTCCTCTCTATGCCCCAGATCTGGAGGAGCAGAGCCAGGCCTGGGGCTGGGGTGGGCCTGGTGGCGGGGGTCAGGGGGCTCACCGGATGGTCCCGCTGAAGAGGACGGGGTCCTGCAGGATGATGGAGAGGCGCGAGCGCAGGGTGTGCAGCGGCAGTTTGGCGATGTCGATGCCATCGATGATGATGCGCCCTGCATGCAGACAGTGTCACAGGTGGGGCACCAAGGAGCGGGGACACGGTGGCACTGGGGACAGGGTCTGCCTGCAACATGGGTCCCAATGAGGATGCGGGGGAAGGCAGCGATGGCTGGGCCTCCTGTGACGTCTGACCATACCCAGGACTGAGGTCCCATCTGGTGGCTGTGGGTACATGAGGGGTGCCCGTCACACAGCTCACCTTCGAACATGTCCACCATGCGGAAGAAGGCAAGAGAGAAGGAGGACTTCCCACTGCCTGTGCGGCCGCAGATCCCAATCTGGAAAGAGAGGAGCAGGTACGCTGTGGGCACCTGGGGTGTCTGGGAGCCTCTAGTGCTGGGCTGTGCAGGTGTGGGAAGCCCCAGCATCTCTTCTCGTCCTGGTGTTCTGACCAGCATCCCTTTAGCTAGGGCTGGGCCCGGGTTTGGGCTTGTTTCCTGCAGTGGATCCAGAGGGGGCTCCTACTTGGCTGGCTGGGTGTGGTACATGACTGCAGATGTCTGACTGCAGGAGCTGGGGACGTGGGTGTCTCTCTATGTGCCTGGGTGTGGCGGGAGGGCACGGGGTGGCTGAGCGTAGTGCACAGGATGTACCCCACCTTAAACTGGAGTCGCCTCTCACCCCGTCGCATCCGATACGGAGACAGAGGTGGTGATATAGAAGGATAAGAGAGGCAGGGACAGAGGTACATCTAAAGGTCAGAGACAGTGAGACAGACAGCCACAGACAATGACAGAGTGAGAGAGACAGAGACAAAGAGACAGGAGGAGAGGGGCAGCGTCGGAGCAGAGGGGGAGAGAGGGGGGAGTCAGTCAGAGTCGGATCGGAGTGCCAGACAGGAGCTCCCTCCCCAGGACAGGGCCTCACTCTCTGCCCCAGGACCCTGCTCTGAAGTTCAGGGTACAGTGTCCTGGGAGAGCCCCTAACCATTTGTGGGGGGCCCTGACAAAACCCCTCTGAGTCAGGGGAGTCTGGGGTGTCCTGTCCATCTCCTTGGCGGGTGAGTGAGGGCAGCAGGAGGAGAAGGCGAGAGGCCCGGGCCTGGGAGACTGGGGGTCTGAATGGGTGTGAGGCCTGGCGGGCCCTGAGGGCCAGGAGGTGACTCTGTGAGGCGGTCCAGCCCTCTGCCCTCCCCGCTCCCCTGACCTTCTGTCCTGGGGAGATGAGGGCGTTGACATGCTTCAGCACTGGCTTCAGGGAGCTGTCGTAGCGCACACTCAGGTTCTGGATCTGGATTTTCCCTTGGTCTGGCCAGTTCTTCGGGATCAGCGATGGTGCTGGGGGCCGGGCTGGGGGTCAGCTGCCAGGTGTGGGCCACAGCTGGTATCCAGGCATGCCCTCCTGCCCCCAGGCTCCTCATGTCCCCCTCAACCCAAACACACATCCACGCTGGGTCCTTTCCCCAGAAGTCCTCCCGCGCCCCTCACCCAGCAGCCCCTCGTAGCGCTCTGCTTCAGTGTTCAGGAGCCCGTGGATGCGTTTCACAGCCCCCAGCTGGAGCTCCATGTCCGCCAGGTTCCTCACCATCCAATTGAGGTAGTTGGACACCTGTGGGGAGCAGGCCGTTCACAGTTAGTGATCACTTGGTCCTGTCCCTGGCCACCAGGATGGCTCTTCTTACAGGTGGGGATGCCTTTTCTGCCCACCGCTGACTGTCCAGGGGGCCCTCCATGGAGGTTACAGTGAGTGTGGATCCTCACCCACCCCCGCCTGGGGCCCAGGCCTGGGTGAAGGGGCAGGGACCTGCAGTAAGCCCTCCTGTCCACATGGTCCCTCTGGCATCAGACTCGGTATAGCTTGGGGTAAGGCCTGGGAGCGTCTCAGTCAGGGAAGGTGCCCTGGGCTTCCCCAGGGGCTGGTGTCTGACTCCTCCCCTGCCCCACCTGCTGCCACTCACCATTAAGGCGTAGGTAAGGCCCAGGCCCACCAGGCCAGCAGAGAGCTCCCTGTGCAGGGAGTTGGAGATGGAGGTCACGGCCGCGATGAGGACCACACATGCACCAATGTACTCCTGCAGAGGGAGTGGAGCTGGCCTGGACCCTCAGGGGCTGAAGGCACAGCACCCCTACCCCTCACTCCCTTCAGGGCACAGAGCAGCTCAGCCGAGACTCAACCCCAGCCCCGCAACACATCATCAGACACACAGGAGGCTGTGAAGGCTGGAGCCCTAGTAGACAACGTATGCACACAGCTCTGCTCCCCCGGCCCCCAAGGCCAGCACGCATGCCTCACCAGCTGGCCCACACCTGTCATATGACCCACTTCAGACACACCTGTCACAGCTAAACACACAACTGTTCTCGCTCTTGGCACACACCTCAGACACACAAGCGTCCAGGCAGTGATATAAGGAAGGGAGGGCTCAGGTCAGACACGGGGAGGACCAGCAGAGTTGGGAGAAGCAGGAGGGCTCAATGCCCACCCCGAATGCACACCAGGCCGGTATCCGTCCTCTCTTCCCACCCTCCGGCCCCTGTTTGGCCCTTGCTCTGGCTGCACAGCCCTATGAGAACCCCCTGTCCTGGGGTTGCGGGGAGCTGGGGGCCACTTGCCATGCGAACTTCGAGCCACCTGTTGGCGGCCGTCAGGAAGAGGGAGGCGATGTTGTTGGAGTCCGTGTATTCAAGGAGCTTCTGCTGGAACCGGGCCTCGTACCTGGGGGGAGGATGGGGAGGGTGAGGGGGAATAATCTTGGTCTGTGTAGCCCCCGGGACTTTCCTCACCTGCAGAGGGGGCTGCCTGGGCCTCAGCAGCCCCCAGACATGCCACCTCTGCCACCTTATGGATGCCACTCCTTCCTGGAACTCCTTCCCAGCTCCCTCCTGCTTATTCAAACCTGTCAAAGGTGCCACCTCCTTCAAACGCTTGTTTTCACCCCAAGACCTGTTCTCCTCTGCAGGGCTTCCCTGTTACAATAAAGCGCACCTCCACCCACCCAGGCGCTCAGGCTGGAAACCCAGGAATCATCGGGATTCACATCCAATCCCTCAGTCCTCTTATTTCTTTCTCCAAAATAGCCCTGGCTTCTGCCTGCCTCTGGCCTGCTTCCTGCCCACTGCAAACTCACTTGGACTATTGTATCAGCTTCCTGATAGGTCTACCTGCTATCTCCCTTCAGTCTACCCTCCACACAGCAGCCAGCATAACCTTTCTAAGTCATAAATTGCATCCTATCTCTCCCCTGCTAAGAATATGAATGACTTTTTGGATAAAGAACCACCTCCTTGCCAGAAGCCTGTGTGAGCCAGCTCCTGCCAACCTCACCCACCTCCTTCCATGCCACAAATTCCCTTGCTCACTGTGTTGCAGACACAGAAATTACAGTAAAGTAATTTATTACTTTACTTGCCTTTTTTCAGTT
The DNA here is from genome assembly GCF_963455315.2 of Globicephala melas. Taxonomy (NCBI): domain Eukaryota; kingdom Metazoa; phylum Chordata; class Mammalia; order Artiodactyla; family Delphinidae; genus Globicephala; species Globicephala melas. The sequence continues at coordinate 38,320,222 of NC_083321.1, read as the reverse complement.
TTGTGACCATGCCAAGTTCTTCCCCACCCCAGGGCCTTTGAACATGCTGTTCCCTCTGCCTGGAAGGCTTTCTCCTCTGCTCTTCCCAAGGCTGACTCCTCTCCACTTTCAGGCTTTACCTTAAGTGGCACCTCCTCAGAGTGGCCTTTCCTGGCCTCTTTTTCTCCATCTCTGCAGCCTGTTTATTTCATAACCTCTGCTCATATGCTAATTTCTCTAGCTGTTTAGTGTCCATCTCCCTCACTAGACTGTAAACTCCATGAGGATGGAGACCATGTTTGTTTTGGTCACTAATGTATCCCCAGCACCTGGCACTGTCAATAAATATCTGTCAAACGAATGAACCTTCCCTGACCCTCTAAGATAGATGGGACCTCTCTGTACCAGGAACTCTGGAGGCTTCTTTCCTGCCCTCGTGCCCTCATCACGTTCTCCCTTGGGTTACTTTGTAGGGATCTGCCTCTTCCCTCTGACAAGCCTGGGCTCCTGGTGTCACTCTCCTTGGCCACCCCTTCAGACTTTGCGCCAGGCCTAGAGGAGGGGGCAGGTGTACTTGTTTGATGGTGAATGCAAGAATGAATGAAAGCTGTCTCAGCGTATGCTCTCAGGGAAACAACTGAGGGGACTCAGAAGAACTCAAGATGGATCTCATGGGTATTTGCTTTTCACTCCCAGAAGCTGTTTGTTCTGCTTTGATTTTTTCTGGGTGGAGGGCCTGCGTCTGAATCATGTGTCTGAGGAGAGCAAAGCAAGTCTCTGAGTTGTGAGAGGGTGTGATCGCCCAGCCGCAGGGTCGATGTGTGTGTGTGGGTGCTGTGTCTGAGGGGGGTGTGAAACCATCGGTCTGAGGGTCTGTGTGAGTAAGTGGGTGTTGTAGATGTGTATGTATGTGTGAGTGCATGTGAGTGACTGGGGAGTCTGAGGGGTGTGTGACTGGCCTGAGGGGTGGGTGTGCATGAGAGTGTGCGTGAGATGGGAGCTTCTGTGGTAGGTGTATGACGGAATAAGGAATGTGGGAAGAGCCCCAGCTTGGGGGCCATGTGGACCCCGGTTGGAGTCTGAGAATTATTACTTACAGGCTGTGCCTCAGGACCAAGGCTCAGTCTCCTCACCAGTAAAATGGGGATAGTAATAGTTCCTACATGGACTGAAACCACCATTCAGTGTTGGGCACCCTTGAAACTTTTCTTGGGAAAAAGCAGGGCCTCCAGAAAAACCCGGAAGGTCAGCCAGGCCTGGGTTCCCAGCCCAGCACCAGCTCTCACTGTCTGTGTGACCTTGGGCTGGATACTCAGCCTCAGCTGTACAGCGTGGCTTCTCCTGCCTATGTCATGAGGCTCTTACGAGGATTAAATGTAATAACCCACACACATACCTGGCACGTGGGAAGTGTACAACCAATAAATGCCAGGTAGCTCTCAGCAGGACAGGCCTCTGGGCAAAAAGCCAATGAATTCAACACATCCAGGGACGATGTAAAAAGTCCTTCACTCAAATTTAAAACTCATTGACCGTGACAGTGCAGGGTGTGGGAGGCCTCCCAGGCAGCAGTTTCTCTGGCTAACCACTGGCTTGGTCTGAGGCTGGTTGCAGGATGTGGGCATACACTCAGATCCTACTGAAGGGTCTGGCCCACTCTAGGAAAGTCGCACTCTCTCTGCCCCAGGTCCTGCCCAAAGGCCTCCAGGATATCAATTCTAAGAGGAGCATCACCGAAACTTAGAGTAGAGATTGGCCCAGGAGTGTTGAGGGGTCTGGAAGGTGAAGGAACTGGGGAGTTCAGGCTTGAGAAGAGGAGGAGGCTGGAAGGAAACCCTGGAGTCATGCCAGGCTCCAGGGAGCTTCTGTGGGGAAGACAGCACAGGCAGCACAGTGGCAGGGGATGTCCAGGGAGCAGAGCCAAGGCCATGGCAGAGCTCTGTTTTGCTTTGCTTTACTAGGACAAGACCCCAAAGAGGACCTCCCATCGGCCCCAGATGCCCCAGAGAGTGAACTGGGGCTGCGGTGCTGTGCCAGGAGCCTGGGCACCTCTCCCAGGGCAGCAGCTAGACTTTGGGGGTTGGAGGGAGGAGATGCAGGCAAGCCTCCTCAAACCCTGTCAGCTGGCCCTTGAGTCCTAGGGTTACTGGACACAAGGCTGGTGTCACATGGTTACTGTCATGCCCTGCACAGCTGTGCCATCCTAAAAATAACCTAGAATCATTCTCTGGGTGAGGCTTAGAGACCAGAGCCCCAGTATCTGGGTCAGGGGTCTCTGGCCTGTCTATCTGGAGGAGAGATGCCCTAATACTTCAGACTGAGGTGGGGAGCAACAGCCCCCTCCACTCCCAAGGCAGCCTCAGATGCTTCTGTCAAGCCCAATATCACAACTCAGAGTGGCAAGAGGATGGTGGGAGTTTTGGAGGAACTGAAACTGAAGTTTTGGGAGAGTTCCTCCAGCCTGGTGAAGTCTTATCTCCTCTTTGAGTCCTAGCACTAATGACACCTCCTCAATGAAGCCTTCCATGACTGCCTCCCTTCTATGTTCCCAGAGCCTGTGTCCCCCTTTCTTTCAGAGTACTTGTCACATGGGTTTGCCCTGGCCTGCTCAAAGCCTGGACTGTAAATGCTTCCAGGGCAGGGGCTCATCTGACTCATTTTTGTCTTTTTAGTGCCTGGTGTGGGGCTTGGTGAACACTCAGTAAATGTTTGTTGAATGAATAAGCAGGTTCAAATCTGTACTTTGTGGGACCTTACAGAGAGCCTCAATGTCCTTATCTGAGAACTGGGAATAATCAAGCTTTCCGTTTCAGACTGCAGTGCAGAATGAATGAGACTGGCAGGTAAAGTACTCAGGATAGTGTCTGGCTCACAGGAGAGTCTCAATGAAAGATGGCCTCAGGGCTGGCCCACACCATGTAAGGGCCTTTCCAGCACTGATTTGTGAGGAATTGTCCCAGCCTTTTCTCTTTTCATGTTTTGCCTTAGTTCACAGAGGCCATGGGCTTGGCTCTAGGCCTGAGATTCTCCTCTCTGGATCATGCCGCTAGAGCCCACTAGACCTGACACCCTGGGTGGACTGGCCTTGGGGACTGATGAGGGGGTGGGAGACATGTGTCCTGGGCTTTCCTAAGCAGAGCCCTGAGAATTGAATCTCATGACCTGTGACCCTGGCTCCATCCCCACCCCCCTACCCCCCGAGGGTGAATCTGGTACCTGAAGGCCCGGATGGTGGTGAGACCTTCCACGGTTTCGGCAAAGTGCGAGAGCAGCGGGAGCTGGGTGGTGTCGTCCAGCTGCTGCAGGTCCCTGTGCAGGGGAGCAGAGCCGAATGGTTAAGAGGGCAGCTCAGGGCTCAGCCTGGGTCTGAATCCTAGCTCCACCTCCTACTACAGTGCGGGCAAATAGCTTCACCTCTCTAGGCCTCAGTTTCTCGCCTGTAAAGAGGGGAGACAAGGGTACCACCCCATCAAGTAGTCGTGAGGACTGGATGAGCTCGTTTATGTAGATGCTTAAGCAGAGCATGCTGAACGGTTACTGTTATCCTGGGCATCGTCCACCTCACGTCTGCACCTATCTATTTGCTTTGCCGCACTGCCTCACTCTGCAGCAGTGTTAGTTCCCTTTCACAGGCGAACAACTTGAACAGCTAGTCAAAGGAACAGAAAGACCAAACTCCACGCTTTCAGTCCCCTCCCCGATAACCACCACAGGCTTTGGATTTAAAGAGCTCCTGGAGAGGGTAAGGCCAGTGGTTTCCGTGGCAACAGAATTATTCCTGCTCCCCACAGCTGCACCTTGACAAGTGTATTAGTGCCAAGGGGGTCAGCTTGGGAATGCAGGAAGCAGCTTTCCTGGACAAACTGTCCCCAGGGCCAGAGTGGGTGCCAGGGGAACAGGGTGGTTTCTCTGGCAGAAGAAATGAACCTTGTAGATCAGCTTGTATGGTGTTTCAAAAGCCACTGTGATTTTGTGAATATCAGCGCACTATGTTCCATGTGGGTACCAGGGGATTCTGGATCATCCAGGCAAAAAGCCGTTTATACCAATCGTGATCCTTGTGGGCAGGGTAATTGTGGCCAAAATGTATCTAAATTTCATTATTATTATCATAGCCAATCAGTATTTTGACTCATTTCTAACAAACTCTGTGGACTTGAGAGAGGTACTTAACCTTTCTGACCACAACTCCTAGTAAGAAACACATTTTGTATCACGAATCAGTACACACACACCCCCATACATGACCAAAACAAAGGTTTCATCAAGCAAAGCTTACTGTTACTATGTGAATACAGTCTCATATTTTCTATTCTATTTCATTAAAAAAGTTACGGGTTGTGATCTATGATACCGATTTCATGACCCACTGATAGGTTGTGATTGGCAGTTTGAGACACACTGGCCTAAAGATTCTTAAAAATTGTCCCTACAAATCTTTGAATCTATGAGCTTAACAGAATCACTCCCAGAAAGAACTTCCAAGAGAACATTCTTAGACAATTTTGAGTAGGAAAGAGTCATGCGTGGCTCCAAGGCTCCAAGGCTCATGAAGGCGAATGTGATCAACGCGAAAGGCCGTGAGAGGCTCCCTCGAGTCCAGGCTTCTAGCCACGCTCTGGATCCACGTGGGTTGGGAGGTCTGGTTGCCATAAGACCCCTCACATCAGGTGCCCTCTGATTTTATGCATCAGCCGTCAGCCTGGACACTGGAATCATACAATCCTCCCGGGAAGCACTTTGGCAAAACGAACGAAGGGCATAATCACGTGCCTACACCCTGACCTAGCGATCCCAGTCCTGAGCATATCACCCAAGGAAACAGTTCAACTAGTAACTGCAGTGTGTGCGTGCTGACAGATGGTTATATTAGGGTAGTGGAATATGAATACTTCAATTTTCCATTGTTTTGGGGGACACGACTCTACTGCTTCTACGATGATGATTCTAATAACTGTGCTGAAGTGCCTGTTGCAAAGAACTTCCCATCCCTCACCCCCTGGCAAGTGCTGCCATCACCTGGATGCCACCCGGAAGTACTTCTGGATGAAGTAGCACACGACAGCCAGGGGCAGGAGGGCCACGAGGAACACAGGTGTGACATAGGAGATGACGGCCAGAGCTGAGACACAGAGCAGGGTGGAGCGGCTCAGGCACTCCAGCGTGGACGGGATGTGCTGCAGGAGGGGAGGGTGAGAAAGGGAGGTGAGTTTTGGTATTTGATGGCCTTCAGTGTGTTACCTGGAGTCATATTTTGCTCTCTTCCTTTATTACGGGTGCATGTCTTACCCCTGCAGCTACGCTGTAGGCTCCCTGAGAACAGGAATTAGAGCTTTGTTTTTCACCATCTAGTATGATGGCAAATAAAGAACACAGGCTAAATGGAAATGAATATTCTCCACAAAATCAGTCACCTTGGTTTAGAGTATGTTTGCAACCTTATTGTGAGCCAGAGTGGGCTTGGATGGAAGCCAAAGGGATGTGGTTTCCTTCAGCCTTATTAGGAGGGTCTCCCAGGGGAGGCCCCAGGTCCTGAGGCAGCATTATAATCAGATGGGGGCCACTGGGTTCCTACCCCAAGGCTCTGATCTGGGGAAGCCAGTGCCAGACAGGAAAAGCTCCTGGGGGCCTGGCCTCTCTGAACTGCGGAAATGCGTCGCCGTCCTGTGTACCTGGTCGATGGTGTTACAATCGGATGAGAACCTGTTCAGGATGCTTCCAAGGGGTGTGGTCTCGAAAAACCTAAGAGGTAACCAGAGGAGCAGTTACTCATATGTTTACTGATTTCCTTCCTGTTTACTGAAGGAGGACAGTTATTTCTTTCGTTTCAATGTCTAAGGGGTCATCCCCAGGTCTGCTTTCCCAGGGGCATGCGCCTTTGCAGGTCTGTAGACATCTGGCCTGTGTCGCTGAGAATCCGGGTGGCCACGCAAAGGAGTGCTGGCCCCTCCCCAGCCTCTCTGATCCTACAGCCCATGTGTGACCTCTGCCACCGTTCTCAGCTTATCGCTCTGCCCGACACACTCAGGACTCCCTCTGTGTCCTCCTAGGGACACAGAGTTCTCTCCAGAGGGACAACTCTCCCAGGGTGGGGAGGGGACAGGGCCCCGGGGCAGCTTGTTGGCCGGCTGACCCTGCAAGGCCACTCCAGCTGTCAGCACTCCGGCTGTGACCCAGAACCGGCACAACCCCAACAAGAGGATTTCAGAACCACAGATCTGGACAAATAGAGGGTAAGTAAACCTGGAGGCCGTGTCTGTGGGCCACAGAGTGCTCACAAGGCTGAAAAGTAAAAAGTGCAGATGGTGAGGTCTGGCATTGAGGAGGGGCCAGATAAGCTGTTTGCCTACTGTATTTGTAAACCGAGTTAGCCAGCCAATTGGGCTGCGACAGCCTTAAACCTCTTTCACACCAAGCAGCCTTTGGGGGTTTTATCCATCCCATTACGGAGGATGAGAACAGCTTCCCTGTGTGTCCCTGGGGTCAGAACCTGCAGAATGGCTGCGGGCGGAGAGAGAGGCAGGGGAGGTGAGAGCTGAACCGTGGGTGGTACCTGACTAGGGAGGGGAAACTAACATTTACGCAGAGCCTGCAGACACTCGCTGTGAAGGGCTGTGGTGACAATTAGATGAGCTAACCATGTAAGATTCCTAGCACCATGTCTGGCTGAGTACATGCCAGTTTCCCTCTGCTTTCTGCACCGAGGAGGGCACTTTTCTCACATCATCTCCTTGAGTCACCCCCAGAAGCCTGCGACAGAGATCGTATATCCCCATTTTATTGATGGGAGACCTGAGGCCCAGAGAACAATGACTTGCCCATAGCCCAGCACAGCCAGGGGAGAGGCCTACCTCATGGGAGCCAGGATGATCTGGTTTAGCAGGCTACAGTGCAACCTCTTGGCCACCTTCAGGCCTGTCCACTCCACTGTGATGGATGTGACAAGGCACAGCACGATGCCCAGACTGCAGAGCACTGTGAACACCATGGCGTAGACGGTCTGGTCGAGGGAGCACTCCTGGGCCTGGCAGAGAATGAGGCAGGGTCCTGCGGGGGGCGGGGGTGTCCATGCTCAGCCCTCCCCCCACCCCAGCCCCGGCACTGGGGCTGCTGGCCACACCTGGCTGAGGGAGCAGTTCCTGGACGTGGGGCTCAGGATCAGGGCGCTGTCAGTCCACTTGGCCAGCCAGTAGTCAATGGCCACCAAGACCATGTGCTTGAGCAGCTGGGAGAAGACGAGCAGTGAGAGAAGCAGGATGCCGGCCGAGGACAGGTACTTGCTGCAGGCCCGCCACGGGATCTTGGCGCGCTGGTGCAGCACCGACGACAAGTTGTCCTCCTCCTCGCTCTCGGCCGCCTCCTCTGCAGGCCGCAAGAACCCTCCCTGTGGCTTCACATTGCACACCCCTCTGAGGGGAACCAGGGGGGTGTGTCAGCCCCACTTACAGATGGAAAGACTGAGGCACACAGATGGGATGGGATTTCATCAGAGGCACACTATTTCCCCACTCCCAGAACCCCAAACCTTAGTCTCCTCATGGTTGATCAGACCTCAGGCCATGATTTCACTCCAGTCCCACTGTCTGTACCTTCCTCTTCTTCCTCATCCTGCAGGAGGCCATCTCTCGAGGACATGGCCCGGGGCAGGCCCTGGGGTGGCTCTGCGGCTTTTCGCTCCACAATGGTCTCCTGAAAGACAGATGGGTCTGGCCGACGTCCTTGGGGTGTGCAGAGGGGAAAAGGGAGGGTAGGGGGGCAAGCACCCCCAGTGATGTCCGGTGTCAGTTTCCAGGTTGCCGCTGTCAGTTTCCAGGTTGCCGTGTCCAGATGGACACGTTTGCCTGCCAGAATTTCTTCCTTCCCCTTCATCAGCTACCAGCACCCCTATATCCCTGTGGGAGACCGCCTCTCCCCCATTCTTAGTCTCTGTGACAGGGGGCTGATCATTCTCCCTTGCTCCTGGGGTGTGCACGTGACCCAGGACTGGTCAATCTTCCCATTCCACATCCCTGACCACAGTGATTTGTTTGGGGTGGGCACATGACCAAATCGGACCAATAAGAGTCAGCCCTGGGACTTTGCTAAACTGTCATGAAAGAGGCACTTTCCTTCTGGCAGAGCTGTTGACCTGGGAGAATGGAAACCTGAGATTGCCAATGGCCCTCATTGTTATATGAGAATGAAGCCAATGTGAGGTGAGTAGAGCCAAGGGATGGTGAGAAATAGATTCCTGATGATATTGCTTGACTACCTGGATCTAGCTCCACCTGAAGCTATGGCATTGACTCTCCAGTTTCTTGAGCCACTAAATCCTTAACTACCCACCCTTTTTTCTTCTTTGCTTAGCCAGTTTGCATTGGTTATCTGAAGCTTTGTAACTGAATGGTACCTGACTATCTCAGGATAAGGGGAAGTCATCCTCCCGACTCTGCCTTGGGTAGCTGGCACAGGTACTGGCTCTCTAGTGGGAGCAAGTTCATGCCCAGCTCCCACATCTGTCCTTTGTGTGTGGGGGGGGAGCGGGGGCTTCCTGGGGCCAATGAGGGCAGGAAGACCTTTATGAGTTCAGGTTCTAGCAAAACCTTCCCCTCAGGGGGTGGCTGACTGACCCCCAAAATACACCCACCTTCTCCAGCTCTTGGTCCTGCCGGTTCATGAGGGTCTTCCAGTGCTCAAAGAGCTGGCACTCAGACCTCTGGAAGTCCTTGAGCGTGCCCTCTCTCTGGATGGTGCCATCCTTCATGGCGATGATCTGGAAAGACAGAAACAAACCTGGCGGGGGGCTGGCTGGGGAGGAAGGGAGGAGGCCACAGCCCTGCCTGACCGAGAGGTCTAAGATGGATGTACACAGAGCACCTATCTCTTCCCCACCACAAACGGCCTCCAGCTTGCCCACTGCCCTCAGCAACACACTCCAGAATTTAGAGTGTGGTACTTCTGGCGGGGGGGGTGGTATTCTCAATGGTTGCCCCGAGGTTGATAGAAGGGTTTGCAGAGCAAATTAGAGCATCCTGGTCAAGCTGTCTGGGTATCCCCAAGGACTCCAGCAGTGAGAGCTGTTTCCATACACTGAAAGGGCTAATAGCACGTTACCCTTAGCTCCTCCTCATGGCAGGTCTGATACGTTCCACCCGTGCTTTGGCAAAGCACCTGTTGGTCTAAGGGTGTGTGGCCTCTTTGAAATCAATAAAACTTCTTTTATTTGAAACATTCAATGTTTTATACTCATGTAGACCCATCAGTAATTCAGAAACCCATCCTGCTCCTCTCACCCCCACCCACCCCATGCTGGGGTTCAGGGACGGATGCCCAGGAGTCCTGTTCACTGACACCTTGAGGAACCAGGCACCTCCGTGTCTGCCTTCTTTGGACTAAAGATTGTCCTGAATTGTCTCACCAGAATCACCACAAAAACTCAGACACAAACCTGTACCTGCTTTAATAGCTTTTTTTTTTTTTTTTTTTTTGCGGTACGCGGGCCTCTCACTGTCGTTGCGGAGCACAGGCTTCGGACGCGCAGGCTCAGCGGCCATGGCTCACGGGCCCAGCCGCTCTGCGGCACGTGGGATCTTCCCGGACCGGGGCACGAACCCGTGTCCCCTGCATCGGCAGGCGGACTCAACCACTGCGCCACCAGGGAAGCCCTTTAATAGCTTTTTAAAGAAATCTAATTTTTTTTTCTTTTTTCTGCTTTAATATCTTTTTGTGAAAATCTGGATCTTTTTTTTTTTTTTTCCACAGTAGAGGGAAGATCTTACCACATGTAGAAGGAAGACTTATTTGGGGGGAATTAGCAGGGCCAATTAACACAGACCTGAAGCTTAGGAAGGACCTCAATTTCCCCGGACAAATTTATGTAGGATTCAGGCAAGACCCAGATTTCACAAGTCACATGATTTCCATCTTAAAAATTAAATGCTTTCCAATTATTTGAAAAGTAACTATTGTCTTCATGTTGAGGAATATGGGAATTTAACTGATGTGGGATTTCACAAAATTGCATTCTACTGGTAATATTGAAGTTTCTATTACCACTGCCATTGTTTGTTTCCATATTTTCCATTGGATCCTAACTTGAATCTGATGCACTAGTGGGCAGGAAGATGGCTCTCCCTTCCAAATGGGCACTCCCCAAGGCTAGGGGGGGTGAGTCATCAAACTGGGCAGGAAACAGAGGTAAGAACTGAGTGTCTGCTTCTTTTTGAGACTTCTTTGTGCCAGCCTTGTGTGTACCCACATGGGGCCCGTGTCAGGATATGGATGTCTGCAGCTCTAGGTGATACCAAACCCTTGGGCTATGCAGGGTCTCCCTGACTGGCCCAGCCTGTGTGAAGCCATCCATTGCTGATCTCTTCTGCTTTGTGGCCCTCAGCAGTTGCTACTGAGACATCTGATTGACTCCTTTGAAGATGTCTGACTGCCTCTCCCGCCTCAGCCCTCCACAGCTTGACCCCCTTGTGGCCCCTCACCCAGTCTGCATGCGGCAGGTACTGCAGCTTGTGTGTCACTAGGACCACTGTCCGCTTATCATCTCGGAGCAGCTCAAGGATCCCAGCCTGCATCAGGTGGTCACTCAGATGGACATCCAGAGCTGAGAAGGGGTCGTCCTAGGCAGAAGGGAGAAGGTAGGGACACACGCGGAAAGAGGGGATAACAGTGAGCGTAAAAACCACCAGAGTTACACCAGCTCTGTTTTAGGGACTGACACGAACCCAGCCCACTGCGTGGTCCTGGACAGTGCAACCAACCTTTCTGGGCCTCAGTTGCCTCGTCTTGAAATGGGGCTATCAGTTATGCCTCTCAAACAGATCTAATCACAAGCATTTCCTGACTCCTGAACCTCCACTGACTCCCTATAGTTTATTAAGTCTGAATTCCTTAGCACACTAATCCAGGCCCTTTATTTACCACCTGCTCAGTCTTCCTTTCCAGTCTCACTTCTCATCTGTCTTGTGCAAGCTCCCTACGCTCCAGGTTTCCAGGGAATTTGCCATTCCAGGCCTTTGCCCAAGCTGTTTCCTCTGCCTGGAGTGCTGATCTGCCTCTTGTCTGTCTGGTGAACTGTTATTCATAGTAATAGTGGAGGGTGGAGAATAAAGCTGGGGTCAGAGACCTGAGGTTCCTTCTTCTAACCGTCTGTCCAAATGCGCTTCCTCTTTCCTTCTGTTTAACTGACTCACTCTTCAAGACCCTCCTCTAGGAAGCCCTCTCTGATTACTCTAGCCCTCACAGTGTCTCCCTGGACATAGTCTGTGTCACACAGTTTGGCTTTCAAGTGGGCTGTGGCTCTTAAGTGTGGGTAAGCACTGTCTCCCTAATCAGACTCTCAACCTTTGAGGCCAAGGGCTAGGTTTTAGAATTCTTCAGTATCAACTAAGGTACCTCACTCAGAACTTGGCGTGAAATAGGGCAGGTATAGATAAGTTTTATCTCATGTTTGATTACTAGTGGTTAACTGGAGTGCTGTGTTGAGAAGGATTCTGAGGCCAAGTTAAGTTTCCATGGGAAAGAAAGCTGTGATCAATTAGCAATGTCTGCTCTGGGCATGAGATGTGAAGTGGTAACTCACCTTCCATGTATTTGCCATTTTTATAGTCGGGCTAAATAAATGTTAATAGGTTGGGGCTGTCCTACAGGGAGGAGGCCTATAATTACTACTCGCCTCCCCTCATGGCTACTGCAGAGCCCAGTGCGAAATCCACATGGGTCAATTGGACTAACCGTGCCTCAGTTTCTCCATCAGTAAGATGGGTAGGTAATATCTCTGGCAGGAGAGGATTGCTCCTGTAGGGGGAGGTTGTTGGGTGATGGTGTGTGTGGGACTGTCTATCTGTGTAGGCAATGAGCCAAGGTGGCAGCCAGACACGAGGGCCCCAAGGAGGTACCAGCTGGTGCACTCACCAAGAAGACGACGTTAGTGTGCTGGTAGAGGGCTCGGGCCACGCTGATGCGCTGGCGCTGACCACCGGACAGGTTGATGCCCTGCCGCCAAAGGGGAGGAAAGGTCATGCCCTCACAGCCCTTCAGGAGAGACTGTCCTGGCCCCTCCTTGTGAGCTCTTTGGGAGGGAGGCCTGGCTCTATGCACCTCTTTGCCCCCTCTTCACCTGGCAGAGAAGGGGAACTTGTGCATGTTTACTGAATTCATTCAGAAGTGGGCAGAATGATTCCCAAGGTGCTAGGGACCATCTGACCCATGAAAACCAGGATGGAGGAAGGGCGGATTTAAATCACACATAAGGAGGACAGCCACAGAAGAATCCTATTTGTTTAAGCTTATGGAGGAGGGACCCCGCCCGGAGAGGGAACAGGAAGAACCACCCTGAGTCTAGCGCAGTGTTGTGCGGGCTCTCAGTACATACTTGGGGCATGAATGGAGATGTCAAGTCATCTCCAGCCTGGGAAAGTGCTAAGCTGACCTCTGCACCAAGCAAGACCGAAAACGTTTCGAGGACAGCCACCAGCCCAGGGCTCAAGGAGATCATTTTGATCCCACTGCAGGCAACTCTTCAGCCTTCCCCCTCTCTCATTTCTCATTACCTGTTCTCCTTGAGAAGGATGTCAGGGCATGGTGATGGTGATGGGTGGGGAGCAGGGGAGGCTGAGGGCCCCAACTTTGAGAACCAGCCCCTGGAAGCTGCTACTAACCCGTTCCCCAATCTGGGTCTGGTCTCCATGGGGCAGGATGTCGATGTCTGGCTGCAGGGAGCAGGCTTCGATGACCATCTTGTACCTGCAGTGGGGTGGGTGGGGACACAGCTGATCAGCCTGGCCAGAGGTGGGCCTGGGCATTTGCAGAGGGTCATTACCTTCCAGGCAGACATGCCCAGGAGGAGCAATGGCTTTAATGGGCCTCCTGATGGGTGTAAGCAAACACCCCGTGAGCTTGAAAAGAGCTGAGGGCAGCACCTGACACCATCATGAAGAAAGTTAAATATTTGAAAGATGAAATTGAATGGGAGCAGATAGCCACATAAGTGACAAGAGAGGGCCTGGGGCCCCTGTGCAGTGGGAAAAGCTGTAGCCAGAGCCCATGCTTGGAGCACTGCCAGGGAAAAATCACTGCTGGTTTGCTTAGGCAGTAAATGATGATGGCTGGTCAAATATTCGCCCAGCCTGCTCCCCTCACACTTCCCTGGTCAGCTCTCAGCCTGGGCAGGTGCCAGCCAGAGTGCATGGAGGCATCACAGTGTCTTGGTGACACGTACTTGGGTGTCAGGAAGACTTGGATTTGAAACCCATTTCTGTCACTTACTGGCTGGGTGGCCTTGGGAAAGTTACCTAACCTTCCTGAGTCTTGGTTTCCTCATCTATAAAATGGGGATAGTAATAGTACCTGCCTACTGGGATTGATGTGAGCATTACAGCAAATCATGCATAGCAAGAGCACCTGGAAAGAGCTCCATGATGTTAGCAGTCATTAGCACTGGAGGGATTTGTGTACAAGCTGCAGAGCTGGGGGTAGGGAAGCACGAGAGTGGAGACTCACGGAGGGCTGGCGAGCCTTTTCACCAACCTCAAGAGAAGGCACCAGGGTTCCTGCACCTCCCTCCCCTCCTGCCTTCTCAACCACGGGAGCTGGACTGCCCTGATGCTCAGCACATCTGGATCATTTCCAGATGGACCATATGGAACAGGCTGGAATCCAGATAAGGGGGCTGGAGAGCAGGATGGCTGGGTGAGGAAGATCGATGGAGGAGCAGGCAGCCGGCTGGGCTTGGGGGCTGGGGCAGTGGCTCATGCATGACCAATTGCTCCCCCCCCCCAGCTTGCCCCCCAACCCACCTCCTCGAGGCTTTTACCGTTGTTTGTTGAAGGGACTCTCAAAGGTGATGTTCTCCTCCACGGTGGCATTTAGCAGCCACGGTTTCTGAGAAGCATAGGCCACGGGGCCTCTCTTCCTGGAAAAAGCGGGGCAGGAGTAGGGAGGTATTCTCAGGGGGTCATTGTCAGAGGTGGTTGTCAAGCTGATGGCTTAAACTGGGGCAAGGGGGTGGGGGCAGCACTAAGATGAGGAGGTGCAGTTGGCAGAAATCTGCTTTGAGTGGCTCCTGGTGGCCTCTCGTTCCCCAAGGGCCCAAGGCAGGCTTGGGTGCTGGGTCTTAGCTGGCTGGGGGATAAGGGACCTCAACCCCTCCCTGCTCTCCACCCCTCCCTATCCCACCCCTTCAGTCTGTTGCCCTTCCTAAGTCTCTACCCAGAGCCTGGGAAGACCCCAAAGTGTGACCAAACTAAGTAAATACTTGAACCCTGATTTCCTCCTTCCTTGAGTAGCCCTCAAACCACTCGACTTTGATGTTAGCAGGTAACACTCCAAATGGAACTTTTTAAAAATGAACCCACATTTAGTGTGATGTGGTTTCTGAAGACAAAAAAAAAAAAAAAGGAAAGAAAGAAAAGGAAAAGATGACCACCAGACAAAACTGATCTGGTGTGAAGCGAGCGGCTTGACGCACGGAAGCAGCGGCGGCCTCCGAACCACCGCATGGAGCACAGCGCCCTCCCTGGCCTCCTCTGCAGCTGGGCTGGACCTGGGGGGCTGCCTTCCAGAGCTCTGTGGCTCCCTTGGCCTGAGACCCCCTCTGAGGAAGTCTGCCCTGGAGGGCGATGCTCTCGGGACACAGTACCTGATATCCGAGTCGGTTGCCGTCTCCCGCTCTGGGCTGCAGCAGGGGAGGAAAGACGTACCTTCAGGGTTCACCTGAGTAGACTGAGTTCTCCATAGACATTTTGAGCTCCCTCAAACCCAGCGTGAGTGCCTTTATAATCCCTGAGACCAAGACTGCAGCCACAAAAGCCACACGCCACCCAGGGGAAGCCTCCGCTGCCTGAATACACGCGACGTGTGTGAGGAAGGCCTCAGGGGACCTGGTTAAGTTACGAGGGACAGTGGGGGGAAGGCACCACTGGTGTAGGCTCACGGGGGTGGTGGTGCTTCCCACGTCAGAGGAGCATGAGGCCCAACACCTCTGCATTAGGGCGCGGACGCACTGGCCGAGGTCTCGGGCTGACATGGCTGCACAAATATCTGGGGCAGGAAGTGCGCTTTGACCGTAGCCAGGCGAGGCTGGGCAGGCCACCATGGGTGCCTGCAGTCTGGGGATGGCAACCTACAGCTGATGGAACTCAGTGTGGCACCTAGAGAGCTGAGAAGGGCTCCAGGTGTGATTTGCAGCCCCAGGTCCCTGTCAGAAGACAACCGTGGAGCCTGGGGGATCTGCCGACAGGGACGGGGTCAGTTCTGGTGCCCACGCAGCCTGGACAGACCCCAACTGCTCCAGTGT
Source organism: Globicephala melas (assembly GCF_963455315.2). Taxonomy (NCBI): domain Eukaryota; kingdom Metazoa; phylum Chordata; class Mammalia; order Artiodactyla; family Delphinidae; genus Globicephala; species Globicephala melas. The sequence continues at coordinate 38,304,960 of NC_083321.1, read as the reverse complement.
CAAATACTCCGTCCCGTTGTGCTCATCCATGCGTTCATCCTTGTCACATACCATGAGGCCTGATTTTTGGCTCAAGAACTATGGTCACTATGGCTAGAGAGTCTGGGCTGTCATCATGCCCTGGCACTTGGCGACAAGATGGGAGAAAGGGCAGAGAAAGTATGGGGAAGTGAAACTTCTGTGGTGTTGGAGAGTGAAGGCCAGAAGCTTAAACGGATTTCCAAGGTCAAGTCAACCTCCCACTCCTGACTTCCCACCACCTCCAGTGTGTCTCGATTGTCTTGAAAGAGGTGTGGTTAGGCAGGGTTTTGAAGGTCTTAGAGCGACATCAATCTATTTCACTTGGATGTCTTAGACGACCAGAACATAAAGCACATTGAACATAAAGCAACACGACTGAATTTTCTGTCTGCCTAGGGGATACCCACCTCCGCTTTTTATAGCTTTGTTTCTCAACTTTTCTTTCTTTTTTTTTTAAATTTATTTTTTTATCTTTGGCCGCTCTGTGCAGCATGCGGGATCTTAGTTCCCCGACCAGGGATCTAACCCATGACCCCCTGCACTGGGAGCACGAAGTCCTAACTGCTCGACTGCCAGGGAATTCTCCAAGCCCCTTCCCTTTATTGGAACCCACTTCCAACCGAGCTCCAAGGCTGTACCTGGGGTCCTCTCCCGTCTCGCTGTCAGGAAGGCTGCTGGGGCACAAATGGGAAAAAACAATACCCGTTACTTCTCACTCCACTGCCTTCCTCTCCATCACACTGTGTCTTTGGGGAGAAGCAACCCCACAATCCCCACCCCTCTGACCCATCCCCAGTGCCCCCAAGTGGCTTCCATGGGGGCAGAAACTGTTCTTCTCAATCTCTGTCCCTCCTGCAGCAACTGGATGGGCCCCCTCCAAACAGCAAGGGCTTCATTAGTACTCCTGACACAACTCCAAGCAGCAGTGAAGCTGGGTTGGCATCAAGACTGGCTTATAGTTGGGAAAACTAAAGCTCAGGGAGGGAAAATGACTTTCCCAAGGTCATAATCATTTCGTACAGCGTTTTCCAACTGTGGATTGGGACCCAAAAATTGGGTCTGAAACAAGTAAACTGCAACTGCACTTAAAAAGAAAAGAAAAGAAAAGAAGAAAATACCAATGTGCATTGCATGTGGTCAAGATGTGTATTTTTTGTGTGAATTTTTTTTTTCTCTTACTTATCAATGCATAAATGTAGTGGACTGTGATGTAAAATCTGTTTCATACTGTGGATTACAGTAAAAGTTTTTTTGAAAAACACTGAGTGAGGGGCTTCCCTGGTGGCACAGTGGTTGAGAGTCCGCCTGCTGATGCAGGGGACACAGGTTCGTGCCCTGGTCCGATCCCACGTGCTGCGGAACGGCTGGGCCCGTGAGCCATGGTCGCTGAGCCTGCGCGTCCGGAGCCTGTGCTCTGCGACGGGAGAGGCCACAGCAGTGAGAGGCCCGCGTACCGCAAAAAACAAAACAAAACAAAACAAAACAAAAAACACTGAACGAGGTGACCTGAATATTGGTGCCAACTTTGTCAGTGCTCTTTCGCCTGCCCCAGGCCACCTTTCAACCTTCCAGAAGCAACCTTCTGCCAATGAAGTATGTACTTCTGACATGCACATTTGGGGAAAATCAATCTGTTCTGTCTTCATGCAGATCTTACTTTAACAATAGTAAAATCAGCTAACATTTATTGAACTTTTATAAGCACTTGTGATAAGCACTGCAATAGTATTACCTATTTTAAAGCTCAAAAAAACCATATGAAGGAGGTCCGCACTTTATAGACAAGGAAAGTGAGACTTAGAGAGGCTAAGTAACTTGCCCAAAGTCACACAGCCAGCAAATAGCAAAGAAAATAGATTTGTCTAACTCCAAAGCTTCATGCTCTTAATGACTATGCTGCATTGCTTCACTGTGATTACCCAGGCCATACCTCTGATAAATTTCTTGCCAGGAAAACAGGATGGACAAAAACAGGGATGGAAAGAAGCCTGATGAAATTCTCTTTTGTCCTCTGCTGAGGAGCAGAACAGAACGGACCCTGATGGATATATAATCACCAGTTCCCTATGATCCTATTCACCGATCTTTATGGTTTCATTTCACTCCCTCAACTCCACCTAACCTCATGTTCCCTAACCATCAGATTGCTGTAGTTTATGGACAAGCTGGTAATGTGGGACAGATGAAAAAACCCAAGCTTACAAATTCCAACTCTGCGGCCACAGCCCAGATAAGCTCATCGCTGCAGTCTTCTGCCTTGACTGCTTCCAGAGTTGCAAAGGCTGTTACTTTTCTGGAGGGAAGCACATCTGTGGCCTCCCTGAGGACCCCAGCACACACTGAACTCCCTCGGCTCTAACTCAGTTTGCAGCATTATCTGGGCTGTTCATTTAGCCCTTATAATGGACTACCTTCTTCTCTAATCAGCTCCTGTGTAAGTCTTTTATCCCCAGCGGGATTTTAAGGCAGGAAGAGCATCTTTTTCAGCTCCACAGTGCTTCGCACATGACAGGTCTGTAATAAATGGAGGTTGGTAACAGACATCTTTAATCGTTTGGGAGGAAGGAAGGGAGGGGGGTTAGCACTCAGTGCGGGCCATCCTCATGCCAGGCACTGTGTGAAGTTGTTTGTATTCATCACTTCATCCTCACAACAACTCTATAAAAAGATGTTAGTATCCCCATCTTACAGATGGAAACACTGAGGCTTAGAGTTTGCCTGATGTGCCCAATGGTACAGAGCTAGAAAGAGGGGAAGCTGGGATGTGAATCCAGGTTCATCTTCTCCTCTTTCCAGTGTAGTTCCAGCCTTCCTAGAATGAGTCTCCTCATTGTGTGTGTATGTCTTAATCTGAAAAGTAAAAACTGGTATATGTGGCACACACTTCCTCTCATTGATTGCTGGGCTCTTAAATGATTGTTCCTCTTCTGCCTGCACTTTTGGGACCAAGCAGTGAGCTAAGAAGATGATCTCTCCTTTTCTCTGACCCACCTCCTTCCCTGCAGCCAGCTGTGAGCTGGGTGCCTGTGTGCATGGCAACCCGAATCACTGCACAGAGCCTGCCCTCAAAGGGCTCACGGTCTGGCAGAGCGAATCAGACAGGTACAGATGTCAGAAAGTTATAAGGGCCAAAAGAAAAGTAGGAGCAAGAAAGTCCTATAGAAATTTGGGGGAAAAGTACACACAAACACATATGCAAATATGCAGAGAAAAGACTGGAAACTTCTGGGTGGCGGGATATTAGGTGGTTTTTAATCTTCTTTATACTTGCGTATCTTTTCTCATTTAATGTACATTCTTTTAGAGTCAGAGAAAAATGTACTTTTTACAAGTAGTTTGGAGGAGGAAGAAATCTGAGAAAGTGAGGAAGGGCTCATAGAAGTTACAGGTGAACGGAACCACGAAGCGGGAAGGATGGAGACAGCGGAGGTGGAGGGAGAGAATTCTAGGCTGGAGGAGGAGTCTGCATGAGTGCAGGCAGTGTGAGAAGTGGAAGGAACATGGGCTCTAAAGTTTGTATCCGATGGGCTTCTCTACTCACTGGTTGTGAAATCTTAGGCAAGTCCCTTTCCTTAGGGGAGGCTGTTTCCTCATCTATAAAATTGGGGTAATGGTAGGAACCTCACCATGACTCTGGGAGAATGTATTACCAACATAGCTCATAGCTGGTTGGAGGGAAGGACCTGGGTGGGGTTCGAGAATGAGGGATGGGGTGGGCGGGAGATCATCCTTTCAGCTCGGTGCTTGGTTTCAAAGGCACAGGCAGAGGAGGAGTCCAATGGCCCCAACATTCATTTAAGACCCCAACAATAAATAAAAAGGAAAGCAGTGGAAATTGAGGTTGGAAGGGGAAGTTAGGACTTATGGGTCTCCATGGTCCATTCATCCTGCCCCAGAGGGGCTTGCTGCTGCCCTGAAATATTACCTTTCACGCACAGTGCCCTTTCTGATTGATGTCGTTGGGTCCTAATGCCAAATCTCTGAGGGAGGAAAGGGTTTTTCTTATAGTTCAGATGAGGAAACTAAGATGCAGAGAGGTGAAGTAACCTGCCCAAGGTCACACAGCTATCGAGTGGCAGAGTCAGGACCACAACCAGAGACTATCTAGTTCCCAAGTCGGGCTCATCATGTCCACATGGTGCCCCTGCTGTCTGCTCACCATCTCACCACACCTGCCTCCTGCAGGAAACCTGGGGTGCCCTTGAGCCCCTGACCCAACTCCCCAAAGGCTCCAAGGAACTGTATGAACAGATGGGATCACAGAGTTGTCCTGAGACAAGCCTATTTTTCACCCTGGGGAATCGGGGGTCTCAGGAGGCAGCCTTCACACCAAAAGGCAACAATGTCCTGAGGCAGGCTCAGAACAAGTAGGGCCCGGGGCGCACATCTCCGTGGGTGGCAGGGGCAGCAAGGAGCTCCAGAGAGGCCAGTTTGCAGTCCCTCGTGGGGAGGTACCTCAACACTTTCCTCGGATCCCTGCTTCCTGCTGTCTCCCCAGGGCTGTTTAAAATCAATCTACTGTGGACATTAATGGCCCTATTTTTTATTTCCAGGGAAAGAATTTCACTTGAATATATCTGCTAATTTTGAGTGTTTATCAGAATGTTTTCCTCTTAAAGATTAAGGAGAGAGTTTGCAAATTCCCAGGTTAACAGTGAATCGAAGCAGAGAGCCAGGCAGGCGCAGGTGACTATCAGTAAAGTGAATATTTGGGAGCCGCACGAGACCTGGGTTCTCCCAGAGACATGGAGCCGGGCAACAACCGATGTGCAGGACCCACTCAAGGCTGCCTCAGTAACTCTGCAGCCTAGAATGTAGGGCCTCACCCCTGAAGCCCCCATGCGCATCCCAGGTCTCTGTCCACCCAGGACTGGTGAGCCCCCTGAGGGCAGGGGCCAGGTCTTCTCCTTTGTAGCTTACACAGAGTGGTTCACAAAATACACATCCTGTGGGGGGGGCACCTGGGGCATGGCATGGAGTAGCCCTCCAGTCCCATCTCCAAGGAGCTCAGTGTCATGGGGGAGACATGCCCCAGCATACGGTGTGAGGCATGCACGAATAGGATTTGCACATTCCACATGCTGGTGGAGAAGTTGGGTGGTGGAGGTCTGGGTGAGGGAAACAGCTTGGGCAAACGCATGTGGGAAGGAGAGAGAGGTAAATGCGCATTAATTGCAGTCTCCTAAAGGTCATAAGTTGTTCCTGGTTCATTCATTTAGCAAATGCATTCATTTAGCAAAGGCGCTGTGGATACAGAGAGACAAACAAGATATGATCTTTATCCCCAGGGAGCTCACTACAGTCTCTCCTGGAGACAGGCTGGAGTATAATTAAAGAGCAATAGGGGAATTTTGTTCCTGGAATAGAAGTACATCGTCAAAGAATAATATTTATAATAATATTTATAGGGCATTTGCTACATGCCAGGTTAAACCTCACATTAACTCCACGGGTAATAAGGGAAAACTGGTACAGAAGGGTCACAGAATTCCCCAAAGCACAGAGTCCAGATTTGAACCCGGACAGCCTGCCTCCAGAACATTTGCTCCTATCCGCTCAGCAGTACTGCTCATTTTCTTCAAGGAAGGAATAAATGAATGGTTGTACACACAAAGCAACCTCCCCAGAGCATTCTGCTGTGACCCTCCTAATCCCCCAAATCCCTGCCTTGTACCTCCTGGAACTCTTTCTGGCTGCCTGGTCACCAGGTCTTGGCCCTTGTATGGATGAAAAACACTGGAGTGGCTTGGCATCGCCCCTGCCTCTGGCTGCAGACAGCCAGGCCCCGGGAGGGGCTGCTGGGTCAAATGCTATTTTGCTCTTGGCTCACTTGGCAAGCGCGTCGTTGCCCTGCAGCCCTGCAGCCCAGGGTCTGAGGCATGGAGCTCCTGCAAGTAACGGAGGGGGGCCCTCAACACACAGTCCCCACACTTAACTCATTGCCCAGGGTAGGTGGGCCAGGCAGAGCTGTGTACGTATCCAGGATTTTGAGAGACAAACAGCAGATGAAGCCAGCTGAGCCAGGTATGACCAGCCTCCTTCTCCCATCCGCTGTAATGAACTCCTGACTGATCTCCCTTCCTGCAGTCTCTCTCTCCCCGATCCCTCATCCTGTATCACCAGCACGTTTCTCCTACAGCCTTCAGGCTAAATCTTGTTTCCCAGGCCAGGTATACAGGGTGTCTGACCTCAGCGCAGCCCACTTCTTTCTTTCTTTCTTTTTTTTTTTTTTTTTTGCAGTACGCGGGCCTCTCACTGTTGTGGCCTCCCCTACTGCGGAGCACAGGCTCCGGACGCGCAGGCCCAGCGGCCATGGCTCACGGGCCCAGCCGCACGGGCCCAGCCGCTCTGCGGCATGCGGGATCCTCCCAGACCGGGGCACGGACCCGTGTCCCCTGCATCGGCAGGCGGACTCTCAACCACTGCGCCACCAGGGAAGCGCCCAGCCCACTTCTTTAGTCCTGTCCTTCACCAGCGTCCCTAACACCCACTGCTCTGGCACCAGAACCACACCCTCTTACATGATCACACCTTTGCCCACGCTGATACCCTTGCCTGGAACACCTTCCTCTCCCACCCCGGCCTCTTCCATCTGATGAAATCACGCTCATCCTTCGAGGCTCAGATACCATGTCCACATGAGCCTTCTTTCCTTGACCACAGAGTTCACTGTTCCTCTGTGCTCGATGGTGGCACTGATCTCTGTTCTCCTCCCTTGGAAGCAGCGGCCACGTCTTCACCATCTTTGCATTCCTATTGCTGTGCTCGGGGTCTGGCACACAGCAGGTGCTCAGTAAATATGGGGTGAGCGAATACATCAATGTAGAGAAGCCAGAACATGAGCTGAGTCATGAACAAATTCTCACAACGTCCCGGGGTTGGCTGCAGGCTACCCTGATGCACCCGCTATGCTTGGGAGGGAGGCTGTGCTGTGGAGGGGGGCAAAGTGGATCCTGGAGCAAAAAGATCCTTTCACCATCACTCCTCGCTGAGCCTGGAACAGAGCCAGGATGTGGGGCCCCACCTGCCGGTCGAGGAGAGTGAGTGTCAACGCAGACAGAGCTGTGAGCTGTGCTGCGATGGTTCTGCTGAGGCGGGGAGGCGGGGTATCACAGCCACTGAGGCTGCTGGCCTTCAGAGTGGTCAGGCTAGCTATTTCTTTGTGTTGCTCTCAAGCCCCTGCTCTCTCAGCACACAGTGGAAAGCCCATGCACTTGAGCACTTAGGGACACATCCCACTTCTGCCATTTAAGGGCTGGGTGGCCTTGGGCAACTTGCTTCCCCTCAGTTTCCTCATCTGTTAAATGGGGATAATGATAATGCCTACTTCACAGAGTTTGGTGAAGACTGACCGAGACAATGAGTAAATAAAGTGCCTTACACAGTATCTGGCACACAAGAGGCGCTCCAGCACCCTGGAGAGGCCCCTGTACCCGCTGGGGCTGGGGCAGAGGTTTCCTAAGAAAGAAGAGGCAGCAGTCAGACCCTGAGGGTTGGCACACCTTGGAGAGGAGGTTGGGCCTGAGGCTGAGCTGCCTCTGTAAAGGCCAGAGAGGTGCTGACACTGGTGTGACGGCACCTGAGGTTGAAGGGGGTGGGGAGGAGATGAAGGACGTGGGGCAAAGGGGACACGCTCAGAGGGGGTCTGATTCAGGCTGAGTGGGACACAGACAGGGGAATCTAGGGGCAGCCCCAGTCTCTGGGCTCTGTAATCTCATCTAGGAAAGGCCTGCCCTGAGAGAGGGCCTGGATCCAGTTTGCCCTCCACATGGAATTTGGAGAATAATCCCTGGAACTAGGACCCAAGGGACCCCAGCCCAAGGCAGTGGCCAGGCTTGAGGGAAAGAGCCCAGGCTTGGGACCCTGGTCTGCATGCTGACTGGTAAGTCACCCAGCCTCTCTGTCCTCAGTTCTTACTTCTGTGAAATGGGGCGATAACACCCAGCGGGAAGCTTCAGTGAGATCGTGCTTGCAGTGCACTTAGCAAAGGGCCTGCCCGTAGCAGGTGCCCAATAAATGGTCAGTTGCTTTCTTCAGCTCACAGTTCACTGGGGGCTCCTGTCTTCCCATCACAGACACACACAGGCAGTCAACGGACAAGGGCTCCTCCCTCCAAAGCCCTGAGGGGCAGTTGGTACAAGGGCCTGGAAACGCAATGCTTGGACCTTTCCTGTCAGGCTGTGTTGAGAGACACCCGAATAAGATAGGGAATGGATGCAGAGACCGTCTGTCCCAGACATACCACATCCCCAGTGGAATCAAGGTTCCAGAGACTAAGGTCATGGGAAACCCAAGGGGCTTGTTTGCCAACCCACAGCCCCGTTGAGGAGGGAAACTTGCCAGATGTGCTGGGTGCACCATTCAGGGACATTTTGGAAAAACAGGAAATGCGGGTACATGCAGGTGTTCAGACACTGGTCCCAAGGTCTTTCTCTCTGCTCAGTCTGCACTCAAGCTTATGAAAAAACCTGACATCTTGCCTCTGGCTGTGACTTTCATTCCTGAAACCTCAGTCGGATCCCTCTTTCTCTTGGATTCTTGGATACTGGGGACGGGGAGGTGTTGGGGATGAGTGCCGGTAGGCTCCAAGCCACGCTGTGTGATGACTGCAGTAGCCATGTTCTGTCCAGGTTTCTGAACACCTTTTCCACCCTCTTCATTTCTTGGCTCTTCTTTTCTGGCTTTTAAAAAAGCCTTTATTTTATTTGTATCTTTAATCAACTAGTTTCAAGTGCTTTTTGGAAGTGGGTATAAATAATAGATTCATGACTGACTCAGTCTAGGGTTCCGGCTCTTTAATTAGGATAGTGATCTTTGCCCAGAAACCTACATTTGTCTGGTTTATCTCTGGCTCCTTGAAATACCCACTGAATGGTCTGTATCAACTTTGCTGATGACAAGCCAGAAACCAATGTTTGTGTTACGGTCCCTCACACTGGGAGGCAGTGCGGCTGCGTGAACACAGAATTTGGAGTCAAACAGAACTGCGTTCGAATTCCAGCTCTGCCACTTATTAGCTGGGTGAATGAGGGCAAAGAGTTTGGCCCTTCTCTACAACACGAGATCTGTTAACACTACTTACCTTGCTGGTTTTCATAAGGATTTTCATAAGGACATAGTGTGTGCAGAGGACATAGCAAAGTACCTGGCACATAGTGAGGGCTTAACAAATACTAATGATGGTAATGAGAATAACAATTCAGTGCTTTCATTGAGTACTCGCTGAACACACTCAGTAAATGCATGATGCATCCTCCACTGAGAAGCACGGTTGAAAAGAGGGCTTCTGCCTGCCCACTGTCTTTCCCCACTAACTGAGCCCAGAGGATGCATGTAGTACCTGTTCCAGAAGACGCCCCCCGAGACCTTCTGCATCTCCCCCAGGGTGGCTAGGAGGAGTGAGGACTTGCCGCAGCCCACCTGCCCCACGATCATGGTCAGCTGGCCTGCAGGGAGGGAGGGCGGCAGATGGGACTGGGGCCAGGAGGGAGTCTGAACAACCACCACCCGGAAAGACAGACAGACAGATATACCCAACCCCGGGGCCCCCATTTGCTTTCCTCCTACCTAGAATCCCCAGGGAGTCCTTTGAGCTTTTCCTTCTGGAAACCTACATCTTACCTCTGGCTCCCCAGGTCCTTCCTCCTTCCTACTGCTTATCCCCCCCGCCCCTTCCTAAGCACCTGCTTCTCCTTCCAGTGCTCTCAAGTGTGCCCAGCGCCTCCCAGTCCCAACAAAGGGCACCCTTTCCTTCCCACTTCCATGCTTTGCTCCTGCTGCCTCCCCTGCAGAATGTCCACGCTGCCTCGTGGCTCGAGGCACCCTGCTCATTCTCAGAATCCCCGCCTCTTCCACTACGACTTCCCTGGCTACTGGGGATTGCTTTTCCTTTTGTGAAGCACCCATTCTGTCTGCAACAGATGGCTTGACATCAAGGTCCCGTTGTCTTGCCCTGTCCTTGCTGTTGCACTGCTGCCTAGCACATGGACTCCTCGGGGAAGTAGCCCACTCCCTCTCTAACCTTCATACCCTAGAGCACACACCAAGAGTGCACATAGAGCAGGTACTCAATCGATCCTGATTTTTCTTTTTCTCCCCATGTCACTCAGGAGAGCGTGGGAAGGGAGCACTTCAAACACGACTCCAAGGGGGACACCCCCAGACCATGATAGAGGGGTGAGCTGGGCCATACCTCGGGGGATGCAGATGGTGATGTTGGACAGTGTGGGGATTCCATCGGGGGTCCACGTGAAGAAGCCTCCAATGATCTTCGTTGGCGGTACCCCAGCCCCGGAAGAGAACAGAAAGGCAGCTGGGGTCTCAGTGTGAATAGTCCGTCGCCTCCCCTCCCCCATGAAAGCCAGAAAACACCGATTCCAGTCCCCAGATCACTTCCAAGGCAGGGGAGTGGGGGAATGGCCTTCTCGTGCAGACCTCTCTACCTGAGGCACCCTCCCCAGAGGACTGCTACAGGTCCCCCCACTTGGTGGAGATGGAAGCATTGTCGCTGGTCTCAGGACTCCTATGGACTCTGCAGGCGGCCAGGGTGACCTCCAGGGCAGAGGGCTCAGCACACAGGTCTCTGGCACTTCAGATTTAGTGTTTCCTCCTGGAGTTGGCGCTGGGTGGCGAGCGTCAGGCTGCGGGGTCTCAGACTCACCTGGACACAGCAGTTGTCAGCATCCCCATCTGCACTGGGGGTCAGGCTCTGCAGCGGGCCCATGATGCCCCGACAATCCTCCCAGGCTGGACGCTTGCGATTCACAACCTTGAGGGGCTGGGGATGGTTAGGAGGAGGTGAGGGCCCAGGGTCTGGGAGCTGTGCAGGGAAGGGAGCTCCCCCCCAGTGAGGACAGGCTGAGGCAGGACCAGCAGGGAACGAGCTGCATGCATTAAAGAAAAACACTGTGTGTGTGGGGGGGAGGTATGGCAAGGGGACGCTGGACACTCACCACCGCCTGGTACTTGCTGGCCTGGCCCCGGGGCTCGGGCTCCCGGGGAGCACACTGCTCCTCGCGGATCTCTGCGCTGGACAGGAACTCGCTCAGCTTCTGCACGCTGCAGAGGAAGTGCAGACACCCCTCACCCTGCCCAGGGCAGAGGGGAGGGGAGAGGGAGGAGGGCGAGGCCTGAGAGAGCAGCTCTGAGAAGATGCCAGGTTCTAGGTGTGGCCCTCAAAAAGCCCACACTGGAGGGGACAGACAGGGGGCATCCCATGGGGGGCGATAGGTGTTACCAAGGTTGGTTAGGGTCTACTAGTCAGCTGGAGTAGGTTAGGGCGTGGATCAGGTGGGATTGGCTAGTTTTAGGGTTAGCGTTACAGTTGATTAGTCTTGAGTTATTAGACTGAAGGATGTTGGGCTTTACCAGTGACTTTTAGGTTAGTTAGGATTAGGATTGGCTATCAACCACAACTGATATTTTTTGATCGCGTAATATACATGAAACACTGTTAAATACTTCATAAGCACATAATTTAATCCCCATAATATAATTTGATCTTGCTGGGGGAGGTGTGGAAGAGGTATTATTCCCAACTCATGGAGGAAAAGGCTCCACCCCTGGGATTTCTTTATGGACTCAGAGGAGGTTCCGGAAGCTTCACTCTTTTGATTCATTCTCTCTTATCCCTGGGGGTGGGCAAGACGCCTGGGGAATCTTGAGAATTGTTCGTGTACCCCTCTCCCACCTTTTGCTTAAATGTCCAACAGCCTGGGGCCACCCCCACCACTGTTTCTGTTCTGGGCATGACACCCCCTCCCCACAGCAGGAGCAGACAGCCAGCCTCGTCCGCTTCCCCCTCTGTCCTTGTTCCAACACACTTGGCAGGGGCTGTGGGGGAGGGGAGGAGCTGGCCTTGGGGTCGACCTTCAGGCTGTGTCCTGTTCCCACTTTCAGCCCAGAGTCTGGTCTCCCTCTTTAAAAAGGGCTTAGCGGGCTTCCCTGGTGGCTCAGTAGTTGGGAGTCCGCCTGCCGATTCAGGGGGCGCAGGTTCGTGCCCCGGTCCGGGAGGATCCCGCATGCCATGGAGCGGCTGGGCCCGTGAGCTGTGGCCGCTGAGCCTGCGCGTCCGGAGCCTGTGCTCCGCAGTGGGAGAGGTCACAGCAGTGAGAGGCCCGCGTACCGCAAATAAGTAAGTAAGTAAATAAATAAATTAATTAATTAAAAGGCCTTAGCTATCCTGATGATGGTGACATGAGAACAGTTTACATAGAAATACTTCTGACTCAGGCAAGGGATTTCCCATAGGTGTAGCATCCTTGAATCTGTGGGTTCTACACAGAATCACAGGCTGGGGTGTGGGTGGGGGAGGAGGGCTGATCATTAGAAGTCACAATGCCATGGCCAACGGGAGCTAATTCCTTTCCAGCCGGCTACTCCCTAGTCAGATACTCCTATGACCACAGTTCTACTGCGTTATGACCCCTTCCATCCTTGACCCTCCTTCCATCAGCTACTTCATTCCAACAGCTACCCCTCCCTGCCAGCTGCCTCGGACTTGCCAGGGTTCCCGAGACAGGGGTGTCACTTCCCTCAAGGCTGGAGGGGCTTGGGTACAGAGGACATTTGTTACTGTCTGGTCCCATTGGTGATGAGAAAGGACACAGTCAGCTCTCCCCAGTGGCACGACTGGCCCTTGCTTTCAAGGAGCTGTTTCAAAGGCCTAAGGAGATCTTCGCACTCCAGCTGTGGCATTCTCCAGCCAGAGCCTCAGCCTTCTACCTTCAGGCTTTCACTCCCAAGAAGGCAATGCCTCTGGGAGAGGGGCAGAGTCACCACTGGGCTCTAGAGCCCAGAGGTGGGGCCTCCCAGAGTGTGAGCCAACTGGGGACAGGGTGTACAGGCACCTGGAGGGAGCTGCTCCACTGAGCGGGGCTGTGAAGGCGCTGAGACCCGTGGAGAGAACAGGGGATGTTCAGCTTGGGGAAGACCAAGATTTTGGGGATACCTTCTGAAATCTGAGGGGCTGTCACGTGGGGGAGGGATGGCGCTCATTCTGTGGGGCCCCGGAAGGCAGAACTAGGACCAATGGTTAGAACTGATGAGGTTATACCAAATTTGGCTCAGTGTTGAATTTTCCTTTTTATGGAGTTCTCTCGGAGGTGACACTCTCCTTGCAGGATGTAAGCACGTTGGCTAGTCCTTCTCAGGGACTTGAGGGAGGGAAGCTACACATGGCCCATGTCCCTCTGACCAACCACAACCAGCTTCAGTGAAGCCCAGATCAACGGGCAGGCATGTCCTGGGACCAAACAGCTGTGGTTGTAGCAGTGACCAGAGTGAGCCCTGGGGCCGACACGTGAGCGGCCTGACCACTGCCCTTGCTGGACCCTCCTCTCACCTGACCAGAGCTTTGACTGTGGACCGGACCACACTGGACAGCAGGAACAGTGGCGTCACCAGGATGTGGAAGAGGGAGAGGGAGGCAAAGGCTACCGAAGGGGAGAAGTCGGCCTCTTTGAAGAAGCTGACGTGGCCCACGAAGGTCTGCGGACAGAGGCACAGATGCGACAGAGCAGAGCGTGACTCAGAGTGTGGGCCCCTCCCGCACTGGCAGCCCTCAGCCCTGGGAAGGAAATGAGAGGCGGGAAGCAGGGGACCTAGGGGACCTTTGGGTTGGAGACACCACCATCCTCACAGCCATCTCATGGAACCGTCCCTCCCTGCCCTGCTTCCTTCATTCCAGGAATGACCAGGGAGGAGCCCTCAGGGTAGGTCAGCTCTGCCCTCTCAGACTGTAGTCCTCAGTCGGAAACGTAAACACGATCATCACAAAACCACCTCTTCGCCTGCCGCCTGCCCCCCAGCCTCCGGGTACCTGGCTCGGCTCCGTGGCCTCTGCTACCCAGAGTTCCCCAGGGAACCAGGCCAGGAACCAAGTCAGTAAGTCACGTTGAAAGTGAATTCCCAAGTGTGACTGACAGGCTGTGAGCTTGTCACAGTTCAGGGACGCCAGCCCCGGGGGAAAGTCACAGCAGCCAGGGATGGGAGCCCCGGGTGAGGGGCTGTGGGCGTGGGGCCTTTCTGAGGGGCGCACTGCCGGCCCCCACTGTTCAGCTCCTACTCAGCTTTGGTCAAAATTGCTTTAGAAAACCACCATTGTCATATTTAATGGCATGGAGAATTCTTCGTGTCATATTCTTAAATTTTAAAAAGCCGTTTACAAACCTGCATAGGAAGCACAATCCTAATTTTGCAAAAATGCCGTATTCTGTGAATCAAAAAAAGACTGGAGAAAAACACATTAACTTTGTTGCCAGTGGGATTATGGGTGATTTAAGTTCTCTTTGCCCTTTCCTTTCTGTATTTCCCAAAATTTCTACAAAAACATTGTAGAAATTTTTACTTTTATAATGAAGTTTCACTTTTATAATGAAAGGTTTGATAGTTGTTTTTTTTTTTTTCTTTTAAAGAAAGTTTAATTGCTCTAGAGACTAAGCGTCAGGTCTTCCAGGCCAGGGGTTGGAGGTCCTGTCTGCCTGGAGTGGGGCAGCGGAGGAGGGACTGGCTGCATATATAGACTCTCCATCCAGCACCCTATTCTCAGTCCTGCTGCTGAGCCCATCTTCCGAAGCCCCTGTGCAGAAAGGCCAAACCCTGGGCGCCTCTCACGCCAGACAGCCTTCCCCACCCCGCCCAACCAACTCTCAACGGGAGACGAAGAAAGGATCCACTTACGATGAGGACGGCTGCGATGGGGATGGCCGTGTTCATGAAAACTGTGGAGGAAGCACAGGGGGAGTTTAGTGGGAGGAAGGAGACGGCTGGAAGTGAAGCTGCCCAGGTTGGTGTGAAGGCAGGGCAGCCTCTGGGGTCCTTTCCCCAGCCTGCGGGGTGGAGCTGGGCAGAACTCTAGCTCTGTGGCACCTCCAGCTCCTAACGTGTGTCCCTCAGGACGCTTATCTCCATCACTGAGACTTAAGCCTTTAAATACAGGTTGAAATGCTCTTACTCTGCTCCATGTGGACAGTGTGAAGAAAGCCCTGTGAGAAAGTGGCAGGGGAAGGGATTGGAGAGCTGGCGGACTGTGGTCAACCACGAGGTCAGCAGCACGTGTTTCTGGGGGCACCAAGTTGCTACTCCTTCCTCTACGTCTGGTCCTTGAATCCCAGGCTCACTCTGAGGCTGAGAGGCTTCCCAGTCTCCCATGGCTCTTAGGAAGGATTTCAAACTCATTCACACTGAGGTATTAGTGACTGAGGACAGCTGGAAGCAGGGTCTGCCTTAGCTCTAAGGCTGACAGCCCACGCCCAGGTGGGACAGTTGGTTTGCTGCAACAGAGGCCCTCTCCTTATTCTGTTTACGGTGTGGCCCTCAGGCTCTTCATAGGGACCCCAAAGAGCAAAGAGATCTGGACTTAAAGTCAGAGAAGGACGGAGTCCCCATTATTTCTAAGCTGTGTGATCTTGGGCTGATCGTTCACCTTCTCTGAGCCTCGGTTTCTTCACCTGATTTCTGTAAACTTGTACTTACTTGTTCACATACTCTGGCTCTCTCCAAGGTGAGAGCAGGTAATGCAGGGAACAGGCCTCTGTGATGCCTCAGTGCTACCTGAGTATTATACCTCATGGGCTGCTAGCTTAGCCCTGCTCCTCTGGTCCAAGCTGTGAGATGCCCGAGAGTGCCCTGACCCCAGGCCAGAACTTCCAGAGAGAGTAGCCCTCCTGGAGTAACAGACGCCCATCCTAGCTGCCACCTTCCCACCTCCTCCTCCTTCCTTCCAGGAGCCTCTTCCAGGCCAGCGCAGAAAGGAGTCTGGTTCTGCCATTAGCTAAATTAAAGGAGAAGCCAAGAGCCAGGAGCCAGAGGCCAGAGTGTCTGACACTCTGAAGAATTCCAGACCGTCAACACCATTCCAAGAAGCTGATTGTCTACTTACTCCAAGAGTCCTGCACCACCTAGTACATACATGGAGATGTGGAACCCCAAGGGAGTGGAAGAACGTGGTCCCCGTTCTCAGAGGGCTCCCAGTCTGAGGAAGGAGACAGGAGGAACTATGCTCCCAGGAGACACCTTATAGGACGGGGAAAGAGGAAACATGCCCATACGGGGTTCCCAAGCAGATAGGAAAGATATTGTGCCCATCTTTGGGGAATCCCCAATCTATGCGCCCTGCCATTGGAGGGCTCCCTGTCTCATGGAGAAGATATGGCTGGAGCCCTTGGGGCACTGCCAATCTCTCCGACCACAAGGCTTTTTATCAACACTAATATCACACATGATGGTGATTTAATTGCCCTTCTTTTTTTTTTTTGCTGTACGCGGGCCTCTCACTGCTGTGGCCTCTCCCGTTGTGGAGCACAGGCTCCGGACGCGCAGGCTCAGCGGCCATGGCTCACGGGCCCAGCCGCTCTGCGGCATGTGGTATCTTCCTGGATCGGGGCACGAACCCGTGTCCCCTGCATCGGCAGGCGGACTCTCAACCACTGCGCCACCAGGGAAGTCCTTAATTGCCCTTCTTGATGAAGTTTCCATGGTCTCCTGGTGCCCACCTCAATGCCACAACCCTCCCTCACAGCCCTCTCGTACTGCAGGGGGCAGGATAAGCATTATTGGTTTTCCCACAGCATAAGGAACCCAGATCTGGGACATAGGACAGAGCATGGCCATCACTGGCTGGGGAGAGGGAGGGAGAGGAGGATGTCCATCAGGCCTGGGCCATTGACCATCACCAACGATGAAGCTGTAAAGACAGTTAGCCTCGTCCTTCCCCTCCAGGGCAGTTCCTCCAGGGAGCTCCCTCAGGCAGGGGCCACCTTCCGTACCTCTCCTGCCCATCCTGTCAGAAGGTACCTGTGCACCCCACCTCGGCCCCTGCCCCAGGCCAAGACCCCTCCCCCACACACGGGGGGCTCAACTCCCAGCTGAAGAATAGGCTTGGAAGTTAGATTATAAATTGGTACAACTCGCTCAGAAAGCAGTCTGGTGCTTTGTAGCTAGAGCTGCACAGGAGTTCAGACTTCTGATCCTACCATCCCTCTCCTGGAAATTTATCCTGAATAATCACTCAAGAGAAGCACAAAGCCCTCAGCAAGATGCTGTTAGCTGCAGCACTGCCTGTCACAGCAACACAAAAACCACAACCACAGCAACGAACCCCTGAAACCAAGTAAACTGGAAACATCCAACAGGATCAGCTGTTTTAGTAAATGAGGGAAAAAGGCAACTCCGGGGAGCCTCCATTTTCCCGAACCACATAAGGGCCGATGGGACATTAAAGGCAGCGGAGGAGTGGGAAATATAACCAAGAATAGATTTCTCTCCAACTTTGGCATGGGGTGGGCTGACTCACTTAGATTTGATCTAGGAAACAATTAAAAAAAGAAGGACATGACAGTGCTCAACCCTTGAATGTTAGGGAGTAGGGAATACTGTTAAATAACACTAAGTGAAAGCAGAAGATTATGAAACGATGTGTGAGTGTGATGCTGTTATGGAAAAGTTTAGTTGCATGTAGGCAGGTCAGAAAGGCCACCTTCAAGAGGGAAAGCCTTTTTGTAATGGAGTAGAGATAAGGGTACCTATTGGTTTAATACTGCCCCTCCATCCTTTAAGAAATATTCATTCAGAAATTCTTTTTTGAGGGTCTCCGCTGTTTCAGGCATTGTGTTGTGTTCTGGGGGTTCCGTAGTGAACAACTGTGTCAGCTTTTCATACCCCCCAAACAAAACAAAACAACAGATCAACTGAAAACAAAGCAGGGCTCAGATCAACTGCTCCCCCGCCCGCCGCCCGCCGGGCTTTGGCCAAGGAATGCTGTCTGGCCTTGTGGGTGGCAGTCCCCCCGCGCACTGCAATAGCAGGAGCTTTTCATTTGCAAAACATTGATAAATATTTCAGAAGCCATGCACGGGGAGGCACAGTGAGCCATTTGTGCCTCTGGTTAACTTCACCCCCTCCCCTACCCAGGGCCAGGGGAGGAGCTGCCAGCTCACAGTGACTGCAGGCTGCACCTGTAGGAGGGGAAAGGCATTTCGAAGTGAACAGAGCTATTCAGTCCGGTAGTCAGTCTGAAGTCAGCAGAGGGAAGGAAAGTAGGCAGTGGCGTGTGTCCGGCGCTGGAGGTGGTGGAAGGGAGGCTGGAGTTGGTGGAAGCGAGGCAGGAGGCTC
Source organism: Globicephala melas (assembly GCF_963455315.2). Taxonomy (NCBI): domain Eukaryota; kingdom Metazoa; phylum Chordata; class Mammalia; order Artiodactyla; family Delphinidae; genus Globicephala; species Globicephala melas. The sequence goes on along the minus strand of NC_083321.1, from coordinate 38,286,828 downwards.
ACAGCCACACTGATTGCGGCTTCCAGCTCTCCCTCAGACACCCAAACCCCCCGCCAGGCTATGCATCAGCAACCCACTGTGGCTGTACCAGCTGGTGGAAGGAAGGGCAGACGCTGAAGTCCAGAGAAGCCGGAGAAGGAAGGGGGACCAGGTCTGGAGGTCTCCTTGTCCCCACACACTGGCTGTTCTGAGTCAGGGCCTCCGCCGAGGAGGAGACACTCGCCAAGAACAGCCAGGGCCTGGGTTGCGGGGAGGGGCAGGTGCTGGGTGCCCTGTGAATGGGGTTCACAGGCACCATCCTGCCCACCCCACACCTCCATCCGAGCTTGGGGGCTTGTTTTTTGCTTTTCAAAACATAGCATGAGGCCAGTCACATTCATTTGATGTGAACCACCTGACTGTGGTTCAGACCCAGGTGGGAAGAGGGAAGACCCCTGACCACAGAACACTGGAAGAGATGGCAGACCCACCTTTCCTTTAAAATCCTTCAATGCCTCTCCTGCCTCAGGAGAAAACCCAGCACACAAGGTCCTGCATGATCTGGTCTCGTTACCCTCTCCTCACCGTGATATACTCGAGTCTTGAACACACCCGTCATCCTTTTCACCTTTAGGCCTTTGTGCCTGGAACATTCTTCCCTCACTTGGCTGACATGGGATCCTACGGGCATCGGCAATGGGTTTCACCGAGCACAAGGCTTCCTTGACACCCACCACTCCTAAGATGAGGTTGGGTGCCGCTCTGATGGATTCCACTTTCTGTTCCTGTCACTCACGACACAGCTGCCCATCTGGCTTCCCTACTAGACTGTGAACAGCCTGCCGCATCCCCCAGGCCTGGCATAGGGCTTGACACATAGTGGGTGCTCAGTAAATATTTATTAGATAAGGGAACGAAAGAAATAAAGGAGGCCAGGGCCAGGTGTGCCCGTGAAAGAGAACACAGGGGATTTAGAACTGACCCTGTGGCTCTAACCACAGGCACGGCCCATGTTCACGGCCTGGTCTCCCACAGGACTGCGAGGGTGAGGACCGTGCAGCCCCCCCTCTAATGTCCAGGGCCTCAGGAGAGTCTAGCACAGAGAGGAGGAATGGGTGCTGCACAAAGGACAGAATGAACTGGCAGCATGTCAACTGGTTGACAGTTAGGGCCTGGGACCCCTGTGTCACCCCTGCAAAGCTTTCCTCAAATTTACGGCTGGACTGGACACCTAGAGCTACGCGGGTTCTGCAAGGAAATAAGGGTTGAATTGGTTTCTAAGGGGAGTGAGCACAGCACTCGCTCGCAGCTTTTCCCCACTTTGTCTTCTGCTCATTGACACCCTGCCTGTGGCAGGTGCAGCCACGCCTCCTCTTGCATGAAGCTCTGTGTGAACTCTGAGGCCGTGCAGGCTTTCTTCTTCTCTGTTCTCTGCCATTTATTGGCTGAGGACCTCAGAGAGTCCTTTCACCTCCCTGAGCCTCAGTCTTCCATGCTGTAAAATAGGACAATAGTGCTACAAACCTCACCAAGTTGTTCGGAGGGTTAAACGAAGTCAGGCTTGCTGGGCAGCAGCGTGGAGCAGGTCCCCGTGGTCGGGAGCTCCCTGCCACACTGTTTCACGTATGTTAGCTCTGACTTCTTAGCAGACCATAAACTCCTTGAGAACAGGAGCACATCTTTGGTCTCTTGCGTCCCTCCCAATGGTTAGCACAGGGCAGGGCTCACTTAACGCCCTCTGAGTAACTCACATCTGTTTTTCTCCGAGAGGAAATGCTGATTCTGGATTTTGATGGCAGAGAAACTGTATCATTTCCTTTTCACCCCCTTGCTCTGTCCTGCCATGCACCAGCTCAAGGCTCCACAAACAGGAGCTCTCAGTGATGCCACTGTGAGACCATCAGACAGAGTGTCAGAGGTAACCTTGTCTGCCTGACAGTCTGCCTGGTGTACAATGACCAGACTGAAAGCCCAGCAGGCAGCACCAGGATGGGCCCCATCAGGACACGTGACTCCAGGGCTCCTTTGCGGCCACAGGACCCCCATGGCTGGTGCCAGAGGCGAGAATCAAAGATGCCCCATTACCTCAAGCTTAATGACCTGTGTCCTAATTCTGGGTGACAGAGAGCAGAAGGCAGGAAGTCCAGGAGGAAGTAAATGAAAACACACTCAAAGCATATAACTGCAGCCTGGCGGTGCCCTCACCCTAACTCCCTGTCTCTCCCAACCCACTGCCGACCAACACAAAGAAACCCATTCCAGCAAGGGCAAACACAGAGCAAACAGCACTTGGCTTTCAAAGCTCTCTCTCCCGGAGGGCTCGTCCCCTTCCTCTTCTCTGCCCTCTTCCAGGGACCAGCCTGGGCTGCTCTGTTTATCTCTCTAGGTCACCAAGTACTGGACAGGTGAGGGGCCCTGAGGAGACCCCTGTTTAGCTCCAGAGCCATTGTCATCTCAGCTCTTGACAACGTGGCGCCTCCTTGCCCCAGGTCCTCCTGGCTCCAGACCCTTTACAAAGCCATGGCTAGTCTTCTGGGGGCCCCACAGGACAAAAAGCACCTACTAGACAGGCTTCGTGGGCTAGCCTGGGAACCTAGGCGTCTTATGATGCTGTTTCCATAGGAAACATGTCCCAGCAGGTTGAAGTTTGGATTGCAGAAAATAAGCATACATCTCTTAGAACCAAAGTAGCTGCCACCTGCCCCCACCTGTGTGACCAGAGGCTGTCCCTACTTTGCTGTCAGGAATCTTGGGGACCCAGTGCTCCCAATTTCCTTACGGCTTCCCTTCCCTCTCTCCCGTCGTAGCAACAGTGAGCCCGCCCTACTCCACCCTGCCACGTTATTGCCGGGAGGGGGAAGACCTCCCCCACCTCAGCAGTTGTTCCCCCTGATGGGGTGTCTGGAAGCTAGGTGTCTGTAACTCACGGGTCTGTACACAGCGTGGGGTTACTGTTACCACGACCAGGCTCAGGGGTAAGCAGAGCTGACAGAGAGGCTGAAGAGGGCCTAGGGTGTGGACACTGGTTTCTCTGAGCTCCCCAGAGGCTCCCACCTAATTTCTCCTGTCCTATCAAGTGCTCAGCCCAGGGGTGCTTGGAGGCCACAAGGTCACGGCTGAGGAACCTGGAGTGTCTTGGTGAAGAATCTAGGAAAACTGCCATGCTCATCTCTCCATTCTGAGAAAATCAGCTCTTAGAAGGATTTTCTGCAGAAGGGTGTCATGGCTGGTGCCACGATGGTGGGTGGCCTGGCCACTGGTGCCTGGACCAGGACGCCATGGTCTGACCGGACACAAGGAAGAGCTCAGTGCAAGCCCCACCTTGTGAGAACCTTCAGGTTGGACGCTGGCCACTTGAGCCCACCAGACCCCCTTGCTAGGCAATGTGACTGCCAGGAACACACAGGTGACCTGAGGGACCACCTCATTCTCCATGCACCTCTCTGGGAGACACATCTGGTGCACCCTCCACCGCTGCCCAGCACTGCCATGCCCACAGGTGTGTCTCTTCCTGCCACACCAAGAGAACCAACTTCAGCCGGAGTGGGGTGGTAGTCGTAGTGTCTACCTCTCTTAATTTCCTTCCCTATTTCCCACTCCTGTCAGAGCCCATGCTGGGTTGTTTCTCCTCTATTCAGAGACAATAGCCTGAAAATGGTGCCCATTATGCCCTCAGTTTTCTTCACCCCACTTGGGTTCCTGGCTCTGGGTGGAAAACAGCATGAGGCTGGGAGTCTCAGAGATTCCAGAGGATCTAGTCTGAGCCAAGCCATTAACCTCAGAAGTGACCTCAGGAAGATGCCCCCCTCTGGGCCTCAATTTCCCATCTGTAAAATGGTTCTCCCAACTTACAAAAACATTTTCCATTTATCTCTCCTTGCCACGTTCTGTGTAATTTCCACAGATCTATCTTTTTATTCACAAATTCTCTCTTCAGCTATGTTAATTCATTTAACCTGTACACTGAGTTGTTTTTTGTTTCTTTTTTATTTTTTTCTCTCTGGGGGCTTCCTCTTGGCCCTTCCTACCAAAATGGCTCTTAAACTGGACAGATCAGGGAATCAGAGTGAGGTTTTCTAGCTGCTAAATATCTACATCCCAATTATGCACTTGGGCAGTAACCACAAAGGGGTGGATCCATGGAACCACTAGACCAACTGTGAGATAAACTGGGGCCAGGACTCCATCCATCACCTGACCTCTATATGCCCACTCTGACCAGGGGGCCAGCTGAATTAATTTCAATAACTAAATTTTTAATTTTTAGAAGTTCTTTTGGCTTTCTTTTTGCTGTTTTGCCTTGTGCCTTTCTTTAATTATTTTAACACACTTATTTTGTTGGTTTTATTTTGTTTTGTTTTTTGGCCATGCCGTGCAGCTTGTGGGATCTTAGTTCCCTGACCAGGGACCAAACCCTGGTGCTCAGCAGCGAAAGCACAGAGTCCTAACCCCTGGACTGCCAGGGAGTTCCCTTAAAGCACTTATTTTATTATCTCTTTCAGACTATTCTATCATCTCGAGGTATTGAGGAACGAATTCTCCTATTTGCTGACTCTCACTCTGGTGGTACATCTTTTCTGGAGGATTTTTATTTCTTTATTATCAGCTCATTGTTTAACATGAGTATTTGCCACTGGAATCCTATGTTCTCTGGAAAATGGTTTTAATATGCGTGTCTTCTGGGACCATAGGAGTTTTACCAGTTTTGGTCTTTTTTTCTCTATTTTCGGGGCTTGGGGTTCCCAAACCACTTGGTTAATGTAAATTCAGTCCCTACACCTGTGAGTACCTCAAGCTTGAGCTTTTGTTCTTTAAAGAGAAATTTTCTACCTCTCATGGCCCCAGGTAGATGAAAGCTTCCTTAAGGCACTGGCAGCTCAGTCTGACTTATTGAAAAGAAGTCCTCACACTTGGGAGAATTCAAAACTGCTGTTATTTATTCATTTATTGCTGCCTCTCAATAACATATCAGCTTAATAAGACATCAAAGACCACATCTATCTTTCTCATCACTGTACCTTGAGGGCCAGCCCAGGGCCCTGCACGTAGCAGGCTCTCAATACGTTTGCTCGATAAATGGCTGAAGAACGTTGATTTCTGGCAGCTCTGCTACAAGAGACAGTTTGAGGCTCTCCTGGACGGGATGATCCCCAAAGTCTCCCACTTCTGCCACCCCTACCTCCTCCCCCAGCCCTGGCACCCTATCCTGGCATGTAAGTAGCTGCACACAGGGCTGGCTGGTTGCGGGGGACTCACTGGAGATGGAGGTGTAGACGGCGAAGGCCCTGAGGCTGGTCATCTCCTTCCTGCGGGTCATCTCCACCCGCGTGCGGAAGATGTTCTCCCAGGCGTACAGCTTGAGCAGTTTGATGCCACGCAGCATCTCGTTGGTCTGTTTCAGCCTCTCGTTGGAATACTCCTGCCAGGAGTCACTGAGTCAGAGAAGGGTTTCTTTTGCCCCCATCCAACCCAAGAGGAAGGAGGTGAGTCAATGCCCTCACCAATTTACAGCCTCCGCCCAGCCTCCGTCTCCTTGGGGATGCTCCATTAATCCCATTTCACAAAGAAACCGAGGCCTGGACAGCTGAAGTGACCTGCTTAAGGCCAGTCATAGTGTGGATGTGTGTGGGGGGCACTGTTTGGTGACATCTGGGGGAAGAGTGAGGAGACCCACTAATGTAAGGGGAGAGGGAGCAGTATGGGGGAAGGATGGGAAAAGGGGGCGCATGCACACCTACAGATACTTACCAGTGTGCTCCGCTGGGCCTGGGAGAGCTTGGTGGCCACAAAATACTGCACTGGAGCCAGCAGAATGATGACAGCTGCTCCAATTAAGGCACTGATTCCAAGGATGTAGTAAAGGAGAATCACACCCACGATGATCTGAGGGAGGGTCATGGGAATGAATTCCCTTTGATCTGGGGGCTTCCCTGCCAGGGGGTATTGGCACCCCCCTCCCCACCCGGTAACCCAGTGCCCTAAAGTGGGACATGCCTTTGTGTCCAGCTTTCAAAAGTTTCTTGTGGGAAAGAGGAGGAGGTGTTACAAAGCAATTTCAGAAGGAGGGACTCACATGATGGGCTCTCACACAAGCAGAGAATTTCTGGGCTGGTAACTAACTGTATTTATCTGCAAGGCTGGCTGAGGCATTAACTCTCTCCATGTCTACTTTTGCAGATGGAGGTCTAAGAGGTGAGTCTGCACAGTGAGTGACAGCACCTTTTGTTCTATTGGCTGGTTTTCAAGGCTGATGGTTCACTCTCATTGGAAAAAAGTGATACGTAAGCAAAGGAGCAAAATAGCTGTATCCATGCCAGACAAAACCAGTCCAGGGTCTAAGAGTTTACTTTTCATCCTTATGCTCCTGGTGTCTTTAATTTTTGGTGAATCTGGTAGGCATCCTCTAAAAAGAGAATTCATTCTGTTTCTAGCTTTATGTAAATGACAGCTGGCTTCTGAATATTTATGAGAAGTATAAATTACTCTTGCCAGCCCCCAAAGCATCACGATGACAACTTCTCAGGTCGCCTTCAAAGGCAGACGCTTCTAAATTCAGGACTTATTCTAGAGGAACAGATGTGCTGCTTCCTTAAAAGAAAACAAAAGTGTGTCTGGGTTGGCCCTGCACTCCCCGAGCCCTACACCAAATTGGCACTAGGCTCCTGCACCATCTCAAGGGCCAAAGAGCGGGTGGGTGGCTCTGTTGTGTCTATTAGTTAGAGAATGCCTCCTGCATTAGCAGGTTCCTAGGGGGCGGGTAAGTGACCCCTTTACCACCTGCCTCCCAGTGTTTAACTGATGTTAAATGCTGGCATGGATGGGCAGAGGAGCACATTAGGAGATGAAAAACCTTCCTACTCTTGCTGGCCCCTACTCCCATCATCCCTCTGGAAAACTATCCCTGGCCTCCACTCTTTCCATTAGCTGTCCTCATTTGGAGGCAGTCGGGGTGTTGTTTAGCAACTTGGGTAGAGCAGGATACCAGGGAAGCTCTCAGACCACTGCCAGAGTCACCGCCAGGGCCCCGGCTGGGGGGTCGGTGTCTGCACGCCCACCACCTCCAAGGCTGGCAGCTGCTGGGGCAAGAGCTGGGGATGTGACGACTTCTACTGCCACCAGGCTCCTCCTCACACTTCAGCCACCCTTTGTCACGCTCCCCAGACCCTTCTGCCCCCTCTGCCCTTCTGCAGGGGTCTGAATGGACCCTGTGAGAGAACATACCAGAAATCAGGGATTCTGAGTGTGCAAAGCAAGTGTGGGGAATAAAAGGACTATTTTATCTCCTAGTCTCAGGCTAGGAAAGCAGTCTCATGTAGTGGTGGGGAGATCACAGTCCCAGGAGTCTGCAGCCGAGTTTGAATGCAGTCCCAGCATTTACTGGCAGTGCAAGCTTGCATCTCAGCATCTTCATTTTTAAAATGGTAATTTTAATTGCCGCCTTAGCAGGACTGTTGTGAAGATTAAATGAACATATATATGATAAGAACCTAGAATAGTGCCTGACACTTAGCTGGAGACAAGGTGGCTGACCTTTTTTTAAAGATCCTTCTTTGACGTGGACCATTTTTAAAGTCTTTACTGAATTTGTTACAATATTGCTTCTGTTGTTTATGTTTTGGTTTTTTGGCTGCCAAGCCTATGGGATCTTAGCTCCCCCCACCAGGGATCGCAGGGATCGAACCAGTACCCCCTGCAGTGGAAGGCAAATTCTTAACTACTGGGCCACCAGAGAAGTCCCTGACCCTCCTTCTTAAAAACAAACAAAAAGCCTCAGGGGATCTCTGTCACTAGGGAACCACAGAAAGGCGATACCTGGGTATGGTGCTCCTACCAGCTCACTGTGTGGCCCAGGGTAAGGTCCCTGCCCTCTCTGGGCCTCTGATGCCCATGGCATGAGGAAGCACAGAGGTCCCCACTCTGGCCAAGATCTTTGACATGGCTGTCAATAAGCTTCAGGGGGCCCGCAAAGCCCCTTAAATTGTAGGCAAAATGTGTGAATGCACATTTGTTTTTCTGAGAAGAAAGTTTCATTAGGTTTTCAGAAGTAGATGTAGATCAGTGGTTGCTTAGAGCTGGGGGCAGGGATGAGGAGTGACTGCCAGGGAATGTCGGTTTCTTTTTGGGGTGATGAAAGTGTTCTAAAATTGTGATGATGTTGCACAACTCTGTAAACATGCAAAAGTGAATTGTACACTTTAAATGGGTGAATTATATCTCAATAAAACTGTTATTTAAAAAAGTATATGTGAATAAAAAAGATTACAAATCAGGGTGAGCCCCTGGGGACAAAGGAACAGGGGCTCCTGAGCTAATTTCGATACCATCAAAAGCCTCATGTGCCCTGTGGCCAACCAGGCTCCACATGGAATCCTGACCTGGTCGAAGGAATTGTATCAATTCCGGTGGTAACACTGTGTCTTGAGGCTGGTCAATGCTATAAGGGCAAAGGTACAGTCTTTGAGGAATTAAAACAGAAAATCAAATGATACTTCATGATAAAAAAGGAAATGTAAGTATTTTGTGGAGGTAAAAATTCTTACCTAATCTCCCCCCCATCCCCCCCACCCCACCCCCAACCCCGGTGTTGTGAGAGTTAATTACACAAGTGAGACAGGCTGGGCAGGCCAGGCACAGGGCAGGGGCTATCAGCTATTAGTTTTGTTAGCAATGGTACATGTGCAACAAACACTATTAATGATAGTAACCAGGGACTTCCCTGGTGGCGCAGTGGTTAAGAATCCGCCTGCCAATGCAGGGGACATGGGTTCGAGCCCTGGTCCGGGAAGATCCCACATGCCACGGAGCAACTAAGCCCGTGCGCCACAACTACTGAGCCTGCGCTCTAGAGCCCGCGAGCCACAGCTACTGAGCCCGTGTGCCGCAACTACTGAAGCCCATGCACCGCAACTACTGAAGCCCATGCACCGCAACTACTGAAGCCCGTGCGCCTAGAGCCCGTGCTCTGCAACAAGAGAAGCCACCGCAATGAGAAGACCAGCACACAGCAACGAAGAGTAGCCCCTGCTCACCGCAACTAGAGAAAGCCCACGCGCAGCAATGAAGACGCAATGCAGCCAAAAAAATAAAAATAAAAATAAATAAATAAAATTTAAAAAGTAAAATAATAGTAACCATAACAATGCAGCAGGTCTGGTGGACAAAATCTTCCAAAACGGGTTGTTCAAGGAAACACAAGAGAAACGATGAAAGGCTGTGACTATTAGATGAGCCCTCCAGGCCCTTCTATAGTTTCTGTAGTCACTGATCCATCTTGGCAGAGTGGAGGGGGGCACAGGGATCTGGGTGTTGGTCAGTGGTAACAGGGAATGGTGTATATGGCTGTTCCCGTAAAAAGGACCATCAGATTTCCTGCCCTACATCCAATCTTGTCTAGCTGCCTCCCTATGCAAGCCTCTCCTTCTGTTTTTCTTTAGTGTCTCTTACATATAAACTTTACAGGTAAGGAAGACCAATATACATCACTTTAGATTAAGGTTTATGGAATCTACATCCCAAGAAGCAATGGATTCTGGATTGGTAAAGTTCTTACATCAAAGTGAGCAAGTTAGAGGGCTGTGATGTTTACTTAGTGACCACTCTATGCCAGGCACTGTGCTTGGTGCTTTGCTTACATTATCTAATTGAATCATCAGAACACCTCCAGAGGGTAGGAATCATCCTCTTTTCCCAGATGAGGAAACCGAGGCTCAGATAGGTTAAGGACGTGAATCAGCCTGCCTCACCCAAGTCCAGACACTTTCTGCTATACCAGGCATCCCCTGTGAAGCCTGCAGGCCCTCTGGGAGTGGATCTTGGATTTCAGTTTCTGGCCTGAGCACCAGAGTGAAGATGCATCTTCAGGCACACGGCAGGAATCACAGACTCTGTGGCGGAAGAGCTCCAGATGGGAGATGGAGCAGATGAGGCCAGGAGTCAGGTAAACCGTGCCGGGGATTCTCATTCTACTGTTGGGGGAGAATGTGCCTCCTCCAGAGCCAGTCCCAAAAGTTGCCTGGCTTTAGGAAATGCCATGTTTTAGATTTCCAAAATTAACACGGGTTTATTGGAGAATTTAGAAACGCATAAACAAAATAAAAATCGCTTGTAATCCCACCACAAGGACTTTCAGTTCTTTTTTTTCCTGTGTGAATCTGTACAAATATATACATGTGTATATTCCAATTTAGCAGGAAGCACACTGTGAATACTATTTTTAACTTACTCTTTTTGCTTAAAAATACATCGTCAAAAAAAAAATACATCGTGAACACTTTTCAACGTAATTAAGTACTCTGCTATAACATAACTTCTAATGTCTGTGAAAGTGTTCCACACATGATTATTCTATACATATTTTTTAAGGTTGGCTACATTTTAAAAGTCTTAGTGACACTGCCTTCTCTGATCATCAAGAGAGATGGCTAGACCACTTGCAGAGTATAAGACAGTATAGACACCCAGGCATACACTCCATGGAGACCCCAAGGGGATAGAAGGTGCAGGCAAACAAGGAATGGAAGATGGTGAGCTTCTGGCCACTGGGCATGTACCAGCGGATTCTGGTTTTGTGTCCCCCAATCCCCAACAAAGCACACATCCCTTACCTGTACTGGCATAGCCCAGAGGTTTGGGCACAAGAAGAAAAACCACATGAGCTGGTTGGTGTCGATGGCTACCAGGTTACAGATCTGCCCGGCAGTCATTTCCCCCATGGATAGGTTGGAGGTGGACAGGTGCATAATTTTATTGTAAATTTTGGTCTGGAAATAAGAGCAGAGTGTTTCACATTTGTCATCATCAACATCCTAATCACCACCCCAGATGCCATGTGTCTCTAAAGTGCCAGGGGCTTCTCAGACATTCCCCCATGGAGCCCCAGAGCAGCTCTGTAAAGGGCACTGCATGATTGTTCCAGTTTTACAAATGGAGTAACTAAGGCTCAGAGAGGTAAAGGGCATTGACTATAGTTCAAGCAAGTCAGAGAGGCAGCATTCGCGTGAGGAATCTGTGCTAGCATGGCAAGCTACTTCCCCAGCAAGCAAGGCCTTTCCCTTGGAGACAGGACTTAATTAGCTTTTAAATCTTAAAAGCAGATTTTCACGTCCAGTTGTATTCTTGATTTACCGGAGGTCCGTGGAGAACACAACTTTAGAGCCATAAAAATGACGAAGGGTGGCAGCCATCTGTTTTAATGCGGCTTCTTCACCCGGGAAAGGGGGTATGCTCTGGGGCCAAGTCCTGTCTTAATTGAGCCTTTAAATAAAACAAGGATTCAGCCTGGGAAGGTCTTATGTGAGACAAATGCTTGTGTCGATCAGCCCCAGCACCTTCCGGAGTCTGGCCACCCCAAGGACCTTGTTCTACTTCCCCAGGGTAGATGGGGAGCAGCCATGGCAATGGCTCCCTGTGAACTCCGAACCTAAAAGCTCTATGTGCACGGTGACTGTGCCTCCCAGAAAGATGGCAATTGTCAGGCTCCGTGCCCTTAAACAAGGAAAAATGCATTCCCTTTAGGGATGCCTGCTCTTGAATGAAATTCTACTGTGCATTCTGTTGCAAGGTGGATTCCCAGCCCTTAATTCATCTTTTGTGTAAACCCAGGCTTTTTCATGGGTCAGGTCTGCTTAAAGCATGAACCTGTTCTGTCTTTTACGAGTTTATATATACCATGGGTAAGGTTTAATATAATGGCAATGACATTTTTTGACAGATCTATGCTCATCCTAAGTTATGTGCAATCAGTCTTTAAAGAATAATAATAAATCTAGTTTCAGTGAAGTAGGAACATACAGTAAACTATCAAATAAAGCATTATTAAGACCAGGATATAGAGAATTACATGACCGAAACCTGGTATATGTCAAAAATTATATATAATGCAGGAATCTTGCTTCATAACTTTTCATGCAAGAACTGTCGTTGTTCTCAAACTCATGAAGACATAAACCCTTATCTAGAGATTTCTGTAAATCTCGGAAAGGAAGAAGTTTTTCTCTAATTTGCTCCCATAATAAATGCCAGCATTTTCTTTTGGGGACATAATGAATTCGTGCAAAAGATTCAGACAGTTTAATAAAAATGATTACATGCTAATACATTAAAAAACCATATTTGGCTTTTTTAGTATAATTGGAAAATATTGGGCTAGTGTGTGATTTATGACAGAAATAGAAAGTAGATTTAATTACAAAACTGCTTGACTATGAAATTGGCTGCTGTTTGTGGTGATACATGCCTGCCTGTCACTGGAGGGGTCTGGACAGAGTTTGGGATTTTAGAGAGGTTTTCTGAACTAGCAATAGCTTGGTTCTCCTAGATCTGAACCCCTATGAGTCTTAGAGGGTCTTAGATTTTCCTGGGATCTTTCTACCATTCTCACTTGATGACATTCATGAGGAAATGAAAAACCACTGGAGATGGACAGCTTCACAAGCTGTGCACTATACAACTCCAGGGGGCGCCACTCACATGGACTATACCAAGATAACCAGAGTTTGGACCCAGACACAGTCTCCAGCCCAGGCTATACCCTTCTCTTCTCAGTTCCTTTTCTGCAATGCCTCTGATCCTGGCTCCCAGAGGACCAATCAATGTTCATGATTCTGAGAAACATTTCTGAAGAATGAGCTGGCTTTGGGATTTAGTCACAATTTCCTAGTGTTCTACTGACTTCATGGGAATTGCTGGGTATGGCAGAATCTGCCAGCTGTCCCCCACTATCCATTCTCTTCTTTCTGTAAGAAGAACTTCTAGCAGGGCATATATGGCTGTCAAGAATAGAGACCAGGGACTTCCCTGATGGTCCAGTGGTTAGGACTCCACACTTCTACTGCAGGGGGCATAGGTTTGATCCCTGGTTGGGAAACTAAGATCCCACGTGCCGTGTGGTGTGGCCAAAAAAAAAAAAAAAAGAAAGAAAAGAAAAAGAATAAAGACCACACTTTCTAGCCTCTCTAGGTATAGCCATGTGGCCAATTTCTCCCCAGTGGGATGGGAGAGGATCTGTGCAACTTCCGCATCATGATTTGAAAAGACATTAGGCCTTCCTATTGTCCCATCTTTCTTCTTGTCGGTTTAAATGTAGACACAATAGTGGCAATTTCAGTAGTCACATTAAACCATGAGACAAAGTCATGTAAGAAGGCTGGCAAAGCAACATTACAGAAGGAGCCAAGGTCTCTGATGATTGTATAGCTGCCGCATCAGCCCTGACTAAATGTGCAAAACAAACTTTTATCCTATTTAAACCACTATCACACTGGGTCTCTCCATGCCAACAGTGGAACCAAAATTCTAATGAAAACACTGGGGCTTGGGGCTTCCCTGGTGGCACAGTGGTTGAGAGTCCGCCTGCCGATGCAGGGGACATGGGTTCGTGCCCCGGTCCGGGAAGATCCCACATGCCGTGGAGCAGCTGGGCCTGTGAGCCATGGCCGCTGAGCCTGTGCATCTGGAGCCTGTGCTCTGCAATGGGAGAGGCCACAACAGTGAGAGGCCCGTGTACCACAAAAAACAAAAAACAAAAAACACTGGGGCTCATCACCACCTTGCCTAATGGGGCCCTGAATCCTTCCTGACCTTGACCATCCTTTCAACCGACTCTGAGAAGGAAACCACAGCAGACAGGAACAAGAACCTAGACCCAGGGACTTACCAGGCCGGGTACGTCTCTCTCATCACGACCCAAGATTTAAGAGTTCAAATAGATCTTACAGTCTATCTAGTCTTGGTATGTCAGACATGCTTCTTTGTAACCAAAGAAGACTGTCTGGTAACAGAGCCCTGGAACAATGTTTATAGAAGGATTCTTGGGCTGCACTTGCACTCAGCAGGAAAAAGTGCTGTGACTGATTAGTGATGTCTGTCCCATTCAAGGCTGAGCAGTTGACATCTCAGATCTAGTCCAAGGTAGAACTAGGGCTAGAACTACTACATTTCCCAAGACCAGCCCAAGGCACTCTCCACTATGTCACACTGCCTTGGCAATGGTTATTGTTTCAAAACACTGTTAAAGGGTAACAAGAAAATAAATTCACAGCAGAATCATTCTTGAGTGTCCGTGAGGACAAATAATGCAGTTCTTATTGTGAAGTGAAAAGAATAATCATTCAAGTACCTGTATTGCTCCTCTCAAGTTAATTCCAGTTTCAATGGCGACATAGTAGGATGCTTGCAGAAATGTCCTTTGCAGTAGGAGGGCAAGGAACAGAAGCACGGCTAAGACGTAGGCATTAGCAAGGAACTCTTGGGATGAGACAAAGTAAACCCCGAGAAATTGTGTCTGTTGGAAAGAGAAATTCAGAGGTGGCAGTCGTGGCCAGCAAAATGACTGCCATTGGTACCTGTTACTGGGCCATAGAGGCCATTATTATAGGACCCTCCATGCTTGCAAGCCTTGGGCAACTGTTTATGAGTGAAAAATCAGACTAGCATTCTCCTAACTATAGGGAGGGTTGCCTATACTCTTTCCATCAATAAACTTAGGTGAACAGAATGTGGCCCAGCTCTAACCTCATGCCCATAAATATGACTCTCAGCTTTTTGGCCACCAGGCCAGGGGAGCTCACTCTGAACAGGACAAGAATAAATAGAGCAAATCACAGAGCAGCCGAAAGTAGAACTGCTAGAACAGGTCCCACGACGTGTGTTCTCTGCTACAAAAACTGAATCAGCTGAGGCCTTGTCCCACGTTCACCAACAGCGTGCACTATAGAAACTTCTGGGGAGAAAGACCAGCAGAAAACATGGCAGTAGTGCTCCCAGGCGAGAGATGGGAACTCATTGCCTATAATTGACTATTTCAGACCCAAGCGTCCCAGCCTTGTGGGCTCCTGGGACCTCCTTTTAAATGTAAGGCTTCCTGCACCTCCAGCAAGATCTCAGATGATACGCAGTGGGGGAAAAAAAACCCAAACACTTTGACTTCATTGCTAAAGATGCCAGGGAACAACAGCATGTGTTTCTAAATTCATCATCAACAGCTCCTGGGAAAACTTTGATCTTGATTAAGTCCATCGCTCCCCAGCAGGGCCACATCAGTGTTTCCATGAAGACATAGCTCTCCCCTTCCGGAGACCCTGCCCTGAACTTTGCAAGTGATTTGGAAGGGTGTGGGAACTGCTGCTGCGGGATAAAGAGTGGTGGGAACAAAGTGCTGAGAAGGAGCCTGATGGCATGTCCACACCAGAGCAGGCTGAAAGGGTCAGGATTCTAAGCGGAGTCCTGTTCCTAGAGTCAGAAATTCCTACATCCTGGATACAGGCCTTTCTGATGGTAGAGAAGATCTTGTCTCTTGGTTCAACAGGCCCCTTTAACCAGCTCTCACAGCTCCATGGAGCCGGTCCTGGCTACAACTGTATGGCCCTTCCTCTGTGGCATGGGGTCTCTCCCTTTTGGGGACAGCAAGGAAGCAGATATAGGGAGAAGTGAGGTCTCTTAGAAGGGGGTCCTACTGACACCTGAAGCCCCTGACTCTGTCTCATTTGTCCAAGTACAACAGGAAAAGGGAGAAGGGAGAAGTGAGAGGGTGGGGATGGCTGGAAGCAGCAAAATGGACCTTGAAACTAGGCCACATGGCTTAAGAACCTGAACTTACAGGGAAGCAAGGGGCAGGATACAATATTTACCAGGTGCGATGCTCACAATACGTAATGAGAAGAGTACCATTATTAGCCCAGTTTTACACATGAGGAAATGGAGTTTCAGCATGGTTAAGTGGCTGGCCCAAGGTCACATGCTGATAAAGGAAAACAACACGTGAACATGAACCTGTATGATGCCAAAATCACTACCGTAGATCCACTACTTAAGTCTCATCCAGTCTTTTGACCTTGAGTCTCCTGCTGTCAGCTACAAGCTTGTGACTTGTGGGGGACTGAAAGATGCCCACCTGCATGGTTCTGGGTCAAAAATGTAGTCATCCGGGCTTGGGAAAAACCTGGTCCTGTTTAACATGCCTTGGAATTCTTCTGTTCTACCAGCCTCTGTAGAGACCCAGCTCTGGAGAATAGAGTCCATAAAGCCACAAAGCACATCATGGGGGTTTATCCCAAAGGAAATAATTTAACATAAGGAAAGAGCTGTATGTGCAAAGATGTACTATCTCTGGATTATAGCAGGGGGAGAGTGCAAAAATCCATGTAAATATCTAACCACAGGGAATGGGTAAGTATATCAGGAGACTCATGGGAACGCTATGCCACCAAGAACCCCAGTTACCACGAAAGCTCTCGAGCAGCATGGAATGGCGCTCATTCACTGTGTCACAATGATCAGAAAGCACATACGCTGGGGAATGAGGGCTAGAAAAATCAACCGATCTCATTGGTTAGGCTATGGGCGCTATTTATTAAATGCACTCATCCGTATTTGTACATTTTTCACAAATTCTCATTTTTCAGATCTAAAGGCAAAGCCTTGACCCCTTCCCCTAACAACACACACACCCTAGGGTCAGAAATAATATTTATTTGGATCAAGAATTTTGTGACCTGTTAAAATGACAATCTGCTTGCAGGTATAAGTCATTGATTGGGTCATTATTTGATCTCTCTTCAAAGAGACAGCATAAAAGAGATAGAGGCCAGAATGGCTACATTTTGATGAAGAAGTGGGTTCTAGACTAGCCAAAGAGGGCTAGGATGCTGCCCAAGGAAGGCAGGCCCTGGGAAGCTTCAAATGGCTGTGAGAGCACCGGCATTGCCCAGCACCTTGAAGACTGGAGAGAAAAGGCCAAGGACTTACAACTTGACATTTGGCGGGTGGTAAATGCTTTGGAAGATCAGATGTCCTTGTCTCACATTTTCACAAGCTCTCAGGGAGGAAATTGTGTTTGTTTCCAGGGGTTTCCCCAGTAGCGCTCAATAAATATATTTTAAATTAATCAATGCATATGATCTTCATCCCCCATCTACTCTTTATAGAAGCTATACATTTCCCCATTTTACAGTCAAGCCAACAGAGGCCTGCAGAATGTAAGTGACTGTTGAAGAGCGCAGAGGGAGTTTGTTGCAGAGGTAGGCCTAGCACCCAGGACTCTACAGGTCTGATTCCCGTTGCCCCTGCCTGGCCAGAGGTATGACTGGAAAGCCTCCTTTCCCTTGTTCTCTGGAGCTTAAAGGAGAGGGGGACACTTGGGATCTTGCTTCCAATTTTGGCAAGGGCCATAAAGTGAATTGCTTGTAGGTCCCAGTTCTGGGAGGCCCTGGGTAAAAACACTGAGAACTGTCTTTGACCACTCACAGACCAAGGCACCCAGCCATCCATCCACAACCATTTGACATCGTGGTTTAGAGCTTAGACTTTGAGGTTAGCCATATCTGAGTTTGAATTCTGACTCATTAGGTTAGCTACTGTGTCCTTAGTAAGTTCCTCAACCTCTCTGAGCTTCAGTTTCCTTACCTGTAAAATGAGGCCATTAAGGGTTTCTACTTCAGAGAGTTGTTATGAGAATCCAATGTAACAATGTAGGTAGCAAATTTTTTTAGTAAGTGTAAGCAGTAACAGTAACATCTGCATTATTCATTGAAGAATAATTTCTTCTGTGCCTCCTGGGTGTCAGGCACGGAGCTGGGCACATAGAGGTCAGACAATGCAGGTCCTGTCTTAGGAGACTCAGGGTCAAGTTGAGGAAAAAGAAAAGGGGTGCTTTGATGGTGCAAGCATAGGATATTATGGGAGCACAGAAGAGGAGCAACTAATTCAACAAGAGGAAGGCTTCCTGGAGGAGGTGACATTGGAGATGCATCTTGGCAGCTGAGATGGGGTTAGTGACGCACACCAGACCAGAGCAGCTCATGGGCATTGTCGTAAAGAGACCAACCCACACGCTGACATCACAAAGTCACAGAAATGCATATAAGTTCTCAAAGTACCCACAGTGATAGCCACAAATATAGGCGACCAAATGGGGACACAGGTATACACAGAAAGAGACATACCAAGAGACACAGGGACAAACAGAAGGAACATACGCATATACTCATAAGCAGGTCTCAGGAGAACTCATTCAGAAACAACACACACTCACTAACCTACACATCACTCCCACTGAGGTTTAGAGGCCATTTGAAGCTTTGGCCCTGAGATCAAACCCAGACTATTCTTTTTTTCTCTACTCAGCTCACAGCCTAGAGCAGTGCTGGCAGGTTTCAGATGCCAGCAGTTCTTTATAAATCCTTGCCCGCCTGACAGATCGGAGGCATTCATGGCAGGTGACAGATTGTTGGAGGGGGTTGGGTGAGAGAGGGGGCTGGAAAGAGATCTATTGTGGGCTGTGCACAGCCTGGGTCCCAGCTTTCCTTGGGGAGTGGCAGGGGGACAGGAGTGTCAAAGATCTAGCAAGCTATATGACACTTCCAACAATAAAAGAAGAGATAAGAAATGCTTGTCCTTGAAGATGCCAAGGGCGGTATGATTCTTGCCAACTGTGAGTATCCTGGCAAGGGAAGAGAGGACAGGGCAGCCACTGATAATAAAGTAAACAATGGGTGCCTGGCTGTGCTGACTGCAGCAGGATGGATTCAGGCTGAGCAGAAAGAAGGGCTTTCTCACTGAGAGGGTTGTTAAACATTGTGACGTGTAGCTAGAGAGCTTCCTTCTTTGTTCAAAAAGACCAGAATAGCACCTGTCTCTCTGGGTTAGAGCTGCCTGCCGGGAGGCAGTGGAGTGAACCAAGTAACTTTTTTTTTTTTTCTTTTTTGCGGTACGCGGGCCTCTCACTGTTGTGGCCTCTCCCATTGCGGAGCACAGGCTCCAGATGCGCAGGCTCAGCGGCCATGGCTCACGGGCCCAGCCACTCCGCGGCATGTGGGATCTTCCCGGACCGGGGCACGAACCCATGTCCCCTGTATCGGCAGGCGGACTCTCAACCACTGCACCACCAAGGAAGCCCCGAAGTAACTTTAATAAATGACCCCTTTCCCCCACTTTCTGGGCCCAGAAGCCCAAATGAGAATTAAGCCATATCCCAAGCAACCACACGATTGAGGACTCTTTGTTGCTGACGCTGGAGACTATATTTACTTTCAACTCTCGTTTCTATGTCTGTAATTTGCTGATTGTATTTGGGCTGCAGGGAACAAATATTAAATTTGATAAGGCCTGCTGCCACTGAGGCAGTGCCATCTGTCTCGGTGATTTATGTGCCAACAAGTAACTGAGACAAGAGCGTTCCAATGAGAGGGCAGCAAATCCCAGGGTTTGTGTATAAACAAAGAGAAAAGAGAAGGCAAAGCTAACATTCAGATGAACTAATATTCTAAGTGTTGTTCTCACCATCTCTTTGACACATCCGCCGTCAGAGTTCTTAGGAGACTGGCATAAGAGTTTTGAGAAATATAGGAAGGAGAAGACAATGTGGACAAGCTGATAAGGGCTCTGGCTGGTGTCACTTCCCCCTAATATTAACAATTGGCTCCATGCTGCTGCAGTTTTATCAATATGGAGTATTTAGGGGTCACCTAAGGTCAGACTGAACCTGAAGGTGACACTCCTGCGGACAAGAGAAGCAGTCTCTTTCCCCCTCTTTTGAGGCCAAATAAAGTTCAGCGGCTCAAAAGCCACTGAAGTCTAAATAAGCAAAAGGTCTTCAAAGTTTTTTTTTTTTTAGGCTTTCTCAAGTTTCTTTTTTAAGAAATTGATACATTATTTAAGCATTTTCTAAAAGCATAAAAATTGTGAAGCACAGTAAAATTTTCATAAAATTTATTTCAAAGTTAATAGTCCTCACATTCTTGATTGAACAAGAAATCTACCCATCTTAGCCTAGCCAACTCCTATGCATCTGTCAAGGTCCCATTCAAATACCCTCTCCTCTACGAAGCTGTCATGATCACTGGCTGAGTTAGTCACTCCTTCTTCCCTTAGTTCCTTGTATCTACTTCCGAGTAGTAGTATTTAACACATGGTATAAAAATATTTTATTTAGATTTCTCTCTCCTCCATTGGGTTTCACAATCCTTGGAGCCAGCGGTGATGGCTTGATAATAATAATCAATTTAGCATCATGATTGTAAATGCCCAGACTATGGAGTGAAAGAGACTTGGTTTCAAATCCTGACTCTGTCACTAACTAGCTGAGAGCCCCTAGGGAAAGTTACTTAACCTCTTTGAGCCTCAAGTTCCTCATCTGTAGAATGGGAATTAAAATACCTACCTTATAAGTTGTATGGTTATGTGAATTATATCTCAATAAAACTGTTACAAAACAAACGTACCCTAAAGGGCTGTTTTAGGGATTAAATGAGATAGCAAATGGATAACTTCTGCACACAGCCAGGCATGTATTAAGCAGTCAATAAATGGTTGTTATTATTGTTAATCTCCTCATCGTAACCATTGCCTCTATACTCTGACAGCCTAACCCAGGTCTGGCACATGGTAGGGTTCAATAATCATTTGCTGGGCTTCCCTGGTGGTGCAGTGGTTGGGGGTCCGTCTGCCGATGCAGGGGACATGGGTTCGTGCCCCGGTCCAGGAAGATCCCACATGCCGCAGAGCAGCTGGGCCCATGAGCATGGCCGCTGAGCCTGCGCGTCCGGAGCCTGTGCTCCGCAACGGGAGAGGCCACAGCAGTGAGAGGCCCGTGTACCGAAAAAAAAAAAAAAAAAATCATTTGCTGAGTAAATCAGACAAACAGACTTGGAGTGTCTCATATTCCCGGCCAAAAGTACTCAGCTGATTAATTATACCTCTGGAAAAAACTCATATGAACCTCCTGAGGATTAAATGGTATCTGCAATTTTGGGGCCCACGAGATGAATAACATTACACAAGGGAGAGTCGTAAATTAGTAGTCAGATCCCTAATTAGTAATTCCCTGCATCATTTTTGGACTGTCTATTTGTGGTTAAAAGGTTATAATGATGTTCTGCTGGGAAAATAAGACTCTGAATTTTATTAGAGGTGAAAAGTTTTCCACTTCGTGACCATCTAAACCTAAGTGGCAGCAAAGAAACAGATGGAAGAATTAAGTACTCCACCCTCACCCCCAGAGTGGATGTTATTGCCCCAAGGAAGGAAACTAAACCCCAGAAAGATTTTTCTGTCGCTGTTGTCCGACAAATTTCAGTCTATAGCATCTTTAGAGCTGGAAAGGCCATTGGATATCATCTAGTCCAATGGGCTTCAAGTATTTTTAAGACATGGAACTCTTTTTAAAAAAGAAATTTTAATGGGAAAGTCTAACATATTAATAAAACTGGGGCAGCTTTTAATAAAATTTGTAGTGGAGGGAGAAAAAGCCCTACACACGGAGGTTTCCCACTCTCCTCCCCACAACAGCAGCCACCAAGATGGCCCTGCAGAACCTTGAGTGCTGTGCATATACAAAACTGAAGAAGATAGATCCCGGAAAAGTTATTTCGAGTCTGTTAAGATGACATGAACTAAAAGCTAACAAATAGAAGCTCTAGACACTGGATAAACAAATGCACTTCCTGCAACCTTCCGAATGATGACGTAACTGAGAGAGGTATTATGGTGACTATGGTATGGTGAAAAGAGCAAGACGCCATAAATCCTCTAGGGGCACAAGCTTGCCTTCTAACATTTCTGTTGACCAGATGCAGAGCATCTCCTATAGGGGGATATTGCTAAGGGCTCTGTGCATCATAAGGAGCTGCCCCGTTGCAGCCACAGCTCACACACTTCGGCCTCTTGCCCTTTCTCACCCGTGAGTGAAAACCTTGCAAAGGGTGCCTGCTCTACCCCTCGGTGGCCTACCTTGGGCTGGAAGACGCGATTCTCCTTCCCAAGGTGGTCCACGATTCCAAAGATGCACAGTGGCCCAGCGAAGCCCAGCAGGTCAGCCAAGATGCGGAAAGTGCTGCTGAGGACCAGGCGCCTCCCGAAGGCATGGCAGAGGGCCTGCCAGATGGCCCGGGCACCCTGTGTGCTTTGCATGTCCTTCCGCTGTCCAAAGAGACCCATGGCCAGGTCAGAGTGGCTGAGGGCCCGTTCACAGCAGGGCCCAGCCTCCCAGGATGCTCCTGGCTCCTGCTGCCTGGGGAAACCCAGTGGCATCTGCTGCAAAAAGGTGAACTCCAGGAAGAAATTATGGAACCACCAAGTGTGTGGTTGTGTGGGTCCATATGGGGACCCAACATGGTCCAGGTGGGGAAACTGAGGCCAGATGATGGATCAAGGTCACAGAGCTGGTCAGGGACTATGTGGCGAGCACAGCACTGTAATGAGGGAGTAAATATGCCAGTCCAGTGCCGCTGTGTCTGCCTCAGTGTCTCCCCTTGATGCTAGGGCAGAAGCAGCGAAGGAGCACTGGACTGGGAGTCAGGCAACCGGCTCTACTACCTACCAGCCACGGGCCAGCTCTGGGGAGGTCACAGCCTTTCTCAGGGCCTCCGTTTCCTCATCAGTGATTTGGAAAGATGCCTGCCTAGCTCAAATCATAGAGTTATTGTAAGGATCAGGCTACTAATGCCCCTGCTCTCCAAATGGATGAAAATTCCCACCTTTACAGTCACTGGGCTCCAAAAGGAAGAGCACAGGGCATGGGAAATCAGTACCTCCCTTCAGGGCCTCAGTTTCCCCACATGGACAATGAAAGTGTTAGACCAGACGAGCTAAACTGTGAGGGCCATTCCAGCTGTGGCTGTCCTATGAGTCTTTGGTCTTGGACTTGTCCCTGGTTCACTGTGTGACTTAGGGCAAGCCTCTTCCTCTCACTGGGATTCAGTTTCCCCACTGTCCCATCAAGGGTTTGACCTGATACTTTCTGATGTCCCCATCTGTGACTCTAAACCAGAGGGCAGGGAATGGATAGTGGGGCCATGCCCCCACTGACCTCCTGGGCATCAAAGGCCTCGCAGAGCCGCTGGTAGTTGGTGAGGGCCCTCATGGCAATGGGCAGCTTCCCAATGGCTCGGAGATCAATGGGCTTCTTGTGGGCAGTCTTGATGAAGGCGTTCATCCACCAGTACGTGCCTTTGGACAGCAGGTTCACGAAGGGCTGCAGGAAGCGCACCCCCAGGTCCTGCAGGTCCTCTGGGGGCTTCACTTCCCTCGGCATCTTGAAGAAGATGTATCTCTGTGGGGCACATGGGTCACTGAGGATGGGTAAGTGCACCTTCTCACCACCCTCCATTCTGCCTCAGCAAAGATCTGGGGTTGTGACATCCCACCCTTGACCTCTAATAGATGGGGCCATCATTTGCCTATTCCCAGGAAGAGGATCCCCCCAACTCCTCTTGGCTACCAGTGCCAGGGCCTCCTGACTCATAACCCTTCATCGAGGGCCACTCTGAATCCCCTGGGGTGGGTTGGGCTGGGGAGGAGCAGGAATCTCCCATATACCATCTTCTCCTACAATTCTGAAGATGCCATTGTGTTTCATGTAGGGTTTGCAGAATGTGGAGTCATGCAGACCTGGGTTTGAATCCTGCCTCCTCCGCTTACTAGCAAGGCGTCTTTGGACACATCTCATCTAAAGTGTATCCTCATCTAAAAAGGGGATGATGTGAGGGTCAGTGGACGTAGGGAATATAGAAGCCTCCATAGCCTGCAAATCACCAACTAAAGCAGAGGAGTCAGAGAATGCAGATCAAAGGAGCACTTTATGCTCATCAGACTGGCGCAAATTAGAAATGGCTATAGCCCCCCTTGCTGGTTGGAGAAAGGGAAAGCGCTTTCTGATTCACTGCTGGTAGGTTACAGCATTTCCGGAAGGTAATCTGCAGCATCAATTAACATTTAAAATACACAGACCCTTTGAGCCAGTAACTCCACTCCTTGGATTCTCTCCCATAGAAATAAAAGCAGCAACACATAAAGATATAGGAATGTTGAATATGCCATTATTTATGAAGGTAAAAAGTTGGCAACAAAGTGAATGCCCATCAATAGGGTAATGGCTGAATAAATCATGGCTCATCCATACGATGGAATATTACGCAGCCATTAAGGAAGCGAAATTAACCATCTCAGACTTGGAGGGAGTCACAGGGGATATCTGTTAGATGAGAAAAGCAAGCTGTGAAAAACTATGTATAATATGATCCCATTTTTATAAAACTAATATTGAAAGAAAAAAACAATACTTATATGTGTTGAGAAGAAATTCTTAACACATTATATTAATTATATTAATAAAAGCAAAGAGGTATTTAAAAGAGGTATAATAAAAGGTATTATATTAATAAAAGCAAAGAATGGAAGGACACATACTAGGCTGTTAATCTGGGTTACCTGGGAAGATAAAGGTTGGGGGAGGGAAGGGTATGACGCTCAGAGAGGGAAAGGGGCAAGCAAAAATGATTAAAAACAAGACATGTATGCAGCCACATTTACCACATTTACTCATTCATGTGTAACTATATGAATACATTAAAATAAGCCTCCCCGACCTCAAAAAGAAAAAAAAAATCAAACAAACTCAGAGAAGCCACTACCTGAAGCTTTTATTTCCTCTCTATGGGATTAAACCCAGACTCCTACAGCCTCAGCTGTCACTTCCTCTCCCCCTGGGAGCCTGGGGTAGAGGGCAGCTGGGCCAGATGGAATGTTCCTCCTGAAACTTTTCCCACTGGCCTCAACTCACCTTTTGGGAGCAGGTAAAAGAAGCTGACTCCTTCTAGGGTTTGGCTAAGAAGAGGGTGGGGACCCACACCCAGGCGCAGGACACGGGTCAGAAGCCCCGCCCTGGCCCAGGTGTGTCCTCAGGTGGGTGGCAGCCCAGGAGCGGCCTGCTTACCCTCACCCTGATGACGTTGACCTCCACGAGGAGCAGCATCCCGTAGAGGATCACCAGCAGCCCCGTGAGGCAGAAGCGCAGCTGCGAGAAGCCGATGGCGTGGTCGTAGAACTTGACAAACTTGATAGTCTTGGTGATGAAGGCCAAGGTCCAGTAGACTAGCAGGGCTGCCGAGGGGAGACAAGAGAGCACGGAGGATGTGTGTGCACATATTCACGTGTGTGTGTGTGCAACTGTGTGGAAGAGGACAGAAAATAAGTGTGTCAGGGAAGAGGTGTATGTGCGGACAAGCAAGTGTTACGGGTGTGAGTATGCACATTTCTGAGTAAGGGGGTGTCTGTGTGTGTGAATATATGAGCATGTAATTTTGAGACGACTGTGCATACATTAAAACATTCATGATAGGCATGTTCAAAAATAATAATCATCTTATAAGTCAAGGTGGTCAGCCAAACTTCCCTTTACAATAAATAAGAAGAAAAATAGTGGAATTATTTCTTGAATTTAACTAAGTTACAGGCACCATACCAAATAAGCACTTAAAACATATTTATCTCATTTATTTCTTATATTAGCCTTGTGAAGGAAGTCCTGCCGTCATGCTCAGTTTAACGGACAAGGGAATCGAGGCTCAGAAAGGTTTGGTAACTGATCTAAGGTCACACAGCCATTAAGTGGACTAGCCTAGTGCCAGAGCCTGTGCACGTAGGCTCCACCCTACAATGGCTTCCTTGCGGAATTCCCAAGCTGGGAAGATCTTAAACGTCCTTCAATCTAGCCTTTTCATTTAACAGATGAGGAACCTGAGGCCCAGAGAGAGGAGGTGACATGCCCAAGCTCACTGCAAGTTAGTGACAGACAGAGGGTGAGGGCCTAGGTCCCTGGCCCCCAAGTCCAGAGTCCACTACAGCATGATGATGCTCCTCAGGGAGCCTGGGGAGTGAGAGATACAAAAAAATGAGTCACAGTCCTGAGAGGCAGTGTGTATAGTTGTTAGAGCTGGGCCTGCAGCCAGATACCCCTGGGCACAGATCCTCTGACTTAATAGCTATGTGACCTTGGGTAAGTCATTTAACCCATCTAGGCTTCAGTTTCTTCATCCATAAATGGGAATAATAATAGTACTACCTCAAGAGTCGTCATGAGCAATGTATGGAGAACATTTAGCACAGTGAGCCTGGCACACAGTGGGCGCTCTTTGGATATCAGCTGTTAAGATATTTGTTATCTCCAGATTTCAGACCTTGGACCATAAATACCAGGAGCCATCTGTGGATTCTATCCTGTAAATTCCCACCACCCCCATCCAAATCCACCAGTAAACCACAGTCAGCTGGTGACAACAAAAGACAGCAGTAACTAAGTCCCCCTTTAGGGGGTGCTTTAGCATAGGCAGTCCTTCCCCAATTACCCCCTAGAGTCATACGCTCTGCAATATATGATATATATGATCTTATATATGATATAAGGTCAGTCTAAATGCCTAGAGCTCCTCTCTAGAGGAATCACAGAGAGGGAAGGAGACTGTCACCCTGCCTTCATCCCTAGGAGGGCCAGGACATAAATGCCAGGGCATCTCTTGGGGACAAAAGCTGGGGTCTGTCCCAGCCTGGCTCTGGGCTGGGAACTAGGTTGAGACATTGAACTGGGGAGGGACAAATGCCACCTGAGTGAGAGCATTAGGATAGAGGGCAGGAGCATCTGCTTCTGGTCCCAGCCCTCAAGACTGGGATGATGTCCCTCAGCTGGGTCAGGTCTCCAGGTCACAAGGAATCCCCTAGCTGGGGGAACATTCCCCTGCATCCACACCTATACTCTCCCAACAGACTCTATCCCAGGCACCAGAACCTCTTTAGACCTTCGCGAGGGTTCCTCCTGAGGCCAAGACTTTAAAATATGTCTCAGATTGGTCTTGCCGCTAACACGTAACAGATATGGTTTGATTTGATCTTTATAAGAACGTTATGCCTTAGGCAGGGACTTACTATTCCTGTTCAGATGGGGAAACTGAGGCTCAGAGAGTGTCTTGTCCAAGGTCACACAGGGAGTTAGTTGAGGACCCAGGACTAAGCCCAGGGGTCATTTCCACAGTCCCATCCTACAGTGCTGAGCCCTCAGCCTGTTGCCAGACACAGCAGCATTCGGTAAAAGCTTAGTGCATGTCCGAGAGAACAGGAGAAAGGAAAGAAAGTGGTAAAACACAGGGGCTGCTGGTGAGTTTTAAACTCTGAATTCCCATCACCTCTGCTTCTTCCCTCCCTTTCCTCTCCCTCATCCCCACATCCTACCTATTACCAAATTCTATTTTACCTCCTAATTACCTTGAATCCATTGACTTCTGTCCATCTGGGTGGCCACCTGGGTCAGGTCACCATCATGTCTCCCCTGGACCGCCTTAAGAGCTTTCTCATGGCTTCCCCACTTCCCCTCTTGCCCTCCTCCAACCTAGCCTCCGTAGAGCAATACATTTAATCAAATATGATCTCAACACACCCATGTTCATAGCAGCATTATTTGTAATAGCCAAGAGGTGGAAGCAACCCAACTGCCCATTGATGGATGAATGGATAAACAAAATATGGTGTGTGTGTGTGTGTGTGTGTGTGTATACACACACACACAATGGAATATCATTCAGCCTGAAAAAGGAAGAACATTCTGACACGTGCTACAACATGGGTGAAACCTGAGAATATAATAAGTTAAATGAACCAGTCACAAATGGACAAAGTAGTGTATGATTCCACTTATACTACGAGGTGCCTAATGTAGACAGATTCATAGAGACAGAAAGTATTATCGAATGATGGTTTCAAGGGGTTGAGGGGAGTTATTGTTTAATGGGTGCAGTTATTGTTTAATGGGAAGATGGAAGAGTTTTGGAGATGATGGTAGTGATAGTTACCCAACAATGTGAATGTATTGAGTGCCACTGAACTGTACACTTAAAAGTGGTTAAAATGGTAAGTTTTATGTTATGCATATGTAAACACATACACACACACATCCCAATCCTCAATGACTTCCCATCGCCCTTGGGATAAAGAATAATGCCTGTAGTGTGGCCTTCAAGGTCTTGCCCCACCTGTCACTCCAACCTTCAAAGTTCAGCTCCCTTCTGCTCTCTGCACTTCAGCTGCTATTTTTTGCCCAGATTTCCTAATGTGCTTTGCATCTTCTGCCTCTGGGCCTTTGCACATGCTGCTCCTTCTGCCTGAAGCATTCCCCTGTCCCTTCTCGCAGTTAGTTCCTACCTATCCTTCAGTTCTCAGCTCAAACATGACATTCTCACAGAACACCTTCTGATCTCACCTGGGTCCAGGAACAAGGTTACTTCGCGGGACAATGTAGGGTGCATCATGGGTCACCTTTCTGCAGGACTCCAGACCTGTGACCGGACAGTAGCTTCCTCAAAGGGCCAGCTATTCCCCTAATACCTGCTGTCCTGCAGCTGGGGTGCATCCTCTTCCCTTTTCCCTGTTCTAGAATTTCTGGCTTTGTGGAGAGCAAAGCTCTACCAAAGGGGGGAGTTAGTCTTTGTTCCTTGGAGAAGGACTGGTCAATCCATGGGTGGTCATTTGTGCTTTGCGGAGAGAACATTATGCTTTCTGGAGAATGAGAAAATGAACTCGCCAGATGCCCAGACAGGGTGTTTCCAGGGGCACCGGTCAGCCAGGCCTCGTGGTTAATGAGAGGTCTCTGTGCATGAGGAGCTGCTTCAGACGCTGGCGCGGGAGGCTCTCCGAAGCTTGTGTTTAACACCTCTCCAACTGTTGCCCCCTAGTCCCCCAACCACACTCACTTGGGGGACCCTGGGGTGGGGGCATCATCTGGACGATCCTGATGGAGCCAGCTCCCGCCTTACACAGGAAGGTAGACCTGTGATCAGCTTGGGAAACTTTCTCTACCCACTCATGACACCGTACTGTCTCTGGCTTAGCACAGAGAGTTCCAGACTCCAGATGTCAATTAGATGCTATGATTCCTAAAAATCATAGTCTGACTTAATGACACACGGTCTGACCACAGCCTAACAGTCAGATGTACAGCCCCGGCCTTAGACACGCAGACTGAGCCTCACACAGAGGCAGATCTGTGGATTTATACCTCTGGCCTAAGCACAGTCTGAGGACCCTTAGACACACAGTCTCAGCCTTTTTAAGAGCCTCCTTGGGTGCCAGACTCCTGGATCTAAACCTGAATCTGAGGACTTCCCTGGTGGTCCCGTGGTTAAGAATCCACCTTCCAATGCAGGGGATGCAGGTTCGATCCTGGTCAGGGAACTAAGATCCCACATGCCGTGGGGCAACTAAGCCCGTGCGCCACAACTGGAGGGCCCGCGCACCGCAACTACTGAGCCCGTCCGCCACAACTAGAAAAAAGCCCGCGTGTCGCAATGAAGAGCCCACACGCCGCAATGAAAGATCCCGCATGCCACAACTAAGACCCAGTGCAGCCAAATAAATAAATAAATGTTAAACAAAAACAAAAACAAAAACTTGGCTCTGGCCCTTGACTAGCTGGTGAGACTAGTGCAAACCATTTAACTTCTGAGCCTCGGTCTCCTGATCTATAAAAGGGAAATAATAATGGTACCTACCTCACAGAGTTGTGAGGATTAAATGAGTTAATATGTAAAATGCTTAGGATCGTGCCTGACACGTAGCAGGTGCTAAATGAGTGTTCCCTGTTATTATTTGTAACCTCTCTGAGTTTCAGTGTTCACATCTGTAAAATGGGGATAGCAAGAGTACAAGAGGGAGAGTGTGTGGGTTAAGTGAGATAATGCACGGAGGAAGCTTAGCACTGAGCCTGGCACACAGCACACACTCAGTAAATGTCAACATCCATCACTGTTGTTTCTGACTGGGACCCCGGCCACATGGTGTCAGAAGGTCTAAGCAGACACTCCTAAATATTGGCAAACCACAGGCTCTGGTCCTGGGGCCCTTCTCTTTCCTCCAGGTTACCTCATTTGGGCTCAAGATGCCACCTAGGAAGCCGTGACTATCAGACCTCCTCTGGAACGCCCAACTTGTTTATCTAACTGACCGCCTGACACTTGAGCTGGCTGTTTCAAACTCAACTGTGGCCTAAACACCCCAACTCCTGCTCCTTTGCCATGTCAGTTACTAATACCGCTGTTCACCCATGTACTCTGGCCCAAAACCTAGGAGTCTTCCTTGTTCCTCTCCTGGCCCCTGACCTCATCTCCTACCATTCTTCCTTGGGCTCATTTGCCTTCGACCATACTAGCCTCTTTGCCAAGTTTGTTCCTATCGGAAGGCCTTTGCACCTGCTGCGCCATTTGCATGGAAACATCTACCCCCAAATATCTGCATGCTCACTCTTACCAGAGACCTCCTCTGAGCATCCTATACAGACAGTAACACGGCCTTCACTCTCTACCCCTTACCCAGCTCTATGTTCTTCATAGCATCATCACTACTTATCTGTTTGTTTGTCTGTTTACTGTCTTTGCTTGTGCGTCTCCTCCACCAGACTGGAAGCTCCACGATGGCAAGAATTTCTCTTCTCTACTTCTGAACCTCCAGCACTTAGAACAGTGCCTGGCACATAGTAAGTCCTCAGCAAACATTATCTGAAGGAACAAATGGAAGTACCTATCCCTCCCCGTTTCCCACTCCTCCCCTTTCCCTACCAATCAGCAGCTTGGGGAAGTTGGAGGTCTCAATGTTGTGATAGTAGATCACAGAGGTGACAGCAGCCATGAACGCCATCCCGGCCGGCATGTACAAGTGGAGATGGCGGGACTCGGTCACCCTGAGATAAGGGCAAGAGAGACGGAGAGAGAGAGAGGGAGAGAGAGAGAGAGAGAGAAAATGTAGATGAGCTGCGTCGTACCCTAACAGAGTAGCCCAGGCCTCGTGCTTAGGGCCAGCACACAGTGGGGACTCCAGAACACACATAACCGTATCGTTCCATAGCATATGCTGGCAGCTCTGCCCAGCCCAGACCCCAAACACACCTGTCAACTAAGGGGCCCAGGCGTTCACACAGAGATGCTATGAGAGCTCGGTGTTCAGGCTTTGAAATTCATGGCCTTCTCTCTCTGGGTTCACACTTACAGAATCTGGCATAGGGGAGCTGGCCTTGGCAGTCGCAGCTGCAAAGCTTCTGGCTTAGAACCAGCTTATCCCCCTACAGAGGCCTCAGTAGGTGGGCTCTGGTCTGGTGATAAGCCCCATAGGGAGCCAGAGCTCCCTCCCAGAACTCAGCTTCTCCACGACTGGTGAGGAGGCTCGACTTGCCTGGTCCTGGTCATGCCCTTCCAAGGCTCCCTTCTATAGAAAGCAAAACTCAAAGGCACAGGTGATGTGGCCTCAAGTCTTTTTTTCCAGCACTGCCCAGCCTGCTCTTTCTAGTGAAGAGGGGTTAGGAACCCCTCCATTCCCAGGAGGCCTCCTCCAGTCTTCTGCTTCAGTGCTGCCCTTGCTTGCGCTGCTCCTTCTATCCAGTGTGCAAAGAGTCCCTGCCCTCGAGAAGCTGACAGTAGGGAAGGAAGCAACCATGCTCAGAGCTAACTGTCTGACTAGGCAGTCTAGGGAAGTGGTATTGCAGATGGACAGAAGGCTGAGAGCACATAGGGGAGGGTGGGCAAGCAGGGAATGCTTCACAGAGGAGGTGGCACAAGGCTGAACTTTGAAGGATGAGCAGGAGTTCAACGGAGAAGGTGGGGGGCACGAGGAGAGCCATGTTGGGACCCCAAGTGGTCTGGTGGGACTAGGATATAGCATAGAGGCAGTGTGTTTCCCTTTTTCCTCGCTAGAAGAACCACAAGTTTGCTCCAGCAGCAACGCGCCCAGCCCCAGGGAATGGATGGTGATTGGTTCAAGCAGCCATGCAATTGCACACTTCTTTGTCAGTGATTGGTTTAAGAGTGGCCATACAACCCAATTCTGGCCAATGAGATGTCAGGAATGTCTGTAGAAGATGATCTCCTGCATAAAGAAGAGGCTTGTGGGCAGCATGCCCCCTTTTTCCTTGCCTAGTTGATGCCTGGAGCTGGGCAGCCATCTTGTAACCATAAGAGAAGATATGGTGGACACACAGAGTATGGCATAGAAAGATGTGGAGAAGCTGGGTTCCTGATGCCATTACTAAGCCACCACACCAACTAAAAAAGGTGGCCTCCAGATTTCTTGTTAAATGAGACTGTACACGTTGACGTTCTTCAAGCTTGATTAGTGGATAGTCTCAGTGCGAGGTCTTCGCACTGTTACAGGAGGTACAAGGCAGTCACTCGTGGGGGCACTGGAAACAACCAACACCCTGTCCAGGAGGTCTTCAAAATGCTTGCCTCTGTCCTCCTTGAAATAATTTTGAAAAACTCTGTACTCCTGCGTACATTTTTAAGTGACATCCAAAATGTTATTTCGTAAGTTTAAGTACGTTCATTTTTTTTGCAATAGAAAGTAGAAATGATAAACGTTTTATAAGATGAAATAAGACAGTGAATAACCATAATTGAAATAAGTATTTTATGACACGACTTAAATAGATTTTGGCTGCTTTACTGAATAATATACACCGACTTAGATAAGAAATTAGGTAAAAGTTTTATATATGGCTTTTTCCAGTGTATGGTGGTCTGGGAAAACATTCTATATTTAAAAAAAAATTCTAAATAACCTATACTGCTTTGGTTGTTCTGAATTCAGAGCATCACAGAGAAATAATACTTAAAGGAAGACAAGAAGCCCTACAGGTTAGATGCCTTACTTAATCACTAAATGAGGCTTACCTTAAACTAAACTCCAGTTTGAAGGCCACTGCTTTAACGGCTCCCCTCTCTCATCTGCCCTGTACACTTCCGGCAAGTCGGCCAACTCAGGACAGGGACTGTGGCTTCTCCTCATGTCCGTTCCCCTTCCCATCCTCCTTCATGCTCCCCTGCCCAGGGGTGCAGGCCACAGATGGAAACCAGCAAATACCGGATAAGTGCCTATGGAGGAGCTGACCTGCTCTCTGGGGCGGAGACGGCGATCTGCACTGAGCTGGAGAGGTTTGGGATCCAGGTGCTGCCCCACACAGGAGGGCCTGCTGCACAGCCAGCAGGACAGAGTCCCCAGCCATATTCTATCCAGTCTCCCACATTCTGGGAATATACTAGCTGCCCAGGGCTCTGCCACTCTGCACTCTGCACCCTGTCTATGCTCTAATTTCATCCTCCACTGCCCTACGAAGCAGGCAAGGCAGGGCTTATGATGCTCATTTCACAGGTAGAGAAAGTGAGACCCAGAAGGGCTGGGTGACTTGTCCCAAGTCCCACAGCTGGTGCGTGGCATAGCAGAAATGCTAGCAAAGACCCAGGTCTACCTTCTCTGCAGGAAGGGTATTTTCCCCTCTGTTGTTTTGTTCATTACAGCCGGGTGAGTATATTCTGGCTGGAGGGCTCACAAGGCATCCCTCCCATCTCTAGCATCTGTGCTGCTTTGGAAGGGGTGTTGGGATGGAAGGCGGGAGGCGGACTTGTCACCTGCCAGTTATGTGGCAGTATGCATTCTGGTCCTGCTCATCTGAGGGCTTTGATAGCCAGGAGGAGGCCCAAGGCAAGCAGTTATCACAGAGATTACTGCTGAAGCCAGGATGCAGGGACATTGGGAGTGGGAGGGTGAGGCAGTGTGTGTGTTGGTGGGGGTGAGGATCCCATCCCCCTGCCATCCAGCTGCAGGAGCCAGGGCTGGCAGGAGTGGAATCTGGGCATAGTCTGATTCCAGCTCAGAGGGATTGGACCTCAAATATTCAAGCCAAATGTCCAGCACCCTCCACCACCCCTTCACCCAGGCAGTCACTGAGCCTTGCCGATCCTTCCATTCTTCCTTAGTGAGATGGCTGCTTCATGTCCTCCTCATCTGCACCCCCAACTGCTGACACACCACTTTTGGCTGCAGTTATCTCTCGCCTAGACTACTGCAATCAATCCCAAGTGCTGCTTCTACCTCCAGCCTCTCCCTGCTTCCACCCTGCCCTCAAGTTCTCACCTAAAAGTGCTGTGCTGATTACATCTCTTCTCTTCCAAACTGCCTAGAAAATTCAACCCAAACACTCAGCCTGGCATGTGAAGCCTTCCTGCAGATGCCCCCAGTTTCCAAATCTCAGCCTCCATCACTCCCACGTGTTTCATGCTTCAGCCCCGCCGCGCTGCTGCACCACTCCCACCCTGCCTGCTTCCCCTCCCACCACTCCCCACTCGCCCACGGTACCTTTCTCACGACTCCCTGCTGGCCCTCCCTCTCTGGAACTCCTCTGCCTGTCAGAACCCTAGTCATCCTTCCAGATCCTGCTCAGAAGTCCCCTCAGCCATGAAGCTTGCCCAACTCTGCCTTCCTTTATCCTCCCATAGTACTTACTTGTGACGTTATTTCATTTATTCTCTTAAGGAGTCCCTAAGGGTCTGTGGAGCTTTCTCAGGTGCCTTGCACTGTGCATACAAAGATGAATAACATGCAGATTCCAACTCTGAGGCCTTTCTGACTTAGGCGGGAGACAGTTTGCAAACAGATATAGATGTTAACATACAGTATGACCTATGCTGTGGCAGAGGTGTGAAGAATATGCTGTGAGGTCCAGAGGCAAGGTGGGCATGGGGAGAAAGCCCATAGGAATGAGGCTAGAGAGAGGGAGGGCCGACTGTGAGGAACCTGGATGCCAGGCTGAGGACTTAGGACCTTGTAAACAACTGGGAACCAAGGAAAGATCTTAAGCAAGAGTGATTTTTTTCCCTCCAAGAAGGTAATCCCAGCAGCTTGTGGGAGAGGCTGGGCATATCCACTCTAATAGGCTCTAGGATCATTTCACCAGGCCTTGGTGTGCAGGTCTGGGTCCCCTCCACCCTGCTGCACTGAGAGCAGGGCCTGGTCCTCACTGTCCAGTGCCTGGCACAGAGAGCCTGGCACACAGATGTTGGGTAAACAGTTGCTGGATTTATTAGCAAATGAAACGATATTGGCTCATGGAATGCAGCTGAGCTGGGGTCTCCCTGGGCCTTTTAGGAAGCACCCTTGAGTAGATCCACTCTCCTGGGTCCTCTGAGAGTCACTCACCCATCAGACAGGATGCCCTCCGCGATCTCACACACCAGGACGAAGAGCAGCATGAAGGTCAGGATCCAGCGCAGGTTGTGCCCAGGGAAGTGGAGCCATGTGCTGTGGTGGATGTGCACCTTGGAGCTCTGACTGCCCCATCCTGCAAGGAGAGACAGGAAGAGGTGGGAAGCCTGGCTCTCCTGGAGGAGGTTTCGTGAACCCCAGGAGGGTGCTTAGGCATTGGGTCCATGGTGGGGATGAGGTGTGTCCCCATGACAATGCCCCAGTCTGGTACACGTGAACTAAATGTCCTTGCATGAAACTCCGGACCCACAGAGGCCCACATGTGCAGGCACCCATTTTATATGCCAACTTCTTGTGTGACAAATAACCGCGTAAATAAACGTTTGGTGGAGAGCAACAGTGTAAATGCTGGTACAGTTTTTGATACACATGTGAACATAAGCTTCCTTCCTATTTCTAGTTGTCTTTGTCAACAACTAGCAACTTTTTGCTTCTGCAGCATCTTCCTCTTTTTAATTTTGTAGCAATTTTTCCTTTCTTCTCAAAAGCTGTATATGAATCTTAAGATTTGCTTTTTTCTTAATTAGAGCAAATTAACACGTTTTGGGGGAGGCAGGGAACACCCTATGAGTTGACAGAGCTAGCTAGCTTGAGAAATTCGAGGTCTTGGAGAGAGATAAAGGGGACCCTAGGAAAGAGGCACACACAACTGTCTGGGCGGTGACGCTCAACTCTGCGGAGGGCTTTCAAACAGGGGCGCTGGTGGCCTCCGTCCGGGTCGCTGCTAAGTCGGATCGGCTCTGCCCCGAGCCCGAGAAATTGCGCTCCGGAGACGCGCGTGCCGCGGTGTGGTTAGCTGGGGAAGCGGAGCCTCTTCTCGATCAGGGCGAGCGGAACCCCAGGATTGCCGGAGGCTACTGACCACTGTCAGGTTCAGCCCCTGGGAAGCACAGGGTTCGCAGGGCCTCCACCCAGCCTCTGAGGCGCAGGCTGCACTCCTCCCTGGGCCCAGCTGAGGCTGACGAGAAGGGTGCCTTGGGGGAGGGGTGGCCCGGCTCCCTACACAGCGCCTCTGAGGTTACAGCCCGACCCCCTCCCGACCTATCCAGCGCGTACAGAGACCCCTGCTTTCCCCTTTCTCCACCCCAGCTCTGGCCCTGCGGTGGCAAAACTTGGGGGTCCCCTGGGTCAGGAGCCTCCGTTGTGGTGCGTGCGGTTTCAGGGACACCCCGGGAGTGAGGGCTGTGCGGGTGTGTGAGCGCCGGCACCGCGGGGCATAACACAGGGCAGGGGAACCCAAGGGGGAGGCGAGCGGCGGTCGCCTGGCTGCAAGGGGACGCGGAGCGCTGCGGCGCGCAGCGCCTCCTTCTCCTCCCTCCCGACCACCGTCCTCCCCTCCTCCGCTGGTCGCCCCGCGCGCTCACCGATGAAGAGAATGGGGAAGGTGATGAAGAGCAGGAAGACGTGCGGCACCACGTTGAGCGCGTCCACGAAGCAACCGTTGTTGAGGACGCCCTGGTCCACCCGGTAGGCGGCCGAGTGGTTCTCGCTGCCGCAGAAGGCCAGGGGCATGGCGGCGCGGGCTCGGGCTCGGGCTCCAACTGCGGCTGGCTGCACGCTTCTCCCGCGCTCTGTCCCCTGTAGCTCCGCCGCCCGGCCCGGCCGTCAGGCCCCAGCCCCCACCCCGCAGGCCCCGCCCCGTTGGCGCTCCGGCTCTCCCACCCCGCCCAGCTCCTCTACCTGCGGGGCCTGAGGGGTGGCGGGGAGCCCGACCCGCCGGGCCGCGCTGGGGCCGAGTTCCAGCTGTGGCGGCCCGCACGATGCGCTGGGGGCCGCCTTGTGAGTGCCCCGCTGCGCGCGTGCGCTGGGGAAGCGGGGACGACAGGCTGGGTGGGTGGGCATGCTCGAGTCTGGATGGGAGGGTGAGGGGTGCAGAAGAGAGGAGGAGGGTCCTCGTGGCTCGGGAGTGGGCGCGGTCAGAGTCTCGAGTGTGACCTCCCTGCCCGGGGTCTGAGGTGTGAGCTCACCTGGGCCTGGCTCTCGTGGGTATAGTTAGAGCGGAGGGTCCTGGTGGGGCAGTGTGGGACAAGCCCCATCCCATATGAATAGGAAAAGCATTCAAAAACATTACCTAGGGGGGAGCTTCGAAGGTTTTCGAAAGTGGTTCCAGGCGGGGGACGTTCATAGGTGCTTTACAGCGTATCCCTCGCTTTCACAAATGGAATCTTCCAATACTCCTGCTAAGTACAGGTTAATTGCTCTCATTTTTCTGGTGAGGAAACTAAGGCTCCAGGAGGTTACATGACTGACCCAAGGTCTCACTGCCAACAAGTAGGGAAGCATAACTTGAACTCAGCTCATCGAATTTCAGCCCGCACTCCCCAGCCCCCATCTACCTCAGGCATGCGTCTATTACATGACTGACACCTCCAGCG
Organism: Globicephala melas; assembly: GCF_963455315.2. Classification (NCBI taxonomy): domain Eukaryota; kingdom Metazoa; phylum Chordata; class Mammalia; order Artiodactyla; family Delphinidae; genus Globicephala; species Globicephala melas. The sequence continues at coordinate 38,249,635 of NC_083321.1, read as the reverse complement.
ACTGGCAGGTGAATGGATAGACTAGATCATGGCCCAAGGTTGAAAAAGAGGTGCTTGTGGAATTGTATCTAGTGAAGGCAACGGAAGGCAGCCAAGAGGGGTGGAAAGAGATAATGTCACCCTAGGCTGTATCCTTAACCTGACACAGACAGGCTTAAGGAGTTCAAGAACCTGGTGAAATCGTAAAGACAATATTATGCCTTCCTATACTTTTTGGAGAAATTCTTACAGGTCTGTGACCAAAAAAGTTTACATCCTATGAAGAAAGAAGACAAAAGGGGATTTGGGATTAGATTTTAGAAGAAATTTCTGAGTTAGGGATATGGAGCGTAAATGCATCTGTTCTCAGGAGGAGCTAGGGGGTCATCAAGGAAGCTCTCTTCAGCCCTTTTCCCTATGAGCTTCTCTGAGCCTGTTCTGAGGCTGCTTTGAGGCTCGAAGCCTTTACAAGACGCTGTCAGGCAAGGATTCAGCTTTGCCTTAGGACTTGAGAGAGGCCAGGGCAGAACCAGGAACCAGAGCAGAGGGCAGGTGGGGCTGAGTGAAGAGCTTGGGGAGGGCAGGAGCTCAGGGTTCAAAGTCCTCAGACAGTCTTCGACTTTTTGGGTATCTCTCTGAGGGCAAAAGATGTTTCCTGCAGTATCAGCCAAAATAGTGAAAACTTGGTGGCCGTAAATACCCTGTACCGGTGGCAGGAGTTAATTAATCTGGGTGAATGCAGCCACTGAAAAAGTGATTGCTGAGTCTATGTAGTCAAGTGGGAAAAGCTTATGAGACAATGTCAGGTGAAAAAGGAAGAAACAAAATCGTGTGTTTCCTTTGATTACAGCCATATTAAATATGTATGTTTGAATGCAAGCCCGCGGGGGAAGCTCAGACTTGGAAATGGCTGTTACATTAGGGTGGTGGGTAGTATACATTAGCTACCGTTGCTGTGTTTATAATTATTGTTATTTCCATTCTCTTTCTGTAAGAACGAAGCAACTGAGGTTCAAAGAGATGAGATGGGGAATTCCCTGATGGTCCGGTGGTTAGGGCTCTGCACTTTCACTGCTGCCGAGGGCACAGGTTTGATCCCTGGTTGGGGAACTAAGATCCCACGAGCCTCGAACACGGCAAAAAACAAAACAAAACAAACTAAACAAACAAACAGATGAGATGATGTGCCCTTGGCCACCTAACAAAATTGCTTTTAGGTTTTTGTTTTTGGCTCCAAGGTTTTTTTTCAAACTTTCTTTGCCATTTTGTTTTTGTAGTTATAATTTTAGTTTTTCACACTTTCAGCAGTGCCGTTTTTCCTTTCAGTGGTAGATATGTATATATTTTAAGTCCTCAGTCCTGGCTCTACCACTACTAGTTGTGTCATGTAGGACAAGTTACCATTCTGTGCTTCAATTTCCTCTTTTCTAAATGGGGAAGATAATAATACAGACCCCAGAGGATTAAAATGAGGTCACGGGTATAAATGTGCTATGTAAGCCTGGAAGATGGTCCCGGCTACCTCATCCTCTGGGTGCCCACCCATGGGACCCCATCAATCAATCATGGTTATCTAGTGGTCTTTCCCTTCCTTGACACTCAGGACACAGTGCCTGGCACATACCACACACTTGCCTCTTCTGGGCCATTTGAAATAAACAAAAAGCCTGGTCCAACCCAAGCTGGACCCAGGTGTAAAGGACAATTAAGGGGTCATCACCTGGGACTAAGAGGAGGCTGGAGGAGGGCACCACGTTTGCCATCTCTAGCACAAACCTACTGCGTGACTATGGGCAAATTCCACCCTTTCCTACACCTAGCTTTCCAATGAGGATACCCATCACACTGCCCATCATGTGGGTGTTATCTCGAAAAGTGTGGAGTCAGGTGCATAAAGAGGCATGAAATGACTCCTGCTGTAACATGGATTGTGATCTTGGAAACACCCAAATGCTCATCAATAGAGGGCTGGTTAAAATAAAACTAACACACGAACAAACAACATGATAATTCCATGATGTGGAGTACTGTGAGGCAAATACAGAGAGTAAAGTAGGGTTATGTACACAGACACTGAAAGATGTCCAAGGCATAGATGTAGAGCAGGCAGTGAAGCATGAAACCATTTTATTTCTGCAACAGAAACAGACGCAGAGCTACAACGTCTCTGTGGGGAGGGCTGGGTCTCAGTAACACTTTCCCACACCCAGAGTTTCTTGCTGGCTTCTGCTGCAGGGGGATGGAAGATGGATTCGCACGGGGAGCAGGCTTGGAGCAAGGGTATTCCCCTTTGAAAACTCTCAGCCTTCCTCATAGCAGAATGGAAAACCTGGGAAGGATTTCATGGACCTGGATTGTTGCGCTCCCGGACCCACTAGGTGAGTGTGGCCGCAGGCAGGACCCGTCCCCTCCTTTGTGCATGGAAAGGAAAGCTTGGCACAAGGCTTCAAAAAAGTCCCTTCTAGTTCTGATGTTGTTCAGGCATCAGTGCCCTGTCTCAGGTGTGTCAGAGACCATGACAGAGAGGGTCATCAAGATGATAATGGTGACATAATAGAGAGGGGTGATATTTCAAGAAATTAACCCTTTCAATAGCCCCAATCAATAGTGAAATGGTTAAAAACAAACAAAACCAAAAATGATATTATACATACTATGCAGGAAGTACAGAGAATAGAGTAGGGCGATCTGTACTGACTTGGAAAGATGCCTTCTCCCCGCATCCCCTCCCCAGCTCTCCCTTCAGGCAGATGACTGTGCAGCAAATTCCAGGTGGAGAACAGACAACTGGTGTATCAAAAAGAGAGTTCTTGAGATCAGGAGACTGTGCTCAGCCTCCCTACCTGCCTGATGTGCGCACGTGTGTGTGTGTGTGTGTGTGTGTGTGTGTGTGTGTGTGTGTTGGGAGGGCAGGGGAGGTGGATAGCCAGCAAGGGAAAGGCTAGGTGTCAGTTGTGCCAGAAAATCCTTACAAGGGCTATTTTGAAGAAAGATTCCCTTGCCCCGGAGCAGGGCCACCAGACGGACAGAAGAGACAGGGGATCCTCCGCCACACTTGCCTGGAGGAATGATGCAGGAGCAAGATAAATCCTCCCTAGTCTCTTGGCATTACCTACCTGGGGAGGTGCGGAAGGAACTCCCAGAAAGTCCAGTGTTAACGTTTTCTGCCAGCCTGGAAGGGATGGAGGTTTGAAATAGAAACTAAATCAAGTTCTTGTTCTTGCCCACTTAAGCTTTGGTCCAAGATCACCCTCACTACAGTAACACAGGCCAGAGGACGACTCCACGCATGGCCTGGTTTCTCTTTGAGGCCAAGCCCGTCTCCTCATTTTATCCCCAAAACATCCAGCTCCCCAGGGCATTGATTAAAAATGGAGGGCTTCCCTGGTGGCACAGTGGTTGAGAGTCCGCCTGGCCGATGCAGGGGACACGGGTTCGTGCCCCGGTCCGGGAGGATCCCACATGCCGCGGAGCAGCTGGGCCCCGTGAGCCATGACCTCTGAGCCTGCGCGTCCGGAGCCTGCGCTTCCGGAGCCTCTGCTCCGCAACGGGAGAGGCCACAACAGTGAGAGGCCCGCGTACCGCAAAAAAAAAAAAAAAAAAAAAAAAGGAGGCTTTACTGAACTCTTCATGGGGCGGCGGGAAAGACGTAATTTGCACAGCTCACAACAGAAACCCAGTAAACCCCTTATTTCTCCCCCAGCCCCAGCAGTCTCCTCTGCTGTGTGTTTTCTTGTATCTCCTGTTCCTTCTTCCACACAGCCTCTTCTTGTAAACATGCCCCTCGGTCCTCAGAGCAACTCAGCGTTTGTCTCCGGCCTGTACACCCACTCAGGGTTTCTCAAGCACGCCTTGTTTCCCTTCCCGAGCTGCTGACTGACCTCAAACCTGCTTTCTTCCTGGAGAGATTATTGGGAGAGAGAATAAGATTTTCTCTCTTTTGTTTTACCAACATTTGTTGAGTTCTTAGTGTATGCCTCACACTTTACCTGTTTTAAACCTCAGAGGAACGGCCTAGTAGTTACTAATATCAGAGAAAACTGAGGCTCAGAGGAGTTAAGTTCTTTTCCCAAGATCACACAGCTGGGAACCAGTAGAGAAAGGACTCAAACCCGGTCAGGCCCTGCTTCAAAGCCTGCACCGTTGGTCACTCCTTAAAGGGATGCTGAGGGTACTGAGGATTTTACCGCTTCTCAGTCTTCATCTCCTGAGGAGGGAGTGCAGGCCCCAAAGAACAGACTTTTGGGGAAAACTGCACATCTGTGCATTATGCCTCTTCTCTGTGTTAGAAGCCAAAGGAAATACCCAGTCATGGCGTCAGTCACTGGCATTAACTGGGGAGCCAGATAGGAAGACCTGAGTGTGAGGGGGTCCTGCTGAGTGGGGCCTCACCTGTGGGTGAAGTAGGCTCACAAATGACCTGGCAGTGATTTGCTTTGGAGACAACTTCCATTAGGGATGGAGGGGAATGATTGCATGTGAGCTGCACAGGGATCCCATAAGGTGCGCTGGCCTGCCCCTCTCCCCACCCGAGGCCGCACTGCAGCAGGATCGCCCTCTGGGCTCAACCAAGAAGGATGCCTCTTTCTGGCACAGCCTGGCCCCTGACAGGTGCCTCTGGCAGGTGCAGCACGGCCTCAGCTCTCTGGGCCTGGAGGGCCCTTCCAGAGCGGGAGCTGAGGCCAGGCAGGGGAGGAGGGGGGAGTGCAGCTGGACCACCTGTCTTCCCTTCAGCTTCTTCCCTCCCCCAACCCCAGAGGGACCTGAGCTCCTGTCGCCTGAGGAGAGGCTCCTGGACCCAACTCTATGCTCGGGAAGTTCAGGTCCCAGCTCTACCCCAACCAGCCATGTGACCTTGGGCAAGTCAGCCTCTCTGATCCTGGATCAGATGTGTGAGAAAGCCTGGCAAACAAGACCTCATATCAAGCTTTTCAATTCTCAAATCAGCTGAGGGCTTCTTATCCAAAGATAAGACACTGATCAAGACACTGATCCTCCCCCTGCTAGTTTTATTAAATGTAATTGACATAGAACATTGTATAAATTTAAGATGTATGACATAGTGATTAAATATATGTATATGATTATCCTTGTGTTTAGTTAACATCCATCTCCTTACATAGTTATAATATTTTTTCTTGTGATGAGAATTTTTAAGATCTACTCTCTTAGCCACTTTAAAATATACAGTTCAGTATTGTTCACATGTACAGTCGCCTTGCTATACATTACATCCCCAGAACTTATGTATCTTATAACTGGAGGTTTGTACCTTTTGACCACCTTCATCCATTTTCCCTATCCCGCATCCCCACCCTCCATCTCTGGTAACCACCAATCTGCTCTGTTTCTGTGAGTTCAGCTTTTTTAGATTCCACACATAAGTGAGGTCATACAGTATCTGTCTTTCTCTGACGTATTTAACTTAGCATAATGTCCACAAGATTCATCCATTTTGTTGTGGAGGGCAGGATTCCTTCTTTTTACGGCTAATATTCCATTATCCATTTTCTTTATCCATTCATGCATCGATGGACACTTAGGTTGTTTTCCATGTCTTGCCTATTATAAATAATGCTGCAACGCTTACTGATTTTTAATAATTGATTGAGTTCCTACCTAAAACTTAAGTGGGCAAGGACAAAGTGCCAAACCCCTTATAGCATTATCTAGCTTGATCATCATCGCCCTTTAAAGCAGGTGATAGAATCATCATTACACAGGTGAGCATAAGGCAGAGAGGGAAAGTCACTGGCCCAAGGACACCCAGCAAAGTAGGTAGCAGAGCTCAGGTTGGAACATCCTGCTGAGAAACAGGGGTGGGCTGGGGTAAGGGTGGAATAAATGAGGAAGGCCAAAAGGGGCGTGGGAGCTTTCCAGTTGGAAGGAGGTGCGAGGAGGTAATGGGAACTTGTTTGGACATGGTGTCTGCAGAGCAAGACCACCGTCCTTATTTATACTTGGCCGCTTGTGTGTGGACCTGTATGTAAGTACACAGCCTATTTCTTGGTGCACTGGTGAAAACTTGGTGTATAGATGGAGGTAAGTGTGGGCGTGCCTGCCACTGTGATTCTTTTTTTTTTTTAATTTAATTAAGTAATTAATTTGGCTGTGTAGGGTCTTCGTTGCTGTGCGCAGGCTTTCTCTAGTTGGGGCGAGCAGAGGCTACTCTTCGTAGCGATGCGTGGGCTTCTCATTGCGGTGGCTTCTCTCGTTGTGGAGCATGGGCTCTAGGCGCACAGGCTTAGTTGCTCCGTGGCATGTGGGATCTTCCTGGACCAGGGCTCGAACCCATGTCCCCTGCACTGGCAGACAGATTCTTTAACCACTGTGCCACCAGGGAAGTCCTGCCGTTGTGATTCTGTTGGGGAGGAGGGAAGAAGACCCTTCTCTCTGGTGCTTGGGCAAAGGATGACCTCTTCACTCAGGCAAGCAGAGACCTGAAAGGGAGGGAGGGAAGGAGTTGGGGGTGAGAGAGACAGAGGTGTTGAGACAGGCCCACAGCCACTACCTAATGTTTACCTGCTCGAAGGAAACATTGCCGAAGTGCTCCCCCCTCATGCCCTGTACAGAGTCAAAATCTATTTTTAGCTAAAAATAGGACATTAAAAATTCAAATTGGTGAATATATTTAATTTTAAGCTTTCTGAATAGCCAATGTGCCCTTGAGAAGACAGTCATTTAATGATGTGGGTGCTCTGGGGCTTGAGCAAAGGACAGATCCTGGAGAAGTTTTTTTCCCCCCGTGTATTTATTTACTTACTTTTAATTTTATATTGGAGTATAGTTGATTAAAAATGTTGTGTTAGTTTCAGGTGTACAGCAAAGTGATTCAGTTATACATATACATGTATCTGTTCTTTTTAAAATTCTTTTCCCATTTAGGTTGTTACATAATATTGAGCAGAGTTCCCTGTGCTATACAGTAGGTCCTTGTTGGTTATCCATTTTATTTATGTATTCATGTACGTATGTATGTATGTATTTATTTATTTTTGGTTACCCATTTTAAATATAGCAGTGTGTACATGCCAATCCCAAACTCCCTGTCTATCCCTTCCCCCCACCCTTCCCCCCGCCCCCCCACCATAAGGAGAAGTTTTGTTAGGAAGCGTGAGCCAGGTGGTTTGGAGAGAAGCATCACCTTTTTCATTGGAGCTGGAGAATCAAATCAAATTCCTTTGCTGATCCAGCCCCCTGGTGGGAGAGGGTTGCGGGTGGGGGGGGGTAGGGGGGTGGGGGGGGAGGGTGTTGAGGTTTGCTTGCTCCCCTACTTGGGAGAAATAACTTGGCTCAGTCAATGGGTGATCCGATCTGTATTTGAGGCAATTAGCCAATTGATTACAGACATTTATTGGGTATCCACTGGGTGTAGGCTGGGCTCCCCCGTAACCCTGCAAAACTGAGTATTATTGTGTCCTTAGGAAACTAAAGCCTGGAGAGGTTGAGGGACTTGCCGTAACTCACAAGCCAGTGAGTTACATAGTCTAAAATGAAACCCAGGTTCAGCTGCGTCTGGAACTGGTGTGCTTCCCATACCAGTGGTTCTCAAAGTGAGACCCCTGGACCAATAGCATCACTTAGGAATTTGTTAGAAATGCAGATTCTCTGGCCCACCCCAGACTTACAGAATCTGAAACTCTGGGGATGGAGTTGAGAAATCTATTTTAACAAGTCCTCTGGGTGTTCTGATGCATGTAGAGTTTGGAAACCATTGCTCTCTACCGCATTGTCTCCTGATTAGGGATAACAGATTGTCCCTTCCCTCAGGGGCTTACAACCTGGTTGGGAAAACAAGATAAACATACATTTATTTTTTTAAAAAAGGTGACTGGGCTTAGAGAGTTAGCCTTCTTGAAGCTTTAGGGGAAAGGTGGCCTTGAGAGGTGGCCCAGCTTGTATAGGGGAAGAAGGAGGAGACTGTCCGGGTGGGGAGGGATATCAGTGTGTGTAAAGGTGGGGAAGCTGGGATCAGACTTTCCAGATGCAGTGAGGGGACAAATGAGTCTTGCTGGGCTGAGGTTCTCTGAGGGGAGTCACAGAGGGGGAGTCATGGAGGACAATGGCAGGCTTGATTACTAGTACTCTGGAATTTCCAGCTAGATTCTGCCCCACTGTTCATTTGACAGCCCACATTTAGGAAGCACCTGTTAGGCGTGCCCAGCACCAGCCAATGGAAGCTAAAACCGGGCTCCCTGACCCACTGACTGCTTGCTTCTCAGCTTTCAGCCCTGGGCTCAAATGGCACTTCGTTGTGTGAAACCTTCCCTGACCATCTCACGAGGGGGGCCACTTAAAGGTCCCTCCCTTTGGTCTCCCAGCACTTTGTACAGTCCTTGTCACTGCGCTTGCCACCCAGGATTGTGATGACTCATTTGCGGGTCTACCTGCCCCACTTGGGGCTGAGACTGAGTCTTATGTAGCTTTGGTTCTGGCACAGAGTAGGTGCTCAGATCTCAATATTTGTTAAACGAATGAGTAAGTAGATGAATGAACGAACACGTCAATCAGTGATAATATTTCCCCATGGACATAACAGCTGTGAACTTGCTCAACTAAGTGGAAAATTCTTGTCTATAAACTGATTCAGCTTTCTCATTGACTTACATCGTATCATGGAGGTGCACTTTCTTTGTCTGTTTCATTCACTTGTTGGCATAACTCTATTGAGCACATATTATGTGATCAGCACCTTACTGAGTGCCGGACACCCAGTGGTGAATGCAGGGCCTGCACCGAGGGAGCTTACTGTTTAATCTTCTGGGAGTTCCCAGCACCTCACTATTAAGGTTTTTGATTTTTGTTTTAATCATCACCCTTTTATAGAGTGGATTTAACCTCTTTGGGATCAGAGATACTTTTGAAAATCTGATAAAAGCTTTGGACCACTTCTCCAAAAGGAGATTAAAATTCTGGGGTTCGTAAACCTTCCCTAAATCTATTCGTGGGCCCTGAGTTAGGAACTGCAGGCCTGAGGTGGCTGTCAGGTGGGCATCTGTTGAACTGTGCTGAAGGTTTAGAGCCACATCAACCAGAATTTTGCCCATGGTCTCTGTCAAGTGAGTAATGGGGCCTGAAGAGGAGAGCCTGAGCTGACTCACTGGTCTTAGGATTGCCCTAGACCAATGAAGAGTCTGTGGCCAGAGTGGCCAGCTGTGAAGCACATAGGCAGAGAGGGAGACGCTCTGTTTCCTCTAAGGTGGCTGTCTCCATTGCTTGCCTGTGATGCTCGCTGAGAACCTCCATTTTCTGCCCACCTGTGACCAGCATGTGGACTGTGGGGAAATAAAACTTCCTTAGATTTCTCAGTGCTCCTGTAAAAAAAAAAAAATGCCCTAGCATCCTGAGATTTGGAAATGTATAAGGTATAAAGAGGAGATTTTTGCTTTCACTTTCCCTAGGACTGTTTTGCCCTTCATATATCATGAGAATTAGATCTGCGGCCATTTATCTAGATACTTGGTCTTACCCAAAAGGATAACAGAACATATCCAGCAATTTCACTTGCGGGTATATGCTCAAAACCATTGAGAGCAGAGTCTGGAAGAGATATTTGTACACCCACGTTCAGAGCAGCATTACTCACAATAGCTAAAGGGAAGCAACACAAGTGTATACCAAGAGATGAATGGATAAGCAAAAGGTGGTATTTGCATACAATGGGACATTATTCAGCCTTAAAATCACATGGTACAACGTGAATGAACCTTGAGGAAATTATACTAAGTGAAATAAACCAGTCACAAAAAGACAAATACTACATGATTCCACTTATTTGAGATAGGTAGAGTAGCCAAATTCATAGAGACAGAAAGTAGAATGGTGGTTGCCAGGGGCTGAGGGGAGAGGAGGAAATGGGGAGTTATTTTAAATTTAATGGGTACAGTGTTTCAGTTCTGCAAGATAAAAAGAGTTTTGGAGATGGTGATGGTTTATAATAACGTGAATGTACTGAATATCACTGAACTGTGCACTTAAAATGATTAAGACAGTAAATTGTATGTTATGTGTATTTTACCACAACTTAGAAAAAGTATATTAAAACTTCTCTTATCTCCCCAAGAGGACCAGATGGTTATAGCCAGGGCCAGTTCCCCAGGTTAAGCGCCTAAGGTGCCAGGGAGACTAGAGCCCTAGTTCCCTAGGTGTGTACATTCCAGAAGTTTAGAGTGAGAATCCTTTCCATCCCTTCTCAAAGAAGCAAAGTCTTTTTTTTTTTTTTTTCTAAATTCCCCTTTCTAGAGGGGAGGGAAATGGTTATCTCCCTCCTATATATAAATGGAGAAAACCCATTATTTTCCATCCCTGGCCTTAGATTGTCCTATTGCTCATGTAGGAGATTTTTCCATCTTGTTTTCCTCTCATCATCTCAAGGGTAAGATCTGGGGCAAAGGGAAGAGGGGGAAAGGAGGGGCTGACTGCCTCATCATCTCCTGTAAGATAATTGATAGGAAATCTGTCTCTGATCTAAAATACCTCCTGCACAAATTCAGTATAAAATTAATAAAGATGAATATTAAACACCCAACCTGTACACAAGTGCGTGCACATACACACACACACACACACACACACATGCACACTCAGCTGGTGGCCTGCTGGGGGAGCAGGTGCAGCTTCCCTAGTAAGGGAGGGTGCACGGAGGACTTTCTGCACTGAACCTGTGAAGAGGGGAGATGGTTCCCCCCAGTTACCATAGTTGTGAGTGTGGGAGCACAGAGGCAGGCTGAGGAACGCCTCTACCTCAGAGCCCACCTTTGGAAAGCCCCATCCTGAAATGCGTCCCAAGCGCCTCCTTCTATCTGTCCTAGACTCTTTTTTTTTGATGTAAATTTATTTATTTTTTTATTTTTGGTTGCATTGGGTCTTCATTGCTGCGCACGGGCTTTCTGTAGTTGCGGTGAGCGGGGGCTACTCTTCGTTGTGGTGCGTGGGCTTCTCATTGTGGTGGCTTCTCTTGCTGTGGAGCACGGGCTCTAGGCACACGGGCTTCACTAGTTGTGGCTCACAGCCTCAGTAGTTGTGGCACGTGGTCTCAGTAGTTGTGGCTCATGGGCTCTAGAACGCAGGCTCAGTAGTTGTGGCACACGGGCTTAGTTGCTCCACGGTATGTGGGCTCTTCTTGGACCAGGGCTCGAACCCATGTCCCCTGCACTGGCAGGCGGACTCCTAACCACTGCGCCCCCAGGAAAGCCCTGTCCTAGACTTTAAAAAAATTAATATTAATTTGAGATCCAAGAACTATTTCTAAGCACTTTATCTCTATTCCTTTTTATTCTCACAATTCTGTGAAGTAGGTACTGTTTATATAACCCTTTTATAGTTGGAGAAATGGAGGTAGAGATTAAAAAACGTGCCCAAGGTCAGATTTCAGTTCTCACTTCTTGGGACATTCGGGAGTGACTGTTGGAACCCCTGTATCTCAGCCCGAGAGTTCTGTGGTCATAGCAGAACTTTCATTTCCCCATTTCTTGTCCCCAAGTGGTGACCAAGTAGCCAGCCCTGGCAGCTGGAGTTGGTGAGGGTTCCGCACACTGAGGGAGTTATCCCCTGGCCTCCTGAGCCTCAGGTTCCCCCCAGAGTAGATCACAAGCAAAGGAAAAGGGAGACCAGAAGGAAAAGAGGAAGGAAGGGAGCTTTGGGGGACCGAGGTCCTTAGTGGACACTGCTTTGTACCTGCCCAGATCTATTCCCCTTCCTCTGTGACAGCACTCCAGTTTTCCTTTTGGAACCCACCTTTTCCCTTTACTCAATCCATGGGGTGCTGATGGGGCTATATGGGTGGACATGTGGCTCAGGTCTGGCCAATCAGGGAAGGCCTTACCCCCAAGACAAGCTCATGAGAGTAAATCCTTGGGATTTAGCAGGAACTACTAGGATAGAGGTGTGCTTTTTTCCACTGGGGTAGCACTACCTGGTAGAATATATTTTGAACACTGGAGACCATCTTGGCATTACATGGAAGAGTCCACCTAAGAATGAAGCCAACCGGAGGAAGGTAGAGACAAGTGATGGTGTGATGGGTAATTTTATGTCAACTTGGCTTGGCCGTAGTACCCCGATATTTGGTCAAACACATCTGGATGCTGCTGTGAAGGTATTTTTTAGATGAAATTAACCTTTAATTTAGTAGACTTTGAGTAAAGAAGATTATCCTCCATAATGTGGGTGGGCCTCATTCAGTCAGTTGAAGGCCATAATAAAGAAAAGACTAATGTCCCCTGAGAAAGAGGGGGACAGATGAACTTCAGACTCAAGTTGCAACATCGACTCTTCACTAGGTCTCCAGCCTGCTGGCCTGCCCTGCAGATTTTGGACCTACCAAGCCCCGTAATCATGTGAGCCAATTCCTTAAAATCTCTCTCTCTCTCCCCCTGACAATCACAGATGGCCAGAACAGATTCCTGATGTCATTGTTTTAACACCTGGATCCAGCCAGACCTGACATCAAATACTCCTGGATTTTCCACTTAAGTGGTCATCTTGAATTGGGTTTCTGTCACTTACAACCCAAAAGGCCCATCTCAGGAGGGAGCAGGAACTCACACTGACTGAGCTCTGGTTCCATGCCAGGCCCATTGCTCCCCTTTGACAGTTGACGTGGGCCTTAAAGGATGCATAGACGTTCCCATGGACATGAGGAGGATGGGGTAGAGTGAACATGTGCAAAGACACAGGGAAGGGATGGAGTGCAGTAAGCTCAGGAAACCAACAAGTTCAATGTGGCGGACGTGAAAGAAGCGATGGGCAAGAGACTGGCCTGGAGAAGTTGTCAGGGCCCAGGTGGTACAGGATTTGAACGCCAGGCTGGGGAGTTTGGACTTTGTCCCAAGGCCAGCAAGGGAGGCGTTGGAGGGTGTTAAGCAGAGCAGTTATGTGACCTGACTCAGGCTTTTGTTGGTTCACTCTGCAGTGTGAAGCACACAGGATGCAGAGATAACAGAAGCAGAGAGGAATTATTTTATGGCTGGAGTTTTTCCTGGTGCTCCTGAAATCACGTTCTATGCATCATTTCCCTCGCATCTCCTCGAAACAGTAAAGCGCAGTGGTTAGTGACGTGGACTCCCGGAGCCACCCTGCCTGAGTCTACATCTTGTCTCTGCCACTATCTACTTAACCTCAGGAGTGTCACTTAAGTCTTAGTGCCTCAGTTTCCTTAGTGAAATAGCATCATTATCCACCTCTTACTAATGTCTTATAATAATTGTCACTGCATGTTTAGGGCTCAGCACAGTGTTTGGCATGTAGTAAACACCTAGTAGTTAATAGCACTCTTACCTTATTAAGGCCAGTGGGCGGCCTCCTGGGCTGCAAACCCCAAGCCTCAGGAGGCCAGCAGCAGCAGGCCTCGGCTCTCTGCCCTTTCCCTGTGCCAGCCCCACCTGCTTTTCCCAGGGGCTGCGTCTGCCCCTCCAGTTCTCACAGAGGCATGGCCAGCCCAGGCCCCAGGGAGCTGGGAAGGGTCACTGAAGGGACAGGAGGAGAAAAGGGCTTTCAGCTCTGGAAAGATACTTCTCCAAAACTTAGGCTTGGGAATTAGGCTGGAATCGGATGAAAACCAGCTTCCCAGCCCTGCACAAGCCCAAAGAGGGTGTCCTGGAAGCACAGAGGCTGTAAACTCAGCCCTTTCACTCCAACTTCCAGATGTAGAGGTGAGAGGCTCAAAGCAGGCTCAACCCCAGGGATTGGCTCTGGGAAACAACTTCAATGAGATGGATAAAATGCTAAAAGTTCAGAGTCAAGGGGCATCCTTGAATTCCCAGCCTTTTTCGTTGTTGTTTTTTTTTGTTTGTTTTTGGTTTTTTTCCCCACCACTGTGTAGTGCAGTAGAAATGGCAACTCTGCCACCAACTTAGGGGGACTCTGGACAAGTCACTTCCTGTTTGGCCTCAATTTTCCTGAATTTCCAATAACGGGTTGGAATCAAAGGTGGCAAATAGGGTTCTTCTTGTGGGCCAGACTTCATCAGTTTTAATGGCTGCCTGGTTGGCTGGTTAGAGAGAGTGCTCGGATTGAAGGAGAGATGTCTGCCATGTGTGTGGAAGGCAATGGATGGTGTGTGGGCCGTCCTCGGCCTGGATGGGTTTTTAGTCCTGAGTACTCAGTCTTAGCCTGAGGTGGATTCCCATGTCTGGCCCAATCCCCCAGGTGGACTCTGGCCCAGCAGTGCCCCTCACGGCCCTCACAGAAGGCCAGGTACTGCTGTAGGCTCCACCTCTATACACATTCTCTGGACCTTTCCACTTAAATGGTTAATGCCAATGTCTGCTGGGTACTTTGGGTTCAACGTGAGAATTGGTTTCCTTGATGATAGTGAGAGAGTCAGGCCTCATAGAAAAGGAGGCTGAAGGCCATAGTAGTCCCTGCATCCTGCCAGCCCTAGGTGACCTAATGGCTCAGGACTTATGTCACCCATGTCCCCAGCCTCTCTTTATTCCCTCTTCCTGCCCTGCCCAGTAGCACACTTTCCTGGCTTTTCTCTAACCAGGAGCTCAAAGCCCTCTTTTTTGTCCCACTCATCAAGTCTTGACAAGCACTGATAAACTCATTGACTCTCAGGTGCCAATAACTAAGAATAGCTGGAGATGAATTTCAAACGGTAAGATTCCAGGCATCAACGAGTCGAAGGCCTCAGCAGCAGTATTAGTAGGTCACATGGAGAGGTAACCATTACTGAACAGCAGGACGTTAGTTGTTCAATTGTGGGAAGAACTGTCCTGCCAACAGCCTAAAAACGGAGACATTCCAGTGAGGGTTGCCCTGCCCCATACAGCATAGAGTGGAGGAGGGTACGGCTCCTGAGCCAGAGCACCTGGGTTTTGAATACCAGCTCCACTACTTCCTTACTGTGTGACCTAGTGAAAGTCCCTTCACCTCTTTCTACCTCAGTCTTCTCTTCAGAAAATGGGGTTGGTGATAAGAGCAGTCCCTACCTTGTAGAGTTATTGAGGGAAGTAGGTGAGCTTCGCATAGAACAGTACCTGGTGTATAGCCGATGCTATCTAAGTGTTGGCTGTTATCACCGGGCTCCTTGCAGGGGCCATGGACCAATCCCAGTCACTGCAGTTTGAGATGGCAGGGTCCAGCCCAGGGCTGGCACATAGGAGGTGTCAGCAAATGTGAGACCCCTCCTTTGACCTTCACTTTGGAATTGTCTCCAGAGCCAGGTTAGGAGCCAGATGAGAAAACACAGACTTCCTCAGCACGGCTGCGAGCCAGCTATTGGGAGGTCATTGTGGCTTTGTCTCTACTGAGATCAGAAAGTCCAGCAGTTTCTCCCTCTCCCCTTCTTACTCTCTCTGCCCCTCCCATTGATCATACTTGATGCCCACAGTCCCTGTTGCCTCAGCAGCCATGTCTGGTGGGATGTGTCCCCACCTCCCCAGCCACAGCTGACTGGACCTGGGATTGGCCCCTTCCCCCAGGACCACCCACTCAGGTGAGTTGGTCCAATCAGATTCTGCCTCTGGAATTGGGAAATGGTGGTGGAGCTACAGCTGAAAGGTCATTTAGAATTAGGTAGATTGTGATGGCTATGTTTAAGGTGAGCTCTGAGGATGCTGGTGGCAGAGATAGGAGCCTAAACAGAGAGAGCTGCTCCTCTGAGACACCTTAAATCAGAGTCACCTTCCACTTCCACTTCTCAGGAGGCCTGGGAACCCCATCTCCTCATCTTGGATCCCCATGAGATACCTATACCGACAGACCCCACTCTCTTCCTTGCAGCCAGCCTGAGAGCATCCCTGGGCCCTGTAACCAGGAGGGCTTTGACTTACTCCCTGCCAGCCCCTTGGAGTTACACTCTCCTGCCTCAAGCCCTTGCCTCCTTCCATGAGGTTTTTCTGGATGTAATTTCATGGATGGAGTGGACCTCCTGCAGCTCCCTTGCTTACATCCTGTCTTGGTGACCTCAGGAAAAACAGCTGTAACCGTGCTGTGAGAGAAACTGGGGCACCTCACACCCTGAGGTGACCCTCTGGGGCTCCAGCTGTCAGCTGCACTTTCTGAAACTGAGTAAAGTCCCTGCCACACGGACTTCATTTTTTGCTTCATGTCCTTCTGCTGAGAAGACACTGAATAGCCCAGCCTGTCTCCCGCTGCCCTAGCCCGCTGCTCCAAGGCAGCCCCTGGCTGTTTGATCACGTCCTTCATGTCAGTCCCAGATCCCAGCACTGGGATCTGTTTCTCACTCTTGAATAGGGGCCAAAACTTCACGATTTTGAATTTGGCAGCCTTGAATCTGCTGCCCAAATCCACACTCACTCCCATAAGCTGGAAAAAAAGTCTGTTTATTTTATTAATGAGTTCAGAGTAAGATTGTGGCATCAATCTTAGCAGCAATGAGAGCAGGAGAGAGAGGAGAGGGATGGAGAGGGATAGACCCAAGAGTCAGGTCCTAGCAGAGCTCAAGGGAGAAGGCTCCCAGATTCACAAAGCCAGAGGAATGACAGGAGAGTCTAGATCGCAGGGGCCTCTTCAGAATGGCTAGCTGCTCCCTCCCTCCATGCTGGCCTTCAGAGGGGTGGCCCTACTTCAGGGCCAGAGGGAGTCTGCAATCCCTGGGTGCTGGCTGTGGGTTTCCAGGGTGCCTGCAGGCTGCGGTGGCTCAGCTGGCTCCAGGCATGGTGTCCAGGAGGGTGGGTCCGGAGCTCACTGGCTTCTCCGGGTGGGTTTGGTTTCTCCTCTGAACTTCAGAAGAAGGTCCTGTGGAGAAGCGGAACAAAGCAGGAGGGTGCAGGTCTTGTGGGTGCGCACCTTGCGCCAAGGGCAAGGCTGACGAAAGGGGGCACACCCTGCCCCTTGGAGGCACAAGGCCTTGCCGACCTCTGGATCCCCTCTTGGTGCAGGCCCCAAGCAGCTACACCCCAGCCATAGCCACGGCACACAGGAGGCCAGGGAGGGCGCAGAAGGGACACCTGGGATGAGGTAGGAGGGGACCAGAGGCAAAGGCACTGAGGTCCCTCACAGAGCAGATGACAAGTGACAGAAAACAAAGGGCCACTGAGGCCATCCCGGAAGCCACGGCCACAGTTGAGGCCAACCGTCCTGGGAGCATGAGGCCCTAATATTTTGAGAAACTTGCAACAGAAAAGTCAACAAGTCCAGGCTTGGGTCTGCCCCCGATGTTGCCAGCTCTGGGCTTTAGGCCACACCAAACCCCAGTTTCACGGCCACCTACCAGCTCTGTCCACGGGCACAGCCCTGTCACAGGGCAGGAAATACATCCCAAAGCTGGGCTCCACTGTGTCCCACAGGTAGAGTCCAGAGTCAAGGGAGAGAGAAGGCACAGAGGACAGTTTGGTCTGAGTAGGGCTCAGCCACAGCAGGTCACAACAGGTCATGGACAACTCTGACAGGCCAACCCTGGTTCTTTGGACCAGCTTTAATTGCCTCTTAATTGCCCTGGCTCTGGCCAAGCATGGCGGCTTTGTGGAGGTCCCAGAGGGTGGGGCTGACAGGGAAGGGGCATCCCAGGCTGTGCTTCCTTTGGGTTCTCCCAGCCCATCGTGCCTGGCTTGAGGCACCGCCTGTGCCCAACCGAGAATGGCGCTCACTGCTCTATCCTGCTCATTGGGGTGCTATGTGGGACCCAGGGCAGATCCCAAGGGCTGTGGTGAGTCAGGACACCCAGGTCCCAAGCATGCCGCACACTGAGCTCTGCTTGGCTTCCCTGAGCGGGAGGGCCTTTGAGTCCAAAAGAATTCCAGCGTCACCAACAGCAGGCCCAGGTGGTACTTCAGGGATGGCGAATCCCCAGACACCAGTCCCAAGAACCTGCCGACAGCACGGGCAGCAGACAGCCACGACGTGCAGCGTGGACAGACGGGGCCCTGCAGCCCGCCTGCCTATTCATCACGGGGGTTGCCAGGCTCCAGCTGCAGGAGGAACCCGTGTCTAAGCATGGGAGCATTGTCTCCAAGGAGCTTTCAGACCGGCTAGGGGCTTTCGGCTGCAGAGGAGGGAAGAGAAGAGCTACATACGCAGAGCGGAGCAGGAAACACAAAACAGGGCTTGGTTATTCCAGGCAGAGCTCCACCGGCCCTCTCCCTTCACTTGGCTCCTGCCTCAGGTCCGGCCTAGGCCCTGGGTTCCAGAATTAGTTGCTACAAGACCTTGATTTCTCTAAGATGTACACAGGACTCAGCCTCTGCTGGGAGGGGGAGTGGGTAGGCACCGTCATGACAGGGGAGCACAGGGGTGGGGAGGTGATATGATGAAGTGAGGGTGGGGGACAGTAAGAGGCACACACAGAGGCACAGAGAGAGACAGGGGCAGAGACGGAAAGACAGAGAGAGAGAAAATGGATGCAGGGTGGCAAAGATGGAGAAGCAGGGACTCAGAGCCAGGGGTGGAGAGAGGCAAGAAAAGGAGAGGTAAGAGAAGAGGGAGAGAGATGAAGGGAAGAAGGATGCAGGGGAGAGGGATGGATGGGAGAGAGATTGATAGGAAGGAAGGGGGAGCAGGAGGGAGGGGAAGGACACAGAGAGAGAGAGAGAGAGAGAATGAGATAGAGAGACCCACACAGATACAGAGACAGGAATGAAACAGACGTAGGGAGAGACAGACCATACAGGGAATTGCAGAGAAAGACAGAGACTGGGCCAAGGAAAGCCTGCAGTATGGGACCAAAGCCTATGGTCCTGGCTGCACGAAGGAAAGCAGCTATGTAGCAGGAAGACCCTCCAGAGAGCAAAAGACACAGAAGTCTTTAAACTAGCTGGTGATGGGGCAGGAGATGAAGTTCTGAGTGGGGAATCAGAAATCTGAGGCTTTGTCCCAACTTCACTGTTTACTTGGCCTGAGACCTTGAATCTCTCTGGGCTTCAGTTTTCCACATGGAAAGAAGCATCCGGACAAGACCGACTTGGAGGCGGCTCTGGCAATGCTTGAGGACAGTGACTTAGTTCTAGGCTTGCTCTCGCCTGGGAGCTTTCCAGGATCAATTACTACTAGACTTCGTGTGCTTGCGCCATTCCGTTAGGCTGGATGAGGACTGGGGCTGGGCTGGGGGAAAGTGGCCAAGATCCCAGAGGAGGAGGAGGGAGAGGAGGTAGGGGGCCAGGCACCTGCACACACTTACAGCTCATCGTCATACTCCTTGGGGGGACAGACGGCAACGACAAGGTCGATCCAGTCCTGTGGGGAGAAGCCATGTGACTCTGAGGCATGCCCAGCGGTCAGTGGCATGTCCGCCCCTGACACTCCATTCCCATGCCTGGGCACCATGGCCCAGGATCACCATGGCCCATGGGGCCTTCTTCCCATGGGGGGGGGGGTGGGCCCATGTGGGGCTGGAGGTCCTCCTGGTGGGGAAGGACCTCACTGTGCAATCCCATGGTCTGGGGAAGCTTCCAGACTCTGAGGTTTCAGAACCATAGAAGCCAGGGTTGCCAGGTCCTTGAATGACACCAAGTTCCCAAATGCTGATCTGCAGACCCTGGCCAGGCATCAACCTCAGAATCACTTGGGGAATTCCTTAAAATTCTAGATTCATGGACTTGGTGCCTGGAAATCTGAGGTTAGGTCCTGGGAAACGGCATTTTTAACGAAGTCCCTAGGTCATTCTGATGCACAGCCAATTGGGGGATTTCAGGCCTAGCTTTCTGCTCCTAACATTTGAATCCCCTCAATGGCATCACTGCCATCCTTAGCTTATCCATCATTGTGCATCCTTGGCTTGGGTGTATCCAATAAAAATTTTGTGAAATATCACTAGGCCCCTCTACCATGCAATAGCACCTAATATTGAACGGAAATCTCTCCTCAGGACCTCCCTCCATCCACTCCAATTCTGCCCTCAAGATCACAGAAAACTTTCGCTCCCTCTACCCTAATGTAGCACTTGAGATAGTTAAAGACAGTCATCATGTTACCCGTGAGTCTTCTCTTCTCCACATCCCTTCATGTGGGTCCCAGGCCCATCCGGTCAGCGTCCTCGGCACTGAACTTAATACCTCAGACTCGGCTGCCTGCACACAGTTGCACAGGTTGTGCATTGCACAACATGGGCAAGCACCATTCACACTGTAGTCTGTAGGAGGGCACCCCCTTGGATTGTGCAGTGCACAGCCTGGGAGACCTTATGTGGTGGCCCTGACCCAGGTGGGCGTCTAATGAGCCAGAGCAAACTACCACCAGCCCCTCCTCCATTCTGGGCCCTCTACTTCTGTTAACGCTTTCAAGCACTCTCTTGATTCCTGTTTGGTGTGTACTTAGAGAAGACCTTAAGAGTTTTTCTTGGGTGGGTTGCCACATCTGGTCTTCTGGAGTCTATCTGTGCCACTTGTTTTTTGGATTCAAGGTTGGAAACTGACTTTCTGAATTCTATCTTGTCAGATTAAGACCACTGGCTGGATAGGGTATGTGAGTGTCACCCAAGAGTTACCTGGACCTTGGATATCGGCCCTGGGATGGGGCACCCTGACTGTAAGGCCTGGTTGCAGAGGCCAGGGTTTGAGGCAGGCAGGCGAGGGAGGGATAAAGGGAGGGGATTGTTCTTACCCCCTGATTCCAGGCCTTCTGCAGGGCAGCCTCAGCCTCAGCCAGGGTGTAGTCCGTCACGATCTTGCCATTGATGGCCATGACCTCATCCCCTTTCACAATGCCACCTGCAGGAAGATAAGGCTGACTGACCAACTGGGCTGTATACAGAAAACGGGGAGTGACTGTAGGGCTGCAGAAGGGGCCTGACTTGGATTCTGAAAGCTCATATGGGCTCAGAAAGCACAAGGGGAAACAATCGACCAGGCTGCTCAAAGGGCACTTCCTTCCCACCTCATCCACACACCCTCACTCCAGCTCAGTAGAATCGGGACACCAGTGATGAATTATTGCCACCCCAGCTTTTGTATGGGCCTCTGATTGCAGAGGGAAGCAGACCTGCATTTCCAGGGAGGTTACCAGAAACACAAGCTAGTTCTATGAGCCGTCCCTCTCTGTGCTCTAGCCGTGCTGGTCGGCTTTAGGTCCCTGAGCAGACTGAGCTCGTTCCTGCCTCAGAGCTTTCACATGCTGTCCCATCTGGTGCACCTGCCCTCGCTCTTTCCCTCTTCTTCCAAGTCTGAGATAAAACTCTGAGAGGTCTTCTCTGACTGCCTACTCAATCTCAAGACCTTTCCTATTATTCTATTAAAGTATCCCGGTTTTTTTCTGCACAGCATTTTTCACAATTTGTAACCATATATCTATTTATTGACTGGTGGTCCCTCCTACCAGACTGTCATCTCCATAAGGGCAGGGATTGTCTTTTTAATTCACCACTATATCTCCAGCACTTAACAAAATACCTAGCACAAAATAGGAATTCAATAGATATTTCTTGAATAAATGAGTGATGAGTGATGTTGAAGGTGCTCCTGGATAAGCGGACCTGTGATCTAATAAGTAGTTTGAGAAAAGCTGCCGTTATAAGCTTAAACAGAGCTACTCACTGCAGGACTTGTCAGAACCTTGAATATGCTAATATGCCTTGTGGCTCTCCGAGAAGTAGATCTAACACACATCTTCAACTTCAGAACCCTTTCTTCTTCTTTTTTTTTTTTTTTGGAGCAATTTCTCCCAGTTCTGGTGTCCACAGAACGTTCTGTGCTATGCTGAAATAGTTTACTCAGGAGCCTTGCAGGCATGAAGGTCCACAGGATTATGATGTGTGTTGCTGAAGATGGTGGCTAGGGTGGCTTAAAACACATGTGCTCCTGGAGAACTTTCACCAGCTGCTTGCATGTCCAAAGTAGTGTGGAACCGAACTGTAGACAGCAGTTTCCTCTGGACAGTGGGCCTGGGGAGAGGCAGCTTCCGCATTTTCACTTTGTACAAACCCAAGATGCAGCCTCAGGGCCAATAAGGCAGTGGTTGGGCTGGGGCTTTGTAAGGTGGGGAGGGCCCGGGAAGCCACCCGTCCATCCTGGTCCTCTTTCCCTGCTAGACATGGCAGACTGGTGGGGCCAGCATCAGCCCTTCCCTCAGCTGGCACAGGAAATGAGGACAGAGGTGGAGCGCATTGGCCAGGTGGGCAGCGGTGGGCCATGGCAGCTGCCTAGCTGAGCAGGCCCCCCTTCTATGGCGGAAATGAAGGCTCAAGTGTGGCTGTGAGGGGCCGAGGTCACCAAGGCCCCAGGTGGCAGAGCTGGACTCGCCCTAGCAACCCACAGAAGCCTGGCTGCCAGTGTGCCCAGGTGACTGGCATCACTCCACCTCCTGCCTCAGGCCCACACCCACCCTCCATTCTACCACCTTGGCTTGTGGGAGAGACTCCAGCCTAGCGCTGCAGAGAAGGGATCTGACTCTGGGATTCCCTGCTCTGGCCTGCAAAGGTGAGGGGCTCCTCCTTCAAGGGCACCTATTCCTCCACAAAGGACTCAGGAGTACTGGAAAGCTACCCAGACTTGGAAGAAGAAATCACTAACGGTGGAGTTCCAGACACTGTCAGGTGAATGGGTTGATCGTTTGAGGCACAAGTCTGTGCTGGGTCCACAAAGGCTTCACTCATCAGCAGGGGTGTTTTTGTTGGTAAGGGGATCAAGGCCAAGCAAGAAGACCATGCCACAGGAGAGACACAGGGTGGGAGGGGGCAGGGCTGCAGAAGGTCCCAAGCAGGGGTGGCACTTGTGCTGGGCAGTAAAGCGAATGACCAAACTGCGTGGGTTCAAGCCCTGCCTCCATCCCTTACTGGCTGTGGGTCCTGAACAAGTATTATACTTAACCTTTCTGTGCCTCAGTTTCCTAAAATGGGAAATGAGAGTACTAACGGTATCTATTGTAAGAATTAAATGAGTTAATACACATGATTACTCAGACACAGGTTATGTGCAGGTACTTAGAATAACATCTGGCACGAGGTTAGTTCTTGACAGATGTTGGCTCTTATCATTATGAAAAGGACAGGTAACGTTTTGATGGTTTCTCTCTTGCCTTTACTTGTGCTGTCCTCTCTGCCTGGAAAGCCCTTTCCCTCCTTTGCAAGGCTAGCATCAACTTATCTTTAAAGGCTCAGCTCAGTATCACCCTTGTAGGGAGCCCTCCCAGCAGCCCTCTTTCCCTTGATAGGTTAGGGTCCTCAGAGTTCCCACAGCATCCCTCCACCCTCTCAGTCCTCTGCCAGCCCACAGCAGACCACACTGTTATTGTCAGCACCTGGCAATTCTGAGGATGTTTTCACCACTAGATGGGGCGCCCCCGAGGGCAAAGTGGTGTCTGGTTTGCCATATGCCTGCAGATCCTGGCATTGTCATATACCTGCAGGTAACATGTGGGACTGATGCATGAGTGGGCGGACCCAGGTGGGAGGGCATTCCTGAGAATGGTCAGCCCACTCCCAGAAGGCTGCTGTTTGCTTTCTTGGAGGGTCCTGTATAACCATAGCACCATCCCCAAACGGGGGCATGGCTGGTCCCCACTCACCATGCCGCTCAGCGGCTCCGCCCTCGTAAACAGCAGAGACGACCACCTTCCCGATCGGGGAGTCCACACCGCCTTCCAGGGCCAGGTCTAAGGCTCCCTCCTGGTGAGAAGAAAACAGGCCTTTGGAGCCAAGCAGACAACAGGTTGTGGGCACCTGGGCGCCCAGGAGCCTCTTGTCGGGGCCACAGACAGGGCGGGAGAAACCATAGGGCAATGGCAATGCCGTCAGGGAGGAAATGGGGCATGGATGCCAAGCGGGGCCTGGGGGTGTGGTCTTACAATAGCAAGGGGTGTTCCCAAGGGGAAAGAGGAGAGTGGGAATCTGAGGGGTCCCCCAGGAGTCACCTTGAAAGTAGGAGAAACAAGGGACCAAGATGGGAGGGGGCAGGGACAAAGAAGCGTGGTCCCCGTCTGACCTCCATGTGCCCGGGTACCTTCTTAATGCGCAGGAGCCGGACATCCTTTCCTACGATCTGCTCCGGGGTGAACTAGAGGGAAAGACAGTGGGGATGAAGGATGCCTGCCTGAAGGATGCAGGTGGGGGCAGGGGTGGGAGGGAAAGCCAGGCATATTGGGCCCCACAGAACACATGGTCAAGGGGACCTTGCACAGCCTCATCCCCATCAGTCTTCAGCTGGAGGTCCCAGGCCCCATGGGGCCCCATGGACACGCACACACAGAGATCGTTTTTCCCTGGGATTACTATGAGGGCTGGGCGAGAGCACGCCTTGTAAAAACACAGCACGGTGTCTGGTATGTAGTTAGTGCTCAGCAAGTGTCACTGTTGCTGTAAACCACACACACACACACACACACACACACACACACAGAGTTCACAATGGAATGCTGTTTGAAAGGAGCCTACACAGGGAAGAGCAGCTGGGGCCTCCCTGGGGCTGTTCACACGCCCTGCCTCGTCCCCAGGGCCCTCAGAACCCACAGTGCACCCGCACCAAACACACCGTAATCCCCCACCCCCCACTCCTGGGGTTACTCCCCAGGGGAGGAGAGCTATCTCTCACCATGGAGTAGGGGTCAAAGCCTTCCTCGTATTTCCGGAAATCCTGGAAGCAAAGGGAGGGTGTTAGGGCTTCAGAGCAGAGGCCCTTGAGAGTCACTGCAGGAAAGAAGCTTAGGGCGGAGGAAGATGGTGAATGGCTAGGAGGTAGGGGAGAGAGTGGTGAGGTGAGGGGGCAGTTGTGGACTGCATGGGGGATTCGGGGGGGAGGCTGGCAGCCCTGACACCCAGAGCACCCCTGCTCGGGAGAAGCGGGAAGCTACGGGAAGCATTTGAAGGACCCTGGCCCTGGATCCTGCACTGTTCCAGAGGGGTGGGCATCTGTGGCTGGCAGGGGCATCTGCTGACATCTAGGTGGTCTGGGCAGCCTTGCTGAAGGTCTCATTGCCCACAGCTTCAGGTCTTTTAGGCCCTTTCTCAGCTCCTCCAAGTGCCCACCTGAGGCCAGGTCCAGGCTTTGGGGGTGAAGCCCAGCTTTTCTCCACCCAGTGCTCTGACCCCAAAGAAGGACAATACTGCTCAAGAGGCTCCCTGGGGAAACCAGTCACAACATGATGGGCACGGGGAAGGGACATCAGGCACCCAGAGGCAAAGGACGGCTGTCTGTGCTTGCCCAGCGCCTGCACTGTTCTTAATGTAATGCTTATCTAGAAGGTAAGGCTCCACCCAGAACCTAGCCAGGGGAGGAGGAGGGGGACGCTCAGCTCTGGGGACCTGGCTTGGTGGGAGCTGTGGGAACAATATCCCTAACAATATGCCCTTCTCACCAAGCGAGGTGCTGAGAAGGGAGAAGGGGGAGCAGAGTCGGAAAAGCAGTGTCTTCCCAGGAGTCACACACAGAGAGCAGGAGCCCGGGGTCCATGGATTGAGGGGCCAGGCAAGTTAGTCCCCACGGGAAGGTGGGAGCAAAGGGGAAGCCCTGTGACAGGTGCCCATGCAGCCTCGCTGGACTGAGTGGAGTCACCTGCCAGCATACAGTCACCTGGGCCACACCAAGTGTCCCCTGGGGCCTGTGGTTGGCATCAGGGGAGGTCACAGCCTCCTCTGTGCCCAGCATGCAGCAACCAAGCTCTGGGCTCAAGATGGGGGCCAGATATCAGCAGATGGATCCCTGGGCATCTGCCTGCCCTGCCTCCTCCCTCGCCTTCATCTCCCGGGCTCAACCCCGAAAAGCCTGGGGGTCTCCAGCCTGGCCCAGCTCTGAGGCCACCCCAGGTTGGTGTGTGGGTGTCAGGGCAGCAGACAGAGGAAGGGTTGCAGCAAATCCATGGGCAAGAGGAGTCATTAGGCAGGACGTGGAGTCAATTCTCTTTCACGGAGAGCCTGCCTACCCCTGGCTGTGTCTTCTGGAAAAGTGAGCAGGGCTGGCTATGGGCCTCCCTCTCTCCTTCCCTCTGAGAATCTGCTCTCAGCGACAGGCCGGATGGCAAGGACTTGTGTCTTATGTGAATTTAGATTAGAGACCTATAAGCCGCTATCGTGGGTCGGCCCTTGAAGAGGGAGTCCAGCCCTTCGTCCAACAGATGGAGACACTGGGACCCAGAGAGGTGACGTTCATGCTCAAGTCACCCCGTCAGTGGGCAGTGAGGTGAAGGTCTGACTCCCAGTCTGGGCCCTTGGATTCCTCACCTTCCTGCCTCTCTCTCCTCGAGACCTATTTGTGCCTTGAATAACAAAACCCTTAAATGTCTATTTCATCCTGAGAGGCAGGATGGCGTAGGACTTAGGAGCCCAACTATGGAGGCTGACCTCCTGGGTCAAATTCAAAGCCAGGGTCTGACACTAGCTGTGCCATCAAGGGCATGACTCCTAATCTCTCTGCATTGGTTTCTCATCTATAAAATGCGGGTGGTAAAAGCACTTCCCTCCTAGGTTCTGGTAAAGATGAAAAGAATTAAAGCACATAAAGTATTTAGAAACAGTGCTTGTCCAGAAGGGAGTGTCATGATATACTTAAAGTGATGAAACGGAAGAACCTACAACCAAGATTACTCTACCCAGCGAGGATCTCATTCAGATTTGATGGAGAAATCAAAAGCTTTACAGACAAGCAAAAGCTAAGAGAATTCACCACCACAAACCAGCTCTACAACAAATGCTAAAGGAACTTCTCTAAGTGGGAAACACAAGAGAAGAAAAGGACCTACAAAAACAAACCCAAAACAATTAAGAAAATGGTCATAGGAACATACATATAGATAATTACCTTAAACATGAATGGATTAAATGCTCCAACCAAAAGACACAGACTGGCTGAATGGATACAGAAACAAGACCCATATATATGCTGTCTACAAGAGACCCACTTCAGACCTAGGGACACATACAGACTGAAAGTGAGGGGATGGAAAAAGATATTCCATGCAACTGGAAATCAAAAGAAAGCTGGAGTAGCAATACTCATATCAGATAAAATAGACTTTAAAATAAAGAATGTTATAAGAGACAAGGAAGGACACTATATAATGATCAAGGGACCAATCCAAGAAGAAGATATAACAATTATAAATATATATGCACCCAACATAGGAGCATGTCAATACATAAGGCAACTGCTAACAGCTCTAAAAGAGGAAATTGACAGTAACACAATAATAGTGGGGGACTTTAACACCTCACTTACACCAATGGACAGATCATCCAAAATGAAAATAAAGGGCTTCCCTGGTGGCGCAGTGGTTGAGAGTCCGCTTGCCGATGCAGGGGACACAGGTTCGTGCCCCGGTCCAGGAAGATCCCACATGCCATGGAGTGGCTAGGCCTGTGAGCCATGGCCGCTGAGCCTGCATGTCTGGAGCCTGTGCTCCGCAACGGGAGAGGCCACAGCACTGAGAGGCTCGCATATCGCAAAAAAAAAAAAAAAAAAAAATGAAAATAAATAAGGAAACAGAAGCTTTAAATGACACAACAGACCAGATAGATTTAATTGATATTTATAGGACATTCCATCCAAAAACAGCAGATTACACTTTCTTCTCAAGTCCGCACGGAACACTCTCCAGGACTGATCACATCTTGAGTCACAAATCAAGCCTCCGAAATTTAAGAAAATTGAAATCATATCAAGCATCTTTTCTGGCCACAACGCTCTGGGATTAGAAATGAATTACAGGGGAAAAAAAGGTAAAAAACACAAATACATGGAGGCTAAACAGTACGTTACTAAATAACCAAGAGATCACTGAAGAAATCAAAGAGGAAATCAAAAAATATCTAGAGACAAATGACAATGAAAACACGATGATCCAACACCTATGGGATGCAGCAAAAGCAGTTCTAAGAGGGAAGTTTATAGCTATACAAGCCTACCTCAAGAAACAAGAAAAATCTCAAATAAACAATCTAACCTTACACCTAAAGGAACTAGAGAAAGAAGAACAAACAAAACCCAAAGTTAGCAGAAGGAAAGAAATAAAGATCAGAGCAGAAATAAATGAAATAGAAACAAAGAAAACAATAGCAAAGATCAATAAAACTAAAAGCTGGTTCTTTGAGAAGATAAACAAAACTGATAAACCATTAGCCAGACTCATCAAGAAAAAGAGGGAGAGGACTCAAATCAATAAAATTAGAAATGAAAAAGGAGAAGTTACAACAGACACCGCAGAAATACAAAGCATCCTAAGAGACTACTACAAGCAACTCTATGCCAACAAAATGGACAACCTGGAAGAAATGGACAAATTCTTAGAAAGGTATAACCTTCCAAGACTGAGCCAGGAAGAAATTGAAAACATGAACAGACCAATCACAAGTAATGAAATTGAAACTGTGATTAAAAATCTTCCAACAAACAAAAGTCCAGGACCAGATGGCTTCACAGGTGAATTCTATCAAACATTTAGAGAAGAGCTAACACCCATCCTTCTCAAACTCTTCCAAAAACCTGCAGAGGAAGGAACACTCCCAAACTTATTCTATGAGGCCACCATCACCCTGACAACCACAACCAGACAAAGATATTATAAAAAAAGAAAATTACAGACCACTATCACTGATGAATATAGATGCAAAAATCCTCAACAAAAAACTAGCAAACAGAATCCAACAACACATTAAAAGGATCATACACTGTGATCAAGTGGAGTTTATCCCAGGGATGCAAGGATTCTTCAATATACACAAATCAATCAATATGATAAAACATATTAACAAATTGAAGAATAAAAACCATATGATCATCTCAATAGATGCAGAAAAAGCTTTTGACAAAATTCAACACCCATTTATGATAAAAACTCTCCAGAAAGTGGGCATACAGGGAAACTACCTCAACATAATAAAGGCCATATATGACAAACCCACAGCAAACATCATTCTCAATGGTGAAAAACTGAAAGCATGTCCTCTAAGATCAGGAACAAGAGAAGGACGTCCACTCTCACCACTATTATTCAACATAGTTTTGGAAGTCCTAGCCATGGCAATCAGAGAAGAAAAAGAAATACAAATTGGAAAAGAAGAAGTAAAACTGTCACTGTTTGCAGATGACATGATACTATACATAGAGAATCCTAAAAATGCCACCAGAAAACTACTAGAGCTAATCAATGAATTTGGTAAAGTTGCAGGATACAAAATGAATGCACAGAAATCTCTTGCATTCCTATACACTAATAATGAAAAATCTGAAAGAGAAATTAAGGAAACACTCCCATTTACCATTGCAACAAAAAGAATAAAATACCTAGGAAGAAACCTACCTAGGGAGACAAAAGACCTGCATGCAGAAAACTATAAGACACTGATGAAAGTAAAGATGATACCAGCAGATGGAGAGATATACCATGTTCTTGGATTGGAAGAATCAATATTGTGAAAATGACTATATGATCCAAAGCAATCTACAGATTCAATGCAATCCTTATCAAATTACCAATGGCATTTTTTACAGGACTAGAACAAAAAATCTTAAAATTTGTATGAAGACACAGAAGACCCAGAATAGCCAAAGCAGTCTTGAGGGAATAAAACTGAGCTGTAGGAATCAGACTCCCTGACTTCAGACTATACTACAAAGCTACAGTAATCAAGACAATATGGTACTGGCACAAAAACAGAAACATAGATCAATGGAAAAAGATAGAAAGCCCAGAGATAAACCCACGCACCTATGGTCAACTAATCTATGACACAGGAGGCAAGGATATACAATGGAGAAAAGACAGTCTCTTAATAAGTGGTGCTGGGAAAACTGGATAGCTACATGTAAAAGAATGAAATTAGAACATTCCCTAACACCATACACAAAAATAAACTCAAAATGGATTAAGGACCTAAATGTAAGACCAGACACTATAAAACTCTTAGAGGAAAACATCGGAAGAACACCCTTTGACATAAATCACAGCAAGATCTTTTTTGATCCACCTCCTAGAGTAATGGAAATAAAACCAAAAATAAACAAATGGGACCTAATGAAACTTAAAAGCTTTTGCACAGCAAAGGAAACCATAAACAAGATGAAAAGACAACCCTCAGAATGGGAGAAAATATTTGCAAGTGAATCAACAGACAAAGGATTAATCTCCAAAATATATAAACAGCTCATGCAGCTCAATATTAAAGAAACAAACAACCCAATCCAAAAATGGGCAGAACACCTAAATAGACATTTCTCCAAAGAAGATATACAGATGGCCAAAAAGCACATGAAAAGCTGCTCAACATCATTAATTATTAGAGAAATGCAAATCAAAACGACAATGAGGTATCACCTCACACCAGTTAGAATGGGCATCATCAGAAAATCTATAAACAACAAATGCTGGAGAGGATATGGAGAAAAGGGAACCCTCTTGCACTGTTGGTGGGAATGTAAATTAATACAGCCCCTATGGAGAAGAGTATGGAGGTTCCTTAAAAAACTAAAAATAGAATTACCATATGATCCAGCAATCCCACTACTGGTCATATACCCGGAGAAAACCATAATTCAAAAAGACACATGCACCCCAATGTTCACTGCAGCACTATTTACAGTAGCCAGGTCATGGAAGCAATCTAAATGCCCATCGACAGAGGAATGGATAAAGAAGTTGTGGTATGTATATAAAATGGAATATTACTCAGCCATAAAAAGAAACAAAATTGAGTCATTTGTTGAGATGTGGAGGGATCTAGAGACTGTCATACAGAGTGAAGTAAGTCAGAAAGAGAAAAACAAATATTGTATACTAATGCATGTATGTGGAAAAATGGTACAGATGAAGCGGTTTGCAGGGCACAAGTTGAGACACAGATGTAGAGAACAAATGTATGGACACCAAGGGGGGAAAGCCACAGGGGGGTGGGGATGGTGGTGTGCTGAATTGGGTGATTGGGATTGACATGTATACACTGATGTGTATAAAATTGATGACTAATAGGAACCTGCTGTATAAAAAAATAAATTAAATAAAATTCAAAAATTAAAAAAAATAAATAAAATTTTAAAATTAGTTTGAAATTTTAGATTCAAAAATAAAAGAAACATTTAAAAAAACAAAAAGAAATAGTGCTTGGCATACCACAGCTAAGTGTCAGCTGTCACCTGTCACTGCTCAGTCCTTGTTGGGGGCAGCTTCCTTTGCAGACCCTCCTATCTCACTGTACAGCTGACACCTCCCCTTTGTTCCCTGACTGCAGTCAAATCAGCCTGTAGTCAGATATTCGGTTATTGGTGAGGATGTTGGCTGCAAGATCTCCATCTTGGGGTCTCTTTCATCAGCAATGAGACAGCCAATCCAATGGCTGGCTCTGAGGATGTAAGCCCCAGGAGGTGGGAGGGTAAGTGGCTGCCTGCCTGAATCCACTCATGGACCTGCAAGGACTTCTGTGGGGCCCTGTGCACAGGAGCATCCCCTGCAGATGGAGGACCTGGGCCACCACTTCCTCCCTGATGGTGGTTTGGGGCCAAGTGGGGTTTGGTGAAGCTATGATCTGCCTTGAGGAGGCAAGACATGGGAAGGGGCAGGGAAACACCTCAGGCAGCCCCTTTTTCTCTCCTAGAGCTGCAGCAACCACCTATCTTGGCCTCTGTGACCCTCTGAGGGGTCCCTCTGCTGCTCCTCTATGAACAAACAGCAGCAAAAGAGGCCAGCCCCCAGGGACCCTGCTGCTTTCTCATCTTGGCCATGGGGTCTCACAAGCCCAGGATCCCCACCTGATATGAGACAGACAGACACACACACACCCCAAACCCCTGGCCACAGGTAACAGGACACAGTTTTGGCCTGAGGCTCCTGGAAGATGGCGCTTGGGGCCACCTCCAAGCTGACAGGCACTCCCAGAGAGGTCAGAGTGGGAGGGGCAGAGGGTGGTGGGGAGGACCACAGACACACGACGGGTATCATTTTACTTGTCGGAACGCTGTCTGATAAACCACCATCCTCTTCAACATCTCCTGTGGCTGCCAGAAAAAAAAAAAGTTCCACGCTGGATGTTACCAATAGGTCTCTTCTGCCCCCTGGTGCCAAACCCTGGGCCTGCCAGCCTGGGGTTGCTTGGCCAACATCCCTCCCCAGACAGACACAGCCTGATTTATGTAAGGGGCCCCTCAACGCCCCCAGATGCATCAGCTACCTAGTCCTAGTCAAGAAGACACCACCCCTTGTCATCAGCCTGAAAACACATTGCAGAGGCATCAGCAGGCTGTCCCAGGAGCGTGAACTGTGCTTTTTGGAGAGCTAAAGCTCAAAAGGAGTATCTGAGCTACTCCACCCTAACATTTGGATACGGCTTCCTTGAAAGGGGAATATAAACTCTGGCATGACTCCTCCCTCTGTGGGTGGGAGGCCTGTCAGGGGCCGGTACCCTTGCAAGGGGTGCACCTGAGTCCCAGCTTGCTCAGCTGTGGGTGACTGGGGGTGGGCAGACCCTCCCCCCGCTCAGGGCCACACCCCACATTCCCAGCCTTAGTGAGGAGCGAGACAGGAAGTGGAGAAGGGAAGTGGATCTGCTTTGGCCAGTTCCCCATCTGAGGGTGACACACGACAGGCCTTAGGGGCGCAGGCCAGGGCAACTGGAATCCCTGTGGGTTTTGGCAAAATGGCAAGTACGTAGGAGTTTGGGATTTGGAGTCTGAAAGACTAGAGTAAATTGTCAGTCCTGGCTCTGCCTTGGACAACCTACTTAACCCCTCTAAGCTCTGTTTCCTCAAGTGTTAAACAGGGCTAACGATAGGAACCATATTATTACTTCTAGATGGCGCTCTAAGCTGTTTGGTCAAGTGAGAAACAGGCATTTCTCTGGCTGTGGCAACATCCACTTATACCTATGTGAATTCACCTCTTGGCTAATGAGGAGGTGACAAGATGGCATCTGATGTGAGTTTGTATCCCACCTCGCTCTAGAGGCAGTAGCAGCTAGGGGAGACAGTCCATGTCTGCTCCTCTGGAGATGCCCTGGAGGGGACCCAAGGGGCTTACCAGGACCTCGGATTTCACAGTTGGCCTGTAGACGAAGTTGGGCTCCTGGTGGACCATGACAGGTTTGGAGATGGTGGACACGCCAGGGCCTCGTGGAGGCTGTGGGCTTGGGCAAAATGTCTATGGGGTTAGTTTAAAGAGAGACCCATGTGAGGTCATGGCCCGGGTGGCCCAGGCCAACCACAGCACTTTGACACACAGGCAAATTCACACCATGCACTGAGCTGGCCTGGTCCGTTCACCCTGCCGGATGTCCTAGGGACGGGGACAAGAAGTCCATTGGCCACAGTGTGTCCTGAGGCCACAGAAACTATTGGGTGGTTCTGAGGAATCAGGGACTTGAGCCAGAGCTTGCTATGGGGGCGCCAGCGGGCACTGTCAGTCAGAGGATACTTTCAAGGCTCTCTCTCAGTGGCCACGGCTGCCATCCAGCTTCCTCTCTCCCAAGGGAGACAGTTGCAGTTCCCGGACTGCGCATGCAGCATCCGCTGTTCCTGGTGGGTGGGCACAGAGGTGGGGGTTTGGGAAGGAGGACCAGTAAGTGCGGCATCCAGGAGAGCTAATGCAACACGTCTGCTTTGCTCTAACCCACTTGATCATCTTGGGCAAGACAAATCGGGTCACAGCCCTGCCCCAAACCCTTCACGGGTCCCCACTGACCACTAAGCTCCTTGGCTCGACCCCCATGGGCTTCTCTACTCTCCTTGGCAGCCTCATCCCCCACTCCTCGCCCTTCTCACACTGCCTAACTTGAGCCTCCAAAATGCCCGGTTTTCTTGCCTTCAGGGTTTTTTACCTGCCCAGGTGTTAGCTTGGGTATCACCACCTTTGGGGACCATTCCCTGAGCTTTTCCTCTCCACCCCCTCCCCTCAACATAGCACCTGTGCTTCCCTCATCTGCCCTGGTAGTGTGGGAGTTTCCTGCTTACTTGTCTGTCCTTCCACCAGACAGTCTCAGACAGGGACTGGGCTGCCTATTTTGTGGTGGTTCTCTGGTGCCCAGCACGGTGTCTGGCATATAGTAGGTGCTCATTAAACATGATACCTGAGTAAACGAATGACTCAGTATTATGGTGGGTGTATGGGGCAGTGCCTGGGAGTACACGTGGCTCTGAAAACCTTCCCCTGGCAGGTGCCTGTGTGGCAGGCACAGGTGCCGACCTGATACAGGTGTTTGTTTCCACCACCTGAGGCCTGCTGGTGGCGGGGCTGACTGTGCAGATGTGTGATGGTCCACACGTCCTACTGCAGCACTGATGACCACTCGCCAGTAGCATGCAGGGAGGAGAAGGTTGGGCAGGGTCAGCGGTGCATGGGCCGAAGTGCTGACACGAGCAGGATGAAGCTAACCAAAAGAGCTGACCCCTGGCCTCCGCATCAGGGACAACACTGGCTTTGATGTCACTTAAGAGATTTAGGGTCCAGTTCTTCAGAGGCTCCTTGTGTGGGGAGAGTCTCTTTTAACCTTCTCTCTGCTCTGATCAGGAACTAACAGTGGGAACTTTGTGATGCCTGGAGAAATCCAAGAAAGTTGGACCCTGTTTTTGAATCTTGACCCTGACTCAAAAGGTTGCAGTTTTCCTCCGATTTCACGTTTGCAGCTTCACCCAATTTGTCTTGTACCCTGATCTGTCACTGAGCGTAGGTAATGTCTATTGAGCACCTCCTACGTGCCTGCCACTCTCCCGAGTATTAACTTAGAATGAATTCATGTATTAACTCATTTGATCCATGTCATAAGTAGGTGCCGTCAGCATTCCCATTTTATGGACAAGGGTACCTAGGTTCGGATAGATGAAATAACACATGCCCAAAGCCATCTAGCCAGTGACTGAGCCAGGATTCAAACCTGGGTAGTTCCTTCCTGTCATCGTTATGTCCCCTGCACCTGCAATGCCCTTCTCCCATCCTCCATGTATCACCATCCCTCAAGGCTCAGCTCTACAGAGGCGCCTTCAACTTCCCATTAGAATGAATCTCTCCCACAGCACCTAGCCTCTGACAATTTTACAGCTGCATCCTGCCTGGTCAGCTGCTAATCCTTCAGATAGCAAAGTCCTGGAGAGCACAGGTGGGCCAATTGCCTCTGTGTCCGCTTCAGCACAGCTCCCCAGTCCCACACACGGAAGCACAAGGAAGGTGCTCAACTGATTACTGAGTTGAATTTGTTGAGGGAAAGCTGCTGCCCCTCTTGGTGGGGGCCACTCACAAGAAGGATGTGGGCCTCTTTGCCAGGCTAACTCAGCCCCTGCAAACTGCGCTGCCTGGGCTCTGGGGCAAGACATCCTTGGAACAGACAGACTTCTCTCTGCCAGAGCTCAGGGCTCAGGACCCCACCGGGAGTCCCTCTGAGAGTGCCCTGCTGGCAGCTGCAGCCTCGTCAGCGTCCGGCACTTCCTTCATTCCCACATTCCTTCCCCCAAGCGCCCCTGAATGCCCTGAGATGCTTATTCTGCACTTCATGCAGGAACTCAAATCCATGCAGGAAAAGTTAATAAAAACAACTGATCGGGAACCACTGACTAGCCTCCCCGCAAATCCCCACTCTTAGCTGACATGCGCTGCTGTAGTTCTGACTAGAGTCTTAGCCTCACAGCTACTGGAGCAGAGAAATATTTTGTTTTTCCCTCCAAAGGATCAAAGCTCCATCTCTTCCTTGGGGATCGCCTCTTAGGCTTTGGGTTAAGAACAATTAATGAGAAACACGTCTTTTTGAGAATGATCACTGTTCTCCCTGCTGACATCCAGGAAAAAGATCCCTAATCTTTTAGTAGTAAATTTGGAGCTTTCTAGGAACTATCCATTTTCATTTTTTCTGTAGCTGGAAGCTGGCCAGAAATTTATGGGCATTGTGCTTCAAGCTAACGCAGTTGGCTAGTGCCATAGAAAATGGCACAGTGATGCCCTAATTACTGGACAGTGTTATCACCTCATTTACAGAGCCTAATACTGCTCCCCTGCTTCCCATCCCCCAGAGAATTCATTTCCCATGTTCAAGGCTTTCTGAGCTAATATCAAGAAACAACTGGCTGTCATATAAGTAGAGCTCTGGCTCTTCATTAACACAGCCTTGCA
The DNA here is from genome assembly GCF_963455315.2 of Globicephala melas. Lineage (NCBI taxonomy): Eukaryota > Metazoa > Chordata > Mammalia > Artiodactyla > Delphinidae > Globicephala > Globicephala melas. Next base: position 38,213,755 of record NC_083321.1, on the reverse strand, counting down.
AATACTACATTGAATGTTACCAGCCCATACTAGCCAAGTGGAGCAAAGAGAGAGCAATCAACACTGATACAATGTTGCTCATCCCCACTATCACAGGCAATTCACCACACAATACAGCACTTCAAAATCAGCAGAAACCACACACATGCAGGACATCCACGACATGCAGGCTGGGGAGCTTGTTCTTGGAAAATGGGGTGGGGGGATGCTTCTTCCCGTCTCCACTCACAGGAACAGAGGAGGGCGTGGGAAACAGAAGCCCGGCCCACTCTTCCTGCTTCCCAGCATAGCATGCAGAACAGAGGTAGTACCTTTGGGGTGGGTGGGAAGCTCCGTTCAGGGACGGGAGAGCTGGCCGGCTTCCCACTGTGGTTCTTTGCCTCCCAGTCCTCTGCTGGATTGCCTGTCTCCCCAGCGCGGAAGGGGTGGTTGCCTAGTGCCTCTTCCAGTGCCGAGGGCAGTGGGCGGGTAGGAGTGAGGTCTTGCGTAGGAATGGATGGTGGGGGAGGGATGGGAATGGGGGGTGGAGTGCGTTGCACCCAGGGTGAGGATGAGGCACTCACGTGGCCTGATGAGGGAAGGACAGGGGGCGCGGGGACCTTGGGGGGTGGGTTGCAGGGTGGAGGGTGGGGCATCACAGGCAAGGCAGAAGCAGTCTTGGGGGGATAGTGGAACATGTCCAAGGGGATGTCATCCAGGTCAGTGGTGTGGAGGTGCAGCCCACCTGCGAAGCGTCTCAGGGGTGGGGCCAGGGGAGACACAGAAGGCAGGGAAGGCGGGAGCCCTGTGGTCATCTGGGGGGTTGCAAGGAAGTTCTGTAACTGCTTAGTGCCCCACTTCACAATACATCGAGTATAATGCTCATCTATTTGTTTCTCTTGCTGCTGAAGACCCAGCACCCTCAAGCCAGAACCATGGGGGTGTCACTTCTCTGCCACCTGGGTGCCCAGCTGATCCCATACGAGGTGGCCAGTAGGGAGTGCCCAAATGCAGGGGAGCCCCAAGTTATGTGGGTGGTAAGAAGGCGACCATATAATCCATTAGATGACCAATTAGATGACCAATAGTCATCTAAACTGGAACACACTTGACAGTGAAAAGGACATCTGAGTAGTTATGCCAGGACAACAGGCCTAACCGGGATCATCTCAGATGAGCTGGGACTTAGTGGTCACTCTGGAAATAATCCCAGAAATACAGACATGCCCCCCTCCTCAAGAGAGGAAGGGGGAGTGGGCTGGTTGGCGGCCCTGGACAGTGAAGCTTGCCAGTGGCCATCTTGCCTCCCGCTGTCCCCAGGGTGGGTCTATGTGGAAAGAAGGGCTCTGTTACCTCTGAAATCTCAGTATCAGCAGAGGAAATCTGCTCAAGGCGCGTCTGACAGAGCCTTTCCACCCAATATTGAATCTTTTCCGATTCCTCAAGGTCTTCCCGCTCTGTCTCCGATACCTGGGACCCAAGGCCGGCGCAAAATGGAGAGGACAGAGGGCACACTTGAGTCACATGTGGGCGGCACACTCAAATCAGAACAGAAGCACTTCTTAAAAAAACCCAGAGAATTGTTGGGTGTGTCAATTACCTAGAAAAAGCCCCAGGCTTGTTCCACCTGGCCCCAGAGGAGGTGGAGATAAGGGGGAGGGGGTGTTAGGGTGTTGGGCTAGCTAACAGCAGGTGTAGGCAAAATCGGAGAAGGAGCTCGTGCATTGCGTGGGATTAGCTGGCCCCTAGGATCCCCACCAACCCTGAGGCTCTTATGATTCTCCAAGTACGGTCCTTTTATAGGCTCTCAGCACCTCCCAAGAGTTCAGCTGTACTCTTTTTCATCTCCCCTCCAGGCCGCCTTGTCCTCAGGAGCACAAGCTCAATTTTATCTTTAATCTTTTAGCTAATTTGCTCCTAATGAGAGATCTAATGCACTTCACATTTTTCAGGACTTCTCTGGATTTGTAATCTAATCAGTTTGGCATTCTGATTCATGGAAGCATTAAAGAGAAGCGAAACCAGTTAATATCTCCAACAGCTAGGGAGTTACCTAGGAAACAGGAATATGCTGGAAGACTACTTTTGACATGTCTTGAAGGGGACAGCCTTAGATATATTCCTGGGTTGAAGAGGTCTAGAGGTTTCAGACACATCTCATGTTGATGGGAGCAGCCTCAAACTCACAGCCTGATTAATTGGGGGATGACCTCAGACCCCCCACCTGCCTAAAGGGGTTAGCTTCAGACCCATACCCTCAGACACAAGGCAGACTGGGGAAAACGGGTCTTGGATTCATAACCTGGGTTGGGGAGGGGGTTGTCAAACTGTCAAACTGACACAGATCTAATGACAGGTGGGTAGAAGGCTAACTTCAGATCTACAGCTGAACAGAGGGTTAGCCTCCGACTCAAACCCTGAGCAGGGAGGGCAGCCTCACAGCCACACGGAGGGTGGAGCGGCCTAGCCTTGCGCTCATACTCTGGTTGGGGGTGATGGGAGTAGAGGACAGACTCAAATTTCTAACCACATGTATAGAGGCTAACCCGAGACCTACAATCTGGGCAGAGAGGCCCCTGAGCAAGCGGGCCCGTCTCGATCCCAAACGTACACTAAGCCAGAGGCTAGTCTCAGATGACTCTGGGTAGGTAGGAAGATGTCACTCTCCAGCCTGGGGAGGAGGCCAGGCTCACTCCATCCTTGGACTGCATTTGGGAAGAGCAACTCCATCTGGTTCCCTGAGAGCGTGGTGGGGACCAACCAAACTGCCCCAGGAAAGCTCACCAGGCCTGGGAGCAGGACACATACCTCCTGGGCCAGCCGGTTGATCTTCAGTTGCTTTTCCTTCTCTAGCATTTCCTCTTTCTCTTTGTAAAGCTTTTGCTCAAATTCCAGTTCCTTCTTATTCTTTCTCAACTCCTGAAGGCTATCATACTTGGCTTTCTTCTTATCCTTTCCTTTCTGAGCAGATGTGGCATTGTTTATAAGACAAGGGTTACAAGGTAGTGTTGACACTGGCACAGCACAGCAAACAGGGCATTCAGTCTTCAGACAACAGCAGGCAACCACCCCACGGTGAGCCCCTCCCCTAGCTCTGCCCCACCACACTGGGCATTGGACTTAAGGTTAAGGACAGGCAGGACGCTGCTACCCATCACAGAGTGAGACACATTTCCCTGTGCCAGCCAGAAGAACTGGCTTACTAGTTCACTAACAAGCTGTGTGACCTTGGTTAAGTTCCTTAACCTCTCTGGGCCTGGTTTATCTCATCTCCAAAATGGGGGAAATACCTACCCCACAGGTTTGCCATTCAGAGCCAATGAAATAACATCTATGAAAGAGCTTCGTGAGTTTCAAAGCGCTGTATTTTAAAAAGCATTGTATTTCTTAGTAACTGGGCATATGCCTTCTCCAACAACTGGATGTCAGACATCACAGGTGCATCCTGGTAGATTCTAGAGAAAATCTGGGACAGATCCCCGGTCCTGAGCTAGAGGAGAAGGGTGTCAGCCTCCGACCTGGGAGCCCAGAGCCAGGGACATCAGATTTTGTCCTGATGCTTAAACTCCAGACCATTTCATCCTGGAGAGTCCAAATCCACTGTTCCCTCTGAACTAGTCTCCTGAACTGAGGACTAGACAGAAACTACAGGACTGGGAGATGGTGGGCAGGAGAAGGTAGGGAGGATGGCCTAACTGCTCTTCACTGGCCATCAGGGTTGAAGAGGACTGGGGGAAGGAGATGCAGGGCAAACAGACTTCTTTTTCCTGTTTGAATTAGACCACAACGTCTGCCTTCCTGGTTGCTTCTCCCATGGGCTTGCAGGGAAGCCAGGGAGTAAGGAATGAAGAAAATTAAGATTTATGGACTACCTATGTGCTAAGGGATTAAAAGCTGATTATCTCATAAATACATATTACCCCCTTCTGATGAAAGAGCCGAGGTTCAGAAAGGTGAAGTCCCTTGCTGGACGTCAAACATCTAGTAAGTGATGGCGCCAGAGTTTGGACCTGAGCTTCCCCACGGTGCTCTGATGAGCTGGGGGCAATGGAGCACGGTAGGAGGGAGCGTCAGACCCCATCACACAGCATGGAGCACAGGGGCCAGCAGAGAGAGTCAACACTCTTGGGAGGGAGGAAGCCTGCACGTTCATTGAGCTCACCCCCAAACCCACGAGGCTTCCTAGGGCCTGCTCTCAGAATTCCTGAATCATCCCAGCATCCAAGGCCAGGAAGGAGGAATTGACTTTCCCAGCAATGGACACACAACTTTGTCCACAGCTGGAGGGGCATGATGGGTCATTATGGACATGTGACCGAGTCATTCTGCCTCCCCTCCTAAAGACTACCCCCACCTCTGTGCACAGGTTCCCCATCTAGGATATGGGGACTCACCCCCAGAGCAGTCTGTGAGCCACTTGAGAAAATGGTTTTCACTACTTCAGAGTTCTGCTTGATTCCTTCCTACCCCGTTCACTAGACTCTCAGCTCAGTTGATAGATGAATCCCTACTATCATATTATCAATTCAGACAATTCCCCAAGAGGAGCCAGAAACATTCTACCCAATGGCAGCTTGCTAGACTAAGGGCATGGCCTCTCACAGGGACCATCATAATAGGCATGGCCATTCTACTAGTTTAAAAAAAAACACCAGTGTTAAGATTTTAGAGCTAGGGCTCCTGGGTGGGGCAGGCAGAGATGACAGTTTCTGTCCCATTCCCAAGAAAAAAGTACCTGCTTACGGATGCAGAAAGGCAAGCTGCCCCACAGCATTGCCTACTGATCACACACTAGCCTTCTCCATACGTGTTACTTAGCTGTGTGTGAATCTGCCTGCCTGCCAGATGGCGGGCTCCTACAAGTAGGGCTGGTCTCCGTGATTTACTCAAGCCGTCCTGGGAAAAGGATTCAGTCAGAAACATGAATCCTTCAGGCGCTGGAATAGACTTTGTGAGGTCACAGGCCTGGGCGCCTTGAGACCCAGAGGGCTCAAGAAGACACTGAATAGTTATCTTTTCAAATAAGGGGAACTTTTTGCATTGCTGATCAAGGCCATAGAGGGCCACTTGTATTACCTGGGGACTTCGCTCCAGCTGCTGGGAGACAAAGCATCTCACATGACTCTAGAAAAAATGTCAATGGATTTTCAGAGCCAGCATGAGGGACATGATTCTGTTGTCCTTTAGCTGTCAGTTAAATTCATGGCAGATATTCCTTCTGGTCCAGACTGAGAGGAGAGGCAGATGGGGTGGATGCGCTCTTGTTTCTACCTAGATGCAATTTTTCTCTCTTTTGGAAATGAAATGAAAAGCAAAACACCAGCCATTTCTGGAATGACTGGACTAATGAATAGAGGAAAATAAGCTTTCCTATTCACCAAGAGTGATTTTCGAGTGACATGATTTCTGATGGGAGGTGTGTGTGGAGGAGAGGCTAGTTCTTTTACATTTATCTAGTTATTAGTGCCTGGAAAAGATTTTACCTGTACATCTCCTTTTATTATTTTTTCAAATAAAATCCTCTGTGTGCGTGTCTCATAACCTGCACCCAACTTGATTTTTCACTGTCTGACCTTGGCTTCTGGTCTTGGCTTCTGGTTCTACTTGACAGAGAAACAAAGCAGAAGTTTCCTGCCATGGCTCTGTCCTGTCCCGTGCCCAGTGGGGCTGGTGCCGACCCAGCAGTGCCTGATGGTACCTGGGAAGGTCTCAGCCCATGAATACCTCCCCCACGATGCCACTGTGACAGCGCCCTGCCATCTGACATCAGTCTGACAGAGAGGCACAGACAGGGTTAGCCCCCCACCAGTGAACAGGCGGTCACACTGTTGAGAGACGACAGGAGAAGAAACAATGTTTGGAAAAGGTCAAAACCAACAGCAAACTCAGCAGCAAACAGCACCCAGTCCTGGCCTACCTTCCGGATGGTTGGGAATTTGCCATCGTAGCGATAAAACCATCCAAAGGCTATAAGAACACAGAGAACAAAGCAATGAGATGCAGTTCAGCTCAGCCAGAGCATCCGTGGGCAGCAGCCAGGAGGAGTTGGGTTCCCAAGGAACTCGCGGCTTTGTGAGATGAAGAGCAGCCTCGGCAAATTCAACAGCAGAACCGCACCCTCTATCTGACTCTCCACTTACCTGGCCTCACCTGGGTTGTAAAGCAGGCCAAAGACCACCTGAGAAAGGGCCCGATTCCCAGGCCCCGGGCCACTGTCAGCTGCCTCCCCCAGGACACTGGCTTCAGCAGTCAGTGCCAGAAAGTCAAAGAGAAAGCCCCTTGTAGAAGGATGTGCTTTTCCCCATCACAGCCACAGTCTGCAAACACAAAGCCCCATTGAACAAGGCCTCTCCTGACTGGCGTCAGGTTCCTCCATCCAAGAAACAACCCGAAACAAAAGGGAGCCTGGGTCTCTGCCTAGAACGACTGTCAGACAGAACAAAACTGTCTTGTCTCACAGAGCAGGCCACGTCCTCTGCTTTCAACCGCGGAAGAGAAGGCTCTGGCAGGGTCAGCTCAGGGAAGGACGCTCAAGCAGCAGTGGGCAGGAGATCTGCCCCCAGAAAAGCATATCCCCACCCAGGCCAGATCACCAGCCCCCTGCCTTCCCCAGGCAACAGCATGACGGATGGGCTAATACCTCAAGGCTGAAGCTCCCTGGCCAGAAGTGATGGCTTAATTACCCACCCTTGACCAGCCTGAGCTCTGGAACAGGATCTAGAAAGCCCCCTGCTAGACCCAGCACTATCCTCCTAGTTGCTGGATGTTGGGGAGGTCTAGGGAGTCTTGGGGGAGAGGCCAGAGCAGCAGAGAAAGAACTTAGGCTTGGGTAGTATTAAATATTTGAACCAGCAGTTCCAGCTGACATTTCAGCCTGGCCGTGAGTCTTGTCCTTAAGGTATTGTATGCAGTGCTTGGACCAAGCCGGGGCTTGGAGCAGCTTCCCGGACTCCAGGAGTCCCTACCACATATTGGACCCTCAGAGCTAGGTGTCTGCAGGGCTGGCAGGAGGAGGCGGGCAGGGCAAACAGAGCAGCAAGGCCAGGGAGCGAAGCGGGGGCCGCAAACCTGCTCTCCCTGCTTTTCCGTGCCTCCGTCCAGGTCATCTGCTGGGTCAAACTCGGGGTCCACTCCCAGATCATCTACCCGGGAAAAGAGGAGGAAGGAAGCTGGTGAACCAAGAAGGACTTGGGAGATCAAGAGGCCAGAGGTGCTTGGGGGTGCCTGGGGGCCTGTGACCAGCTTACTCCATGGGAGAGCTGGGAGGTCAGGGACGACAACAGGGCTCAGGAATCTAGAGCAAAGGTTTCTTGCTCTGGGATGGTGCGTGCAGTGCTTTCAACCTTGGTAGTTCTCATTTCTCCATCTGTAAAATGGGCTCACAACAGGGGCCTCTGATCTGACAGCAGCATGAGAACCATTTTGCAGGGCGTTTGGTTGAAACAGGAGGTGCAGTACTGATGACAGGAATATCTGAGTATTATACACGTTTGATGCCAAGGGCTTGCAATGGGAAACAGATCCTCCCAGCTTCTTCTCACCACCCTTAGAGCTCTGGGTCCCCAGGGAATGTCAGAACTGTGTGTGTGGGTAGCAGACGGAAGTTTGGGATCCTGAGGAGGTGAGGAGGTCCCAAGGGGTAAAAGAGGCGCGTGTGCTTAGAAAGACATGAATTCTGACCTAATGTGGAGAATAGCAAACTGTCCTTTCCAGTGATTTCTAACCTGGACTCTGGCCTCCCTGGGGCCCTGGAAAGTAGTGTTTGAGTCTGCTATGAGCTGCTTATTAATATTTCAAACTATTAATTAGAAGAGCTGGCCTATTAACCTATGAAAAGGCTATACGTAAGTTCCTTTGCTTTTGCCTCGGTTTATATTTACTCAACAATGGAACACTGATGCTTTCTTGCTAACAAGAGGGACTGCTTAATAAAACAGTGAATACAAATGATTACTTAATAGTGTAGTAGGAAAAAACTCAACTTCCAAACCATGGGGTCTAATGGGATTGGGGGCTAATAGATGGGGTCCTTGATGAGAAGGCTGGAAAGCTCTTATTTAAACTTCTTATCTTTCAAGCCTCCTTCCAGCTCTGGGAACCTTAATTACCCCTCTGCCCCCTTTTGCTTTTGCTAAGGAAAGCTATTCTGGGGCCTCTGTGACTGTACGTCCTGGCTTTGAGGGCTCAGTGCAATGTTGAGGTTCTGCTCAACATTGAGGTCGGTCGTGGGTAGGCAGGCAGAGCCCCTGGGAAGCAGGCGGGGAGGGGAGCAGTCAGTCCCCCCTGATCATTAGGATGAGTGGCTTCGTTTTCCAGGCAAGAGATGCTTCACACTCTTTCCTGTCTGTTCAAAAATGCTGGCTCCACACAGGCACAAGACACCTGAGTCAGGTAGAACCTGTCAGCTGACTGGACCCCCAGATTGAAGAGTGGTCAGGGAGGGGCTGGCTGCAGCCTGGCCTGTCGGCCCTAAAAGGCAGAGACCATTCCAGCCTTCGAGGAATGGGGAAAAGGTGGGAACTGAGCTGGCCCAGAGGCCTTCCTGCACTTCCTGCCTAATCTCCAAAGTAAAATTAAACTGCCGATGCAGATGCAAATGGATGGTGGTGGCCTGGCTGCCTCAGCTCAGGCCGGCAGAGCCTGGTCCTCAATCACTTGCTTCCTCCCGTTCCCTTAGAAGACATTTGCATCTCCAGCAAAGGGAAAGCTTTTGCTCCTTTTATTCAAGAAGCTTGATTTGGTCGAAAAGCACTGAATAAATAGCTAGAGAAAGGGCTTTTATTTTTCACAGTTCCTGAGAGGGTGTGTTTGCTTTGAGGCCAAGACCCAATTTCTAGGAAGGTACTAAATTGACTAGGATTACTTTCATGAGAAGCAATTAAAATCGATTTCTCTCTTTCGGAAGCTCCTATTTCACTCCAAAGAACAAATTAGCTACCTGTCTAAGGCACAGATTATTCGCCGGGAATCTAGCTCTGGCCACATCCTCAACTCATACCAAATGTCATGGGGGCGGCTGATGAGAAAGTGCTTTGTCCTTCGGAGAGGATCCGAGATGACATTGCCCCGGTTCCAGCAAGAAATGTGCTGGGAGATGCTTGCCCTGCACCAGCGAGGGGTGACGTGGAACCATCCAGATGCCCTGCGCCTCTTGTTGACTCAAGTGGCCTGGGTTGGCAAGTTGATGTCCCTCTAGGGCTCGAGTATGATTCAAAGTTGGGGCCAAAGCTGTCCGGACCCCATCACAGGATCCCAAATGGCTGCTGCACAGGGGAAGTGGGGGAACCTTGGTGCTTAGGTGCAGACTTGCCTCATACTGGGAGGGTCCAAGGTCGGCTGAGCGCAGTCAGCTGGAGTGGAATCTGCCTTGTGTCAAGTACAAATCGAAACAGCTGTCAAGTCAGCGAGTAAAGGCCCAACCAGGCATCCTGGACCTGTGACTGCCACGGCCCCCCAAGCTGCCTGGCTCCTGGCTCCCCACCACTACCCCACTGAAGAAGCACTGAGACTGAGCCCCCAACCCTGCCCTGGTGGTGTGAGCTGCCCCTTGTAGAGACGTGACATTCTGGGAGTTGGGGTGGAGAGCAGGTGGACGGGGGAGCACGTGGTGGGGGCCTGGACTGCAAGTGGACATGGGAACACAGGACAGAGGAAGAAAGGAGATGGGAAGGGCAGAGGTTGCTGAGGCCCAAGGATGGCTGCAGTTTGGTGCCTGGGAGTGTCACACAGTTCTCTCCCCGGCTCCATCCTCGGAGTGGCATGACTGCAGTCCACACACAGGGATGCAGGTGGTAGGGGCACTTCGGTAAGCTCCTCCTGCAATTGCTCACCAGCCTTGGACCACCAGAGTCCTTCTCTCACGTGAGCCCCTTCCCCTCTTTCTTGCTGTTTTACCCCAGCCCCAATTCAGAACCGGGCAAGAGGAGGACACAACACCTGACACACTAGGATGATAATCCCATCAGCAGTTCGCTTTTGCCACAGCTCTCCAGCTCTTCTTCAGAAGTCCAAGGGCACATGCCTGAGTCTGTGTCATGGGGGAGAGCCTGGCAGCAGGCCCCCAGGACAAGGAAGGCAGGCAGATCCCAGCCATCCCAATGCCCTGGCAGACAGCTCCTGGCAACTGGCTGCCCCTCCATGAAGAGAGAGCCATGGCCTGTTCACCTGGGCAGGTGGTGGTGAGTGGCGGGAGACCTCTATCTTTGTCTAGACATCCCCAGCCCCAGAAGGAAGCCCCCTCTCCCCTGGCACATGATACATACACTTTGGCTTGCGAAGGGGTACTGGGTGCAACTCGGTGGTGATGGTTTTAGACGACAGGAGCTGTTCCTTTGAGCCCCAGTCTTCTTCCCACTGCTTCTTAAAATTCTCTTCCTCCTCCACGATCCTGAAATAAGACGCCTGTGACTGGAGTCAGAACCTTTGCAGGCCTGCCTTCTGCCTATTGGGGAACGTCAACCAGCCTGGGGAGAAGCCACGTGGTTGTAGCTGTGACGAAAACGAGTCCCTGGCACTTGTATTCTAAATCAGGTGTGAATGCCACCCTGACAGTTACAAGACTGTATTCCAGTTACCCTAATATGATGGGTTTTACTAGGATTATGGAATGACCACAAATAAAGGACGGTCCACAAGGGGACAAGAGGGCCAGGTAAACTGGGCCTGGAGGTGGCCTCTGGGGCCGCACTCCCGCGAGTACACTCACGTCCACGCACAGACATGTGTGTGCAGACACATGGGGCCAAGGCACTCACTGTTCCATCTCCTTCCGGTATCTCTCATTTTCCTCTGCTGCCTTCTGGGCAATTTCCTTTTTCCTTCTGAAACACAAATGCAAGTTGGCATGTTGGAGTCTATGTCAGAGAAGTTAACTCTTCCTTGCAGCTAACCTCTGATTTGAGAAAAGTTTTAAATATTCCTTCCAGGCTCCTTTCCAAGGATGCCTGGACCAAATTTGGATGCTGGGAAAGAGGATCCAGAAAAGTCTGGATCCTGTGCTCTTGTGTGGTTTCGTCTGGCACTGCTGAGCAGAGATTCTGCACTGCGGGAGACTGGAGGCAGTTCAGTGCAGGCCACATGCCATGCAGCCACCTCTAAACACCAGCATAAAGTGACTGACTGAGTGAGGTCCTCCCAGAGGAGGGCCCCAGACCCCAGGGGCAAAGCCGGGGCTGCTAAGCAAGGCCAGAGTAATGGGCAGAGGTACCACCCAGGGTGGTTCTTCAGGCAAATTCTGTGAAGGGAGAGGTGGAAAGATCCTGTCCACTTTCCTTTCCCAAATTCTTATTATGCTCATAGAATGTATCTGGATTGGGATTTTGACAATAGTTTTTGACTTATGAATTCTCTCAGTCATCATCCCAGCCACTCTGGGGTTGGTGGGGGGTAGTTCTGATCACCATAGATGGGGCAGCCAAACTGCCTGGGTATGAATTCCACAGCTTAGCCATGTCTGACTTTGTACACAAGTGGTGTAACCTCTCTGAGTCTCAGTCTCCTCACCTATAAAATGGGTTAATACCATCTATCTCCCAGGGCTATTATGGGAATTCAGTTGAGGAACGTAAACAAGGCCCTAATACAATGCCAGCCACATGGCTGGCACTTGACAAATGTTAGTTATTGCTAGTAGCATCCTATTTTCCATATTCCTGGGTCTTGGAAATCAAGGGCTTTCCTTGGCAAGGAGGGAGGAGCCTCATGGTCTGGAGGCAGGGAATGCTTCCACTGAGCATCACTGAACCCATCCGGTCTGAAGACAGGCCTCGAGGGAGAGAATGAAGTCAGCTCAGGATGCAGTGGGCAGGAAGAAAGGCAGGTGGGATGGTACAGTGGTCTGGGAGGGCAGGGCAGGGGCCTCCTGGCTGGCCACACTCACTGCCGCTCCATCTCCTGCTGCTCCCGGAGGATCTTGTTGGATTCCATCGCCAGCCGCTTCTGCATCAGAAGCTCCTGTCGCTGCAGCTCGCGCTGCCGGAACTCTTCCAGCCGCTCCCGGTCTGTCATGAACAGCTCCCGGCCCTCATGGGGAGAAAAGAGGCACCTTGCTCAGTCCCCTGGGAACCTAGAAGTCCACTGCCAGAGTTTGAGGGCCAAGATTTGGGTTGCCTTCTCATCTCCGTGGCCCCCCATGTCAGGCATTGTGGCTCCTGCTCTGTCTGACCCAAGCTTCTGGCTGGGCAGAAATCCTCCCCAGCTGCTATCAGAGCTTCAGGGAAGGAGACCCCTTGGCCTTTCCCACGAGTGTGTGTCAGAGATCAGGGGTCTGAGCAGCTGGGCTGCAGGTCAGGGGTCATGGGGCCCCCACCAGCTCGTTCTGGACTTACAGCTCCGGCTACGATGGAGATGGTCAGGCTGCGGCTACTCTTCAGCACGTTCACGGCCTGTGGGGACAGGCAGATAGTCAGCTGAGACCTGACAGATCAGAGTAGTTGAGGCCTCTGGAGAGCACAGAAGGTTTCAGACATTGTGGCAAGGGGGACGTAGGTGAGAAGAGGACAGCAGAGAGGATCGCAGCCAGAAGGTGAAAAACCCACATCTCACCTCCTTGTGGTCCAGGTTGGAGAAGTCGATGCCATTGACTTCGACAATCTGGTCCCCTGGCTGGTGGAGAAATGGAGAGGGATCAGCATGCTTGTATTATCTGTACACTCAGTCTGTTGGAAGAGCTCCCCCTGGAGGTCAGCATCAGACGTTGGGTCTTCAAGTAGCTGTACCTCAACTCTTCCGAAAGAGCAGAGTTCCAATAGGGTCCTCCCAGGGCTCCTCCACCCCATATCTCTTTCATCAGTTGTCAAATATTACACCTTTATAAGTTCATTACTTTGGCTGAATTTACGACATTTGCTTTAAAAACTCAGTTTGTAGACTTACGAGCCTTTAAGCTTCTCATATAGTAGATTCTGTGTGGAGTCATAATAATAATTAGTATAATAGCTAACGTTAATCGATCCCTCAGTAGGTACCAGACACAGTTCTAAGCACATGTATTAATACATTTAATCTACACAATGACCCCAGAAGGAAGGCTAGTACCCCCATTTTACAGGATAGGAAACTGAAGCAGAGAAAGAGGAAATAACTTGTCCAAAGAAGAGGTTAAGAGTTCTATCTAGCTCTGGAATCAGACCACCTAGGTTTGAATCCCAGCCCTGCCATACTACGTACATGATCTTGGAAAGATCTTTCTCTGGCTCTCAGTTTCCTCATCTGTAAAATGAGGCTAACGATAGTACCTAATTTTCAGAGTTCTTATACATTTTAAAGGGCTTAGAACAATGTCCAATCCAGTTAACGCTCAATGAATGTCAATTCTGATTATTATTACTACATCCCAAGCTCAGGACCAAAGGCTCTCAGAGCTGGAGAAGGGCTGGAGAAAGGCTCAAATGTCACCCGCTCTGTGAAGCCTTCCCTTTGGGGGTTAGTAGGAATCATCAGCCAGTGAGTGTTGAGAGAGGGCTGTGTGGGAAAGCACGTGCTCCATCCCTGTGCGATCACAGTCTGACCCTGCACCCCACAGGGGCCCCACTGGGGCAGGCCCAGGGTCACTCACCTCCAGCCCCACCTCAGCAGACAGGGAGCCAGGCTTCACGTGGCTGATGAAGATGCCAGGTTTCTGGATGGGGCCGCTGGAAATGCTGTGGGAGATTCGGGAGGTGAGGTGAGCCTCTGCTCCTCAGTGCTTGCTCATTTGCAATGACCGGCCCCCATGCCTGTGTGTCCAGGTCACGCATGAGCTCAGTACCCAAGCCCTCTGTCATCTACCTGTTCAGCCTCTGTCTACCTGTCCAGCCTCATTTCCCTGTGGCAACTACCAACAGAAAGCTACGTCTAATTCCCCCTACCCAACCTCTCATCCAACCTATTGCATATGCTGTTTCTTCTCTCTTTCTAGCATTTTCCTATGCATTCCTCAACACTCAAATGTTATCTCCTCTCCAAGGTTTTAACCAATCTCCTTATTCTATCCCCTGACTAAGCTGGTTGCTCCCTTCCCCGTGCTCCTAAAACACCTACAGCAAGGATGGCACTTGTACTGTTTGTTAATGTCCCCTCCCAGATCTGTGGCAGATATCACTAATCAATCGCCACACTCTTTTCCACCTACGCCTACATACAGCATTAAAGTTCTTTTCAAAATAGTACTCCAGGGCAGCCACCACTAACTGACTAGAGAGAGCACAGGACGGAAAACTTATTTGCCACCCCTGACCCAGAATGCAGCTCCGTGACAGAGTCCCTCAATACTGGAACTATTTACGTGGTTGGCTTCTATATTAAGCTATAATTTCTTAGAAAGGAGGGACTTTTTTTTTTTTAATCACTTATGCTTGTCAGAAATGTGATGGAATGGAAATAAGAAGAATAACTTAGGGAATTCTCTGGTGGTCCAGTGGTTAGGACTCTGCGCTTTCGCTGCTGAGGGCCCAGATTCAATCTCTGGTCGGGGAACTAGGATCGCACAAGCCTCGTGGTGCGGTCAAAAAAAAAAAAAGACAAATAATAATAGCTAATATTTATGAACTGCTTACTACCTGCCAGGCACTAAGCTTGGTACTTCATTCTGTCATCTCACTCTTCCCCCGTGTGATATGGGGACTACTGTTGCTGATTTATAGAGAAAGAAACTGAGGGGACTTCCCTGGTGGCACAGTGGTTAAGACTCTGTGCTCCCAATGCAGGGAGCCCGGATTTGATCCCTGGTCAGGGAACTAGATCCCACATGCATGCCGCAACTAAGAATTCGCATGCCACAACTAAGGAGTCCACGTGACGCAACTAAGGAGCTGGCGAGCTGCAACTAAGGAGCCCACCTGCAGCAACTAAGACCTGATGCAACCAAAACAAACAAACAAATAAATAAATAAATAAACTGAGGGTCAGGGTGGTTAAGTAGCTAGTCCAAGGTTCTAGAGCTCATAGGTGGCACAGCAGGGCCTAGATCTCTAACTGCAGTACCCGTGTGCTTAACAAGAATGCCCCATGAGACTCAATGCCTGTTTGCAACTCCCTGGCTGCCTCCTAAGGAAGCCACAAGGTAATAAGTGAGAAGGGAACTGTGACAGAGATGATCAGCTTGACAGGTTCCTTTTGCATGACTTGAGGGCCCACCAAAGGAACATGGCTCTGCCTTTGGGCCTCAGTTTCCTCCTCTGTAAAATGGGCCTGTTAGAGCTGTCCCTCTGGCCCTACAGGGCTGTTGTGAAGCTCAGAGGGGAAATCAAGCACCAAGAAGTGTCATCACTAGTGGACAAAAGTCTCCTCAGAAGCAGCAGTGAGAAAGGGGAGTGGTGTGAGGGACCTATTGGGGTCTGCTGGCCATGAGTGAGCCCCAGGGCGTACCTGCCACCCACCTGCAGCCAAGGCCCCGGGAGCCCACCAGGCTGATGAAGACCTTCTTCTCCTTGTTTTCCTGACTGCTGGGGGAGCCCAGGCTGGTCTGCCCACCCTGAGGGAGGGAGATGATAAGGTCACCGGGTGTCCGCATTGTGCAAGGGGCCTCTTGTGCTCATAAGGCCTTCGGGGCAAGCCATGCTGTCCTCACGTGAGCCCGACTGCCGTTTTGTCCCTGGGAGTGTGCGTCTATACCAGCTGGGCCACCACCCACAGGGGCATTCTGGATGTGCTGGGGGCCTATATGAAGCCCCTGAGGACACATCCCTAGAGAAGGCCTTCCTTCAGGACCAGCTACCCCATCCAGCCCCCACCACCGGCGGTCCTGACCCTTACCCCAGATTCCGACACAAACTGATCCACATACTGCCATTTGAGGGGCTCATCGGGAGAACTGATGGCAGGGGAGAGTAGAAGGCGCGTCATTAGGGAGAGATGTTTGAGGCACCAGGCCCCAAATCCAAATCTTCCCCATCTGAAGCCTGCACCATCACTGGCCCAGGGGCAGTGCTGGCCAGACCCCAGGCTGATCCAGGACCCTGAGCCCATAGGGAGGAGTCTGCCTGCAGAGGAGGGTCCTGCTCACCTCTTCACAGGGATCAGGCCGATGTCTGTGGGAGAAAGGCATGGGGGTTAGGATGGCTCCTCTGCCCTCCCTTCCTCCCCTAGGAGCTGGGTACCACCAGGTGCCCCACCCTGCCCCACCGTCAGCACCCCCGTGCTCTGGCCTCACTCACGTCTCACTTTGATGGACACAGTCTTCTTGGTGCGGATGAGGTTGATGACCTCCTCATGGGTGCAGGAGGCGATGGAATACCCATTGATCCGGACGATCTCATCCCCTACCTTAACCACAGGCAGAGAGAAGACGCACCGGGGTGAGGAAGCATCGGGCAGCTGGGCAGGCTCATGGCCAGATACTCCTGGCCTGCTCTCCAGAAGTCTTTCTGCCCATTTTACAGATGGGGGAACCAAGATGGGGGCGAGGGGCACAGAGAGCGGGTAGCAGAGCTGGGAGGAGAAGTCAGGATTCTGTACCCTCACTCTGTCCCTTCCACCCACTGGGGCACCATCAGGTTCTGGAATTTATGCGAAGGGCGACCCTCCAACAAGATTCAAGCAGCTCTTCCCTGGCCTTTGTCCTCTGAGCACCTTGGCCCTGGGGATCAGTCCTGAAGCTCCCCATTTAATAAGTACGGGGCTGGAAGGATCCTCAGACATCAGTTGAAACTGAGGCCCAGGAGGTGATTTTTGTCCACAGTCACAGTCATTAGCTACAGAGCAGGAACTGGATCGTGGACGACCCGACCCTCTCCAGCCTGAGGCCAGGGCAGGTCAGCTGGCGGCCTACCTCACACCACACATGCTGACCCTTTAGAGACTTGTTAGTAAGTGTAGGGGACGCAGCTTGACTCTCAGTGAGGTCTGGGGGCTGGGTGGGCACATAGCCTCTGAGGGGTCCTCCAGGCCAACACCTGCCCTTTACAACAACCCCCAGAGTCACCTTCTCCCTATTGTCACCCGAACACTTCCCTTCCACACCTGGACCCAGACCCCCGTCTTCTCAGTGGTCTGGCAAGGGGCTCAAAGAGGCGCCACAGGGGCGGGGGGGGCGGTCACTAAGGACCCCTCTAGGTTTCTGGGGCCTTCTCATGGAAGGAGGATGGCTGGATGGCCTCCTTGCAGCAGTTCTTCACAACAACTCTGCGTGTCTGTTAATCAGATGAGGAAACTGAGGCTCAGAGAGGTGAGGTGACTTGCTCAAGGTCACCCAGCTAGTGAACAGTGCTGCTGAGATTTGACATCAGGGCTCCCTGACAGACAAGTGTTGTCTCTTGGGTGTCTGGAAGCAGAAGAGAAGGGACTCTGGCCAAGCTTGGCTGCGGTTCCCTGTGTCCTGTCCTCTCTGGATCCTTGCCACCTGACAGAGCCCTCAAGTCCCATAGGAAAGGCAGGGATAACTCTGTCCATTTTACAGCTGGGACAACCAAGGCACACAGAATTATTCTCTAGCCTTGGACTATACAGCAAGTCGTGCAGGGCAGAGGACGTAGGTTCAGACAGGATACACTTGGACAAAAATCTAAAATAACTCCAGTAGGGGGACAAGTGCAGAGATGGAGGAGTCCCAGGGCTGGGTCCAAGGCCCCCACTCGGGGCCCAGCCTCACAGGTCAAATCAACGGGACCTTCAGTTGAGCCAGGCTGTATCTGAACATGCCCCTCCCCCGCCCTCAGACATACGATCTCCCCAGAAACATGAACCCCACCCAGACAGGTGAATAGATGCAGATGTTTTCCCCAAGCTGCTCTGAGTGAAGCTCCCTGTGTTGTTCCAAAAGGGAACCTGCCCGGGACCCCAGTGGAACGATTCCCACACAACCCCCGGCTCAGCTTGCAGGATTGACTTTCCTCTCCCTCTCGCTCCCGCGTGGAGCCCTGCAAAAGGCCCTTTGTGCAAGGGCAACAGTGAAATGACGATCTGAGGGACAGCGGCACAAAGGAGAGATGAGCCCGTTAACCCGAGAAAGGGTTGATAATTCATAAGCCTGAGAAACAGGCAGGAAGGTAAAAGTCTACGTTTCATTAAAACGCCCTGAGGCCCCCAATCATGGAGGAATCGTTGAGAAGTGCTTGTCCTAGGAGGAGACCTCACCCTGGAAAAAAAAGAGGGCTCAGCTGACGCCAAGAGAAGAGCTCATTATGTTTTTTCTCTGGCTGTGTTTCTGGGCTGGAAAATGTGTGGCACAGGAGAGGAATAATGAAGGGGCTGAAATTTCAGACGCTACCAGTGAGCCGTGAGACAGGGATTTAGAACAAAGCGATGTCTGTCAGCTCCCAGTTTCCACCTCCCACTCCACGGTGTCTTGTACCATTAGCTGTCAGGGCCCCTGAAGCCCCTGGCTTGGCAGCCCAGATTGGGATGCTGGTAACAAACATGCTGGAAGCCCTGGGCGGGGGTGGGAGGGCCTCTTCTGTCTGGACATATAAAAACACAGCGCTGGGCTCTGGCAGGAGCGAGACCTGGAGGCCTGCCCATCTCTGCCCAGACACTGAGGCGTGGCGACCCCAAGGGAGGGGCCCCTGGGGTGCTGAAGAGAGATCCCTGGACTTGGCAGTCAGGAGACCCAGGTTCAAATCCTGGTTTTGCCACTTACTGGCTGTGTGACTCTAGTCAAGTCCCTGATCTTCTATCAACTCTGTAAAATGGGGATGAGAAAGCCCAGGCATACAGTGAGAACTGGCTGTCAACATGTTACCTGGCACATTATAGGTGTTTATTAAATCTCCCTCTCTGCTTGCTTAACAAACACACAGCGTTAACTGGTATATATAGAATGGATAAACAACAAGGTTCTATGGTACAGCACAGGGAACTATATTCAATATCCGGTGATAAACCATAATGGAAAAGAATATGAAAATGAATGTGTATATGTTTATGACTGAGTCACTTTGCTGTACAGCAGTAATTAACACATCAATCAACTATACTTCAATAAAAAGAATTTAGAAAAAAATAGTACATTCATATGATTCAAAAGCCAAATAATATTAAAAGACGTAGCCTTAAAAGACTCCATCTCACCTTATCCCCCATCCACTCCAGCTCCCCCTCCAACAAGTAACTGCTTTGCATTGTGTGTGTGTGTGTGTGTGTGTGTGCGTGTGTGTGTTTCCTTAAGCAAACACAAACAAATCATATATATTCTGGGAGCGTAAAATGCACGTTGTTTTCTGCAAACTAACACACAGCATTTATGTGCCAGATACTGATACAAGTACTTTGTAATATGAATTCATTTATTCCGGCCTAACAACCTGATGAGGTAAGTAGTAGTATCATCATCCCATTTTACAGATGAGGAAACTGAGGCAGGGGGTTAAGTAATTTCACCAAAGTCACACAGCTAATGAATAGCAAAGCCAGGACATTCCAGCTCCAGAGTCTATGCTCTGAAGCACTGCACTATGCCAGTATTTCCTTTCCCCTTCCAGGGAGAAGGCTATGTGTCCAGAACTTCAGGTGTCAGGACATAATTATGCTCTTCCTTCAGACATAAGGGAGGTGGGGTGCAGTGCAGCAGGGGCAGCAACAGCTGGGAGCCAGGTTCTCAGCTCCACTCAAAAAAACAGGCAACACACTACTATATACAAAATAGATAAGGACATACTGTACAGCACAGGGAACTCTACCCAATACTCTGTAATGGCCTATATGGGAAAAGAATCTAAAAAAGATGGATATATGTATATGTGTAACTGATTCACTTTGCTGTACACCTGAAGCTAAGACAACACTGTAAATCAACTCTACGCCAATAAAAACTGAAAGAAGAAAAAGAAAACAGGCAAGTACCTGCAGCCACACTTGTAGAGGCCCGAGGACACTCTGCCAGGAATATGTCACCCTTTCCCTCTCCCAAAGGCTCAGAAGGGCGAGGTGACCATGTTACACCACACAGCCTAGTGAGTGAATGAGGCAGAGGCAGGAAGCCTGAGGGCTTGGTCCCCACATCCCCCGAGCTCTGCTCACTCACCTGGAGCCCGACGCTGTCTGCCTGGCCACCTTTGATGAGGTGGGAGATGAAGAGCCCGCAGCCGAACTCGAGGCCACCACGCACGCTGAGGCCGAGGCCTTCGGGGTGCAGCCGGTCCAGACGCACCTCCTTCAGCTTCCTGCCAAGGGAGGAGGGACTGGTGACGGCCCAGCTCTGGCCTGATGGCCAGCGCTGCCCCATCCACTCGTGAGCGGCCCTGTCCATCCCGGGGTGACCTCTCCCCCGCCCCGCCTCCGGCCTGCGGCTCCCTCCGCACCTGGAGCGCCGGGGGGTTAGCTGGTCGTACTCCACCTGGTGCTTCAGTGGGATCAGGGGCCGGATGGCGTCAAACAGGGGCAGGCGGCTGGGCTCGTTGATGACCAGCTTCAGGTCTCCCACAAGCACAGCCACGTCCATGGTTCTGCAGAGACACAGGGACCCTGAAGCCTCCCCCTTAGCCATGACCTCTGAGACCCCAGGATTCCCAGAGGAAGCAGTCCTGGGCTGGGTCCCCACCCACTGGGCCCAGGCCTTGGAATTGAGGAGAACTCTCCTGAAATGCCCAGAGCCCCTAACGATGGGTCGGGTGCCTCAGAAGAGTCCGTTCTCCCATGTAAGTATCTCAAGGAAACCACCGAAGTAGGGGTTGTTCACTCATCCTGCGGATGAAATCAAGCCAGGATTCAAAGTCAGCTCTGCTACTTCTGAAGCCCAGCATCCTTCCAGACAGGAAACCTCTGTGGGATGGCGGTGAGCCCTCTCATCCCCTTGTTTCCTGCTCTGAGCTGCAGCCTCATACTATCTCTCACAAGCTTCCACCTCAGACCGTTCAGACCCTCAACGTCTGGGGCCAGCACCTCTCCAGCTGCCAGCTGACTGGCTCACTCTCAGCCCATCTTTTTTTAAAATGTAAATTGCTCCCCTTCTCAAAATCCTTCGATGGCTCCCCACTGCCCAGAGGACACAGTCCATCCTTCTTGGTAGGCTCAGGGCCTCCATGACCTGTTTCTGTGGAACTGCCCAGGCTGGTGGCTGTTATAGTCTCTCTCACAACCTGTGCTTTCACATCTCTGAACCGTTGCTTATGTTGATCTCTCACCCTGGAATGTCCTTCCCTGATATTTCCACCCAGCAAAATCCTTCTTACCCTTCAAAAACCTAGCTCAAGCCTTCTTGATCCTCCTTCCACAGTTAGAACTGAGAATTCCTTTCTTTACATTCCTGCTTTTACCTCTACTCAGCAGTTATTTCACTGGAACTTTATTACAGTTCCTTGTGTTGCTAGTGTCTGTCCATCTCCCCCAACTAAGCCACAAGTTAGTTGAGGAAAGGAAGTAGATATTCATTTCCACATTCTGCATGGTGCCCGGCCAGTGGCAGGAGCTTATAAATGTTGCTGAATGAATCAAAAAGCGGGTGAGCGATAACAGACATCTGATGCCGGCACTGGGACCAGCTGGCATTTCCTGTCCTATCCTAGCAATCACACTCTGTTGAACCTATCTGGCTACCTGACAGCTTCCCCCATCAGACTGTAAGCAACTAGGTGGCAGCAACCAGTCTGTCTTGCTTATACGTGTACCCCTATCCGCTAGCACAGAGCCATACACAGTGTATTTGTGTAAATATTTGCTGAGACAAGTGAGTGGCGTGTCTATTTGATTCCCAGGAACACCGAGCATCAGCCTCCCTGAGCCCCCCAGGATAAGAGGAGGAGGTCCTCCTGTCTCAGAACAAACCATTCCAGGTTTCCCTGAAGACAGAGGTACCCGGGGTGGCCCACAGGAGCTGGACCCAGTACACTTACTGGTGGTACATCCGCAACACATCGTAGAGATAGTCCTTTTCTGCATCATTTTCAACCAGAAAATCCACCTGGAAAACCCAAAGGCAGAATTACAACTCCAGGCCCAGCACCCCGATAGCAGATCCCCCCTGCTGGGGGACCTCCTCCACATCTCCTCAGGGTTGTGAGAAGAGGAAGGAAGCCAGAGCCAGGGTGGCCCCCTGACTCCAACACATCAGACTGTGCAGACCACCCCGACGTGGCCCCAGGAGTACCTCTAAGCATCCGACGTGGTCAGGCTGAGCCTCGACCCCGGGTGGAGTGATGCGTGTGCACACAGGGATGCACACGAATATCATACACGTGAACCCCCACGTGACAGCAATGCACCCCCATGGCAGCCATGCTGCCGGTCACCTCCATGGCTATGTCACCTGTGTCCAGTGTGGCAACACCAATGTCAGCTCCCCACTCTGGAAGAAGCCCACTGTCTTACCTGATGGTGGCTGTAGTGCCAGATAGCTGCTTTCAGAAAGGATTTAGGCCACTCGCTCATAGAGCACATCCCACCAGCCGGGAGCGCCCTACCACTGGATTCTTCCTTGTCCAGTCCTGGCCTAAGCTGGGTCGGCCCTGACTTCTGGTCAGTCCTTCCCCTTCCCATGCCCCTGTATGCCTCCCCCGCCACCTCAAGGGGAGAATCGGGTTACATTATTTCAACTTCACTGACGTCAATGGCTGGGAGTCCAAGGTCAGGGTCAAGAGCTGTTTCATTAGCACCTCAGTCCCAGGGGAGCTGGTGGGCCAGGAGCCCCAGATTCCACTCCCTGGGACAGCTCAGTGTGAATCTCTGTGCACTATATCCTTAGCTCTCTCTTCAGCCCAGGACTGAGTAAGAGGGCAGGGTGGAGGCTCGAGGGGTCCTTGGGTCCCTCCCTCCTCCAGCCTCCAGGCCCAACAGCATGGTCCAGGGCCTCAGCCCACAGAGGGAGAAGCTGCTGCTGGAAGCTGGAAGCTCCCACCTGATTGGTCCTCAGAGGAGGGCCAGGGCATCTTTGCCTTTTTCTATGGGCATCTTAAGGACTCTGGAAGGTTGGGGGAAATCTGTCTGTCCCAACACAGAGAGGACGTACTGGACCCAGCCTTTGGGATTTCTGGACTGAACAGGAGGGGTACAGAATACAGATTTCTTGTCTCCACCTAGCTGTACCCCTGTCCCTCTAGAATTAGGCTGAGCATTTCATTAAAGATGAGAATAACCGAGGAGGCTTGCCCTGCACTCACTGACTCACAGCTGGGCTTCAGCAGCTACAGAAGTTTATATCCCCCCTGCTCCAAGAAGGGTACTGCTGCTTTCTCCCACTTCACTGCCCCTCTCCTCCAGGCCAGGGGCTCCCAGCTAGCCAGAGATGGGGGACAGAAGCATCAGCTACAGTGGGTGGTACTGAACCTTAGGTGGTAGCCCGGGCTTTTACACACACCACAGAAGTGGGTACCTCCAAAAGCTCATCTCTATGAGGGGCCAGCCTGGACTCGCTCTCCCTGCTCTGCCTGGGCCTGCAAGAGAGGGGTGGGGAAGAGCGTCAAGATGGGCCTGGGCTGCCCACATGCGGCTGTGCAAGAGGAGTCTGAGCAGAGAAAAATTCTGAATTTCCCTAGGATCAGGGGCCAGAAATATTTAAATAAATTGGATCATATCACTTGAGTACTTAATAGCTTCTCGTTGTACTCAAAACAAAATTCAGATCCAAATTCTTTACCTTAACTTATCAAAGCCCAACTTCAGCTCCTGACTGGTTGCATGGGCCTCCTTTCAGTGCTTCCCACGGGCCACACTCGCTCTAGCCTCAGGGCCATCGCATGTGCTGCTTTCTCTGCCTGGACTGCTTCCCCTCTTCCCTGCATGGCTGGCCTCCTCCCCAGGGAGGTCTCCCTGCTCACCTACCTAAACAGAACGCACTCCCACACCCCAGAGATGCTTCAATTCCTTCACTGTAACAGT
The DNA here is from genome assembly GCF_963455315.2 of Globicephala melas. Taxonomy (NCBI): domain Eukaryota; kingdom Metazoa; phylum Chordata; class Mammalia; order Artiodactyla; family Delphinidae; genus Globicephala; species Globicephala melas. The sequence goes on along the minus strand of NC_083321.1, from coordinate 38,190,052 downwards.
CACAATTTGTAATGAAAGGCTTGCTTTTTTGTGAATTGCTCTGTTTCCTTCATCAGACAGAAAACCCCATGAGGGAAAGATGAGGTCTGTGTGTTCCAAATCTCTTGTGACTAACGCATAGTAAGTGGTCGATAAATAAGCATCAAATGGATTTGTCCATCCCCCTGCCTCCTGGTACGTCCACAATCAGATGGGAGAAAGGGAATCGCTGGAACAGAAGGGGAAGGGAAATAATATTTGCACCATGGGATGGCACCAGGAGCTTTTCTGGGCTTTATTCCATGTGTTTATCTCACCAGCCCTACAAGGCCGATGTTCTCACACCATTTTGCAGATGAGGAAACTGAAGACCAGAGAGGTTAAGCCATCTCATTCAAGGTCCCACGGCTAATAAGAGACAGAGCTAAGGTTTGAACCTTGGTCTATCTGATTCCAAAGCCTATGCTCTTCCTGCTGGCACCACTGCGTGGGTGAGTCAGGCCTTCCAGAGGAAAAAATTCCAGGGCCTCCTTAGGCCAAAATTTCAAATGCTCTGCTCTCAGGAGGATCTCCCTTATCTCTAATCCCCACCACTCTCCTCTGCACTATTAAGAAAACCCTTTGGGTTTGGTTCATAACAAGAAAGAAAACACAACATCTTTTGGGTGACTCTTGGAACCGCAGATGTTCTGTTCTCTAAGGAAGCATAAAAATCCCATCTGCTCTGATTGCAGTGAGGAGAGCCCAACCAAAGGGCTTCTAGCTCAATTCCAGCCATGGGTGGTGACGTAAGACAAAGTAGAGGAGAGGGAAATCTCTTATTCACTGAGGCCTTAAGACTGAAGCTCTCTCCCACCCCTCCTTGCAGAAATGCCTCCTGCTGCATCATTAAATGTAAGAAGTGAGGCACTGTTCCTGGTAGACAGCATTTAGGCACTGGGTGGAGAGTGGGAATGGAAGACAAAGGCAATTTCCAATGTTAAAGTCTAGGGTTCTGATTTTCTGCCCTCCTGGGCCAAGCATAGAACGCCTGGAGATGCTCTTTGTGGAAAGAGCCTATTCCTGGGGGTCCCAGGTTCCTGGTCCTTGTGGGCAGCCCTCCAATGCTGACCACTGCATCCAGAGGCCCCACTGAGAAACCACGTCCTACCAGTCTCCTTCTGAGGCAGCCCACAAAGTTCAGCTCCTTAGCCTGATGTCCATCCACTCTCACCGCTTAGGTCACTCCCATCCTGGCCTTCAGTTCTGCCCTTACCTGCTCCTCCAGGGTCATCTCCTTGGGGATCTCCATCATTCCCCAAGTGGGACTCAGGCTGCAGCTGAACAGACCCTTCCCCCAACATATCGGAACCTTCCCATCCTCACTCAGAATGTTTCATCGACCCCCAGAAATTCAACTCATCCATTTAAAAAATTATCCACACACCATTATATCTGGGAAAACATACCCGGTTTCTGTAGAATGCTCTTTAAGTACAAATGTAAGTGATAAATCAAAATGGTGGTACTCTGGTGACCCTGACCATTCTCCACCGGGGAATGTCTCCAGAGAGACTCAGGGATAACAGCACTGCTTTGTTCTCTGACCACACCCGAGTGAAAACACACAGTCACACCTCAGCCTCTGGGCTTTAAAAGGAACCGAGAAAGACAACTGAGAAGCATGGAACTTTCTCTAGAAGCCCAAACATGCAGTAACCTCACCACTGTAATTCAAATTTCACTTTTTAAATATTTTAAAAATGTATATGGTATCCCCTCCTCCTGGAATCTGGGTTCAAGCAAACTCCCCAGGGGGGTCTGCCCAGCACCAGTCCAAGGATCAGCTTCAGTGAACCCTGCCCTTGGGCCCTTTGTACCATTCTCCTGAAACCTTGCGCTCAGGTACCTGTAACCCACCTGGCACCAAGTAGGTCTTCAACAGCACCGTGCCATGCACACGGGTGCACAGTGCTCAGCGTGTCTGCTGAATGACGAGTGAACTCCTTTAGCCTTAGACTAGAGCCTTCCTTCCTTCCTCTCCGCCCAGTCCAGTCACCTTCCCATGGCTTCTTAGTACACAGCCTCCTGGATCTGGCTCCTCTCAGCTCAGTTCCCGCTGCTCACAAAGAGTAGGTCCCAGACCCAAGCAAGAGGGATTGCCCTCCCTCCTCCCACCTGACCCCTGCCTTCATTTAAGGGGAGTCCAAGCCCCCTCTTCTAGTGTCTTTCCTGACCGTGCCCAGCCCAGAGCCTCCTCACGGGCCTCCCAGCCCGAGGCCCTTCTTGCCCGGCTCCCTCATTCAGTACAGACTCTGCTTACAGACTGGCCATTATGTCTGAAGAACTTTACTTGCATTATCTTTAACCTCCCAACAACCCTCTAAGTGGATGGATATTATTATCCCCATTAGACAGATGAGGAAATCGAGGCTCAGAGAAGTGGGAGAGATGAGATGCCTGCTGGCTCCAAAACCCCTGCTTGTTTTCTAACTCCCACATGATATCCACTTACCAGACAGAACTTTCTTGTTTGCATTTGTCCAATACATATTTACTGAGCACCTACTGTGTGCAAGACCATGTCTTCTTTCTATAGCTAGATTTAGAAAGCTTTTCCTTTTCTTGGATCCCCCTTGATGCTGGGCACAGAAGCCCTAATGAGGCCACCATCTACAAAAAACTGTGTGGGGGTCTCTATCACATCAATCCCCCATTCCCACCCAACTTGTGTCTGGTCCCCTCCATCCAGCATGGGCATTCTCTGACAGATGCTCAGCTGGCTCAGTGTTATTGGCCTGCATGGTGTGTGGGGGAAGTGCATCTCCCCCCTCATAAGGTTCAGGCCCCGTGTCTGGGGCAGTGGAGGCAAATTCGGGCTTTGGCCTTGAGCCCTCTCCAGCCTCATCTCCCTGCCTTCCTGCATATGGACTGGCCTTTCAGAACAGCCGCACAGCGGAAGCACACAACCTTCAGCTTATGCAAATTCAACTCCATGCACGCACCCAGCCAAAGATGGAGAAAGAGAGCAAGAAGCAAGTTAAATAATGCATGTTGTTCCGCTGGGTGACATTTGCCCTCCTGGGGCTGTGGTGGGGATTACATGAATGAATGTATATAAAGTACTTAGGACAGTGCCAAGGGCTCTAAAACGTGCGCTGGATCTCTTCCTTTTTGCCTCCAGACCCACAACCCAGCCTCCTCCACCCAGTTTTATGTCCCAGGAAGCTTTGCATGGGCCCCCTGCCCTCTGCTTCCTGCTGTGTTCAGCCAGGGAGTGGTGAGAGGGCCTGGGGAGAAAGGGAGTGGGGTTCTGATTCCCCGGCTCCCTCCACGCTGGACCACCACGAGGCAGGTGCCCCCAGCTGAGGCTGCAGCGTCTGACTGGGCGTCTCTCTCGCAGCCATGCTCTCCCTTGCTCTGGAACCCCCTTCCGTTGCCCCTTCAGGAGCCCCTGGCCTCCAGCTGCTGCTCCTCCCAGGCTGTGTTACCACGCCTTGTCAGCTCAGCCATCCCTGCCCTTCCGCTTATGCAGTCCCTTCATAAAACGCTTCAGTTTCCCATTCGGATGAGCCACCTGCTTCCTGCTGCGACCATGGCTGGTGTGAAACCTTAGCTATTCGTACTGGTGGTACCAGCAGTTCTTGTCTGGAGCTCTTCCTCCACCTGCAAGTCTCCTCAAATACCAGCTCTCCTTGGTCAAGCCTTTCCTCAGGCTCCGCCACAAAGCCTGTCCTGTCATTCTCTGTGCACAGGAGGGCACTTTGTCCCCACCTCTGCCACGGGACTCACCAAGCTGTGTCGGACTTCCTTTCTTCACCTGACTGTCTCTCACTAATCTGTATCTGGTCCCGACACAGGTCTAGGGGAAGGTGGGGAGTGAGGCCACAAGTCCCTTCCCCATCTGAGTTTGCACATCTCTGTGCTTCAGTTTCCTCATCTGTAAAATGGGGATAAAAGTATCTCATAAGACTTCATCATTCTATGAGAGATTAAAAATTGTTTTTTAAATTATTCATTGAGTTAATAGTTGTTGAATACTTAGAACAGTGCCTGGAAAGTAGCAAGTTCTAAGTGTTTGTTAATTAAACTAAGTAAGAATAAATGAACACAAATTCCATGTTCTCAGCAGCTGGCAGAGAGTGGACCCTCCATAAATGTTGCTGGGGTGAATGGATCTAGCTCTGCTTCGGCCCAGGCCTTCACATTGTGCATCCCAGATAGTACTGGATTTATCTGACCCATGTTTTATTGTCCTTCATCTTTTCAAGAGACTCGTTTCATGCTACCTAGTTGGTAGCATCTGACCCAGTGCTGGGCACAGCCAATCACTCCCTCCTTCTGCTGGTTCTCCTGCCTTCCTTGCTGTTTCTTCTCCTCTTCCTCTCCTCTACAGATTGGGGTGCTCCGGGCTCTGTTCTGGGTCTTCTTTCCATCTACACTGTGTCCCTAAGTGACCTCATCAGTCTCTGGGGTTTAAGTACCATCTATTCTCCGAGGATTCACTGAGGCTTATCCTAGCACAGACCTCTCCCCTGATTTTCACACTCCTACAGCTACTGGCCTTCTTTTTTTAAAAATATATATATAGATATATTTTTTTAAACATCTTTATTGGAGTATAATTGCTTTACAATGGTGTGTTAGTTTCTGCTTTATAACAAAGTGAATCAGCTATACATATACATATATCCCAATATCTCCTCCCTCTTGCGTCTCCCTCCCACCCTCCCTATCCCACCCCTCTAGGTGGTCACAAAGCACCGAGCTGATCTCCCTGTGCTATGCGGCTGCTTCCCACTAGCTATCTATTTTACTTTTGGTAGTGTATATATGTCCATGCCACTCTCTCACTTCGTCCCAGCTTACCCTTACCCCTCCCTGTGTCCTCAAGTCCATTCTCCACATCTGTGTCTTTATTCATGTCCTGCCCCTAGGTTCTTCAGAACCATCTTTTTTTTTTTTTTTTAGATTCCATATATATGTGTTAGCATATATATGTATTTGTTTTTCTCTTTCTGACTTACTTCACTCTGTATGACAGACTCTAGATCCATCCACCTCACTACAAATAACTCAATTTCATTTCTTTTTATGGCTGAGTAATATTCCATTGTGTATATGTGCCACTCATCTTTATCCATTCATCTGTCAATGGACATTTAGGTTGCTTCCATGTCCTGGCTATTGTAAATAGAGCTGCAATGAACATTGTGGTACATGACTCTTTTTGAATTATGGTTTTCTCAGGGTATATGCCCAGGAGTGGGACTTCTGGGTCATATGGTAGTTCTGTTTTTAGTTTTTAAAGGAACCTCCATACTGTTCTCCATAGTGGCTGTATCAATTTACATTCCCACCAACAGTGCAAGAGGGCATTCTTAGTCACCTCTGTACTTGGAGATCTAAAAGGCATCTCAAATATAAAACATTCAAAATGGAGCTCTTGGTTTCCACCACCTCCCGCTCTGTCCCCACCAACCTGCTCCTCCTCCCAGCACATAGTCTCACCCTTGATACCTTTTTCTCGACACCCACAGCCAATCCCATCAGCAAAGCCTGTCAGGTCTACCTTGAACATGTATCCTCGGTCTGGCTACTCCACCTGGTCCAACGCCCCCCTCCCTCCCTGTGCCCTGGGCTACTTCAGAAGCCTCCTAAGTGAGGGTCCCTTTTCTACCCTTGGCCCTCTCAGTCTGTTCTCTACCAGCAGTCAGAGCAATTCTTTTAAAATGTAATTCAGTCATGTCACTCCCCAGCTGGCTTCTCTCACTTAGAACAAAACCCCAAATCCTGAGTATGGCCTATCAGGACTCCACCACCCCTCTGATCCACCCCCTAGCACTCTTCATTCCATAATTCTTCTCGGAAACACCATCCTACTTGCTGTTCCTAAAGAAGGCAAGCAAATGCCTGCCTCAGGGCCTTTGTACTTGCTGTTCCCTCTTCCTGGAATGCTCTTCTACATATATCCCCATGGCTCCTTCCCTCATTTCTTTTATGTCTTTCCTCAAATATCACTTCTTCAGAGAGGTTTCCCTGACTATCCTATAAAAAGTACTATCTCGTCACTCTTTATCCCCTCAGCCCAGTTTATTTTTTTCATAGCATTCATTACTACTTGGCATTATATGATACTTTCATATATGATACTTTGGTTTACTTGTTAACTGTCTGTCTTCCCCACTAGAAAGTGCTAAGAGGGCAGAGACTTTGTTTTCTTATTCAATGGTTAGAGTACTGCCCAGCATATATTAGTAGCTCAGTCAATATTTATTGCATGCATGAATGAATGACTGATTAGCAAATCCCTAGAATGTAGAGGCTCTTTCTGACCTTCTCATTTATTCCCCCAACCTCTTCGGCCAGATTCCTAGCTTTGGGCAGGGTACAGTGTAGATGCCCATAAATGTATGATTGCTGAACAGTCAATAAATACTTTTTGAGCAAATGAGTTACCAAGTTCTTGCAACATGCAGATGCAGTGAGCACAGGGGCAGCCCTCTTTTGAAAAGCTGGTTCTCTCGGGTAGAAGTCTTAGTCTCTGTTGCTCCCTCCCCTCACCTTGGTATCCTGACTCCAAGGCTGTGACCAGGAAGGACATGCAAGTACTGCTGGTCTGCTGGTGGCCTTGGGGAAACTGCACAAGCCCAACAGTCCCTGCTCAGTGGCATGGAGACTGTTGGCTCATCCAACAGGATGCTCTGCAGGTATCAGCTGGGAACAGTGTGGTCATTTACCAAATGGTTACCAAATGACCAGAGAAGCCAGTGTTTGAATTCCTATTTAATCCTAACTGTCCTGTGGGGTAAGCACTATGAACCTCAACGCAAAGTTAAGGAAACTAAAGCTCAGCGAGACTGCTTGCCCAAGGTCTCACTGGCAGTGAGTGACAGGATTGAGATTTGACCCCCGTTCTACCTAACAACAGACAACAGTGGACATTTGTTGAGGCTTCACTAAGTAAAAGGGTCTATTTAAGCTTCCTACACATGTGTAGATCTCATCTGGTACTAACAGTAAACACACTAGTTAAATATTATTGTTATCCCTATTTAACAAATTGGAGAACTGAGGCACAGAGAGGTTAATAACTTGCTCCAGGTCACACAGCACTTTCCATGACAACACACTACCTTTAAAATGTTACCTCCAATGACTAAGAATTTATTTAGGTTACAAACCATTCCCAAGGGGTGAATTTGCTCTGAAACGCTAAGGAAGGGACATCTTAGAAAGCAGTAAACAGGCAAGGTCTCTCCTCTGCTGCTTCATCTTCTCTCCACAGTTCCTAGATGATCTCCACCCTGGCAGGGGAAGGTTGCTGCTGCCGCCACCCTGGGAGGGGAAGGTTGCTGCTGCCTCCGAAGCAACAGGGCACAAAGTCCAGCCCCGGCCTTGCCCAGCATGCCCTGCCTGCTCACACAGGGGCATTAATAGGTAATGACTTTCGTGATGCGGAAGAGCAGGGCAGTGGAAACACAGAGGCCTGAGGCCCTTTGGAGCCCATGGGGCCTGTGGAAGAGGAATAGGGGCTAACCCAGGGGCTGAGTCAGACACCAGGGACTCCAGATATAATTCTCTCAAAGAGGCAGAGAAAAGTACCCCATGAGGAGAAGACAAAAGAGGACCCGACATTATTTTCAGCCCAGGGGCAGGAAACTGAAATTCAAGCCTGAGTCATCTTGGGGTGGGGGACGGGCAGTTGTGCTCTTTCAACAGTGGGTTGCCTGAAATCTACACTCACCAAACGGCCTCAGCAGCTGAAATTTCTCCCCTCAAGTCCCTTTGCAACAGGATGCACTGGTGAACACTGTCTCACACTCCCCTTGCTATCTGCCAGCCCCCAAACTCCTGCTTGAACTTCCGGTTATCTCTCACCCTTGGGATCCCAAGGCCTCATTTTCAGAAGATTCCACCAGTATGAGCTGCTCTCTCTGTCCCCCCACCAAACCTTGATTCCAACACTCAGCACCCAGTTGTGGGTAGTTATTAGTGTAGGGTCTGCCTCCCACCCACATGACCAGCAATTTGAGGGCACAGGCTGGGTCTGGCACGGAGTGGGTGCTCAAAACATGTTTCTTAAATGGACAACTGACTGTCGGCCCCTAGCCCCAAGCCCCTGGCTTTTAGCCCCTGTGGCCTCCACACAGGCGGGCTCCTTGGGCTCCCCTGGGCCTCTGTGTGGCGAGAGAGGGGCTAAGCAACCTGACCTTGCCTGCCTGACCTCTGCCCCCTCAGGCCTGGGAAGGGGGTTGGCTTGGGCTAAAGACACTGCCCCTCTGGGCAGGCCTCAAGGTACTGTCACCCGTCCCTCAGGCAGGGCCTGTGGGTAGCTCCAGACACCCCTGCCTTTATCCTTGGGCTCTGAGGCATCCTCAGGCCTGGTGGGGTGGTCCACTGGGTCCCTTCAAATGGTCCTCTTTGACCTCAGGGCTTCAGTGACTCCTGCACAGCTCTGGAAACAGTTCTGGAAAGCCTGGGTGAAATCCAGTAGCTTTCCGTGATGGTCTCTGAGGATCCCGGGCCACCAAAGAGGCCCCTCACTGGGACACACCAGGGGAGAGCCCGAAGGCTCTGGCCGACTGCCTGAGCCTCCTCCCTTCCTCCCACTGCCCCCTGGCCAGACCCAGGTCCTCAGCTACTTCTCAGGCCGCCAGAAATGCCCTTAAGTGGGGAGGGGGCTGCCTGGAGTGCTTCGAACTGGAATTGTGAGGTCAAAAGACAGAAGGAAGCATCCACTTCCCCTCTCTACCAGTCCTCACCTCTCAGACACTACCCCAACCCCTCTCCACACGTTCCAACAGCCCAGAGCTGGAAGCGCCGGGAGGGAGGGGGTTTGCCCACTATGGGCTATCTCAGAGAAGTATCCTGTCTCAGGCCAAGACTGGAAGGAATCCTAACCCCAGAGAAATCCCAAACCTGGAGCGCAGAAAGAGAAAGGACACTTTAAGGAGATCAGTTTAGTGGTTCCTATACCTGAAGTCCCAGTGCATCTCCCTCATTTTACTGGGGATCCCTGCTGGCAACCAAATGACCCTCGGGGTCCCAGCCCACCCAAAGCTCCAGGCCCTGCTGGGAAAGCAAGGGGTGGTGCCGAGGGTGTCCACTTCCCACCCACTCCGCCCCGGACTCCGGGGTCCGGGGCGCTTGAGGGGCCCCTAGCAGCTCTGACCTTGTGACGGAATTCTCGGGCCACCTTCCGGTCCATGGCTGAGCCAGATAGAACCGCTTGCTACACAACTAGCTCCTTCGGGCGCCGGTGCTTGGTTGCCCCGGGCCGGCAGAGGCGGAGACCCTGATAGGCGGAGCCTGGGAGGGAGGGGGCGGGACTTGGGACGGGCGGGGCGGGGCGGGGCCGCGGGGAGGCGGGAGGCCCATGTCCTGAATCGCGTCGTCTCTCACTGACGCCCTGGAGCAAACGGGCTGGAGTGTGTGTCAGTAATGGTGGCACCAGTGGTTGGACCTGAGGCTGGCGCTGCTCTTGGAATGGCTCCCAAACACACGCAGTTGAGGGAAAGGATCTCAGGAAACTGTCTGTCACCCTCTTTCAGGCATCTCACCTTCAGTGTGCATTCCTCTGTGGGTTTTTCCCACTTGGAAGACATCTTCTCTTTGTGAATTCCTTGGTGAACCAGTGGGTGGGACTGCCCCTTCTTAACTGACTTCCCCTCCCACGTTCCCTAGCTCCCCTCCAATCACACACGCGCGCGCACACACACACACACACACACACACACACACACACACACACACACACACACACACACACACACACACACACACACACACACACACACACACACACACACACACACACACACACACACACACACACACACACACACACACACACACACACTGAAGCATAGAAGGGCCTGGCAATGACATCCTGATTTACAGCTGACCTTTACCCAGGGCCCAGGCCCCATCTGGTTCATTTGATTCAATTCAACCAAAGTTTGCTTGACTCCTAGGTCTAGGGCTGGGGTGCAAAGATAATGATGAACCAACCCTGGGACAGACTGAGAGGAAAGAGGGGGCCAGGAGAGGGGTGATAAAAACAGACGTGAATGGAAAGAGTGGGCACTTTTAATTATGGGGCTTGTTCTTGGATTTAACTCAGGGTCAGGGCCTGCCCTGTTTGCACCATGTCAAGGGACAGGGGACAGGAGGTGGACAGCAGCCCAAATCAGTGAACAACTGTAACTTCAGAGGCACCTAAAGACCCCCTCCTTTGCAGCCTACCACCAATAGCTGAAGTTTTGTCAGCAGACTATTTTTATTTGGGCTAAATTATTACCTAGTTTAAGATATAAATCCTTCCTGGAGAAGAACCTTAAAATATCATCCATGTTCTCCCCTTCATATTAACTAGTTAAGGTCAGAGATAAAAGAATTGTGAGATTTTCAGAGGCCCAGGAAAGACACACAAAATATATTCCCCTCCAACTTGCCTTGTTGATTTTCTGCATTTCGTAACTATGTCATATGGCTGTTTATTTCATATATAGAATCCAGGCCGAGCAGCAAATGCCCTTATGAGGGTAATGCCATCCACTGGCACCCCAATCCTTCTTTTACATGACCACTATCCCCTGCAGACTCTCTTCTTTAAATGCTTCCCTCTTGGTTTTAGGGATAAAACTGAGTCCTGGTTCTCCTCTCCCATTGTTACTGAGTCCAAGTTTGAACTGCTCACTGCACAACAGACCGATAAATTGCGAGACGAGTTGTTGGGGCAAGGAACAGCAACTTTTTTATTTTATTTTTTAAACATCTTTATCAGAGTATAATTGCTTTACAGTATTGTGTTAATTTCTGCTGTATAACAAAGTGAATAAGCTATATGCATACACATATCCCCATATTCCCTCCCTCTTGCACCTGCCTCCCACCCTCCCTATCCCACCCCTCTAGGTGGACACAAAGCACCAACCTGATCTCCCTGGGCTATGCAGCTGCTTCCCACTAGCTATCTGTTTTACATTTGTTAGTGTATATATGTCCATGCCACTTTCTCACTTCGTCCCAGCTTACCCTTCCCCCTCCCCAGCAACTTTATTTTTAAAGCCAGCAGACCAAGAACATGGTGGACTAGTATCCCAAAGAACCATCTTCCCCAAGTTAGAATTCAGGCTTCTTTTATACTGAAAGGGGTAGGGGTGAGGTTGCAAATTTCTTGGTGGCGGAATTCTTTGTTCTTACAGCCCTCCAGGTAGGTCTGGGTCAAAATGTTCCTATAAAGGTCCAACAAGACAAATGTTATTCTCTGTTCTGAAACTTTTTATTTCTATATGAATGGGAAAGTGTTATACCTTTAAAGGTCAGAGGCTTGAGAATGGGCTATCCTGTATATTTCAGGCAATTGGCAACATTCTTAACTTGTAGCAAAAGCAATAGAATACAAAGGTTAAAGTAAAAAAAACAGCTTCAATATGGAGTCAGATTTGTCCTTCCCTATTACATCATGAATGTTCCTTTTCAAGCTTCCTCTAAGGCAGCCCTGCCTTCACCCAGTCCTTAACCAGTGTTCTTTAAGGCTCCATCCTTTGCTCTTTCCTCTTCATCTTCCCATCTAACCCTATGGCTTCAAATACCCTGTGTGGGGATTGTAGAGCCCTACATCAAGGACATAGGATAAAAACTTGAAATTAACCGAGCCCCCATAGCAATTGTTGACATGGGCTCTCCTAATCTAAACCGGACAGCCCCCCTCACCGCCGCCCCCTGCCCCCCCCTCCCCTGCTGGCCCGACTCCATATTAGGTAAAATATTCACCAGGTAGCAACCTTGTAGCACCCTGGCCAATCACCTAATGCCATCCTATGAGCAGGAATTTTCTTTGTCTTCAGGCTATAAAAGTTGACTACTAGGGCACAAAGGGGGTTGCCTCTCCCTGGTCTATCAGGAAGTTGACCTGCTGTATTTGCAGCGCCCCTCACTAACTCTGCTCTTTGCTCTCCATAAACTCACTGTTTTCTAAAATACTTTGTATTTTCTAAAATACTAAAATTCTTCTTCCAACCTGCGCACGGACCACAATAGGGATAGCTATGTGTGCTTCATTTACCACTTTATTCCCAGAACAATGTGTGGCGAGGAGTAGATGCTCAACAAATTGGTTGAATGGATGAATGAATGAATGTATCCCAAATGTATACCGCTGCCCAGGGGCCTATGAAGGCCAACACTATCGTCATTATCATCATCATCATCATCTATACGGCCTGGCATCTAGTTGGTGTTCTAGCACTTAGTTGGCCAAGTGAATGATACAAAGTTTCCCAAGGCTCTCAGGTGTACATTTCTACCATTTTAAAATTCCCCCTGGACAGAGAGGGTATCTTGTTCACAAAATTAAAGTTGTTTTGTCAAAGTATGGCCTTGATGGGAGCAATAATATGGGAATGTGAGGCACTTCTGTCACTCAGTCAACATTCCCCAAGCTGGGGCCTGAGCTAGTGCTGGACATACAGAGGATTAAGCCATGATCCATTCTCTAGAGGTGTTCAAAACTGGGGGTAGGGTGGGGACTTGGGGACTCAGGAGGCTGTAGTGGGGAGTGGTGGGAGCACAGGCTAGGACTCCACAGGCCTGAGCCCTGGTCTGCCACTGACCACGGAGTAGCATGTCCCGGGACCTTTGTAAAAGGAGTGCATAGGACCAGACTCATACCGGCATCTTGGGTCTCTGGTGTTACGGGCTTCGGAAACCCAGGTTCCAGAGCCAGGGATCTCTGAGGAGCAAGGGATGTTGGAAGTTGCACAGACTGCCTCCTTGCTCCCCCAAAGGACTTAGGGCTGAGTGATCTGAATCCAGCCTCCCCTGGGGAGGTGCAGCCTAACGCCAAGAAGGGCAAAGGCGGGGCCACGGCCAGGCGCCTTAATTATGGTAATGAGCTGGGCAGTCCTGTCACTCTAGCTCAGGGCGGAGCCAAGAGCCTGGGAGGCGGGGCGAAGGGAAGCCCAGGGCAAGAGAGCGAGAGGGACGGCGGCCGCCTACGAGTAGGTGTTACCCTGCCTTCGCGGGAGAGGCACTCGGGACCCTGGCCGTTCGCTCAGGCTTCCTAGTCCCCGCGTGCCCCTATGGGGGCCCCGGCGCCCGCGTTCTGCCTGCTAGTCGCTTGCGTCTGGCTGCCCCGGAGTGAGCCGGCAGGGGAGTCCCTGCCGCTACAGTCTCTCGGTGAGATGGGTGTGGACTAGGGGACCCCAGGGGGCTGGGGGAACGTTTAGGGGGACGGGCCTGAGCAAGTTGGAGAGAGGCAGGAAAGAAAGAAGGTTTGAGGGAGGGCAGGGGGACAGCCAGGGAGTGGGTCGGGGGAGAGGGACCGCAGAAGGAAAGAAAGGTCAGCCACAACCAGGGGAATGGCTCTCAAGCTGGGCAGGGTGGAAGAGACCCAAGTGGGGGGAAGCAGAGAGAACTGGGGCACAGAGAGTGGGAAGGAGGAGGGAGACCCTTGTTGGAGAAGAGTCGCCAGGGAGGGGGAGAAAGGATTTGAGAAGGCTGCAGGGAGAGAGAATGGGGTGTGAGAGAGGCTTCCTAGCAGGTGGGGAGCGGGTGGTGGGAGGCATCGCTTGAGTGGAGAGTAATCCCCCTCCCCAGCCGCAGCACCCACACCCTGGGGCAATGCAGAGCTGCAGCCTGAGCCAGCCCAGGATCCCAGGTGAGTAGGCAAGAGCTTGTGCTGCCCCACTCACTGGTTCCATCTTTATTCCTGGCGTGGGCGACCCCAGGGGTTAGCACAGAGGGTGGGATGGGCCTGGGGGTGGTGGGGAGGCATGGCCCACTCCTATCCCCTCACCCATGCCAGGCTTGTTTCTCATCTAGCCACAGCCATCAGGAGGCGATCCTTGCCATAGGGGATGCTACAACAGTGATGGGAGGCCAGGTAAGGGGAGGCCTGGGGAAGGGAGGCTTCACTGGGCAGGGGCTTATTTCTCTCTGGGTTTGAGGCTGGCAGGGAGCTCTGTAGGTTGCAGGAAGGGTGTCTTTGCAGTTATTCAGAGGGAACAAACAAGATTCCTAGAATGTGTTTGAAGTATGCAAATTTATAGGATGCCTCTACTCCCACTTTCCTAATCTCTTGGGGCCCTGTAGCCAGTTTATCTATTTATTTATTTAAAAATTGTTTTTTACGGGAGGAGGGCACAAAGGTGCTATCAGGAGACAGCTGAGCTCTTTCCTTCCCTTGGTGAAAGTAGGAAGGTGAGAGTTTGGGAGAGTGTAGTCTCTTTTCCCTGCCTGGTCTAAACCCTGTCAGAGGCCCTTCTTCATCCCTGAGCAGTGCCCCAGGAGTGCTGCCTTGAGAGGAGAGACAAAAACCGGGCCACCTGGTGGGGTTTGCAAGGAAGGGTTGGTTGAGAAACAGATCCCTGACTGCCATCCTCTGAGTCTTGACCATTCACTGTTGCCTACCCTCCCCAGCTCCTCCGTGCGTTAGGGAGAGGTGGTGCTTTGTTCTCTCTCTTTGCCAAACTTCTTCGGTCTCTGGATCAGGTGACTCAATTTTTCTTTCTAATCCTGGCCTGCATTTGTCTCCTTTCTACAACCACGGACACGTTACAAATTCAGCCCACCCGAAGCCAGGTCCCCCAGAGAATCTTGAGCCTCAGTTCACGCACCCTGGCTCTGGGGATCAGCTGTGGGGAGCTCCTTGTGCCAGTAGGATGGGAGCATCATTTATAAAAGAAAACAGTGTGTCCCAAATACCTGCCCTTTGGAAATAGATATGAAGACCCCAAGGTAGGAGGGGGCATACTTCTTTTCTTTTCTTTTCTTTTTTAATTGAAGTATAGTTGATTTACAATGTTGTGTTAATTTCTGCTGTACAGCAAAGAGACTCAGTTATACATATGTATACATTCTTTTTTGTATTCTTTTCCATTATGGTTTATCTCAGGATGTTGAGTATAGTTCCCTGTCCTACACAGTAGGACCTTGTTATCTATTCTGTATCTAATAGTTTGCATCTACTAAGGGCATGCTTATTTTCTAATGTCTGGATTATATGGGTTTTTTTTTCTCTTTTGCCCATTTCCTCAGACCCCAAGTTTTAGAATCACAGTCAGGTACAGTTTGAATTGAAAGATAATGTCATCACTCTTTTTATTTATTTTTATTTTATTTAAAAAATTTTTTATCATTCTTTTTATAGATGGGGAAATTGAGGTAGGTGAATGATTTGCCGGGGCCCTCAGGGCACAGCAGAGCAAGGTCTCCGGATGGAGCCAGCCTGTTCCCCCGTATCATGAATGCCCGTCCAGACCCCAGGAATCCCTGTATTTTAGTGGGGTAACGATCCTTCCCCAAGCATCTCATTCCCCTAGTGGGCTTCTTTCCTTGCTGGATTCCAGGGTAGGCCTCCCCTTCTTTTCCTTGGGGAAGCATCTAGACCAACCTACTGGCAACCCCAGTAGGTTTCTCACGTTACTCCTTAGAGCAAACAAGGGGTTAGAATGGCCCTCCTTTAACGCTGCTGGAGTGGGGGGAGGGTGGGGAGGAATGAGGCTACTAGTTAGTAAGTGAACCTGGGGATCCTTTGAGGGCTTCTGCCTGGAGTGCCCTCTTCAGTGAGGGAGGGGGGTCTCAGACCGGTAGACCACCACCCTTCATTTCAGTGCTGCCTCACTCTATAGAGCTCAGCCATTCTCCAGAGAATTGATGGTATAGACCAGGAGTCCGTGAACTTGGATGGGGGAAAAATGCATTTGTTCCTCGATGGAACTGAAATTTAGCCTTCCCTTTAATTATTACTAGAGGCTACAGACCACAGCATAATAGCAGTGTCTGTGACTGTCACCGGCAGAAATCACAGATATTTTCCTATCGCCTTGCAATCATTGCTGCTATCTCCAGATCTCATTTATGGCTCACTGCCCCCAGATTCTGGCAGTGATACGGCCTGCTGCTTGGTCTTGTGATTTAACGTATTAATAAAGAAGCACAAATATTACTGTCACCCAGTTTTATAAAATATTTGATAATGCATTGCAATATGTTTGATTTCCTTTGTAATCTTATGTCTTATATTATGTATTTAGAAACATTTATTCCAAGAAGGGGCCCGTAAGCCTCACTGGATTGTCAGAGAGGTTCATTGCATAAAAATGATTAAGAACTCCTGATCTATACTGAAGATGAATCATTTGGACAGGATTTAAAATTCTTCTCCAGAAAATGGCCTCGACTTTTTGCAGCACAGGCTGTCTTACCCTCACAAGGCCGATCTCAGGGGCCACATCTGGGGGAGAGGGGGGCGAGGAGGGGAGGGGCACAGGGACCAAGTTGAATTAAGCTCTGCAGGCCTGGGGGATGTTGGTGATGAGCCTTTCCCCGGCTGCTCTCTTCCATTGCCAGTGGTCTTTGAGGCCCTGTGAGACCGACTACTACCAGGGTGGGAAGCCTGACTCCTTGGGCTCAGCCTGGATCTACAGAGTAAGGAGAGCTGGGAGGACCCAGGAACCAGGGAGTGAGAACACTGATACCTGGTCGAGGAGGGCCAGTGACCTCCGAGGGGGTCAGCAGGACGGTGAAGGGGGGAGGGGGTGGGTGCCTGCAGGAGGTGCAAAGAGCTGGGGTTGGGCTCCAGGGATCAGTTGCTCTGCATACTTCCTGTGCTCCAAGTCCTTTGCTAGAGGCTGGGGATTCAACCTGGGGATGCAGAGGTGACAGTGAGGGAGAAAACATGTGAGACAAGCACCCTCAGTGTGGTTTGTGCCTCACTGGCCCTGTGAGCAAGAACACGTGCTCCCGTTCACCATCCCTGGGC
Organism: Globicephala melas; assembly: GCF_963455315.2. Taxonomy (NCBI): domain Eukaryota; kingdom Metazoa; phylum Chordata; class Mammalia; order Artiodactyla; family Delphinidae; genus Globicephala; species Globicephala melas. The sequence goes on along the minus strand of NC_083321.1, from coordinate 38,173,323 downwards.
TGGACCGGGCACCCAGTCCGGGAAGTTGTACAAATGAGGGGGCTAAGGTCCTGAGAGGGAGGAGCCTGCTGTGCCCAGGGTCCCAGTCCCAGGTGACGTCACGTTAGACACCTCGGGCTGGAGTCCTGAGAGGGTGGCTAGCCGTGTGGTGACTGAACACACGTGATGTTCGGGCAGTCCTGATTTCAGATGCTTTGTATCTCTGGAGACCGTGCATTGGGGCTTCTGGTCTGGGATATAGGGTCTCACAGGGCTTTGCCTGTGTCCTCGGATGTGTGCTATCAGGGAGAGTCCTGACTCAGAGCTGAGTTCTGAGGACAGCCGGTGGTGATGTGTGAGGCACTGTGTTTGCTGTTAGAAGAGTCCAAAATGTTAGGTGGGGGGACGGGGGGATGCCCCCCTGCCCCGGGGTGAGGGGCTGCCTTTGTTTCTTAGCTCTGCCCCATGTGGTTTCTGTGGTGAGGAGGTGTCGTGTTTGTTCTCCAGACAAGGGGGTTTTGTTCCAGGCTGTGGAGGACACAGAGGTTTACTAGGGAGGGAAGGTGCTGGGGGGGGGGGGCGGGGAACGACACACTGGAGCATGGAGGGCAGCGGGTGTGTTCAGGCTACAGGCCTCCCCAGCCTGCCACCACGACGCCACTTGGGAGGGTGTAAACCAGGCCTCCTTCCTCTGGACCTAGGGCAGGCCTGAAAATCCTGCCTTGCAGACCTCTCAGAGGGGGGTCTGGGGAAGTGGGGTGACTGAGGTACCTAGCGGCAAAGGGCCTGCCTCCCTCCAGCTGAGGGGCAGGAAGGGCTGTGACCGCCGGGAAGGCTGCGCTCCCTGAGGTCAGCCCTTGACTGCGTTCTCTTCGTCTCCTGTCTTTAAAAGGAGGCTGAAGCCCTGGACTCCTTGGCCATGTCTTCCTGGGAAAGGCGACTCCATCGCGCCAAATGTGCACCGTCTTGTAAGTGGCCCCTCCCTGTGGCCCGTGGGAGGCCCTGGCCTGCAGAAAGCCCTGTGAGCGCAGGCCCAGGCTCCTCTCGGGGCCTCCTGGGACCTCTTTTCCCTGCATGGGGTGTCTTTCCACCGTCCCCAGCCCCAGCCTCCAGCTCCACTCTGCTTTCTCCTTCCTGGCTGAGGAAGTATCCTGTCCTGATGACCGTGGCTCTGCATCTGTCTGCCTCACACTGTCTGACTCCAGAGAGACCGAGCTTCTTGTTTAGAGGTTGTTTTTCCCTCTCTACGTCACCCTGTGTCTGTAGCCTCTTTCTACTTTCTGTGGCCTCTCCCCTTGCCCTGTCCTATGCCCATGGCCTCTCCCTTCGCCTGTCCTGTGTCCATGGCCTCTCCCCTCATCTGGCCTCTGTCTGTGGCCCCTCTTCTCACATCATGGCTCCTTCCTTCACTACACTCTGCTTTGTCCTCTCATCCTCTGTGGCCTTCCTTTCCGCTACATTCCACATGTGCGGCCCCTCCCCTTCCCTTGGTTTACGCCCTGGACTCTTTCCCGGAGCTTATGGGACAGCGAGGAAGAGCAGTACATGAAGATCTCTGGGCAGTCTCCCTGCTCACCCCACATGCTGCATGTTCGTAGTTCTGCCTGCCTTGCCTGGTGGCCAAGAACTTTTAGCTTAGGAAGCTGAAGGCCTAGGTGGGGCTGGCCTGGGGGCCACTTGGTACATACGGAAGGCAGGTACTCTGAGACCCCACCCCACAGCCTGCTAGGGATGGGGTGGGGCAGCCATCTGAGGTGCCCTACTCCTGCCGCCATTAAAGCTAGCTACTGAGGAAAGCTGGGGCTACCTGTGATGGGGATTTGAGTTCCGTGTAGCTCTGGGAGGGCTGGGGCCTGGGGTCCCAGCCTGAGGGAGGTGCTGCCTCGATGGGCTCTGCCAATCTTGGCTCGACGGGAAGGTGCCTTCTGTCTCCCTTGCAGACTTGTTCTCCTGCTTCAACGGGGGTGAGTGTGTGCACCCGGCCTTCTGTGACTGCAGACGCTTCAATGCCACTGGGCCGCGCTGCCAGATGGGTGGGTCTGGGCTCCATCCCACCTCCGAGAGGGGCAATGGGTACAGGGGAATCTGCGGGCCTGAGACGTGGGGTTCTGGGCTGGACGGGAGAGGGGGTGGCCCCGCCAGGGCTGGAACCCACCGGCCTCTGGCTCGGTGCCGACTGCAGCTACACAGACAGCTTCTTTTTTCTCTGGCTCAGTGTACAATGTCGGCCCTGAGCGGGACAGCATCTGCCGGGCGTGGGGACAGCATCACGTGGAGACATTTGATGGCCTCTACTACTACCTGTCTGGGAAGGGCAGCTACACCCTGGTGGGGCGCCATGAACCCGAGGGGCAGACCTTCTCAGTCCAGGTGAGGCGTTCCCTGCCCTGCCTGTCTAGGAAGGTTCCGCTAGGCCCTGAAGGCTGGGCTGGCTTGGGATCTACTTGTCATGGTTAGAGAGGCTGGCACCTTCTTTTCCCCTCCCAGCTCCCGCCCAGGGCATCTGCATCTGGAGTGAGCTGAGGGCTCCACGGTTCTCACTCACCCACCCATTACTGGTTGCCCCTGGCCATTCATTCACTTAGTCTCTCACTCACCAAGTATTTATTAAGTGCGTAATTATACTCTTTTCCTGCCACAAGGCCTGTTGCTGGCTCTGTGAACAAAGACACAGATGTGGTCTCTGTCCTTATGGAACTTATAGTCTAATGGGGAAAACAGACATCAAGTCAAATGAATCATTTCAAGTGCAACTGAGTGCAATAGAGAAGTTCCAAATGCTAGAAGAGCATGTGACGGAAAACCTAACCTTGCTTATTGGGAAGGATGGTGATCAGGGAGGGCTTCCTGGAGGAAGTGATATTTAAGTTGGGATTTGAAGAATGAATTAGAGCTAGCCAAGTGAAGGGGTCGGGGTGGGGGCAGATGTGAGAACATTCTAGGCCAATGGAACATTGGGTGCTACAGACCTTAGATAAGAAAGAGCATGGTGCCACAGAGGAAATGGTAGAGGTCCTGGATGACTCACTTTAGGGTGATCTCTTCTAAGAAGCCTTTCTGCATGCTCTGACCTCCTAAGTGGGCTCAGGGGCTCCTTTCTGCGGAACCAAAGTTCTGCATCATTACCCTGTCATTGTGTTTCTCTTACAAAGGTGTGTTTCTCTTACAAAGGTCTGTTTCTGGTCCTACTCTCCAGATATAAGCTTTCTAGGCAGGAAGTATGTCTTTTCAACTGCTGTTCCCAGTACCTGGATTAATGCTCAGTAAAAGTTGTCTGGTATATGAACACGTGTGAGACTCACTGTCGGGCAGACCTGATTTTCACGTTCACCCTGTGTGTCAAGTGGGCAGTCACCTTCGGGCACAGCTCTCTACCTGGAGGAGAGTCTACGTGGGGAGCCAGCTCTGCTGGAGGGCACCTTGGCCAGTGCGGAGTTAAGGCCAAGGGGTTGGGAGATAGGGGAGATCCCGGTGCTCAGTGTCATTCCTCTGCCAGCTGGGTGTGCCCCTTCCGTCTCAGGCATAGACCTGCCAAGAGGCTGCCTGGGGGCTGTGCCCTGGATGCACTGGGAGCCCTGACCAACTCTCCCCGCTTTGCCTTGGGGTATCATGGATATCACACATCATGACTGTGTCATTTCGTGCTGGATATGTCACAATTACTTAGACCAATGGGATGCCACCCATTCATGGGTTATGAAATGAACTTAACGAGTCATAACCAGCCTAAAAAGAAAAAAGAAAGAAAGAAAAAAGAGACTATAAATAGAAAATATCATAAGGATCCATTACACATTAATAGTGGTAATATTATTTTGTAAAACTTTTGTTTTATTTATATGTGTATATATTTCTCACTATGGGTCATGGTCACAAAAGTTTGAAAAATATTTAGACTATGGAATGGCTTTCACAGGTCCCACTTTTAGTTGAAATGGCTCCAGGCTGCTTAACCACATTTAATGATAATCTAGTGGAAGGTTTGTTTGTTTGTTTGTTTATTTATTTATGGCTGCATTGGGTCTTCGTTGCTGTGCGCAGGCTTTCTCTACTTGCAGCGAGCGGGGGCTACTCTTCATTGCGGTGCGCGGGCTTCTCATTGCAGTGGCTTCTCTTGTTGCAGAGCACAGACTCTAGGTGTGCGGGCTTCAGTAGTTGTGGCACGCAGGCTCAGTAGTTGTGGCTCGTGAACTCTAGAGCACAGGTTCAGTAGCTGTGGGGCATGGGCTTAGTTGCTCCGTAGCATGTGGCATCTTCCCGGGCCAGGGCTCGAACCCTTGTCCCCTGCACTGACAGGTGGATTCTGAACCACTGCACCACCAGGGAAGCCCCTAGTGGAAGGTTTGCTCATTCATGGGATGGGTTTCCACATTTGGCAGATTGACATTTTCAGAGTTTTCCCTAAACTCTGGGAACCCCATCCCTCCCCTCCTTGGGTCCTATGACCTTGGATGTATAGGTTCTGTCTGAGCAGGGGGCAGAGGAGACATGTATGTGACAGGCAGCACAGGAGTGACATGTGTGCCTGTGTGTGCAGGGGAGGGCTAGGCTGTATCTGCCAGGGTTGTGGTAGGAGTGTGTGTTTATAGTGTGTGCTTTGAGAGTGCCCTGTGATATACATATGAGATGTGTGTGTGTGTGTGGTTTGTATGAGTGTGAGATGGTGTGAGCGTGTAACTGGGCTTTCAATCCAATGGGATAACCTGGGATGGATAAACAGAAAAGTCTGGAAATAGGAAGACAGCACACTTGGATTAGAATCCTGGCTGTGTGTGTCCCTTCACCTCTCTGAGCACCAGTTGCCTCCTCTCTGAAATGCAGATGATGAGAGCTCTGACCTTCCTGTGGTATTGTGGGGACTGGGAGAGATCACAGAGGAAACGAGCTTGGCACGCAGCAGGCAGGCTGTTGGCATTAATGGAAGCTCAACAGGGTGCCCCTGGGCCCACAACCGAAGCTCGGGGCCAGGTGTATGGCAGGAACCTGCACACTGTCCTCCGAACCGCCGCTTCTCCCCCACCAGGTGCACAACGACCCGCAGTGTGGCTCTTTCCCCTACACCTGCTCCAGGTCCGTCAGCCTCTTCTTAGCGGGTGAGCAGGAGATCCATCTGGCCAAGGAGGTCACCCATGGAGGCATAAGGTAATTGTAACATCTTCTGCCCTGAGCTCCCCTACTCCCTGGCATGGGTGGTGGTGGATGGGTAAGCATCTTCCCTTCTCAAGCCTCAAGGAAATTGTTTCCAGGGGGCAAACAGCAGCACACCAGGGCAGAAGCGTACTGGCAGGCCAGCTGGGTTTCTAGTCAGCTGGGTTTACAGAAAGAGTCCCTCACAATTTTCTGGAACTGTCAGGATTTCTAGACAGTGGGTTTTCAGGCAAATAGCAGAGTTTCCAGGTAGCTGAGAATTTACCACTATAAGCATGCTTAATTTTCTTTTCTTTCACAAGTTGAAGGAAATCTTCCTGAGTGTATCATACATAGTTGAAGCATCCTCAGAGCAGATTCTGAGCACACTTTCAGCCTTTTCTGATGGCCTGGGCTCATTTTGAATGTCACTTACCTTGTTGGGACATCAGGGATGCCTGAGGGACCACTCGAGGGGTGAAGTCCCAGCTTCCTACACCAAAAGGCCCCAGACTGTGGTCCTTCCTGAAATCTTTCTTGCATTTCTTCTTCACTGGCCTTTCCTTCCCTTGCTGTCCACTGCCACTTCATGTTGTCAGGGGGACCTTCCTGCACTGACCCTTCTCCCCTTTTTTATTTACTGCTTCAGACCTGGACACTGGGTAACCAAGCTTTCTGGGGCTGAGTGTAGAAGTGAAGGCCCAGGGGTTTCTCCTATGAAAGAAGCATTGGTACATGGATCTTTTGGTACCAGCTTTGGCTGGTTAGACACTTCATTTGTCTTCCTCCTAATTTCCAGCCGGGTGAAAGTTGCCAAATTCCAGATTGGCTAGGCGAGCCTGTGCCGGGAAAATGGTGAAGGTGTCAAGATTGCTGTAGCCCTGCATCTTTTCTTTCATTCCCTGTTTGTCTTCTCTCTTGCCTTTTTCTTTTTCTCTTCCTACTCCTTTCTTGCTCCCCACCAAAAATATAAGCAAAATAGATATCTGTTTATACCACCTCTCCTGTCTAGGAGAAAGGAACTGGCAAATTCAGTCACTCTAAGATTTATCCCTGCCAGGGAAATTGCAATTTTATTTTATTTTATTTTTCACTTTACTAACTGCACTTTGTTTATTGAAGCACTGTCAATAAAAGATACATCAATAATTTTGGTATAAAAAGCCACCACTATTAGTGCTCAGAATCCCATGATTGCCCTCACTGTGATTCCAGATAGCAAGGGAAATTGCAATTTTATTTTATTTAAAAAATATATATATATTTATTTATTTTGCCTGCACTGGATCTTAGTTGCGGCACGCAGGATCTTCGTTGCGGCATGTTTTAGTTGCAGCATGCATGTGGGATCTAGTTCCCTGACCAGGGATCAAACCTGGGCCCCCTGCATTGGGAGCATGGAGTCTTACCCACTGGACCACCAGGGAAGTCCCAGAAGATTGCAATTTTAAAAAGCAACTTTAAAACTCTGAAAACAAAAGAACCCCTTTCTGACGGTGGACTTCCAGGCACCCAAGAAGTCAGGGGCAGGGAAGATAAGGACCTCACACCCTGTGGTACCAGTGGCTGTGGGGTGAGGCAGGTCCTGTGTACGTGGTGGGTCCTTCAGGTGGGGGATGGTGGGTCCTCTGGTGAAGGGACTGGGCTCATGGAGGTGGTGCGGATTCCCTGAAGCTCTGCTTTGCCCTGCAGGGTCCAGCTGCCCCATGTGATGGGGAGCATGCGCCTGCAGCGGCTTGCTGGCTATATCCTCGTGTGGCATCAGTCGGCCTTCACGCTGGCCTGGGATGGCACCTCGGCTGTCTACATTAAAATGAGCCCAGAGCTTCTGGGCTGGACCCATGGGCTGTGTGGGAACAACAACGCCGACCCCCAGGACGACCTGGTGACCAGCTATGGTGAGGTGCAGGGCAGGTGGCCTCCAAGGGATTTTGGTGGGGATGGAGGATAGGTCAGGCTGGAAGGGGTGGAAAGGGACTTGAGACCGAACCCTGGGGTCATGGCACTAAAGACCCATTGGGAGGCCAGGGGCCCCTTCCAAGTGTGTGGCCTCAGGCATCTTCTAACCTCTCTGGACCTCAGTTTCCTTATCTGTAAAACAGCCATGATGAGAATGTCTACTAGGGTTGTGTGAGGCTCTAATGGGCACTTTGCTAGGTGGCACTGACCCTGCAAGGTGAGTGGGGGATGGAGGGGGCTGGGGTGACAGCAGGGCACAGAGGGATAGAGGGAGCCCGGAAGAGAAAGGCTCCAGCGGGAGTGGCAAGAAGTTAAAGTGGGGCTTCCCTGGTGGCGCAGTGGTTGAGAGTCCGCCTGCCGATGCAGGGGACACGGGTTCGTGCCCCGGTCCGGGAGGATCCCACATGCCGCGGAGCGGCTGGACCCGTGAGCCATGGCCGCTGAGCCTGCGCGTCCGGAGCCTGTGCTCCGCAACGGGAGAGGCCACAACAGTGAGAGGCCCGCGTACCGAAAAAAAAAAAAAAGAAGTTAAAGTGAAGGGTTCAGGCAACATCATGGTGACTCTGGCCAGAAAGGAAGTGACACCTTTGAGCAGCCACGACACACTGAACACTTTACCCACATGGTCTCATATAGTCCTTGCAGTCAGTTCACAAGGGGACCCTTTGCCCTGTTTCACATGTGGGGAAACTCGGGCTCAGAGTGGTACGCGAGCTTGTTCAGGCTCACACGTTCATTCTCTTTCGATTGCATGGTGTTGCCTTCCAGAGTTTAGAGCAGCAGGGATCTACTCCAGGGAACTCACAGGGTCTTGAGCATTCTTGACTATTCTTACCACACGGATTTTTCAGGAGAATGGCTCCGTGGGGAAATGCAGGTTGGGATGGGAGCTCGAGGCTGGGTTCTACAGCTCCTTGCCTTCCTCTTGGCATCTCTTGGGCTCCATCTGCCTCCCCTCGGGCTCCCCACCTGTGGTCATGCTAGTTCTCCCCTACAGGGAAGCTGACGGAAGATGTGGCTGAATTTGTGCACAGCTGGCAGGAGCGGGCCCCCAACCAGCCCCCAGGGCCCACGACCTCCTCCCTGCCTCGCCCTCCGTGCCTGCAGCAGAGCCTGGGAACCATGCAGGTCTGGATCCTGGGGAGAGCCCCCCACTCCAGCCTCTACCCCCACCCTAGTGTCTGGCTTAGGTTGGTTTCCTTCTGCTTCTTGGGAAGTCATTGGCTGCAGGGGCCCAGGGTTGTTGGTGCCCATGCCCCTTCTGTCTGCTCTCTACCCGGCCCTTTCTCTCCCTCGGGCTCAAGTTGGGGTGCTGTATGGGACTGGCAAAGTCAGAGGGCTTTACCTGGCCCTGCCAGCCCCCAGCTCTGGCTCCTGGCCCTTGCCCCAGGGTGTGTATGACCGCTGTGAGGCACTGCTGCGGCCCCCCTTTGATGCCTGCCATGCCTATGTCAGCCCTCTGCCCTTCACGGCCAGCTGTACCAGCGATCTCTGCCAGTGAGTGGGGAGCCGGGGGGGCGGGGGGTATTGGGTTGAAGGGAGACCTCTCCCAGTCTGGGGTGGGAGTTCATCAGGTGGGCCACTGAGCTTGATGATCCCAGACCCTAACAGATATGCTTTCCAAAGCTCTGATACTCTTATCTGCATAGGACAGACCTTTCCCATTCAGCTGAGGCCCAGAAATGGGGCCTGACCCGCTCAGGGTCACGTAAGTCAGGGGCAATGTTGAGACTAGAGCCCAGGTTTCCTGCCTCCAGCTTAGGGGTCTGTATACCTAGCTGCCTTCCCTGGCTCCCTTTCCCAGCTGCGTGGCGAGGAAGGGTGCCCTGAGCCCTGGCGGTCTCTATCGGGTGCTGGCGGGCTGGCTACAGGGTGGATCTCCCTCCAGTGTGACCCTCGGTTTCCCTGCACAGATCAGCGGGTGATGAAGCCACCTGGTGCCGGGCGCTGGCAGAGTATGCCCGGGCATGTGCCCAGGCAGGTCAGCCCCTGCAGGGGTGGAGGAACCAGCTCCGGCCATGCGGTAGGTGCAGCCTGGTGGTGGGCAGGGAGGGATTCCAACAAGTTCTGTCCTGGGGCTGTGGGTGGCATTCCCAGGCCTCAGCTCAATGTCCTGTCCTGCTGAGAACCACAGTTATCAGAGCGTTAAGCCCTAAGGTTGCATCTGCATGTGATAGATGGGAAAACTGAGACTCAGAGACGGAGGGACTGGCCTGGGGCCACCGAGTGAGATGAGGGTGGCTCTCGGCATCTCCCAGGCTCTCACTAATTTCCTGGTCACCTGGTGCTCCCACTGGAACTAGGGGAATCAGGAAAATCAAAGCCCTCCCACCCCCCCTCCCCAGGGCTTGGGGTGGGTCCTGGGTGGGTCCTGGCAGAGCTGGGGCCAGAAGGGAGCTGTCAGGCCATACTGCTCCCTTCCTTGCAAGCGGTGCACTGCAAGGAGAAGGCCTTTATCTACAACGAGTGCATCGCCTGCTGCCCCGCCTCCTGCCAGCCCCGGGCATCCTGCGTGGACAGCGAGATAACCTGTGTGGATGGCTGCTACTGCCCCGACGGTATGCGAGGGGTGGTGTGGGTACCTGGCAGCCTCTTCCTGGCCTGACACGGATGGGCATGGAGCAAGGGCTCAGAGGATGCTTGTTTGCAGAATGAATGAAGGAACGAGCAATAAGTGAATAAATGAATGAATGGATGGCTTAAGGGAGGTGAGGGTAGGGGCAGAACTGTGGCTCTTGAGAGGTTCATCAGGGTGTTTAATTTCATTGGGACTGAGCTTTTTAAGGTGTGTAGATGAGGACAAGTCATTCAGTCATTCATTTATTCATTTATCACACATGAATTTGTTTAAACATTCATCCACATACTGTTTTCATGGTGTATACGTTTGCAGCACATCTATAGTGTGCAGCTCACGTGGCTAGGCTGGGGCTTAGGATAAAAAGTATAAAGATACAGTCATTGACTTTAGGGATCAAAATCAGGTTGCTGTGATAAGACACTTGCACACATGACTCTAGTCTGAGGCATAATCTGGTGAGGACCAGCTCAGCGGTTCAGACAAGAAGAGATATACGGATTCATTTCAAGAAGAGAGAATGTCAGGGAAGGCTTCCTGGAGGAGGTGGCACCTAAGCTGGTTCTAGATGCAGTGACAGGCTTTCGAGAGGTGGGGAGGAGAAGCTAGTCAGTATGCATTTTGTTTGGGGTGGGTTGTTCTCTGAGAAAGGTCTGGAAGTGGGGTTATTTGCTCAGAGGGGATTAATCATTTATGCAGGAGAAAGTTTGAAAGTGAGCTGGATGGTGAAAGAGTGTGGATGAGGTGCTGTTTTTCACAGGCCCTGGAGAGCCACGAAAGGGTTGTGAACAAGAATGGAGGTAAGTTAAGTGGGCCTTTGCTGTCACCCTAGGGCTGATCTTCGAGGATGGGGGCTGCGTGGCACCAGCTGAGTGTCCCTGTGAGTTCCACGGGACCCTGTACCCAACTGGTTCTGTGGTGAAAGAAGACTGCAACACCTGGTCTGTGTCCACTGTTGGGGAGAGGAGAAGGGGGAGGCGGTGACTTCTGGGGCTTTCCCTCAGGGCTGCCCCTCCAGGATCTGGGAGCCTGACCACATGGGAGCGCTCACTCAGCATCTCTGAGTCAGGAGATCTCATTATATCCACTCTATGGGTGGAATCTCCATCTCCCATTTTAGAGCTGGGAAAACTGAGGGCGGGGAGGAGCCCTGCGGACGCTGCAACCCTCCGACGTCTATCCTAGTCCTGGAGGGGTGAGCCCCTGCCCCCCTGGTCTCTGTGTTTCAGCACATGCACTGCGGGCAAGTGGCTGTGCAGCACATCTGTCTGCCCAGGTATGTCTGGCCCCATCTTGGACCTTACCCCCTACCAGTCCCACAGCTTTTAGGGCAAGGAAGCGCTGGGGGCCAGGCCTGCTGCTGGCGTGGGGTGGTCACTCAGTTCCATCGGCTCAGCACGCCCCTCTTCATTTCCTCAGAGCTGCTTTGCCTGATTAAGGGGTTTTGCTCCACCCCTGTTAGGGAGGGTTTTTCATGGGCTCCTTCCTGAGCGTGGGGGGCCTGGACCGAGACTGGTCTCCATGCTCGGGGCCTGGTCTCCTGTCAGAGGGAGATGCTCGGGGCAGGGCTGCATCTCCCTTCAGACAGGCCTGGGCGGGGGGCGGGCAGGGATCCAGACACTGCCCTCATACCCGAGGACAGGGTGCCGTCTTCTCTTCATGCTCAGAGCTGCAGGGCAAGGCACTCCCTGTGGGGCAGCTCCCCTGGGTTAGCTGCCTTTCTCTGCCCCTCAGCCGAGTGTTCAGTGACTGGCGACATCCACTTCACGACCTTTGATGGCCGCCGCTACACGTTCCCTGCCACGTGTCAGTACATCCTCGCCAAGAGCCGCTCCTCGGGCACCTTCACAGTGACACTGCAGAATGCCCCATGTGGCCTGGTAAGGGCTGAGACCCCAGACCTGAACCAGCCAGCCACCCCTGGCTGCCGCCCCCTAGAGAGGCTGGGGATTTAGGGCAGGGCCTCAGGTCCTTCCACAGCCCACTCATCCTGCTGTCCATTCTTTCTGGGCAGAGCCAGGGGGCAGCAGACTGGGTTCTGGCTCCAGAACATCTGCTAGCTGAGAGTCACTTCCCTGTCCTGGGCCTCATTGTTTTTTATTTTTTTAATTTTATTGGAATATAGCTGATTTACAATGTTGTGTCATTTTCAGGTGTACAGCATAGTGATTCAGGTATACATATACATATATTCATTCTTTTTCAGATTCTTTTCTTATATAGGTTATTACAGAATGTTGAGTAGAGTTCCCTGTGCTGTACAGTAGGTACTTGTTGGTTATCTATTTTATATATAATAGTGTGTGTATGTTAATCCCAAGCTCCTAATTTATCCCTCCCCGCCCCCCGCCACATTTCCCCTTTGGTAACCATAAGTTTTCAAAATCTGTGAGTCTGTTGCTGTTTTGTAAATAAGTTCATTTATATCATTTAAAAAAAATTAGATTCTACATATGAGTGATATCATATGATATTTGTCTTTCTCTGTCTGACTTACTTCACCTAGTATGATAATCTCTAGGTCCATCCAGTGTTGCTGCAAATGGCATTATTTCGTTCTTTTTTATGGCTGAGTAATATTCCATTGTATATATGTACTACATCTTCTTTATCCATTCCTCTGTTGATGGACATTTAGGTTGCTTCCATGTCTTGGCTGTTGTGAATAGTGCTGCAATGAACATTGGGGTGCATGTATCTTTTTGAATTATGGTTTTCTCCAGGGATATACCCAGGAGTAGGATTCCTGGATCATATGGTAGTTCTATTTTTAGTTTTTTTAAGGAAGCTCCATACTGTTCTCCGTAGTGGTTGTACCAATTTACATCCCTACCAACAGTGTAGGAGGGTTCCCTTTTCTCCACATCCACTCCAGCATTTACTGTTTGTAGATTTTTTGATGATGGCCATTTTGACTGGTGTGAGGTGATACCTCATTGTAGTTTTGATTTGCATTTGTCTGATAATTAGTGATATTGAGCACCTTTTCATGTGTTTTTTGGTCCATCTGTATGTCTTCTTTGGAGAAATGTCTGTTTAGATATTCTGCCCATTTTTTGATTGGGTTTTTTTTTGACAGAGAGCTGCATGAGCTATTTATATATTTTGGAGATTAATCCCTTGTCAGTTGCTTCATTTGCAAATATTTTCTTCCATTCTGTGGGTTGTCTTTTCATTTTGTTTATGGTTTCCTTTGCTGTGCAAAAGCTTTTAAGTTTAATTAGGTCCCATTTGTTTATTTTTGTTTTTATTTTCATTACTCCAGAAGGTGGATCAAAAAATATATTGCTGCAATTTATGTCAAAGAGTGTTCTGCCTATGTTTTCCTCTTAGAGTTTTATAGTGTCCAGCCTTACATTTAGGTCTTTGATCCATTTTGAGTTTATTTTTGTATACAGTGTTAGAGAATGTTCTAACTTCATTCTTTTACATGTAGCTATCCAGTTTTCCCAGCACCACTTATTGAAAAGACTGTCTTTTCCCCATTGTATATTCTTGCTTCCTTTGTCATAGATTAATTGACCATAGGTGCATAGATTTATTTCTGGGCTTTCTATCCTGTTCCATTGATCTATATTTCTGTTTTTGCATGAGTACCATACTGTTTTGATTACTGGAGCTTTGTAGTATAGTCTGAAGTCAGGGAGCCTGATTCCTCCAGCTCTGTTTTTCTTTTTTTAAATTAATTAATTAATTAATTTTTGGCTGTATTGGGTCTTCATTGCTGCACACGGGCTTTCTCTAGTTGTGGCAAGCGGGGGCTACTCTTTGTTGTGGTGCGTGGGCTTTTCATTGCGGTGGCTTCTCTTGTTGTGAAGCATGGGCTCTAGGCATGCGGGCTTCAGCAGTTGTGGCGCATGGGCTTAGTTGCTCTGTGGCCTGTGGGATCTTCCTGGAGCAGGGCTCGAAACCGAGTCCCCTGCATTGGCAGGAGGATCCTTAACCACTGCACCACCAGGGAAATCCCTAGCTCCGTTTTCCTTTCTCAGGATTGCTTTGGCTATTTGGGTTCTTTTGCATTTCCATACAAATTAAAAATTTTTTGTTCTAGTTCTGTGAAAAATGCCATTGGTAATTTGATAGGGATTGCATTGAATCTGTAGATTGCCTTGGGTAGTATAGTCATTTTGATAGTATTGATTCTTCCAATCCAAGAACACGGTATATCTTTCCATCTATTTGCGTCATCTTTGATTTCTTTCATCAGCATCTTACAGCTTTTAGAATACAGGTCTTTTGTCTCCTTAGGTAGGTTTATTCCTAGGTATTTTATTCTTTTTGATGCAATGGTGAAAAAAAATCTCTAAAATTGGTCTAATTCAACTTAATCTCTGCTTCCTTGGATTGTACCTTCAACATCTCTGTATTCGTTTATTCATTCGTTCATTCAGCATATACTGAACATCTATGTCTTCCAGAAGCTGTGTTGAGTCTTTGGGACTGGGATGAATTAGACCTGGCTCTGCCCTCCTGGACCTTACAGTTTGGTGCGTGAGGCAGACAAGTGACCCCCATAACCTACTATGTTACAGGAGCTGTGACAACATGGACAGTACAGAGTAGATCTGCATGGAGGAACTTTTCCCCGTTATTGTTTCACCCAGATGTCAGGTGGGAGGAGGAGGTGGATCAGGAAAGGCTTCCTAGAGGAGATGAGCCCTGAGCTGTGTCAACCACTTGTGAACATAACTGAGCAAAAGGCCAACCTGCAGGTCTGGGGTAGATGCGAACTTGTTTGTCTCTCAGTAGTGACTGCACTGTCCCTGAGCTGACCATGCTAGCCAACCTCACCAGTCCTGGTCTGGTGGCACTGAAGCCCCTTCTAGCATAGAGGAGCAGGGGCTCACACCCCTAGCCAGCGGGGCCACCCCCAGTCCTTCCTCCCTGCTGGCTTCTGCAGCCCCAGCACTGAGGGCCCTGAGTGTGAGCAGACATCAGCTGGACGTGCCCCTCGCTGGCCCTGGGGACCCATGCTGAGCTGTGGACTAGGTGGAGGGCTGGGCTTTCTCCCTCTTTAGGCCTCAGTGGCCCCCACCCCTTTCTCTGCCAGAGAATGGCCTGGCCCTGACCTTGGCTGCTATCTGAGTCAAGAGAATACTTGTCCTCAAAAGTTGGGTCACTCTCATCACATCCTGAGGGTGGCAAAAGGCAAGGCAGACAGACACAGCCCAGCTGGGCTCCTTCCCACTTATGGAGGTCTGGCGTCTTAGAATACCTGAGGGCTGTGGGACCTCGGGGGGTCCCTTACTCAGCCCTCTCTCTAACGGGTCCCTGACTGGCTGGCCAGCCTCAGCCTGAGGTAACCTGCTTCAGTGCTGGATGGCGCCTCTTGATAGCACGTTCTTTTTACCATGAGCCGGGTCTCCCCCTTGTGACGTCATCCATGCTGATGAACTGATGGAGGGCCAGCTTTGGGCCAGTCCTGGACTGGGCACGGTGAGGGTTACACAGATGAATCTGACCTGGTCTTACCTGCCAGGAGCTCACAGCCTGATGTGGGAGGTCCGTCACGTCCTCAGATCGGTTGCTTCAGTATGAGATACAACACCATCAGTGCTGTAAGAGGGGAGTTCTGTGAAGGAAGAAATACCCCTGTGGGGTAGAAGAAAGGAAGAGGGAAAGCCTCATGGCAGAGGTGGCATTTGAGCTGAGTGACCTAAAAAGTGGGCCTGGAAAGAGAAACAGAAATAAAATGTGTATATTTGAGGATGGGGAGGAAGGGCAATCCAGGAGGATTAGAGTACATGAGAAAGGCAGTGAGGTTGGAATGTTCTAGAATGCATTAACAGAGAAGCAGAAGGACTTGGCAACTGGCTGACTGTGGCTGGTAAAGTTAGGGGGGATGTGGGAGAGAAGCAGGAAAAGTCAAAGAGGAAGCTGTGACTTCAGTCTGGGTGAACAGAATGGGGTGGGGTGAGGACAGTAACGGAGAGGATGATGAAAACTACTGGCACAGTGCTAGGAACTTCCATCACTTTTGCATACAGCATCTAGTTTAAGGCTCAAAATACCCCCACTTGGTAGTTATTATTATTCTCCCTATTTTCAATATGATGAGACAAGCTTACAGAGGCTTGGGGCATTTCTGACAACCCACAGCCAGCAGGAGGAAGAGCTGAGCCCGACCCAAGGCTGGGTGTTGTCCAGAAAGCCTGTCACAACCTATTATTAACACCTTACGTTAATTACAGATAATGAGCCAGTATGGATACATCAGTAACTAAAGCCACACCTTATTCAGATTTCCTTAGTTTTTCACCTAATGTCATTTTTCTGTTCTAGGATACTATGTTACATTTAGTCATCACATCTCCTCAGGCTCTTCTTGGCTGTTATAGTTTCTCACACTTCATTTTTGATGACCTTGAAAGTTTTGAGGAATACTGGTCACTTACTTTGTAGAATGCCCCTCTTTTGGAATTTGTATGATGTTTTTCTCATGGTTAGAGTGGGGTTGTGGGTTTTGGGGAGGAAGATCGGAGGTAAGGTGTCCTTTTCATCACATCTTACCAAGGGTACACACTATCAACGTGGTTTATTATTGTTGATATGGACCTTGATCATCTAGCTGAGGTCATGTTTGCCACCGAGAAGTTACTCTTTTTTCCCCCTTTCCATACTGTTCTTCTCTTTGGAAGAAAAGTCGTTATGTTCAGCCCACACTTGAAGAATGGGGAGTTATGCTCCCCTCCTTGAAGGCACAGAATTTACGCAAGTTTTTCTGCAGATTCGTTTTTTTCTCCCTGATATATTTATTCAGTCATTTATATCAGCATGCGCTCGTGGAT
Source organism: Globicephala melas (assembly GCF_963455315.2). Taxonomy (NCBI): domain Eukaryota; kingdom Metazoa; phylum Chordata; class Mammalia; order Artiodactyla; family Delphinidae; genus Globicephala; species Globicephala melas. The sequence goes on along the minus strand of NC_083321.1, from coordinate 38,156,892 downwards.
ATTTATTTTATTTTATTTTATTTATTTATTTATTTGCGGTACGCGGGCCTCTCACTGTTGTGGCCTCTCCCATTGCGGAGCACAGGCTCCGGATGCGCAGGCCCAGCGGCCATGGCTCACGGGCCCAGCCGCTCCGTGGCATGTGGGATCTTCCCGGACTGGGGCACGAACCCGCGTCCCCTGCATCGGCAGGCGGACTCTCAGCCACTGCGCCACCAGGGAAGCCCTCATGGATACTTATTTTATAATTTGGTTTATAATCCAATACTTTTTAATTTTGTTACTCAGATTGTTCAGCTTTGGCCATTGGGCAGTCTTTCACGTGGCTCCTGTGTCCCTTTGACACACCTCCATCACTGTGTGTGTGTGTACGTACTTCCTTAACCTTTCGGCCCTACAACATGTACCAGGCTCATCTCGTATATTTCCTGTCCCAGTCCTAGAATCAGCCATTTCTGCAAAAATATTACCAGGCTTTCTTGGTTCCTTTTATTAGAGAATGGTGTCAGAAACCAAGACCTGGGCACACACTAGGTATGCTCATTGTTACTGGGGTATCATTTCTTTTAGGCCATTTCAGCTGGCAGAGAAAGGAAATATATGAATAACCCACGCATATCCTTGTCTAACCAACATATATACACATATCGATAAATATTTCTATAAATAACCATATGATGTGTGCTAATCAGGAGTTCATACTCATGTTCCAACTCTAAGGTACTGCCATATGGATCATTCTAGCCTCCTCCCCTCGCTTATCTCTAAACACCCACTCCAACAGTAAGAAACCTGGCTTCCATTATTCACCTGTTCATTTACCTAACTGTTCAATTCCAGTATACATGTAGGAGTATCAGAATTATTATCCTGTATCTCCATGGGAAATAACTTTATCAAGTAGAGTACAGTGCTTAGGCACAATTCCTTTTGCTCTTAGTCTTACAAACTCCATTTATTTCCAAAGTAACTTAGGTCAACAGCTTTCCCCAAAACCCCTTTAGTGAGGTTGCTTCATATATTTGTAATATATTAGATGCTTCTGTCACAGTCTGCATTCAATTCTGGGATCCCCTGACCTCCTACATGATTTTTTTAGATTGCACACATTAGCGTTCACTCTTTATGCTGTAAAGTTCTGTGGCTTTGACAAATGCAACCCCAAAGTATTTCATGCACTTTTCTTATATGTATCCAATAGGGAGGACCAACCACATGTTGTATCTCTATTTTGCAGAGGAGAGAACAGAGGTTTGTAGAAGTTAAGTGTGTTCTTTAGGGTCTTATGGTTTTCAGTGACATCAGGATTTGAACCTAAGAGTGACTAAAGGTGCAGGCTTTCTTCCTGCACCAGTGACATGTCCAGGGGGGACCAGAGGATAAGTGGGTTTGACAAAGAAGGTGATGTTTTAGGCACGATGATTTTGAGCTGTTTCAGGGATTGTCCCCTTGGGCAGAAACTTAAAAGAAAGGTCATAACTGGTTGTACAATGTCTTTCTGAAAAATTTCAAGCTCTGATCAGTTCATTTCAGTGCTTGATCGTATTACTTTCCTGTTACACTTTCTCTGGCTGTCTTTGAACTTAGGATAAAGTCCAAAAATATTACAAAGCTCTTCCTAAGCTGGCCCCTGCCTACCTCGTTTTTTTTTGTTTTTTTTTTTTAATGAATATGTTGAAGTCCTAACTCTTAATTAATTAATTTATTTTTGCTGTGTTGCGTCTTCGTTTCTGTGCGAGGGCTTTCTCTAGTTGTGGCAAGCGGGGGCCACTCTTCATCGCGGTGCGTGGACCTCTCACTATCGCGGCCTCTCTTGTTGCGGAGCACAGGCTCCAGACGCGCAGGCTCAGTAGTTGTGGCTCACGGGCCTAGCTGCTCCGCGGCACGCGGGATCCTCCCAGACCAGGGCTCGAACCTGTGTTCCCTGCATTAGCAGGCAGATTCTCAACCACTGCGCCACCAGGGAAGCCCTCTGCCTACCTCTTGAACCTTAAACCACTTTGCCCAGTGGGCTCTGACCCCTCTGGTCTTCTTTTACATCCTTGAATACAGTAAAAGCCTTCCTGTCAGGGATTTTGTACAGGTTGTTCCTTCTGCCTAGATGTCTTCCCCATTGCCTTCTTCCGTTACCCAGCCAGCTTCTATTGCATCCTTCTGATCTCAGCTCAAATGGCTTGAGCTTTTTTCCCATGCCTCAGTTTTCTGATCTGCATAATGGAGTAGTTAGTAGTACTTACTGAATAGGATTGCTATGATGATTAGGTGGGTAAATATGTTTAAAAATATATCAGAATGGTACTTGAACATAACTCTAAAGTTAGCTGTTACTATTATGTTATAATAATATTGTAGTATAACTGTTATATTATTGTTACGTTACTATTATCATTCCCTAGGATGACCTTTCCTATCTCTGCAGGCTAAGTCTCGTTCCCTCACTATATGCTTTCCTAGCACCCTACACCTCTTTTCAGCACTGATCAAAATAATAATTAACCAACTTTGTAATTACTTATTTAATGTCTGTATCCCACACGAATATCTATTCTTCTTGAGGGCAGGGACTATATCATTTTCATCATGTATGACTGTGTGACCATCTTCTGTGGAAGGGAGGTATGAATGGGCCCAATGTGTACTACCCATTTCAGAGATAAGAACCTGAGGCCTAGAGAATATTAGCTCATTTCCCGCCTGCTTATGAGTGGAGCGTGATACTCTGCAAGATGTGACACATAGAAAGAGCTACATAAACACCCATAAAAGGATGAAATTTAAGTCCTGGATTGCAGTCAAGTGGGGAGGCCAGTGTTTCTGGGGCTGGACTCTGGGTCATCTGGGGTCCATCTCTGCTCTGTGTCATAGCCTGAGGGTTGACTATCATTTTTATTTGTATTTTCCCAGTTCTGCCACTAACCTTCTCCAGTCTGTGCCTCTGCCTTACCATTCCCCAGATGAAAGCATTTGGTTAGAGGACCTCTAATGTCCTTTGGGCCTCTGTCACTGTGGGGAGGCTTCCCCTAGCCTCAGACTGTGCTGAAATCCCTGCCTTTGGAGGGCTCTGTTGGGACCAGCAGGCAAGACAGACTAACTCTGCCCCTTTGGCCTTCCTTTCTCTCTAGAACCAGGATGGAGTCTGTGTCCAGTCAGTGTCAGTGATTCTGCATCAGGACCCTCGGAGGCAGGTGACCCTGACCCAAGCAGGGGATGTCCTTCTGTTTGACCAGTACAAGGTCACCCCACCCTACACAGACGGTACGGCCCTGGTGGATGAGAGCTAGCTGAAAGGTGGCGGCCCAGGCTCTTCTGGCCAAAGGCACTGCCAGACGGGCAACAGCTCACATTCTAATACTGGGTGAATCAGGCCAGGGGGACACCTTGGTCCCAGGAACATGGACTCTGGACTTATAAAATTGTCTTTGTCCCCATCCCAACATGACAATGGGCTTCATGGCAGTATGATGGCTTCTCCTAACATTAGGATATTAATGGAGCTGTCTTCCATCCCTACTCTCACTATCTATTAATTATTATCCTTTCTGATTTCACAAGGTATTTGTGATAGCTCGTAGGAAGCACATCTAACAAAAATGGCAAAACTATTAAGAAATAAACTGGCACCAGAAAAAAATTAAAAAAGAAAAAAGGATAAGGGCTCAAGATTGAGAAAAGGGGAGATGGAAGAGTGTAAAGAGCCCTGCCCCCCGAAAAAAAGGCAAGCCACAAAATGTGTAAAATTCACTGCAACTGAATCTAAAACTTAAAATTGCTACAATTGAATCAGAAATCATATTGTGAGCTTCCTGGTAGTCACTGTGCGAAAAAAAAAAGGGTAGTTAACAGAATTCTCCTTTGCTAGAAAAGGAAACACACGACTTAGGGAGGCAAAGCTTTAATTGGCACTCGATGCTAGAAGAAATTTCTCAGCTGCCATGGTAGGTTATTCCTGGGTCCTGACTTAATCATTGAATAGGATTTTCTCAAGGCTCCCCAAACCAACCCCCAGGCAGAGCCTCACTGTGTGTGAAGACTGGGCTGGGTATGGGGGTCAGCGTGGGCCATGCAGGTGGTGGCGGTGGATGGGGTGATACTGTCTGAACCTCCTACATCCCCGCTCCGGTTCTGTGCCCAGACGCCTTTGAAATCCGGAGGCTCTCGTCCGTGTTCCTGCGCGTGAGGACCAACGTGGGTGTGCGGGTGCTCTATGACCGCGAAGGACCGCGGCTGTACCTGCAGGTGGACCAGCGATGGGTAGAAGACACTGTGGGCCTCTGCGGCACCTTCAACGGCAACACGCAGGACGACTTCCTGTACGTGCCCTGACCCGGAACTGGAAGGAGAGGGGGAGGCAGGCCCCTTAAGAGTGTGTGCGGGCGGGCTGGCCCTGCCTAGGAACGTTTCTCCCGGGCTGCCGTGGGCTCTCAGTGTTCCCAACGTGCACCATTGATTATTTAGTCCTCTACATTTAAATTTAAGTATGTTTCTTTAAAGCAGTGGTTCACAGTCTTTCTTGCGCCAAAGAATCATCCCGGGAGCTCGTTAAAATGCTGATTCCTGGGCCCCACTCCTCAAGAATCTGATTTAGGATACTGCCCGGGAATCTAATTTTTAATAAGCACCTCTGTGATTCTAGTCTGTGAGGTCTAGAGAGATACCTTGAGAAATACTGTTTTACAGTGAGGTCTTAATATGGGTGGACCTCAGGCTGAGTTTGATCTGGCTCACGGTTTTGTCTGTTTTAACTGGTAGTGAACACTTTTAGATGAGTGTGAGCCCCCAGTAAACCAATGATGCCCAAACCCTTGCTTTCTATCCCACCAGGCCATTTTAACTCACGTACCTTTCCTGCCTGGTGCTTGTGGTTTGCATCCTGTGAGCCTCCCCGTGTTCTGGGGAGGGCTATTTCCCATGGACCGACAGAGAGTTGAGAGAAAAGTCTATCTAGGCATGGACACAGTTGAGGAATTTGAGAGAGGACGAGAGTCTGACCTTCCAGAAGGGAGAACAAAGGGTTGATCTTGACGGCTGAAGGTTCTGGCCAGTCCTTCAAGTTACATGCGTTGGGTGATGCAGAAGGAAACATGAGAGGCTTTCTTCAGACAGAAATGAGAATTTGTTTGGAAAAGCAAGAACAGGAAAAACCTGAGAGCTTTTCCATGCATGTACATTTTAAAATGTAGCACCCTACTCTGCCTTGCCTGGTGGAGCTGATGTCAGCGCAGCTGGTTAGAATGGTGAGGGCAGACCTTGTTTAGTGTGGGCTGCTTGCCATGCTGCTAACCGTGAACTCTGGGTGGCAATACTGCTCTGTGTAACTTGAGTGTTCCCACTGCTCTGGAGCAATAACGTGCCTGTGGTGGGCGTCAGGCAGAACCTGCCCCTCGTGGACACTATGATCTCTCTCCATTTTACCGTCTACACCCAGTTCGGTGACCTTTGGAGACTGGTGTTGTCTAGGAAACATGCTTCTCCCCTTCCCCCTTTTATTGCCCCTCATGTGACTATTTCCCACCTGGAAAGAGAGGGAGGGCAAAGGAGTTTGGGGGAACTGCCCTTGGGGGAGGGAAGAGGAAGTCTTGATGTGGTGAAGTTTGGTTGATGGTGTCCCTGTTTATCTCTTTCTGACATGAAGAACTGGGGTGGGTGGTGAGGGGGACAGTGTGTGGCCTCAAGCCCGTTAGGAGCCTGTTGAACGTGATGGGTGTGTGTATGCACGCACATCTGTAATTGTATGTGTTTGAATGTGTCTGTGTAGATCCCCTTGGCTGTTTGCGTGTCTGGCATATATTTGTGTTCTGTGGGTGTGTGTGCGTGTGTGTACATGGGCAGGTGGATGCTTACCTGGGTGTATGCTGTACGTTCACTTGGGTGCACGTGTGCCAGTGTGTGAATGTGGCTCTGCCGTGGCTGCAGGTCCCCAGTGGGTGTGCCTGAGAGCACCCCACAACTCTTTGGCAATTCTTGGAAAACACTGTCCGCCTGCTTCCCGCTGGTCTCCGGCTCCCCGGTGGACCCCTGTGATGTGCACCTGCAAGCTGGTGAGGTGATGGGGGGGGGAGGGAGGATGGGTGTGACTGGTTTGAGAGAGATGAGATGGGAAGCTGGGCATGAGGATGTTGACCACATCGGGTAGGAGTGATCAGAAAGGAGAAGGTGCGGGGAGGGGACTGGGCTTCCCTTCTGGTGAGGGGCAGGCAGAAGGGAACCTCACGTCCTATCCCTGTCACCTACACATACATTTGTACCAGCTCCCCCATCCCAGGGCAAAAGTCTGAGGTCTCACAGTGGCCCCACCAGGCTCTACGCTCTCCTCCCATCCCCCTTATCTCACCTCCTCCCCCATCCACCTCCCACCCTCCCCCTTCCTCCAGCTGCACTGGCCTCCTTGCTCTCTTCCTACACGGCCTGGTCCTTCTCTCCAGGTCTTTGCACTTGCTGTTCCCTTCACCTGGAATGTTTTTCCCTCATAAACACATGCCTCACTCTCTCACCTCTTGCGAGTTTTTGGTCAAACATCTTTCCACTGAGGGCTTCGGACCACTGGGTTTAAAATCACAATTCTCCTCCCGCCCCAACTTGCAATTCCCATTCTTCTTCCTAGCTTTCTCTCTCTCCTTAGATTCTTCCCCTTTAATTTACTATATAAGTCGTCTAGTGATGGTCTCCTCCAACCAGAATGTCTGCTGTATGAGGGCAGGGACTTTTGTCTGTTTCGTTCACTCCCTTGACTCCTTCTGGCATATGGATTCATGCCTGGCATGAGGAATGCATTGCACGAGTGCCTGTGCATGGGCACACACATACACACACACTCCCGTGTACAGAGTCCCCTGAGCTGTGGGGAAGGACGGAGGGAGAGACTGGGGCCTGGGGCACCAGGCAAACCAGACCTCTGACCCTTGGCCCGTTTGTCTGTCTCCAGCCTCCTATGCCCTGCAGTCCTGCAGCGTGCTCACTGGGGAGCTGTTTGCGCCCTGCTCCACGTACCTGAGCCCTGTGCCCTACTTTGAGCAGTGCCGCCGGGACACTTGCCGCTGTGGGCAGCCCTGCCTGTGTGCCACGCTAGCCCACTATGCCCGCCTGTGCCAGCGCCATGGGCTCCCCGTCGACTTCCGTGCCCACCTGCCAGCCTGTGGTGAGCGCCCCACGCTTGTGTGCCCATGTGAGGACGGCTGGAGGAGCCGGAGCTCCAGATCTGAGTGTCCACCTGCCCCCCTGAACTCTCCCCTGGGACGTCCTACAGTCTCCTCCAGCCTAACACCCCTTCCTCCCAAACTGCTTCTCCTCCCGTGCTCTCCACCTCTGCCGAGGGCCCCCATCCATGGATTACCCAGGCCTGACACCTGGGCACGTGTCACCTCCAGTCCACCTCCAAGTCCTGTAAGTCTGGTCAACTGCAAGTTCAGCCAGTTCTCACCACCGCCATTGCCACCACCCTAGTCACAGCCACCTAACAGGTGTCCCTATAGCTTCTTCTCACTGCAGCCAGAGTGAACTTTCTAAAGATCACTGGCTGTGTGGCCCTCAGGTTTGAGTGCACACGTGGCTCAATGGGCCTGGGCTGGCCCGTACCCACCCCCACTCCCACCCCAGGCCACACACCTCTCCATGTCTTGGTCATCTCTGTGCCCCCAGCCCCAGCACAGGGCCTCACTCTCAGTAAGCTTTTAGCAAATGTTTGTTGAATAAATGGAAAAGGCACAGTATAGTAAGTCTCCTACGTATGAATGAGTTCCGTTCCTAGAGCATGTTCGTAAGTTCAGTTTGTTCGTAAGTCAAACAAAGTTAGCCTAAGGTACCCAACTAACACAATCGGCTGTATAGTACTGTACTATAATAGGTTTATAATACGTTTGCATCTTTGAAAGTTCATAACTTGAAGGTTCGTATGTAGGGGGCTTACTGTACTGGGAGTCAGGAGACCTGAGTTTTATTCCAGCCCTGCAGGTAACTTTCTGTGTATCTGTGACAAGGCCCTGCCCGTCTCTGAGTCAAAGTTTCTCCAGAGCTGGTTGGATTGGACCACATTAGAATCATCATGGGAACTTTTAAAAAATGCACCTGTCTGAGCCATATCCAGTATCAATTAAAACAATGTATCTGGCAGTGAGGGGCAGGGGTCAGCATTTTTAAAAGCTCCCAGGTGGCTTTGATGCGCAGCCAGGGTGAGAACAACTGGGCTTGGCAGTCTAGGTGGCTCTACTGGCCCTGACAGACTGTGGGAGACCCCAGGGGAGTGGGATGGTGTCCAGATGAGGAGAGGGCAACCCTGAGTCTTGGACAAAGGGCCCCTGGAGGGAGCACAATTGATCTTCATAACCCATGGAAGCGAGAGAGGCAGAAGTGTGTGTGTTTTTACAAACCTGTGCATGTGTGTCTGTGGGCGAGTGCAGGGCTGTCAGGGGGCAGTGATTTCCACTCCTTCCCCAGTATCACTACCTAAGAAGAATGCCCTGCAGAGAAAAGGAAATACCAATGGCAGGGTCCAGGCTGAACTTGGGAGGTGGGACCCACCTCTGTGGCTCTGCCATTCTGGTGTAGTGGGAGGCAGGCTGGTTTCAGATCTCAGCTGTGACCTTGACCTGCTGTGTGACCTTGGACAAATGTCTTAACTTCTCTGGTTCTCAGTTCTCCTCTTTATGATGATGACTCCACCCCACACAGTTGTGAGTAAGAGAGAAACAAAGCACAGTTACATTCCTCACTACAGCACTGTCCTGTGAGGCTACCAAGGAGTACAGCCCCTGTGTGGCTCCGTGTGGACAAACCTGCCAGGACCTAGCCGGCCCTGAGGCCTGTGGAGTTGATGGTGACGGCGACCTCAGCGGGGACGAGTGTGTGGAGGGCTGTGCCTGCCCACCAGACACCTATCTGGACACCCAGGCTGACCTCTGTGTTCCCAGGTGAGCAGGCTGGCTTGAGCTCTGTGTCAGGTGGTGATGAGGCTGGGGGTCTCCAGAGCATATGAAACTGGGGTGCCTGACTGGGCCTCTCATGACCCTACTTCATCTCACAATCTCGGGGCAGAGCTTGGAGGGTAAGCTGGGTCAGTGGTCGGGTGGGCTTCCTCTTCTAGACACCCCTCCCCCTTCCCTGGCCTCTCTTCTCAGCTCTGGCTCTTTGCTCCAGCCCAGAACAACCCCGCAGAGCCAACAGGGTCTCTGCCCTCATCTCTCCTCCCCTTCCACAAATCTTTACTGACCATGTATGTTCTAGACATTTCTAGGCCCCGGGAATTCAGCAACGAACAAAACAGAGTCCTGCCCTCACATTCTGGGTGGTGAGACAGATAATAAGCAAATAAACAGATCCTTCATGGGTCTGGTGGTGACAAGAGCTATAAAGCCAAATACAGCAGAGTGAGAACAGAGGGTCCTGGGACAGGGAGGGGTTACTGTTATGTCATATGAAGTGAGCATGGGAGGAAGGCCTTTCTGATGAGGTGACATTTGAGCAGAGATTTGAGTGAAGAGTGCTGTAGGCGGAGGGGCACAAGGGGAAGGCCCTGAGACCTGCCTGTGGGCATTCTCGGTGTGGCTAGAGGGCAGAGTTGCGGGGGAGGTGGGAGGTGGTGACCTCACCTCACAGGATCCTGGGGCTGACTGCCAAGGTCCTTGTTCCCCTCCAGGCCTATTTCTCCATCTGTAAAATGGTATCACATTCAACTGAATAATGGGGGAGCTGGAGAGAAGCCCCTTTAGGGAGCATATTTGATTCACTCACTTAGAGACCTTTTGTAGCTACAGTCCTCCCTTGAGATCCAGATGTGTGCCCTGCCCCGACCCCTTGAGTTTGAGCATTGCCAGAGAAGGGAGCCTCTGAGGGTTATATGGGGTGGAGGAGGATTTAGAGGGAGAAGGTGGTGAGAAGCACTGGGGTTGGATGAGTTCAGACATCCCTTCCAGCCCTCGACTGCTCTGCTTCAAGGCCTGCACTTGGCTGTAACCGGCAGGTGCCATGGGAGGTATGTGAGAAGGCAACACAGCCTTTGGCCTCAGATGACCTACAAAGAGGAGGCTGCAGAGACGGTAGCATAAGGTTCTCCGCCTTATGCTAGAAAGATGACGTATTTGGAGGGCCTAGCCTGGTGTTCACAGTATTTTAACAACCTGTGTGGTATAGGCACTGAGCCATCAGAACGGATGCTGGGTCTGAATGCCCCTGGCTGGCTGAGGGGTGGGGCCCCTGTCCTTGGCTGTTCCTGCCCCAGCTCCTGAGCTGGCCCACCTTTCTCTGTTCCCGGCTTGTATAGGAACCAGTGCTCCTGCCACTTCCAAGGAGTGGATTATCCCCCTGGAGACAGTGACATCCCATCTCTAGGCCACTGGTGAGCTCCCTAGACAGCAGCACTATTATCTTCTCTTTATTATTATTATTTTTTAATTTTATTTAAAAATTTTTTTTGTGGTACGCGGGCCTCTCACTGCTGGGGCCTCTCCCGTTGCGGAGCACAGGCTCCGGACGCGCAGGCTCAGCGGCCATGGCTCACGGGCCCAGCCACTCCGTGGCATGTGGGATCTTCCCGGACCGGGGCACGAACCCGTGTCCCCTGCATCGGCAGGCGGACTCTCAACCACTGCGCCACCAGGGAAGCCCTATTATTATTATTTTTAATCTTAGTCTGGCTGCGCCGCAGGGCATGTGGGAACTTCCCAGACCAGGGATCGAACCCGCGCCCCCTGCAGTGGAAGCATGGAGTCTTAACCACTGGACCACCAGGGAAGTCCTATTATCCTCTCTTTAAATGGAAGTTGCTGACTAAAGAAAATTCAGCAGTGCAAAACTTTCCATGAAGCGACACCCACCCTCCCCCTCTGCACAGGGAGCCAGGGACAGAAGTGGGCATGTCCTTCTGAATCCTGCAGTAACCTGAGTGCAGTAACTCGAGGTCTCCAGGCCCTGCAGTGACTGGGTGGGCTGATCCCAGTGCCTCTCTCTCTCTCTGCAGCCACTGCAAAGATGGGGTCATGAGCTGTGGTAGCAGAGCCCCAGGTAAGGGTGACAGGGAGGGTGGGGCCTCCTTCACGGTAGTGGGGTTGTGGAGCGCTCTAGGACAGACCAGGACAGGGACACCCCACCCCAGGTCTTGTGCCACACTGAGCCTTCTGTGTTCTTTGCCCTCTCGGGAAAGGTTCCAGCTTGGAGGGTGGCATTGTGAAATCCTGTCCCAACCTCAGCCCCACTCAAGTGGCTGTCCCTCCTGCTTCTCGAGAAGATGCTGAGACTCCATCTCCCTCAGGGGTAACCAGTTGGGGTATCTGGACAGTCCCTTGACCTCCCCTGGGTCCTGGATTTCCTCTGTCTGAACCATCACGTGTCTACTGAGGCTGACTCTGTGTCCAGTGCGGGATGTGGGATCACAGCAGTGGGGAGGATAGGCTGAGCCTTTGAGATGCTCACAGGCAGTAGAGATGGGGGCATCAGGGTGGCACCCTGGTGGATCAGCCTGTGAGGACCTTGGAGGTGGTAGGGCAAGGAGGCTGGAGCCTTCAGGGAGGACCTCCTGGGGTGGATGGTGCCACTAAGTATGGAGGTTGGCACAGAGGAGATCAGAGAATAATCATATGGCAGGTGGCAAAGAGCAGGGCCTCCAAACTCAGGTAGCCCTGGGTTCAAATCCTGCCCAGCACTCACTACCTGTGCAGCCCTGGGTAACTCACTTCACCTCTCTGAACCTTCGCTTCCTCTTTTGTATATAACCTAGATTCCTATGTTCTCCCCACGTTTTGTGTATTTCCCTGAGAGTGTTTTTCTTTTTGTTGTTTCTGGCTTCAGGTTTCTGCCCTTTAGGACTTTTATTTCATCTCCTGTAGCTATCCCTTTCTCTCTGTTCCATCCCAGGGTGGGCATAGAACTCAGACCCCCTTTATTGATTTTCCTAAAAAAGATCGCTCACATGGTATAAGTGTATACGGCCGACACGACTGAAGGCTCTGGGAGAGAGAGTGGGTTTATGTCACAGAAATACAGGTAAATGGGAAGTTGACTTCCATGTTGTTAAAAGTCCCCTGGCCACCTGCCACACTGCATGGCTATCCTCTTTCTGGCTCCTCTTCTGGTCCCTCTGGGGCACTTCCTCTCACCTTATCATGCCTTTGAAAGCAGAAGTGACTTCTCTCCGTTATATGGGAAAATAGGGGATAGTAATACCTCACAGAGTTGTTGCAGGATTGAATAAGAAAATGCCCATGAGGGCCCTGGAACAGTACCTGGTGGAAAGGACATGTCCAGTAATTGGTACTGGTGGTGGTTGTCCTATTGTGGGACAGCACATACCCCTCCTGCCCACTGTGATGTGCGCTTGGGAACCCAAGGAATGCCTCAGGGGCAGCAAGGGCATGAGAAAGCATCAGAGCCCCATCTCTGCCTGCATCCTCCAGATGCTGGTCCCCAGGTCTCCCTGGCCCCCCCTGCCGCCCAGGAACCCACCCCAGGCCCAGGTGTTCCAAGCATCCTGCTGAGTGTCCAGGCTCTTGCCAGCACCACCCTCTCCTCTTCCAGCTGCTGCCTGTCCAGCAGGCCAGGTCTTCGTGAACTGCAGTGACCTGCACACCGACCCTGAGCTGAGCAGAGAGAGGACGTGTGAGCAGCAGCTGCTGAACCTGAGCCTGAGCGTGCCAGCCCGTGGCCCCTGCCTCTCAGGATGCGCCTGTCCCCAAGGGTATGTATCTGTGTTGCAATGGGTTACCACTCCCGAAGGCTGGCAGAACCAGGGAGCATAACGTGGAGTGAGGGGCAGGGAAAACCTCACACAGCCTTGCAGGGAGGCACCAGCCCACAGCTGGCCAGTGACCGTATAATGACTAGCGAGAATCTGAGAAAGATCAGGAGGGTGGGGAGCCAAGCCGGAGGGGGGTCCACCTGCCTCTGCTTCTCACCAGCATGTGGCCTTGGACAAGGAAGGGGCCTAGCTCCTTTGAGGCTTAGTTTTTCATCTGTAAAATGGGAATAATAATACTTCCTACCACCTCAAGAGATTGTTGGAGGATTAAGTGAGGTGCCAACCACTGGGTGGGTGCCGGGCATACCCTAGAGGCCTCATGGGCTAAAGCCTATGAGAGAGGAAACCCGTGTTTAGCTCTCAACCTTCATCCCTGCAAAATTCTGACCAGGTGGAGGGCTCAGGCCCCTGTAATACTTGAAAAAGAAAGGCCCCACCCTGTGGAAGTAGTCTCCCTCCTGGGTGCCCGAGATGCTGCCATCACAGCTGGGTGATCTGCATGAGCTGAGTTTTGTAGGTCGCCTCATTGATGCTCTGCGTGCCGAGGTGGCTGCAGGGGCCCAGCGCCCCGCTCTGCCAGTTCTCGTTCCTGATGCTGGTCTTGCTTCAGGTCTAGGCTGAGAAGACAGTTGGGCACCTCATCCCATGACTTGGCAGCACTGGGTTGTGTCCTCAGCCTGTGCGGAGAACAGGGCTAAACTGGGAGTCCCAGCCCAGGCCTGGCAGCCAAAGGACGTGAGAAGGGGGTCAGAGCTTCTAGGGTGGGAAAGGGAGGGAATAGTCAGTTGGAGTTTTGCTGTTTATAAAACACCTTGATATAATGATCTCCTTCAATCTCAGAGCATCCTCGGGAGAAAGGAGGGGAGGATCATTATTCCCATTTTGCAGATGAAGACACTGAGGCCAAGGGTGGGGTGCAGGGAAGTGGTCTGCCCAGAGATCCATGACTCAAACCCAACTCTGCTTACTGCAAACCCTGCGCTTTGGCCAGAGCGTGCTGGCTCTGCGAGGCCTGGAGCCTGGTCCCCTACACAGAGGTCATGATGTGGTTTATGAGCCTGCCCTTTCCCAGGCAAGGGCATCCACAAGGGAGCCCTGTGAGGTTTGGAGAACGCGCACAGGACCCTAGGCCCAAGACTCTGCATTTCTAACAAGCTCCCAGGGGTTGCTGATGCTGCTGGTCTAGGAGCCACACTTTGAGTAGCAAGGTTCTAAAGCAATGTCCAACATCAGGGATTAGTTTAACTCAGAAGATCCCGAAGCCAGAGTGGGGCTTCCTTTTCAGTCCCCAGGCTCCAAAGGGTAGGATAGGATGTGAAGATTTCTAAGGGCTCGGTGACTTTTGACAAGTTACATGACCTCTTGGGCCACAGTTTTCTTGTCTGTGAGGCCCGGCTGGCTGTTTGCAGGACCAGTCTGAGCAGGACAGTACCTGAATCCTCTTCCTCTGCTTCTGGCCTCCCAAAGTTCAATCCAGGTCCTGGCGCTGTGCTAAGAGCATCCACGGTCCAGAGGACTTAATGTTTGTCACTAGCTGTGTGATGTCGGACAGGTCACTTAATGTTTATGAGCCTGAGTTTGCTCACCTGTGAATTGAGGACAGTAACACCTACGGTGCAGGATTCTTGTGAGATTTAAAGAAGACAGCGGCTGCAAGGAGCCGGGCACAGTAAGTGCTCCAGAGAAACTCGTTCTCTTCCCCTTCTTAGTGTTGAACCCCCATCACCTCTTGGGGTATTTGCCCTAGTGGCTCACGTGTTGTATCAAATGCCCTATGAGGAGCTTATACACACTCCACAGGGGCTTGTCAAAGGGAAATTGTTACAGTCTCAACTTTTAAAGGAAGGACAGGCATTTCCTGCCATAGTGGAACATTCTCCTGGGAGCCGGGATAGGGCTCCCAGTGATAAGTAACAACCCCTGCCTGGGGCCCTCTGGGCCTCTGGTCCCTGTGCCCCTCCCCGTGGTGTTTCTTAGACTCTCTGGGTGTGTGTCATCCTCCTGGGCCACTGCAGGGATCTGGGGCTGTCTGTGCTGCTCCAGGTTCCTTTGCATGTTGGAGCTGAGCCAAGGGCTCTGGGGCCACTAAGTAGTGTAGCCCAGTGGTTAGGAGCATGAACTCTGGAGTCAGGCTTGAGTTCTGATTACACCACTTACTGGGTGAGTCAGTTAACTTCCCTGAGGCTCAGTTTCCTCACCTGTAAAATGGCACAGAATAAGCACTCTATGTGAGTGATGGCATTGTCTTTCTTCACCTAGATCCCATGCATGTGCAAATGCTCCCTGAGGGGGGTCTGGAACAAGAGGGTCCCTTAACAGTTAAGGAGAGGGTGCTCCACAAATTGAGGGCACCTTGAAGACAGAGGCCAGAGCTTCTCTCTGCATGCTCCCATCTGTGGTGGGCACACAGAAGGTGCTAGGGATGCAGGCAGGTCTGCAAAAGGCCAGGAGGGAGCAGTGGATGGTAGGCGGCAGGAAGGGTCCCCTCCCCGGGTGGATGGTGGGGGCCGGGGAAGGGCCTGGGGGTGAAGATGGAAGGCAGTGAGCCAGCCCATCACTGGTGTCTGATGCAATTATGGAGAAAGGAAGGGTAAGAAACCAATATTTATTGTGTATCTACTAAGTGCTAGGCAGTGCGCCCAGGTCTATAATTAAATTCTCGTAATGACCTTGGGAAGAAGGCGTCGTTATCCCCGTTTCATACATGAAAAACTGGAGGCTTAGAAAGGTTAAGCGGCTTCAGGTAGAGCACTGTGGATTAAGCACATGCTTTTTTTATTATTTTCCTGCTTCCTCTGACAATCGCGATGAAATGTTGGTAATAGAGTAGAAAGTATAAATCACCAGGGACAAAGGGAGCAGGGATGGGATGACAGTGGCGTGAGATGGGTCAATAGTTTTTGAAGAAGGAACGAGGGTGGCTGTGTAGAAACTGACCTTGCAGAGCAGAGGATGACAGCTGAGGCTTGTAGAGAAGGAAGGCCAAGGAGAAACAGCCTAAATGGTGTTGATGGCTTGAGGAACAGGAGGCTCCAGGCATCTCAGAAAGAGGGGTGGTGGGAGCAAGACAGGAGGATGAGGTGCAAGTCTGAGTAAGGAGCAGTTAAACTCCCGGATTCCCTGACCCCATCCAGCAGAGAAAGGTGGTAAGAGTTTCTAGAAATGTCAAGTCAGAGGCTTTGATCTCAGGGACACAGGCAGGGATGAGATGTAGCGTGAAAATAGGGAGATTGACTGAAACCCTGCTGGGACCCAGCCTTCCTCCCCAGCTTGGTTCCCAGGATGGTGGCATCAAAGTTTTTGCCTCTCAGGCCAGAAATGAAAGATGATTCTTCTCCTGCAAATTGGCTGGGCCAAGAGAAAAAAAACTCTAGAAACTGACATTTTGGGAGTTCCACAACAAAAATGATGCCCCCCCCTTAAATATGGAGCTTCCAATCAATGTTTCGTGTCTCACTCTATTTCCTTTTAATTTTTTAAAAGTGAGGCATAATTTATATACAGTAAAACACACAGATTATAAGTATACAGTTTGCTAAGCTTTGATAAATTTATACCCTCTTGTAACCCACACCTCCATCAAGATAGAGAACACTTCTTTCCCCTCAAAAAATTCCTTCGAGCCCTATGCTTTTTCCTAGTTAGTGCCTCCCCCATCCCTCCACCATAGTTCTTTATTTTGGCATAGATAGTCTCTGCCTGTTCTAGAACTTCATGAAAGTAGAATCATGCAGTATCTACCCTTTGATGTCTGGCTTCTTCTCCTTAGCTTATGTCTTTGAGGTTGATCCATGTTGTTGCATTTTCCAGTAGTTTGTTTCTTTTTATTGCTTAGTAGTATTCCATTGTATGAATATACAATAGTTAATTTATCCACTCAAATGTTGATGCATATTTGGGTTATTTACAGTTTGGGCTATTTTAAATAAGGCTGCTTTCTCTTGGATGAACACGTCAGCATGGAATTGAGTCCTAGGGTAGATGTATGTTTAACTACGTAAGAAATTGCCAGATTACTTTCTAAAACATTTGTACGACTTCACCTTCTCATTGCGTGAGAGTTCTGCCTGCACCATATTCTCACTAACACTTGATGTTTTCAGTCTTTCTCATTTTTGTTATTTTAGTGAGAACATAGCCGAATAGCATTATGGTTTTAATTTGTATTTCCCTAATGACTAATGATGAGTACTTTTTCATGTGTTGTTTGGCCATTTGTATATCTTCCTTTGTAAAGTGTCCATTCGAGTCTTTTGCCTACTTTTTATTTAGCTGATTTTTTAAAAAATTGAGTTGTAGGGACTTCCCTGGAGGTGCAGTGGTTAAGACTCCACACTTCCAATGCAGGGGGCCCAGGTTTGATCCCTGGTTGGGGAACTAGATCCCGCATGTATGCTGCAACTAAGAAGTCCGCATGCTGCAACTAAAGATCCCACGTGCCACAACTAAGACCTGGTGCAGCCTAAATGAATAAGTAAATAACTTTGCTTGTAAAAAAAAATTGAATTGCAGAAGTTATAGATTCTGGATGCAAGTCCCTTGTCAGACATCTGTATTGCAAATATTTTCTCCCAGTCTGTGGTTTGCCTATCCATTTACTTACAGTGTCTTAATATGTCTAAAAACTTCTGATGAGCAGAAGGTTAAAATATTGGTGATGTTTACCTTATCACTTTTTTCTTTATGATTAGTGCTCTCTGTGTCCTAAGAAATCTTTGCCACAGTTCCAAAGATATTCCTCTACGTTTTCCTCTAGGAGCTTTATAAATTTTGCTTTTACATTTGGATCTATAATCTATCTAAAATTATTGTATTTTTGTATATGCTGTAAAATGGAGTTGTTTCATTTTATTTTTTCTGATGGATATCCAGTGGTTCTAGCCGCATTTAAAAAAAGACTTTACTTTCCCAATTGAATTGTTTTGGCACCTTAAAAAAAAATCAATTGACTATATAAATGTTGGTCTATTTCAGGACTCTTTATTCTTTTTTTTTTAACATCTTTATTGGAGTATAATTGCTTTACAATGGTTTGTTAGTTTCTGCTTTATAACAAAGTGAATCAGTTATACATATACATATATTCCTATATCTCCTCCCTCTTGTGTCTCCCTCCCACCCTCCCTATCCCACCCCTCTAGGTGGTCACAAAGCACCGAGCTGATCTCCCTGTGCTATGCAGCTGCTTCCCACTAGCTATCTGTTTTACATTTGGTAGTGTATATATGTCCATGCCACTCTCTCACTTCGTCCCAGCTTACCCTTCCCCCTCCCCATGTCCTCAAGTCCATTCTCTACCTCTGTGTCTTTATTCCTAGGACTCTTTATTCTGTTCCATTGATCTATTTGTCTATCTTTAGGCCAATATCACACTGTCTTGATTTTTGAAGGTTTATAGTAAGTCCTGAAATCAGAAATTGATAGTGTTCTGACTTTGTTCCTTTTCAAAGTTTTTTTTGGCACTTTTAGGTCTTTGAATTTCCATGTAAATTTAGGACCAGCTTGTCAATTTCTACAAAACAGCCTCTGGGATTTTGATTGGGATTGTGCTGAATCTATAGGTCACTTTGGGAGAACTGACATCTTCATACTAGTGAGTCCTCTGATCTGCAAATATGTCATTATTGCTCCATTTACTGGGCCTTCTTTAATTTCTCTCAGCAGTGTTGCATAGTTTTCACCTAAAGTTTTGCACATTTGTCATTGAATTTATTTATAGATATTTGGTATTTTTGTCTTTCATTCCATCTAAGTTGTCAAATTTATAGGCCCATCTATGATGATTTTTCACCTAGTCTATCAGTAATGGAGAAGAACGTTGAAATCTCCAACTATAATTGTGCTTTTGTCTCTTTTCTCCTTTTAGTTCTATGAGTTTTTGCTTCTGTTTTTGAAGCTCTCATACTTGGTGCATGCCCATTTAGGATTCTTATGTTCTCTTGATAAATTGACTCTTTTGTTATTATGAAATAGCCCTCGTTATTGCTGTAAATACTACTTATCTTGAAGTCTACTTTGTCTAATGTTAATATGGCCACTGTGTCTTGTGACTAGTGTTTGCATGGTATCTTTCCCCATCATTTTACTCTTAGCTTATCTGTGCCTTTATATTTCAACTGTGGCTTTTGTAAACAAAATATAGTTGGGTCTTGCTTTTTTCACCAGTGTTACGGTTTCTCCCTTGTAATTAGAGGGTTTATGCATTTGCCTTTAATGTAATTGGACTGAGTTTAATACTACCATCTTGTTATTTGTTATCTGTTTGTCCTGTCTTTCTTTGTTTTTTCTTCTTTTGGGTTCAGTATTTTTTAGTATTCTATTTTTTTCTCCTTTATTGCATTTCAAGTATATATCCTGGTATTTTTTATTTTTGTGGTTCTCTAGAGATTACAATATGTATCTTTCATTTATCACAGTCTACCATGAATTAATGTTTCACCACTTTAGGTAGAATACTTGTAACAGTCTGCTTTCATTTACTTCCTTCTTGTCCTTTGTACTATTATTGTCATACATTTTACTTCTACGTGTGTTATAAACCCCACGATTCATTGACATTAATCTTGTTCTAAATGCTCAGTTATCTCTTAAAGAAATTAAAAATAATTAAAAAAATATTTACCAACATATTTTCTACTTTTGGAGCTCTTCATTCCATGTGAATCTGAGTTTCCATCTTCCTGAAAAATTCCCTTTAACATTTCTTTTCAGTGCAATCTACTAGTTACTCTGTGAGCCACCTGGGTAGGGAGAGTCAATGCCCATGTCCATGGTCTGTTCATTAGTATACATCTAGTGCCTACGGGACAACTGGCATCCAGCCTGGCTGGCGGGTGGGGGGCGGCATGTGGCTGGTAGAGCTGAGCCTTGCTTCCTGATGTGTGGCAGAGACTTCTGAGCTGGGCCAAGTCTGTCTCTGGTTTTTCCAGTTACCAAGGTACCTCTGAACCCCACTGGGCAGCAGCAGGATGCTGGTGGGTACATGGTCACTCTCTTCCAGGGTAAATGCTGAGAGCCACTCCGGGGCATCCGTGTGGATACAGGGTCCTCCACAGGTGACAGAGGTGGGAAGGGTGCTCTCCTGACCACCTGCTTGCTGTGTCCTTTTAGCCTGCTCAGACACGGGGATGCCTGTTTCCTGCCAGAGGAGTGCCCATGCACTTGGAAGGGGAAGGAGTACTTCCCTGGGGACCAGGTCATGTCTCCCTGCCATTCCTGGTAAGTGAGGGCCCCATCCAGCCTCTGCTTTTTGCTGGGGGTGAGGATGGATATGGGACACATGATCATGAGGACAATCTAGCATCCCCCCTCAACCATGTTCATATTCACGTTGTGTGTTTCTGTGCTATGGAGGGGTTTGTGTATATATACAAGTGTACACATAGAAAGAATTTTGGGGAGTGTTTTTGTGAGTACACGAATGTGAGTTTGATTAAACATGTATATGAATGTGTGTAGATGTGTATTTGTAATCATGAGGGTGTGTTTGCATATGTGTATGGATGTGCAAGTGTGGGCACGTGTCCAAACTGCATAGACTGCATATGTGAATGTATATGCACGTGCATATATGAAAAGCTGGGCATTCCTAATCCTGAATATGTTAGTGAACACATGCAGTTATGCATTTGTGTATGTGCACAGCTATATTTATATACATTTGTGTGCATCTCCATCCATTTAGTATGTGGGGACGTGTGTGTGCAAAGTGTGTGACTATGTGCATGCACTGGGTGTGCGTATTTGTATTTACATGTAAGTGAACAATATGTAAAATGTGCATTTGTGATTTCCTGTGAATATGTACGTGCTTATATGTGAGAGTAAGTTTACATGTGAATATATCTGCACACTGTATATCTGTTAATATAAGTATACATACGTGAGAGTGTGTGTACCTGGATTGAATTCTTTGAAAACGGGCTTGGAGCCAGTTCTGTAGAGCCTGCCCTGGGCCAGGCAGCGGGGAATGGAAGTGGGTAGAGACTCAACCTCCTAAATATCTTCCCAGGCTCCCACTGCTGCTGTGCCTAACTCATGTTAATTCACTTTCCAGAGGCTTGGCTCCTGGAAGTGTCTATGGTGATTCTTTTTTTAATTAACTTGTTTTCCCACTCTCCACCTGTCCTCTACTTCTGGGAGAGCTGAGCATCTCTCCCACCTTGTAACCACCTAAATCTTGAGGTTCCCCAATGACACCCCCCCCACCCCGCCCCTCCGCAAAGGCCTTATAACTACCCGAACAGCTAATGAGGCCTTTCAACCCATGCCTTCCAGACTGGGCGGCCTCTGCTGTGGCCTCCTTTGCCAGATGTCCTCTGTGTTCCTGGCACACAGAGGCATGTGGAGCCTCCCTGACATTCCTCCTGTGCCCTTGTGCCCCTGCAGAGGGCCCGACCTGGGCTTTCCAGGGCTCTGAGAGTCCAAGTGCTGCTCCAGCCCTGATGTGTCTGCAGGATCAAGGTGACCCTGCCACTGCCCCAGGGCGTCAGGGGACACATCAGGGGCCCCTGAGCCCTGGCTCCTACAGCTCTCTGGAAAATGGCCAAAGCACATCAGCTAGACTAGTGGGGCTAGGATGAAGAGGGGAAGGAAACAGGACGAGGACCCCTCAAAGAGGTCTGGCCAGCTCATACCAGTGGGGGTCCCCACCCATTGGAACCTATTCCTTCTTAGCCCCACATCACATTCCAGTGACTGTCCAAGGGGTTGGGCTGGGCACAAGGCCCTGTGTAAAGTAACTTCAGGTCAGCCTTGGTGTATTGATTCCTGGTCTGGTGTTTTGGAGATGGGTGTGTTCTGTATGAGCCCTTTCCAGCCACTCAGCTCCCCTGAACCCTACGTCTCTTGTAGGCTGAGGAAGGTCTCCTAGACTTAGGGATTCATCTTGCATTAATGAGTGTGTGCTCCATCTCTCTGCTCCCTTTTTATTGCAGAACTTCTCAAAACAGTTGTCTATATTTGCTGCTTTCAATTCCTCTTCTCCCATTCTCCCTCCTATTCCACGAAAACTATCCCTACCAAGGTCACCGATAATCTCCATGGTGTTATATCCAGTGTTTATCACTTGGTCCACATCTTCCTAGACCTATTAGCAGCATTTGACACAGTCAGTCATTTGTTATCATTCTCTACAGTCATACCTTTCTTCATGTGACTCTGGGATTCCCCACCCTCTTGATTTTTTTCCTCCTGCCTCTCTTTTTTTCTTTTGCGGTACGCGGGCCTCTCACTGTTGTGGCCTCTCCCATTGCGGAGCACAGGCTCCGGACGCGCAGGCTCAGTGGCCATGGCTCACAGGCCCAGCCGCTCTGCGGCACGTGGGATCTTCCCAGACCGGGGCACGAACCTGTGTCCCCTATATCGGCAGGCGGACTCTCAACCACTGCGCCATCAGGGAAGCCCCCCCAATCCCCTTTATCTTGCTTCTTCCCCCCATAGCACTCACCACCTTCTTACCCACTCTGTTACCTACTCATGCTTACTTATTTAGTGTGTAGCTTCCTCCTCTAGAATATAAGCTTCACAAGGGCAGAGGTTTTTTGCTGTTTTGTTCAGTGATGTATCTGAAACTCCTAGAATAATGCCTGGGATGTGGTAGATGCTTATGACTTGTTGAATGAATGAGTGAATGAATGAACGATTGGAGTGGTAAAGAGAGTGTGGACGTTGGAGTCAAATAGATCTGGATTCAGTCTTGGCTCTGTTATTTGTTGGCTTAACCTCTCTGAGCCCCAGTGTGTCCTACATAAAATGGGGACCCACCCTGCCACCCTTTGGGCATCTGTTGGAGGTCAATGATGTTTGTTGACCTCTGGCCCAGGGGCACACAGTGGGCGCTCGATGGGCACACAGTGGGCACTCGATGGGCAGTGGCTCCATCTTGGACATTCAGGGTGGGGGCAGGGCATGCCCTGTCAGGGGTCTGGGCACGTGTGTTTCAGTGTGTGCCAGCACGGCTCGTTCCAGTGCGCCCTCCACCCCTGTGCCTCCACCTGCACTGCCTATGGCGACCGGCATTACCGCACGTTTGATGGGCTCCCATTTGACTTCGTGGGAGCGTGCAAAGTGCACCTGGTCAAGGTTAGTGCCTGGGTGTGTACCAGCTGGCTCTATAGGGACCCAGAGCAGCTGGTGCATAATTAGGTGGGTGGGAGGATCTAAGGCCTGGTGTGTGGCAATTTAGAGACGCAAGATTGGGGCTGGACAGAGCCCACCAGTCTGCCTGTCCTCCTGCCTGTCACCATTATAACCTTGCCCCCTTGGGTGCCAGTGGTTTTTCTGTCTGTAAGAGTAAAAGCAAATGCTTTCTGGGCTTTTATTATATCCCTGGTGGTCTACCAAGCCATTTTAAAGCATTGTTTCACTTAACTCTTACAGCAAGACGGAGTTTATTGAGCCCATGTTATAGCTGGAGTAACTTGGGCTTAGGGAAGTTGGTATCTCACCCGAGACCACACAACTAGTCAGGGACAGAATTGGGGTCAGGTTGGAACCAAGAAATCTGACTGGAGAGTTGGTGTGCAGGCAGGATCCCCTCCAGAAGGAGAAAAGGGTACCAACGGGGTGGGTGGGAGAGTGCCTCAGACACATTCAGGGACCTTGGTTTTGCTAAGGGCCTGTCCATCTCATTATATGATAGTAAAAGTAACAATAATAATAATAATAATAATGACAAACCTTCTATGGAATAAGTCCTATCTATGGGGCAGGCACTGTGCTGGGGTCTTTCACATAATTTCAATAACTCCACAAGACAAAGATTATAGAGCTTGTTTTATTTTTTAAATTTCAAAGGTTTTGCATGCTCTTCACTAACATTTAAAACAATATAGAAGCATATATTAAAAACAAATATTCCTTTTCACATCTCTTCTGTTCCTATTCCCTGCTGAATAAGCACTCATAACAGCTAGGTGTGAATCCTGCAAGATCATTTTCCATAAGACAGACAGACAGACAGACACACACACACACATACACACATGTTTTGTTTAATTTCTATGAATAGAATCCCACAATTTGGTTTTATCACTTAATAGTATATTTTGGACATTATCTCATAGAGTCAGTAAATTTTTCTTCTTCTTTTTGTAGAATTCCACAGAAAAGATGTACTCTAGTTTGTTTTGTAATTTGCCATTGATGGACATTTCTGTTGTTGTCAATATTTAAATGCTCAATGAATACTTGTGTGGATGTGTCTCTAGACGCTTCGAAGTAGAATTGCTATAAAAGTTATACGTTTAGAAATGTTGTCCAGTGCCTGCAAATTGCCCTCCAAAAAGGCTTACATTACCATCATCAGTGTGTGTAAGACGGTGCCCCTTCCCCTACACCCCTGTCAACACCAGTCATCCCTATTATATATTCATTCATTCATTCATCAGACACTTTTTGGAGAATCCCTACATGCTAAACACTGCACCAGGCACCCAAAACAAAACTGAGCTTCAGAGAACTGAAGTAAATTGCCCAGAGTCACAGCTCATATGAAGTAGAAGTGGGTTGAAAACTATTTCAGAGTCTGTGTCCCCCTACCCCATGCCTCTCATCAGAATCTCTTCTCTCCCTGGTTTATTGCACTAACTTATTTCTCCTCAGAGCACATCAGATTTCAGCTTCTCTGTGATTGTAGAAAACGTAAACTGCTACAGCTCTGGCATCATCTGCAGGAAATTTATTTCCATCAACGTTGGGAACTCACTCATCATCTTCGATGACGACTCAGGAAATCCCGTAAGGCCTGGTGCAGGTGAAGGTTGTATGGACAATTTGCTGGTTAGTAGAGGGCAGAAGAGGGCTAAGGACTGGTCTCCTTACCACAGCACTTTCTCTTGGAGCCACTGAGTCCGCAGCCCAGATTGAATTCCTTGGCCACGGCCAGGAGCCCAGAGGTCAATGTCAGGGCATGAGGGAGGCAGAGGAATTGGTGAACTCCTGGGGCTGGGCAGTGACTTGTAGCCAGGCCCAGCTGACCCAGGTGTTGGGGGACACTCTGGCCTCAGGAATGGCCACCTCTGTCCCCCTAGAGTCCGGAGAGCTTCCTGGATGAGAAGCAGGAGGTCCACACGTGGCGAGCAGGGTTTTTCACGCTGGTGCATTTCCCACGGGAACACATCACCCTCTTATGGGACCAGAGAACCACGGTGCACATTCAGGCGGGGCCACAGTGGCAGGTAGTCATGTGATCAGTGACCCTCACGGGCCCTGTGCTCCTTCCTAGAGCCAAGCCAGCCCACTGGGTGTCCTTGCATGAGCTGTACCCTCGCCAAAGAGCCAGGAGCCTCATGCCTGCTGTCCTATCTGCCCCGCCCGACTCTGGGCCCCTTCTCCTCTGACTCTTCTCTCTCTGAACACTGTGACCCCAGTAGTTGCTTCTGGGCCTACGAAAGACTCCTAGGCTCAGAGCGACCCCTCTGCCTGTGGCTCACCCTCGGAATGCCTGAGACTGACCATTCTCTCTTCTTTCAGGGCCAGCTGACAGGACTCTGTGGGAACTTTGACTTAAAGACCATCAATGAGATGAGGACCCCAGAGAAGTTAGAGTTAACTAACCCCCAGGAGTTTGGTGGCAGTTGGGCTACAGTTGAGGTAAAACCTCTCCAAGCTGGCTCACTCCTCTCACCCAAATGGACCCTGGTCACAGGTCAGGGGAGAGGGACATTGGTGCAGGGCTGCTCCTGCAACCTCTCTCTCAGCTTCTGACCCAGCATCCTCAGCCCTGGACTCTGTCCTGTGGCCTGAGGACATGCACCATCCCATCTCACACATCAGACCCCAGACCAAGCCCTGGTAGGAGGGCTGAGGCTGGGAAGGAGACAAAGTCTCTGTCCTAGGAGAGATGACCACCTAGTAGGGAAGATGAGTCTTGTTGAAGCATTACCATCTTACCCATCTCTGTGCCCCGGTGCCTGGCGATAGGTCTGGCACACAGGAGAGACCAAGAGAGACCCGCATGGGTTGGGGCAATTAGAGAAGGCTTCCTGAAGGTGGTGGCACTAGTGTGGTACTTAAAAGATAGACCATATTTGGATGGAGGAATGTATCAGAGAGAGGGAGGACAATATTAGCAGAGGCAGAAATGATAGGGGATGTCTCTGAAGTTTGGGAGATGTCTGAGGCTGCCAAGCTGTGAGTGATGGGGGGAAACATCATTGAGCTGACAGCAGGAGATCTGGGTTCTTGTCTTATTCTTTTACTTAAAAAGTTATTTTATTTTGTTTTTCTTTTGTTTGTTTTATTATTTGGGGTTCTTGTGTTAGATCATCCAGTGACTTGCTGGGTGACCTTGAGTAAGTCCCATCTTCTCTGTGGTCCTCTGTGAAGTGAAGGGGCTGGGAGAGGGATAATGGATAGATTTCACTTCATGTGACAAATCTGATCAGTCAGATGAGGCTGCCTGGGCAGCTATGTTGAGAAATACCAACACTTGTGTCAGGCTCAGCTGGAAGAACTGTGAGTGATTAGTTATGTCTGCCATGGGTGCTGCATTAGAGAGTGGTGATATGAGTGTTAGATATTTGCCTTTCCTGGACCGAGTGAGTGATCTTAGGTTCCTAGTTCTCTGTTGGGGAGTAGGTGGAGATAAGCCTATGTAGACTGGTGTCAGGGGAGCAGTTAGTCATGGCCTGGAGCTAAATGTAATCCTGAGGTGGGGCAAGGCTGTTCTCACAGCCTCAGAAAAGTATGCTCTAACCCATTCCATTTTAGAGAAGCTGAGTGGGTGACTCACCTTTATTGCTTCCCTCCTCTCACCCTTCACTGTCATTTCTCTCTCAATAATCCGCTTAGGCATACCCTGGGGGGCTCTAGTGACAATGTAGGCCGGGGGAGGAGGTTCAGCAGACATCAGGGAAATCTGTATTTGTTTTCTATGGCTGTGTAACACCATAACTGCAGACTTAGCAGTATCCAACCACACACATGTATTATCTCACAGTTTCTGTGGGTCAGGAGTCAGGGCACAGCTTGATTCGGTTCTCTGCATACAGTATCACAGGCTGCAGCCAAGGTGTCAGCCAGGGCTGGGCTCTCATCTGAAGGTTCGACTGGAGAGGGATCTGTTTCGCTGACCACTCATGTGGTGTTGACAGCCATTCCTTGTAGTCACAGAACTGAGAGCTTTAGTTTTTTTGTGAGCTGTTGGCCCAGGACGACCCTCCGCTCCTAGAGGCCACCCACCATTCCTGCCACGTGCCATTCACAGCCAGCAAGGGAAAGACTCCAGCCAGATGGGCTCTGCACTCTTATGTAACATGACAATGCAGTCACTGGCACATAACCACATCCATGTGTCACCTTTGCTGTCTTTTGTCGACTTGTCAGTTTGGTCCCTCCCACATTCAAGGGCAGGGGATTATACAAGGATGTGAACACAGGAGGCCGGGATCAAGGGAGCCACTCTAAGAGTCTCCACCACATCAGGCAACAGGCATTTGAGGGGTAGGGAGATCAACAGCGCTGCCTTTGCCCCCTCAGTGCCCAGACACCCTCGATCCCCGAGACACATGTGTCCTGAATCCTCTCCGAGAACCCTTTGCCAAAAAGGAGTGCAGCATCCTGCTCAGCGAGGTGTTTGAGACCTGCCACCCTGTGGTGAGTGGACTCCAGGCTTGGCTACTCCTGGGCCCCCTTCCCACCTCCCTGGAATCCCTTCTGCTCTCAGACCCTCCATGCCTTGGAGAGACACCTCAGGTCTAGAGGAAAGATTCACCTCTGCCATTCCCTTGCCTCTGGTCTGCTCGGATGAGTCTGCCCTGTTTCCCTGGGACAGACACAGTCAAACAGCTTCTGTGCCCTTTTCAAGCCTATCTCAATCTGGCTCTTCCTCCCAATCAGGAAGTTCTTCTGACTGGTGAACACAGACCCCTCATGCTGTGGCATCAGCCCTCAGTGGAGACAGAGGAGAGCTGGTGCTCAGCTCTGCATGGCCCCCTCCAGGGCCTCGAAGGCTGCCGTCAGATGGGCTTTGGCTGTCTCTGGCCCTGGCTGGGGGTTCACGCCCCACGTCGGTTTCTCAGCCACACCCTAAGCCCTTGGATCCAATAGCCTAGGCCCGAGGAAGGAGAAAGCTTAGTTCTCAAAAGCAGGGTCTACCTGGGTCACGGAGTTAACGTTTCCCTCTCAGCTGCCTGCCTTTCTGTCCTCACCCCACATGGGCAGCTCGTCCCATCCTGTGGTCCCTTCATGTTCATGCTGCTCCCTGAGGCTGAGTGGCATCAGCCCAGAAGCTGAAGGGCTGACATTCAGGGTCTGTCCTCTGACATCTGACTTCTGACCTCCTCTAGGTCGACGTCACTTGGTTTTACTCAAACTGCCTGACAGACACATGTGGGTGCAGCCGGGGCGGTGACTGTGAGTGCTTCTGTGCCAGCGTGTCTGCCTATGCCCACCAGTGCTGCCAGCATGGGGTGGCCGTCGATTGGAGGACCCCGCACCTTTGCCGTGAGTGTCCAGACCAGTCATCTGAGGGGGAGAGTGGGCCCCTTCTGTGGGCAGGCCTGTGGGGTCCCATCACTCTGGCTTGTGCTCATCGTTCATTGAATTCTTATAACTACCCTGTGAAGTAGGACTGTTTATTCTTGTTTTACAGTTGGAGAAATGGGCTAGAAAGAGAGAGATTAAGTAACATGCTCAGGGTCACACAGGTTGGTGGAGGAGCCAGGGCTCATCTCCATTGCAGGTGGTCTGGCTGCAAACCCATGCTCTTAACCACTTTACCAGAGGAGTCAGGAGCCCTGGGTTCCAGACCCAGAGCTGCCATTTGCAAGCTGTGTGACCTCAAACAAGTCCCCCAACCTCTCTGGGGCTCCATTTTCTCATCTGAAAAATAGGAATAGATGTGTCCCACCAGGTTTATTGTGAGGGTCAAACGAGATAGTGAATGTGAAAGCCCTTTGTCAGGAGAGACTCATGGGGTCCATCAGAGGCACCACAAGATAGCAGTTTTTCTGGAGCACTGGTGGTCTGCAAATGCTTTTGGTTGTACACTCCTATCAAGTGAAAACATTTTGAGCACACACAACATGTGTGTATATATATATATATATATATATATATATATATGTGTATATATATATATATACACACACACACATACACATAGATGCATGTACGTATATATGTACTATTAGTAGTGTAAATGTATGTCACAAAACAGATACAAAAATAAATATTAAAAAGATGAAATAACATGCATAGAAATTTAAATGATTAATTAATTGATTATTATTTGTTTCTGCATACCAAACATCTTCCTGGTGCAAGACGCCTCACTTTGTGGTGCAGTGGTTATTATACAGGTGCTGGGGCCACACTGTCTGGGTTCAGACTCCAGTTCCACCAAGCAGGGTGACCTGGGGCATGTTCCTTAGACTCTGACTAGTAATTGAGGGTTAAGAGAACTGTACCTTCCTTGCAGGGAGCTGTGAGATAGATTTACATGAGAAAATGCAGGTAAAGCACTTGGCACAGTGCTTGTGCCAGAGCCGAGGTTGCTGTCATTTTTCGTGGGGACGTGGGTGCTGGCACGAGAGCTCCAGGCAGGATGACCTCAGGAAGAAGATGGAGCAGAATCTGCCTTTGGCTTCCTTTTTCTTTGCCCATTTTACCGTGAGCCTCTTCTGCCACAGAAGCCTTGGGTCCTCATGCAGTCTGCTTCTCCTTCTACTTCTCTGATAAAAATCCTTCAGGAAGGAGAAGGGAACACACGTTTACTGAGAATCTACTGTGTGCCAGGCCCTGTGCCTTCTGTGCATTAACTCACTTAATATTCAGGCCTAGGGTGAAGCAAGTGAGGCCAGTTCCTGGAGCACAAGATTTAAGGGGGTACCAAAAAAGGCAATTTTTTTTTTTTTTTTTTTTGCGGTACGTGGGCCTCTCACTGTTGTGGCCTCTCCCATTGTGGAGCACAGGCTCCGGACGCGCAGGCTCAGCGGCCATGGCTCACGGGCCCAGCCGCTCCACGGCACATGGGATCCTCCCGGACTGGGGCACGAACCTGTGTCCCCTGCATCGGCAGGCGGACTCTCAACCACTGTGCCACCAGGGAAGCCCCAAGGCAATATTTTAAGGCAATATTAAAAAAAAAAAAAATCAAAACTAATGCAGAAACATCTCTGATGAACAAAATATCACAATTTTAAGTAATGACAGCCTCAATATTATTGATTTTTCCTTTTGCCTCAGGCTCCAGTATGGCTCAGCAAGGTGCTGTCACTGATCTTGTCTATTTTAAAATTTTGATATTTTGTCCATCATGAATATTTTGCATTAATTTTGCAATTAAAAAGTTGTATTAAAATATTACATATCCTGATTACTGAGATTTTTGAGGTCCCCCTAAATTTTGCACCTGAGGTGAGCACTTGCCTTACCCCAGTCCAGGCCTCACAAGTCTGTGGGGCAGATGGTAGTGGTAGTCCCCATCCTACAGAGGGGGCACTAAATTTCAGAGAGGTTGAGAAACTTGTCTCAGTATGCACAGCTGATGAGTGAGAGAGATGGGATTTCAGTCCAGGTCTGCGGGTCTCTAGAGAGCTGGCTTTTGACGACTTCTCTGGGCGACCTCCCATTAACCTGGTACACACTTGAAACCAGATACTTGGAGATCTTTTAATTTTCGAGTTCAATCTTCTGAGTCCACAAGTGAGGAAAAGCACATACTTACCCATAGCCACGTGGTGGGTCAGTCTACTGATTCCTGGTGCTGTTTCCAGAGGGCAATGACAAATGCAAAGGAATAGTGTTCATCATGGGGCTTTGGGGTGTGGGGTGGAGTTGGTGGCTGTCTTCAGACCATGCCTGTGAGTGAGGGAGACCCCTCCTCAGCCTTTGTCCCAGATCTGCTCGGTCAACTGGCTTCTCATGGTCTTGCTCCTGGCTTCAGGTGCCCCCTGCAAAATCCCCAGCTTATCCCAGCGGACTCAGGAATCCGTGGCCTACGTGCCAGGGGAACAAGCTGTGGTGCTGTGCTGCGCCACTAGGGGGCGTATGGAGCACATAGTTGGAGGAGCTTATCAAAACCTGATGGAGACGGCACCCAGGGGCCTGAAAAAGGCTTGGATTCTGGAGGCCCTGGGTCCCTTCCTACTCAAAGCTGTTGAAAGACCGACTTCTATCTTGTGCTTCCATTCCTCCAGGACCTTCCACAACATTTCCGATTGGAGCTTCAATTCCTTGGTTCAATTCTTGCCCTTTGAGGTCACACAAAACATACTCTTCTGTCCCAGCATTCATTCATCCATTTGGTACATGCCAAATGCCTACTCTGGGCCAGGCTTTGAGCTTTGTGTTAGGGGCACAGAGAGGGAGCCATTGTATTTCCTGCACCTTAAGATATCTGGATCTAATGACCATGTCTGAATCTTGGCGTTTGGGAGACAGGCCAGGTCCAGCCCTTGGGGAAGGAGAGAGAGCTGGGATGGGGCTTTGGCCCTGCGCATCTGTTCCAGGCTTCTCAAGAAGTCTCTGTTCTCTCTCTTTCAGCATATGACTGTGACTTCTTTAACAAAGGTAAGCTCATCCTCCCCAGGTGGAGCCTTGAAAGCTGGGGCACTGCCATCCCTGCCCTGGGGCCACAACAGTAGCAGCCATCCTGAGGCCCTGCTGGCCCTGGAGGAGCAGTCATGCAGACAGAGCCCTGACAGTGCAGGGCCCAGGGATGCCCCGGAACTCTGCCTCCAGCAGCTCCTGCAGCCTCTGTCCAGAGCCCAGGCCAGGCTAGCTTCCCGGGGATGTGCTCATGCGGGGCAGCTTCACCAGGAAGTGAAAACCCCATTTGCACCAACGTGCTGCCCCATGGCTTTCATAATCTAGCTCATCAGGCCCACAGGACATTGTCTTGGGTTTCCTGAAGTTTTGAGTTGGCAAAGGCAAATGCAAACTGCTCTTCCTTTGCTGGGGCGAAACTTACAGTCTGGCACAGCCTGTCAGATTCATCTTTAAGTTTAGCCAGTGTTGCAGAGCACCAGATTATGCTCCAACTTCTGCATTAACCAGGTCATGACTAAAGACCCCAGGGAGGTTAATGACCAGTGTTAGAATCCATGAGTCAATTTAATCACTGGGGTTGGGTGGGATTGGAGGGCTGCCCAGGAGTAGTTTTCAGCGCTGATCTTTGTGCGGTGGGGCCAGGTTGGCAGAATTAGATACTCATCAAGTCCCTGGTGCCATTCACCTTTGACTTCTGAGGTCCCCTCTGCCCCCACTTCCAGGCACCATCCTGCCAGGAGCAGGCCTGTACAGGTAAAGGCCCAAGGCTCCGTCCTCACATAACTGCATTATCAGATTTGGTTTGAGAAACGTCCTCTGGCGAGAGTATAGTGGGTGAAATAGTGGGGGGACTGACTAGAGAGACAAGGATGCCACTTAGGGGATCCGTGAGATGAGGGCTGGACCAGGGTACAACATGGTCATTCACAGTGCCTGCAGTCTCACCAACATGCTAGCCTCAAGGGGCTCCTGATGGCCCAAACCTTTAACCCCTGACGGCAGGAATCTGCAACGGGAGGATTGCAGTCCCTGCACAGGCGGGGTCTGTCTGACACCAGGCAAGACATTTCAGCAAGACAGCTCTGAGCAGAGTTTTCTCCCTTCTGTGGCATTTTGGGTGGCAGTAACTGGCAAAGGACAAGCTGTTTCTAGCATCCTGCACCCGCCCACCCACCCTCCCACCCATTCTTACTCTGCTCTTCTACCAACATTTTCTTTGGTCCAGGCCTTTGCTGGGCGCTGGGGATTCACCAGTTAATGAGACCTGTCCCAGTGGTGCTCTGGAGCCGGCCCACCCTGGCTTTCTAGAACCCACTGCGTGTTCTTCTCTCCACATTCGGTCGGTAGTTTGAAGTTGACCACTGGTGGGAGTATTTATTCACGGAAATCAGCAAACACTAGCAAATGGGGTTTTGTTTGCTTGTTCATTTTGTGAGAGCTGATTGTTAAGCCAGCACAGCACTGCCTTTGTCCTGTCTGGTAGGGAAGACAGAAGTGGACCCCCAATCGAGACCCTCCTCATAAGAGCTGTGATCGGCATTAGCCATGCTCCGAGACCGCTGGAGCACAGGGGAGGGAGGACGCTTGCATGCGGTGGGAGAGGGTGCCGGGAGAGCTTCACCACGAAGGTGACATTTGAGCTGGGCCCCAGAGATTGAGGAGGCGTTGGCCCCGGGCACAGAACGGGGTGTGGGGAGGGGACTGCGCTGAGTGGGTGGGACAGCGCGAGTGAGACAGGAGGTAGGACACAGCACAGCTCTTACAAGGAAGAGCGAGAGAAATTCAGTGTGGCGGTGGCCGGGGTTGGGGCGTGAAAGGCCCCTGAATCAAGCTGGGCTCTTGGAGTCTATCCTGAGGACAAAGGGAGAGCCACTGAGGAGTCGCCAAAGGGAGTGTGGCTAGGAGGGTGACTGGAGGGCGGGCCACACCAGAGGCTGAGAGGTCAGTTATGAGGCTGTTGCAGTGGTCTAGGAAACCCATGCCCCTGTCCAGCTTACTGACAACCGACCACCACAGGAACCCAAGAGACACAGAGGTGACACATGTTTGAAATAAATAGATAAACACGAACGCTGAGCCCAAGGCTTCCTGGCCTTTACCCTTCAGACCTCAGGTGGGGAGAGACCAGGTCTGGCATCTTCTCCCAGAGGCGACTCTGAATAGCGCAGCAGCTGGAATGGTAGAGTCTGAGGCAGGGGTAAAGGCACATGGAGAGACGTTTGGGGGGCCCAGATGCCCCCCAGGGGTGGCCTTGTTTCCAGGCTTCCTGTGAAGTGATCTAGGTGCTGTGCAGAGGGTCAGTTCCCATCAGGGGCTGGCAGCCTGGGGCTCCCGTCCCTTCCCTTTCATGGGAATCAAGGTCCCCGGGGCCGGGGGTGAGGGACGTGACCAAGAGGAGCTCTTTAGCATCCTCTCTCCTCCCGCTTCTGGCAGGGCTGGGTAGGTAGTGATGGGGGGTGGGCACAGTCCCAGGGTGGCAGGGCTTATGACCGGGCCCCCTCTCTCCAGCACTAGGTAAGGGCCCCTACCAGCTGGCCAGCTTGGCAGCCAGAGGTGCCCTGGTGGCCATGAAGGTGGCAGGCAGTGCCATAGTCCTAGTGAGAGCAGAGGATGTGGCGCCGGGGGACATTGTGGACTTCCTGCTGACGGCTGCCCTCTACAAGGCCAAGGCCCACGGTAAGGCCCACCCTCTGGCCCCACTCCAGCACTTGGTGGAGGGAAGCAGGTGCTGGAGGAGGGGAGGATGCTACGACCCTAAGCCAGCTATAGTAGCTGGAGAAATGTGGGGCTCCAACAGGCACCCCTTTCCCAGTTGAGACAGGGTTCTGGGTCAGCCTCTTAGCCTCTTTCAAGAAACACCTTCTGTCTTCTTCTTGAAAAAACCAGAGAGGACAAGGTCCAGATGTCCCTTTGGACCTTGCTTCACACAGCAGCTGTATTCCAGAAAAGCTAGGTGGCAATAACGATGACTTCCCATCCCTCCCCCTAAATTTCCTTCTTATTCTCCCTCTTCCTACCCCCCTCCCCACTTCTCCTCTCTATTTTTAAGACTAGATAGACTGTAAATACCAGAGGGGAGCTGGCTGATATATTAACTCCAGTGGGACCTTCTCCTGTGAATGGAGGAGTGGGCTCTTGATTTGCTCAGGTTATGGTCCTGAGTCCTGATCTGGTGGGTTACACAGACTGAGGCACACCTGGAACCAGCCAGCCTCCTGGGTCTGACTGCCAGCAGACCTAAAGGGCTTAGCTGTAGTGGGCACCATCTTCTCTTCAGAGTTCAGTAGTGCCTGAGGGGTGGCAGGACCTTGCCCGGTGGGGAGTGACCGCCGGTGGTGTTTGTGTTGGGCGCTGGGCCAGCCAAGGCCTCAGTTCACCAGTGCTAGGAAGCCTCCTCTTCTGTGGCCATTTGTGTGTGTCCCAGTGTGTGGTCACTGTGATCACTGATCAGGGTTTCTCCCCACAAATCCTGTTGGTCCCATCTAGTCAGTATCTCCCTAATCACAGGGATGGTCCGTGAAGCCAATCCCAGCATCGACCGGAATCTTGAACCAACACACATCTCAGTTCATTCCAGCCTAAGAATTTAAGTTCTCAGATTCTCAGGTCTGTGGTTTATCTAGTTACGAGGATCGTCCTGTCTTTCTCTCTCTTCCTCCCCTCCTCCTCCCCTTCTTCTCTCCTTGCCCCCCTCCCTTTCATTGAGCCCTGTTCCCATGCCAGGCACCAAGCTGGGCACTGGGGAATCAGTGGCATCAGAGACACGACCCCTGCCCACCAGAAGTCCGCAGTCCCATCCAGGGGACAGACACGTCAAAGGCAGTTACAGTGCCTGTGGGAAGGAGGAGCCCCTAACTCAGTCCTGGGGAGTCAGCAGAGGCTTCTTAGAATAAGCGTTGTCCCTTGAAGGGTTGAAAGGAGCCAGGAAGGGACTTGTAAGCCAAGCTCAGGAAGTGGATCTTTATCCTGAGGGCAGTGGGGAGCCAGGGAAGGGCTTTAAGGAGGGGAGGGACACCCCAGGCACAGCTAAGGGGATGTCCATGGTGGGGTGAGCCGGGGGTACAGTAGGGGGTGCCAGGAGGAATCACGTCACTGCACGAGGTAACCTGGGAGTGAGGAGCCAGGGACTAGGCCACAGGAGGGCCAGGAGCATCCCCACTGCCCCAAAAGGGAACACTTCCTCCCTAGACATTCCTGACCCCCAGATCTGTGTGGTCCTGCTTGAAGAAGGAAGGATGTCTTATAACCTTCCAGATGTAATGGACCATCTGCTTAGTGGGAATTTTCTGTTCTCCATTCAGTATTTTAGCCCAGTAAGTAAGGTCTAGTCTAGAGGGGGTGTTGATTTTCCAGTGGTTTTATGGCATGTTAAGCAAACCCTAGAGAAGCCTGGGCCTGGAGAATGTCACTGTGGATGGGATGCCCAGAGGCTGTGAAGGCCAGCCTCCATCTCAGACCTGGGTCTCCTGGGCAGCTGGGGGCAGGGCCCAGTGAGGACCCAGGCTCCCACTCCCACCCCATCCTGTGTTCCTTCCCTGTGCTGTGCCCAGAGTACTGGACAGCAGAAGAGAACATACCTTCCAGGTAAGATTTGGGGTGGCTACGTGGGGGAGGTGTCCCTTGAATTTGGCCTTGAAGGATGCGTAAGATTGTGATGGGAAGAAATGGAGAGCAGAAGATGTCACAGAGAGGAAGTTTCAGCAGTCATTTAGGCCTGAGCCTCTCACTCTCATGGTCTTGATGTCCTATAGGATGTACTAAAGGGACACAAGCCACAACCTGGTGCATCTCCCTGGAGTATCAATTTTACTTAAAGATTTTTGGAGGAGGTTACTGATTTATTATAAATAATATCTCACTCTTCTGTACACCTGCTGTGTGCTAGGCACTGTTCTAAGTGCTTCATATATAATAAGTCATTTAACCCTCACAACAATCTTAGGAGGTAGGTGCTATTATTTTCCCAATTTACAGATGTGAGAACTGAGGCCCCGAGAGGTTAGGTAACTTACCCAAGGGGACATCACTAGCAAGTGACAGCAACCAGGCTGTCACTTTTGGCAGGCTCCTCCCAAACAGAGATATTAAAAGAGAAATAAAATTTAGAAAATGGAAGGTGAAAAATCATTTGATTATTTAAGGTAAAACACAAGACTTTGTACAGTCAGTCCTCTGTATCCACGGTTCCACATCTACGAATTCAGCCAGTCGCGGGTGGAATTTCAGATGGAAACCTACGAATGCGGTTGGATGACTGTACTGGGCCATTTCATGTAAAGGACTTGAGCATCCTTGGATTTTGGTACCAGGGCGGGTGTACCGAGGAACAGCTGTACCTCTAGGTCTGGCATTCAGCCTCTCCCCCATTAGGAGGACTTCAGGACAAATGGTTGAGAACCTTGATTTAGGCCAACTCCAGTCTTCACAAACAAGAAAGGCGAGACCCAGAGAGGGGAAGTGAGTTGCCTGAGGTCACCCAGCGAGGGACTCAGCACTCTACCCGCCTGGGCTGCCCCATGCCCACTCCTGGATCCCATCCCTGGGGCTGACTGCACAGTGGTTAAGAGCCTGGGCTCCAATCCTGCCTCCTTTTTCCACCGTCAGTGTGACGCTAGGCCTCACCGCCCTCATCTGTAAAATGGGGATGATAATGTCATCACCTTCTAACGTGTTATAGAATTTGCTTGTTCATTATGTTTACTCCCCACCCACCACTCGCTACTTGAATGTCAGCTCCGTGAGGACAGGGGTTTTGTCGTTTTGTCCCCTATTGTGTCCCTAGTGCCTGGAACAGTGCCTGGCCCCTGGTGGGGGCCTCAGTAGTGTTAGCTGCTGAATGAATGAATTCGCCACCTCACAGGGCTCTCTTGGAATTTACTACAAGCAGCGGGTAGAGAGCTTGCTCATCACTGTGCCCGGCACAGAGTTAAGTCCTGATCGATAGCAGTTGTTG
The DNA here is from genome assembly GCF_963455315.2 of Globicephala melas. NCBI lineage: Eukaryota > Metazoa > Chordata > Mammalia > Artiodactyla > Delphinidae > Globicephala > Globicephala melas. The sequence continues at coordinate 38,119,723 of NC_083321.1, read as the reverse complement.
TTGACATGAAGAATTAATTCTTGCCCCAGTTACCTCATTTCTTCTCACACTGCCCAGGGCGGTCTAACAGGAACTCTGTGCAGTATCTCCTGGGGCCACGAGGTGGAGGGGTGATGGGGGGAGGGGGAGACACACCAGGCCCTCTGCTGGGCCTTTCACACACCGTTTGTCCCTCACAGCCTGGAGGCGTGAATTCACTTGCCCACAGCACAGCCAGCCATGGCGGGCCGGGACTCCAGACACCTGCTTGTGCATTTGGGCCCTGACCCTGCAGGGCCCCGTGGTGGGGGGCAGGGGAGATCCACCCAGCAGTGTGGAGACAGGAGAGAGGACAGCGGAGCCCAGCTCTTAGGCCTCTGGGCAGGCCCCTTCCCACCTCTGGGGCAGTCTCCCTGCCGTGGGTTGGGCTCAGCCTCAGGTCCCCCAGCTCTGACCCTCTGGGATTCTGTGAGGAGTGGGACCAAGAAAACTGACAAATCAGCAAACCCCAGCTTGTCTAGTACGTCCCATAGAACAGAACTCCACCAGGACAGCCGTTTCTGTCTGTCCTACTCACTGCTCTATCCCTAGCATCTAGACTAGCACATGGTACACGGAGGGGCCTCAGAGATGTTTGCAGGAGGGAGGGAAGGTGGAGAGAGGGAAAGAAGGAGGAAGAAAGGAAGGAGGGAATGGAAGGAAGGAGAGAGGGAGGGAGGGAGGAGGGGATCGTTCAGCCACCTCCCCAAGGCTCTGCAGTTGGGGCTTTAACCCCCAACCTTCCCTCCCTCGGGTAGAGGTGGTATGTGCCGAGGGGCAGCCAGCAGGCAGAGGTGGGTGGGCTGAGGGGAGGCGGGCAGGCTGGGAGGAGCAGGACCCAGTCTTGAGTCGCTGAGACTGCAGACGGTGCCTGGGTGTCTGCCCCCTCCCCGCATCCAGACCTCTCTCTGCTGACCTCACCCTCATGGCTCTTTGCAGACCCAGATGTGATATCCTTGGAGGCAGCGGACAGACCCAACTTCTTCCTCCACGTCATGGCCAACGGGTCTCTGGAGCTGGCCAAGTGGCAGGCCAGCGATGCCTTCCACCACCATGCCTCTTTCTCGCTGCACTCGTGGCGTGCGGGCCTGGTGGCCCTCGAGTCCCTGGCGGAGCCTGGGGCCTTCCTTTACGTGTTGGGCCCAGTGCTGGCCCTCCGGCTGTACGAGCACACGGAGGCCTTCCGCCGGGGCACGCTGTTCCGCCTTCTGGGTAGGTGTCCACCCTGCATCGCCCTCAGCTCCTCCGCCCCTGACTCAGCTTCCCTCCCACCTCATCCTTCCAGTTGCCTCCAAGAGACGAGATCCTCACTCTCCTGACACAGGGAAGCCACATGGGTGCCACCCCTGAGATGGGAGGGGGCCCGGCCTCCTTGTTGGTGGCCTAGGGAGCCTTGGGCATTGTGACTTGGGGCCCAGCCAGCTTCCTGGGTCCTGCCTACTCCCACAGGCCATTTACAAGGTCTAAAAATAGGGCGGCCTTTGTGGAAGCGAGAAGAGTGATCATTGTGGCCGCAGCTTGACAGCCCGCAGGCTCAGGTTTCTTGCTGATCGGGGCGCATGCCTGCCCTGTGAGTTCAAAGACCTGCCCCCTGGGGCACAGCCTGAGGAGGCCACAGCCCCCCTGGCTCCCACGAGAGGCCCAAGAACCTGGGCGGTGATGGGGCAGCTTCGTGCCCTTTCCAGCTGAGACCAGTGGGCTCCAGGGCTTTGCCATCTCCCTGCCAGGTGGGTGAGCCCCAAAAGTAGTCCTCTGCCTAAACCCTGGAGACAGTGATCACAGTTTCCTTACTGCTCCAGGCTGGCCTCTCTGTCCTGCACGTGCACATGTATGTTTGTGCCTGTGAGGGCACCCGTGCTGTATGAATGGATCCATTTACAGGTACACATGTGTAAATATGTCCCCAGTCAGCCTTTCATTTACCATCCCCCACCGCTCCCAGCCCAGGGCTGGGCCAGCTCACTCTCACATTCAGTGGTCACCTATCAAGTCTACCAGTGAACCCCACCCAGGACAGATTCATCACTGGCTATGATGGCAGGACTTGTGTCCCTTGCTGGAAGACACCCAGGCTCTGAAGGCAGACAGTCCTGATCCCGGTCCTTGGCACTTGGAGGAGCCCCAGCCCCCCTCTCCTTGACCCTGTTTCTTCATCTGTGCAACGGGGATATTTGCCTCAGAAGGTTGTTGTGAGGATTGACTGTATCTCCCGGGCTTTGCTCTGGGCCTGGCTCATAGCAGGTGCTCCCCAGATGTAAGTTCCTAGTTCTGGTCTCAAGGATCTTATAAAAGCAGGCTTCTTCACAGTCAGCAGCAGTTTGGGGACTGGGGATGGGGCTTCGTTAGGATGGGGCTGCCCGGGTGGGATTGCTCCCTCCAGCCTGCTGCTCCCTCCTCCCAGCTCAGGCCATGGTTTCAGAGACTGATCACTCGTGCCAGCATGGTCTGGGGTCTTGTCTGCCTCGAAGCCCCCCACGGGCTCCAGACTTTCCCTGAGGATCCTTCACTTGTCAAGGCACTGGCCACAAGGGCTTTTTTGAGGAAATCTCCTTTGGGAAAGTTTAATATTCCCGGCATCTTCTGTGCTCAGTTTCCTCTTCTGTAAAATGGGGATAATAATAGTGCTACTTCATAGAATTATTGTGAGGATTAATGAGTAAATACTTGTGAAATGTTGAGTGTAGTGCTTGGTGTTAAGAGTTGGCTGTTGTTGTTATTATTATTGTTAGCTACCAACAAGGGGGCAAGCCTGGCCACCAAGGTCCCAGAAGGTCAGGGTGACAAGGCAGCCTTATGGAAAGATCAGGGGTCCCAGCCTCTTCTTTGGCCGCCTCTGAAAGCCCAACTCCAACTGCCCATTCCATAGTCCCACCCCACCCCCGGTCCTCAGCCCCTCCACCAAGTTCCCAGAGTCCCGACCCAAAGATCCCCCAGCCACCGACCTCAACTCTCAGGAATATGGTTTCCCCTCAGGTTGGATTTGATCTGATTTGATTTTGTTTTGTTTCATTTCATCTCATTTCAGTCTTCACTTTTCTTGCACGAGTCCATTTATCTCTTCCACGGAGCAGGGTGGGCATGGGCTGAGGTGGGATGACCTCTGTGCTCTGGCACCTGATCAGGAGCTGGGGCTCAGTCTCACTGTCTCGGGTTGGGGCACCTTTCCAGATGCCAAGCGCTCGGGGGCTCCCTACCCCACCTGTGAGTGGCACTACGATGCCTGTGCCAGCCCCTGCTTCCAAACCTGCCAGGACCCGCGGGCAGCCAGCTGCCAGGATGTGCCCAGGTGAGGTGGCATGGATTCAAGGTGTGTACCTCAGTGTATACCTGAGTGAATGGGTTTATATGCAGTCTGTGTGTTTAGGCATGAGCATGTACTGTGGTGTGTGTGTATTCACGTGTACTTGTGTAGGTATGTTTTGTGTACTGGGTATGGGGATGTGTGTGAACCAGAGTGAACCTGCCTGATGTGGGCATATGTGAATGTCAATTTGTGCACACGTGTGTATAGCTGAGCCTTGTGGGTGTACAAAGGGTAGCTGTGGGTGCACAGCTGTACACAGCTGTGTGTATGTGCACGCGTATGAGCTGCATGTACAGGTGTTGGTGCAGCTGGGTGTGTGTGCACGCGTATGAGCTGCATGCATCTGGGTGTTGGTGCAGCTGGGCGTGTGTGCAGAAGGTACACTGATGTTTTGGCGGACCGTGTGGACGTATGTGTATCCACGTGGATGGCTTTGAGTCCTGCAGGTGTGGAGGAGGAACGTGAGAATGCGCCTAAACGGAGACACGTGTGCCTGTTGTGAGTGTGGGCACAAGTGCGCACATAACCAGACTTTGTTCGTGTTTTCCTCTCAGTCTGAGGGCAGGAGTGTGCGGCATGCGTGTTTGGGTATGTGTGCTCCTGTACATGCTGTCTCCATGGAGGTTCATGTGAGTGTGTACATGAGATGCACACACACACACGTGTGTCATGAGAAAGGATGAGGTCTGTGCTCCGTCCAGGTGAAAGGCGGTGGCCCTCCTGGTGCTCCAGACCGCTGACTGGCCCCCTGCTCTGTCCTCAGGGTGGAAGGCTGTGTGCCTGTGTGCCCCACCCCCAGGGTCCTGGATCAAGTCACACAGAGATGCGTCTACTTGGAGGACTGTGAGTGGCCTGGACTTCTCATCCCTCTTTGGACCTGTAAACCCCCCGGGTCCCTGGTGAAACAGGGTCAGCACAGGGGCCTCTGGAAGGAGAGCACTCTAGAGCAGGCAGGGACCTCATCTGGTCCATTCCCCCCAGTTCACAGAAAAAATGAGGCCCATGTGGGGAAGGGACTGGCTTGGGTCACGCGTTGAGAATGCGGCCAGACTTAGACCTGAGGTCTCTGGGCTCTGGGCTCAGGGTTTGAGGTGTGGGACAGGGTCCAGACCTGCTGACTTCTCTGGGCCATCTAACACCACGTGACAGAGTCCCTGACCAGCTGTCAGAAGCTGCCTACCCCCCTCACCAAGGGTGCCAGCCCAGGAGCCCCACATCACAGCCCTGCCCAGTGATGACCCCTGCGGCAGCAGTCGCCCCACTGGCTGAGCCTCTTCTCTGGTCTGCCCCAGGTGTGGAGCCTATGGTTTTGGTTCCCACGGAGGCCTTTGGCAACGAGACCCTGCCTCCCGGTCAAGAGCTGCCCACCCCCAGTGACGAGGAGCTGCAGTTTCCACAGGAAGCTCCCGGGGCCCCATCCCACAGGCCAGCACCCACACCAGCTATCCCGCTCACCACGGCCCTGAACCCACCCGTGGCAGCCACTGAGGGGCCAGCTCTGTCTCCAGGCCCCACCCAGACCACTCAGAAGCAGCCACCGGGGGTCACTGCATCCAACGTCCCTGAGCACCCCACAGAGGCCCCAGCCAGCACGGGAGTGACCGCCAGCCACCTGGCCACCCCTCGTGTCCCAGAGCCCTCATCCCTTCCCCTTTCACAGCAGATGCCCACATCAGGCATGGGGGCGGGTGCCATGGAGACGACCAGGGTGACTGTGATCTTTGCGGGAAGCGTCAACATCACAGTCTCCTCCCTGTCACCCCCTGCACCTCGCTTCCCTCTCGTGACCAAAGCCGTGACGGTCCTAGGCCTTGGCTCCTTGCCTGTTAAGACGACACCCCTCCAGCCCTCCCCGAGCCTGGAGTTGCCCGCAAGTCCCTCCTCCAGGCCTGTGGCTTCCCCTGCAGTGACCTCCAGGCCTCCCACTTCCTCAGGATCCCACGAGGCTTTGCCGACACCATCAATAACGGAGGTCGTGACGGGGACAGGGATCCCCCGTCCCGTACAGTCCCAGAGCATTTCCAGTCCCAGCAGCCCCCCAGCTGAGTCTAGAACAGCCGCAGAACAGATTCCTGCCAGTCCCCTGGTGACTGAGATGGTGGAGACAGCGCCATCCACAGAGAAGTTTCAACCTGGGCCCAGCCAGGCCACGGGCCCACCAGCATCCCCACTGCCAAGCCCATTCCCCACGGCCCCGCCCCACCCCGCTTTGGATGCCACCGCAGCCGCCAGGCCTCCCGCTCTGCCCTCGGGGCCTGCAACTGCCGCCAGCCTGTCCACAGTCGCTCGTGGGCTGGGGGCCACACCCTTTGCATCTCTGGAGTCAACTCGGCAGCCCCAGCTCCTCTCTGGTCTGCCTCCCGACACCAGCCTGCCCCTGGCCAAGGTGGGCACGTCCGCCCCAGTGGCCATGCCCGGCCCCAGCGTCTCTGCCATCCCCCCTCCACTGCAGCAACAGGCCGCATCTCCCGCCGTGGCCACGACTCTGCCTGCTCGGACACTCAGCCCCGCACTGCCTCTCACCCAGGCTGTCCTGGACCAGGTGCACCCGCCCAGTCATGTGGTCCCTCAGGCACCAGGCACAGCTCCAGACCTGCTTCTGGGGGCCACGCTGCCAGCCTCTGGGGTCGTGGCTGTGGCTCTGGCTGGCGGGGCGGCCTCCACAGTATCTGCTGGCCCACGGAAGAGCACCACGGAGAAGATGGCCATCCTGTCCGAGCAAGTGTCTCAGCCCACCTGGATATATGGCTCTGCCCAGGGGGGCCCCACAGAGCTCACGCCTGCTGTGGCCCACACTGCTGCTACCTTGGTGACGGAGGCTGAGGGCCCCTGGGCTGGCACAGTACCACTGGTGCCCACGTCCTACCCGCTGAGCAGAGTCTCAGCCAGGACGGCCTCCCGAGAGAGCTCGCTGGTTCTGCTCCCCCAGCTGGCTGAGGTGCATGGCACCTCGGCAGGACCTCAGCCCCAAGCAGAGCCGGAGGGAGAGGCCACCACCGAGCAGTCTGGGCGCTCGGCTCCAGCCCAGAGCATCTCGGCAGGTCCGGCCGTGTCCTTGGCCACCACCACTGAAGCCAGGACACCTGAAATCTGTGTCGTGAGTGACTTGTCTGGGTTCTGCCCCTGTATGTGAACCCTCCATGCCTTCCCTCCTCCTGTGCCCCGGGGCTTGGACACCATCGTGCTCTCACATCCCCAAGGTCGGCGGCGGCGTCTCCTTAGCCAGCTTCCAGGCTGCCAGATGGCCGTTTAGTCACCATCCTGACCCCTGCCCCAAGCTCCTGGAGCCTGCAAATTCTCCAAGCTCCTCTGGGCCTCTGATGCCATAGCAGATCCCTCCATGCCCCACCTGGGACCCAGGGGCCCATTGGACGGCTTGGTGTGACAGCATGGTGTGCTGTTGTGTGCATTGCATGTATGTGTGTACCCATATGGGACTGTGTGTGAACTCGTTTGTGTTTACGTGTATGGGACTCCATGTGAATGCCTATCTGTCTGTGTGTGTGTTCTTGTGCATGTGATGTGTGGTGTCGCAAGGTGGTATATGTCTGTGCGTTTGTAAGAAAAGAGATAAACTGTGTGTGCGTGCGTGTGCTTGGGTTTCTACGAGTCTGAGCTAGCGGACCTGCTATGTACCTAGAACTCTCTGCAGGGCCAGATGGATGTGCAGACTCTCTGGGACTCAGTCCCCTGACCCCAGTCTCGCTTTTAGCCCAGCCCTAGGCCCCCAGTGGTGTGTTGGGTGGGTGGAGGGAGGATGAAGGCACCATTCCCTTGTCGTTGTACCTCAGGGTCCCCTACCTGCCAGAACCTATGGGGTAAGAATCTGTGCCCTCACGGCTTGGGGGTAGGTGGGGCAGGGGAATGAGTGACCGTGGTCCCAAGGGGATCGCTCAGGCTGTTCCTCCACCCTGTGCCCCAGCCAATCGCCGAGGAGGACTGCGTCCGCCACATCTGCCTGGAGGGTCAACTGATCCGAGTGAACCAGTCCCAGCACTGTCCCCAGGGCACTGCGCCTCCTAGCTGTGGGGTCCTGGGCCTCGCAGTGAGGGTGGGCGGTGACCGCTGCTGCCCCTTCTGGGAATGTGCCTGTGAGTCGTGGGGTCCGCGGGCGCCTCCCATGTCTTTCTCGTACCCTGAACCCGGCACAATCTCTGCCCCTCTCCTGTGTGCTTTCCAGCCTCAGGGTAACCCTGACATGAACCCCCTGTGGGACCTCTGACCTGGCAGATTTCCTACCCTTGTGACCTCTGATCTCTGTGTGACCGTCCAGCCCCCCAAGGCCTCTGGATCACCCAGGAGAAGGCCTCATGTTCCTGGGTGGCCTTGGCCCCAGGGGCATCTGTTTATTCTTCTCGTCCCTGCCCTCCCCAGGCCGGTGCTCAATCTTCCCTGATCTGAGCTTTGTCACCTTCGACGGGAGCTATGTAGCCCTGTTCAAGGAGGCCATCTACATCCTCAGCCAGAGCCCCGATGAAATGGTCACTGTTCACGTCCTCGACTGCAAAAGTGCCAACCTGGTGACTGTCCCCGGCTTCCCTTCCTGCTGGGGCCTTGGGACCTGACTAGGTTTGGAGGGGAGATTGAGCAGTGAGTTGGGTTTTGAGGGTTATCAGAGGTGAGGACAGATGAAGAGGCCCCTGCAGCAGCTCTGTCTGTCTCAGTCATGGGGCTCTTCTGGAACCAGCGCCTGGGGAAAGAGTGAGTGGAGCGCCACCTCCTGGCCCTTCCTGGGGCCTGCACCGTTCCCAGCTGCCTAGGCCCCTGTGAGAGGCACTGAAATGCAGAGGAGCTGGGGTGCCACCCCTAGGATATGGCCTGTGGTCAAGGGTGCTGGCTGCAGGGAACCGCCTACTAGGATGCTCCCATGAGCCAGGTGAAAGGAGGCAGCTTTCTGGGGGGCTTGCAGGAGGTCAGGTGGAAGCAGAATGTTCCGTGGGACTCTGTGCACCATCTGCACAACCCCAGTGGGTGCCCCTAGCATATTGAGGCAAGGTTGGGTTGTGGGGGAAGAGTTGCTCCCCAGGAGGAGGCGGCAGCAGGGCTCCAGGTAGATGAGGGCTGGGTTCTCTCTGCAGGGGCACCTGAACTGGCCGCCATTCTGCCTGGTGATGCTGAATGTGACTCACCTGACCCATCAGGTCACCATTGACCGCTTCAACCGGAAGGTGAGTGCATCAAAGAGCAAGCCCCCAGGGAAGGGCAGCAGTCAGGCGAGGGGCGGGGCATCGGGGGAGGAGGGGCTTTGAGGCTTATTCACAACTGGGAGTAAGGGAAGGGAGGGATCCTCTAAAAGAAAAATAATGCAAAATGAGGTATATTTGGAGGTGATTTTAATTAGAATATTTGTGGCCACTCTTAATGTCAGGGGAGGAAGTGTACCAGGAGGAATATTGCGACCGAAAAGAAGTTAAATGGCAAGAGACAGTAGCCTTAAATGATTGTGGTTAAAATACCTCACTTCTGCAATTTTTACAAAAATATAAGGCCATGTGAACACACTAAGCTGCATCGGCTTCACATCAGGCCCACCTCTGTCAAGGAGGCTGGTGCCCAGCCACAGCCCACCCTCTGTGGGGTACCCACCCCGAAGGCTCTGCCTCAGCTCTTCCCAGGGGGAGGGTGAGTAGGGCTGACTCATCTCTTCCTCAGGTCCCAAAGTGTCGGCGCTCCCCACCTATTCCTGAGCTCAGACCTGCAGCCCTGTTACTAGAATCTGCTCTTGAACATTGAACACAAGGGCCACACCTTATGAGACTCCCAGGAACAAGGCTTAGGGCAGTGGCTTTTCCATGAGATGGAGGCTTAAGCATAAAACTCCCTGGGTTTCATCCCAGGTGCTCCAGCATTGTGGAGCCCATGGCCCTGTCTGTACAGCTCAGAAGGCTAGATTGAGAGAGCCAGGGACTTGCCCAAGGTCAAAGTTTTCCGACTACTGGGCTAGGGCTTCCTCTATTCAACACAGTAGTTTATGCACTGGATAATTTGCAAAGTGATTAATAAAACAGTGATTCTTGGATGGGAGGGTAGAAAGTCATTATAAATATTTAAAAATCCTAATATTTTCATCTCCCATTTCCACATAGTAAAACTAATAATACATACAAATTTAACCTTGTCTGTAAGTAGCAGGGGTTGTAGCTTTGAGTTTAAAGTGTTGCATATTTAACAAACATTGCTTGAGCCCCCAATTCATGTCAGGCCCAAAGGCAGGTGCCGGGGCTTCAAAGGTGAGTGAGACACAGTTTCTGCCCTTAAGAGACTCACAGCCCATGGAGGGCCTTGATGAGGGAACAAATCTGTCTTAAAGGACAGCACAGAGCTGGGGAGACCCCAGAGAAAGGGGTACCCAACCCAGCGGCTGGGGATTTAGGGTCAGTCTCCCAGAAGAAATGATCTGAGCAGAATCAGAAAAAAAGAGAGTGATTAGAAGGGCTCAGGATTCTTTGGGCATGTAGATGTCGCCTGCCTCCAGCTGTTGCATTTCTTGTTTCATTGTTTTGTGCTCATAACATGTTTTTAGAACTTTTCCATGCCACCTCGGACTGTGTCTTGGGTGCGTGTGCCTGAAACAGAGCCTGCCATGTAGCAGATGCTTAATAACTGCTAGTTGCATAAATGGATGGATGGAGGGAGGGAGGGACGGATGGACAGGCAGACAAGCTGTGCTCACATTGAACACCCTCCCCCACAAGGTGTTTGTGGACTTGCAGCCTGTGTGGCCCCCTGTGAGCAGGTACGGGTTCACAATTGAGGACACAGGCCACATGTATGTGATCCGGACACCATCACACATCCAGATCCAGTGGCTCCACAGCTCAGGACTCATGATCCTGGAGGCCAGCAAAGCCAGCAAACCCCAGGGCCGTGGACTCTGCGGTGAGGTGGGACCCAGCTGGGGGGGAGGGGGATGCTTCCTGGATCCACCTCTGCCCCCAGACACAGGTTCCCCTGGAACAGGGAAAGCTGGGACAGAGTGCTGGGCCAGAGGTGGGACCAGCAGAGCTGCCAGGGCAGAGACCTAATGTCTTGTGTTCTAGGGCTGAAGCTGCCAGCAGGGAGATGGCGCAGGGCTCTGGCTTTGGCCAGTTGTCACTTCAGCTGAGATTGTCAGCTTCCCTGATCGCTTCCTAACACCAGATAATCTTCCCTGTCTGCATATGCCTGGGCACTTCACGAAACACTTCTACACTCTGATCTCACTTATTCCAGGTCATCCACACAATAGCCCTGAGGGATGGCCATCGAACTAAAGAAGAAAGGAGGCTCAGAGAGGTTAAGTGGCTTGCCTAAGATCACACAGCAGAGCTGCCACAACACAGAACTAGTGCTCTTCAGACCGCAGCATGGTTGCAGAGAGCATGCCTTAAGGGCCTGGATGTATTTTGATAAGAACAAGGGGTACAGGAGGAGTCTAAGTGTGGACTGCTGCTCCTTGCAGGTGCAGAAGGATGTGGGCCCCCATAAGGTGCTCCATGACAAACTGTTGTGATTATGATGATGGATGACGTAGGAATACTTACACACACATACTTGCATGCCCTCCATCCGTAAACCTGCACCCATTTTATTCATTCACACTCATGCCTCTGTGTTCAAAATGCCTTCTACACATGAGCTAACACGTGTGAGCCTGCTCCCTGCTCATTCTTTCATTTGTGCAACACATAAACACATATTTACTATGTACCAGTCACTAGGGACAGAACAATAGGCAAAAAAGACAAAATGTGTCTTAATGAAGCTTCCATTCCTACTGGCACAAACATCTCTCCTTACACACACACACACACACACCCACCACCATCCCCACCTCCTCTGCTATCCCTTTCTCACCATTTTTTCCTTCTATTTGTGCCTGATGCAGAGTGCTGTGGTCAGCCTCTGGTGGCCAGCTCCTCCCTAGGATGCCTTTGTGACACCCTTCAGTGACTCAATGCCAAGACCAAAAATCTGACCATTGGAACTGTTGATAAAAATCTGAGGATTTTGTAGTAACTCATGCTTTATATTCACGAAATTGGTGCCTGGAGGTGTCAGAGCAGAAGTCAGCGAATTTACTTCTATTTTATCCAGACTAACATTGGTATCTTGGGCACCTGCTAGGCAACTTGGGGGAATATTGAGAGAGTGAGACTATAAGGGAAAATGAATCTTTGCACTCAGAGAGCAAACCAGACCTGCAAACTGAACCTGTTACACAGAATTGGGACAGTCATGGACGGTGCATCTGAGGGGCCCGTGAAGGAAGGACTTCTGAGAAAGTGTTTCAGACAGAAGGAGCAGCATAAGCAAAGTCAAGGGCAGGGAAGTGTGTGTTTGGAGCCTAGAGTGTGAGAGATGAAGCTGGAGGTTAAGGTCATGTTAGAAGCTGTGACAGATAAACTTCAGCCCTGCCCCCGTCTCAGTGCCTTAACACAATAGAAGTTTATTCCTTGCACACGTTAAGTTCCCAAATGGAGATTCCTTCCATCCTGTGGCTCTGCCATTTTCAACACAAGCTTCCAACTGCCCAGAAGGGGAAAGAGCTGGGCAGGTTTTACGGATCCAACCTGGAAGTGGTGCCCATCACCTTCACTCACGTTCCATTGGTGGGGACTTACCACATGGTCTCACCAACCACAGGAGAGCCTGGGAGAAATAGGCTAGTGGACCGCCTAGGAAGAAGAGGAAACAGGTGTTATAATTAGCTAGCAATCTCTGCTAAAGCAGATTTTTTGGAGTAACTTTTAATTTTGATATAACGTTAAACTTAAAAGTTGCAAAAATAGCATAAGGAACTCCTGTGTACTTTTGACCCAGATTTACCAAGTGTTCACGGTTTGCCTGTTTGCTTCTCTTTCTCTCTCTCTCCATGTATATATATATGTATATATTATATATATACATATGCATGTATATATGCATTTATATACGTATATATGCCTTTTTATATATTCACTTTTCTATGCATATGCCTTTTACATAAATGCATTTTTTCTGAACCATTTGAAAGTATGTTTGAGACATTGTGTTCCTTTATCCTTAGATACTTTGGTGTGTATTTCCTAAACAAAGACAGTTTCTTACACAGTGCATTTCTTAGCTTCTCTGTACCTTATTTCTCTCATCTATAAAATGGGGATAACAGTGATACCAGTCTCAAAGAATTATTGTGAGGAATATTCAGTGTGACAGCTGGGGACCTGGGAGTGGTGATTATTATGGCCACTGGGGTAATTCTGCCCCTTTCAGGTATCTGTGATGGGGACGCAGCCAATGACCTCACCCTGGAGGATGGCTCTGTGATGGGTGAGGCCGAGGACCCTGCTCCCTTTCTGGACAGCTGGCAGGTGCCCAGCTCCCTGACCTCGGTGGGCCAGACCCGCTTCCGCCCAGACAGCTGTGCCACGGCCGACTGCTCTCCCTGCCTTCGCATGGTGTCCAACCACACATTCAGCGTCTGCCACAGCTTTGTAGGTGTCACCTGGGTCCAGCATGGGGGGACCTCCTGGGCTGAGAATGGCAGCATCTACCTGCAGGGGGCAAGCTCCCTAGAGGTGTTGATCTTGGGACAGATTGGGAGCCTGCCAAAGTCCGTGTTGTCCCTGGGCCGGGCTGGGAGGAGCTGAGCCCTGAGATATGGGGGATGTGGGTAGGCAGCACCATCTGATGCACGGCCCAGGTCACCCCGGAGTCATTCTGTGAGCTGTGGATCCGGGACACCAAGTACTTGCAGCAGCCCTGCGTGGCACTGACCGTGTACGTGGCCATGTGCCACAAGTTCCATGTGTGCATCAAGTGGCGACGCTCCGACTACTGCCGTGAGTTGCAGGGGTGGAGAGGGGGAGGGGAAGGAGGGGGGAGGGGGCGGGGGAGGAGGGGAGAGGGGGAGGAGAGGGGAAGGGGGAGGGGGAGGAGAGGGGAGGGGAGGAGAGGGGAAGGGGGAGGGGGAGGAGAGGGGAGGGGAGGAGAGGGGAAGGGGGGTGTCTCCTCCATGGCTGCTGTAACTGTCACCCCTCACCCCTGTTAGATTGGGAGAAGGGCTCACAGACCTGAGTCCAGGTCTAGGCTTTCCCAGATTTAATTAGTCATTCACTCACTAATGGATATTAATTAATAAATTTATAAATATTTTCTAAATAAATCTATAAACATACTAACAACTTAAAAATTTTAACTTTTATTATACTTTATATAAATACATCAAATACATGTTTTATGTTGATTATTTAGTTTCTTTGAGTCTCCTCTGTAAAATGGGGGCGGTCATAGCACTTTCTTGAGGGTCGTTTTGAAGATGACATGAGATAATGTGTACAGAGTGCCGCACAGAGGCCCATCACACATTACTATCCAGTAAATATTAGTTCCTTTCTCTTAACTTTTAGTTATGTTTCTCTTTTCGTCTCTCCTCTCCTCTGTTGAGGATGGACGTGAGAGTCATTCCCCCCCACCCCCATTAGGTTTGCACTAGTCGGGTAGGCAGGGGTGGACCAGCCTAGAGTATTTTGATTTATAAATGTGAACACATCCAGAAAGGCTGGAAACAGCTCAAAGGAAGGCCACACCTATAATAAGACAGATAGAAGATGAAAAGACAAAATCATCTAGAGTACTGTTTTTCAAACTGTGGATCCCAGCTCACTGGGCATGAAATCAGCACACCCACTAATCTGGGCGTCAGCATCAGCATTTTTAAAATGCAATAGAATAAAAAATACTCGTATGTTCTGCACCTAGAATGATTAAGTGTTGTCTTGTGAAAAGGTTTTTTGTTTCAATATATCAGTGATTCTCAATCCCAGCTACCCTTTGAAATCACCCAGGGAACTTCAAAAAGTACTCATGCTTGGACCCCACAATCAGAAATGCTAATTCAGTTGGTCCGAGGTGGGATCCCAGCCATGGTGTTGCAAAAGCTCTCAGTGATTCTTTTATAGTGGCTTGAGGAGCACTGTTTACATGCACGTGTATATTGGACCACAACGTGAGATCTAGTTTTTACAATCAAGAAAGTTTGGAGGGCTTCCCTGGTGGCGCAGTGGTTGAGAGTCCACCTGCTGATGCAGGGGACACGGGTTCGTGCCCCGGTCCAGGAAGATCCCACATGCCGCGGAGCGGCTAGGCCCATGAGCCATGGCCACTGAGCCTGCGCGTCTGGAGCCTGTGCTCCGCAGTGGGAGAGGCCACACCAGTGAGAGGCCCGCGTACCGCAAAAAAAAAAAAAAAAAAAAAAAAAAAGTTTGGAAACACTGATCTATAGCAAGGGGTTGGCAAATGTTTTCTGTAAAGGACCAGATAGTAAATATTTGAGGCTTTTGGGACCATATGGTCTCTGTCACAATTACTCAGCTCTGCTCTTGTAGTACAAAAGCAGCCAGATACAAGAGGTAAATGAATGGGTGTGGCTGTGTTTCAATAAAACTTTATTTGCAGAAACAGGCAGCAGGCTGGATTTGGGCTGTGGGCTGTGCTTTGCTGGGTCCTGATCTAGAGGAAGGAGGCAATGACACTAAAACCCTTTGCACTCTCTGCTGAGGCACAGATGATGCTCTGAGCCCCCTCCTCACTCTGCCTGGGGTCTGAGCTCAGGCTGGTGCCCGCTGCTGTGCCCCTGCAGCCTTCCTGTGCCCCAGCGACTCCACATACCAGGCATGTGTGGCAGCCTGTGAGCCCCCTGAGACGTGCCAGGATGGGTTGCTGGGCCCGCTGGACCCAGAGCAGTGCCAGGTGCTGGGCGAGGCCTGTGTCTGCTCTGAGGGCACTATCTTGCACCGGCGCCGCTCGGGGTTCTGCATCCCCGAGGAGAAGTGCGGTAGGTTCCTGCCCTCCCTGGGCAGGGCGCTCTCCTCAACCTAGGGTCTCCTTCACCCTCCTGCTACCCATGGCTGAGGCCCTCTGCAACCTCCAGGTCTACTCTGGGGGTGGTCAGTTTCCCAGGGAGGGTGTGGCCTGGGACAGTCTGGGTCTCCCCACCTTCCTCAGTCCCCTGCACCCCGCCATGCCCACTGCAGCCTGCACGGACAGCACAGGGGTGCCGCGGGCCCTGGGGGAGACCTGGAACAGCTCCCTCAGTGGCTGCTCTCAGCACCAGTGCCAAGCTCCGGACACCATCGTCCCAGTGGGACCAGGCTGCCCAGAGCCCCGCCCTGAAATCTGCCCGCGCTTCGGGGAGGTGGCTCTGCTCCTGCCCACCGAGGATCCCTGCTGCCTGGGGACTGTTTGCGGTGAGTCCCACCCTGCACTTCCCTAGACCTCAACTGTAAGATGGTTAAAAGGCTCCAGCTCTGCCTCTTAACCTTGATGGATAGGATAAGACCTGGAGAAATGAAAATGTCTTATGGGGGTGTGTTGGGGGGAGTGGAGGACCTGCGGTGGGGTAGGGGAGCTGTGCCCTATGAGTCAGCGTGGGGCACGGCTTAAAGGCACGGGCTCTGGAGCCAGGCAGCCTGGTGGATGCTCCCGCCACCACCTTGCAGCCTTGTGACCTCAGGAGATCATTTAACATCCTCCGTGCCTCGGTCAATTCTGTAACATGAGGCTGATAATTGTACCCACCTTCTGGGTCGTTATGAGAATGACAGAAGTTGATACTGATCTAGTAGAACAGCAGTGGGCATATGGCCCAGCTCAATGAATGTTAACTCTGATTGCTCTTCTGTCTCAGTCCTGGACCCTGTGTGACCCTCAGAGGCCCCCTCCAAGAACATGGGTCCTGGAGGCTAGGGGAAGTACTGGGGGCCAGGTGTCCAGGGGCTGGGCATTGCTGGAGGCTGAGGGAGTCCCAGCCTCCAGGTGACAGTCCCTGTGGCCCCTGGGCCAGTGTGTAACCAGACTCTGTGTGAGGGTCTCGCCCCCACCTGCAGCCCAGGCCACCGACTCCTCACCCACTTCCAGGAGGACTCCTGCTGCCCCAGCTACAGCTGTGGTGAGAGGTCCCAGCATGGGGGATAGGGGAGGATACCTACCACCCAGGGGCAGGGAAGCCCTGCAGCCGGGCGAGGGGAGCAAGGACAGCTCTGGGGACTGGGTTCTGGCTGGAGATTAAAGCAGAGCTACGGTGGGGGTCCAGGTGTGGCCATGCAGGGTCTGCTCCCAGTGCCAAAATTCTGTCTTTTCCCCAGAGTGTGACCCAGACCTATGTGAGGCAGAGCCGGTCCCCAGCTGTCGCCAGGACCAGACCCTGATTGCGGGCCGCCTGGGGGATTCGTGCTGCATCTTCTACTTCTGTGGTGGGTCGATATGCCATCAGACGTTAACATGCATGCCTGGATCACAGCCACCTCCTTCCTCACCCCTGCTTCCCTGGGTGGCTGGGAGGAAAGGGTGGGGATCTTCTGGTGAAGTGGGCATGGGGAGAAGGGTGAGATCTCTGTCCAAAAGGAAGTGTAGGAAGAAGAGGAAACCACCACCGCTTCACCCCATACATTACTGAGCACAAGAAAATTGGTGCTTGTTCAGTGTAAGAGTTTAGGTGGTTGTGAGAGAGAACTTCCAGGTTCTGCCTCCAGGACAGGTCACACAGGACTGTGGAACATTGCTAGTGTTACCGAACCAAACTTGCGTCCTCTCATCTGCATGCAGTACAGCCAATCTACTGACACTGGGATGGGATGAAGGAAAGTGCAGCGTTTATTGCAGGTGCCAAGCAAGGAGCAGGTGGCTAATGCTCAAAAGACCCAAATTCCTTGCTCGGCGCCTGCAATAAACGCTGCCCTTTCCTTCATCCCATGCCAGTGTCAGGAGATTGGCGGTACTGCACACAGGTGAGCAGACCCAAGTTTGGTTCGGTAATGCTATGAGTCTGGCTCCTGTCACACCTGGGGTTTAGGTGCCTCCCCCAGCAACCTGCTCTGTACCATGTTCCCCAGGAGAGGTACTTCCTTTGACAGCGGTGCCCTTCTCTCCCCTCAGTCTGTGGCGACTGTCCAGATCCCATCCCCGAGTGTCAGGAAGGGGAGGCGCTCACCGTGGACAGGAACACCACGGAGCTCTGCTGCCCTCTGTACCAGTGTGGTGAGTCCTGCTGGATGTGGGGGCCAGGGCCGGAAGGGGCTCCAGGGACCTTCACAGAGTCCTCACCCTAGGACCAATGGGAGTTCAACAGGGGGCAACAGGGAGCCCCCAGGTGGCGAGCTCTGGGGAAGCAATGGAAGGAGGCCCCACCCAAGGAAGCTGGGCCAGGCCCTGGGAGCTGGATGGCAGGGGTACAGGCTGTCACATAGGTGGCTCTGAGGCTTCCTAAGGAAAGTCCCTGCTCCCTCCATGGAGGCTCCCAGGGGCCAGGGGGAGGCCTGGGTTGAGGGACAAATGCTTAGTCTACTCTCATTCTCCCGGCCTGGATCCACAGTCCTCATTCACTGACTGACCCAAGGCCCCTGCCTCGGGGTCCCTTTCGCCACTGTTACCATAGTAGCTGCACGAGGCTGTATTTTAAAGCCTCTGAAGCTCTTTTATTTTGCAATGATGAATAAAAGTGAGCCCTTTCTGATAGTTTTACAGGACATGACACCTGTGTGTAGGATGTACCTTAACATAGTACTGTATACTGGGTACAGTGTACTGTACCTTAACTGTGCCTAATAAGCATAGTACAGCCAGCATCACGGACTTTAAGCAAACCTAATGGATGAAAATTAACAAAATGTTTAAGTTTCAATATGACTTAATTTACAAAAATTCCTTTCCCTACCGACTGTAGGAAAGATGTGAGGTAGACTGCACTGGCACAGAGCAGTGTAGGGCGGGGCCTCCTCCAGGATACCCCAAGGGCAACCCCGACTGGTTCAATGTCAAGAACCAACTTTGAAACAATGTAGGCTCCCACTGAGAGTTCCCCAAAGGGCTTGATACCCGACCAAGTAGCTCCACCTGGGGGCTCAGAGGCCGCTTGTCATAAAGTGTTTACAAAGCTCATCTGAGGAGAGGATCGGTGTCCTTCCTCTCCAGCCTCTCTCCTCATCTCTCCTCCTCAGCCTCCCTCTTCCTGTTTCTCAGAAAGTACTCCGGCAACGTGGAGTGAGTACAGGCATATGGAGTCAGTCAGCGTTTTGAGTCCCAGCCATTTACTAGCTGTGTGGCCTGGGGCAGTGTACAACCTCTCTGAGCCAAGCTTCCTCATTTGTGTAATGGTGATAATAGTATGTACCTCGAGGGGCTGTTGTGAAGGTTAGAGATAATATATGTAAAGTGTGTGCTGTGTACATAGTACCTTAATATAACAGTGCTTGGCATACAGTAGGTGCTCAATAAACAGAGGCCATCGATATTATTACCTTGTCCCAGTCTTCATTATACTTTTCTTACAAAAGCACTACCAAAGCCTTGTAGAAAGTACAGAATCCAAGTAAATACAAGAAAATGAAAACACTATTTTCCTACCTCCCAGCCATTTCATTGTCAGTATCCTCCAATTCAGTACAGATCCTTCTAGATATTCTCCCCCTTTAGGTAAGTCTGTTTTACCAAAATGAGGTCATACTGTACATGCTCTTTTTTAGCCAGGTATTTTCAGTTAATGATGTTTACCTTTCATGTTGATACATTTTCAAGTCATAGCATGCCAGTCCATGGTTTTTCTGGTCTGTTCAATCCAGGATTCCATCCAGATCCACACATTAACATTATGTCTCTTAAATGTCTTTTAATCTAGCACATGTTCTTTCTTCTGTATGATACTAAATTATAGAGTTTGGGCTATGGTCCTGCAGAAGGTCTCATGTTCTGGATTTATCTCGTTTCTTCCTCTTGGAACCATTTACCTTGCTCTTCTGTCCACTGTGCTTCCTGTAAACTGGAAATTAGATCCACGACTTGGTGGCTTCAAATTAAAAATCTTTGGCTACACTGTCCTCGAGCTTCATAGGACATCACACCAGGAGACGCGTGCTCTGTGGTTGAGCCACTCTAACCGAGGTTCACGTTGGCCCTGGATTAGGGTGGTAGCTGTCTGATCTGTCCATCTTACATTTACAAATTTCCTCTTTCAACCAGAAAGTAACTGGTTATTTGGACATTATACAAATGTCCTTCTCCCTCTACCTCTTATGTTTTTGAAGCACTGATTAATACTCCTTACCTGTGCCAATAATTTTTTTTTGTAAATCAAATAAGTTTTACAATCTTTCACCTTCAGCGTTGACCCTGGCACCTCCCCTCTCCACCAAAAAGGTGTGTCCAGGGATTCCTTGCTCCTTGCCTTGGTCTCTCAATAAATGAGAATGGCCGAGGAATCCTAAACTAAGAGGGGACTGGCTGGAGAGCAAGAAGAAGGGAAGTGTGAGCCCTAGAGTATAGCATCTGCTGAAGCAGAGCAGGCTCCAGGTGGGCTACAAGAGGGTGACGTCTCCACAGCGCAGGAGAAGCCGTGTTCTTCTTAGAGAGAAACTGTCCCATCAGCGGAGCTTCACCTGGTCACCGGCTCCCCTCTGACCACTTCTCTCAGAGTGACACAGCATCCAAGGGAGGGAGGCCCAGCTGAGTGAATTTAAGGTTCTGACACTGTCAGGTCGCTAGTGCCTCCCAGGGCAGAACGAGGGCCTCCTGATGTAGTTCTACGGGGAGACTTCAGTAGGCCAGTCTTCTCCTCTGGACCCCAGAGGGTGTCTGAGGACATCGGGGGGACCTTGGAGGAGCTAGGAGGTACCCCTCCTTATCCAGTGTGTTTCTGAGGATTCCAGCTCCAAGGTGTCTGTGGCTGACGTGTCCCCTGCCTCCCTGCCCATGCAGTGTGTGAGAGCTTCCGCTGTCCCCACATACACTGTGTCATGGGCACTGTCCTGGTGGAGGTGTGGAGCCCAGACCGCTGCTGCCCCTACAAGTCCTGTGGTAAGTCCCCGCACAGGGACACCCCTCCCAAAAGGCGGAGATCCAGGCCCCTGGGGGGAGGGGGAGCCGGGCCACCACTGTCCACTCGGCTCAGATTCGACCCCTCCAGAGTCACCAGAGGGAAGCCGCCAAAATGGCCCTCCCGCTGCACCCGCTCCCTGAGTGCTGAACATTCTTTGCCTCCCCAGGATAAAAGAAGGAAAAAAACAACTTCCTGTTCCAAAAAGGAACTTCTCCACCTTAAAAAGTCTTTATTGCAACCATCTGATAGTAAATATGATTCTGTTCAAATTCGCCTCAAATCCTTTTGAGAAGCAGGCAGGGAGTGGCAGTGATCAGTAATGAACACCTGCGAGCTTTGTATAAAAATGTTTTTCAGGGACCTCCCTGGCAGTCCAATGGTTAGGAGGACTTCGCCTTCCAATGCAGGTGGTGCAGGTTCAGTCCCTGGTCGGGGAGCTAAGATCCCACATGCCTCGGGGCCAAAAAATCAAAACATAAAACAGAAGCAATATTGTAACAAATTCAATAAAGACTTTAAGAATGGTCCACATCAAAAAAATCTTTTAAAAAGATGTTTTTCGAAAAAAAAATTGAGAAACTCTGTTTCTCAGCTTGCTTTTTCAGATCCTCACTAGAATGTAAACTTCACGAGGGCAGGAATTTTAGTCTGTTATATCCATGGCTTTGTCCCCAGAACAGAGAAAAATCTCGGCATATAGGCACCTAAAACTATTTGCTGCATGAATAGATGACTCCCACGTGTGTTTCACAGCCGCTGTGACCTTGACTTCTCCTCCTCCTGAAGCTAGAACTGCTGGAGCCCTTACGTTAGTCAGCGGTGCCTCGGCTATCAGCTCCCTCGCAGCTTAGAACTGGACCTGCTCACGGGCGAAGCCTTGGAGTAGAGCTCAGCTGGCTGAGCATATATATATTTAGGAAATGCAGATGGTCACAAATTCCACCCTTGCCTTGTTCCTTCCTGGAGAGGCCCCATTCTGCTCTAGAATGTGCTCCGGAGCACGGGGAGGGATGAAGCCCAGGTGACGGAAGGGAACCTGGTATTGATCCATCTACCTGTTTATCCTCCCTGCACATTCTATGTGGAGCTCGGCATTTGGACCCATCACGCCCCACCTGCCCAACCAGGGGAGCTGCAGTCCCTATGCGCGATGGAGGGCAGCTAGAGGAGGAGCTGCACCTGCAGTGAGGGGTCTGGGAGGCTCAGGGGACTCCCACCTGGACACCTCTGGTGAGGTGGGTCCTGTCCCCTCCTGTTTTTCAGAGTGTGACTGCGACACAATCCCAGTGCCCCGGTGCCATCTGGTATGAAGACCCTGCTCCTCCCCACTCCCCCTGGTCTGCCTCCCCCTTTTTCTTTCCTTCTCTTTCCCTTCTCTTGGAGACCCTATTCCTTTAATCTAGTGCAATGAGCCTTGAATTGCAAGTCAGCATTCTCATCCCAAGCTCTGCTGTCTGGGCACAGTGCCCTCGCTTGTAAAGTGGGCCTGATCATGCTTCAGAGTTGTGGTGAGGATTAAGTACTATGATGACGCTGATGCTGATGCTGGTGGTGATGCTGGTGGGGATGCTGGTGATGATGCTGGTGGGGATGCTGGTGGGGATGGTGCGGGTGGTGGGGATGGTGGGAATGATGATGATGGTGATGATGTAATGGTGATGGTGGGGATGGTGGTGGTGGTGGTGAAGAAGATGCTGCTGCTGCTGGGGATGGCAGGGATGATGGTGATGGTGATACTCATGACGGTAGCTAATGTTTACCTAGAGCTAACTATATGCCAGGAACTTTCCTAGGCCTTTTATGTCTATTATCATATTAATTCTCACGACAGCCCAATGAGATTGCGTCTATGGTTATTTCAATTATACAAACAAGAAAACTAAGGTTAAGGTCATGTAGCTAGTAAATCACGGAGCCAGGATTGCAACCAGGATATCTGACTCCAGAGAACATGCCCTTAACCACCAGGCTGCATGGCCACTGAGAGAAGTGAAAATACTTTAAGAAATGGAAAGTTATGCTTAAAGTTATGTTTGCTACATGATTTTTTGGATTATAAGTCTTCCCTCTTTCCCACCTAGCCCACATTTTCTCTCATTTTGTCCCCCATCCCATCCTCTTCTCCTTTTAACTGGTGAGAAGGAAGGGAAGCGTATGAAACGGGCAGGGCCGGCAGCCATGCAGGGGGTCCTCGCTGATGTGGCCAGTGGGTGCTCAGAATGACAGGGGAGTCCTGAGGCCCGGGAGAGGACACGCGGGGAGACTCGGGAGCCACATGGGCATCCTCGAGGGAGGGTGACTGAGCTCACAGGGTGCCAAGGGCCCCCCTGGCTAACAGGCCTGCCAGCCCCTCCCCGCCGCTGACTCCCGCCCACTGCAAGGAGACGACTGACAAGAGAGGGCCCCAGGTGGCAGGCTGCTCCCGACGGTGGGGCTGGGTCTCCTCGCCTGGGGTGCTAACGGCCTCTGCCCACCCAGTGGGAGATGTCCCAGCTGGACGAGGCGTTCATGCAGAGCGCGGAGAACGTGTGTGGCTGCACCAAATACGAGTGCGGTGAGTGGGGAGGGGGAGCCGGGGAGGTGGGGCAAGCTGAGTGAGCCAGGGGTGGGCCAGCCGGCCTGGGGCCAGTGTGGGCGCTGGGCTCTCGGTGACTGTCGCCGCCCTGCTTGCCCATCCAGTGAAGGCCCCCGTGTGTCTGAGCCGCGAGCTGGGGGTGATGCAGCTGGGCCAGACGGTGGTGGAGGTCTCGGCAGAAGGCGTGTGCCACACATCCCGCTGCACCACCGTGCTCGACCCTCTTACCGGCTTCTACCAGATCAATACCACCTCCGTGCTGTGTGACGTCCACTGCGAGGCGGTAGGGGGCAGCGGCGCAGGACGGGCTGTGGGGGGCCATGGGGAGCTGGCCTGCAGACCCTTGGTGCTCTGGGAATCAGAGGGGCCCTTCAAGCTCCACCAAGCTCTTCGGATGAGTCTAGAGAGTGGGCATTGGGGGAACCTCTGAGACCTCTGTGGAAAGTGCTGAGGCCAGGAGGGGAACAGCAAGAGTGAAGGCCTGGCAAGGGTGAGCATTTGACAGAGAAAGCTCACATTTATTGAGCACCTACTTATGCCTGGTGCGGTCCCTATCCTCTTGGTTTGTACTGCTACCGTTTGCTGAGTGCTTCTATTGATACGTGCCCAGTACTGAGGGCAGTGACTGGCTTCTGTTAAGGGCTAAATAAGTATGAGTTGAATAAAAGGGATTGGAATTATTCCCATTTTTCAGATGAGAAAACTGAGGTTTAGGGAAGTCCCGCCATTTGTCAAAATTGCCACAGGAACTGGCACTCAAACTAAAGTCTATCTGGAATCAAAACTGCCATCCTTAATTACCAGCAAGGCCATCTCTTTGTCCACTGGGGCTGGGTTTAGGACCTGCTGTCTACCCTTATATCTACCCTGAGGCTCAGGGTAGATATAAGGATGACCTCCTGCCTGAGATGCAAGGAGGCTGGAAATTTCCTTTCTGAGCATCTGCAGGGGGCCTTTCTCTGGGTTCTGGGCTCAGGGACAAGCAGACAGTGGGAGAGGCAGGAGGGTGGAGGTGGGTATGTGGCTGAGGCCCGTCACGACTCTCCCTGTCCTGCAGAACCAGGAGTATGAGCACCCGAGGGACCTGGCGACCTGCTGCGGCTCCTGCAGGAACGTGTCCTGCCTCTTCACTTTCCCCAATGACACCACCTCCCTGTTCTTGGTATGCAGCCCCTTAACTGCGCATCCCGGGAGGGGACACCTAGGACCAGGGCCCAGGGCTGGGAACAGATGGGGTCCTGGGCAGTGCCAGGTCCTGGGCTGCACCTGTCTTCGGAGCTGTGCCCTATCAGTTCACTAGGGCCATCGGCCACAGGTCCCCATTGGCTACCTCTGTGCCCTCTAGCCCGGGGCATCCTGGATCGCAGACTGCACCCGCCACCACTGCAGCAGCACGCCCCTGGGCGCCGTGCTCGTCCGCTCGCCCATCACCTGCCCACCACTCAACGAGACCGAGTGTGCCAAGGTCAGTGCTGGCCGCCTCCCACGCAGCATGGCCTAAAGCCAGGCGCAGCAGCTGTCTTAGTGGTGGCGGTGGGTAGGGGCAGGGGTGTCTTGTGGTGTGGGGGGCTGTGGAAGGAGGGCTCCCTTGGAGCCTGGACCTGCCCTGCCACCCCAACTCCACATCTTTCCGTGTATCTTTGCTCTGACCACATCGCACCACATCCTCACGCATCACACTACATCCTCACACCTCACAGGGCCATGCCCAGATGCACGCAAACATACACTGTCGCATGTTCTAGGCACACTCACATACACACCAACACGGGCAGTCAGCTGCTCACAGGCACCACACACTCCACAGGGACGTTAACACCTCGGCAAGCCAGTACACATACCACGCACTGTCACACGCCAAGGCACGCTTGCACGCACACACCATGCAGACACACAGTTCAGTCCTGCGATGGGCTAACAGGGGTCCAGCACTAGCATGGACAGCTGTCACTATGGGCACGCCTCAAGGAAAATGATTTCCTGGAGGGTTTGGGGTTATTGTTGAATTATTAGAGTTCTTGACGTTAATATTGGGCATTTAAAGATTTCTGGTCTCACTTAGAAAACAATTACACACATCCAAGCATTCTCTTCACACAGATACACACATGCAAAATCACACATGTACACACATGTATGTGCTCACAAAACCACACACATATACTTAGACCCACGCTCACACACGCATACACACAGACACACACACTTATTTACAAAGAACTGTCACATCCATCATTTTATCAATTTCACAGTAGAGGAGGAGGGCTATCAGGAATCATTGCCCCATTTTAGAGATGGGAAAACTAAGTCCAGAGCAAAGGGGTAGCTTATCCAGGGCTGAGATAGAGCCCAGGCCACTGACCCAAGTGGGTCAGTCCCTAACCCCTTCTCTCCCTGACCCTCTGTGCAGGAAACACTAAGGCGGACGACAGTACTGGGTGGGTGGGGTGGTGCATAAGGAGAGCTGCCACTGGAAAAACAGGAGGCCCTGGCGCCCTGCACCATCTTTACCCAGCCTCCAGCCTCAGTGCCAGTGTCCCAACCAATTGCGTTAGCCCCTGTGGCTCTCAGTGGCCAGCTCAGGGGCCCCTTCCCCCTCTGGCCAGGGCCTGATGGGCAATGGGGCCTGGAACTCCTGCCCTGGAGCATCATGGGAGGAAAGGAGTCTAGACTCTAGCAGTCTTTTTGCCTCTTGCTGGGATTCTTGGCTCCTGGCCTAGTATGTGGTCTCCTACCCACCTCTCCTCCTCTCCCTCTAGGCTGGGGGCTCGGTGGTACCTTCCTTGGAAGGATGCTGCAGGACATGTGAGTGAGCATGGCGGAGGCCAGGGGTGAGGGGCTCTGGTGGGGGGGACAAGGTGTCATGTTGGGGCTCAGAGGGCCAGGTTCCTGGCCTGGCGCCTCCAGTGGTGGCTCTTCAGGGGTGAGTAGTTGAAGGGATAACACCCCCGCCATGGGGCTCATGGCACAGACACAGATCTGCAGGTGGGCAGGGGCCATGCTCACATCCCTATCCCAACAAAAGGCCTCTGCTCCTGTTGGAGACGGGATATTGGGATGTTGGGTCCAGGAGGTCAGTAACTGACCAGCTGCTCTGCCACCTCCTGCCGTGGCCTGCCATGACCTCCAGCCGCGATGCCCCCACATGAATTCCCCCTGTGGTCAGGAGCCGTGTCATGGAGGTGGCTTCAGACCCATGGGCCCCCAGACTGAGTCTGAGTGAGAGCTTGGTGCGTCTGTCCTCACCCCTGGCCCCTGGAACCTGCAGCCCCAACTGCATGTGCGTGCATGTTCCAATCAGCCTTAGGACCTTTGCCCACGTGCCTCCCATCCCCCAGGGCCCTCAACCTTTCCTTGGAGAATTTTGGACCCTGTTATGTTCACTTCACATATTCCAAGGAAACTGGGCTCAGTGCCTCATTGGCTGATCTCTGACCCACAACTCAATGTTCCCTGAATGTCCTGTGTGCTCCCTGTGACCCGTGTCCCTCTCCCCAGGTTCCCCGGGGACCCTGTTTCCTGTGGTCCCCGTTAGCCCCGCCTCTCCTCCACGGGTTAGTGTCCACTGCCACCCAGGTACTCCTCTCGGAAGCCCGCGGGACTGGAGGCGTGTAGCCGCGTTGCTATTTCTGCCAATGTCCCTTCTGCTAGGTGGCCCTGAGCTCTGGGGGTGGGGGAGGGGAGTGTGGTGCCCCTGCTCCTTGCCTCTGGCAAAGGCTGTAGGGCCAGCAGTGCATGCTGGGTAGCACGCTGCACCCCTGGGCTTGCATGGGAATGCTTCAGCAGTGCCCACTCTCTTGGTGCCCAATGCCCAATGCAACCACTGCTTTGCTACTGCTGGTTACTCAGCTGGTCTCAGTCCAGGACCCTGAGGCCATGGCCAGGACAGTTCTCAGTTCTCCTGTCTCCTGGGAGCAGAGAGGGAGGAAAAAGTGAACTTAGCTCTGGCCAGGAGACCTCCAGCCGGTGTGGTCAGAAACCTACTTGGTGAAACCCAGAGGCCAGAAGAGGGGATTCCACCCCATTTCCCACAGGCACCCCGGTGTCACAGAGGGAGTCTATGCATCTGGCAAATATTTATTTAGCACCAATACGTCAGGCCCTGTTCTAGGCACTGTAGACACAGCATAAATGACACAGCCCCATAGAGCTGACGTTCTAATAGGAGAGACAGAAGAGCAAGTGAAATTACAATAAGATGGGTGCATCTGGTTTTATGGGCGCTGAAATTTATGCAGTTGGTGGTGGGGGGGCTTCATTAAGAAAAAGAACACAAACTGACAAATCCATACCGAGGTATGAAAGTGAAGATTTATTTAGAACGAGAGAACTCACAACAAATTGTGGAAGGAGGCTGTGCAAAGGAAGACCCTAAAGCTTACATGTCAAGAGCATCATTGCAAGGGTGTCTCTCAGGAAGGTGACAGTGCCCTGGATAGAAATAAGGAAGGGAGAGGTCAGGGAGGGAGGCTGGGTGGAGGGAGGATGTTGTAGTTTCAAGAAGAAGATCAGGAAAGGCCTTGGTGAGGCAGTACTTGAGCAGGGGAGGGTGTAAACGAGCCATGTGATTGGCTGTCTTTGGGAGGCATGGTCCAGGCAGAAGAAACTGCGTGCTTATCAGTTTCCATCTCTGTAACAGCCGTGTGAGGTGGGTGACTCCCGGCCCTGTCCTGTTTGATAGCTGTGGAAACCGAGTGATCCTGCTATGTGCGAGCATCGTGCTAGGGACTGGGGTTTCCATTCACTCAGGCAATTGCGGGATCTTAATGCTTGAACCGAAGCTCAGAGCGGGGAGAGGATACATCCAGGGTCACCAGTGGATTAGAGACAGGCTTTGGGGCTGGGGTGGGCAGGCAGCTTGCCTCGTCCCCAAATCCTCGTCTTCCCTAGCCCAGAGTCCCCAGGCCGTCCCTGGCATCCTTCCCTGTCTCACCCATCTCCCCTGCCTTGTCACCTCCACCTCCTTCCAGGGCACTGAGCTAAAAGGGAGGGGCTCTAATGCATGGGCACTAACTCTGGTAGAGGGACCCTCCAGCATGACACTAACTGCCCCAGTCTGGCCCAGCCTGCTGCCCCGGGAGCACTTCTCAGCCGCAGCTGCCTCACCCACCCTGTCCCCCCCAGGTAAAGAGGACGGACGCTCTTGCAAGAAGGTGACGATCCGCATGACCATCCGTAAGAATGACTGCAGGAGCAGCACCCCTGTGCGTGGCCCCCGCAAGGCGGTGGGGGGGGTGCAGCCGACGATGGGGATGGGGGGCTCTGGGGGATGGAAGCCACACAGGCTGCCTCACTGGCCTGCCCGTCTCCAGGTGAACCTAGTGTCCTGCGATGGGAGGTGTCCGTCCGCCAGCATCTACAACTACAACATCAACATCTTCGCCCGCTTCTGCAAGTGCTGCCGCGAGGTGGGCCTGCAGCGGCGTTCTGTGCAGCTCTTCTGTGCCGCCAACGCCACCTGGGTGCCCTACGTAGTGCAGGAGCCCACGGACTGTGCCTGCCAGTGGTCCTGAGGCCTGCGGGCTGGGGCGGGCTGGACCACTTTTTGCTTCCAGCTGACCCAGTGTA
Source organism: Globicephala melas (assembly GCF_963455315.2). Classification (NCBI taxonomy): domain Eukaryota; kingdom Metazoa; phylum Chordata; class Mammalia; order Artiodactyla; family Delphinidae; genus Globicephala; species Globicephala melas. Next base: position 38,091,427 of record NC_083321.1, on the reverse strand, counting down.
GGGTGGACGGGGGGCACTAAAGGTGTGGAGAGCTGGTACGTGCTGAGCATGGAATGGCGGGCAGAGACACAGAGAGTGACTGAACGGGCCACACCGGCCCATCCTGGCTCCCTCTCTGGGCTCCCCCTCCTCCACATATGGGAGAGTGCCACAGCCTGGGGCTCAGGGAACTCAGCTCTGTCCCTGGCTTGAGGTCTGGGAAGGGCCCTCGGTCAGGGGCATCAGCCCCTGCACATCTGGGACTCTGGCTGCAGTGCTTTGGTAGAGGGGGTAAGAGTTTTCCTGAGAAGCCGGGACCAGGGCTGGACCCAAGACCCAGTGGAGGGGCCAGATGTGGTGGCCCATTCTCTTTCTCGGCCCTTTTGACCACGGAAGAACCACAGACTCAGTAAAAGGAAAGGGGGCTTAAATTGAAACATCCAGGTCTGTGTATCGCTGCCCAGGAGGACTTCCCAGAAGCAAAGAGGGTGGGTTCCCAGGCGACGTGCTCTCACCAATGTCTGTGAGGTCAGTTCCGGAGACTGGGGAGTAGACTCAGTGAGCTTCAAGCCCCCTGTAGCCCCAAGAGGGATGCCCTGGTATTCTGTTATTGACCTTGAAATTCAGGAAAGGATTTAGAAGAGCAGGGCCACGGCTGCTCCATACCCACCTACTCCCATCCCTCAAAACCGGCCTCCCTGGCCGGTGGGCTGGCTCTGGTGAGGTGTGGTGGATGAGTTGTGCTGGACCCTCCTCAGTGAGGGTGCAACTCATCCCCATGTGGGTGGACAGCCCCCCGCTCTGAGGGCCCTAGGGTGTTTAATGATACCTTCAGCTTGCAAGGGCAGACCCTGGCTTTACAATGTGCCTCTTCTCCAAGAACATAGCAGAGCTGGTCTCTGGAGGGGCCCGAGTGTGAGTTCTGTGGCTCAGCCAGTTCCCAGCTTTCTACTTCATGGGATTGTCCAGCAGGAAAGCAACAGTCAGTGGAAAATGCAGGCCCTGTGCGTGTGCAGCCGCCTCTGAGCATTTCTCAGAGCCTTGTCTCTGAACCAGTGTGTCCTTCCTAAAGCCAGCCTAGGGCCCCCTCCACACCCCACCCTGTAGCCGTCTGACCCTACATACCACTTTGTGCTGCTGGGTCCAAAGGGCATGAACATGAGGTTGTTCAGACGTCAGCACTGCCCTGTATGTCTGGAGATGTGTGGCTGCCCTGGTACCCCTAGGATTGGGGTTGGGGCCCTGTTCCAGGATGGCCCCCAGCTGTTCTTGCAGCCTCTTTGTTCCTGTATCTGTGTTCTGTTTATATATCCAATAAACCACAGGAAGACATCAGACCTCTGAGCATCTCTGAAGGTGTCAGGTTTGCTTTGAATCTGAAGGAATTTCAGCTGTGAAGACGAAATCCTATTTTATGTCCATGGAGGTCACCCTGACTTCTCTTGCCCCACCCGTGCCCAGCACTGTGCGCCACTCAGAGCAGGTCCTCCACGGGCATCTGCTGGTTTGAATTGAACTGATAGGAGGCTGGCTCCTAGAGGAGGGGTGGGGAGAAGGAAGAGGACTTTGGGAGCTGGAAAACTGGCACCCAGGTGAGGGGCCTGAGGAGTGGTCTGAGCTCTGTGGGGCCAGGGACAGATGCCTCTCACACAAGATGTGGACGGGTCAGGCCCTGAGAGTACGCTTCCTGTTGGCCTCTCAACATTTCCATATTTATTTCCCTATTCTCTCATAGAGCTTGGTAAGCTTTGCAGCTACTGTTGACTGTGCTAAGGTTAGGGAGAATCTAGGGATCGGGTTGTTAGTGACGCTTCAACTTTAAAGTACTGTTGGCACATCTAAGAGGCAAATGGGAGAATGCTTTCCCGGGTTGAACCATTTGAGAAGGAATAGGAGAGGGGCGGCCTGAGGAAGCACCAGCCAATAAGAGGGGGATACTACTAGGGCCTGGTTCAATGTTTGGATGCAAGGGCTCCACTCAGCCTGGAGGGGTAGAGCATTTCCTGTGAAGCTAACACTTGGAAAGCTTAGTTTTTATTTCACAAATATGTGTCTCCCCTCATGTTATATCTGTCTGCTAACATGAGCCCTGGGACTTTTCCTAATGAAAAGAAAGCTTTACAGCCTCTTAAGAAACACACTTCTAGATAAGCAGTGGATCAAAGAATAAGTCAGAGTAGAAATTAAACAATATTATGATCCTCATGATTATGAAATTACAACACATTAAACTTGTGAGATGCAGCTAAAGGAGTACTTAGAGGGACATTTATAGCCTTAAATGCATACTTTATACTTCTTAATTTCCTATCGTTATAGCCAGAGGTGGGGTGGGGCAAAGCTTCTCCATCACTGATGATAATTAAAGGTTTGTAATCAGTCATTTTCTCAGCACAACACACTCCCTAAGTCACATATCAACAGCTTTCAGAGAGAGTTTTGAACCCTGAGTTCAACAGAACATGACTTTAAACCAGCCTTTAAAACCAGCCTGATTTAAAATACTAATTCTATCATACAGCAAGATGTTTAGATTAAGACAAAGGTGGCTCTTTAGTCATTGCTGGAACCCCAGTGTTCCTGGCTGTTCAGCCCTCACCTCACTACTACTCCCATCTGTTTACATTCATGTATAAGCAGGCAGATTTTGAACAGGACCACTCCTTGTTAGCTGTTGTGTAAACAGGCAGAGGGCATCAGCTCAAGCCAGCCAGCCTCAGCCTAAACGTCTTCCTGCAGCCTTAGTTGGAAGGGTGGCCTCAGACTTTCAGAGGCCTGCTCTTCAAAGCCTATCTATAACTGGTGACCCAGCTTTGCTGACTTGGCCCTCGTGGCTCCAGTGGGCAGCAGTTTCCAGGCTTCCTGCTCCACCCTCACTATATACTCACAGGTGGCCATAGATTCTGATGATCACACCAACTGCTGGAATCACAGTGTTTGTAGGTTTCCAACCCCCACCCAGGAACCCCCTCCTGCCTGCTTCTCCTGGAAGTCAACCTCACACACCAACCCTTTGGCTAAAACTCCCAGTCCTGTTCCCCTAGCTTCCTCCTGGGGAACCAACTCTTTTGGGCTAAGACACTAGTGAAAGAGTAACAAGAAGCAAATCACCTACCAGCATGCTACCCTGCTCTGCACTGAGGGAAAATAGGAGAGGATGAGGATTTTAAACCTAAATCAGTGTTGCCCAATTGCTCTCAAAAAGCCAGTACCCAGGGCTTCCCTGGTGGCGCAGTGGTTGAGAGTCCGCCTGCCGATGCAGGGGACACGGGTTTGTGCCCTGGTCCGGGAAGATCCCACATGCTGCGGAGTGGCTGGGCCCGTGAGCCATGGCCGCTGAGCCTGCGCGTCTGGAGCCTGGGCTCTGCAATGGGAGAGGCCACAACAGTGAGAGGCCCGCATACTGCAAAAAAAAAAAAAAAAAAAAAAATCCAGTACCCATAGTGTTGATATGAGTGTTCATTGATACAGAGTTGATTTACATTAAAAATACATACACCCTTTGACTAAGCCATCCTATTTCTAGACAGCTGTGGTAGGCTGAAATACAGACCTCCAAAAATGTCCACAGATTAGTACCAGGAACCTCTGAATATGTCCCTTACATGGTAAAAGGGACTTTGCAGATGTGATTAGGTTCAGGATCTTGTGGTGGGGAGATGATCCTGGATTATCCAGGTGGGCCCAATATAATCACAGGAGTATTTGTAAGAGTGAGGCAGGAGGATCAGCATCAGAGAGGGGAAGTGTGATGACAGAAGCTGAGGCTGAATTTTGTGGTAATTTGTTACAGCAACAGGAAACTAATAGAGCATCTAAAGAAATAATTCGTACGAAGAGACATGTGCCAGGATGTTTACTGCAGCATTGTCTTAAGTTAAAAAATATTGGTGTGACTTTCCTGGTGGCACAGTGGTTAAGACTCCATGCTCCCAATGCAGGGGACCCGGCTTTGATCCCTGGTCAGGGAACTAGGTCCCACATGCATGCCACAACTAAGAGTTTGCATGCCACAACTATGGAGTCTGCCTGCCGCAACTAAGACCCGGCGCAACCAAATAAATAAATATTAAAAAAAAATATATATATATATTGGTAACAACTTTAAATGCCTATCAGTAGGGAATGATTAAATAACCTGGTACAGCCACATTGTAGAATATTATATAGCCCTTTTGTAAACTGATACAGTGGGCTCTCCAGGATATGTTAAATGAAGAAAGGAAATTGTGGATCAGTTCCCATAGAATGACCTGCTTCCTTTATGCTTCTATGTGGGGACACATACACACACACACACACACACACACCCATTATATCCCTCTCATTACATTGAAGGGTTTTCAGGACTGAGGAGGCCCTTCCTGGCTATTTGGGCCAGCTGGTTCAATGGCAGCATTGGTCTTAGAACAGCCTATTTGGTTCTGAGGGTCCCAAAATCTGTCGTTGTGTACAGAAGGATGAAGTAACCACCCCAGAATAGGCTCAAGGCATATCTATAGCATCTTCCCCATCCTTTGTTTCCTATCCACTCTATGCACATGACTTAAAGCTTGAGGGAACCCTGGAGGCCACACACCAAACAGGTAAGGAAACAGAAGCCTAGGACCCAGCCGCTCAGAAAGCTGGTAGCCGAGCTGGGCGGCTGCCCAGTCTGCAGCCCCCTGTGACGTATTTGCCAACACGAGGGGTTCTGAGCCCCAGAACTATCCCATTTTCCGTGCTTCAGGCTCAAGTTCCCGCCCTGATTTTCTGGGCTTAATCCTCTTCCTGTGGAAATCAATAAGGACATTGTGATGGAATGATTCACGTTCAAGGTCAGGCCGGAGCAAATTGGAGGCGACATGCTGATTTTACTGCCCTCACTTAAAGGAGAGCCAATCCTGCTCACAGACCCCTTAACCCTTTCTTCACCACTCCCGTCGCTGTGTCAGCACCTGCCCCGCGCCGGCTTCAGCCTTCTCCTCCAGGCCTAGGTCTCTGGGGTCTGTTCGTCCATGTGTGGCCCTGCCTTTTACATCTCCCCAAGGCTCTGACCCCACAGGCCTTGGAGTGTCACGCACTTGTCGTGGTGGTTTGGGGAAGGCAGATGGCAACCACAGTACTGAATCAAACAGGAACAACTTCAAGGTGAAGGTTAAACGCTGCCTGTGTAAGTTCACTGGCCATGTCCTGCCCCAGGAAATCTCCTCAAAGCAGAGTGTCTCCTCCTTCCAATCTTCTTTTCAGAGTTCCAGTCCCCCTCTTCCCTGATTTCTTGGGTTGTCCAACATGGGATGATGGAGGAGCCGGGGGGACGAAATTCCTTCTTTCTTTCTTTCTTTTTTTTTTTTCATGGTGTTCCTGGGTAGCTGGAACCTTGCATCCAAAATGATTCAGACACCCTGGCTCCTCTGTCTGGAGGGTCCACCATCTTCAGCACGAGCCTTCCAAAAGTGCCATGCTCCTCTGCAGCAAGCCAGCCCCGGGGAAGTGCAGGAAGCATGCACTGAAGGTTTGGGGGAGCAGGACTGAAAGTGGCCGGCTCTCTTCCACGTGCATCCCACTGGTCAGAACTCATGTACATGGCCACACCTAACTGCAAGGGAGGCTGGGAAATGTAGTCCAGCTGTGTGCCTGGGAAGAAGAGGAGATGGTTCTGGTGGACAATGTCTTCTCGGTGAGGAAGCAGAGATAGTGTGGACAACGCTAAGGAGTTTGGCTGAGAAAACAGAAGAGAGATAGGGCATGAGGTCAAGGGAAGGTTTGTTTGTTTGCTGGTTTGAGGAAGGCAGTGACTTGACCATATGTCCTGGAAGGAGCCAGTGGAGAGAGCAGTAGGGTTTTGCTAGGAGAGAGATCAAGGGTCTCAGAGATCCCATGGCTGGCATGAGGAGGGCCAGTGATGGATAAAGGTGCCTCTGGCTGGATAGACCCTGCCCTAGATCTCTATTTATCTCTGTCTCCCCAGTGTCTAACACAGGGCACTGAAAACTGAGAATGAACATGCCTTTATTTTTTTAATTAAAAAAAAATTTTTTTAACATGCCTTTAAACATGAAAGCGAGGGGGCCCGGGCAGCAAGCAGTTAAAGGGTATGGGGTGGGCAGAGTGGGGGGCCAGGTGCCCCCCACATACCGTGGCAGTGCCAGTTAATCCCCTGCAGCAGGCAGGAAGCCTGCACAGCTGTCCTTCCCAAGCTGGAACTGTACCCCAACCCGGCCCTTTGCCCAGAGGTTCTGGCAACCCAGGGATTGGGGTGGGGTTGGGGGGGAAGATGGGTGGGCAACATGGAGGGTAACTGGTCCAGCCCCTGCACCCCTGGAGAACTTGTTCTCCAGAGCCGAGCATTCTCTAGGCTTGCTGCTCAGCCCTCACTCACCATGAAGCCCCACCTCCCTCTGGGCCAGTGTCATCCCAGGCAGCTCAAACCCAAACTCAGTCCCTGTTCCTCCTGCACCGTGTCTGTTCCTGCCTCTGCATGGCCTATGGCCTGTGCCTCACCTGGAATGTCCTTTTCCTCCCTCTCCCTAGGCAGTTCTTGCCTACCCTTTAGACCAGCCCCGGCTCCCACCCTCACCTCAAAACCCCAGCCCACAGAATCCTTCTCTTTGGCCGTTAGCACCGCCCTCCACCCCCAGCCCTACATTCTGCCTCTCTGGGGTGTCCCATGCCAGCCTGTGTCTATGCTGTGCTCAGGGAAGCAGGATGCAGGCCAGGCTCCAGCATTCACTCATTATTCACCCACATCTCACTGACAACCCAGGAGGAAACTAAGGCTCAGAGAAGTTAAGCAACTGCACAGCTAGAGCGTGAGGGAGTCAGGACTTGAGCCCAAGCTTGCTTAACTCCAGAGCCCACACTCATACTTTCCTCTTCCACCCAGGAGGAGCAGTAGCATGAAGGGGATTGCTGGGTGCCTGGTAGCTAGGATTCTGGCCCCTTTTCCTCCATTAGGCCAGAGGGGACAGTGGAAAGAGGGCTCTAGTCTCTCTTCAGCTAGTTACCATTTACAGGAACATTGGCAAATTTCAAGCTTCAGTCCCTCATTGTGAAGAGGGGTGACAGGTTCTGCATCTTAGGGTTGGCATGAGGGTCAAATGAGATCATGGATGGGAACGGGCTGGACAACTGCAGAGGCTGTGGCTGTGTGTGAGGCTGCCTGGCTGAGCCAGCTGTGCCCAGGACAGGAGAAAAGAAGAGGCCAAGAGTCCAACCCAGCCCCAGCCTACCCTTCATGCAGGGGCTCTGGGGCTCACTTCTAAGCCTTTGCCTCTGCTGGGCCCCAGACCACTGTGTATCCAGCCTCCATTCTACTGAACCTGACCATCATTTCCAGATTGCTGGAGCTGAAGATGGAGCAGGATGCAGTGAAGAGCCTGGATTATGGGCTCAGGCTCTGTCTCTGAACAGCTGTGTGATTTATTCTCTCCAAATCTCAGTTTCCTCGTCACTAAAATGGGAGAATCTGGCAAAGTGATGGTGAGAATGTTTATCGAGAAAGCACCTGGCCTATAGTAGACGTTTAATGAGTGGAGCTGCTATTACCACTATGGGCAGAACCTTAAAGATCATCTTCAAATTCCACATTTTCAGGAGCAGAAAATAGATCCTAGAGAGACAGTGACCTACCCAAGCACTCACTGCAAAGTGAGCAACAGTGGAGGAAGCACCAGACTCCAAACCCAGTGCTCCTTTCATTGCATCCTCCAGGGAGTCTTCCCTGAACTCCAATCCAGGCCGGGCCTCACTGCTCTGACCTCATGGTCTCCACTGTCTGAATCACCTGCTGGGCCTTCCACAAGATTTGTCTCCTTCTGAGACAGGACCCGAGCCTCTTACTTCTGCTCTAGCCTCCCCAGAAGTAACTGTCACAAGGCTGGGTCCTCTGCAAGGTGTTCAGGTCCAACCAGGGACATTCCCTGGACTTGGCTGAGCTAGGTGACATCAATTCCCAGGATGGAGGGGAGAGAGAAGTAAGAGAGGGAAGGGTTAAAGGCTTGGCAGCTGGGGAGGGCAGCCTGCAGACGGCCCAGCCCAGCACTGGGAGGCCTGCACCATTCCATTCCTTTGCAGATCAGTTACACCCAGCTGTCTCCCTCCCCACCGCCAGTGCCCCTTGGATTAGGCGGGAAAGGATCCCCGGCCTGCAGCCTGCACACGGCCCATGGGGAACAGCGCCTGCAGCCCACGCCTCTGCGACAGCTGCTGAGTGTCAGGCAAGAACATAGATCAGCAGGATCCTGGCCGAGGTGCACCCAGCCCGGGCCCTGCCCCCAACATGTGCAGGAGGGGCCGCCTGAGGAGGAAGGGGGTCTGTAAGGGATTTGGGAGGTACAGGGAAGGGACTGCTCCCAAAAATATCTCCTCTGCCCATATGTCACTGTGCCTCAAATTCCACCATTAGACATCTTGGAAACTTTGGGTCTTCCAAAGACACCAGTTAAAAACTACATTCCATGGAGTAGCTGGCATTCTTATGCACTGCTTGATGGAAATATCTTGATAAATTTTACGAAAATTTTATTAGACAAAGTATGAAGTCCTTCAAAAATGTCTATTCCTTTGTCTCAGTGTTTCCACTGAGGACTTTAACTTAAAGAAGAATTTAACTTAAATAGTTTATAATGTGGAAAAAATATTGTGGGCTATAGTTTTGAGATTAAAAAAGCCATATGAAATGTCAAAGAAAAGTTTTAAACTAGAAAATTCTGTACCTGTATTGAAAAACAGGAAACAATTCCATCGATAGTCCAGATATATGAAATTTCTGGAAGCTATGAAGCAAATGGGGGAGAGCACAGTGTGTAGGTTGGACAGACTGCCTGGGTTCCAATCATGGTTGCTTCACCTACTAGTTCTGTGACATTGGCAAGTTACTGAACCTCTCTGAACTTCAGTTTCCTCAACTGTAAAACTGGAATAATAATTACAACAGTTGTGAGAATTATGCAAAGGTTAAAAGAGTTCATATGTGGGAGACATTTTTGTGATCCTTTCATAAGAAGAACCAGCGTGGGCTTCCCTGGTGGCGCAGTGGTTGAGAGTCCGCTTGCCAATGCAGGGGACACGGGTTCATGCCCCGGTCTGGGAAGATCCCACATGCCGCGGAGCGGCTGGGCCCGTGAGCCATGGTCGCTGGGCCTGCGCATCCGAGCCTGTGCTCCGCAACGGGAGAGGCCACAACAGTGAGAGGCCCGCGTATCGCAAAAAAAAAAAAAAAAAAAAAAAGAAGAACCAGCGTCACCCAATGAATGAATGGTTGTGGTATGTCTCTCCCCACCTCCCACCTACATGGTTGCTGAGGAACCCCACAGGGTACCAAATCTAATTAATCTTGACTTTTATTATAAATATTATCAGTCAATTAAAACTCACTGGCTATTTGAAAATGATGGATGACCCAAAAATAGTGTCCAAGTTGAGATGGCAGGGGAAATTTCCCTCAATGAAATACCGTTAATTCGAGAAACAGGAAAAACATGAATACTATTCTCATTAACATTCCCAGGATGATTCATATCAGGATATTTAATTGTCCATAAAGTAGGAGGCTTATATATAAAAGCATAGTCAAAAAACAAAAGAGAGTTTTAGAAATTGAAAACATACATGACCTCATAACAGAGTACTATGCAAATTGCATACTTACCCTGCAATTATAAGCAACTAGAAAATTGGACAAAATACATGAAATATGTGTCTTCAGACATCGGACAACAGGCAGTGCAGGGCTGGGACCCCCAAAGCAAGGGAAACAAATGAAGTGAGTCTTACTAAAAATCTCCAACTATCTGCCTGAAGGCCTTTTCTGGAACAAAGTGCAGATAGGGGGAAGCCCAGAAGTGCATGTTGGTCTCACTGAGTTGAGGAGACAGAGATCAAATTCAGGAAGTCTGAAGCAACTGGAATTTGTGTGGCAGACTACCAAAGCAGAGGGAACTATGTAGAGAAAGAGCTCCAGAAACCTGCGTAGATTACATCTGTTGCCGAATACTAAGTGCACAGGTGTAGGGTGGACATTCATAAGGCTGGGCAAAGAATTACTGAGTAACTGTCAACTGAGCAGTTCCTGCAGCTTACACAGGTCTGGGAGACATTCAAGTGCTTACCAGTCAGAATGGAGAGACCTCACTGAACCTCAGCACACTTAACTGGGTCTCCAGAAAAGGTCATACCTTAGAAATAGGACTGGATAAATAGAAATAGGAATAGGTAAACACCAACCCTAGGGTAAATCCTATCCTAAACCTACCCTAATTAAGGCTTGAAACAAACCTCAAATTGACCATGCTGTTACACAACTAACTTAACTATAAGACCCAACAAAATCTAAATATTCTTTAGAAAAAAACCCAGATACTCAACAACATAATAATGTCTAGAATTCAATAAAAAATTACTAGGCATGCAAAGAGGCTGGAAAAATTTGACTCATGACAATGGGAACAATCAGTCCAATGGAAACAGACATAGAAATGACAAAGATGATGATAAGAGCAGACAAGGAGCTAAAAATAGCTATTATAAATATGCTCAAGAAGCAGAGAAAAATATGAACATTGTGAGGAAAGAAATGGAAGATATAAATAAAGAAAATGGAACTTCTAGAGGTGAAAACACAAAACTTTTAATGAAAATGGGATTAAGAATAGATTAGAGACTTCAGAAGAAAAGATCAGTGAACTTGAGAACATAATAAGAGAAACTAACCTAGATGAATTACAGGCTGAAAAAAATGAATAGCACCTCAGTGACCTATAAAACAATATGAAGAGATTTTTAAAATACATGTAATTTAAGGCCCAGAAGGAGAGAAGAAGGGAAAGAAAAAAGTTATCTTAAGAAATAATGGCTGAATCCAGAGTATACAGAGAACTCCTACAACTCAACAACTAAAAAACAAACGACACAATTTTTAAAAGGGCAAAGGACTTGAACAGACATTTCTCCAAAGACTATATCCAAATGGCTAAGTAGCACAAGAAAAGATGCTCACTATCAATAATCATTAGGGAAATGAGACTCAAAAGAACAATGAGACACAACTTCACACTCATCAGTGTAGCTACTATTCAAAAAAAGTAACACATGTTGGTGAGGATGCAGAGAAACTTGAACACTTGTTCACTACTGGTGGGCATGTAAAATTGTATAGCCACTATGGAAAACAAAGTTTTCCCTTAAAATTAAAAATGGAATTAACACATGATCCAGAAATGGCACTTCTGGGTATATATTTAAAAGATTTGATAGTAGGGACACAAACAGATGTTTGTACACTCATGTTTACAGCAGTTTTATTCACAATAACCAAAATGCAGAATCAACCCAATTGTCCACTGATGGATGGATGGATAAACACTCAATGTTTATACATACAATGGAATATTATTCAGCCTCAAAAAGGAAGAAAAGTCTAACACTTGCTAAGGATGAGCCTTGAAGGCATTATGCTAAATGAAATAAGCCAGTCACAAAAGGACAAATACTGTATGATTCCACTTACATGGTATTTAGAGTAGCTTAGCTTTGTGGTTAGCCAATGAATTGGACAGAAGTTATGCTTCAACACTGCAAAATCGGGACTTCCCTGGTGGCAGAGTGGTTAAGAATCTGCCTGCCAATGCAGGGGACACGGGTTCAAGCCCTCCCCAGGAAGATCCCACATGCCGTGGAGCAACTAAGCCTGTGCCCCACAACTACTGAAGCCTGCGTGCCTAGATCCCATGCTCCACAACAAAAGAAGCCACTGCAACGAGAAGCCCGCGCACTGCAACAAAGAGTAGCCCCCGCTCGCCACTAGAGAAAGTCCACGTGCAGCAATGAAGACACCACGCAGCCAAAAATAAATAACTAAATTTATATTAAAAAACCCAAAAAACAAACAAACAAAAATACCTCAAAATCCACAAGCCCCTGTACTCTGCTTATCAACCTATGTGTGGGTTGACAAGTGCACTCAAATTTTCAGTCATGGTACTGACATAAGACTAACACATAGATCAATGGAATAGAATTGAGAGCCCAGAAATAAACCCATACATTTATGGTCATTTAATTTTTGACAAGGGTGCCAAGACAATTCAATGAAGAAAGAATAATCTTTTCAACAAATGGTGCTGGAACAACTCATGCAAAAAGTGAAGTTGGACCCATTCCTTACACTATACACAAAGATTAACTCCAAATGGATTATAGAACTAAATGTAAGAGGTAAAACAATAAAACTCTTAGAAGAAAATATAGGAGTAAATTTCCATGACCTTGGGTTAAGTAAAGCATTCTTAGATGTGACATAAAAAGCTCAAGAGACAAAAGAAAAACAGATACTTTGAATCTCATCAAAATGAAAATTTTATGCTTCAAAAGACAACATCAAAAAAGTAAAAAATAAACAAACAAACAAAACTTCACAGATGGGAGAAAATATTTGCAAACTTTATGTCTGCTAAGGGACTTGTGTCCATAATAAATAAAGAACTCTTACAAATCAACAGTAAACAACAAAAACAGCAACAACAAAATCCAGAAAATGCAGTTTTTAAAATGGACAGAAAATTTGAATAGATGTTTCTCCAAAGAATATGTATAAATGTTCAATAAGCACATGAAAACATGGTCATTAGCCATCAGGGAAATGTAAATAAAATGCAAAATGAGATACTACTTTGCATCCACTAGAACAGCTATAATCAAAAAGCCTTATTGCTCTTATAACAGGTGTCGGAGAGGATGTGAACAAACTGAAATCCTCATACATTGCTAGCAGGAATGTAAAATGATGCAGCCATCTTGAAAAACAGTCTAGTAGTTTCTCAAAATTTTAATCATATGGTTTCCATATGACCCAGCAATTCCTCACCTAGGTATAAACCCAAATGAACTGAAAATATACGTCATGCAGAAAATGTTCAGCAGTGTTCATGGCAGCATTATACTTAATAGTGAAAAAGTGGAAACAACCCAAATGTCTATCATCTGATGAATGAATAAATATAATTTCGCACAAGGAATATTATTCAGTCATAAAAATAAATGCCATACCGATAAATGCTACAACATGGATGAACTTTGAAAATAGTATGCTAAGTGAAAGAAGTCAGTCACAAAAGACCATGTACTGTAATTCTATTTATATGACTTGTCCATATACACAAATCTATAGGAATGGAAAGTAGATTTGAGGTTTCTTAGGACTGGAGGGTGTTGAAGGACATGAGGAATGACTGCTAATGTATACAGGGCTTTTCGGGGGGTGATGAAAATGTTCTACAATTGATTATGGTGATGGTTGCACAACTCTGTGAAGGAAATAAAAGAACATTTATTGATACACTTTAAAGGGGTGAATTGTATGGTATGTGAATTATATCTAGATAAAGCTGATATATATATATATATTCAGATACATAAGCAACGATTGTCAGACCAGATAAGTAAAGCAAGAACTAACTATATGCTGACTCCAAGAGGCAACTTTTAGATTCAAAAAGGCAAATAATTTGAAAGAAAAGAATGGAAATTTGTATATTCTGCAAATGGTAACCATGATAGAGTTGGAAAGGCTATATTAACATCAGACAAAATAGACTTTAAGAAAATAAATATTCTTAGAGACAAAGAAGAATGTTTCATAAAGATAAAATGCTGAATACATCAGGAAGGTACAACAGTTATACATGTAGAAGCATTTTACAACAGATGCCCAAAATACATGAACAAAACCTGACATAACTGAAAGGAGAAATAGACAATTCAACAAATATAGTTTAAAATGTTAATATCCTTCCCTCAGAAATTGATAGAAAAATTAGACAGAAAATCATCAATGAGAGCACTTGAACAACACTGTCAACCAACTTGACCTAAATGATGTATATATATATCATTCCATGAACAGTGGTGACATAAACAATTTTCAAGCTCAAATGGGCCATTCCCCAGGAAAGACTATATGTTATATTATTAAATGAACCTCAATAAATTCAAAAGGAATGTAGTCATACAGATGATTTCCCCAGTCATGGAATCATGTCAGAAATCAACCAAAGAAAAAATCTGGGAAATCTCAAAATACATGGAAATTAAACAACATACTTCTAAATAAACAAAAGAAAAATCTCAAGTGAAACTGAAAATATCTTGAACAGAATGGAAAGGAAAACAAAATATATTTTTAAATTATGAGATGCAGTTAAAGTAGTCCTTAGAGGAAAATGTATAGTTTTAAACATATATTAGAAAGAAAGAAAGCTTCAAAGTCAATAATCTGAGTTTTTACCTCCAGAGGCCATAAAATGAAGCCTGAATCAAACTCCAAGTAAGCAGAGGACATTAATAATAAAAACCAGAGCAGAAACCAATGAAATAGAAAAAAGAAAAACAATGGCAAAAGCAAATATAGCCAGAAATTAATTCTTTGATGAGATCAACAAAACTGATGAACTTTAGCCAAATTGACCAAGAACAGAAGAGAGAAGGCACAAATTACCAAAATCAGGAATAAATGAAAGCAGGAACATCACAATAGATACTACAGAATTATAAGGGAGTATTATGAATAACTTTATGCCAACAAATTAGAAAAGTTAAAGTTTTAAAAATTCGGGACTTCCCTGGTGGCGCAGTGGTTGGGAGTCCGCCTGCCAATGCAGGGGACACGGGTTCGAGCCCTGGTCCGGGAAGATCCCACATGCCGCGGAGCAACTAAGCCCCTGCACCACAACTACTGAGCTTGCGCTCTAGAGCCTGTGAGCCACAACTACTGAGCCGGCGTGCCACAACTACTGAAGCCTGTGCACCTAGAGCCCGTGCTCCGCAACAAAGAAAAGCCACCTCAATGAGAAGCCCACGCACTGCAATGAAGAGTAGCCCCCACTCACCGCAACTAGAGAAAGCCCGTGCGCAACAACAAAGACCCAATGCAGCCAAAAATAAATAAATAAATTTATTTGGGGAAAAAAAAAGGTTAAGCACAGACGATCCTTGATCAAGAACATTTGTTCTGGGCTTCCCTGGTGGCGCAGTGGTTGAGAGTCCGCCTGCCAATGCAGGGGACACAGGTTCGTGCCCTGGTTCAGGAGGATCCCACATGCCGCGGAGCGGCAGGGCCCGTGAGCCATGCCCACTGAGCCTGCGCGTCCGGAGCCTCCGCAGCGGGAGAGGCCGCAACAGTGAGAGGCCCGCGTACCGCAAAAAAAAAAAAAAAAAAAAAAAGAACATTTGTTCTTTCCCTTCCATCCAAACTCCCCAACCCACAGTTATGCATCTTTCAATGCCTCAGCGATCTTCGAACACCCTTGACATACAGTCTACATCACTAGCCAGCACATGTGTGTGCACCTACCCACATGCACATGTAAAAAAAGCTGCCTCACACAATGCTACGCTTCTTGCGGGCAGCACCTTCTGGTATGTTAAAATCCATTGGATTTTGAAAAATTCTCATTGCATCCACTCGACTGACTTCTAATTGGTAGTAACCTGTAGTTTGAAAAACACCACCAGAGCCAGAATGAAAGCACGTCAATTTATCTGCACCAACTTTTTAAAGTTCAAGTTAGCCTGCAGGGACTGACCTGGGTTTTCAGGTTGCTTTACATACTCAGGAGAAGGAAAGGTTTTAGACAAACATACACAAGTTGAAAAAAGGAAGCCCTAATCCCTCAGAGTGGATTGACAGATTCCCGCCACTGTCCAGAGGCCTGAGGTTCAGGGCCGGAACGTTGAGCCATCCATGGAAGTTTTTAGCAGCTCCTGAGTTTTGATTTCAAAACCAACCATGTGTTTAATTCCAAAATAATTCACTCCAGGGAGATCAAATTCACTGAAAGTTGCCTTCCTGCAGGACTTGGTTTTAGACGTCATTTAGGGACAAGGAGGAGGAAAAGGAAGTGTGTGGATCCGACTGCAGGAGCAAACAACAGAAAACAACAATTCTGTGAGTGGAAGGAGAAGGGATGGCTGAGTACAAGCCTCCATGTGAGAGGGTTTCAGATGAAGCCAGGGGTGTGGGGAACAGGGGCTGAGCACAAAGGTTACGTAACCTAGACTAGGGATGCAAAGAGCAGACCTGGATCTGAGGAGGCACAGAGCCAGGGCACGTTGTGACTTTTAAGGGGGGATACTGTTCAACATGTTAACTATTCTCCCTTCCGTCCATTGTACTATCTTCCATCCTAAGGCTCCTCAGGGAATTTGATTAAATTAAACGCACAGACAACATGATAACAGATGGTGACCAATAAGAAAAAAAAAGTAAGCATGTACTTCCATAGGACCCAGAAATTCCATCTCTAGGTAGATACAGAAGAAAAATGGAAATTTTTGTACCCTAAAGACTTGTAGGTACAAGTTCATAGCAGCATTATGTATAATGACCCCGCACTGGAAACAACACAAATGTCTATTAACAGGTAAATTAATAAACTAATGGCATGCACATACAATGGACTACTACTCAAGAATAAAAAAAAATGAACTATTAATACATACAACACAGATGAACCTCAAAAACACAGTGCTAAGTGTGAAATGCCAACTACAAAGAACTACATATTGTGATTCCATTTATATGAAAAGACGAAACTATAGAGACAGAAATCAGATCAGTGTTACCTGATTCTTGGGATGAGAGTGGAATTGATTGTAAATGGACAGGAGGAAACTTTTAAAGTAATGGAATTATTCTGAAACTGATTGTAATGATGGTTACAGAACTGTATAAACTGCATAAACTGCATCATACTTAATAATGAAAGACTAGATGCTTTCTTCCTAAATTTGAAAACAAAGGAAAGATATCTGTTCTCACCACTTCTATTCAGACTTGCCCTGGAAGTTCTAGCCACTGAAGTAAGGCAAGAAAAAGAACTAAAAGGTAGAAACAAACTCACAGACAGAGAGAACAAATTAGTGGTTACCAGTGGGGAGAGAGATGGGAGGGAGAGGAAATATAGAGGTGAGTATAAAAGAAAAAAGGGTTATTATGGGATTATATGAAATCATGTGTGTGAAACTTTTGAAAACTGTAAAGCACTATAGAATTTAAAGAATCTTTCATTCAATAAAAATTGTTTAAGATTAAAAAATAAAAATATAATTTAAGAAAAGTTTAGAAGAAATAAAAGTTATACAGATTGGAAAGGAAAAAATAAAACTGTCTCTATTTACAGATGACATAATTGCCTCTGCAGAGAATCCCAGAGAATCAACCAAGAAGTGTTAGAAGTAATAAGTGAGTTTAGCAACTTTAGGATGCAAGGTCAACGTATAAGGAATTTGAAATTAAAATTTAAAACAAGTGCTGCATCAGCTGGGACCAGCATAGACTGAGTGGCTTAAATAAGAGAAGTTTAGGGCTTCCCTGGTGGCGCAGTGGTTGAGAGTCCGCCTGCCACTGCAGGGGACACGGGTTCGTGCCCCGGTCTGGGAGGATCCCACATGCCGCGGAGCGGCTGGGCGGGTGAACCATGGCCGCTGAGCCTGCGCGTCCGGAGCCTGTGCTCCGCAACGGGAGAGGCCACAACAGTGAGAGGCCCGTGTACCGCACACACACACACAAAAAAAAAGCCAGAAATTTATTTTCTCATGGTTCTGGAAGTTGGGAAGCCCAAGATCAAGGTGCAGGATAATTTGGTTCTCCATTCGCCTGCATTGTTACTAATCTTTGTCCTGGGCAACCACTGAAGGTTGATGGAGAAGAGCCTGCCAGTGAGTATGAACCACCCTTTTGTTTGCAGCTCCCACAATTTCTATACTTCCACATTAACCCACATTTGGCCTTTAACAGTTTTAAAATTTTATCTCCTGAAATAAGTCAGACAGAGAAGGCCAAATACTATATAATCTTACTTAGGTACATAGATGTAGAGAACAGATGCGCGGTTGCCAGGGGTGGGGGAACGGGGATGGGGGAAATGAGTGAAGGGAGTGAAAAGGTACAAATTTTCCAGTTATAAAATAAATGTCATGGGGACTATAGTTAATAATACTGTATTGCATATTTGAAAGTGGCTAAGAGTAAATCTTAAAAGTTCTCATCACAAGAAAAAAATCGTTTGCAACTATATACGGTGACAGATATTAACAAGACCTACTATGGTGATCATTTCACAATATATACAATTATTGAATCGTTAGGTTGTACACCTGAAACTGATATAATGTTATATGTCAATTATACGTCAATAAAAAATAAAATCATTTGGGGGCTTCCCTGGTGGCGCAGTGGTTAAGAATCCGCCTGCCAATCAGGGGACACGAGTTTGAGCCCTGGTCTGCGAAGATCCCGCGTGCTGCGGAGCAACTAAGCCCGTGCGCCACAACTACTGAGCCTGTGCTCTAGAGCCCGCGAGCCACAACTACTGAAGCCCGCACACCTAGAGCCAGTGCTCCTCAAGAGAAGCCACCGCAATGAGAAGCCCACGCACCGCAACAAAGAGTAGCCTCTGCTCATCACAGCTAGAGAAAAGCCCATGCGCAGCAACGAAGACCCAACGCAGCCACAAATAAAAAATAAATAAAATAAAATTATTAAAAAAATTAAAAATAAAATCATTTGATGTATCAAAAAAATAAAAATTTATCTCTCTTCTTTTTACCTCTTTCTCTGGCACCTAGATCTCTTCTTCTCATACTCTACCATAGGTAAGCAAATGCTCACTTCCTGCCTCTGCTTGGAGACCCCTGTCTTTCCTTAGATTTCAGACTGCTTCACTACCCTGAAACTTCCACTCTGGATGGGTTATTAGTTATCTACTGCTACATAACAAATTATCCCTAAACGAAGCAGCTTAAAGCAATGCACAATTATTATCTCATGTTTCCATGTCTCAGGAATATGAGAGTGGCTTAATGGGGCTGTTCTGGTTCAGGGTCTCTTATGAGGTTGCCGTCAAGCTGTCAGCCAGGGCTATAGACAGCTCAAGACTTGAACAGAGCTGAAGAACTTTTCCCAGCTCATGCCTACGGTTGTCAGCAGGCCTCAGTTCATTGCTGGCTGTTGGTCAGAGACTTCAGTCTCCTGCTACGTGGATCTTTCCATAGGGCTGCTCACAGCATGGCAGCTCACTTCCTGCAGAGCAAGTGATGAGAGAGAAAGAGAGGGAATGAGAGGGAGAGAAAGAGAGGACCCAAGACAGAAAACTGTACTCTTTTATAACTTGGTGTTGGAAGTGGCATATCATCACTTCTGTAGCATTTTATGGCTTACACAGACTGACCCTGGTACAATATGGAAGCCAATTACACGAAGGTGTAAATACCAGGAAGTAGGGGGTCACTGGGGGCCGTCTTGGAAGGTGGCCACTACAGACAGGTTCAAGAAATATGGTTTTGTAGTTTATGCAGTTTTTTCTTTTTGTTGGTGCAGGAACAGTGAGTGACTCTCTTTCCAGCTTTCTACATCCCAGGCAAAAGCAGAAGCCTTGAGTCTCTCTATATTTAAACTCATATCTCATGCTTTTCACCTCTTTGTCTTATTGCTCTGTATTTTGGGAGAATTCCTTGGCACTATTTTTCAGTTCACTGATTCTGTCTTGGGTATGTCCATCAGGCTTTCCATTATTTTTCTCCCACCAATCAGGTTGCTATTTCCAAGAAATAAAAAACCTGAGTGGTTTTTTAAAAAAACATAGGCTCACTTATGCAGGTTCTTGGTAACTGCTGATGGTCCAGGGATGGGCATGTGACCTGAAGTTGCTCAATTAGACTTATGAAAAAGACTTACCTTCTACAGTTGAGGAGAGATTATTTTCCTCTTTCCCATTAAATTAAATAAAGGGGTAAAAATTCCTTGTTTCTGCTGGCAGCTACCTCACAACGAGGAGACAACCATCTCATGACACGGAGTAAAGCAAAGCTGAGAGTCAGAAAGACCCTGAGTCCTTGATGACATGGTTGAGCTGCTGAACCAACCAATCGTGAGGCCCATTTGATCTCTGAACTTCTTGTTAGTGAGTTACTAGATGCTTTTATTGTTTGATCCAGTCTGAGCTGGGTTTTCCTGTAACCAGATCCATCCTGTACCCATATAATCAGTCTTCCATTACTGAGTGAACCCCTACTTCATGAAAACATAAAGAGACAGACTCACACAGGGAAGAACCTAAAAAGAATGGGCTCCCATTAATGTAAATTGGTGCTGCCACTGTGGGAAACGGTATGGAGTTTCCTTAAAAAACTAAAGATAGAGTTGCCATATCATCCAGCAAACCCACTCCTGGGCATATATCCAGAGAAAACTTTAATTTGAAAAGATACACGCAACCCAATGTTCATAGCAGGACTATTTACAATAGCCAAGACATGGAAACAACCTAAATGTCCATCAACAGAGGAATGGGTAAAGAAGATGTGGTACATATATACAATGGAATACTACTTGGCCATAAAAAAGAATGAAATAATGCCATTTGCAGCAACATGGACAGATCTAGAGATTACCATACTAAGTCAGAAATAAAAGACAAATATCATATGCTATCACTTATATGTGGAATCTAAAATATGATACAAATGAACTTATTTACAAAACAGAAACAGACTCACAGACATAGAAAACGAACTTACGGTTATCAAAGAGGAAAGTGGAGGGATAAATTAGGAGCTTGGGATTAGCAGATTCACACTACTATATATAAAATAGATAAACAAGGTCCTACTGTATAGCACAGAGAACTATATTCAATATCCTGTAATAAACCAGAATGGAAAAGAATATGAAAAAGAATATATATCTATATATCTGAATTACTTTGCTGTACACCAGAAACTAATACACCAGTGTACATCAACTATACTTCAATTTAAAAAATAAAAAGAATAGACTCCCATTACCCTTGCCTTTTATCCTTAGTCAGTTATCCTCCCCTCACTCCCCCCCACCCTTACAAACTGGTCCTTGACTTTGTCTCCCACCCACTCCTCACCTCCAGTCTGTGGAATTCAGAGCTGTCATGAAACACCTTCAGGACAACACTGGCCCCCACTGACTATGAAGCCAGTTCAGTGCCTGACTTATGAAAGTAAAGCATCTTTGATGTCTGTTGTAGGGCTCCACACTAGGCAGACTCATAAGTGGAAACCTCACTGCCCTTTCTTATCCTGGCCCTGTGTGATCTCTCTCCTCTCTCTGGGCCCTTGCATTCCTCTACATACAGTAATTGGGCTGGACCACATGTCTCAAGGTCTCTCCCAGCTCTGACATTCTAGGATTTCTGTGCTCTGAGATATGTTAAACTCTATCTATCCTGGTTAGCCCAGTACCCCATTTTGCATTTGGCACATAGCCATTCAGCGCTGGTCTCCTGTGCTGTATGACAAACATGGAGGGAGGAAGATAGAAGACCAGGTTCCCAAAGCCCCTGGCTCATGGTCCTGGAAGCCCCTGACTTCAGGCAGGTGATAACAGGGCAGGCTTTGCCAGGATTCACTCCCTGACATCAAGAGGGTTGTCCCTAGTCTATAGAGTCACCCAGGAGAGAAATAGATGTGCCAGGAAATGATTGCCAGGGACGTGGGATGAGAAAAGGAAAGACTATGGTGATGGTGGACACGTGGGAGATGGGAAGGAGAGGATTAGGGATCCCAAGGGGGCAGAGCTGATCACTCAAGAGATCTCTGTTCTCTCCCCATCACCTGGGAGCTCTGTTGGCCCATTTCCTCCCCCAGCCCCTCCCCAGCATCCCCATCAGCATCTCCTCCCTCCCCATACTGAGCCTTGCTCCAATTTCAAAGCTTTCTCCAGCCCCAGCTGGGTTGGGAGACCGAGGAATGGAGAAGGCATAATTTTTAGTCCTGTTTTGGGGAGGGGATATAAAGAAGGGGCTGGGTGGAAGAGGGAAAAGAAGGGGAGCCTTTTGAAGTGAAAGCCGGGCCAAGCTCATCAGAGATTAATGTAGGAAAAGCCCCGCTCATCTGATAGGGCCCAGGTGGTGGGCAGACTTGCCGAGCTCGCTGACAGATCCTGACGGTCCACAGCCTGCCTCCTACTTCTCACCCTCATCTTGGAGAAAGAGATGCAGGCTCAACCCCTCAGGAACCTTGGGGCTACCCCAGGGCTGTCTCCAGACCAGCTGGGGAGTCAGAGCTCTACCTAGTGGCTCTTCATTCCAGCTGCCCATACACAAGGGCACGCGCATGACTACAGACACCCGCGCACACAGAAGGGGGAAGAGAACAGACAGCTGACCCAGGCTCTGTCCTCCATGGGAAGCCTGGCCCAGAGGAGAAAGGTTCCAAAGAAGACTCTGCCCTTGTTCTCTAGCTGGAAGTTGGTGGAAGGAAGGTTGTGGCCACCATCCCAGCTTCAAACCCTCCCTCCATCTGCTCCCAGGCCCAGTCGCTGCCCCGCCTCTTTCCTTCTATTTCTAGCCAAGCTCCTCAGAAGAGCTGTCTCCATTCCTGGTCCCGCACTTCCTCACTCCCCACTCGCTCAGCTCCTTGCTGTCTGGATTCCACTCTCCCCATCCCATGGAAACTATTCTGTTCCGACCACTTCACTGCTAAATTAAAGGGACACATCACGTCTCAGTCCTCAACGGTCTGGACCTCTCAACATTGTAAGACAAATTGGCAGCTCCCTCCTCAAGCCTCCCTCTCCTTCCAGAGGAGCTCTCCTAGTTTCCTGACTGTCCCTTGTCTGTCTTCTTCATTGGCTTTTCTCCTTTTGCCTTTCCAGTGCCTTCCTTTCCCTTCCATTAGAGGTGGGGGCTCCTCTTGGCACTGTCCTCAGTTCCCTTCTCTCAAGACACTCTCCCTGACACGTCTTCTCCTCCAAAGCCATTAAACAACTTTCTTGGCCTTCTCCAAACCCTCTTTCAAAAACGACACTGGATCATCACTCTATTGCTATTGTATTGGACCCCTGCCGCTACCACCATTCATGGGATGCAGCTGACACCGCTTACCCTGGCATTCAAGGCCCTACATATGTGCCTCTAGTTTACTGTCCTGATTGATATCTTACCTCTCTTGCATACCCGTTATGCAATTCCCATGCACCCTACAATCCAGCCACGGGGATGTACTGTTCCTTCTATGCGTTGGTTCACGCTGCTTGAAATTACTTTCCAGCTTTTCATCTGGAAAACCCAGATGCCACCTCCTCCAGGAAGACTTCCCTATTTTCCCAAGAAAAATGACTCTCTGCTATGAGCTCTCACGGCATCTTTCACATGCCCCTAATGCAGTATTTACTTTTGTTTCTATTTCACCTCTTAGATTTCTCCTTCCTTGGCTAAACTGTGAGCTCCTTGAGAGCAGAAATAATGTTTGCGTCATCTTCATATAACCATTCTGTAGCCCAGGGCTTAATGGGTGATGAAAAACTATTTGATACTTGACTAAATGATTCTATATCAGGTATTGTGGCTGCCTTCTTGAAACCAAGGCAACATTAGATTTCACTGTGCTGAATGTAGGATCCTGAGGACCAGTATGGCTGCCCCTGGATAGAGCATAGGCAGAGCAATTATTTCCAGACTGGGTGTTTTCACTGGCATAAGCAATACTATGGTGAACATCTTGGTACATAAAGCTATTTCTGTATTTTGGATTCTTTCCTTGGGACAACTAAGAACAGCAATCAGACTACCCAAGTTTCTCTGGGAAAGGATAGGCCCCAAGAGTGGGGTAAGCCTTCTTTGCAGGTCCTCTGGAAACATAGCCTGGAATGTACCACCAACCAGGAATCACTGGTATCATGCCTCATTAAAAAGTTACATTCCTGTTCTGCCCCTAGGTTCTTCAGAACCATTTTTTTTCTCTCTTTCTGACTTACTTCACTCTGTATGACAGTCTCTAGGTCCATCCACCTCATTACAGATAACTCAATTTCATTTCTTTTTGTGGCTGAATAATATTCCATTGTATATATGTGCCACATCTTCTTTATCCGTTCATCTGTTGATGGACACTTAGGTTTCTTCCATGTCCTGGCTATTGTAAATAGAGCTGCAATGAACATTGGGGTACATGACTCTTTTTGAATTATGGTTTTCTCAGGGTATATGCCCAGTAGTGGGATTACTGGGTCGTATGGTAGTTCTATTTTTAGTTTTTTAAGGACTCTCCATGCTGTTCTCCATAGTAGCTGTACCAACTTACATTCCCACCAACAGTGCAAGAGGGTTCCCTTTTCTCCACACCCTCTCCAGCATTTATTGTTTGTAGATTTTTGATACAGACGTAGAGAATGGAATTGAGGACACGGGAAGGTGGAAGGGTAAGCTGGGACGAAGTGACAGAGTGGCATGGACATATATACACTACCAAACGTAAAATAGATAGCTAGTGGGAAGCAGCCACATAGCACAGGGAGATCAGCTCAGTGTTTTGTGTCCACCTAGAGGGGTGGGATAGGGAGGGTGGGAGGGAGACGCAAGAGAGAGGAGATATGGGGATATATGTATATGTATAGCTGATTCACTTTGTCATACAGAAGAAACTAACACACAATTGTGAAGCAATTATACTCCAATAAAGATGTTTAAAAAAAAGTTACAGAATATGAGTGCCAAGGAGATTGGGGACATGATAGAATGATTCCATGGCACCGTGGGTGAGAATGTATGGCTCAGGGAAGAAAAGCAGCGCCTCCAGATTGTTCAGGTACCTGATAGACGGCCACACCTTGCTGTTGCGTCTCATGCATTCTTTGGAATAGCAGGCAATTAGCAAGTGCCCAGGGGAAGGTTAGAGATGGTCTCAAGAAAGAGTAGAGGCTCTGGGGAAAGCAGAAGCCTTGAGGATAGGAAGCAATTGGCTCCCCCTAGGAGGCAGACCTCCAAAACCTTTTCCATTCCCCTGACCTCACAAGGATGTTAACTAGGGGCTTCCCTAGGGAGACAGGAACAGCAGAGGGAAAAGTGGTGGGAACTAAGGCACTTAAAGGATGCAGTGGAATCACCCTGTCCTTCATCATTCTTCAGATAATAGATAGTAATAATAACAACAATAATAAACATTTATAAACAACAATAATAAACATTGCCTAAGCCTCTTAATTCTGAGCCACGATGTTATTCTTATCTTCATTTCACACATTTGAAAACAAGCTCAAAGAAGTCAGCCAACTTGTTCTAAGCCACACGACAAGGACTCAAATGCAGATCTGTAGACTACAAAGTCTACAGGATTACGTCCAATGACAGAAGTTTCCCAACTTCCAGCCAGTCTCAGGCCAGGTATCTGCTGAGCAGCTCTGGAAGGCGGGAGTCCTGAGTGCAGACCCCCCACCTCACAAAGAGTTGTTGCAAAGAATAAAATAGATATATATGAGCAGACACACATATATAAGGAAAGCTGATTTATGACAAAGATGCCACTGCAGTGCAACAGGAAAATAATGATATTTTCAATAAATGGTGCTGGGTCATTTGGATATCCACAGAGAAAAAAGAAAATAAAGTTGAATCCCTGCCCCCCACCTCATACTATACACAAAAATCAACTCCATTTGGATTACAAATCTAAATGTGAAATGTAAAACACCAAAGCTTTTAGGATAAAATATAGAACATTCTTGTGACTTTGGGATAGGTAAACGTTTCTTAAATAGAACATAAGAAGCACTGACCAAAAAGGGAAAATTTTTTGATAAATTAGACCATATCAAGATTAAGAATGTTTATCAGAAGATGTTATTAAGAGAGTGAAAAAGCAACACATCAAGAGAATGAGAAGACAAGTCACAGACTGGGAGAAAATATTTGCAAAAGACATCTGATAAAGGACTGTTACCAAAATATACATAGAACGCTTGAAATTCAACAATAAGAAAATGAACAATTCATTTTAAAAATAGGCAAAAGTTCTGAACAGACACCTCACCAAAAAGATATAGAGATGGCAAATAAGCATATGGAAAGATGCTCAACATCATATGTCATTAGGGACTTGCAAATTAAAACAACAGTGATATACCACTATATAACATTAGAATGCCCATAGTCCGAAACACTGACAATACCAAATAATGGTGAGGATGTGGAACAACAGGAACTCTCACTCATTGCTGGTGGGAATGCAAAATGGTACAAACACTTTGGAAGACAGTTTGGCAGTATCTTATAAAACTAAATGTATTCTTACTATACAATCCAGCAATCCCACTTCTTGGTATTCCTCCAAATGTGTTGAAAACTTATGTCCACACCAAAAAACTGCACGTGGATGTTTATAGCAACTTTATTCATTTGTCAAAACATGCAAGTAACCAAGACGTCTTTCAATAGGTGAGTGGATGAGTAAGCTATGGGATATCCAGATACTGGAATATTATTCAGCATTAAAAAAGAAATGAGCTACCAAGCCATGAAAAGACGTGGAAGAAACTTAATGCATGTTACTAAGAGAAAGAAGCCAATCTCAAAAGGCCACATACAACATGGCATTCTGGAAAAGGCAAAACTATGGAGACAGTAAAAGGATCAGTGGTTGCCACGGGTTGGGGGGAGGGAGAAATGCAGAGCACAGAGGATTTTTAGGGCTGTGAAACTATTCTGTATGATACTATGAATATATGTCATTATACATTTTTCCAAACCCATAGAATTTACAACACCAAGAGTGAACCCTAATGTAAACTATGGGTTTTAGATGATAATGATGTGTCAATGTAGGTTCATTGATTATAACAGATGTGCCACTATGGTGCAGGATGTTCGTAGTGGGGAGGCTGCTCATGTGTGGGAGCAGAGGGTTTTAGGAACTTCCTGTACTTTCCACTCAATTTTGCTGAGAACCTAAAACTGCTCTAAAAGAAAAAGTCTTAAAAAAAAAAAAAGGCAACACAGAGAATGAGAGAAGATATTGCAACACATATATCCAAGAAAGCACTCATGTACAAAATCTTACAAATCAATAAGAGGAAAAAAAAGACAAAGCAATTTAAATAAAAAGTACAAAAGACTTGAATAGGCACTTCTCAAAAAAATTACTTCCAAGTGGCCAATAAATGTATGAAATGGTGCTCAACTCCACTAGTCATCAGGAAAATGCAAATTAAACCCATCACACAATACCACACTCATTCCATTGCATGGCTAAATGGAAAAAGACAGAAAATAACAAGATTTGGCAAGGATGTGAAAGCCAGGACTCTGTGAACTGCTAACGGGAATGTAAATTGGTAGAATCGGTTTGGAAAATTGATTTGCAATATGTATCAAAGACAAACATATGCATATCCTAAGACCTAGCAATCCCACTCCTTAGTATACACTTAGCAGAAATGCTTACATAGACTCACCCAAAGACAAACCAGAATGTTCATAACAGCACCATTCATAACAGACAAACATTGAAACCACCAAAAATGTCTACCAACAATAGAACAGGTAAATAAATTGTGAGATACGCACACCACGGAATACAACAATGAGAATAAACAAATTAACCTACACATAGCAACAAAAATAAATCTTGCAAACATAATATTCAATGAAAGAAGCCAGAAATAAAAGTATACTGTATAGTACCATTCAGATCAAGTTCAAATCCAGGCAAAACTCTTTGCAGGGATGGAACATTTCTGTATCCTGACTGTGGCGGTGATTACATATATGTGATAAAATCTTATAGAAGTATACATTAAAAAAAATGTGTACATAAAAACTAGTGAAAGCTGAATAAGATCTGTAGCTAAGTTACTATTATTGTACTGATGTCAATTTCCTGGTTTTGTTAATGTGCTACAGTTCTGTAATATATTATTGGGGGAAGCTAGGTAAAGGTTATGCAGGAACTCTCTGTACTACTTTTGCAACTTTTAGGAGTCTAAGATTATTTAAATTAATCAATTGTGCTAGAAGTCAGGATAGTAGTTCCCCCTGGGAGAGTCACAGTGACTGGGAGTGGACACTAGGAGGTTTCTGCAGTGCTGTCATTTCTCAGTTTTTTTCTGTTTCTCAGTTTGAGGACTAACCACACAAGTGTGTTCATTTTGTGAAAATTCATCAAGCTGTACACTTATGTGTATTTTTGTCTATGTATATTATACTTCAATAAAAAGGGGTTTTTTAAAAGAAAAAGAAGTAACGATACGCTCATAAGAGCTTGGCCCAGTGCCCAGTGTACTATAAAGGCTCAGGAAGACCATTTCTCTATGTCTGTGACTGTCTCCTGCCTTACTCTTCAGTCAGGTTCTATCCTGTGCTGTCCCCACGGCCCAGGTGAGCACATTTCATAAAGGAGGGGCCTTAACCCATAGACTCCAAGGGTGGGAATTCCAGGCAGATATTGGGGAATCACAAGACCTTCTGGCAGGAAAAATAGACCCCAGGGCAAAGCCTCATGTGCCTCCACCCAGGACTGAGCACAATAAAAAAGGTTTATTGTAAATACTAGGCACGTAACCTTACTAACGACCAATAATTGGTTAAAACAAAAATACGCCTCATGAAAAAAGAACCCTGAAAATGTAAAACAAATCTCGACAATATAACGATCAAACAATATTCTGTTGCTATGAAGAACTTCATACAAATTACAAAGGGTATGCTCTGATTTTGCAGTGCCTCTGGGTGAGAGAGGGTTCAGCTATTTGAGCCTTTTTGATAAGCTGTGCTATACTCACAAATGATGCTGCTTCCCATAGTTCTTTAAAGGGTCTCAAATTATTTTTAATTTGGAGAAGGAACATTCTGCCAAAGTGAAAAGGGATAGAAATTGTTCAAACTACAGAATACATTTCAGAAAAGCAGGCACTTGGGCTGTAGCATTTCATAGTTAACCATCCCAGCAAATTCAGTCTTAATTTTTTGCCGGTTTAGCATTTAATGAAGCAGCATTGATAATACCTCCGAAGGATGACTTGAGAAGCCCTTTTACATTGTTAGTGTGTCTGCCGCACCGGATTTTTCACCCATTTTTAGTGGGTTTGGAGTAAGACATGCAAACAAAGCTGTACTTTGCCTCTGAAATATTGGGTCTCAATAGGCAGTTAATGTATCAATTACAGGATGAAAAATGATGAACTATAATCCTTTCCTCTAAAGAATCTGCAGATCAGAGAACCATCATATGCTCTGGAGCAGATGACACAAAAATGTTTAAAGTATTATCCTTTCAACCAAGAGAGCTTTACAATGTGGGAAACGTGATTTAAAACAGTTGGGTTTTGCATAGGCTTTAAGACAATGCCACTGGCCACTGTACACTTTGGTAACTGGATTACAATTTATGCATTACAGTTCAGATAGGCAAGAAAATATACTTTTCTTTATTGTTCTCTAAATATTTTTTTGTCTTGCTTCAAAGTCTCCAAACAAAATGCTGGTGGGGGAAAAACCGTACTTCAACTCTTCAACAGTTACTCAACAGTACTCAACTGTTAGAATAGCCTGTACCTAAGTTCTCTCTGCAGTAATTACTCAGTCCTTCAAGGCGCTCCCCACTCATACCTGCCTCTCTGCTCCCTGAGTGCTACAGGGACACCCAGAGGAAGAGAGATCTCTGGTCTGGCTTCTGCTCCCCTGGGGAAAGGGGAGCTCAGTCCACCTGGTTTCTGGACATGAGCCTCACCCACAGGAGTCTAAGCCTGGAGATCTCGCAGTCTATGCTCTCAGCAAAGGCAAATCACTCAGTGATTGTTTTCTGGGAGATGGTCCTCTCACCCTGCTCTCGGGTTCCTGCTCCAGCTGCTGCCTGGACCTCCAGCTTTGGGCTACTACCTGCAGCCTTTTGTCATGGGGGTCCATGTACCTCCACGCAATGGGGCTGTCCTTGTGTCTCCACGCCATGGCCGCCGATTCTCAATTCTCAGCCACCTTCTCTGTTTGCCATAGTCGTGCAGAGGCTTCTGGATCTCTTCCATAGCACATAAAGACCGCTTCAGGCTACCAGTCTAGACACATCTTGCAGCAAGAGGGTGAGGCTGGAAGAAAGTACAACAATGGCATGAATGCCTGCAGCATCCCGGAACTTGGTGGCAGACGAGTATTTCCTCTGGGGCATCTTTCATCCTCCCTCTCCTCTGTATCCCTGGGCTAAGGCAGCACCCTGATCTTATGGCCTCTTTTTCTAGCAACTGAAGGGCTCTCAGCTTCCCCTTCCTGTCGGACAGTGCTGTTCTTACATCATCTCCTTCTCCTTTCCCACTCCAGCTCCACAGCATGAAGGCTGATGGTGGAAATGCTGTAGGGCACAAGCCCAAACCACTTAGAATAGAAAAATATAAATATATATATATATATTTATAATAGAATATATAGAATATATATATAATATATAGAATATATATATATAAATATATATATATAAATATATATATATAATATATAAAATATATATATATGTATATATATCCCTGACAAATGATTCTGACAGATTTCCATATACTTTCAGCTAACAGTCAGCCAAGTCACAACAACTACTGTCAGCAGCTACTGACACAGCAGTCTATCCTTGTCGTTGTTCACACAAGCTTCCAGATTTTTCTGGCAGACGGCAGGCGATGACCAGTTTACTTAGAGTCTCCCAATATCCTGACCAGATATATGTATGTTATTTTTGCATATGAAAATAATTGCACAGGACAACCTAATCCTAAGATTTTAGAGTAATAAATATACGTGAAACATTCTTTGACAAAGTCTGAATTCCAAAAGCTGAATTTGACCAATACAGCAATTTCCTGTACCCCTTTTTTTTTTTAACTCACGGGTGTTTTTATTTTTATCAGTACTGTACAATGCATTTTTGCTCTTGTAACTGCTTAGCCAAGTAAAGACCAGGAGAATGGTTATTAAGTGTTAATGGGCAATTGGCAGAAAATCGTGTTAATGGAATAGTGCAAAGATACTCTTTAAAACACCTTAGATCTTTCTTCCTCTGTTGTTTTAATTGTTGCACATCATGGTACTGTAGTTGTGTGTTTGAATCCAGATCCTTGATCTTGTATTTGAATGCTATGTAAATATGCGCTTCTTCCTTTGCTAATGCTTTTCTGTTATTTTGAAAATGCTTTAGCGTACTTAATAGCCACAATTAATATGCTTGTCACATCTGATTCACATGGTTCTCTCAGAGCACTGGTCTTAATGCAACATTCTGCTACCTCCTCCTCTCCCTCCTGGACCTCTAGCTCACACATGAAGCCTCTGCCTGCTCCTCAGGAGGGACAGGCCCAGGTAAGACCAGCCACTCGGGTTGTCCTCACCCAGGAAGATAAGAACCGCATCCCTGAGATCACTGACCATCACCCAGTTCTGCACACTGGCTGATCTTTGGACCAAATCCTTAGCCACTCGAGGACAGGACTGGGTCTTTATTATTTTGCAAGTTCCCTCCCCTCTAAATACACAATAGGAGTAGCTAAAATTTATTGAAAACTTATGTGCCAAATACTTTACATTCATTATTTCATTTAATCCTCACAGCATGTGGCTAGTATGTACTACCACTACCCCTATTTTATATGAGGAAAATGAGGCTCAGAAAAGTTAAGTAACCCATTTGAAATCACACAGCCAGCAAACAATAAAGCTGTATTTGAACCCATCTAACTGTAGTGCTCTTAGCTATTAAAATTGGGGCATACAAAAGTTAAATAGCTGGTTTACAGTCATAAAGCTAGTAAGTGTCTGGGCTGGGATTCAAATCCAGATCTCATCCATCTCCAACTTTTGTTCTTCACCCTACAGGACAGGGAGCAAGCATATTTAAGGCAGGCTTATTAGAGTAGCATAAATGCAGAAGGTCGTAGCAGGAATTAGCCTTTAAGTAGAAATTGCTCAGAAGGTGTGTGAGAGCAGAGTCATTTCCACTGACTGGCTGGTGGGACTTACCAACCAGAGAAAGTGATCTTTGGTGAGCACATGGTGGACTCGACCAATGAAAGCTGCATAGTGTGAGGAGTGGGCAGTGGATTTGGCCAATCAGTGACTTAGAAAAGGGCACCGGCTAGACCTACATCTCTGAGCTGGGAACTTGCTCCTTGGAGAGGTAATCTGACTAACAAATGGCAAAAGGCCACTCTGGGCTCTGACTGGCGCCAGGGTTCCAGGAAACAGGTCTGAAGCCATTCCCATGCCAGCAGTAACGGCCAGCGCGCCTTTGCTCATAGATTAGCCGTGAGGTCAACCGTTTCAGTGACTCACCTCGTGAAAATGAGGCAGCAGTGTCAAGCCTTACTGTTTCTCTGTAAGCATTTAAATTGATTTTTACAGCTGGTTAAATTCTCCCCTTGGTTTCTATACAGAGAGAGTTAGGATGTGGCTGGATAGCAGCTCCAAAGATATTACCAGGTAAAAGAGTCCCCCACTCCATGCAAGATCCAGCCTCTGTGACCAGTGAAACTGGCTCACTGAAACTGTGGCCAGGTAGTGACCCAGCTGAGGCAGCCCCACTGGTGACAGTCTGGGGAAGCCACCACCAAGGACTGAGGTACAGCCCTAACTAGAGACAGGGACAGCCCCATCCTGAAACACCCCACTGAGTGATGACCCCGCCCATGGCCACATTCAAGAGATCACATGTCTCTGCCAGCTCCCAGAAACCAGGTGATGCCTCCCATTTAGACAGAAACTTCAGGAGCGCCCGTTATTTTACATATGGAGAATCTCCAGGGAAGTAAAGGAGATCCTGGCTGCTGTGTCCCTCAAAGTTTACTTTCTGTTCAAAGTTCTATGTCACCATGTGTCCCCCCCCCCACACCCCCACCGAGGTACTGCTCCCAATTCACAGCAGCCTTCCAGGCACCACACCGGGTTGGTTTGGGTCACCCTGAAAGCAGAGCAAACAAGGCAAGGATTTGATGGAGGTGGTCTACTCAGAAGGCGAGCCCAGGAAGCAGACGTGTGGAGTAGAGAGAGTGAACCAGGGAAGTAGGAAAAGCCGAGATGAGGGTGTGTTTCCTTGAGGTCTGTAGGCATAGAGGGCTCGAGTCCACTGGAACATCCCAGAAATGTGCAGATGCCTCCTGGAAGTGTCCACCAGACGGATAATAGCTGGAGTCTTTGTCATCCCCCCTCACTGATTGGAAATTGTTCCTGGGGAAGTTAGCTCCCTTATCCTTCCGGGCAGCATTTGCAGGCTGTGAGCAAGCTTGTGTGGTGTAGGAGAAACCCTGAATCAGAATCGGAAAGACTCTGGCTCTGCTTGAGGGAGGACATTGAGAGTGAGTCTGAGCTCACATAGGGCTGTCCTCTTCGGCTGTGGCTGAAATCAGAGGTGGGCCAGGCACTTGCGGTGTGACTGCAGCCTTCCTGAGCGATTTTATGAACTGTGAGGGAGAGTGACAGGGAAATAAACTCAAAAGGAACACGAAATGTGAACCAATTTACTTCATCCAAACTGAAGTATGTAGTATTTCACACTTCTACCCAAAAGGCATTGGAGAAAAACATACTGACTTCTGAATCCTACAAATTTGGGTTCAAACCCTGGTTCTGCCACTTAGTAAATTAGTGACCTTAGGTGTGCCACCTGACTGCTCTGAGCCTCAGTTTCCACAAATGTATAATAGGGATAAAAATACTTACCTTATAAAACAGTAGTGTGCAAAGCCCTTGGGACATAGTAAGCCCTTTCTCAACATATGGCAACCCTCACCAAAGGGCCGGCATGTTTTCCACACCCTCAGCCATCTCCGAGCCCCAGGCTGTCTCTGAGAGAAGGTGGCTGTTTCACCTCCTCTAGGTAAGAGCTGCCTGACATCCTGGCGCTTTGAGGGCCAAGACCAGATAGCTGTATGGCCTCTGCTGTCCCCACCCTCAGAACCTTAACAGAATCATTGCTTATCCTAGAGTTCTGGTTCAAATCATTTAGGAGGTACAAGGGAAGCACGTCTGAATGAGATGTGTAAAATCTGGGTATTAAGAAAATGGAAATATAGCTTCCCTGGTGGCGCAGTGGTTGGGAGTCCACCTGCTGATGCAGGGGACGCGGGTTCGTGCCCCGGTCCGGGAAGATCCCATATGCCGCGGAGCGGCTGGGCCCGTGAGCCATGGCCGCTGAGCCTGCGCATCCGGAGCCTGTGCTCTGCGGCGGGAGAGGCCACAAGGGTGAGAGGCCCACATACGGCAAAAAAAAAAAAAAAGAAAAAAAAATATATAAATGGAAATATATAGGAAAAATCAGTCTGTAGAAAACTATCTTGACTTTTCTCTCAACTACTAAAGAAAAAGTGCAAGCTTTCGTCTATAAAATTTTCTGTTTCGTAGTCTAGGTTTCCATACCTTTGGATGAACATAATAAGCAAACTCAGATTCCAGAGGTGAGTGTTCCTGTGTGTCCAATCCAGCCGTCTGTGTTCCTCAATTGTGCTAAAAAGTGCTATGTCTGTAAAATACATTTTAAAAACGTATTTATTGCCCTTATTTCAATTATTCCCGTATTTTTATTCCTGCTACTCCTCAAATTTCCAGCTTCAAATGACCTGAAATTGGACATCTTTCATCTGGGTTAAAAGGATCATGTGCTTTGGTTCAAATGCTTCCCTCCCCTGATCTCCTCTACTTGTTGTCTGGAGTTGGACCGGAGCCCCCATATCAGACCCCATCACCCAGACAATAGGTCTGCAGAAGAACTTCTCCAGGAGGATCCGGGGAAAGAGCCTGGGTTAGGAGCAAAGAGATCAGAGTTCTAGCGCAAGCTCTGCTGTGAACAGGCTGTGTGACCTTGGGCAGGTGCCTCACATCTCTAGGTCCTCATTTTCCTGTTCTTTAAGGCAAGGTACTTAGACAGGAGGTGCTCTGAGAATCAGTGGATGTGATCCTTGTGGGCCTAGGCAGAGGTCCCTGGATAGATGGGATTTTCTGAGCCCTGCCATGGCGTCCCTGGCTTGGCTAGGGGCTCCCGCAGGGCAGGATCACATTGCCCCAGATTCCAGGACTGGCTGCAGCACAGACCCAGGATCGGGTGACAGATCCATCCAGCCTGGACTGGTTCAATCTCTCAGCTACAGCTACAACCATGGGGGCTGGAAAACCAGAGCTAATGCAAGCCAGCTGGAGGCCAGGACAAGATTGATGAAGGACAGGGAGAGGATTTGGCCAGGGGGTTGGGGGACTAGAGCATAATTAGTCCTGCCTGCTTCCCAGAGGCCCTCAAGCCAAGTAAACCTCATTAATTGGGAACCCCCAGTGGGGAATTCCTGCTCATGATCCAGAGAAGGAAGGGCTTGTTAGGAGTTAATTAGTAGTAGAGTGCCAATTGGGGAAAGTGTTTAAACTATTAAATGGCTAAGCACCTGTTTACTTACAAACAACTGATATGTCAATTATTCAATCATCAAAGCAGGTCCCCTAAGATAGTGATTACCAACCTCGGGTGATCCTCAAGGTCACCCAGGAACCTTGTTAAACATCCATCTCCAAAACAGTGATCCTGATTGGTCAGCCAAGGGTGAGAACCACTGCCCTAAGCTACCCAGTAGCCCAGGATCTCTTGGCCCAATCTCAGTGGCTACTTGTATCAGCAAGCAATAAGTAATACCCAGAAACAACAACTACTACTGCTACTGCTCTTTCTGTAATTTATTTAACATTTACTAGACACCAAGAATAATGCTTGGCTTTTAGAATAGATGATCTCTTTCAATCCTCATAATAGCCATTTGTGGTAGGTGTTGTTTTCTCTTGACTACGGAAGAGAAGTAAATTGAATTCAAAGAGGGGGAAACTTGGGACTTCCGTGGTGGTCCAGTGGCTAAGGCTCCGCACTCCCAATGCAGGGGGCCCGGGTTCGATCCCTGGTCAGGGAACTAGACCCCACATGCGGCAACT
The DNA here is from genome assembly GCF_963455315.2 of Globicephala melas. Taxonomy (NCBI): domain Eukaryota; kingdom Metazoa; phylum Chordata; class Mammalia; order Artiodactyla; family Delphinidae; genus Globicephala; species Globicephala melas. The sequence goes on along the minus strand of NC_083321.1, from coordinate 38,055,737 downwards.
AAGAGCCCGCGTGCCACAACTAAAGAGTTTGCATGCCACAACTACAGATCCTGCATGTTGCAATGAATACCCCGTGTGCTGCAACTAAGACCTGGTGCAGCCAAATAAATACATATTTTTTAAAAAGAGGGGGAAACTTACTAGAAATAATGCTAAGTGGCAGAAATTATATTTGATCCCAGATATTTTAACTCCAGACCCAAATCTTTACTTCTTTAATGATCCCCAAAGCTTTTCCTGTCCTTGGCTGACTAAAACAATACTCAGTTAGGCTTTTAAAAATAGTCATAGGGCTATTCAAGATATTGTCCATTATACAGATGGGAAAACCAAAGTCCCCAAAAGGAGACACTAACTGATTCAAAGAGTCCAGGTTTATGGCTTTCATGCCTGGGCCATTTTCCATTAGACAAGGCTATTACCTGGAATTACAGACTAGAAGGAAGGAAAGAGGCCAGTCTTCAGTGCTAAATGTCAGCATGTGTGCCCAGGTATTCAAGATGTAGACTGATTTAGTTAAGAGCACTGGACTCTAATCACAGTCACACGACTGACCCCAAGTGTGACCTGGATCAAGGCACTGAACTTCTGTGGGTCTCAGTTTCCCCAGCTGTCACATGGGAATGCTGCTAACTGCTGTGCCTTCTGCCTTGTAAGGAACAAGTGAGTGGACGGTGAGTGAGGGTAAAGAGATTTCTCTCTTTGTAAGGGATTGCTCCAACTGATGTGGGGCGGCCTTAACTTTAGGGAGCGTCTCACACAATTATGTGGCAATTTAGGGCTCGATAAGATGGGCTTTTAGGCCCCAGAGCCAATCTTTCCCTCCCTGGGTTGCAGGAAGCTAAAGAAAACACTTCCTAATTTTCTCCAGAAAGCTGGCAAGATGGTTGACAAGATGGCCCTCTTCGACTTCCTGTGTAACTCCTAGATTTGACTTTACTGGACAGGCCGACCTTGCAGCCCTACCCCTCAGACCAAGGGGAGCTTCTTCCAGAGCCAACCTCACCTAGGGGCCCCATCCAGATGCCCGCCTAGTTCCCTTCCGGCCCTGGCGGAGACATGAGCCTCCCCCGCCTCCTGCTCACTCCTCGCTCCTCGGCCGCCAGCCCAGCAGCTGTTGCCTCAGATCAGTGTGGACCATCTAATCCCCTCTCCAGAGCCCTGGCCCCCTCCTCAGGCAGTAAATTAAGGAGGATGTAAGAACAGAGGGCACCAGCGTCAGCAGAGCGGCATCCGAAACATCCTCCACCACCCTGTGCCTGAGTCACAGGGCCCTGAACCGGCCCCTTCTCTGCCTGGGGTGAGGGAGGAGGTGGCAGGGAGAACCCAGGCCTAAGGGAAGAGGGAAGCAGGAACCCAGAGCCAGGAAGGGTGCGGGGCTTATAGAGAAGAACCAGGCTGGGCTCCTAGAGGTGTTCTAGCTCAACCACCTTCCCTGTCACCCTGTGTGAGACCCCAAATCCATAAACCAGAGCGATAGGGCATGGAGCCCACACATCAGCTTCTCTGTCATGCCCTGACTCCCTAATCCCATCTCTTTCACATGCCACACCCCTGACTGTCAGTGTCTCCATCCCTAAAATGGACAGAGAATAGTCAGCTGACAAGAACAGGGAACACCTCACTCCAGGACCCACCCCGGAATCCCCGTGTGGAGGGTCTGTGGAGGAAGTGGCATTTTGAGGAGCTATACTCACCTCCTGCCCCTGAGAGCATGATCTAGAGGACCAACCTTAAAATTCTATTACTCTCTGACTTAAAAACACCATCTAAGTCTCTCTACGCATATGAGGTATTGAAGTTCACACCAAGAATTTCCTGGTCTGACCCTGATCTACCAAAAACTGAAAATTGAGGAAGAGGGAGAAAGATGGCCAGATAAAAACTGGTGTGGCATCTACTGGTACGACCTAGAAAGAAGAGCTACCCGGCTTTTCAGAGATGCATAGTGGGAGGAGGGGCTGGCGAATATAGCAATGGCTTTCAACGTAGAGATCAGAGTTGGGCGATGAATCCCCTGAGCTTGCGATGTTAAGTCAGCAAAGTCAATACCATCTTTTAGACTTCACGGAGGCATAGTGGGATGAGGACTCATCCCTCAGAAACCAGATGGAAATATTTCATGTGCACAAAGAAAATGGGTCTGTTCAGAGAGAAGGACAAACAATCCTATGTGTCAAAAACATGAATGTTTGTGTTTCAGTTTCACTTTAAATACCATGCATATGCTGATGGCTATCAAATTTCTACCTTCAGACCAGATTTCTCAACTAAACTCTAAACTTCTATCTATCAGCCTGCTTGATATCATTACTTCGATAGCCAAAAGAGCTCTCAAACTTAACCTATTCAAAACTGAACTGATCTTCTCCCACAAACTTGCTCTACATAAAACCTTTCCCATCTCAGCTTGTGGCGACTCCATCATTCACGTTGTTCAGGCAAAACCCTGCCACTATCTTTGAATCTTCTCTGTCTCTCCTCTCCATTCCCACATCCAACCTGCCACGCGATCTTATTGGCTCTACTTTCAAATACTATATCAGAAAGCTGACTACTTCTTACTCTCTCCACTGCTACCACTGCACACCAAGCTACGATCATGTCTCACCACAGAAATCTCATGCAAGACTTCTTGTGTCTAACCTCCACCCCCTCCCACTGCCCCCCCCTCCCCACCCCACCTGTTGTGAGCACAACAGCTAGAGGAGTCCTTTGTAACATGCAAGATAGTTCTTTATAATTCTTCATAATTCTTCTGCTCAAAATTCTTCAAGGTTCCTCAATTCACTCAAACTAATATCCAAGGTCCCGGCAATGCCCACAAGGCTCTGCGTGAACTCGATCCATCAGCACTTGGCCCTCATCTCCTGCTCTCTTCCTCCTTCTCTGCTCCAGCTACACTGACCTCCTTGCTGTTTCTCAAACCTGATAGACATGCTTTTGCCCACATGCTGTAACTAAGACCCGGCGCAGCCAAATGTCTATAATCTAGCCAGAGAGCTTTAGGGGACATTCCTCTCCCCTTTACCATTGATTTCATTGATTCATTCACGAATGGGCCAAGTTGTGTTCTCGGCACTTGGGATACAGCAGTGAACAAAATACAGCTCTTGTGGGGCTTACCTTTTAGCTGGGAGAGATGGTCAACAAGCATAAAAGTAATAAATAGTGGATTATATACTCTAAGTGTGTTACTGTTATACAAATATTTTTTTAAGAAAAAGGAAAAGTTGATTGTAGTAAGGGAAATCAGGCAGCTGGAAGAGAGAAACTTCAATTGCAATTGAAAGATAATCAGGGCAGACCTTGTTGAAAAGGTGAGATTTGAGCAAAGACTTGAAGGCAGTGAGGAGTGAGGAAGGTAGATACCTGGCCAGAGAATATACCAAGCAGTGAGAAAAATTACAAAGATGGGTCTAAGGCAAAAGCCTATCTATCAGGTTTGAGAAACAGCAAGGAGGTCAGTGTAGCTGGAGCAGAGAAGGAGGAAGAGAGCAGGAGATGAGGGCCAAGTGCTGATGGATCGAGTTCACGCAGAGCCTTGTGGGCATTGCCGGGACCTTGGCTATTAGTTTGAGTGAACTGGGGAGCCTTGAAGACTTTTGAGCAGAAGAATTATGAACTATGAAGAATTATAAAGAACTAACTTGCATGTTACAAAGGCACATTCAAACGTGTCCCAGGGCTGGCCCAGGGGTCCATTTAAGCAGTGAAGAGGTCTTCATGCATCTGGATGTCCTCCTACAAGGGACTTATGGCTAAAAGGCAGGCCTTGAGGGGCCTTCAACACAGCTATCATTATGGCTGATCCAACAGAAATGGGCAAAATCTGGAAACAACTTACTCCCAATATTCCTCAGGTTTACTCCAAGTCTGCTGCCCTGTTGTCATGGGATAACTGTCTTGGCTCTTGATTTAGTCCCACTCCTTAACTTTAGATGTCTATCCTCCCACCCAGGACAGTCCAGGCCCACCTTATGAGAACGCCATTTATTGACTCCTTTGCCACTCAACTCAAATGGCTGATTTTGTTTTCAACTTTTTCCCCATTTCCATTTTTGCCATCTGGGTTTGAGAAAGCACCTTTATTAGATTTCTACTGCTGTATAACAAATTACCCCAAACTCAGTGGCTTTAAACAATACCTACTCAAAATCAGTTGTCATTGGGGGAGTGCAAATTAAAACCATAGTGAGACAACACTTCATCCCCACTAGGATGGTTTTAATAAAAATTAGATGTAACAGTCGTTGGTGGGGATGTGGAGAAATTGGAACCCTCATACACAGCTGGTGGGAGTATAAACATGTGCAGTTACTTTGGGAAACGGTCTGGCAGTTCCTCAGAAAGTTATACATAGACTTATTATATGACCCAGCAATTCTGCTCCTAGGTATATACCCCAAGAGAAATGTAAACATAAGTCCACATAAAAACCTGTTCACGAATGTTCAGGACAGCTTTCTTCATAATAGCCAAAAAGTAGAAACAACCCAAATGTCCATCAACAGTTGAATGGAAAAATATAGTGTGCTATATCTATACAATGGACTATTACTCATCCATAAAAAGGAGTGAAGTACTGATATATACTACAGTTTGGATGAACCTTGGAAATATTATGCTAAGCAAAAAGAGCCAGACACAAAAGGCTACATATTACATGATCCCATTTATATGAAATGTTCGGAATAGGCAAATACATATATACAGAAAATGGATTAGTATTTTCCAGGGGCTGGAGGAAGTGAGGAACAGGGAATGACTACTTAACAGGCTTTGTTTGGGGGAGGTGATTAAAATCTTCTGGAATTAGATAGTGATGATGGTTGCACACTTTGTGAATATACTGTAAACCACTGAATTGTATGCTTAAAAAATACCCATTAATTAGTTCACAGTCCTGTAGGTCAGATGTCTGGAGGGGCTTAGCTGGGCTCTAAATCTCAAGGGCTTACAAGACTGAAATGAAGGTGTCAGTAGGAGGGTGACATGAGACATATTCTAAGAACCTGAAACACATTCGATTGTTGGCAGAGTCTAGTCCTCGTGATTATGGGGCTGGAGTCCCCGTTCCCTGCTGTCTCTCAGCACGTGTAGGCCACCTGCGTCCCTTCTCATGCGGCCTCGTCTATCTCCAAACTAGCAAATCATATCAAATCAGTGCACCGAGTCCTTCTTATGCTTCAAATCTCTCTGATTTCCCAGGGTGTGAGAGTTCTTTGCTGTTAATGACTCATGTGAGTAGATTAGACCCCCTCAGATAATCACCCCCTTTTAAGGTCAACTGTACCACATAGCATAATACAACCAGGCGAGTGGTATCACATTCACAGATTCCAGGGATTAAGATGTGGCATCTCGGGAGCCATTCCTAGAAATTCTGCCATGACAGCACCTGATAACTATTTGGGGTGGACTTGCTGACAGTTTGATCTCCCAGAGGAGCAAGCATTCCTGAGCACCTGTTCCATTCCGATGCTGGGAGTTCCATGAGTGACCCTCCTGTCTCCCTGGTCCCTAGCCCAGTCCTAGCACAGGAGGTGTACTCCACGGATACTCATCAAGTGTTTGGTGAACTGTCCCTACCCTATGGTAGGTCTCGTTCAGTTGAGAAGGCAGAATCATACACACACACGAGAAAGTTTCAGGAGCTGACTGATCGCTGTGAGAGGAGGGTACGAGTGCTAGGAGCACACAGGAGGTTGTTTCTTTGAAACTAGTTTTGACCTGTTAGATGAATAAAAGAGATAGGAACCCTGAAAGAAGGTAACCAAGTCACCTTAGAACTTCTGACAACCATAGAGATTAGCTGCATGAGATAAATGCCAAGCATATACCCCTTTTTGGAAGACAAATTATAGAAAATGGGAGAGAAGACAGACCCCCAAGAGCAGATGTGTTATTCAAAGGTAACATTTTTTTTTAAGTTTAATTGCAAATGACTCTCATGAAGAAGAAAAGTGTGGGAGGTGGGAGAGGGGGTAGGGTAGTATCCAAAGAGAACAATATAGAATAATAGTACCTCTGCAGAGTGTCTTCTGGTGACTGCACTCATTCTTTCAGCAAATATCTACTGAGGGCACAGTGATAGGTGGGATAATACAGGGAAAAACCATGCTGGGAAATGTGGTAGGCAGCCCTTAAGATGGTGCCCAATGACCCCTGCCTCCTGGTTTAACATAATCCCTTCCCTTTGAGTATGAATATCAGCAGAAGTAATGGTGGTTGTTTCCAAGATCAGGTTATAAAAAGATGCATCTTTTTGGGGGGGTGCATTCTCTGTCTCTTTCTCTCTCTCGGCTCACTTGCTCTGAGAGAAGCCAGCTGCCAGTTGCAAGTTGCCCCATGGAGAGGCCCTCGTGGCAAGGAACTGACATCTCCAGCCAACAGCTAGCCAAGGACCTGAGGCCTGCCAACAGCCACATGAGTGAGCTGAACACAGATCCTCCCCTAGTCTCGCTGCAAGATAACGGCAGCCCCAGCCAACACTTTAGTTACAGCCTGTGAGAAACCCTGAGCTAAGCTGCTGCTAGATTCCTGACCCACAGAAATGGCAGGATAATAAAAGTTTATAGTTTTAAGCTGCTAAGTTTGGGGGTACTTTGTTATGCAGCAATAAATAACTAATACAGGAAGGTTTATACTGTAGGTGACAGTACTTTATAATAGTTATGATAAAGAATATAGCCTGAATCAGAGGCAGGACACACACCTGAGGATAAACCAAAGAGAGGGATCCAGAAAAGGGAGTCAGGAAGGGAGAGGACCCATGCGGAGTGAGACTTGGGAAAATGCTAAAGGTAGAAAACAGGATTTCTAAGAGTTTTGTTCAGAAGCAGAACAAAGAAGTCTTCCTGTTGGGGCCGAGGGTGGTGGAAAAGCAGGAAAACCCCTCCAACTTCATCCTGCATCTGTTGCCTCCACTGGGGACATGAGCCTCGTTCGTTCATTGCTCAAATGTTGCCAAGGGCAGACTTAGGTCTGGCTGGAGCAGACTGAAGAAGGAGATGCTGAAAAGGTTTGTTCTAGAACTCAGAGCTCTGCCAAGGGCAGTCTTCTCTTTAGGCCCCAAGAAATCCCACCTGAGTGCCCAAGAGGGTGTGAAGTGAGATTGTTGAGGTGCTATTGGTGGCCCTTCGGGAGATCTGGGGGATGGAAGGGGTTGTATTGTTGGACAGGGCAGACATTGTTCTCATTTCCAGAAAGGAGGAGGATCCATAGACACATGGACTGGGGATCCTGACCCAGAAAGAGGGTCTAGAATGGATTCTGAAGAGATGATGTATGAGCCCCAGTCCCCAGCCCAGCGTTTCCTAAACAACGTAGGTCTAGCCTCGTGTGCTTTCTTAGTTTTTAAACAGCAAAGAATGAGCAATCATACCTGACCGGGATCGAGGGAAGGCTATGAAGATGACATATCCTGATTTCATCTGCCAGTTGACAGCTCCTCATAATGTGGAAAGTGGAATAAAAATACTTTTAGGGAGATTTTGAACAGTTATGGCCAGAAATGACTGATTAAAGGAAAACTATCAACTAGAGTGTCCCAGGAGCCTTTCAGCCCCCACTGTATATTAATATTAACAGTTAACATGTATTGTGGACTTACATTGTACTAGGAACCGTTCTAACTACTTTCCATGGATTGTTTCGTCTGATTCTCAAAACAATCCTATAAGATGGATATTTATTATAACCAGTTCCATTGAACAGATGAGGAACCTGCGGTCCAGGGAAGTTAAGTCACTTGACAAAGTCACCCAGTTAGTATATCACAGGGCTGGCAGCCCAGACTTATTGCCTTCGCCTTTATCACATGGCCCTATTGCCACAGAGAAGGCAATACATACCGTCCTACCTGGGGAGAAGCACCCTGGCTCAGCTTGCATGAGTATGAAGCATGCATGCCTGCACCCCCGTGCATCTGTGTGTGCAGTGTCAACCTGCATATGCCTGATATTTGTGGGCCTGCGTGCTCTGGGCCAGTAGGTTGTTGGGAAAACCTGAAGGGAAGGGGGCAGGGCACTGCAGCCCTGATCGCACAGTGCCCAGGGTGCTGGGAAGCAGCAGGAAGTTGGTCAGTGGGTCAGGCAGCCGGTCACCCGAGCAGGAGGGTGACAGGTGGGCAGGGCTGTCAGGGGTGACCAGCCGGCTCCCACCTGCCCGGGCTGTCTGTCAGCACCAGTGCTGGCAGTGCCTGAAGCCAGGACCCCCAGCAGGCCAGTCCCAGATGCGCACCCTTCCAGGGGGCATCCCAAGGTGACAGAGACCCCCCACAGACAGTCCCAAGCCCTGGCCAAGACCTAGGCGCCCAGATTCCACCTTGTTCTCTCTTAACCACCTCCACACCAGAGGCTAAAAAGCTGCCTTGGCCGACTCAGACCCTGAGAGCTAAGTGATGGGATGAGACAGGGCGGGGACACATGGCCGGTGGGTGCCCTCCCACGCTCATCTTCAACATTCACACGATGGGAAGTCCATGACCTTTCTAATGTGATGGGAGAGGAAAAGACAAAAGGGTCCTCAGAGGTCATCTGAATCACACCTCTTTACTTTTCAGACGAGTAAAACTGAGGTGCAAAGAGGCCATGGAATCCCTCCAAAGGTCCTGGGATCCATCCCAGGGTTTAGCAAGAGTCAGAAGACTGGAACTGAAGTTTGGCTGTCCTGGGGGGAGATGACTTCTGCCTGGGAACAGTAGCAGCAGCTGGAGGCTGGAAATACGTGTGGTGGGGGAAGAGGGGACCCTGGAACTTTACAAATCCAGGTAGGGGAGGGGGCCCGAGCTCTGGCCAGCAGAGAGACGGTCAGAGCAGGTAAAGGCAAGAGGTGGAGAGTGAAGAGGTTGGAGCCCAAGTTATGAGCCGGCGGAGGGGTGGGCATGGAGCTGGCAGTGGCTGCCTCTGGGGCAGGGTGGGACACTGCAGGTCCTGCACTGGAGAGGCTGGGATGCCGGCTGGGCTCTAACCAGCCTGAGGACCCAGATGGAGGCTGATGGGCCGACCGCGGGAGGATCTGGGGGCGGGGCAGTGCGGGGCTAGGAGATCCACGGGGGGTGGGAGCCCAAGGTCAGTGGCGGCGGAAGGCCTGCGAAGTTTGCGCAAGGCCAGGGAGGTGCGAAAGGGGTGGAGGGTGGGGAGGGGCCCCGCGGCGGCCCGGGGCTGCGGTGATGGGCGGCGCGTGGCCGGCCGCCCCCAGCTGTGGCATTGCTCAGGCCCGGCTTAGCGGGCCAGGGCCAGGGATTAGGGGCAGTGGCCGCACCTGGCGGGGCGGCCGCAGGGCTAATGCTGTGTGACCGCGCGGCCCCGCCCGACAACTGGCTCCCTCCCGCCGAGAAGGGCTGTGGACTCGTTAGCCCGCGCCGGCATGTGCGAGGGGGTGTGCGGGCTGTGGGCGGAGTACGCACGTGTGCCGCTGGGGGCCCTGGGCTGTCGCTGATGGCCACCGGCTGCGCGGGTCTGAGAGGGTCTCTGGAGTGAGGCTGCCGACGGCCAGTGTCTTGAAGGTGTCCCGCCGTGTGTCGGGGCTTTGAGGGTCAGGTGCGGGCCACTTGACTGTGTGCCACTGTGAGCAATTGCCACCTTGTGAGGGTGTCACTGGGGCTCTGACTGGGGGTGTCCCTCTGATATGACAGTCCCTATTATCACCTTAGGTTGGCTGTGTGTCACTGTCCAGGACCTTAAGGCTACTGTGAGATTGAGAGTCTCTGGACAGACTCTATGGGATGCCTCCATTCTGACTGTGCCTTTAATGTCAGGAAGAACGCCCACCTTCCGGGGCCGGCTGCCCAAGTCCCCTCTGCAGATGTAGACTTTGGGGAACAACCCCCTCCCTCAAGCTGTCTATTTCCCCACAGCAGTGTCTCAGCCATGTATCCTGTACAGCCCCAAATCTCTGGTGCTGAGTGGGGCTCCCTAAGCTCAGGTCTGCCTCCTCAAACCCATCCTGAACTCAGGCCTAGCCCAGGGCCCCCAGACTTGCTTTAACGTGCCCATTTTCTACCAAAATAACCAGATCTGGACAAAGTTAGAATTGAAAATTCTTCTTATCTAATGCCATAGATAAGCCTCTGGGCCCTTGCACCTGCGGTTCCCTCTGCCTGGAAGGAGGCCTCTCCCTTTCCTAAAGCTCCGGAGCCACCTCCACCGAGAAGCCTTCCCTGTAGAACCCCCAGCCCAGCCCACTCTTCCCTCTCCTTGCAGAACCTTGGGTCACACCTGGCTTAGGCTATTCCAATATCATCTGCATCTCCTGGAGTTAGGAGCTCCCTGAGAACAGAGGCAGGTCTGGACACATGGTAAGTGGCAGAGAATTGTCACGGAACGGAGGCACTGGTCAGGCAGAGCCAGGGACCCTGCCCCTGCCCACCAACACCTAGACAGAGCCTGCTAGGGACTTCATTTCTAACAGGCAGGAGAGTCTGGCTCACTCCTCCACTTACTCTCATGTCCTCTCTCCTTCCAGGGAGGCACCAAGCTGCCAGGAGCAGCCCTACCCCCACCCCAGCAGTCCTGGGCTGGGCTGAGCTGTCCTCATCTGCCCTCCTGGCCCTTCCCTGCCTGGGGAAGCCAGGACCCACAGCAGGTGCCTGGACAGACGTGGGCCTGGAGAGAAGGGCTGGGCACAGCGGGCCAGCCTCTGGCCAAGAACAGACTCATAGAGAAACAAGTGCCACAATCCTCCTCTTCCTCCTTCTCCCTGCCCCCTCCTTAGTATTGTTAATAAGAACAGTTACCATTTCCTGCTTACTGTCTGCTTTACACAGTGTCTGATGCTGTAGGTACACCATTTAATCCTAAATCAACCCCGAAAGGTGGGCGTTACCATCCCCATCTTTCTGACCACACAGTAGTGATTCGAAGAGGTCATATGCCCTTTCCAAATTCACCTCACTAGTCAGAGGCAGAGCCGGCATTCCCACCCAGATCTTTCCATGCCCTTGCCCCCCAGTGCCGACCCCGGCTGCTGCTCTCCTCACCGTGGGTGGTGACTATGTTAGACCTCTGCCCTTCCACAGTAGGGTGGGACCTGTGGGAGGGCTCCCTCTCGAGTGCCCCGGTGGAGGTGTCGAGGAATGCTAGTGTGATGACGTTGCCTTGGCTCTTAGCACAGCAAGTGCTAGGCATCAAGTCCCAGCTCTATTTTACTTGCTCTATGACCTTGGGACACTAATCTTTCTGTCTCTATTTCCTCATCTGTAAAATGGGAGAGATAATCGTATGGTGGTGTTAGGAGATGGAGTTCATGCAGGAAAAGTTCCTGTCATAGAGTAGGTAGTATATGTGTCAGATATTACCACTAGACTAGAATGAGCTCTCTCATTCTCTGCTGTACCCCCAGCACTTAGCCTGGCTTGTAGTGGGTCCTTCCATTTCCTCATCTGTAAAACATGGCTAAGATATCCAAATTCCAGGATTAAATGGTTATATGTAAAATACCTGGCCAGAGGCTGGCATTGGTAGTGGCACCAGCAGGGCTGTGGGTAAGTTGATGGGCCAGGTGGAGCTTTCCTGGACACAGCATCTTTGCTTTTTTTTTTCATTGAAGTATAGTTGATTTAAAATGTTGTGTTAGTTTCTAGTGTACAGTAAAGTGATTCATATATATATATGTATTCTTTTCCATTATAGGTTATTACAAGCTAGTGAATATAGGTCCCTGTGCTATACAGTAGGACCTTGTTGATTACTATTTTATGTGAAGTAGTATGGACACCTCATCTCTGTATCCGGGGCAGGGGCTGCAACCAGCACAGTCCCCGGCCACATACTCTTCAGGCCCCAGTACAGAGGCAGACAGAGCTTCACTCTGACGGTGGCTCCACCACCATGTGGAGAAACCCCCACACCAATGGCTACCCTGGGGCCAAAATGCCCCTCCTCACCCCTTCCTGGGTCTTCCCCAAGGAACTGGCAGCTTAGGGCTTTGGGAATGGAGTCAGGTGGATGGGAAGGCACTCAGGAGCTCATTCCAAACTTCTTTAGGAGCAGAATCTTACCGTCAGATACGTAAAGCAGATGGGAGTGCCATTTTGTTGTCATAAGTTAATTTTATTCGTTCAAATGTATAATTCTTATTTCTATAAAGAACACTATTTTTCTCTGTCAGCTACAGCAGAGCCTGGTACATAGTAGGCCCTCAATAAATAATTGTTGACTGAATGGATAGTTAATTGGTGAAAAAAAATGAGGTTATTTTGATGAATACAAATATGTGAAATGGGGGGAAGGATTATGAAGATAGTTGGAGAATCCTACTGGCCTGAAACGCTAATCCAGCATTTGTAGTGACTCTGTAGCACTACTGAATGGCCCAGGACTCCACAGAGCACTGTTTGAAAACAGCTTGTCTACACCAGCCCTCCTTTTGGCGAATGAGGACACTAAGGCCAGAGGGTCAGTAGCAGAGCTGGGCTAGAACCCAGGTCTCCTGACTCCCCATCCCAGGGCTCCCTTTCAGCCTCTCAAACCCTCAACATGATGCATTCTGGGACCATGATGCAACGCGGTCCTTCCTGCTCATTTTGCCCTGTGTGCCAGTGGCCCACCATCCTGTTCCAGGCATTTCCGACCAACCTCTGCCCGGGCCTGAGCCAGGAGGGAGCCAGGCCCTTCCCACTGACTCCAGTCCAGGCTCTGTTCCTAATGTGTGTCATCTGGGGAAGGAAGACCCATTGCCCAAGACCCTTCTTGGAACCCTAAGTGGCAGGCATTCCCAATGGGTGTCAGATCAGGGTGGGGGGATGAGTACAGCCACTGAGGGCCTGGGCAGGGGGAGCATGCAGAAGCGCCCCAGATCATGGGCCCCAAAGCAGTTGGGGGCATTTATGGGCCTTCCTATAAACTTCTGAGAGGGTAACTTTATCTTGCTTCTTTCGGCCAAGTATCCTCCTCCAGCAGCTGGTCACAAAGCTGGTTAATCTCCCAGAGTGCTCAGCTTAAAACCCGTGACTCACAGCACAGCCAGTTTGGGGGAGGGGGAAGCCGCCTCCAAAACGTGGCGCCCAGGGTCAGCTGTTCCGGGGGCCTTCTCGGGTTTCTCCAACTCAGGCCTGATATTTGGGGCCTTGTCTTCCCTCCCGGAGTCCTGTTCCTCACTGACCCCTCGATTCGAGCCATGAGAGGTGGGGGCCCTGGGAGGAGGACCAGCCCCATGCCTTGGCTTTGGCCACGACCTCAGGCTGTCCCCAGGAATGACTAGCAGGCACTGGCCTCCAAGGGAAGGGCGAGGTTTCAAGTGTAACTCTGGGAGCGAGGAGAGGAAGCCCTACAATTGGGGGTATGGACCTGGAAAAATTCCCTTCAACCATGACACCCTCACTGCAGAGCTGTTGTTCCTTGTCAGAGTGTGACATGAAGCCTGTGGGGAATGGTTGAAACAGGCTCGCAAAAAGTAACACAAATGTCAAATGGCCTCTAACTCGAGCAGAATAAATTCAAGATCTTTAAGGGAGAAAAAGTGAAGTAGTTAAGACTCTTGGCCTCGGAGTTGTAAAGAGTCAGCCGAGTTCAAGTCCCGATTCTGCTACTTGCTGGCTGAATGGCTTCTCTGAGCCTCAGTTCCCTCATCTATAAAATGGGCTGAGTAATAGCAACTAATTTGGTGAGTGAATGGGAGAATCAGATGAGATTCTGTTTTGCCTACTTAGTAGGTGGGAGCTATGAATATTATTATTGATATCATCACCATCATCATTATTGCTCCGAAGGCAGGAGAATCCATTTGTATTTGTCAGGGACTTGTGTCCCTGTAGTAGTAGGGAAGCTAATGGTTCGAAAGGCTTTCAGTGACTCCTCTCATTTGATAGGAGTCTATTCAGATGAACAGAATGCTACAAACGATGAGCGAATGTCTGCCAACCAGTGGCACTGTGTAGTTATGACTGAAGACCAAACTTGATAACAGCCAGAGCAGGTTCGTGATGGAGGGGCCCACTGGTAGCTCTACTGAGCAAAACATAAATCTTGTGTTACCCTTGCTGCTGTGTCTCCAGAATCCTCCATATCTTCTAGTCTATCCGACAAGTCCCGGAAATAGCCTAAGATTCCGGGCTATTATAAGTTCCAATCATGGGCCAGGCAGGCCTATAGTAAACACATGTATGACCACATCTGATCTTTGTGGGGAAGGCACACTATTGTCCCCATGTGGTAGACTGATTACGTTAACGGACCCAATTCTTCACTCCTCTTATGTCCATGCCCGTTGTCACGTGACTTTGCAGCTCTTAACATCAAGAGGCATATTTCTCCATCCCTTAGTTCTTGGTTCAGTCAGGTAACTTGTCATGGCCCCAAGGGATATTAACGTACATGACTCAAGCAGAGGTTTGAAAAATTGCTGTGTGCTTCTGCTTGCACTTTTGCACCACTTCTATCACTGTGAAAACATGCCCAGGCTGGCCTGCTGGATGATGAGAGACCTCTGGAAGAACTGAGTTGCCCCAGTCACCCCAGTCAAGGCCGGCCTGGAGCAGCTAAGATCCAGTCAGTCACAACAGGTGACTGAGCCCAGCTGAACCCAGAACAGCCCAATCTAAATAGCCAAACTGCAGATTCATAAACTAAATAGATGCTTATCGTTTGAAGCCACTGAGCTGTGAGGTGAATTGTTACATATAAGCATTATCATGGGAATAGGTAACAGATACACACCTTTTTCAAAAAATAGACTTTTTTTTTTAAAGCAGTTTTAGGTTCACAGCAAAATTGAGTGGAAAGCACAGAGAGTTCCCGTCTACACACTGTCCCCCCAACACATACAATCTCCCCCACTATCAACATCTTGCACAGAGTGGTACATTTGTTACCACCAATGAACCTACATGGACACATAATCACCCAAAGGCCATAGTTTACATTAGGGTTCACTCTTGGAGTCTTACATTCTATGGGCTTAGACAAATGTATAATGGCATGTATCTACCATTATAATTTCAAACAGAATAGTCTTACTGCTTTAAAAACCCTGTTCTCTGCCTATTCATCTCTCCCTTCCCCATAACCCCTGGCAACCATTGATCTTTTTACTGTCTCCATAATTTTGCCTTTTCTAGGCTATCGTATAGTTGGAATCACATAGTACATAGCTTTTGCAGACTGGCTTCTTTCCCTTAGCAATATGCACTGAAGTTTCCTCCATGTCTTTTCATGGCTTGGCAGCCCATTTCTTCTTAGCGCTGAATAATACTTCATTGTCTGGATGTGCCACAGGTTATCCATACACCTGCTGAAAGACACCTCGGTTGCTTTCTAGTTTTGGTACACCGTTTTTTAGGTGAGGAAACTGAAGCAGAAAGTGGTTAAGTAGTCTGTCCAAAAACACACAGTCATAAGTGGCAGGTCTGGGATTCAAATTTAGGTTTTATTCCAGAAATCATAAATTTTCTATTGTTCTGTCGGAGTGTCCCTTAAGAACTTTGCCCTTTTAGAGCTCTCTGCCTTTGCCTATTCTGGTCCTTCAGCTTAGAATGCTCTTCCTTCCCTCTCTGTTCAACTATGTTTAACTCAGAGTCCATCTCTCTGAGACCTTCCTCACACCCCTCCTCCCCAATCCAGCCGAAGTATTCATTCGTTCTTCTCTAGGTCTCCACTTTGGGTTGTTTGCAATGAAGATGTTATGGAAGTTCTCACTGGGGCACATTCCAGAGTGAGATCCTAAACTAAGATGCAAGCATTTCTAACTAGGAGGCTGAGAACCAGTCGTCTTAGGGCACTGAGGGTTTGAGGGAGGATTTCCTTTGGGGAGAACTTTTGGGACCATGAAGATTCCCCCATGGGGTAGAATGGGGGTATGCTTTCCTTTTTACCTCAAGTCAAGAAAGAGGGGCTTTAAGGAGACCACATGGGGATCTTAACATGTCTCCCCTGCAGTTGGGGGACATAGTAAGCTGACATCTGAGTCATGCATACAAAACCTAAAGCGTGATAAGATGGCTCAAATGGCCTGGAGTTGCAGAGTCGAAGGCTGCCTTCCCAGAAGCGTCTGGGCAAGGATTCCTGTGGACTATATGTGGGCCACATAAGAAAGAACCGTTATGGGGTGCCTTAGAACTTGCCCTAGAGGCCACCTGGAGAGCAGTGGGGCCTCAGCAGAAGAAAACTGGAGGTAGACCACTGAGATCCTAGAGGAGCGAGAGATCAGTGGGACAGAGATGCGGGTGAGAGGTTCCCAGCAACGAAGGTAGGAAGGGTCTCCAAAGGACTCGTGAAAGCATCCAAGATGGGAAGAGGGAGTTTTAAAACATCTTTTAAGCCTGGAGAGCACTTCTACCGGAATATTGTAATAGTATCAGTGAAAGAATAGCCCTGGGAATTCCCTGGCCGTCCAGCGGTTAGAACTCCACACTTCCACTGCTGTGGGCCCGGGTTCCATCGCTGGTCAGGGACCTAAGATCCCACAAGCCACGTGATGCGGCCAAAAAAAAAACAATGTCCCTGCCCCTGTTGTCTCCTCTTCCTCCAATAGCTGGTCTCATTGACTGCGGATTTCCCACCCACAGGAGACCCAAGCAGGAGGCCAGGGGAGAAAACCTCCACTTACGTCAGTTTTCAGAGTTTTGATCATTGCATGAGACTGGACATTGTAATCTCTGAATTGAGGTTGTATTTGTGTTAGTTTTCTATTGCTGCCTAACATAATTACCACACACTTAGCAGCTTAACACAATGCCACACAACATCCTGCAGGGAGTGGTATGTTTACTACATCAGTGAGCCTACATTGACACATCATAATTACCCAAAGGCCATAGTTTATGTTAGGGTTCACTCTTGGTGTCTTGGTGTCATTAGCTCAGAGTTCTACAGTCAGGGGTCTGGCGTGGCATGGCTGCATTCTCTGTTCAGGGTCTCATGAGGATAAAGGTAAAGTGTCAGCAGGCTGAGTTCTCATCTGGAGGCTCTGGGGGAAAATTCCACATCCAAACTCACTCAAGTTGTTGGCAGAATCTAGTTTCTTATGGTTTTATGACTCGGGTCCCTGTGTGCTTGCTATGTTGGCTGGGTGGGCGGAAGGGGGTCATTCTCAGCTCCTAAAATTCTCTCTTAGGTCCTTTCTACATGACCAACTCCATCTTCCAGCCAACGATGGCGTGTCAAGTCCTCCTCATGCTTTGAATCCCTGACTTCTTCTTTTGCCAAAAGCTGGAGAAACCTCTGTGCCTTTAAAGGGCTCGTGTGATTAGGTCAAGGCTACCCAAATAATCTCCCAATCCTAAGGTCAGCTGTGCCATGTAACGTAACCTATTCATGAGGGTACAATAATCAAATTCACAGATTAGTAAGGATGTGTTCGTGGCAGAGGGAACAGGGGGCGTCTTGGGGGACATCTTAGATTCTTCCACAGCACCGCAGCTAAAATGACAGTAGGACTTTTTATTACCTTAAACAGACCAGAGAAGTCACGAGACTGCCCCGGTTTTCATCCAGGATCAGGAAAAGAGCTATCACGCCAGAGAGCAGGTATAAAGGGATTGTGGAAGACCCTTCTCCCACAAAAAAAGTTGTTTCCTGATGACCTGCCACCCATCATTCTCGTTCAGTGCGAGGACTGCCATTGTCCCCTCCAGCTGGCACTAATTTCATTCTGCCCTCGGGGATCAGGAAATATTTCCCCATCGGCCTTCCTCCCTCGAACGTTAAGAGATTTAAAGGAAAAGACCAAGACTTGTTCAATTTTACATCTTCCAGAGCTGGGCACTACGTAAAAATGCATGGCTTGTTGAAAGAATGTATGAGTGAGCTAAGTACACAGGAACCATCTGCAACAAGTGATAAAACTGTCCCTCTTCCCGAGAGCCATTAGCGGTTGGTGTCATCAGAGAGCTGCCCTTGGGAAACATTTTTAACAGAATTACATATCAGCATTTGCTGATAGTCCTCCCTATTAGGCTATTAAGTCTCCATCCTCAAGTAGGACAAAAAAGAAGGTGACAGAAGAGGGGGCAGGCAGGGCAGACCCCCTTCACTTCTTCCTCTCTTACTTGGGCATGGCTATTAAATGGCAGCTATAACTCTTCTAGAAGTCTGTGTGTGAGAGACCCCAGCTTAAATACAGAGACTGAGGGGTGTTGGATCTCTCTAACATTCAGTAGATGGGCCCCACCACTGAGTTGTGGACAGGTGAGACCTTAAACACAGCACTGTTTATTGAGCCCTTACTGTGTTCCCAGCTTTGGATCCACTTTTCATGCGGGCTCTTAATATTCACACCAGCACTTTGACAAATGTATATTAACATCTCCACTTTTCATATGTGGAGCGTGAGGCTCAGAGAGATGAAGGAACTTGCCAAAGTCACACGGTCAGTGGCAGAGTCAAGAGTACAACCTAGGGAACTTGACTGCCAGAGCATACGGGTTGAACCATATCACTTTCACTGCATCCCTTCCTGTGGCTCTTACTTTTCATCTTCTTTAAAGCTTACCCCAGAATCTCCGCTTCCCTCTCAGGGGCACACCATCTGTTAGCCTGGGGGAGAGCCACCAACCTCTTGGCCACCACTGCAGAATGAAGAAAACTATCCTTGCTTACCTAGCAGCAGATAGCTTAGTTCAACAAATATTTCTTATCTTCTTTATGTCCACATAATTTCCTGGGCGTATCTCAGCCACCACACTTACCATGTGCGTTATACATTTTATTTTTCACAACCCATGTCATTGCCAGATACGTATAGTAGATATGCATATTAATTAGGACGTAGGTTAAGCTGTGGTAACAATAAAGACACCTAAAAAGGCCGTTTATTTCTTTCTCACATAAAATTCCAGGGAGGTGGCCAAAGACTTGTATGGCAGCTTAACAATAGGAGGGACCCAGGTTCTTTGTATCTTGTTGCTCTGTGATCTTTAATAAACAACTTCCATCACATGATCTAAAATGGTTATATTAGTTTCCTATTGCTACTGAAATAAATTACCACAGACTTTGTGGTTTAAAACAACATGTACTCATCATCTTACAAGAGGCCTGAGTCTCACAGGGCTAAGATCAGGATGTTGGCAGAGCGACATTCTTTCTGAAGGCCCTAGAGGAGAATTCTTCCCTTGCTTTTCCAGATTCTAGAAGCTACCTGTATTCCTTGGCTCCTGGCCACATCACTCTGACCTCTGCTTCTGTAATCACAATTTTCTTCTCTGACTCTCAAGCCTCCCTCTTTTCCTTTATAGACTCTTGTAATTACATTGGGCTCACCTAGGTAATCCAGGATAATCTCCCCATCAAGATCTTTAAATTAATCACATCTGCAAAGTCCTTTTTGCCATGTAATCCACAGGTTCTGGGGATTAGAACATGGACATCTTTGGCTGCCGTTTATTCCATGGAACACAGATGACTACTCCAGTTCCTGCTGTTCACCCATATTCCAACCAATGGGGAGGAGGAAAGGAGAAGACACTTCGTAAACAAGAAGTTGCTTGCAGATTACTTCCATTCATACCCCATGGGCCAGAACTTATTCACATGGACACAGATAGCTGCAAGGGAATCTGGAAAATGTAGTCTTCTGCTACTTGGTCATGTTTCAGGCTAAAAATTATATTAGTGTACAAAACAACAATGACAACAAAACAAACAAACAAAACACACCATAGGGATGCAATCAGAAAACTCCAGACTGTAGAAAACTCTGCAGGACAAGCAACCCAGTTTGTTTTGTTGTTTGGTCATTTTATTTTGTTTTTTTGTGTTGTTTTGTTTTGGTTTGGTTTGGTTTTTGTGGGTGCGCCGCACGGCTTGTGGGATCTTAGCTCCTGGACCAGGGATTAAAGCCAGGCCATGGCAGTGAAAAGTGCCAAGTCCTAAGCACTGGACCGCCAGGGAATTCCCTAAACAATCCAGTTTTCTGTTTTTTTTTTTTTTTTTTTTTGCGGTATGCGGGCCTCTCAGTGTTGTGGCCTCTCCCATTGCGGAGCACAGGCTCTGGATGCACAGGCTCAGCGGCCATGGCTCACGGGCCCAGCCGCTCCATGGCATGTGGGATCTTCCCAGACCGGGGCACGAACCTGTGTCCCCTGCATCGGCAGGCGGACTCTCAACCACTGCGCCACCAGGGAAGCCCAGCCATCCAGTTTTTTAATAAATAAATTGCAAAGGAAAAAAGATATGGAGGAGAAATGTTTAGACTTACAGGGGCTTAAAAGATTAACCAGTCACAATGTGTAGGCCCAATTTGGATCATGATTCAAACAAACAAACAAATAAAAACATATCTGAGATCATTGGAAGTTTGATTACTGTTTGGATATTTGATGGTAGAAAGGAATTACTATCGATTTTTTTAGTAGGCTGTTGGTATTGTGCTTATGGCAACAAAAGTTCTGATCTTTTAGAAATATATACAAGTGAAATGATATAATGTCTGAAATTTGTTTCAAGATAACAGAAGGGGAGGAAGGGGACAGTGTGTGAACACGTCAGGTTTGGACATAGGTTAATGGTTGTTGGAGCTGGTAACAAGGCTCATTATGTTACTGTGTCTATTTCTCTGTTTGAAATTATTCATAATTTCAAAAAAATTGAAAAAAAAGGTTTGGCTGGAAAGGGGAGAAGAGGCAGGGGAGGCGCCGAATGGACAGGGAGCATATTTGATGGGCCCAGCGAGACCCCGAGACCAGATGTCTCTTTCTCTCCATGTTCTCCTCACCTCCCCCGTCTCTCCCTAGTTCCTGGACAAGCCACTCTGAGACCCCATCCCCAAATAGCTAAGGAGGAACAGTGAGACCCAAGACTCCCGAGCCCGGTGGGTCAGAGGTCAGATGTCAGGGCAAAGGTGGCCACCTCTTGACCACAGAGAAACCAAATCAGCACCAGCCTCTGGTGACCCCGAGTGCCTGCGTCCACCACGTGGAGGTGTCCCTGCTTCGAGCGCATGAACCGGGGACAAATTCATCCTTATCCATTCAGAGAAGTCTGCATATAAAGGGGCCACAAGGAGCCATCAAATCCGTTCCAAGAGCTTCCAGGAGCTGGCCAGATATGCAGCTCTAAGAGACCGGAGTTCCCATTCCACAGCCTCCACAGCTAAGCACGTGTGAGCCCTGGACAAGGTGCTTAGAACCCTGGGCCTCAGATTTCTACACTCTACGGCAGGGATGAGTGTGGCCGCTAGAGGTGGGGTGGAGCAGGACACTGGCCACTGAGATGGAAGCTCCGCTGGGCCGCAGCCTCCTCTGGGGATATGCCTTCCTCAGAGCTGCCTCCTCGGGCCTCTCCCACACCCCCACCCGGCCAGCACCAGCCTCTCTGCATCTGTCATCAGTCTGCTCTGCTCCCCCTGGATGAGGCTTTGTTTGGGGGCGACTGGCAGGCTGCCCGTGTGTGCAGGGGAGGCGGCGACGCCCACTGCCGCAGACACTGCTTCATGGGTTACACGGTTACCCACACTTCCAGCATCCCTGCACCCGCCGTGGCCCCCAGCTCCAGAAGGTTCAGAGCTCAGAATAACCAGGCCAGGCCCCGCACTGCCCTATCCTCATCCCACCCACTGCTTACTCATAGTTTCCATCCAAAAGGCGAGCACACCAGGCAGGAATAATTCCGAAGCCCCTACCAAGCACCATGAGACAAGCCCCACTCAAGGACACCACATGCCTTGGCGTATTGATCCCTTACAATCCTTTGTGATTGGCGCTAGGACTGGTCACATTTTACAGCTGGGGTGGGTGAGACCCAGAGAGCGGAAGTGACTTACCCAAGGGAAGTGAAGGGCAGAGCCAGCATTTGAGTCCTGGTCAAGCTGACCCCCAAGTCCAGTGGAGACACTGGGAACACAGCCCTGGGCACTGGTGACCCAGTCTCTGTGTCAGACAAGAGCAGCACCATATTCCCCAAGGCCAAGTTCAGACCAGGCCTGACAGGTTGTGCCGCATCTTCAGGAGAAGCCAGAGACTGTGACATGCATGGTTCCCCAGCGTTCCTTGGAGTGGGGACCTCCAAGTTAACTGCCTTTCCAGTTAACCTTTCCAACAGACTTCTGCAACCATGCTGAGCCCCAGCCTCACTCAGGTTTCCGCTTCACTCACCCCGGCCCTGTGCTGGACCAGGTGGACAGGTCAAAGGACAGGTCTCTGCCCTCCATGCCAAGAAGGGGGGACCAAGAGGGAGGCGGAGAGGCCAGGGACCCCCAGCAAGACCCCTTCCTGAATGGAAATAGAGCCAGGAGTACAACGCCTCTGTCCTTGTGTCTAGAAAGCGAGCCCCAGGAAGGGGCGTGGAAGGATTCGGGGTGGGCCGCACAGCAGTGGGCAGCCAGTGCAGTGAACACCCTGGTCTTTGGGCTCCAGTCCAGCCTCTCTCTGCTGTACAAGGTTGCTGTCCTCCCCCCGCACTCCCTTCTCATACCACCTTCTACCCTTGACTTAACCCGATGTCTTGCCTGGGAAACTAGCGGGCTTTACCTCAGACCTCAGGGCCCGTTTACCCCTCTGAGGGGGTCTGAGGCCACAGATCCCAAACGACCAGAGGAACCCCAGATAGTATCAGCTGCACAGGGACATCCTCTGGCCTGTCGTCAACTTCCGGGCCTTTGCTCAGGCTGTTCTCTAAGCCTGGAATGCCTTTCCCTCCAGTTCTCCCACTGGGCACTTCTGCTCATCCTCCAACACCCCAAGAAGAAGGATCCCAACGCGTCCTCCTTGCGGAAGTCTTCACAGGTATCCACAGGAGAGTTTGCCGTTCCCTCTGGGCGTTTTGATGATTCATTCGTGGGTTTTCCTCTCCCCACTAGATGGAGCTCGCAGAGGCCAGAGGCCCTGTCTGAATCTGCCTTAGATCCTTCTGCAGTGCCTGGCTCGGAGCCTGCAACCAGAGTGGGTGCTATGGGACATTGGAGGAATGGAGGGACGGGAGGCCTGTTGGGGCACGTGGGCCATAAATCACTTTCCCAAACCAAAGGGGAAGCAACAATCTAGGAGGGCTTCATGGAAGAGGCAGAACAGGAGGTAGGACAGAAGCAGATGACAGATGTACTGAGCAGCCTGGCTACCAGTCATGAGGCTCTCTGCTTCTGTCTTTCTGCCAGACAAACCCTGTCCTGGGTGCCACTGGCCAGCGGTGGGCAGGTTTTGGGGAGAGAATCAGGCCTCCCCAAGGCATCCAACCTCCCTTCAGAGGCGTGTGGATGGGGCAGCTGCCGGGGGAGCAGCTGGTGTCTGTCCCTGGAGCCCAACGGCTGTGTGTGTCTTAATCCCAGTTCCTTGGAGCCCCCCAGGCTGGCAGGTGGGCTGATTAGGCAGAAAGGAGGCAACAGGAGAGGGGTGGGGAGCTGAGGCCCCTCCCCAGGCCCCACAGCTGCCCACTGGATCCTGCCACATGCGCCGTACCCATCACCAGGCCCCTATCTCTAGCTCTCCCTCAGCCCAGAGCTGCTTCTCCTTCAGCCCTTACAGGGAGGCCTGACCTCTAGGCAGGAAGATTCAGCTTTCAAACTAGAAGCTGCAAGAAAAAGATGGATGCCATAGCCAATATGCCCCCTTAGTATCTTTTTTCTGGGTGGAGCAGGGGACGTCCAGGCACATACGTGGAGGCGGGTGTTCATGCTGGGATGAAGGTATAGATGTACCTGACCCAGAATATGAGCAGTGTGGCACACAGGAGTGTCCTGTAAGGTTGGTGTGCACGGCATGTAAGGTATACACGTGTGCGAGGTGTACACGGAGCAGTGTGAAGTACCCATATACGAGGTCCAGGTACATCGTATATGATGTGTAACGGGTGTGAGGAGGACGTGTTGTGAGAAGCGTGCACAGTGTGCAAGATAGGTCCTGTGTATGAGGTATGCGGATATGTGAGGTGTCCACGGAGCGTGAGAGGTCCATGGGGTGTGAAGGACACGCAGTGTGACAGACGTCCTCGGTGTGTGAGGTGAGCAGTGTGAGGCGTGCCCACAGGAGCATGGAGGGATGGGAGTGAGGGCAAACGCTCCTTCCAAGGAGATGTGCCTTTTCGGCCCCGCACACTGGACCATCGGTACAAGCACCTGCGGGCTGTCATAGGCAGAGGGGACAGAGGACATCTGGAGTTTCACAAATCCTTACGTGCATAGGGCGGAGGGCGACTTGGAGAGACCCTCTCCTCCTCCTGCTGCCTCCATGCCATCTTAGCTCAAGGACAACGTGCTCTTGGAGGAGATGCCACACTTTGGTAATATTATTTCTTGTGTCTGACTTAAATCCCTCATGCTGCAAGTTAAACTTGCGTGTTTTTTTTTAAATATTTTTTTAGAGTTTGTTCAGTGGAGGTGGTGAGCTCTTCTCTCATGAAGTTCTCCTCCCCCCAGCAGCCTAATGCCCTTGGGCTGGAAGAATAATTGGCACCTTCCGAACCCTGCCTTCCTTAGCGCTTCTAGTCATTAAGCTCTCGGCACTGCGTGCAGTTTAGTAAACCAGAGCGAGTTTGTTCTTCAGACTCTTGGAATCTGGGTCCACAGAGACCTCTGAGGCAGAGAAAGGCTTTAATTACATAAAGGATAAGCTTGAAGGGGAGAGACTGGATGAATGAAGTCCTCAGGTCTTTCCAGAAGCCAGGCATCACTGGTCCTTAAAGTGGCCCTCCGCCAAACAGTTTGGGCTCCTGCTAATTTCCCTCCCCTGGCTTCTCAGGACCTGGAGAGGAACCTGGAGGTGGGAGGTTTGCCTGGAGGCCGAGATGTGCGTGCAGTGAGCTGCACATGGCACCTGAGTGAGGGGCCGGGCAGGGGGAAAGGCTATGCAGCCTGTGAGGGTTTCCCTTCCTGTGATGCCGAGCTCCCCCCGGCACCTCCGATGCTCCCTGCCCGCCCCCTGGGCACACAGTGCACTGTACACACGTTTCTGTGTGCACGAAGCATTGCATCCTTACCTCACCCTGTGCTCACAGGTCGCCCATCCAAGCCATCCTCCAGCCCTGTCTCACGCCACCCCGTGCCCTCAGCTCGCCCACGCAGCGGTGGACATTCAGTCAAGGGCTCCTAGGACAGCAGGAGCCATGCCCGTCTCATCCCCCTTCGACTCCTCTGGTCCTGGTGGCGGCAGTTGTCCCAGGCAAGGTGCTCAGTGATGATCTGTTTTCTCTACGGGGAGCGTTCTTCCCCAGATGGGCACGTGGCTGGCTCCCAGGCCTCTTTCACCTCTTTGCTCAAATGTCACTGTGTCAACCTGCCCACTCTATTTAATTCTGCCCTGGTGCCCCAATTCCACTCACCCCGCTCTGCCTTTAATGTCACTCTGCCTCCTAACATACTCCATAATTTACCTGTTAGTATGTTTATTGTTTACTGTCAGTCTTACCTGTTAGAACGTCCACTCCACAAGGGCAGGGAACGTTGACTGTTTTGTTTTCTGCTATATTTCCGGCACCTGGCGCAGAACGTGAGCTGCATAAATATTTGCTGAATGAGTGAACGAATCATAGGACTGGGCACGCGTCCCCACAGTGCACACACCACCCCATGCAGCCCACAGGTGTGGGGGTACGTGTGCCATTTGTTGTCTCCCTGTCCCCTTCCTCCTCCACGTAGACCCCTTTTCTCCAGCTCCCAGTTCATCCACTAGACTCCCAAGCCCTGCTTGTATGTGGGAGGCTGGGGAGTACCCCAAAGTGGGAAGTATGGCCACTGTGGAGAAACTCTGGGACCCTGACCCTGAATCTAGGACCGCGTCAATTATCCTCCTGACCAACCCAGACTGGCCCCAGGGCAGGACCCATATCCAGGTTGGTAGAGACAGAAGCAGGTGTTCGAGGTGGATCCAGGGGCAGGAAGGGAAAGTCTGGAGACAGAGAGGGGACCCGGGGTTGGCCCTGCCCCACCTGTCGCACTCCTATTTTCACCCTCTGGCCCATCCCCCAGCTAGATATGTAGCCTGTGCCAACCGTGAGGGAAGAGACCACAGGTCCTGCCTGGGCAAGGGCAGGGTGCTTGAAGACTGGGGCAGGTGCAGGCCGGATTGGGTTTCCAGAGGCTATATATATATATATATATATATATATATATATATACACACACACACACATATATAAAGGCTGCCGGGAGCCCTGGGGCAAGCCGCTCCCTGAGGGCGCAACTCTGTGGGGCCCAGGCAGGCCTGCATTCCTGCCCAGAGGCCAGCTCTCCATTTATAGCCCCAGGCAGGCACGCCAAGGGAACCGAGGAAGGAGGACTGGAAAGGGTGGAGAGAGATGGGAGCCCTCCCTCCCTCCCTGCTGCCAAAGGAGCCCCTCATTGTGAAGATGAGAACCAAAGCCTGGGGTGAGGTGTGCCCTGCCCCAGATCATCCAGCCCGCCCCTCTTCTCAGCTTTGAGATGGAAGGAGAGGTGCTGGGGGACGCCCCACCGTAAGTCCTTCAGTCCATTGCCATTGGCCTCTCCCAAGACAAGTCCAGCACCTGTGACTCTGAGGGGCATTCTCGACTCCACTCTACAATATAAGAGCTTGGATTCTTTCTGCTTCCAAAATTGACGTCCTTTTCCCTCCCTGCCCCCAAGCCAGCACGAGGACTAAATGGTCCCAGGTCCAGGGGTGGACACACTTCTCTCTGATCTTTTGGCAACAGGGATGGGATGCTGGTGTTGGCCAATCTTTCCCAAAAGAGGTGGTGGCACAACCAAGAGAGTGACCCCAGGCAAGCATGGGGCCCTGGCGAGGTCTGTAAAGGTCCCCGAGTCCAGTGATTCCCAAACTCTTCAAGCAGCAGAAGCCTTGCAGCAAACAAAATCCCACTTGGAAGGATAATATAAAAGTGGCCTCGTATGACCAGAGTGTGTATGCATTTTAAAACCATGCTTCCTAATTACCAAAGAAGATAGAGCTACAAATCAAGTTAAAAACTGTCAAAGCAGTTTAGACCTCTAAGCCACAAGTGATAAAATATTAAATGTGTTTGGTAAGTTCGAACATATAACATTTACTTATTGTAAAGGCACCTTGATGACAGCCCTGAGGTGGTTTTTATGAATGCAAAACACACAAAGCAAAGTTGTAACCATTTAAGTCTCAGAATCCAATATAGTTCTGTGTTTTCCTTGCTTGCTCGAGTTTGAGAAGAATCCAGATTTGCATGGATAAGCGGCTTGAAGAGCTCACTTGGAAATCTCAGGGTACTCTTCAATGAAAGAGTTTGATTGATTCATTCATCCAAGAAATATTTATTGAGTACCTACTATGTGCCAGGCATTCTGCTGAGACTTGAACGAGGGGGAGGAAATATTTGTGTCAAACTAAATCAGTCATATAACAACGATTCACATTCCTCATTGTGAGTGTAGAAGTCAAAGGAAAAGGCTCAAGGTTATAATAAGCACCAAATCTTTCTATAGTATGCTGTGATATATGCTATGGTATGCTATGACAATATTGCAGCAGGCCATGTGTATTTGATCAACATAAAAGATCGTGCCCCAGCAGATGGGCCTGAGTCTTGCCTGGGAAGAGCAAATGTGACCCAGCATGTATGTCTAATCATGTATGCGACTATCCAGTTTAGAAAAAATACAACCATCCTCATTAATGACACTTTTCAAGAAGTTCAAATATATGCAGAGAGATTCAAAGGCCATGAGGCCACCCATTCATTCCTTTGACATTTATCAAGATCCTACTATGTGACAGCCGCTGTGATGGTTTTTGGAAATGCCATGGTGAACAAAGCATCCCTGACTTCTTGGGGCTACGTCAGTCAATGTACAAACTAATAAAGAAGATAATTAAAGAGTGATTGTGCTAAGAAGGAAATGAGCAGGGTGATGTGACCCAGCTACTATAGAGAGGATGGTCAGAGTCATCTCAAGGAGGCAAGTTTGAGCTGAGACCTGATATATGAAAAGCAGCCAATCTTGGGAAGAGCCCGGCAGAAAAGCAGCAAGTAAAAGGCACCGAGGCAGGATTGTACTCAGAGTGTCGGAAGACAGGAAGGGAAAGCAGCCTAGCATGGAATGATCAAAGGGGATCTTGGTTCCAGATGCAGTTGTAGAGAAGGATGCTGCTGTGTAGTGAATGGATTCTACTGGGACAGGAGTGAAAGTGAGGAGAGGAACTAGGAGGCTATGGTGGGCTTCCAGGCCAGCAGTGCGGCAGTGTAGTCCAGGATGGTGACAGTGGGGATGGAGAGACTCGAGAGATATCTTAAGAGGTTGAGTGGTCAGGACTTCCACGTGCCCAGACCTCCCCTTTGGAACTCCAGCCTCATAAATCCCCTGCCTACTTGACCTCTCCACCTGGATGTTGAAAATGCATTTCAAATTTTGCGCCAACCTGGACTCTGGGTCTGCCATCCACAAACTCGCTCTTCCCCAACTCCATTCTTCCAGGAGTCATCCTTAATTCCTCTTTTGTCTCTTGCCTACATCCAATCACAAATAAATCTTGTGGGTTCCATTTTCAAAACATATCTGGAATCCAACTACTTTTCACCATGTCCACTGCTGCCACCCAGATCTAAGCCACCATCACCACTCACTTGGATTATTTCAATAGCCTCCTAATTTGGTCTCCCTGCTGTATCCTTGCTCTCCATAACCAGCATGCGCCTGTTAAAATGTAAGTCAGATGGTGACATTCTTCTCTTCTGTTCAAGCCCCCTGATGGCTTTCCGTCTCAGAATACAAATCCTTTGCTCCCTTTCTGACCTCATCTCTTACCACTCTCCCAGTTAATCATTCTGCTCCAGACATACCAGCCTCCTTGCTGCACTTTAAAGCTGACAAACAGTCCTGCCCCAGGGCCTTTGCATGTGCTCTTTCCTCTATCTGACTCCAGATATCTGCTTCTGCCCTCCCTTCATTCTGGTCTCTGCTCAAATGGAATCAGGCTAGAGAGGTCTTCCCTGACCACTCCACATAATGGAATAATCTTCATCACTTTGCTTCCTTGCCTTGCTTTCGTTTTCTTCATAGAACTTATAAGCTCCTGACATCATATACTTCCTTGCTTATTTGTTTATTATCTGTCACCCTCCCCTACAAAGTAAGCACCATGAGAGCAGGGTCTTGGTGGTGTTCACTGCTGTATCCCCAACACCTAGACCCGTATCTAGCACATAGTGGACACTCCATGATGTGTGTTGATGAATAAATGAGGATGGTGTTATGGAGGGGTGAGCACTTCCTAAAGGGAGACCTTCAGCACTACCACAAGCGGCAGAGAAGTGAAGATGACAGGGCTCCAAAAGAGAAGGGAAGGAGTGACTCCACAGGCCCAGAGGGCCAGTGAGGACAGCTTTCAGAAGGCAGTGGGAAAAGGACAAAGATCATTCTTGCTTATACCTGTGGGTTCCAGGAGGAGAGGCCCCAGTAGGGTGTCTGGTCCAAGGGAAATCTCTAGCCTGAATGCTGAGAGGAAGGTGTGGACTGCAGTTTCAGGAAGAAGCTGAGCCACCCTATGGGAGTGGGGAGGGGGCCCACCCCAGGGCTTGTGGGGGAGCCAGAGTCCCATGGGTGGCTGCCTCCTCCAATTCCCAGTCTCTCCAGTGGGTCTGCTGGGGAGAAATGCAGCTGTGGCCTTCACAGGAGCCCAGCCTTAAGACTACATGGGCTCCTGTCAGGGCTTATTGCCCCAGCTAACAGCCCTCTTGTTGGAATAACCGTGCACCTCGGACTGAGGGCTTCTGCATCTTTGGTCTGTTTAGATTCTCACCACCACCGCAATCGCTCACAGGGGTCCCTAACCCACCCCCCAACCCCGGGCCGCGGACGGCACCGGTTGGTGGCCTGCTAGGGCCTCGGCCGCACAGCAGGAGGTGAGCTGCGGGCTAGCGAGCCAAGCTTCATCTGCCGCTCCCCATCACTCCCCGTCGCTCGAATTACCGCCTGACCCCGCCCACCCCGCCACTCCTTGGAAAAATTGTCTTCCACGAAACCGGTCCCTGGTGCCAAAAATGTTGGGGGACCTCTTCTCTAAGAGATCGCTATGAACATCCTCAAATTTACAAAGTGGGGAAACTGAGGTTCAGAAGGAGATGTGACTTCCACAAAAACACACGGGAAACTGTGGGGTTAAAGTCATCGGTCTGCAAACTCCACTCTCAAAGACTCCACCCTGACGTGGGGTTCTCAGGCCTTCTAGGCGTTGGAGGCCTTTGCGCAGTGGACTTCCCCGGCGCAGCACGGTGCGCAAGGTGGAGGCAAGCCCCAAGCAGACGGACTTTTCTTCCCAGCTGAAGAGACATCTCGGCCTAGACCCGCACTGGACACCCCGCTGAGGAAGCGCGCAGGTTGAATTGCGCAAGAGTTGGCTTCCCTCCCTCCGGGCTGGGACAGGACCTGAGTTTGGAGAGATTGGCACGAAGCTTTAGCAGCAATCATCGACTCCTATAGAGATGCAGCTGGGTTTCCAAGCTACCAGAGATGGGCTGGGCCCGCGACTCTCTGACTGACTCCGGGGGCAGGAACTGGCCAAGTGACACGACCGCCACGTTCAGTCTCAGGTTTCCCCACTTGGACTCTCAGTCTTGTTCCTCGCTTCTCTGCCTCTGACTCTAGCGTTCTGCTCTCTGAATGTCTCAGCCTCTTGGGTTTACCGCTTACCATCTCACTATCTCAGCTTTGAGTGTGTCTCTGCCTTACTGCCATGTGTCTCTTTGCAAATCTCTCCCGATCTGATTTCTACCCCTATCCTGCTCCTTGGTCCCCCACAAATCAGCGGACTGAGGGGACCCCAAAGTCAGCTCAAAGGTGAGCGCGCGGCCAGTGTTTCCCGCGGACACACGAGGAGGCCGGTGTTGGAGACATTTGGAGAGTGTGCCCGGGAGTCAAGTGCTGCCGCGTTGGGCTGCCAGCCTCTGCCTGTCTCTCTGCCTGGGGAGGGGCCGGAGTGCGCGCGCGGAAGCGTCAAGGGGTAGGGGGCTGGCCAGTCTCTGGCCCCTACTGCCACCCAGGGGATCCCAAGCTCCTCCCCGCTCTATTCCTATTGGCCTCGGGCGCCCCCGCCCCTAGCCGCCGGCTGCGGCTCAGGGGCCCTTAGGCTACTACGGGATAAATAGCCCCGGGAGCCTGGCTTGAAGTTAGGGGTCGGAAAGTCCCAGGGCGCTGCCGCCGCTCTCCTCGCCGTCCGTCGGTCAGGCGGGACAGGATAGGGCAGGGTGGGGGGCAGCTGGGTGTACATTCAGACCCTCAGTACTTTGCTATCGCACTGCCGGTGTTCCGGAGCCGCAGAAAGTTTCTGGCAACCCCTGCCGCCGGGATTGGGCAAAGCCAGGACTGCGCCGCCCCCCGCCGGGATATGGAGCTGCTTTCGCCGCCGATCCGCGACGTAGACTTGACGGGCCCCGACGGCTCTCTGTGCAACTTTGCAACAGCGGACGACTTCTATGATGACCCGTGTTTCGACTCCCCGGACCTGCGATTCTTCGAGGACCTGGATCCGCGCCTCGTGCACGTGGGCGCGCTCCTGAAGCCCGAGGAACACTCGCACTTCCCTGCGGCCGCGCACCCGGTGCCGGGCGCGCGCGAGGATGAGCATGTGCGCGCGCCCAGCGGGCACCACCAGGCGGGCCGCTGTCTACTGTGGGCCTGCAAGGCGTGCAAACGCAAGACCACTAACGCGGACCGCCGCAAGGCCGCTACCATGCGCGAGCGGCGCCGCCTGAGCAAAGTCAACGAGGCCTTCGAGACGCTCAAGCGCTGCACGTCTAGCAACCCAAACCAGCGGCTGCCCAAGGTGGAGATCCTGCGCAACGCCATCCGCTACATCGAAGGTCTGCAGGCGCTGCTTCGCGACCAGGACGCCGCGCCCCCTGGTGCTGCCGCTGCCTTTTACGCGCCTGGCCCTTTGCCCCCAGGCCGCGGCGGCGAGCACTACAGCGGCGACTCGGACGCGTCCAGCCCGCGCTCCAATTGCTCCGACGGCATGGTAAGGCCAGGACGCTGGGCGAGAGAAGTGAGCGCAGCTCTTGGTATATCAGGAATGTGTTTCCGAGGGCGGGTAGAGGACCCTCTGGTGTGAGGGTTGGGCGGGGAACCTTCCCGGGAGTGGACCCCCGGTGCCCCAGGCAGCTGTCACTGGGGTGGCGTAGTGCTTTGTGGGGGGGCACGGGACGGATGCGATCCACCTGATTGGGGGCGCTATTAGAACACTGCTGGGCCGACACGAAGATCGTGTCGTTTTCTCCGCTTATCCCATGCAGATGTGTGCTCCTAGGTGACTGTCTGCCCTGTATTTGGTCCGGCATGCTGCAGACAGCTCCTGCCCACCCTTACTCCCCAACCCGGCCAGATCCGGGCCCAGAACTCTCGTGGCTGAGACTTAGGGAGTTGGAGAGGGGACGGCTGCAGGGAGTGATGCTCCAGCCCCGCGCGGTTCCCGGGCCTGACTCGGTAGCCCTTGCCGTTTGCAGATGGACTACAGCGGCCCCCCGAGCGGTGCCCGGCGGCGGAACTGCTACGAAGGCACCTACTACAGCGAGGCGCCCAACGGTGCGTATTCGCGCCTCCTTCCCACATTCCCTTTTGAGCTGCCCCGGCTTCTCTTTACCTAGGACCTCCTCGCTGGGAGATGGTACAGGGAATGAAATACTAAGCATGTACTTCCCTCCTTTTTCACCCTGAAATTTCGCGGGATCCTCCCGAATCTGGCCCGTCCTCAGTTTCCTGTCTGCCCCAAAGCACTGAGCCCAGAGGTGGGAGACTTGTCTGCGGCTCCACCTCTGCATACTAATCTACCCCTCCCCGCGCAGAACCCCGGCCCGGGAAGAGTGCTGCGGTGTCGAGCCTCGACTGCCTGTCCAGCATCGTGGAGCGCATCTCCACCGAGAGCCCCGCCGCGCCCGCTCTTCTGCTGGCCGACGCGCCGCCGGCGTCGTCTCCAGGCCCGCAAGAGGCGGCCGCCGGGAGCGAGGTCGAGCGCGGCAGCCCCACCCCTTCCCCCGACACCGCCCCTCAGTGCCCAGCGGGCGCGAACCCCAACCCGATCTACCAGGTGCTCTGAGGGGTTGGGCGGCCACTTCGGGGGGTGCCGCTGCCCTCTGGCCCGAGGGATGGTGCCCTTAGGGTCCCTCGCGCCCAAAGGATTGAGCTTAAATGCCAACTCCCCTCCCGACAGCGCTTTAGAAGCGACCCCTCCGGAGGTATGAGAGGCGGGGGAACTGATGTGTGTTTCCGCACCCCAGGGCAAGGACATGGTCCTTTTTTTGCCACGCAGCACCCTTCCCTGAGACCCGCTGCGATGGCCGTTTGATGTTACTCAGTGGGCCAGAGCTGACCTATGAGGGCCCGGGTCCTTCCTCTTCCTCGCCCCCTCCCCCATGGGGGGTGGGACCCACGCAGACCTAAGCCCCGCCCCCGGACACCCGGATGCTTAAAGGAGCGTAGCCTCTCTTTTCGGGAGCCCTCGGGACGTCGGCTCTTTCCCGCCGCTCCCTTGCCAAGTGTAACAGCTGTAAAGGTAACCGCTCCCACCCCCTCCCCCGGTTCAGGACCACTTTTTGTAATACTTTTGTAATCTATTCCTGTAAATAAGAGTTGCTTTGCCAGAGCAGGAGCCCCCAGGGCTGTATTTATCTCTGAGGCATGGTGTGCGGTGCGACAGGGACTTTGTATGTTTATACGGCAGGCGGGCGAGCCGCGGGCGCTCGCTCAGGTGTTCGAAATAAAGACGCTAATTTATACCGCGGTGCCTCCAGCTTTCGCTAGGGTTGGGGGCAGGATTTTGAAGGGGGCAGGATTTTGAAGGGGGGCGAAATCCGCAAACTGGGCCACCTGTACCGCAGCGACCCCTGTAGGCCGCAGACGGATTGCAAGGAGGAAGTTGGGGGAGGGAGGGGTGCGTATGTTTCCGTTATGTGAGGAGGTTCTTCTGACCGTGACGTACATCACCACACACAGGTCATCTCGTTGTCAGGATGGATGTTAGAACGATCTGAGTAGTTAATAAAAGATCCATGCCTGTCCCACCACCCAGAGATTCTGATGTAAAGTATCTGCCGCAGATATCCCCGGCCAGGAATTAGTATTTTTCAAAAGTTCCCCAGGTGATTCTGAAGTGCGTACACGGTTGAGCATCATGCCCCTCCACGCACACAGAGTGAAGCCAGGTATGGTGTCCAGAAGGATCACTGGAAAGTCATGTCCCCCAGATGTGACTCGGAAGCCTCATGGGTAGAGGATGTGATAAGGTGCTCACAACATTATGAGGAAAAGCTGAATGAGTGTGAAGCAGCACTGTAAGCTGTAGGGTACTTCCAGGCTCTCAGTGATAGGTGTAATCACAAGGGGATGCACAGAAGGCCAGACAGGCACAGACGCGACCACTCTAAGAAAGCCAGCACTTAGAGTATCCGGGCATTGCCAGATCTCATAAGAAGACAGGAGCCCAGAGCCTGCAAGGAGAGGGGCACGTGCAAACCTGCATCATCACAGATGGCATCAGTGCTCTTATCAAGCGATAAACACTCTGAGGGGAGAGGAGGGGCCATTGATTTAGCCAGGGGGCTGGGGAAGACTTCCTGGAAGAGGCGCCATTTGAACTGTGTCTTGAGAAACAAAAGAAGACAACACATCCACAATGCCCATAGATCCCCCCCCAACACACACACACACAAAACAAAAGAAGACAACACATCCACAATGCCCATAGATCCCCCCCCAACACACACACACACAAAACAAAAGAAGACAACACATCCACAATGCCCATAGATCCCCCTCAACACACACACACAGAGGTACCTCTGAGAGGGTACCCCTGGATGGACGTCCTGGCAAAAGTTCTGCCCAGCTCCACCCCCTAATTCACATACACTTGTCACTAGGACCTCAATTCCCCTTACATCCCACTCCTACAGATCGTTTTTTTCCTGAAAACCCTACAGGCCCACTTTCAAGGGCTCTTCTTACCAAGGAGGGGCGGGTGTGGAGAGGGCCTGGGGAATGCAAGCAAGACATAATGGCAGAAGGCAGAGCAGAGGATCTGCTCTCTGCTCTGGGAGAGCCTTTGCTCTCCCCAATGCAGGGCCCCTGGGGAGCCACCCAGGGCTGCTCTGTTACTAATGATCCTCTGCTTTTCATCTGGCTGCTTCCCCAGATGTGCCTTGGGGTTCTTTACACTCCTTTGAGACCGTTTGGGGCTCATTCATGAATTCATTCATTCAACAGATGCCAGGTCCCATGCTGGGTGAAAACAGAGACCGGTGGACAGAGTTCCTGACCTTGGGAAGCACCCAGACATTTGGGGAGACTGGATCTTTTAGCAGCTGGTTACATCACGATGAATTAAGTGCTATAATGGGGATGTATGTGGCAGAGGAACGCAGTGGGAACAGAAGGTATAGACAGCAAGCAGCCCCTAATAAGAGTCTTGAAGGAATAGGTAAGGAAAGAGGCGCCAAATAGGGATGCTGCAAGCTGAGGAAATAGCAAAAGGGCAAAGACCCAGAGGTGACAGAAAGCAAACTGTGCCTTCATGGGACCAGCAGTGCTCACAGGGAGGGGCCAGAGGTGAGATGGGGCAAAGGGCCACATTGGACCTTATTTGGGCTTTATCCCAAAGGCAATAGGGAGCCATAGAGGAATCTAACCGAGGAAAGGATACGAACATATCTGTATTTTAGAAAGGCCAGTCTGGACTGGCAGAATGGATAGGAGGGAACAAGACTTGAGACAGGAAGACTTGTCAGGAGGCCACCAGGGCTGCTCAGAGAAGACATGACATGGCCTGAACTGGGGTTGTGACTGGGGATGGGAGAGAAAGCACAGGAGTAGAGACAGTTGTGCCAGATAAAGTGTAGGCGTTGACAGTTCAATGGAGAACCTTGAGGGCACAGTCCCTACCCTCATACAGCTTAAAATCCACTGGCAAAATTCTTTGCCATTAGACAAAGAATCAAATGAATAAATACGTTTGTAGATGTTATACATGATGAGAAACTCCATAAGGAAAAGTAAAGGGCGCAGTGAGAGATGATAATGAGGTATGAGACGGTAATCAGGCAAAGGGAGGAGGAAGCACAGCTTCTGTGCTGAGGGAACCAACCACATATAAGAAGAAGGCCCCAGCAGCCT
Source organism: Globicephala melas (assembly GCF_963455315.2). NCBI lineage: Eukaryota > Metazoa > Chordata > Mammalia > Artiodactyla > Delphinidae > Globicephala > Globicephala melas. The sequence goes on along the minus strand of NC_083321.1, from coordinate 38,019,761 downwards.
ATAGGGTTACTATAGCCTATAGGGAGCTAGTGTGCATTAGAAAAAGGTGTCCCTTCTTTCCCAAGGACACTGCTCTGCACCAGGGTTCATGGCTAGGCAAACAGAGAGCAGGCTGGACTTCAGCCTCCACCCACCTCCTTGGCCAGGTGTGCTTTTTCAGTGAACAACCTACAGAACTGTTCACAGAGTCTTGTGCATGGAGGCCCTAAGGAAGGGAGAGAAAAGGAGGGGCCAAGGGTGACTTCAGGCTCTGGTTTGCTTCACAGTGGACGATGGTGCTGTTATAAAGATGGAGACCTCTGGAGAAGAAGAGGTCATGGGGACAGACTCAGTGCAGGGCAGAAACCCAATTTAAAAAGGTTAAACCCCACAGGGGGTATGTTGGAAGGACGCAGGGCAGTTCGCATAAGGGAGCAGCGCTGCAAGCACCACAGCACCCGTGGGCCTCGAGAGCCGGGATTGGAGCCCCTCTTGCTGTTCGACACATCCCCCTTCTTGCCTCTGCTTGCCTTCCCTCCCTCCTAGTCCATATTGGTTTTTTCCAGCAACTCAGGGGATTACCTAGATCTCACTGCTTAACTCCATTTAGAAAATTTCCAGGGAAGAGCTCTAACTGGACCAGCTTAGATCATGAGGCAGGATTTGAACCCGGGCAGTGAGGCTCCAGAGACTGCACTCTCAGCTGCCCGGCCCTGTAGCTTCTGCAGAGGAAGGAAGGAGAGAGCATCAGGAGGGAGGGGAGCAGCTAGAGCTTGGACTACCCCATGGATGATGGGATTTGAGGTCCCCTCCTGGCCTGGGAAGGGGGGAGGATGTCTAGCTGAACCCCATTTGCAGTGTAGATGAAACATCCCTGCTCTTGGGGCCATTTTCACCTGGGCTGGATCTGAGGAGACACCGGGCCACGCTCTCCATAGAGACATATGCATGTCTGTACACACACGTGCTCATACAAGAGCACACATGTCCCCAGAGCATACCCCCAGAGGCTGGTGTACCTTGATGCCAAGGAAGTTTAAGCTTCAAGTCCTTGTCCCTTGCATGAGCTTCTTCTAAGGCACTGGGAAAAGCCCTAGAGATATGTTCACACGGTCTAGTTTCTTTTCAAATTTTCTAAAGTAAAATATTTTAGCCAACTGGTTATGACCATTGTCTCTGTTCTGACCTCTCCCCCGTGTTGGGTGGCATTTACGGGCATGTTGGGGTCCCCTCGAAAGGTATTCATCTTGTTTGGGTTTAGTGGAATATATTTTAAATCAATGAAATATAAAACAGAAGTAATGACAATGAACAGTGAAATAAATTACAATGATTCTGACATTGAGAAGACAATTGTACCCCCAACATCTATTTAGATCATGCCAAAAAGCAGTTTATTAAAAGAAAGTGATAACTTCTTAAAGGAATTATTGAAAAGCCTCTTGCATTGTTTGATAATCTAATGAACAAAGAAGAGTGAATTATATGAACATATTGGAAAGCGATTTAAATTTTTTGCTGGTCTAACACAAAATACTGACATCAACAAAGACAGAATAAAATTCACAATATGCCACTATAATGAGACCTTAGCATCAACAGACTTTTTAAATGAACCCTGCCAATTTAAAAGCATTTAAGTTTAGTCACCGCACAGGAAAACTCAATATACCTTGAACTCTTACAGTCCACAGATGAAAGAAACTTGATGGAGTTTCTGCCAAATTTGACAATCCTAAAAGTGTACATTTTAGGCACAATTTCCAATAGACATCTCCAATAGAGTGGTGAGCCTGAAAGAAAATCCCCTAAATTATTAGTGATATCAAACAAGTTTTGACCAACCACGTTGGAAGGAGAGACTGAACTATCTGAATTAGCTCTCAATTCTCTGTATAGAGAATGATATTCTAGAATCACATTGAAGCGGCACTTAAAGAATATACAGCCTGATGCAAGTGGAAAGGAGTAGGCAAGACTGAAAAAGCCAAGAAAAAAGAGCAAGCTGCAATAATGCATACTATCAAGGCAGAAGGTATGAAGAGGAAGAGAAAGACAAACATGGTGATGGTGCTAATGATGGGAAAAACAATTTGGTTCTAGCTCAGTTTTTTCTCATCTATAAAACACTTAAATCCCCTGCACCCAACTCACTAGTACTAAGGGGAAAAAAATGGGAGGCTGTCTAATAGTCATTTTTATACAGTACAGGGTCATTTTTGTGTAGTTAACTTTTTAATTTTTTTTAGACAACATTTAACAGTGAGTTTTAATTCATATAGAACTTTCCCAGTAACAGGGGGCAGTAAGTCCCAGATGATGTCAATGGCCACATAATTCCTGGGATCTAGGCCTGGCTGTGCCCCTAACCAATTCTGAGACCTTGGGAATGTGATTTAACCCTTTTGGACTTGGGCTCTCTCTCTGTGTAATGAAGTAGTGAATTTAAAAGGTATGTCCCGGGGGCTTCCCTGGTGGTGCAGTGGTTGAGTCCGCCTGCCGATGCAGGGGACACGGGTTCGTGCCCCGGTCCGGGAGGATCCCACATGCTGCGGAGCGGCTGGGCCCGTGAGCCATGGCCGCTGAGCCTGCGTGTCCAGAGCCTGTGCTCCGCAATGGGAGAGGCCACAGCAGTGAGAGGCCCGCGTACTGCAAAACAAACAAACAAACAAACAAACAAAAAAAGGTATGTCCCAGTTCTGAAATTCTTTAGTAACTCAAAGCATTTCAAAGAAAAAGCTAACAAAATAGGTCTTTTACAGATAAGGGAGCTGGAACCATGACAGATTTTTCTTAGCATAAGCAAATTATTTATAGCCCTCTGGTTTACTGATCCTTCTTTAACTTTTCCCAATTAAAAAAAAATTGAGATATAATTTACATACCATAAAACTCACACTTTTAAAGTGTCCAATTCGGTGGTTTGTATTATATTCACAACTTTGTGCAACCATCACCACTATCAAATTCCAGAACATTACTCCCCAAAGAAATCCGTACCCCTTAGCAGTCACTCCCCACTCTCTTTTCTCCCCCCAGCCCATGGCAACAACTCAGCTATTTTCTGTCCCTGTGGATTTGCCTCTTCTGGACATTTCATATGAATGGAATCGCACGCTATGTGGCCTTTGGTGTATGGCCTCCTTCACTTGGCATGTGTTCAAGGTTCATCCATGTGGTAGCATGTATCAGTACTTCATTCCTTATTATAGCTGAATAACATTCTACTGCATGGATACATTATATTGTGTTTATCCATTCATCAGGTGATAGATATTTGGCTTGTCTCCATTTTTTTAGCTCTTATGAATAATGCTGCTATGAACATTCATGTACAACTTTTCATGTAAATATATGGTTTTAATCCTCTTGAGTATATACCTAAAAGGGAAATTGTTGGGTATATCATAACTCTATGTTTAAATTTTTGAGGAACTGCCAAAGTCTTCCCCAAAGCAGCTGCACCATTTTGCATTCCCATCAGCAATGTATGAGGGTTCCAATTTCTTTGCATCCTCAACAGCACTGTTATTGTTTGTCTTTTTAATCTAGCAGTCCTAGTGGGTGTGAAGTGTATCTCATTGTGGTTTTAATTTGCATTTCCCTAAAGACTAATGATGTTAGCATCTTTTCATGTGCTTATTGGCCATTTGTACATCTTCTTTGGAGAAATTTCTATTCAAATCCTATGTCCACTTTAAAATGAGGTTATCTGTCTTTTTATTGTTGAGTTATGAGAGTTCTTTATATATTCTAGATACTAGACCCTTATCAGCTATATGGTCTGCAAATATTTTCTTCCATCCTATGGGTTGTCTTTTTACTTTCTTGATATTGTCCTTTAAAGCACAGAAGTCTTTTGTGGTTGCTGGAGTCCAATTTATCTATATTTTTCTTTTGCTGCTTGTGTTTTTGGCATCATATCTAAGAAACCATGACCTAATCCAAGGAAGCATTTTATAGTTTTAGTGCCTACATTTGGGTATTTGACCCAGTTTTAGTTGATTTTTCTATATGGTGTGAAGAAGGGATCCAGCTTCATTCTTTTGCATGTGGATATCCAGTTGTCCCAGCACTATTTGTTGAAAAGACTATTCTTTCCCTCATTGAATTGTCTTGGCACCCTTGGCAAAAACTAATTGACGTTAAAGGTATGGGTTTATTTCTGGACTCGATTCTATTCCATTGAGCTGTGTGTCTACCCTTATGCCAGTAGCACACAGGCTGTTTACTGTAGATTTGTAGTAAGTTTTGAATGGGGATGTGTGAGTCCTCCAGCTTTGTTCTTCTTCAAGATTGTTTTGGCTACTCTGGGTCCTGTGCATTTCATGAATGTACCTTTAAGTGGCCCTGTCCTGGTGGTATTTTCAGTAGCCACAAACCTGGCCTGATATAACATGGGAGCTGTAAAGTGGCATGGAAATGTAACGCAGGTTCATGTTGGTGCACAGAAAAAACAGCTATAGGGGAAGATGATGAGTGTTTCATTTTCAGTCATATTCGATACAGCTGTAACAAAATGAATGTTGTTCTGTTAACTGAACATCATTCTGTAATTGCAAAAAAAAGTTGCAACTGTTTTTGTCAGCATTATGAATGCTTCCAAATAAATATAACTTATTTAAAAGTATTATGTAGGTGTGTCAAGCAGTTAATAACAACATTAAGCTATTTTTTCTGGATTTTTAAACATTTTTAGTCAGCTTTCTAAAATTTACATTTGGTCCTGATTTCAAAGCCTAAATAAATATTCACTTTTGTACCCAACTTTCTGTTCTTTTTTTTTTTTAATGTGACCCCTCCCCCAAATGTCTAAACTTCAGGCCTCATAGAACCTGGACCCAGCCCTGCACACTGCCAACCAGGCTCACCTACAGGCTGACTCAGGCACGAGGGCCCACCAGGAGCACACACAGGAGACCGCACAAGGCTCCTATAAAGGAGTCGCAGAGGGAGGAAGACGCTTGGGGCAGCCACACATCTCCAGCTGCTTCCGGGAGAACTCAGCCGCCCCTACCTGGTCCTGCCAGGGACACTCGCAGTAGTGCCCACACCCACCTGTCTTTCTTACACACATGCATGCCTGACCATCCTTCTGCATCCCTCACCACAACCATCATCGTTCCCTGCTCCCCACCCAGCTCCTACAGCCAGCAGTGAGAGGCGAGGTGTTGAGGCCCATTTTCCCCAAAGTCAAGCCCAGGGAGGGCTGACACTCTGCCCCTGGGGCCACACTGCCACTCTGAGGGACCAATGCTGCTGGGAATGGCAGGAGCCCATGAGGGAGACATGGGGTAAAGGCTGGTCACAGAGGGTTTGGGGGTGGTGGGCAGTCTGAGGGAGGGGGGAAGAGGGAAGGAGAGGAAGTTAAATGAGAGACACTATCTCATTGAATCCTCACAAAATATTATTCCCTTTACGTAGATGAGGGAACAGAAGCTTACAGAGGGAAAGTGACGAGTTTACACAGCCAGTAAACAGCAAAATGAGATTTGTACCCAAATCTCTCAACCGGAGGACATTTTACTCCCCAAGGGACCTTTGGCAGTGTCCATAGACCTTTTGATTGTCACGAATGGGGAAGGGGTGCTACTGACATCTAGTGGGCAGAGGCCAGGGATGCGGCTAAACATCCTACAGTGCACAGGACAGCCCCACAACAAAGGATTCTCTGGTCCAAAATGTGCAGAGATTGACGAACTCTGCACTTGCCCGGAGTATTCTTTACCTTGGCCCCTTTCTAGACTTCCCCTGGCCTAAGAGATCTGGGATCCATTTGCCCAGGGGTCACAGGAAGGAACAAAAGGAACAACTGTACACCCCATTCCCAGCTTAGGTACCAGGGTCAGTGCTCAAGCTATAGATCTGACAGCCACAGTCACCAGTTTCCCGCTATGGCACTTCTAATTTCACCCTCCCTTGTCCATTGGAGAGAGGAGCTCTGATCTGTGGAAAAGATAGCCTGCCGCTTGCACTGTTTATCATCGCTCCAAAGCCGGCTCTGTGCCCCGGTTAGGTTAGTTTCCAGATGTGGCCACAAGATGGCACCCCAACCCACCAGGAATGTGAAGGTTCTGGGCCTGGGAGAGAGCATATGGCATGGGCCAACCTGGACCAAGGCCTGGGGCTTGGACTTAAGCCAGTTCCAGAGCCTAGCAGGACCAGATCTAAGGCCTGCAAATGCCAGGTGTGAGAACATAGGCCAAACTTGGCTTCAGGACTCCCTTCACCTTTTTCTTGTCTATACCCAGCCCCAGCTCGTCCTCCAGCCCCTCTCATCAGCCCCCTCCTCCAGCCTGAACAAGAGAAATTACAGAGCTGAAGTGTTACGATATAGGGCTTATGATTTTGCATATCCATCAATAAAGAAACTGACGTATAGAGAAATGGAATAACTTGCCCAAGGTCATAGGTTGTCAATGGTGGAGCTAGGATTTGAATACAGGTACCTCGGTTCCAGAGGTTTTGCTCTTGACCACTGAATAACACCACCCCACTGGTAGTTCCCTGCACCCTGCGCTGCTCCCCGCCCCTCAACAGCCAGTGATCCCAAAGAGCCTCTGGCACGGGGCCACAGCTTTCCTCTGCCAGGGAGGGGGCACATGGCTGTGAATAAGGGGGATTGCTCACAAGTGGAAAGGGGTGAGGTCCTCAGCTGGGCTGAGGGTCTGTGGTTAGTGGTTGCTGGTAAGAAGCTAAGGCTCAGTTCAGCGATTCTCCCTCCCTACCCCATTTCTTTGGGGCTTTTTCCCTTTTTTTTTCTATGTTGCCCTCTTGATTTTTCTAGGCTTTCTGCAAATGCCAGCCTTCTTACAGTGTGAAGGGGAAGTGAGAGAAGGGACTTTTGTGTCCCTGCTTAGGATAGAGAAGGGGGAGAGCCTTTGAGGCCTGGGGTGTCATCAAGGATGAAGGTGAGAATCCTAAAGTGGGACAGCGTGGAGCACCTCATGGGCAGCTACCCTCTCCCACCTGGAAGGCTCCTCTCTCTGAGCCTTCTCTGCTTGCCTCGTAGGGGGTTTTAGGTGCGATAGATACACTTGCACGCTCCCCCTCCCTCCAACCCTGGCCTGCCTCTTTTACTAGCCCTTCAGGGCCAGGCCTGACCAGGGCCCCTAATAACCCAGCTTTACCCCTTCTAGGAGCCCTCGGCCTCTCTCTGCCTCTCCCTCTGCTTCTCCCCACCATCTGGGGCATGCTTCAGTTCCCCGTTATGGCTCACCATGGGGTAGTGGCCTGAGTGGGCCCTGCACTGACTCCCCGAGAAACCCTGGGTAAGTCTCCCTTTGACTCAGCCTGGGTTAAGGGCTCCAGACTCCTATGGCCTCTGACACTAGGATGCTAGGATCCTAGCCTCTCTCCTGGCCTTTCTCAAATCATCCAGCCCTTAATGAGGAGCTAGTGTACGCTGGGCACTGTGGAGGAAGCAAGCAAGAAGGAGGCTTGGAGGACCTGATAGTCCTTTTTTACTGGGAAATAAAATAAGCTACAGTGAAGGTTAGGGAGCTGTACTCTGATCCATGTGGTCCTGCAGGAGAGGGAAGAGGTGGAACCCTGGTCCCCTATGGTTGGCAGAATCGCAGAGGGCTTCCTGGGGAGAAGAGGGACTAGACAACTGGCTGGAAGGAAGGGAAGGTTTGGCGAGGCCGCTGTCTTGTCTCTCCCCATCTTGATTTCTCCCAGGTGTGTGTGTGTGTGTGCGTGTGTGTGTGTGTGTGTGTGTGTGTGTGTGTGTGTGTGTGAGGGGACTCCATTTCTCTGTTTTATCACCTCCTTGGATTGGGGCAGAACTTTCTGAGAGAACTGTGTCCTGGGAATCTGAATTTGAGCCAAGCTGAGCTGCACTGGGTCTGGCTTCCTCATGGGTAGGGGACAGGGCTCACAATGGCCAGGGTGAGAGGGACACTGAAACGCACTCTCATCCCTGTATTACTCTGAAATAATTGTATTGAAGGAGAAGAAGCCCCCATTTATAAGAAGGACACAGATCAATCTCTGGAGTGAGGAGGTACCATCCTGGCCCCAGACTCCAGCTCTCTCTTTGCCTCTGCCCATCTCTGCCCCTGTTTCTGCCATAACTCTGCCTCTCTGTCTTTCCCCTTGTCCTTCTCCCACCCCTCATCTCTTGCTCTGCCCCTCGCCCCTCTCCAAACCTCTCCATTCCTCCAAACCTTTGCTCCAGCACACACAGATTTCGCTGGGCCAAGTGAGGAGAGAGATGTCTGCTGCACAGCTTCATCCCCAGGCCCACAACCAGGTCTGTGGGTCATTGTCGAGGGACAGCTGTCTGCGCAATTAGCAAGTGCCGACAGGTAAATAAGAGCCTCACGTCTTCTTAATTAAATAGCCCTTTGCCCAGGCAGCCTTGTGTTCGATTGGGCTGGGCTGGATCAATAAGTCTCTTTCCAAGTGCGGCCACACCTGGAGCTGGGCCTGACCTCCCCAGCCTTGCCCAGACCCACCTGCCCACTTCTCTGACTGCCCGGAGCCCCTGGAGGGCAGGGTCTCTTGTGCCCCTGTGCCTGGGACAGAGCCTGGAACAAGTAAGGAGTGAAGGAGTGATTGCTCGATTGAGTAAACTGAGGCACCGCCAGCAAACGTGGTCCAGGAAGCCTCGGAGGCCCAAACTGCAACTCCCACCCCAGGATCAACTGCGAAACCAGGAATCACAGCAGGGGTCTGCTCCTATCCAGCCCCCAGACACAGCATCAGCTTCCCATCCAGGGCAGCTGAAGCCCTACGGAGAAAGGGGGGCTGTCGACGTTCACGACCACTAGAGGCAGTTGCTTCTTCTGACCTCTAAGGACAGAATGCCCTTTCACAAGGGATCCTCACCTAAGGATCCTGGGCTAGTGTGGGAGGATCAGTGAGCTGGGATCAGGATGGCAGAGCGTGTGACACTCATGGGAGACTAGAGTCAGCCTGGAGTTAAGAAGGGCCCAGGGTCAGAAAAGCGTCGAAAGGGGTTAATAGGGGTCCAAGATTATTGGGTTTTTAGTAGAGGGCTTAGAGGACAACACAACCTAGTACAGGTGTGTGCTGTGTATAGGGGAGCGCGGGGTGTGTTATTTTGGAATCCATGCAAGAGGGTACCTATGGAAGCGTCATGGGGGCTCCAGGTTCCCTGCAAGGGTCGGTATTGAACAGCTGCTTGGAGCGGTCAATACTGGTGCGGGTCGAGGTTTCTCTGATAGCGGTCAGGGCCGTCTTGTTTCACTAGGGAATCAGACAGTCCCTAGTTTGGAAAGACAGGGGCGGGTACCGACGCCCTTCTCACCTCGGTCTGACCCTGGGGCGCGGGTTGAGACGTCTCCCGGAGCCCCCGCCCACTGAGTGGCGCTCCCCGGGGGCGGAGCGTCGGCGGGTCCCCCGGAGGCGCAGGATCGGTGCCGGGCTGGCGCCCCCAGCGCCGGGGTTGAGGGAGGCCGGGCTCCGCGCGGGGCTGGGAGGGGGGCGCGGAATCAGGGCTTTTTAGGACCCAGCGCGGCACCTCCCTCCGGGGGCGAGTGCGGCTGCGCGCGCCGTGTGCCAGTGTCCGGAGAGCGGCGGGCTGGACGCGGACCGCGCGAGCGAGCAAGCGAGCCAGCTAGCCGAGCAGCAGCCCCGGCAGCAGCGGCGTCGCGGCGGCGGCGGCCGCTCCGCGCCTCGCCTCCCCGGCCTCACCAGCCTTGCCTCGCCGCGCCCGGACCCGCCACCCCCGCCTCCCCGGTCCGACCGCCGCGGCCCCCTCGCCTCGGCCGGCACAGCCAACAGCCTGCCACAAGCAGGGCGCAGAGGCACCGGAGTCAGTGCCCGCCGGCCCCGCAGACGGAGCCCAGCCCGGAGAACCCTTTCCCGGCTCCGCGGAGCTCCGCAACAGTCCCGGAGCTGTCCCTTCAGCACCGCCGCCGGAGTCGAGTCGGAGCGCAGCCCAGCGGAGAGCCCCAGGTCCAGCCGGAGCGCACCGAGCGCAGCGCTCCGCAGCAGGAGCACGGAGCAGCAACCCTGGTGCCCCTGCCCAGGGGGCCCGCCATCTCCTCCGAGAGGCGGGGAGAAGGAGCGAGGAGGGCGGGCGGGCGGGCGCGCCCGCCGCCGGTGGGGAGCAGGCAGCCAGGCAAGGAGAGGGAGGGGGCCGGAGTCCGCCCTGCGCAGCCGGTCCACGCAGGGAGGAAGGCAGCGGGCATCCATCTCCCCCACGCCGAGAGCGTGCTGCGGCGACCACCTCACAGCAGAGCGCGAATTTCCAGATTCCTTCTCCTCCCCTCCCCTCCCCCTTCCAGGGGCTGGTCTTTGACCGGCCCTGGAAGCAGCTGACCTTCCCCCCAAAAGCTTTGTGTCGATTTCTCCATTTTCCCGCTGAGATGGGGACGGGAGCCCGGCCCCCCCACCCTCTTTTCCCTCCTCCTGGGGCTCGCCGCTGAGCGCCGCCGTCCCCTTCCTCCCTTCCTCCTCCCTCTCTCCCTCCCTTCTTTCCTCCTCTGCCTCCTCCGCAGCCGGACCAGCTCCCTCCCACATCTGGCGCCTAGAGACCCTGGGGATCCCGCGCACACGCCCTTGGACCAGCACCCGACAGAAAGCGCCCTGAGGGGCTTGAGTCGCTCTGGGGGTAGCCAGAGCCGAGGTCCTCTGTCTCCCCGACGGCTGGGGGGAGGGGGGAGGAGGTCGCGCGCCCCCCTCCCCGGCGCCAACTCCCCCTGGCGGCCGCTCCCATGGGTGTCGCTGGGCCGCGCCATGCCTAAGGAGGCGCCGCGATGGGCCAAGGGGACGAAAGCGAGCGCATCGTGATCAACGTGGGCGGCACGCGCCACCAGACGTACCGCTCGACGCTGCGCACGCTGCCCGGCACGCGGCTCGCCTGGCTGGCAGAGCCCGACGCCCACAGCCACTTCGATTATGACCCGCGCGCCGACGAGTTCTTTTTCGACCGCCACCCGGGCGTCTTCGCGCACATCCTGAACTACTACCGCACTGGCAAACTGCACTGCCCTGCCGACGTGTGCGGGCCACTCTACGAGGAGGAGCTGGCCTTCTGGGGCATCGACGAGACCGACGTGGAGCCCTGCTGCTGGATGACGTACCGCCAGCACCGCGACGCCGAGGAGGCGCTGGACAGCTTCGGCGGCGCGCCCCTGGACAACAGCGCCGACGACGCGGACGCCGACGGCCCCGGCGACTCAGGCGACGGCGAGGACGAGTTGGAGATGACCAAGCGCCTGGCACTCAGCGACTCCCCGGACGGCCGGCCCGGCGGCTTCTGGCGCCGCTGGCAGCCGCGCATCTGGGCGCTCTTCGAGGACCCCTACTCATCCCGCTACGCGCGGGTAAGTGACAACTTACCCATCTGAAGAGCGGGGCGGGGAAGTCAAGGTCCTCTGCCTCCCGAGGGCAGGGGTGGATTCGAAAACTGGTGCCTAGGGAGTCAGAAGTGAAAGGGGGGTGTTTGTGCGTGCGTGTAAGCGACAGAGTGACTCTCCTGAAGGGTGACTAGCTTTGTACATATGTAAAGTCTGTGTCTGTATTACAAATTTAATGTGTATGGGTGAGTATGAATGGGTGTGTTTGTGTGTATGAGTAGATTGTGTGTGTATATTTATGTAAGTGTGGTGGTGTATATTTGGGTGGGTAAGGTATGTAGTGGGAATGAGTGAGCATGTGTGTATGTTTGAGTGTGCAGGAGTGCCTGTGTGTGCATATTTGCGTCTCTGCAGGTGTACAGGGTGAAAGTGTGAACTGTCCTTTAGATGTTGGTGTGGGGAGGGAAGCTACAGCCCTTCTTCTCTCCCAGCTAAGGGCCACCTGGACCCAGCCAGGGCCCACAGAAGAGGGCTTGAGACCTGGTCTGCTGCCTGAGAGAGACCACCCCTCCCCAGGGAGCAGCTTCAGGCCATGGGGAGATGGCCAAGGGGGAATGTTTATGGATAATTAATTGGTAGCTAGTTGGGGAGGGGGCTGTGATCCCTCTGAGACCTGCTCCTGGGAACAGAGCCTGTCCTTCTGCCTTGTCAAAAGGAGAGGGTGCTTGAGGGGGCCACTGGGCTTCTGCCTATGCTTCCTCTCGGACCTGCCGGGGCAGAGAAGGGGTCTACGGGGGGATCTGCGAGGACAAGTTTTGTGAGAGGTGGGTGTGTCTTCATCAGCCACTCCCCTTTAGTGACAGCAGCTTGTTGCCAGGGAGAAAGGGCACCCTGCTGCCGACCTTGGCCCCTCAGATGGCCTCTCTGACCACTTTCCTCAACTATAAAATGGGAGAGGGGGTCTGGTAAATTCTAAGCGTCCTTGCTGCTTTAATTGAGCCCCAAAGGGAGACACCAGCCATCTACGCTGGAAGCCATCTACGCTGGAAGACACGTCTTGCTTTTGCTGGGCTCTGTTCTCAGAGGCCTGAACCAAGGCTGTGGCATGAGGGGAGGGGTCAGAGTTGGGATTTAAAGCAGAGCCTCTCCCCCATGTGTGAGCTACCCACCAACCCCCTACCAGTCCAAACACTGCCTCTGCTGCCCCACTCTCCTCCACTGCTCCACATCCCATGCCTCCTGCCCCCTGGAGCCCAGGGATGGAGGTTCGGGCAGGGGAGGGGGCAGGAGTGTCTGCCCAGCTGACTCCAGTGGGCAAAGGGGACTGGAGGGTGGGCACTGAAGTGTCCATGGCAGAGAAAGGCTGTGTGTAGGCACAGGCCTGGTGGATGTGTTACTGAGATAAAACACTCAATGTTTTAGCATCTGAGGGAGGGGGCAGCAGGTCTTATATATTAAACCTTAGCTCAGATGTGCATGTGTGTGTGTTTGGGGGAGCACAGTAATAGGGAGAGAGTTAGCCCCCCTGTTTTGAGGACCCTGCCCAAGGTCACCTGGGGAGTTAGAGGCCAAGCAGGATTGGAACCCAAATCTCCTGGGACCCCATCCTCCACCGCGCTGGCCCCCAGCTCCCTGCCATCTCCAGAGTGGACTGAGACGCTCGGGGGTCTCCCCTCCCCTCCCCTCTCCTGACAGAGGCCACCAGAGCCAGGGGATTATGTAACTGGAGGCTATGGCTGAGCTGTGGGGAGGGGCAGGAGGAAGGGGACTGGGAGGTTGAACTGGCACATGTGGGGCGGGGGGGCATGCGGGGCAGAGGCCTGGGTTAGAGCAGCTGCCCATTCAGCCTGCATTTGACCTCGGACAGCATCTCACCGTGACCATCACCCCTTTGGCCCCAGAAGCAGAGTAGGCCCAACTTCCATAGGGTCCTCTCAGCTTTCGGGCTCCCCAGCAAGAGGCTGGGTCCCCCCACCCCTCTCCTTGGGCTCAGCTTTAGGGCTCTGGCCTGTGCCCCTGAGTTTCAGGATAGGCAGGGGTCACGTGGGGCACGTTCCAGCCCTCTGCCCTGTCCATCTCCTCCCACTGGCCGTTCCTCTGCTTTGGGGTGGCCGTCACCCCATGCAGATAAATGGGTTGGATAAATGGGGCCTTGTTGAGGTACAAAACCTTACGGAAAAGTCCTGGCTCTCTCCAGTGTCCACTGAAGAGCAGATTCTGAGGGAGAAGCTGGGCAGTAGGTTGGGGGGTGGAGGTGGGTTGGAAAGTGTCATCCCACAGCCTATCTGTGCCACCTTCCTTCCCCCGTAGGCACACAGGGCTGTTCTAGCTCCCTTGGGTGACAGATGAGGACACTGGGGCCTGCCCAAGGGCACGCAGGAACTGAGGGCAGAGCCTGGATTAGAACCCAGGCTTCCCGCTGCACGCCCGGCTGGCCTAGCTGCATTGCGCTGCCTCTCTGCAGCGCATCTGCGCAGAGCCCAGCCGGCTGCCCGCCCGCCCTGCCCCCTCCATCGCTGCTCCGCCACTGCTGTCACCTTTGTTTACCCCTCCCCACGCGGGCCCCAAGCCGCCTCAGATTCGTGGGTGGGGATTTTAATGTTTATTCTGGATTCGAGACCAGAATCCTGTGTGTGACACTGTAGATGTGCATGAAAGAAAAGCTGTATGTGTGAGAATCTGTGTAAGAGAGATTCTGTGTGGGTGTGAGAGGTTCTTCATGCATGTGAGAAAGACCATATGAGTGAGACTCTGGGAGTGTGTGTGTGTGTTTGTGTGTGTGTGTTGAGACTATGTGAGAGAGATTCTGTGAGTCTCTGTATCAGAGAAATTCTGTGTGAATGTGAGGGAGACAGATTCTGTGTGTTTTGAGAGATGGACTTCGTGTGTGAGAATGAGACTGCGTGGGAGAGAGTGCGTATATGAGAGAGAGAGACTGTATGTGTAAGAGAGATGCTGTGTGTGTGTTTGTGTGAGAGGGAGAGAGGGAGATTCTTGGGGTGTGTAAGAGACTTGAGGTGAGTGTATTTCTGTGTGTGGCAGGCGTGACACTGTGAGGCCTTGCATGTGAGGCTGTGTGCACGAGCCCATCTGTGTGTGAGGCTGTGTGGGGTGAGGGCCCAATGTGTGACAGGGACCGTGTGTAGTGAGGGGTGTGTGAGATGGAAGCTGTGTGTGAGAACCTGGTGTCAGTGTGGCTGTGTGTGCTCGTATGTGAGAAGGCCCTGCATCGTCTGGGTGTGTGTGCCTTGAGGAAGACGAAACTCCAGACCAGCCTCCTGCCTGCTGCCTCCATCTCCTGGGACTCCTGAGCTGCCTTAGGGAGCGGTTTTGCACCCCATTCCCCATCCTCAGTGGAAATACTGCTCTAGCTCAGGTCAGTTGTTGGTGCACAGGCCAGGCAGTGAGGCCACCCCTCTGCAGGCCTTAGCGGTGGCCCTGGGAGATAGGGGCTACTTGGCTGGGGTGGAAGGTCCCATCTGAGCACTTCGGGAGTGACTGTACTAGCTGGAGCCGCGGGTTCCCTGGCCCCTCTCTCCTCGGGTTTCCTGGGCCCCCAGCCCAAGGGGGTAAGGGGTGAGGAGGTGAGCCGGGACAGGATAGCCCAGCTTGTCTTCTGGGGTGAGGGGTGCTGTCCCAGACGCAGAAGCAAAGGATGATGATGACGCTTTGCGGTAAGGGCTTGAAGGGGCTTCCTGGGACTATGCGAGGGAGAACTACCCCCAGGGGAGGTAACACTGGGACCAGCTTTGAGGGGCAAGTAGGAATTAGCCAGGCGAGGGCAGGGAACGGCAGTGCTAGCACGCAGAGCTGTGGAGATATGGGAGCAGGCAGGGCTGTGCTGGGGCAGCCCTGGCTTGAAACCTGCCCTCCTGTCTTCCCCGGGGACCAGCACGGGTCTGAGGCTCTTGGCTTTTAGCTATGATTTTCATGTTGTCATCAGGAACATTGTTGTGTCAGGTCACACACCACCAATGGCAGTCCCTGCGCTGCAGGCCAGAGAGTATCTTGTGTGTGTGTGTGTGTGTGTGTGTTGATATCTGTCCCCCAAAGTCCCTTGACTTTCTAATGACAAAGAAGAGGCAATGGCCGCACGCTTGGGAAGCCCCTCCTCCACTACCCCATTGCTCAGCTCTCCTCTGATGCCAGGTCTGCGTCTCTCTGCCTTGTCCTCACCTTTTTGGGACCTGATGTAGTCCTCTCCCTCCTCAAATCCCTGGGAAGGAATCTCACCCGGAAGCTGGGATGCAGAGCCCAGCCAGAGACTTCTGGTTGTCCCTTGGGTCCCATGTGACACCGGGCTCTTGGCCTGGCTTGGCGTACAGAGGGAATGGGGACAGAGAAGCTATCAGGAACTTCCTAAGCATCTTGCCCCCCACCTCAGAGCCCACTCCCCCAGGTCAGGGCCCCACTTTGAGTCATGGTAACATGTGAAGGAGACCCATGAGCAGTGGAGAAGGGCTGGGTGTGTTCCCCTCCTGCCACCCCAAGTGCTCCCCACCACAGTGTGTCCCCCATTCAGTGTTTTTCTCCTTCCCACGATGCTTTCACAGGTGTCCTCGTGTCTTTGAATGGTACTCCAGCCCCCCACCAGCTCCCCTCCCAGTAATGAAAATCACAGACCAAGTGTCTTCTAGTCAGAATCTTTCAGCCTCTTCGCCTCTAAAATGGGCATAATGATAGAATGTGTTCCGGAGGGTTGATGGCAAGAGTAACTGAGTTATCTGCATCTTGGCGCAGCGCCCCAAGCCGCAGGGCCTGACATGCAGTAAGAGGTCAATAAACGTTGGCTGCTGTTATTACTCCTTTTGGTTGGATTATCCTTTTACTTCATGACTCTCTCTAGACTCCAGCCTTTGCCCTCTGTCTCCATGTCCACTGTCCTGGTTCCAGCCACCACTGTGTTCCTCAGGCCCATCTCTCCTGCAGCTTCCTGACTGCTCTCCCAGCTCCAGCCCCTGGCCCTTCCATTTCATCCTCTTCTTGGCAACCACAGAGGGCTCTTCAATTCACAGATCTGTCAGCTCACCTCCTTGCCTGCTTAAAACCCTTTGGTGCTTCCCCGGCCCATAATGTAGCCCTCAGGCCCTGCCTGCCTCTCTAGGCTCCTCTGGCCTGGCTCTCTCCATCACTCTCTGAGCTCCAGTCATCCTGGCCTCATTTCAGTTTCTTGCACATGCCGGGTCTCCCAGCCTCAGGGCCTTTGCATAGGCTGTGCCCTCTGGAGCACTCTTTCCTTCTGGCTTGCCCCTCTTTATCCTTGGCATCCCACCTCAAACATCAGTTCCCTGGCAATGGCTTCCTGGACCCCACAGGTTGGGTCCAGAACCAGAGTCCTTCCCTTCGGAGAAGTGATCTAGTTTGTAATAAAATGTTCATTAGCAGCCTTGCTTGATTCCAGTTTGTCTCCCACTCCGGAGTCTAAGCTTCTTACATACTCAGTATAATAGGAGGTATTATTAGGACACATGAGGAGGTTGAAGCCCATCCACCTCAACTGGATGAGGAGTGCTTTATCCAAGGTCACATGTGAACACGCTACTTGGGGACTGGTTCAGAAACCCACGTCCCTAACTCCTGGCTCCGTGGCTGGGAACCCCATCCACCTTATGACACCTCAGGGAGTGTCTGGAGTCTGGTTCTCTGGGGGCAGGAATCTGTGCTCCCTAACTCTGGGCGTTCTGACTCTGCCAGAGCTTTGGAGGAGATTGGCTTGATCCTCCCAGAGAGGGAGGCGTGTTTCCTCAGAGGTGGGGGAGGGGGGCTGGTGGGGGCTCTTTCCAGGGCCCACTGCCTGGACCAGGGATCTCGGGGCCTCCCAGGGCGGCTGAATATAGTTATATGGCTATTCTGAGCAGTCTCATGACCAGTGCATTTGCTCTGGACCAAAAGGTCAAGCCGCTGTCTCCCATCAGCCCCCGGGCCAGCCTGGCCACACCCCTGGCCTGAGCGTCCCATCCCTGGGTGCAGGCTCCAGGGAAAGGGGGGCCTGAGAGGCTCCAGGGACAGTTAGATGCCTGATCCTCGTTCAGGGGAACCACTTGTGTGGGAGGGACCACCTTTCACATGCAAGGGACTGTTGGGTACTCCCAGGCCACCTCTAGCCACTGCCCTCATCTGGTGGAGGAGGAAGAGGCTCAGAGCGGGGAAGACACTTGCCTAAGACCACACAGCCCATCAGCGAGGCTTGAACTCACACCCCAAGCCTCTTGGCCCAGGACCTGGCCGTTTGCATTTCTTTGGGCTCTCAGTTTTAAAAGAATATCAAATCCTACCTGGGCACACTGTTCTCCTTACTTACACCTCCGATTTCCTCCCTTGAGTGAGGGAGAATCTGCAGTTACCTGCCCTCCCACCTCCCTTCCCCACTCCCCTCCCAGGGCCCAGTACAGCTGGTCAAGACCTCCCTCAGCCATTCAACCCAGACTTGGTCCAAATCCTGTTATCATCCCCCAAGCAGGATTTTCCAGAAGCCCCTTCCTTTCTTGAGTCACAGTACTAATGGCCGCTGTTTACTGAAGCACTTACTACATGTCAGACAGCCTTAAGGGTTTGACGTGCATGTTCTCATCTAATTCTCATCCAAACTCCCATGGAACTGTACCATTATTATCATACCAATGCCACAGATGAGGCTGCTGAGGCTCAGAGAGGTTAAGTAATGTTTCCAAGGTCACTTAGCTCACGAGTGGTGGAGCGGCATTCAGCTGTGGGTCTGCCTGACCCTGGAGCTCTGTCCATAACCACTGGTCAGTACTGCCTCCTGTCACTGTTGCAGGGATGCTGGGGTGTGTGGCTTACTGTGGCTCCGACTCGACTTTCCTTCTGGGTCCCGTCCTCCCTCACCAAACACTCTTTCCCAAAAACCTGTCTGGGAATCCTGCTCAGAGAGTTCTAGCCCCTGAACCATGGCAGGTGAGGGTCCAGCCTGGTGGGGTAAGAGGGTGCTCTGGGAGCCCCCAAGAAGAGGGTTTTCGGAAGGGGCCTCTACTGCCCCCAACAGCCGTGCAGGCAAACAGCAGGGGGCTTGGGAGGCTCAGAAGTTAACAGGCAAGAGGTGACGTATGGTGAGCATGCTGGCTCCTCAGCTCGGCATTCAAGGCCTTCTGCTCTGGAAGCTGGACGTGCGTCCCGCTGCTCCCTTCTGCCAGGCTCCCCGCTGGCCTCCTCATCTTCAGCCCTCATTCCAGCCTCTAGCTTTTGGCTCATCCATTCCCTCTCTCAGCTGAACATGGAAGCCCATCCCCCGAGGTCCCTAAGGCTTAGCCTGGCTGCTCCTGCCCTCACTGACCTCCTCTGGGAGTGAGGGGTCTGGGTTGGACAGGAAGTCCCCAGGCTTGCATGATTCCAGCTGGAGGTCAGTGGGTCAGCTCTGGGGGCCTGTGGCTGGGGACAGGCAGGCCCTCAGGCTTAGCATCCACCCAGGGACATGGAGAGATGAGGCCACAGACAAGACCCCAGTCGTAGGTATCAGGCAACTACACCAGAGCAAGATCTGTACCCAGGCCATTAAGCCAACCAGGCTTCCGTAGGCAAGTTCCATCGCCCCTTCAGGCTGCAGTTTCTCTCCCTGTGAAAGACAGAGGACCTTCTAGATGACCACCAAGTCCCTTCTCCAGTCTGACACTCCAGGAGTTTAAGAATTCCAGGCTGCAGCTTCCCGGAGGCGCTGTGGGAGCCAGGTTAGGCCTTCCCTATTTCTCCTTCCACATCCTCTCCAGGGCACATGCGAGCTCTCCCGGTACCAAGCGGGCAGGAGCCCAGGGATGGGGGTCTCAGAAGCTTCCTCCGACGTTCGTTCAGGCCTGCTCTCATTCCTTCATTTAAGGCATAGGAAGCCCGTCCTGCCAGGGGTCGCCACGGACGCGGGGCCCCTGTGAGCCATCAGGCATGTAGACTCATCCAGCCCTCTCGTGGCACAGCCCCGGGGGTGCCACCTCTTTCCAGTGTGCTTGCTCAGGCCCAGGGGTGGCACCGGCCGCCCTCTTCTCCAGGCCCTTCTCTTGGCTGGCTGCCCTCCAGGAGCTGCAGAAAGGTGCACTCAGAGACGAGAGGCTATGCCAGGCAGTAGGGGCTGGAGCAGAGTGTGGGGTCCAGCTCCACTGGTGTAGGGGCGCTGCAGAGAGGGGGGCAGTGAGCTGTTGCTGTGCTGGATGGGCCGGGGCTGGGGTAGGGGTGTTTGCAATAGTTGCTATGGGGGCTGCAGGGGTGTTTGCTGGAGGACTCCCACCCATGGGTGACTCTCAGTTTACCTCGGATGCTTCAAAAGGTCAGGCTCCTGGGCTCTGTCCCTGGAGAATTTGACTGTTAGATCTGGGAGGAGGTGGTCAGGATGCTTACTCCACTCCCCGGAGAAGCTGCTACTCAGAGGGGGAGGCCCTGCCGTGGGGTCCGGGACGTGGGGGCTCTTGCTACTCAGTGTGGTCCTCTGACCAACAGCATCCCCGTCACCTGGGCACTTGTTAGAAATGAAGAGTTTCAGGCCCCGGGCCCCCACCCCCAGATCTACTGATTCAGAATCTGCATTTTAACAAGATCCCCAGATGAATCATACGCACATCAGATTCTGAGAAGTGCTGAGGCAGGAAACGGTTCCCAGTGGAGGGGAAGTATCAGGACACAGGCCTGGATGGGCGCGTGCGGGCTGACAGAACTTCACGGGTCAAGACATTGATCTTTCCTCACGCCCAAGACGTTGACATCAGGGCGATGTGCCTGGGGTGGTGATGCCCCAGCTCAGTAAATGACAGCCGCATCCATCTGGGTGCTCAGACCAAAAACCTCGACACCGTCCTTGATTCCGCTCTTTTTCTCACGCATCAGCAAATCCTGTCGTCTCCCGGACCCACATCACCTCCACTGCTACCTTCCTGGCTGAAGCCGCCATCTTCTCTCCCCTGGATCACTGTGAACCGTCCCCCCTGCTTCTGCCCTTGCCCACGCCTTCTGCACAGGGTAGCCAGGGCCCTCCTGGTAAAACACTCGTCAGATCTGGCCACCGCTGGGCTCTGCTCGTTCTGACTTCTGGTCTCACGGGGGGAGAAGCCCCGGTCCCTGCGAGGGTTATAAGGCTCCGCACGAGCTGCCCGCACCCCACCTCCCCCCCCCGCTCTCCTGCCGCTCTCTTGCTCAGCTCGTCTGGCCTCCTTGGTTTTCCGCCGGCACCGTGCTTCTGCTTCTGCCTCAGGACCTGTCCTCTTGCCCTGCTTTCCACCTGGAGCCTTTCCCCTCACTATTTTCTCCCTCGCCTCCTTCAGGCCTGGACTCTGATGTCTTCCTCTCGGACTGCACCCTTGCGTTCCCTTCCCGCATTTTGTGCTTTCCCGTTTTCTCCTTGGCGTTTAACACCATCGAACCATATTCTACTCACTTACCTTGTTTATTGTCTCTTTCCCTCACTAGAATATAAGCTCCAAGAGGGCAGGGACTTCTGTCTCTTTTACCCGTTGTTCTGTGCTTGGCACCTAGAACAGGGCCGGGCACATAGCGGATGCTAAATACGTAATCACTGAGAGAATGGATAAGGAGGCCAGAGTTCAAGGCCTAGGTCAGACATCGGCATGACGCCTTTGAGCCTGTTCCTGGCTGTCCTACCCTTCTTTGCCTCACCTGGGAACACAATTCCTCCATCCCCCCAAGCCTGGAGCAGTGATGGAGAGGCAGAGGCTGAGGCAGTGATAGGAGAGCTGTAGTGCTCTCATCAGGACGTGGGGGGCAAACCGCAGTCAGGGCAGTGTCCCACTTGCTGCTGTCACCGCCCAGGGCCAGAGGAGGCTCTTCACGTCCTGGCCCTTCCATCTCTCCAAACTCCTGCTTCACTCTGCATCGACCCAACCACTACCCACAACCAGAGCTCAGAGGCTGAGAAACTATTTCCGAAAACCAGGACGCACAGCTCGTAGAATGGTGACGTTGCAGGGACACCGAGTTCCCAGGTACACTTGGTCCAGCCTAATGCCCACGTCTGGCTTCCCTTGGGACTCTGTTTCTCCTGAAGGCCAGCCACGTTCTTTTCCTCCCTCTCCCTCTCCCTCCCCAACTCCTTCTCCGTCCACCTCCTTCCCTCCCCTTTCCCCTATCATTATTCCCTTTCCTCTGTCAGCTGTGTTTGTGGGAAGTTCTAGGCATTAGTTAGTGGTTTTCAATACAGACTCTTCCCCTCGAAGGCCTAGGATGCTTTTTGTCCCAAATCCCCCTGCTTAAAGCCTCAGTCATGTGCTCAGTAGAAAGTGCATGAGCTTCAGGGCCGGTCCCCACTTCCTGGCTACCTGATGTTGGCAACGTGCCCTGGAGCCCCATTATCTCCTAAGAGTACGTATGGCCTCTCGAGCCAGGAGGCCTGCATTGGAATCCCGGCCCCACTTCCACTTCCCAGCTGTGTGACCTTGGACAAGTTCCCTAACCTGTCTGTGCCTCAAGAGAGGGATATTAATAGCACCTGACTCACAGGGAAGTTGGGAGGATTGAATGTGTTAAGCACTTAGCCCAGAACCCGAACCGTAAGTGCTTAATTATCGTGGGTTCCATTATTGTCTTTTTAACAGCGCTTGGCTTTAGAAGAGCCAAGCCCTCACCTGTTCACCACCTGCTTCCTTTTTTCAGCAACTGACTCTCCCTTCAAATACCTCTCTAGGGATCCCCTCACCTACTTGGCCCCGGGGGCCACTTCTTCCAGAATCTGTCTCCCAGGGACCAGATTTCAGTGGTCATCCTGGAAGGCAGGCCTGGATTCTCTCTTGGTCCTGCCACGAGTCTGCTGTGTGTCATGGGCGGGTCATAGCCCTCTTCAGAGGGCTCAGTCACCCCATCTGTTGTCTTGGGCCACTCGGCCTCCCTCACCAGGTGTCAGGGGAATGAGAGCGATGGATGATGGAACTTCCACCTGCGGGGGGAGGAGGAGGGAGGGCCATTGACATCAGGCTCTGATCGGGAGCCAAGCGCGGGGACCTGAGATGCTGACAAGTGTGCCCGTGTGGTGGGGCTGGTGGACAAGAGCCATGCATCACAGCTCAGGGCGTTGAAATGTCTCCTCTTTACAGGGGATGCTCAGGCACAGCCAGCAGTGGCAGCGGGGGCCAGGCAGACCCCAGGAGCCTGGGGGCTAAGGCCTGGGGCTCCTGTTGGCGCCACTGGACAGTAGCCGTTCTGAGGCTGGGCTGCCCCGCCAGGCCAACGCCAGGCTGGGTGGGGATAAGCTAATAGTAGCTGGGGCAGCCCCACACAGCTGAGCTCATGGGGCCTCAGGAGCCAGCCTCACTGGGCCCAGGCTCTGATGCTGCTTCGGACCGGGCCACAGCAGCCAGAGGAAACTCACTCAAGCCTGTGCAGGGCCTCGGACGCCCCTTCCACCCTGGCTCAACCCAGACCCTTCCCCTGCCAGCCTGGCAACCCTATTCCTGCTCTACTTTGGCTCCTGCCTGTGAGCCCCTGGCCCACTGCCTGTGATGCGCCCGCCCACCACTTCCTTCCTTCCCCATCCACAGTGCAGGAAGGGACTGCTCTCCCTATACCCCTACTATCCACATAAAGACAGTCTATGTAGTTCCCCTGTCAGGGGCTGCTGTTAGCACTCATTCATTCATTCCACAAATATTTATTGAGCACCTACTTACTAGGTTGCTGGCACTGCTCTAGAAGCTGGCAGTAGAGCAAAGAATGAAACAGTCAAAAATCCCTGTCCTCAAGAAACTTACATTCTCACGCAGGGAGAATAAAAAGAAACAAACGGTTACATGGACTATACCCTGTGTCAGATGGTGAGGACAGCTTTGGAGATAGAAAGTGGAGGGAAGACACAGGAAGTGCCGGAGGTGGCAACTTAACTCATGTGGCAGGGAAAGCCTCCCTGAGCAGGTGACGTTTCAGCAAAGACTTGCAGGCGGAGAGGGAAGGAGACATGTGGCATCTGGGGAGCAGGGCGAGCAGGACATACAAAAGTCCTGAGCGGGCGTGTGCCTGGGGCTCGAGCACAGAGGGAAGCCAGCGTCCTGGGCTGGGCTCGGAGAGCCAGGCAACAGCGGGAGGTCAGAAAGAGCAGAGCTCCCCACAGCCCCCTTGGGCCCCCGACACTGAGCACCGCCTGTGTGTACCCTCCCAGCTCTCAGCCGTGCTCACGCCTGCACTGCCGTCCCCTCCCCTCTCATGGCCACAGGGGCTGCACAGTCTGGACCTCCAGGGAGCCGGGCCTCAGGGAAGGGCTCCTGCCTCACCACAATCCAGGGCCTCCGTCCTCCTCTTCCTAAAGGCCAGCTGTGCCCAGGGGGAGACGCTGGGGCCACACAGGGCTGCCACCAGGCTGGGGTGAGCTGCTCTCTGAGGGGGTGTGGGGCTGGAGGGAGACTGGAGGGGGCCAGTGGTGAGGGGCCCTTCCAGGCAAAGGTCCTGTCGGCACTTGCCGGTGGCAGAGCCCTCGCTCCGGGTGCGCCGAGAGACATGGTTAGTGTGGTGGTGACGGGCCAGACTGGAGCCAGACTGCGGGGCTCCGACTGCCAGGGTCCAAACCTGTCTCCGCCGGCCGTGAGCCCTGTGACCTCGTAGGCCTCGGCCACCTCGGCTGCAGAGGGTGCTCTGCAGACGCTGGCCTCACCCGCCCGGGGGGTTCTGAGAACAGGGACCTGACAGCTCTGAAGACGGTCGCTGTAACGGTGGGGGGAGGCTTCGGTGGTTCCCCGGGGCCCTTCTCTGCCCATGCGGGTGGTAGAGCGGGGAAGTGGGACTCCCTTGGGCCTTGTCACCAGGGCAGGACTGAACGTATGTCAGACCAAGCCTCCCGCCAGGGCCACCATCTTAGCACTTAATGTTTTATGTTCAACCTCAGGGGCTCTCTGAGCCGCTGAGAGGAACACGGTCACCCGCTGGGTCACCTGGAGGCAGCCAGCGCCCTGGGCCGAGGGCAGTGCTCTTGGAAGCGCATGTGGCTGTCATCTGCTAAGGGCCAGCCCCGGGGCAGTGTGTTTCTCCTCGTGTTGCCATGGACGCTCCTAACTTGGCCCCTGACCAGCCCACACCCCTGGAGCATGGCCCTTGTCCTTCTGGGTCTTAGCACCCTCATCTACAACGCGTACATAAGGGCATCACCTGCTTCTCAGGGATGCTGGGAGAATCCACTCAGACCAGAGGCAGAAGGGTAGTTTGTGAGAGAGAAAATATGGTTCAGAACAAGGCTGTATGTGGGAGGAGACCAGATCCCAAGGGCAGGGGGAACGTGAGGAGGGGACAGGGTAGAGGCGAGAGCACAGGCCTTGGCCATGGCCAGGCCAGGGTTCTGGTGCCCCTGCCTCAGGGTGGGCTCGGGCAGGTGGCATCTGGCTGAGCCATTTCCTCCTGTGAAATGGGGAAGAGTCCCAGAGGGGCAGAGCCCCAGCACAGAGCCTAGCACGTGGGAGGCACTTAGCAGGTGTTGGAGCTGACTGCCTGGGGCACATCAAACCTGGTCCTGGGTTCAGATTCCCCAGGGGAGCTGATATAAGGAGGTCCTGGATGAGCCACAGAGACAGGGAGGCAGGCCGTGGAAGCCTCGTCCGGTAGCCCCATAACGTCAGGGGCACGAGCCGCTGTCACCAATGATATATTTAGTGACACAAAGATCAGAAATGCCAGCTGCTGGCTTCCCTTCTAGGCGGCAGGAATCGTGTCTCCCGAGGCCTGGGGGTCACCGAGAAGATATTTTTTCCCTGACGGGCAGTCTGGGGATCTGAGTAAACACCTCGGAGTAAGAAATCACTGTGGTTTGTACTGACGTGATGCGTCTTTCCTCTTTCATGGCTCTACGCAGACCCTGCTGTGCTAGCCTAGGAGATCCCACCCGTCCTGTCTTTGCAGACTGCCCAGCCCTGGCCTCCAGGCACACCAGCCGTTCCCCCAGGATATGCCCTAGTTCCCCTGCCTCCTGCCTCGGCTTATTCTGTCCGCTCCACCAAGAATGCCCTTTCTTCCACCTCTGCATGGCTAAGATGGAGCCGTCCTTCAAGGGCAGCTTGGAACAGGCTTCCCCTCTGGAGCCTTTCCCGATTCCCCTCCTGAACAGCTGCTCTCCCAGAGGACTTTTCCTGCCCTTGACCCCGCTACCCTATTGGGGTGACATGTCTCCCCAACCCAGCTGCAGCTTCCTAGAGGACAAGGACCACCTTAAGAAATGATAGTGCCTGTTACATAATATGGAATCAATAAATCTTTGCTAAAACAATGTACCTCACAACAGCCCTGTGAGGTAGAAGGATTAGATATTATCCCTGCTTTATTGAGGAAGGGAAACATGGCCAGGTCTTCTTGGGGAAAGTAAGAAGGTAAGCTAGAGCAGTGCTCGTGTTCCTTTCTGTGCTCTTATGTTTAGGTTCCATGGTCAAGAATGAGGTAGTTGGATAGACAGATGGGTGATGGACAAGTGGATGAAAGAATGGATAAAATGATGGGTGCGTGGGTGGATACGGATGAATGGATGGGAGGAAGGATGTATGAAGGGATACCCAGCTGGGTGGGTAGCTTGGCGGATGGGTGAACAAATGGATGGATGTGAGGGTAGATGGATAAATTTCTAGTCTCTTGGCGTCAAGGCAGGAGGGGAAGTCCTACCTGTCACTAAATGAAAACATCCTAGAGGACGGGGTTTGGAAGCTGAGGACTTCAGGGTGGAAGGCAGGACGGAGCCACCCAGCCCCTGTGTGGGTTTGCTGGATGTGAGGATGGTTTGTGGAGTGAGGGAGCTGAGAGCTGGGGGCAGGGACTGACCTGAGGGACTGGCTCAATCTCAAAGGTGAGAGGCTCTGATGGAGCAGACCCAGGACAGGCTGGAGAGAAGTTACAGGCAGAGCCATGTGACAGGGAGGAGTTTTCCAGACAACTTGCGGCCACTGGAGGGCAGGCAGTGAGTGGGGGATTGGCCTCTGAACCCCAGGCCGCACTGAGCATAGCTGTGATTTCAGTCTGTTCCGGGGTGGGGAGGCCACTGTTCCTCCTCAGGTCCCCAGCCATGGTGAGCAAGGCCCCCCCGATGGCTCTGGCAGGAGGTGCTCAGCCCCCTGGCTGAGGAGGGGCCCCTCCTGAGGCCCTGGACGGCCCTTGCTCAGGGATACTGAGGTCCACGATCACCCAACTGCTTTTTTGCATCAATTCCCAAACTCTAGACGTGAGCT
This sequence comes from Globicephala melas, assembly GCF_963455315.2. Lineage (NCBI taxonomy): Eukaryota > Metazoa > Chordata > Mammalia > Artiodactyla > Delphinidae > Globicephala > Globicephala melas. The sequence goes on along the minus strand of NC_083321.1, from coordinate 37,993,381 downwards.
CCAAGACTTTCGTTCTAATTGCCTAGCAAGGGCCAGTCAAGGGCCCACAGACACAGGGGGCCAAGAGTTGAGCTTGGCAGGGCCTAGTGGCTTAGCTGGGAGCTAGCTGGGAGCAGACTCTTCCCGCCGGAGCTAAGGCTCTCCCTTTGCACAAGGTACAGTGCTGAGCACTCCAGGCCCCCTCCCCAAGCCCGGCTCTAGTGTTCCCCAGCACCGGGCTGCACCCCACCCCCATCCACCACGCGCGCGCGCGCACGCGCGCACACACGCACACGCGCACACACGCACACACACACACGCACACACACACACACGCACACACACACACGCACACACACACACACACACACGCCCCCGGCGATCTCCCTGGGAAACCAGGTCCTGATGAGAGTGCCTGGTGCGCTGCTAACCGCTCATTACAGTCACAGCTGCAGCTAAGTATAGCTCCAGTACACACAAGACCAAGACAACAATGGAGGGAGAGTCTATCCATAAAACAGCTCTGCATGCAAACACACAAACATCTGCACACGCGTGCTCCCCGCACTGATGCACACGGATGGCCTCGGACACTCAGGAACCCAAAATTGCAGCAACACAAAGTTTCATTCATTCACTCAGGCATTCATTCAATCAGCATTTGTTGAGGGGCCAGGAGAGTGGTTAAGAGCGTGTGTTCTGGAGTCACACAAAGCTGGGTTTCGATTTCTAACTCCATCACCTCCCAGATGTGTGAGCACGGGCAACTTCCTAAACCTCTGCGAGCCACAGTTTCCTCCTTTGTGGCATTTGGATGGTAACCGCAGTAAGGACCCCAGAGGTGGTGCAGGAGTCAATGAGACAGGGTGTGTGAGAGTGCTAAGGATGAGTCCAGTTCAGGATGTAGCACACAGTAGGTGTCTTTACCCTCACTACTGAATTCCTACTATGTGCCTAGCTCTGTGCTGGGAACTTTATTTAAAGCTGTGATTTCCAGAGGTGGCTGTGAAAAGTGGAGCCTGGTGTATGATAGGCATGCAGTGAATGTTTGATGATTGACTGCATGAACGAATGATTGAAAGCTGCGTCCAAGGCTGGCCGGATGGCGTTGGAGCTTCCTTCCCTCAGGAGGAGTCCACCCTCACTGGTCTCTCATCCAGGCTATGTCTCTGGTAGGATCGAGATGTTCTTGAGGGTAACACAGGGACCCTAGAAGAGGAGCTGGAGGGTGTCTGAGCCACCTCTCGCTTTGCAGATGGGGAAATGGCAGCACAGTGGGAGCAGGCAGCGGGCATCACCCAGGCCAAACATTCGGCAGTCAGTGGCCAGGGCCCAGAGCTGCCACCCTGAGCCAGCCTAGCACAGCGGCCCAGCACAGTGAAGGGTACCTGGTCCAGCCACAGCCCCTGAGTCCCTGAGCCTGCTCAGGCCACAGACCCCATCCTGGCTTGGGCAGACACAGGAGTCACGCAGCCCCAGTCAGAACCCTGGGCTGTTGGGCAGGCTGGGGCCTCTGGGCTGGCACTAGACAGGGCTCCGTCTGCCCGCGAGAAGGGGCTGGAATTCCATCCAGCCTGGGTAGGAAATGGGCTTCAGGACTTGAAGGCTCTGTCACTGTTCCCTGCCTTTGAATAGGCCGGCAGCTAACCTGCCTGGGCCCTCTCCTCCCATCGCACCGCCTCAAAAAGAGAGTGACATTTCCTGGTGCTTTTTTAAGCCTGGGCTGGCTGGGCCAGGCCCGGGAGTGGGGTGGGGAGGGGGCGGGCAGCGCTGGGAGTCACACAGCCCGAGTCTCTCCTCACCTTGAGTGATCGCAAGGCGCTGGGAATAGACGTGGCCTCATCTCCTGCCATGTGCCCCAGATTCCAGATTCCGCACTCCAGGGCCCGCGTGCAGGTTTTGAATTCCACATTCCCACGCCAGTTCTGTCCCCCAGGCAGGACTCGGGCTGTTGAATTCCACAACGAGAGCCTTTAGCTGGCAGCCTGCTGGGAGGGGAGGCCATGTCTGGCCCTCTCTGGAAAGGAACTTCGTGCCCTTGTGCCCACTCTCCCCATCCACGTTCACGGCCTGTGGGGATGCAGGTCTTTGTGCCCACTGACAAGAGATGAACGTGATTGTGCCTGCTGCCTGTGTAGACATGAGTCTGCTGTCAGTGGGTGTACCCACTGCCAGTGTAGACCTGGATCTGCGCTCAGTCACTGCCCATTGCCAGTGTAACACACAACCTCTGTGAGGAAGGAGCAGATGAGAGCACAGCTGAATGACTAGCGACTGCATCTGTGGCCAGGTTAGTCATCGATGCATGGAGAGATTATCCTTTTCCCAGGGTAGCCACACATCTGCTATAAGTGTGGCCAGTGCTGGTGTAAACACGGGTCTGAAATCAACAATTGTGCGCGTCGCAGGGTAGAGGCAGATGTGGTATTGGTGAGTCAGTGTGCACTGCTTGTGTGCACTGCCCGTGCAGGCGAGGGAAAGTAGACATCGGAGGAGGGGTCGCTTCCTAAGGAGGCTGCGGGAGTAAACTTTGTGGTACGCATCATGTAGGTGGATGGGTTGAGACAAGCAGACACACAGGATGGGCAGCTGTGTTCTTGCTTAGCTGTGCTCCTGGTTCCCGGGGAAGGGGCCCCTCTTCCCCGACTAGTGGGGAGGGGTATGGCTGAGCGAGAAGGCGGGGCCGGTCCTGGTCCTCAGATCCAGCCACCTCATGGACCTTACATGCTAAGGGCGGAGAGAGACAAACAACAGAGATGAAAATAAGAAAATTGGATGGTGTGACGTGCCAGCGTCGTCCAACTGGATACTTAGAATGGGTGAATGTTACTGTGTAGGTTGTATATAAAAGGTATATGTATATTGTATATAAGTTATACCTCCGTAAAGCTGTGGAAAAGTTAGTGTTCACAGATGGTACGTGCCTAATGGGGGAAAGCAGAGGAAGGAAAATCCAGTTAGTGCGGGGCGCTGGCTGAGATTTTAGAAGGGTCAGAGTGGGCCTCGTGAGACGGCGAGGGAATGAGCCATGAGGATGCGGGGAAGGGGGCTCTGGGCAGAGGGAACAGGCGGTGTGAGGGCCCTAAGGCGGGCATGTGTCTGATGTGTTTAAGGATCATGTTTGAGGAGGCGGTGTGGCTGGAACATGCGAAGGGGGACAGTGATAGGAGAGGAGCTCGGAGGGGAATGGAGGACCTGATCACGTGGGGACCTGCAGGGCGTTGTGAGGACCTTGGCTTTTCCTCCGAGAGAAATGGGGACCCAGTGCAGGGTTTTGAGGAGAGAAATGGCATGACCAGATTTACATTTTGAAAGGATCACCTGGCTGCTGTGTTGAAAACAGTCCTAGAGCACCAGGAATATTGGAAGCCGAGAGACCAGTTAAGATGCTCTTAGCAAAAAAAAAAAAAAAAAAAAAAAAAAAAGATGCTCTTAGCGTAATCTAGGGGGAGCTAATGATGCCTGGGACGGGGTGGTAATAGTGGTGCTGGGAAGTGGTCAGATTCTGGATTTATTTCAATCTGAGCCAAGAGGATTTCCTTATAATTAACTGTGAGGTGTGACAGAAAGAGCAGTGTCAAGGATGACTCCAGAGTTTTTGGCAAGAATGTCTGGGAGGATAGGGTTGCCATCTCATGTGATGGAGAAAGCTGCCGGCAGTGGAGGTGGTGCAGGCGCTCAGCTGATGTGCTGAGTCGGAGAGGCGGCTAGTAGACCTCCACCACAGAGACGCAAGGGAGCTGGATGATGGAGTCCTGAGTTCAGGAGAAGTGCTGGACTGCAGATAAATATTTGGGAGTGTGCAGTCAATGGTGTTTGAATAGGTGATAGTATTTAAGCCTTCAGACTGGGTAAATCGATAAGGGAATGAGTATAGATGGAGAAGAGGCCCAAGGACTGCACTCTGGGGCACCCCAAGAGTTAGAGGCTGGGGACAAGATGGCACAGGACATCAAGAAGGAACAGCCAGTGAGGTGGGAGGAAAATCAAGAGACTGCAGGGCCCTAGAAAGTGTAACAAAAAGGAGGGAGTGATCAGCTGTCTCAGATGCTGCTGATGGTCAAGGAACGTGAGGACCGGAAATTTTTCCCATTCTTTCTGCCTAGAATGCTCTTCCTTGCACCCTGCCTTTCCCTAGTGATTTTTACCCATCTTTCCAACCTCCGTACACTTGTCACTTCCTCGTGGGAGCCACTCCAACCCCAATACTTGTTAAAGGCCCATCGAATGCCGTGTGCATTCCCCTCAAAGCCCTCGTCCCTCATACAGGTACGTATTTGCTTGTCTGGTTATCTGATAAATGTCAGTCTCCCCTGCTAGGAGCTGTGGCTGTTTTTGCTCATTCTGTACCCAGTGCCCAGCACAGGCCTGGGATAAGGCATAAATCTTTGTTGGAGGGAGCACATGTGGGCAGTTAGCTGTGGTCCCACCTGGGTTGTGTCCAATGCCCTCCCTGATCTCTTCATCTTGGGGTCATCTTTTTATTCCTCTCCCCCCAACACACACACACACGCGCACACACACACACACACATATACACACACATGCACACTAAAAGGGGAGTCGGGACCCTTGACTCGATGCTAAAACTTAAGTGGGCACTGGGGGGAAATTTCCCAGTGGATTCCTAGTGGACACTTCATGGAGCTTGGAGCCTCAGTTTTCTCATCTGCCAACTGGGGGCAATCAAAGCTGTCTGGCTGATGGCTCAGCTGGTGTGTGTGTGTGTGTGTGTGTGTGTGTGTGTGTGTGTGTGTGTGTGTGTGTGTGTGTGTGTGTGTGTGTGTGTGTGTGTGTGTGTGTGTGTGTGTGTGTGTGTGTGTGTGTGTGTACATGAAAGAGATTTGTAAGTGGAAGCCCTGGAGTGTGCTGGTTTTAGAGTCAGAGAGACCTGGTTTCAAATTCTGCTTATCACTTCCGAACTGTGTGGGGTTTGGGTTTTTTTTGCACACGTCTTAACCACGCTGAACCTCAGTTTTCTCATCTGCAAAGTGGAGTTAATGACACTTCCCTTGGGGAGGTTTTTAAAGATAAATGAGATCATGTTTGCAACAGTCATCATTATTACTTTATAGCAGAGGTCAGTGAGGCTCAACGGAGACAAATATTCCCGCTGCTGAGGTGGCTGTGAGCATTGAAAAGGGCAAAGTGCGCCATCCATGTGGCCACGCACAGTGAGTGCTTAACAAAACCAGGCTCTGAAACAGCCCGGGGAGCTGGCCCAAGAAAAGGAGTGTGGACGGAAGCTGGCGGAAGCCTGGTGCACAGGAGGGATGGCTCAGGGTGGGTCCCGAGGCCCATCTGCAGGTGTGGGCAGGGCCGTCAGAGGGAAAAAGGGGAGCAGGTATGTCCTGGTGACCCCAGAGGGCAGAACTGGGATCACTGGGAGAAAGAGGCAGGGAGGTTGTCTTAAACATGAAAGAAATGCATGTCTGGAGTGCTGTCCAAAGACAGAATGTGGCCTCGGGAGCTCCCCATCGCTGGCGGTCACCTGAAGAGACGTCTGCTCAGGGTTACTCCAGAGGGGATTATTGAACTGCCCCCGCCTTCCTACTCACTTCCTCATCTGGGAGTCTCAGTCGCGTATTTCTTATTCCAATCTGTGGCACAAAGATGTTTGAGGCCCATGAGATACACATACAGCAGAATCCTTAGAAATAAAGAAGAAGATAAAAGAAAAAATAAGACTCGTATAATGAAGAGAAGAAATCGTGATACCCCAAACCCAGGTAAATGATTGGTCTGGAACTGAGCATTAAATTTAGCTGAGCTCCCTAGCAGTCAGAGCGAAAGAGGAAATATGAAGGGTTCCGTAAGTCATCGTTTACTATAGAAAAGTAGACAAGCATGTCAGGAAACAGTTGACACAGTTCGAAGTCCTAAACTAGAAGAGGAATTTCCTGTGTGGAATACTGGTATTTCTCCGAGTTTCAGATGCTAATGGGAGAGGGTGTTCACTATCTATTTTCCAGAAGGGAGTCTCAGGTCACAGGAGTGGGTGGGAAGTTGGTTCCTGATGGCCCCTCCTGGGACCCTGACACCCAGCCTTCCTGGCCTGTGGGACCACAGGGGCGCGCTGGAACAGCGCAGCCCCACTCTTCTAAGGCACCCAGCCTTGTGGCTGGCTAAAGTCGAAACGAAGCTGGAGCAGGCGTGTCCATCTCACGGGGCACAGCCAAGCCGACCTGCACTGTGGACATCCTGCCTGGCTGCCTAAGGGGCCTGGGGGAGGCCTGAAATGCAGGGCTTTGCAGTAGGACCGATCCTGCCACTGAGAACCTCTGAGACCTTGGGCAAGAATCTTCTCTTCTCTAAACCTCAGGCTCGTCTGAAAAGCAGTGGTAACAGCAGAACTTACCGCCCTGGGCTGGTGTGAAGTTTAAATGAGGCGATGCACAGAGAGCCCAGGAAGCAGGGCTGCTCAAGACCAGGCAGCTCCTGTTATCAGCCTCCCTCTTGTCACTGGAGTAAGGCCGGAAAGCCCGGAGCTCATCGCGTGACCTTGGGTGTCCTTTCCCGTCAAGCCTCATTTCCTCCCAGCCCGAAGGCCGGGGGTCACGTGGAAGACCCCATGGAAGTGGGCATGTTACGTCACCCTCGCCCTGGGCAGCGTGGCCCTCGCCAGCTGGAGGCTGCGGTGCGGGGTCTGGGACACAATCCCGCCTTGGGCCGCGGCCCCAGGAAACAGGCTCTAAGGGCTGTGCTGTTGGCTCTCGCGAGGCTGTCATTTGCTCCTGGTTTGCTGTTTGCAGGCAAGTGGTCACAACAGGAGCAGAAAAAATTAGGGGAAAAAACCCTGAGGTTAGACACATTTCTCCCTCTAACTGTTGCTGCTGCCCCTTGCAGTCACTCTCCTACCCCCAACGATTTGGGTGGAAAAAACCCCAAAATGCTGTGTTTGGATTTCTGCGGAGGGAAGCCTTGGCCCAGCTCCTGGAATACCAGTGAGCAAAGGAACTGGCAGTCTTGGGGTTTCTTCCTGCCCTAGAATTCCACCCTGGATCTGGGAAAGCCCTAGACACCTGGCTTTTCCCCCAGGCCCTTCAATAGTGCCTTACTTCCTGGACTGTGTTATTATTATTGTCCACATTTTAAGAATGATGGGATTGAGTCTCCAAAAAGTGACTTGCCTGCAGTCACACCGCCAGTGGCAGAGCTGGGATTTGAACTCAGGTCTCTGAAATCAAGCCCAGGACTCTTCTCCTTCTGCCTTTGCCGCCTGTTTCCCAGGCCCTAAATGTGGTCTCAGGCTGACGAGGTCCGGTATGTATCAGAGCTGCCAGGCAGTTGGGTCTTATCTGGCCTCATGGATCCCACGTGCCAGGATGGGGCTGGCGGCATCAGAACGACTAAGGACACAAATTAAAGGTAAATGTCTGGTCCCACCCACAACTCTGGGTGCGGCCAAGGGCTCTGCATCCGCATCTCCACTCCGCGGTGCTCCCCCAGCACACTGGCCTCTGCCCGCTCCCGCCTCCTTCGTGCCCCACCAAACTCCCCCAGGGAGGGTCTCTTACTCCCTGCTTTCCCTTCCACCCTTCCAGGGCGTTGGATTAAGCCCCCGCCACGTTCTCCTTGTTGTTAAATCCAGAGACTTCTCCTCTAATCCTATCCCACTGGGTCCCTCAGGGGCCATCCCTCAGGAAACACCCCTCCCCTTGTCCTCAGGGACAGGACTGGCCCTCGGAGGGGCAGACTGGTCACCGTGCTGCTCGGCCAGGCCTGCACAGAAGCGTGGGCTCGGCCTCACTCGTGCCACATGGCTGAGCGTGGGCATGGGGTTGCTCTGTGAAGGACAGTCGTGTTCTTTTGTGATGCAGGGGCGTGTCCGCCTCAGTCTCCCGTGTGCCTCCAGCTCAGCGGTTCCGTGACTATAAGATTCTTGGCTTTTTTACATCTGAGGTGCTCTGATGCGGAAGGTGCTGTTGTGATGGGAGAGAGCCGGGTGGGAGGGCCCACTGAGGCAAGAGGTGGCCAGTTTGTAGGGACGGAAGCAACGCGTACAAGCACCTCCTTCTTACTTTCTCTGTGTTGTTTCATCCCGTCATCACAACCAGCCGGGAGGCAGGGAACGTTATTCACCCCTTCCCTGTCCAGGAATGAAGGCTCAGAAAAGGGCGATGTCCAAGGTCACCAGCCGAGCTGGGCCCCAAACCCAGGCTGGTCTGACCTCAAGGTCCGGCCATTTCTGCTCCAGCTGCTGCCTCCTTTGACAGACGGACTCGTGCTGCTTTTGACCCAGGATCTAGAAGGCAGGCGGGACCTGGAGAGCAGAGAGGCCTGGGAGCGCGTGTTAAATGAGCAAAGGCTCAGAGGCCACGATGATGAAAGCCCAGAACTGACGTTTCAGGAGAACCTGACTCTCAGCCCTGCTCCACCCTGCAAGCTCCATGACCCTGGGTGGGAGGCTCTGCCTCCATTTCCCCATTCCGGCCACAAGGGGCGGCTTTTGGATAAAGAACCTCTGAGGGCCCCTCTGTCTTGCTGCTCTGGGTTTCTAATGACTGTTTCTCTAAGTCCAAAGTACCATCGATTCAACTATGCCATGAGCTAAATAACAGCATGTTGGGGATATGAGAAGATATACTATTTTAAGGCTGTGTATATTTTATGACATTTTCATTTCCAAAATGTGCATCTTGGAATGAAAGCAACACAGAACCTCTGCCACCTCAGAAGTGGCCAGCCTAGCTGCTGAGGCAGCCCTTTTTGGATATGACCTGGGTCTGGAATCCAGAGAATGAATTCAGTGAAGGGGGTTGTCCCACTGGAAAAGTCTGGGCTCCCTGAGGCCTGGGCATGGCCTTTCCTGCCCTTGGTTCCCCCACTACCCAGGCTACAGCACCTGGGACTGAGGGGGGTAGTGCAGTGGGATGAGGGGATTCCCATCTGGGCACAGCCCTGCCTCCCTGTGGTCTTCCCTGGGCTGGTGCAGTGGCCTTTAGCCCACCTCCACCCCGTCTACCCTTTTTCTCTCAGTCAGAGACAGTCCCAGGGAAGGGGCACCACCCCCCTTGGCTAGTGTGTGAGGGACCATCTCTGACATGGACAAGGGTCATGGTCTTAACTCAGAGAACACATGTCCAGAGTGCCCAGCCAGACCCTGATTTTCCTAGGAGATACACACACACACACACACACACACACACACCCCACCCTATACACACACACACACATTACACCCAGGCATGTCCCTATACACACACACCATCATGCCCCATACATGTCCTTATACACACACATCACACCCCATGCATGTCCTTATGCACATCACACCCCACGCATGTCCTTATACACACACATCACACCCCACGCATGTCCTTATACACACACACATCACACCCCATGCATGTCCTTATACACACACATCACACCCCACGCATGTCCTTATACACACACACATCACACCCCATGCATGTCCTTATACACACATCACACCCCACGCATGTCCTTATACACACACACATCACACCCCATGCATGTCCTTATACACACATCACACCCCATGCATGTCCTTATGCACACACACACACTTCTACCACCTATATGAACCACATACATCACACACAGTGACCACTTACATGAGCCTCTGGCACATGCCTAGAGTCAGGTGACATAAACAGGTGACACACCTTCACCATGTACACAGCTACTCCACATTTACACACCACCCCTCCCCTCCCCCACACTCCCCTCCCAGCACACAGACCTTCTACACGGCATGTTCTCGGCACACACTTTCACACACTCCCGCTCACGCCCTCCACACCATGGGAAGCACCTCCCACCTACTGCTCCCTGAGCTGCGTGCCAAAAGGGGACGATTAGTGCGAAGGAATGGGGTGGAGACCCGGATGCTGGACAGATTGTTCAGGACACAGCCAGGCCTCTGGGGGTTCATGCGGAGGCATTTATTAACAGACCAAAATGGGACTGCACCCCAAAGACCCCTCCTGCCCCCCCATAAGCTATGATGTGCTCAGCCAGCACAGCATACTCTGGGCATGCCCAGCCCAAGGAAGTCCAGACGAGTCTAATTCAGTTTCCAAACTCAACTCGACTGACAATTTATTTAGGCCAATTGGCCATCCCTCCTGCTCTGCATCACTGACTCTGCATGGATTAACTCAAACGCTGTACACCCCCGCTGGGCAGACTTAATTAGGCAGAAAAACTGACCTGAAGCCTCTAGGGGCTTGGGGCCTGGACGTGAGCCAGGGCTCCCCTGATTAGCCCCATTGCCTACAGCCTCAGCCGGTCTCAGAATCCTCAGAAGGGACCAAGTCCAGCCCTCAGTGTACCAATGACGAAACTGAGGCCCAGAGAGGGGAGGTGGCCTGCCGAGGTCACGCAGCGAGTGAGCTGCTGGACCAGAACGTTGGTCCCTGCACCACATTACAGCCATCGCCTTGCTCCTGGAACGCCAAACTGCAAGAACACAGATCCCCACGGTGAACCCCTGAACAGTTCCAAAAGACAAGCACAATTTTCTAAAGATGACTGTGGCATCAATAATTTACAATGAAAGTCATAGCACATATTGGTCATTTTAATAGATAGTAAATTGCCTTTCTGATTTATGGTTTCAGGGGTGGGGTTATGACAAAAATAACTTGGTGATTTATAAAATATCTTCTTAAGTCAACAGATCGTTAGTAGGTTTGTCTGACTTTACAGCCAACAGTCTCACCACCCCGGTTACCATAGAAATGGGATGCTTTGCTCTGTTGCCATGGCTACCTCTTTCTAGAACACAATTGGTGGGTCTCTCACAGTTTGTGATTCTGGAGAAAAAAAAAAGAAAGAAAGAAAGAAAGAAAGAAAGAAAAGCCAGCACTACCAGTTTGGGTTTATGCTGCATTATCAGGCTATCTTGCCTGCGTTGTCTTGCAATTTCACAGGGTGGCCTCTGAGGTGTGGCCAGGCTGGGTGACAATTGGCCCTGGGCTGCTGGGCAAAGCTCCCTTTGTGCCCCCATTAGACTAGAGGCCCAGGAGGGCTGGCCTCCCAGCTGGCCTGGGCCCTGGGTGTGGGGCGCTGCTGCTGTGGTGGGCTGAGGGAAGGGGACGGGGTCTGGTAGGTGGCAGCAAATCAGGAAGCCGGTGGGTGACAGGCAGGTGTAGAGATGCCTGATCCAGGAGCTGGCACTGTCTGGGCAGGGAGACAGGTGAGGGCATCAGGGAAGGCTGAGGAGGCTGAGGCGAGACAAGCTGGGGCTGCCGTCCTGCGGGAGAGACAGACACCGAGTCAGTCCCACCCAGCAGGGGCGAGGTGGGCAGGGGAGGGGCCAGCTGTGTGGCAATGCCTGGGGTCTGGGGTGTTTGTAGGAGGTGCGCGGTGTGGTGACCGTCCTTGTGCTCCAAGTGCATACGCACAGGCTGCGAGGGGGAGGTATGGGGCTGCGCGCCTCGTGGTACAGCGCCTGGGTGCTCACGCTTGGTGGGCAGTGATATGTTTCAGTACGATCCATGCGTCCCTGTGTCTTCTGTGTATGTGCGGTCATGCACCACAGGGTGGGTACTTAGGTAACAAGTGAGGCGCGTGCTCCAGGTAGCTGTGCATGTCTGTGGGTGACTGTCCTCTGGGTGACTGGGGATTGGAAGGCAGACAGCTCACATGGGGTGCAGCCCCTACAGTCCTGAGAGTGACAGCCCAGGGTGACTGCAGAAACGGCTTCCAAGGCTTGCTATCTGGGCCTGCCAGGCGGAGGTTCCCTCCCTGTCAGTGTCAGCTGATCTCGGGAACTCCCCATCCCCGTGCCCGTGCACCCACCCCCTCCCTCTGGCTGAGCTCCCCGAACAAGCTGCAGTCATCTCTCAGCCTGCCCTCTCTGGGTCTTGCCAAGAGGTGGGCCAGGTAGGCATGCAGGCCGAGCCATCCAGGGCTGCTGTCGGCATTGCCTCCCTGAGCAGAACGGGGCAGCCTCCCCGGCCCTGGGGCTGCCGTGGCCCCAGGTGCTAGCAAGCCCTGGGCAATGAGGCCCAAGACCATTTCAGGTGTGCCTGGGCTCCAGCCTGTGGATCCAAGTACCCTGGCTCTGTCCGTCACTGGGGACAGACATAACCTGCCCTCAGGGAGTCCAAGCTGTGGGTGCCACCCTCCAAGATGGAGCCGTGCACGTATAATTAGGGCTCCCCATCGCGCAGAGCTGTGTTGTCAGCCCCCGAGGGCTCTGGTACCTCTGGTGTGGACAGAGCTTAGATGATGGAGCCAGATCCACTTGCGTTCAAGCCTCAGCTTCATCACCCGCCTTAAACCTTGGTTTAGTCCCTGAACCTCTCTGTACTTGGGTTTCCTTTTTGGCGCAATGGGGTACGACCCCCTGTCTCACCAGGTCTGTGGGAGGATTAAAGGCGCACAGTAGGTCCTCAGCCCTGACAGCTTCTCCTTTCTCCTTCCTGACTCAGCTTCCCTGAGGATGGACAGGAGGGCGCTGGGGACTCACCTGGCTGCGGGCTCTTGCTTTGGCTTTGATGCGCTGGGGCTGACCTCCTAGTTACTGGGCTTAGGAGACTGTGGTAGTCTGAGCAAGCCAGGGGCACCTTCCTTCACAGCCCCCCTAAGGGCCCACTTGGACCCGGATGTTGCTGGGGCCCTGCCTGTGACAAAGGAACAGGTGCACGGGCCGCAGAGTCCAGGAAGGCACCCAGGAGGCCCAGGTCGGGTAGGAGGCCTGGCTACCACCTCCCCCGCTCCCCTGGGGAAGAAGTCCTGGTGTCTGACTCTAGGCCTGGCTGCTGCTGCCCTCCCCCCAGCCCCACTCCTCGGTCACTGGGGCCCAGAGGGGAAAGAATCTAGACGGGATGGCCATTGCTGGCTGAGAACCAAGGATTTTGTCTACCCTAATTTTAGAAGACCTGACCTCTTTCTGGGCCTCAGTTTTCCCATCAGAACCTGTCCTGTGAGAGGAGCAAATGGGACGAGAGCTCTGAGGGCCTTTGGGGGCACCTGGGAGGGAGGGAGCAGGCTCCGGGGACATCAGTGCCCTCTCTGAGCTGTTCCCGTGAGACTCCGCGAGCACTAACGAGGATGAGTCGGAGACAGGCTCACTGCCTCCCTGGAGGGGGATTTAGACATTCCTTGTTGGGGAGGGGTGGTCCCTGCATTTGCTGCCTCCTCAGGGCTCCAGCTGCCAAGAGGAAGTCTCACCGGGAAAGGTGTCCCGGGAGAAGGGCTACTTAGTGGGGCACCGATGGACGGATGGGTTTTTCCATACGGAGATCGGCAGGAGCACCCTGGAGGCAGGAACAGCAGTGCAAAGACATGGAGATGCGGTGGGGGGCGGTCAGATATAGCAGACAGCTGCATGTGGCAAGAATGTTGGGTGCAGCAGGGAGGGGACCCTGGGAAGTCGATGAGGCCAGGGCACAGGGAGCCTCATGTGCCAGGCTGAGGAGTCAGGGCTTCTCTCTGTGGGCAGCATGGCCAGGTGGCGGGCAGAGAGCTGGGATTCCAACGGTTGCCCCCTCTGGTAGCTGGGTGGAGGCTGTACTGTACTGGGCGTGGCCGAGATTGAAGCCTACAACATGCTGGCTTTGATGGCAGTGGCCCCATTGAGAGAGAGTCCCACGTGAGTCGAGGGGACAGAGGAGGATAGCTGTGGGATGGTTGGGGAAGCAGATGCCATGGCTGATGGGGCAGGGGGAGGGGCAGTGCCTCCTGCCTTCCACCACTGGCCAGGATCAGGAGCCCAGGGGCACAGCGGACCCTGCCTCTTGGCATCCCTTAGACACTCACAGTGTGTCTCTTCCTCCCCTCTCTCAAAAAGGCCAGGGGAGCAATGTGACCCACCCCCTTGGGAACCTGGGCTGTGAATTCCAAGGTCTAAGACGGGGCCCTCCAGAGGGAATCTAGGGCCAAATACCCAGCATTTGGGGATGTGTTCTTAGCTCCAAGAGCTTTGACAACTGGTGATGGAAAGAGCGCTGGAGCTGGATAAACCTGGATCAGAGCTGGTGACCTCTTCCAGTTGCTTCCACTTTGCTTTCCTGGTCTACCTCTGTGGTGTCCCAGCTCAGCACTATCTGGATCCTTAAAGAGCTGTTTCTGGAGTCAGAAGACCTGGCTTAAGTCCCTGCCTCACCTTGTCCAAACCCCACCTGCATCACAGGGCTGAGGGGGCTCACCTTTTCAGTCCACTGCATTGTACTTGTCTCTGTGTGTGTCCTTTACCTTCAGCTGTCCAGGGGCCTCCCTGGGGGTTGGGCTGAGGTCTTATTCCACTCTGTGCTGGGCATAACCTGTGCCTGGTGAGGAATGGAAGGAAGAAAGGATGGATGGATGGATGGGTAGGTGGAAAGAAGGAAGGAAGGAAGGAAGGAAGGAAAGAAGAAAAAAGAGAAGGAGGAAGGGATGAATGAATGAATGAATGCATGATGGATGGAAGAGAGGGAGAGGAGGGAGGGAGGAACAAAGAAAGGAAGGAATAGAGGGAGGGAGGAAAGAAGGATGAATGGATGTGTGGATAAAAAGGAGGGAGAGAGGATAGAAGGAAGGAAAGATGAGTGGGTGGAAGGGAGGGAGAAAGGAAGGAAGGAGGAAAGGGAAGAAGGATGGATGGATGGATGGATGGAAGGATGCATAGGGGTCACACTTGATAGTAGTCTATCTAGGACAAAGGTTCTGAAGACTGCACGATGCTCTAAACCAGCAGGAGTATTAGCATGCCATAATGAGTGGCTTGGGCAGATCACTTCCTGTTTCTGGGCCCCAGACTTCCCATCTGTAGCATGTAGTGTCTTGGACCAGATAATCTCTAAAGGCTGCTCTTACTCTGACATTCTAAAATGCTGATGCTGACTTTGTCTCTTCCCCTTTTCTCTCCCCTTCCCCCAACCCGAAATGTGTCTTGGAAGGTCTACGTAGTTCGTGTTTTCTGGATCTGTGCCAGGTTGGGTGCCAGGTCCCATGGCCATGGTCAGCCCAGACAGGGCCACCACCGGGTGGGGAGGTGCATCAGTACAAACTAAAGAAATTGCTAGAAGCAGCATGGCTGCCTCTTGTGGCAGATACAGGGTGGGGCCTTGGCACTCCTTGAAGTTTTCTATGAAGGCAGCTCTGGAGAATGAACTTGCCACCCATTCTAGACTATAGCCCAGAGCTGCCTCCAGGGAGAGGGCCTTGCACTGACCATGGTCTGTCTTGACAGGCTGGGCGAAGGGGAGTCCAGAGGAGAGGGGAGCAGTGGGAACATGGTCAGCTGGGCCCCTGGAGGAGAACCCCTGGCCAGGGGTTAGTGTTCCAGGGACCTCCACTGGAGGCTGTAAGAAGCGCCCTTGCCTGGAATTCAGTCTGAGTAGGAGGCTTTGAAACTCAGATAGCTGCTTGACTCTCTTTCCTCGGGTACCCATGTCTGCTGGGGGCCAGAGAAGCCCAGGGGGTCATCAGCTGGGGCCACCAAGCCAAACCAAAGAGTCTTCGGAACCTTTCTCAAGGGGCTCAGGGCCAGAGCAGGTGGTTCTGGACAGGCTGGGTTATCCTGGCCATTTCCTTCTCACCAGGGAGGGGGTCTGAAAGGAGCAAGTGCCCACATATGTTTGGAAAGGCTAGCGCCCCAGCAGCTTCTTCTTCCCTCCCACCCACATCCCTACCCTGGGGCTGGCAGGCAGCAGTAGGAGAGAAGCAGACCCTATGGTTTATGGTGCCTTTGAGGACCCCTGGTCCAATTCTCCTCCTGATGCCTGAACCTCCAACACACTATCTCTGACAAATGACCACTTAGCCTCTATTTCAATATCTCCAAGATGGGGAACTCCCTTCCAGGATGGTGGTGTGAGTTCCTGGGATGATAGAGAGAAGTGGGTAAAAGAGGTGTCCGAGGCCCTGGGGCAGATATATCTTTTGCAATTCCACATAGGATAGAACATGAAGAGACCACATGAATGAGGTACAGATCCGTGAAAAAGAGAGTGAATAGACTAGCGTAGGGACGAAAGAAAGGTGGGAGATGTGGCCTCTGAGGGGCCTGCCTCCACCATAGCTCCCCCTTCTCCTTTCTTTGCCAACCTCTGCCTCCGCCACCTAGGTCACTTTTATTAGTTGGCGTGGGGGGGAGTAAATGCTTTAGTAAATCACCTCCAGATCACAGTGTCTTAAGACAGTAGAAGTTTATTTCCCACCCATGTATTTAGTGGCTGTCTTTCTTTTCAGGGACCCAGGCTGCTTCCTTCTGGTGGCCCTGCTGGCTTCCTAGGGCTTCAGCATTTGACTGGAAGTTGGGGGAAGAAAGAAGGCACGGAAGGTTGAGCAAGAAGGTTTTGTGAGCCAGGCCCGGCCTTAGTGCACACCCTTTTGTGCACTGTCCGCTGGCCTGAGCGCAGTCACGTGACCCCACCCAGCCCCGAGGGAGGCTGGGAGATATGGTCTAGCCGTGCATCCAGGAGGAAAGGAAAGGCATTTGTGAAAACAGAGCAATCTCTGCCACAGCCTCTTAACCCCCGAGCCTCCTAACCCCATGCTCCGTGCTCTGAAGAGGGAAAGGTGGCCTGTCAGCCTGGCCTGTGTCAGGAGGGGCGTCCTGTAGGCATCTTCCGCAGCCCAGCCCCTGACTGGACCCAGCCCAGAGGCACCCGGGGTCTCTTTGCTCTGGGGGGAGGGCCTCCCCTCTGACACTGTGTGTTTCTCCTCCACAGTATGTGGCCTTTGCCTCCCTCTTCTTCATCCTGGTCTCCATCACCACCTTCTGCCTGGAGACCCACGAGCGCTTCAACCCCATCGTGAACAAGACAGAGATCGAGAACGTTCGAAACGGCACGCAAGTGCGCTACTACCGGGAAGCGGAGACAGAGGCCTTCCTCACCTACATCGAGGGCGTCTGCGTGGTCTGGTTCACCTTCGAGTTCCTCATGCGTGTGGTCTTCTGCCCCAACAAGGTGGAGTTCATCAAGAACTCGCTCAACATCATTGACTTTGTGGCCATCCTGCCCTTCTACCTGGAGGTGGGCCTGAGCGGCCTGTCCTCTAAGGCGGCCAAGGACGTGCTGGGCTTCCTGCGTGTCGTCCGCTTCGTGCGTATCCTGCGCATCTTCAAGCTGACCCGCCACTTTGTGGGCCTGCGTGTCCTGGGCCACACTCTCCGCGCCAGTACCAATGAGTTCTTACTGCTCATCATCTTCCTGGCTCTGGGCGTCCTGATTTTCGCCACCATGATCTACTATGCCGAGAGGATAGGGGCGCAGCCCAATGACCCCAGTGCCAGTGAGCACACCCACTTTAAGAACATCCCCATTGGCTTCTGGTGGGCCGTGGTCACCATGACGACGCTGGGCTACGGAGACATGTACCCGCAGACGTGGTCCGGCATGTTGGTGGGAGCGCTGTGTGCGCTGGCGGGCGTGCTGACCATCGCCATGCCCGTGCCCGTCATTGTGAACAATTTCGGGATGTATTACTCCTTAGCCATGGCTAAGCAGAAACTACCAAAGAAAAAAAAGAAGCATATTCCGCGGCCACCGCAGCTGGGATCTCCCAATTATTGTAAATCTGTCGTAAACTCTCCACACCACAGTACTCAGAGTGACACATGCCCGCTGGCCCAGGAAGAAATTTTAGAAATTAACAGAGCAGGTAGGAAACCTCTTAGAGGCATGTCGATCTGACCTTTCACCTCCGCCCCCTGTAGCGATGATTCCAGATTCAGTCAGACTGCTTCCTTAGTTCCATGGGTGACCCTGGACCCTGCGCTCAATCTCGAGGTGTGGAGTCTGGGGGCCCAGGGAGATGCTGGGCAGCCGAATTCACGAGGCAAGAGCCTGCTAGAACCTCACTGGTGGCCCCCGGTAAGGAGGTTAACATGCTGGTCTCGTGGGGTTCTGAAGAGATGACATGGCCCGCGAGGTTGCTGAGGACTCTCTTGGCAGGAGCCCCGGGGGCTCTGCTGCTTGGTGGGCAGGAGTGGAGCATGAGTCGCTGACTCAGGCCACTGACCCAGTGTCGGGGCAGGGCGGGGGCGGGTGTGATTCGGAAATGCCAGACAGCTGCTGATTTGGTCTTCACACGGCTCCCTTCAGGCCGTGCGTGTGTGGCACAGATGGTGCATGGGATCTGGCAGGAGGGTCCCTGCAAAGGCAGCAGCAAGGATTCTCCCCCCCACCAGAGCCTGTCTCCATAGCTGAGTAGCATACCTGCTCTGATGCCGGCTGCCTAGCTCCAGGCGCGTCCTGGGAGACGCCTCTTGCCCTCCGTACGTAACAAGCTTACTTACCCCACAGCATGCGGAACCAACTCATCTTCCACCACCACTCTAGAGTTTAGCGTTTATCTTTAGGAACCTGTTGGAGTGACTCTAGCTTTCACGTTGTCTGTTTGGGTTGATGGTCAAGTGGGAGTTTCCGGTGGCCTTCTGATGGGAGCGGCTGGTGAGCGAAGGACTAGAGGGGGCCACCACCCGGCAGCTTAGATGAAAGCGCTACAGACCAGCAAACAACCTCCCACCCAGAGTTCTCCCCGTTTCCGGCGGTAGGGACTGCAGCAGCAATACATGACATCCCAACCAGTGTACGACCACTTTCCCATGAATTCAGTGGGGGTCAGGGAGGGGGGGAGGGGGGCCATGAAACAATACTAGTCACCGTGGGATATATTCTAATATTCCATGGCTAGTGGTTCGTTATGGGACTATCTCAGTTTTATGAGAACCTGCACATAGCACATAAAGTTGATCATGGGGCTCTGGTCCGAAGATATAAAGCCCATAGTCTACCTCTACCCATGGAATACCATCGACTTATTCTGTGGACACAGGGATTTGAAGGCAATGAACGACCCAGAGAAGAATGACAACACCAAGCTAAGAAGGAGTGCCGGGGCGAGGAAGGCTGAGTCAGTGATAGGTGGCGTTTAGTCTACAGAAGACACCCGTGTGCCCAGGGCAGGCAGGGGGGCTGTAGGCTAGCTCAGCCCTAGAGGAGCAAGTGCCGCCTGGCCTGGGTGGCCTCCCCCAGTGGGTGATTGAGTCTCCCCCGATGGCCCCCACCCCCATCCTACTCCTGATCTGGCTTCATCCCACAGCTACGCTGCCCAGAGCAGTACCCCCAAGGCCCACTTCTCTGTCCGTGGGAACTTTCCAGCCCCTTCGCCTGGCCCCGTACCCCTCCCCACTCCCTGGGATTGCTGTAGGCACCTGAGAGGAACGTGGCTAGTGTTCTGGGCTGGGCCAGGGACTGGGCAGGGGTCTCAGAGGCTGGAACAGGGGGACCTGGCGGCGGGGGCGGGCTGGACTCCCCAGCCAAGGTGTGGCTCCTGCTTAGCAAGGCAGGCACGGGCCGAGGAAAGCCCCTGCCCCCCCTCCTGCTCTGGGTTAGCTGTAGCCCTTCTCTTCGACCTCAGGAGCCGCCATCATGGCAAGGAAAATTCCTGGGGCCCTAGGGGAGGGTCTGGGTGGGCCTAGCCCCCCAGCTTCACTCCAGGCCCCAGCAGGAAGAGCTCAGCCTGAGTGGCATCACCATGGCGCTCCTTGGCCCTCTTCCACACCCTCCCAACGCTGAATCTTTCGGGATCGGTGCCTCAAATATAGGTGCCCCAGGCCCACCTGTCAAGGATCCCTGATTCACTCCAGTCAGGCGCAAATTCTTCAGTACTCCCAGACAATGCCAGTGTTCTCCATGTGCTGAGGGCGTGCATGCACGCACACACATACATACATACATGCACACACACCTACACATGCATGCACATGCACACACACGCGGAGTGCAGATGTGTGTGTGCTGGCAGGTACACTGGCCAGTCACAGGACACAAGCCCTCTTGCCGTGCCGCAGCAGGCCTGGAAAGCCTGTGCACTCCTGTTGGAGGCCCTGGGCCCCGTAGCCATGGCAGCCCTGCTCCTGGGAACCTCCTCGCTGCAGCCCCAGGTCTCAGGGATCCAGAGTGTCCTGGCTCGCACGGTCTCTATGGCTGAGGAGGTACTTGGGGCCCTTCCGAGCCTGCCCTCTGGAGCCCAGATGCCCAACTCCACCTACCTTTCTCCCTCCCATCCCCAAACTCTGCCCCGCCCCCTTTCCGAGTTCTCACGCTCCGGAGGGTGCTGTCTTGAGATCCCAGACCCCTCTGAGCCGCATACCTCACCAGAACACTCCTCCCTCTGAAAGCTGGTGTGTGAGACCCAGGTTATCACCAAGAGGGTGTGTGGTCCTTAGGGGGTGTCTCCTCAACCCGGCACCCCTGAGTCCCTTCCCATTTGCCTCCTTTCCTGCTTGCAGCTATGGTCCTAGATGGGCGTGGGGTTTGGGTGAGTCGGTGAGTGAGTGTGGGGGAGGCAAGAGGTGAGGAAGGCAAATGTGGGGGAGACCGGACCCTGCAGGAATGGAGAGGTGAGATGCAGCCCCCCCGGGCCTTTCCAGTCTCATTCCACACCCAAGGGCAGTCAAGTGGCCTCAGTGAGGGCTGGGCTTCACCAATTCCACTTTTAGAACCTGGGTTGGGGCCAAGTGCAACGTGCTGGGCTCTAAGGGCACCCCCTACCTCCAGGGCTAGATCCCTGGGACTCAGGCAAGCCATCCCAGTCATGTCAGCAGCACCCTCCCCTCACCTCCACCTCTTGGTCTCTCCTGAAACCTCAGGTCTGTGTGTCTGTGAGGGATGATCTGGTCTCCTCTGTACCATGGCTGGCATGGCGTCAGTGTTCGGGGGATTCGTCTTGGCAGGGGTTGGAGGGCCTCACGGGGAAATGCCAGGAGGGCGCCCCTATGGTCAGGGACTGCCTAGGACTGACAGCCCAGGAGAAGCTGCTCCTCTCCCAGAAGGGGGGTCCCTCCCCCATCTGCAGTCGGGGGCCCAGACCACCTCCTCTGGGCAGTTCGGAGTGCTCCCTCTGTCCTGCCATGTGCATTCACATGTGTCTCGTCCATCCCTGCTTCTGTGATGTGGGTTGGTCCTCTGGGGTGCTGCGTCTGGGGCTGCAGGGTCCCACCATAGGTGAGCAGCGAGGGGGCTGGCACGGGGGATGGGTGGTGGCCAGGCCCCCCTTCCTGCCCATGAGCACATAGAGCAGCAGTGAGGTCCCGAAAAGCCCCTGCCTGGGCCCCCTGGGAGCTACCACTGCAGCCTCTGGGTTCTGCCCTGAGTCCAAAGCGCCCCTGGCCCCAGCCCTCCACCCCTCCCCTCCTGGGCCAGGAGTGGTGTAGCCCCCAGGGCAGGGGAGGTGGCGGGGATTGGGACCACAGTGACCAGGAAGGGTGTGGGCAGGGCCCCTCCAAGCGGGCTGACCGAGTTTCTGCTCGGAGGCAGGACCAGGGTGGGCAGCGGGAGCCCTGAGTGGGGTCGGTGTGGCCCCCAGGCAGGCGAAGGGGGAAGGAGCGGAGAAATGAGGGGCTCTGAGGGCCAGGCCTGGGTGTTCTTTTCTGTGTTGTTCACATGCTCTCTCTTTCTCTCTCTCCACTAATCATGTTTCTCTCTCTCTCTCCTCGTTTTGTTGCATGACTTGTGCCGGTTCTCGTGATTGTACTCTGCTCGTGTCTCTCACAGACTGTCCCCAGTTAGCCTGGGACTTTTTCCCCGAGCCCCAGGCTGGGCAGCCCCCTCGGGGCTAAACCCGAGGAAATTCCCAGCCACCCCTCCCACCCCGCCCCAGCCCTGCGTGCGCCCCTGGCGCGCCTGCTGCTGGTGTGAACAGTAAGTACCTCGGCGGTGCCTGGAGACCAGGGCACAGAAGCCAGCGTGCTGGCTCAGGGCCGGACATCGGGTTCTCCTTGCTCCAAAGTTTAAAAAAAAATGACCCTCTCGCGGACGCTCATCTCTCAGCCCATTTCAAAGCCTGGAAACCATCTTCGTGAGATGCTGCCCATGCTGCCATTTCATCATCACAGGCCCTCGGGTCTAGTGGGGGCCAAGGGGCCCTGGGCCAGGGGACGCAGGGCTCCCAGCCTCCTGGGGAGCAGCTGGGAGCCGAGGGGCCTGGTGGCCATCTCATCTAAAGGACAGGGTGGGGGCAGGAGGGTGGGGAGTCTTGGGTGGGCTGGCACCTCTGGTCTTTTCCATGGCTTTCCCAGGTTTGGAGAGCTGGCCCCCCTTGGGTGGTCTCTCTTCCAGCCCCCCTCTGGAGTTGGGAAGGGAGAATGTTCCCAGTTTCTGAGAGATCACCGAACTGCAGATTAGCCAGCAGCCCAGGGAGCCTGGCTCCTTCACAGAGAGGGACATAAACACTCCCCTCCCCACCAGCCCTCAGGCACAGCCCCTTCTCAAAGGCCATGGTTGGGAGAAGAAGCAGGCTCCAGGGAGGGAAGGTGTCCAGTTCACATCCACCCAGGGATCCCTGATGGCTGCCCCCTGGCCGGACCCCTACAGGAAACCAGCCTCAACTCTGGGTCCTCTAAATGCTGTGGGAGCTGGCTGCCCCAGGGGCACAGTGTTGGGGGGCAGAGTCCGATGAGGGGTCTCAGGCTCCACCACCTACCTCTGACCCACCCCTGGGTAAGCCCTGCAGGCTATAGATACCTCCACTGACAGACGATAGCCAGTAGAGAGACAGCAAGTCCTGGCTCCCCTCCCAGACGGAGACGCTGCCTGGTAGGACTCGCTGTTTTCCCCTTGAGGAAACTGTGTGCAGGGTACTGTGGGCCCCAACTTCTGCCCCCTCATCTACAACCTCCTCCCTTAAACTTCCCTGCTCTCTCCCCAGAGACCCTTGGGAGGGAAGACGGGACCAGCCAGACTGGGAGGCAGAACCGGGCTTGTCTGTGCGCACACGTGTGTGCCCTCAGACACACCCCAAGTGCTAGGCAGCCCCCAGACCCCAGAGAGGCCCCAGCCCCAGTCACGTGGTATCAGAGTTACCTTGGTAACTGGCCTTTCTGGTTCAGAGTAAATTGGGGAGTGAAGCCCCTGGGATTTGTCAAGAAACGCACTGTACGTGAAATGCTTTGCCATCTTGTACGACAGACTTTTTTTTTAAGTTCCAAAATTATGATGGGATTTTTTTTTTTTTGGATTTGCTTTACGAATAAACCTGATTGGTCCATTTCTCTTTTGACTGCCTGCCTCTTTGTAGTGACATGGTATGTACACGGGCCGTGATCCCACCCGCGGGCACGCTGAGTGTGTGCACACGGAGAAGGATCACTTCTGCGTGTAGTTACATGATGTGAACAGGGTCATGGAAGAGGGTCAAATCGGGTGGAGACTGTCTCCAGCTTTTTGCCCCTCTTTAGTCTTTCAGAGGGCCTCCCCGTGTGGTCACGCCCCTGTGGGGTCTGTCTTCCCTTGAGGCTGTCACCCTAGAGGAAGTATTTGAGGAAACCACAGTGCCCACCCTGGAGACCGAGTCGGCGCCACCTTGGCCAGGAGAGTCTGCTTAGAGAGCAGAGAGCGTGGGGCAGGCTCAGTCCCCGAGAGTGATGGGCGGGGACAGAGGCCAACGGAGCTACCTCTGCCAGCTCCAGAGGCTGTCACGGCGCTGCTCCTGGACTTGGGAGAGGGAGAGCTCCCTGCTCTGGCCACGCTTCACCCTCACCAGATGTGCCCCAAACTTCCTCCCAGGTTCCTTCTCAGGCTACTGCAGAGGCCAAGGCTCGTCTTTCCCACCCGAGTCCATCAGCCACTGTTGTCTTTACACATCCATTTGCTCTGCTTTGCGGGGGATGCTGCCGAGAGGAGACAGAGGAATGGGAGCCCCTCCCAAATCCTGGCCGCTGTCACTGCCTCATGCCTACATTCCTGTTGCGCCTGTGCAAGCTGACTAGGACTGCTTGGGGCAGAGCGGGGTGGAAGACACTGGCTTGGTCTGTGTGGCGATCAGAGTGGACTGAGTGACCAGCTTAAGTCTGTGTGGGGATGGAGCAGATTGAGTGGTCATACTGGGTCTGCATGGGGGACCAGGAGACTCTGTGACCAGGCCTAGTCTGTACGGGGGATGGAGCATACAGAGTGACCAGATTGGGTCCATATGGGGGGATTGAGTGATCAGATAGGGCGTGGAGGGGGACAGTGTGAAGCGAGTGACCAGAGGGGATCCAAATGGGGCCTGGTGTAGAGCCGATCGACAGGGTCTGGATGGGGCCAGGGATGCCTGAGCAGCCGGCTTGGATGTGGACGGGAGGCAGCAGGGCTCTGGTTGGCAGCGGAGGGGTCAGAAAAGGCTGCCTCTCTGAACAGGAGTGTTTCTGCGTGTCTGTCTTCTCCCTGAGCTCTGTGTCTGGCCCTCTACCCATGACTGCATCCACACCATCCTGTCTCATCGGCCCCGCCTTGGACCTGGGGCCCGGCCCCCAGCACTGCGCTTGCTGGTCCCATCACCAACTCATCTTTTTGCAAACTTTGAGCAAACCCAGGAACCCTCCTCCCCAGCACTGTGGGCAGCCCAAGGGCTGCCTGAATGAGCCGGGGACCCCAGCCTTGTGCCTCCCTCCATGGCCTGCTCGCTTTTCCATCCTCAGTTACCGGCTGCCCTTTGCCGATGCCCTACTTCTGGCCTGTTCCCCCCCCCTCCCCCACTAAACAGTTTTCAGTGTCTCAATAGCTTCTGCTTATATGTTTGAAGATTCCAAACTGAATGGGGAGGTGGCGAAGGCCGCGCTGGCGAACGAAGACTGCCCCCACATAGACCAGGCCCTCACTCCCGATGAGGGCCTGCCCTTTACGCGCTCGGGCACCCGCGAGAGATACGGACCCTGCTTCCTCTTATCAACCGGGGAGTACGCGTGCCCACCTGGTGGAGGAGTGAGAAAGGGTATGTAGAGGAGGCTGCCTGGCACCCCTGCAGATGGGTGGGCGGGGCGGCGGGCAAGGGGCGCTGAGGGGCCAGCAGGCACACTGAGGGGGGCAAGGAGCCCCAGGGTCGGCCCCCGGAGGTC
Source organism: Globicephala melas (assembly GCF_963455315.2). Lineage (NCBI taxonomy): Eukaryota > Metazoa > Chordata > Mammalia > Artiodactyla > Delphinidae > Globicephala > Globicephala melas. The sequence goes on along the minus strand of NC_083321.1, from coordinate 37,968,615 downwards.
TGAGTCCCAATGTTGTAAGTGGGATGGCAGGCTGGCGGAGAGAACCAGAGGTCCAGGCAGCTGTGGGTTGGAACTGAGCTGAGGGGTAGGAAGGGACTTGGGGACAGGCTGGATAACTACAGCCCCCAAGGCAGAGGGGTACCCGGGGATGTGGGAGGAGCCTCAACTCCCCCAGGCTGCTCTGGCAGATGGCAGGTCAGGCCCCAAAAGTAAAGTGATCTCCCCTGTCCCGTGGTTGAGGCGGGCGACGGGGTGGGCCTGGTCTGACCAGGACCCTGTGGGCTTAGCCAACCAAAATCCATGTTCTGAAAGTGGCATCCTTTAAAGAGAATCCACAGACCAGTGGGAGGGGAGGCATGAAGAGAAAGGTAGCTTCAGGGCTTGGAGGTGAGGCCAGTGTCCTTGCAGAGGTAAGGTATGTGCCAGTCAGAATACTGCTAGTGGCAGACAGAGAACTTGCCAAGAGAAGGTGGTTACGGAGGACTCTGAGCAACCCCTTCTGTCCCCAGCGCCCATCAGCCATGGCCCTGGGTGTGGTCAGCGCCCCCTTGTGGTTGGTGAAGGCTGAGCCCCGTGGCGGTCTCTGCTCAAAGTCTCCTTGGATCGGACCCTTATCTTAGGCTGACCCCCTGGGGAAAAGGCTTCCACTAGCGCTTGAGCATGGGCTGCGGAGAGGCTTGGGGTGGGGGCCCAGCGCACCTTAGCTCCATGCTCCAGGCATTGGCCAGGGCCTGGAAGGCAGAGGAAGCCATCCTCGGCACAGCGGACTGGCTGGGCGGCTCATGCATGTTGGGAAGCAGCTCACAGGCTCACACGGGGTGCATGCTGACCGGGGTGAGCAGGCTGGGCCAGATAGTTGGTTTTTTAGAGCAACAGTTGGTGTAGCCGGTGGCCATTCACAACTGCTCCAGTATTTGAAATGGTTCAACAATATGCAAGGAGAAAGTATAGAACTCAAAATAAAGGGCAAACCCAGAAGAGGAGAGGCAGCCCACAGGGAGACGGGGGAAGTCCTTCTGGTCACTGATGCTTAGTGTGCTCACCTGATCCAGGCTGGTCCCTGCTTCCTTGCCCGGCCTGGAGGTCCCTCGGACCCCAGTGCGGCATACCACCCCCCGCATGGTGCTGCATGGCAAGGGGGCTGCTGGCCCCGGGGGCGGGCCCCATCCTTGGCCTTCCATGGATAGGCCTGATGCTCCCCTTCACAACTGGCTTTTTCCCAAGTGGAGGCTCTAGAAAGCCAGGAACTGGGCAGCCCAGGGGGTTTCAGGGGATGGCAGGTAGACCATTCCCAGTGGCTGTGCTCTGCCCGGTAAGGTCTCGTGGGCTGCCTGTCTCCTTCATCTTGAATGTTGGATTAATCTGTGTGGCCTAAAAGAGCAGACAGGAGAGACTCTTTACTGGGCTTCCAGAAGCCCAGGCTGTGTGGGACAGAAGCAGCCTGTAGTGGCCAGGGAGTCCAGTGGCAACCACTGTCCACAGGTGGTACCCACTCCGCAGTCCCACAGAGGTACCAAGGGTGACGTGCCCCACCAGCATCAACCCGGCCCCGCTCTCATGGAGTCATGACGGCCGCCGAGGACTTGCTTTTCTCAGGATGATTCCAGGCCGTAAGCCATGTGCAGGGTAGAGAAGAGTTAGGAGCTTAACCCGTTCCCCCAGGAGGGAGAGAAAGAGGCGTGCTAGGCTGGCTCACTGCATGGGAGAAGCAAGCCAGCTGGAGAAGAATCTGCCTGCCTCTGCATGCGGCTGTTCTGTCTGTCCTCCTCCTTCCGTAAATACTAAGTACCAAGCGGGATGGGAAAGCCAAGAAGAGAAGCTCAAGTGTTAATTGTATTCTTTACATACAGATCTTTGCAAAGAAAGCCCTGTCATTGCTAAGTATATGCCGACAGAGGCTGTGAGAGTGACTTGACCAGGCGGCTTGGCCCAGGACACTGGTGGCTATTAAGCATCTGGGTGGACCTGCAGCCCCTCCTCACCCTCGGACAGAGTAAATTCACGCCATGCAGGTTTGCCGGACGAGTCCGAGTGGCCCAGGCCTTGTACTAGGACGGACGTAGCTTTTCTACGGCCAAATGGTAACTGACTGTAGAGGATTTGTTTTCCTTCTTTTCATTTTTTAAAAATTTTATTTTATTCGGGGAAGGGGTGGGATGGAAGGGTTCCTTAGCATGGCTTGCATGAAGTTCAACAGAAAAACCCAGCAATCCAAACCCACCAATCCCCTGCAACTGTATGATTACCCTAAACCACGACAACAACGAAGAGAAACAAGCAAGAGTCCTCTATTTTCTTTCAAAGCGCTTTCCTTTTATACATGTTGTTGGAGCCAAACTGTAAATGGCATTTGGTAGAAACCTGTACGTTTTGGGGGCGAATGGAGCGGGGGGCGGGGAGGGGTGGAGATGGGGAACGGATTGCTTCCCTTTTTGTACACGAGATTGAAATGGAGAGTAAAGGTTCCCACAAGGGCAGTCGGTCAGTCATCGGTCATATTGACCTCACCTTCATAGTTCATCTCTCACGCGGAAACTGAGAACTTTGCTCCAGATAGAATTGTGGAAACACACTGCCGCCTTCTTCCCTCTGTTTGGCATGCTTGCGACCCAGCGGACGTCTCCCCAAGACCCCTGACAGCGGCTAGTCTAGGTTGATTCGATCATCTTAGCGGTGTGTAGATTCAGTGCGACCAACTTTCATAACAAATTGTTCATAGTAGATAATCAACACCTTATGGATTTTCCAAGTGTTCCTTCAGAGCACCAAAAAGATCAGGACCGCGGGAGGGCTGGTCCTCCTCCACCTTTATTAAGGCACAACCCGGCATTGTATGCAATTTAGTACTTCAGAGTAAGAAAACTGCATGCCCAATGTTATGCAAAGCGATTCTAGCATGAAATAAATTTTGTATCACGGTTTCTGTATAGTCTAAAGCAGATTTGTTTTCCTGAAGCAATCGGAGGTTTGCAGAGACACACTTCTGCATCTCGAATAAATATAGTATTTCCCCAACAGAAACAGAGGACAGTAGCTTGGCTTTGGTCTGATTCTAAAATTAGTGGTGGGGTAAGGGGTGGGGAAGGATGATATTTTTGAAAAACACATGCTTGAGATGAAAAAAAATGCAACATCTCAAGCTCTCACTGCAGCTCGCAACATTTCCTGGAAAGAGAGCAATGCTGCTTTAGTTCAACACCCTCCCCTCCCTGGGCCCTGGCCCTCAATAATAAACAGCTGACATTGGAGATGAAGCATGGATTTGGGTTTTTATTGCCTTTGGCAGTGTCGCGATTCAGTTCTGGGCCCCTGGTCAGGCCCTCTGTGGCTGGGCTGGGGTGAGCCTGAGCCCGGGCTCCTCTGATCTCAGGGACCCACCCAAGGTGCTGGCTGTCCTCTCACTGGGGGAAAGCCAGGACTGCCACCTGCCCCCCAACCTGCAGATCCTGTTGGGTGGGGAGAGGGAGGCAGCTCTCAGAAGGAATCGGTCAAAAATGGCACTAAGACGAGCCCATCCTCTAGGGGGTTCACCAATATAGAAACTTCTCCGTGGATCCATGCCATATTCATGACTCCTTGAGTCTGGTTTTGTCGGAGCTCCCAGCTCCCGCCCCCGCCACTGCCCCTCATGCAGACCATGGTCACCTCCCTCCTAGGGCCATTCTTGAATCTGATGGAGCCAGAGGCAGGGGTCTGACTGGTCCCTTGCTGGGCCCAGTCTGGTGGTCACCTCATCACACACCCCTCCCTCAGCCTGAGGCATCTTGGAAGGGGTGGAGCCCTCTCCTAGGGATGCTGATTTGCTTGGGTTGTTCACTTGGCTTTGGCTGGGGGTAGAGTGGGGGACTGGAGTTCCAATTCTTTTCCTATCCATTCGAGAATCTCCGGTGGAAAGTCCCTAATGGTCATGGCACCCCACCTCTGAGCATTTTACAGATAAGGAACTGAGGCCCAGAGGGGAGGGATCTGACCAGGGCCACAAACAAATGGGGGTCAGTTTCCCCTGGATTTCCGTTCCCTGATGCCTCCCAGCATGGCCAAGACAACGATCATATGGGTGGGTGGGAGGCTGAAGGTGGGTGTCGCATTCTCACCCAATAGTTTCTCACCCCTCTAAGCATTTACCTCACCAATGTGGGGCGGGGATCAGTGGAGCAGTGAGCATGGCAAGGCCTCTGCCCACGGGTTATGCAGCCGCAGAGCTGCCAGACCCACACCACGTATGTAACAGCCATTCATAAGCATCAGGATGTAGAAGCCAGGTAGCCTCCGCGGCTGCAGGGAGGGCAGAGTTCCCTCTCGCCCTGGAGGAGGTGCCTCTGGTGGACTCAAGTGGGACTTGACACGTGGCCGTTTGGAATAGGGGTTTTCAGGGACACAGCAGCTAACGGGGAACAGGGATTAACATACATTGAGCTTCTGCCATGTGCAGGGCATCTGAGACAAGTGGTCTGATGATGACCCACAGTAATTCAACAAGCTCATCTTAGAGGCAAGAGAACAGGCGCAGAGAAGTAAACGGCTCAAAGCCACACAGCCAATGAATGATGAAGCCAAGATTTTAACCCAGGTGGTCTGACTCCAGAGCTCAGGTGAAGCTGTCTCAAGCTAATTGAGGCCTTGCTGGGGCTGGAGATGGAATTGATTGGAACACTGGTCCTGAATCCCAGGGCCCTCAGGCCATGGGTATGACCGAAGGCCCACTGACACACTGCTCTGAGCCTTCCACGCACACATCTGACCACCTCAATTTTCTGCACAAACACCTGTTGCCCTAAGGATGAAGTCAGGGCTCCTTAAATTGGCTAGCAAGGCCCCCCGGCTCTCCTCTCCCAACTCTCACCTCTCCGTGCTCTGGCCGCTGGGAAATTCGAACCCTGCCGCAGTTATACGTGTGCCCCTTAGGACCTGGAACCCCATCCCATTTCCTGACTCACTGTCTACCTCCCAACTTCAATTTCTCACTAAGTCACTTCACTCAGAAGTGGTGGATGGTGATGGAGGGCTTTACTCTGAGCCCCAGGCCTGGATTCACCGTTCTCAAGCACAGCCTCATCGAATTTTGGCCTGATGGTCCACTGGGACCGAAGGTGGTAGGGCGTCAAGGGAAGCCGGGGTGCCTGCAAGGGGAGACTGTGTGTGGTAGGTTAGGATGTAAACATCCTGCTCAAACCTGGTACGTGGCCGCCCTTCGACAATCACTGCAGGGGCTGCGGGCCCAAGACCTATGAGCACACGATGGGGTCTCACTCCCCTCTCCTTTTCCCTTCCCTCGTTCTCATGGGGTGCGGCGGTGGCGGGGTGAGGGATATGAAGGCCAATCAACTTAGTGTATAGGGAAAAAAAGTCATTCTTAGAAATGAGTGGGCATTTTCTCATTAGCTAATCACTGTCAAATGGTTGTGCTATCCACAGCGTAGTTAACAAACATCTGTAAGAGATGAAAGCAGAGGATGGGTAGGGGTGAGGGGATCGCAGAACCCACTCGTTTAGCCTCCTCACCTATGGTGACCCTAACATGCTTATTGGGTACTTTCTCTGTCCCAGGACCTGTCCTTAATGAAGGGATTCCAGAATTGACCAAGACCTGGTCCCTTGCTCTTGAAGAGCTCAGAATCTAGAAGAAATGAGGGGCTTGGACATCTACAAGTCTGAGAATAACCAGTAGGGTTCAAAGGGTCCCGAAAAGAGTCTGGGAGACACTGTCAACAGACCCTCACCCCGCTGGTGCTTTCAGGCACTCATCAATCTGGCCAGTGAACTGATGCAGAGAAGCCCGTCCGTCACTGTTGGGGAGGGAGAAATGGAGGAACTGGAGGGAACTGGACAGTCTGTGGTGCCATCCGGTGCCAAGAGCCATTCACTCTTGCATGCGTGGATTAGCTGGGTTCCACATGCTTCTAAGAAGGGTCTGGCTCAGGTTCCGAGCAAGGCTCCGAGATTTAGGGCTGAGGCACCACCCCACCCTGTTTTAGGCTGGGAAGGAGCCCCGAGACACTTTCTTGTGCCCATAGGGAAGCCTTGGGAGGGGCATTAGAGCTCAGCAGCAGAGGACTTGGGATTTGGGTTTCTCCCAGCAAGTGCTGAAAGAGGTAGGGGGAACTCTGCACGGCCGTGCAGCGCGAGTGTGCGCTCCTCGGGAGTGTAAACCCTGTCTGGGAGGCATGGGCCTGAGGACTTACCCACATGGGATGGCCTTCCAGTGCAGACCACCCGGTCTGTAGGACAGTGGGTGGTGGCCAGTAATGGTGGACTTGCTCCACTCTGGGTCATCTCTGGGCCATCCAATTACTCCATCTCTGAAGGCTGGGTCACCTTGGCCAGACCAGCTCAGAGTGCACAGAGATGTCCTTCCTTCCATTCTGCAAGGGCTTTAGAGCTCTACTGGCCTCTGCTGGTTCTGGGAGGTGGGGGGGACAAAGGGCTTTGCTGGCCAGGGCAGCGATGTTTCTAGGGTACGATACTGGGGGCAGGACTCCACGTGCTGGTGTTCAAGGTCAGCCAGTGGCCGTGGGTGGTCTCTAGGTGCAGGCCTGGGGAGCTCAGGATGGCCCTAATCCCCAGTTTCCTGAGTCGAACCCCCACTGGTCCCAGGGCCACCCCTTGTCTGCCCCCCTTGTCTGGCTCGAGGCCCTGGATGGGTCACCTCCCAATCAGGACCCTGCGCCAGGAGTGAGGTGTATGGCCTTGACATGGTCCCTTCCCCTTTTTAGGCCTCTGTTTTCCCACATGAACAATGAAAACGTTGGATAAGATCAGTGGTTTTAAAACTTTCTCAAGGACCCCTTTGTCAAGTGAACTCTTACGTGAAGCCTGTTACACAGTGTAGATTGAAATGAGGCTACTGTGAATAAGGTGGGGGGGGGGACCCAGACCTCTGTCTACTTGGCCTTCGTTTCCCCACAGCCCACAAGGTGGCCACTGAGTTCTCAGGAGAATGCTGTCAGTCTCAGGAGACTGCTAGGGTTCTAGAATGCAGTTTGACGGCCACTAGGCTAGAAGGTCATCACAGGTCCTCCAGCTGTGGTGTCCTGGGGTTTCATAACATCCTCAAGCCCTTGGAGCCTAGTGCTCCCAGATCCAAACGCTCTCCTGAGTCACAGGGAGGTGGTGTGGGACACGCCACAACCCTGGCTGGCTAGCTGGAGACACTGCCACTCAGTCCTCTGGGGAAAGCCACTTTCTGAGGCCCTCTGGCCAAAGGCCTGCTGCCGGCCACAGCAGAGAGAAAGCTGCTATGTCCCCCAGAGCCATAGCTGCCACCCGGGGAAGCCTGAGGCCTGGGGTCTGGCCTGCTCCCCATTTCATGTGAGGGCCCTCCTCCTGCAGAGGCCAGGACCTGGGGGCAGATGTCAGGGGTCAGGGTCTTTCCCTGCAGAACCCCCTTCCCATGCTGTGTCTGTCCCTCACCCGAAACTACAGCTTGGCAATTACAGTCACACAGACTAGCTCCAGAGTCCTTCCTGGCTCAGATGAAGACATTGATCTTGGGAGTTTCATTGGTTCTAGATTCCTTTGTTTGTCCCATGGATCTCCTCTGCCCGGTCTTTCCAGAAGTTTTGTCTCCTCCTCCACTTACTCATCTATACTTCCTCCACCCCCCACCCTCCCTCCAGAGCCTTCTCCCTTAGTCCTGGTCACCAAGACAAGAACTCCTTCCTGTCCAAGTAACCAGCCACCTGATCAGGGTTCCTCGATATCCTTGAACCAGCAAACTACATGCTCTGGGTGCTGAGAATGAGACCCCAGGAGAGGCTTGTGGCTGCCCTAAGCATGGCCTATAGGAACCTTTGTCTTGCTGAATCAAAGCCTGCTGGGGCAAAACAACCACTGGGGACAGAGCTGGGCTTTCTGTCCTCACCAGCTAGGGACAGGCTGGAGCCTTCCTCTGCTTCCCATGTCCTTGGGTGAGGACTGAACCCTCATTCTCACATGCTGGGCAGAAAGGATGTCCATTCCTTGAGCCCAGACACGGGGCTCCTATCGTTCCCGTCTGGTCAGCCCACCCAGAGTGCCTCCTGAATCCTTCGCAGGCCAACACCGCAACCTGACAAAGCATTTCTCTGGGGACACTTTGGGTGGGTAAAGTTGCTTTATTAAAGGGTCTCTGTCACAAGCCCCCCATTTCTGAACCTGTCAGATTGGCTTTGGGGAGAAGCTTCTGCATGTCTGTCTTTCCAGTTTCTCTCTTGGTCCATGGCTTCTTGAGATCCGGCTTCCTTGGTGGCATCTGGGAAAGGATCAGTGTCCCTGGGGCGCTGGCCCAGGGCAGGGAGGGCTGGCCGCTGGCAGAGGGCCAGGGAGTGGCCGGCCCCACAGCCCACGCGGAGTCCCGACAATGACCGCAGAGCTGGCACGGGCTTTGGGGCCCAGACGTTGGCTTCGGTGCCGTCCCCGCACATGCCGTGCTCGTTCCAGCCCCAAGAGTAACACGTCCCGCCTGCGAGGGAGAGACGAGACTGCTGTAGACATGGTTCTGGGGAACAGGGCCAAAACACTCACCCTGGGGGCGCAGGTGTCACCGCAAACCCCCAGTTTACGCAGGAAGAAACCAAAGCTCAGCCACACCTGGGGGCCCGCTCGCCATCTCTGCTTCCTCCCCTGCCCTCCTAAGTCTGCTCTTTTCTTCACTCCCACCAGCCCACAACCATTCAGGTCCCAAACCTGGCTCTCCTCCGTGGCCCCTCCCTCAGTGCCACCTCCCACCCCCACACCTGCATCTCCCCCCACCACGAACACACACACACAATCCTAGACCTGCCAATTCTGCCTCCGAAAGTCTCTCAAATCCTTCCACACTTCTCCATCTCCACCGCCATCACCCTGATCCCAACCCCATTTTCCCTCATCTGGGCCACACCAGTAGCCAACTAACTAACTGGGCTGCTCGCCAGCAACTCTGATCTTCAAAGAGCATCAAAACAATCTCTGAGGATGCAGATCTAACCAGGTCACTCCCCTGCTTCAACCCTTCACTGAGTTCCCCCACCCTTAAAGGCCTTTCCTTGCCTGTGAGGCCCTGAGTGATCTGGCTCCGGACCAGCCTGCTGGGGTCCCCCTGCACAACTCTCCCCACCCCACTGCATGCCAGAACCCCTGCCTTCCTTCAGTCCCTGAAATATGCCCTGTGGGGCCGGCCTTTCTCTCCAAGTCCTGGCTTTGCTGGGCTCCACAACCCCCATCCTCCAGAATCTGTTTAAATCATGCTCAGAGGCCAGATTCCCCGGCACCCGATCAACTTGGAATCTTGTCATTGCCCTTGTACTTTCCCTCACAGGCAGCGGATAGATGGTCTGGGTGGTGATGTGTTTACTATCCCCTCCTCACTAGATTGTCTGCCCTACAGTGAGAGAAGGAACACATATGTTCTGCTCACTGCCCTGTCCCCACCTGCGGCTCAACAGGGGTTTGCTGACTAGATCAAAGATTGAAGAACTCAGAGTCCTACGGCCAACCTCCAAGCCAGCATTCGAGCACAGGTCTCTCTGACAGCCTGTGATGCTCCCACCCCATCACAGCACCTCTTCCTGGGTTTTGGACCCTAACTAAACTCGCTCACACTTTTCTGTAGTTGTTTAAAAAAATTTTTTTTTTCTGGATATAAAAGTAATACATCTTCATGGTAAAAAGGGGAAAAAAAGAAAAATATGGATAGGTGTAAAGAAAAGCAGACTTCTAGAATCTTGCCCACTGCTATGAATATTTTACGTATCTCTTTCAAACCTTCAATCTGTGAAACTTGTAAATATTTGTGTATCTATTGTGTTGTTTTTATGCCTTAATAACACAAGCATTTCTCCGTAGAACTGGGAATTGTTCAAAAAGTAAATTTAAAATAATTTGAAATTTTGAAAAAGCTCAATATGCAGAAAAGTACAAAAAATAATTTAACAGAAAGACATATTCCTCAATCAGCTTCAGAACATTAGTTACCACTTTGCCATATTTGCTTCAATTATAAAGATACAGTTTAAGACCCACCTCCCATCCTTGGCCCTCCATCCATTCCCTCCTTCCTGGAAGTAACCACTATTTGAAGTTGGTGTACGTTACTTGCATGCTTGTTTTATATTTTTCTACATGTATGTGTCCTTAAATATTATATAAAAATTTTAGTTTGTTTTAAAGATTTACATAAGTAGTGTCATTCAAATATGTGTCTTCTGTTATGACTTGCTCTTTATACCATTGTTTTTGAAATCTCTCTGAGCTGATAGTTACAGATTTAGCTCATTTATTTTAACTGTGCATAGTACATAGCCCATTATGCATAAGTCATATTTTACTCATCCATTTCCCTTCTGATGGACAGTTCTTTAATGATGATAATTGTTGCTACTTTATTACACATTATATATTACAATATATAATATACCATAATATTTTACTACAGTACTATTACTACTGTTGCTACTATAAACAACACTGCAGTGAACATCCTGGAACACGTATCCTTGTACAAATTGGTGTTTGTGCACATTGATCCCTAGAAGTGTGATTGTGGCGGAATCACATGTTCACATTTACCAGGTGTGGCCAAACAGCTCTCCACCATGGCTGTAGTCCCATCATTTATGGTCCCATCAGCAACGGATATGAATTCGTTTCCCTCTATCTTTGCCTTTAAGACTCTTGCTATTCTGATTAAGTACATGTGATTAATTTGCATTTTCTTGACTACTAGTGAGATGGAGCATGTCTTTATGTTACTAGCCCTAAATTGCTTTTTCTATGAATTGCGTGTTTACATTCTTTGCCTGTTTTGCTCTTTGTTTGCCTTTTTCTTACTGATTTATAAGTATTCTTTGTATATTCTTTTGTTTATATAATTGTTATAAGCATTGCATGTGTCTTCTCCCAGGAGTCTGTGGTGTCTCTTCACTTTGTTTATGGTCTCTTTTGTTGTCCAGATTTATGTAAAATGACTGCCTAATTGCCCATTATGGAGATTAAACAATTTCCTTAACCTGTATCCCATTATCAGATAGATAGGCTGTTTCTAATTTTTCATTATTTTGTATAACATTTCTATGAACATCTTTGTGCGTGAATCTTTGTCTACATCTCTATTTTCTCAAATTAGATTCTTAGAATGGGAATTCCTGGTCAAATGGTATGGACATTTTTGAGATTCCTGAGTCTTGTTTTGAGTACTGCCAGAATACTTTGCAGAAAGGCCACTTGAATACAACTACAACAGTCTGTGGGACTCTCTGTATCACTCAGCATTGCCAGTATTCATTAGTTATTATAGTATTTAAGAACCTTTTCTAATTTGAAGACAAAAACGGTATCTCATTATTTTTATTTGTACTTTTCTGATTCCCACAGAAATTGAAAAGTAATTCTTATTTTCCTCACATATTTGAATTTCCTCTTTTGTGTATTGTCTGCTTAATACATTTTTCCTGTTTCATATAGAAGAGTTTAAGTGCTCAGACCCAAGATCCAGATGGCCTGGGTTCAATCCCATCTTCTCCATTTATTAGCCGTGACCTTGGGCAAGTTACTTAGCTTCTCTGAGCCTCAGTCCCCTCATCTGTTAAATGGGGATAATAATAGTACCTTTATCATAAAGGTTATAAATATTTATTCATTTATAAGGATTAAATGAGCAAGTATATATAAAATACATAGTATAGTAGTCCACCCTTTTGTGCAGGGGACACTTTCCAAGACCCCCAGTGGATGCCTGAAACCATGGAGAGTACCAAATTCTATGTATACTGGTTTTTCCTATACTCATGGGCATGTAGCACGTACAGTGTGGATGGGCTGGACAAAGGGCTGATTTACATCCTGGGTGGGATGGAGCACAACAGAGCAAGATTTCATTACACTACTTGGAATGGCACACAATTTCAAAGAGTTGTTTATTGCTGGAATTTTCCACTTAATATTGTCTGACTGTGGTTGACAGTGGGGTAACTGAAACCACTGAAAGCAACACTGCGGATAAGGGGGCACTACTGTACTAAGTGAAAATTTGCTGTTGTTGTTGTTCTCAAGAGCCTTATTGTTTTAAAGATTTTTATTTTAAGAATATTAATTCTATGCCGTATCTGGCATAACTATTTTTTCTCAGTTTGATTTAAAATTTTGTTTTAGGTCTTTTGATGTAAAACATAAAGTTTATGGTTCTAGGTAGTACAATTTCTTGTTTTTTTATCTTATCATTTCTTCCATAGTTTGTAAGAACTGAAAGCCTATCCCTATCCAGATCAGAAAATATTCTTTTGATTTTTTTCAATGATCTGAGTTTCTTAACACATCTTTACATTTCACTCATTAACCACTGAAAATCTGTTTTGCAGACCGCTCTTTCACAGAGGGAGGCTGGCTGGCCCAGGATTACCCTTCTCTTTCCTTTTCCCTGGTAGGAAGGCAATCATTAGCCAAGAGCTTGGGCTTGGGGAAACACAGATGTCTGCCTGTTTGGCACATGAATGAGGAAATGCACACAGAGAGGATGAACCCCAGGCCACAAGTCCTGCAGTTAAGCAGGAGTTTCAGCCAGGTGGATCTGAGGCATGAGGTGGAGAATGGAACAGGCTTGGTACCTGCGGGCCTAGCTCGGCACCTGGCATGGGCTTTGCGCCCAGCCCTGGTGAGTGGCACCAGCTGACGGTCAGCAGGAATGGGGGTGGGAGGAAGCCAGCGCTGACCTACCAGCAGGACGCGGCACAACGGGCAGCTGGCAGGTCCCTCTCCTCCTGCCAAAGGAAACGCTCTAAGGAAGCCTGTTTGGGGCCGGGGTAGCCCACTGGGTTGAGAAGCCTGGCAAAGGCTCAGATACAGTTTCCCCCAGTACTTCCAAAGAAGCTGACTCAAGGTTAGGTGCTTTAGAGCAGAAGCAAGAAGAACTACAATCCTGCAGCCTGCGGAACAAAAACCACATTCACAGAAGGGTAGACAATATGAAAAGGCTGAGAGCTATGTACCAGATGAAGGAACAAGATAAAACCCCAGAAAAACAACTACATGAAGTAGAGATAGGCAACATTCCAGAAAAAGAATTCAGAATAATGATAGTGAAGATGATCCAGGACCTCGGAAAAAGAGTGGAGGCAAAGATCGAGAAGATGCAAGAAATGTTTAACAAAGACCTAGAAGAATTAAAGAACAAACAAACAGAGATGAACAATATAATAACTGAAATGAAAACTACACTAGAAGGAACCAATAGCAGAATAACTGAGGCAGAAGAACAGATAAGTGACCTGGAAGACAGAATGGTGGAATTCACTGCTTCGGAACAGAATAAAGAAAAAAGAATGCAAAGAAATGAAGACAGCCTAAGAGACCTCTGGGACAACATTAAACACAACAACATCCACATTATAGGGGTCCCAGAAGGAGAAGAGAGAGAGAAAGGACCTGAGAAAATATTTGAAGAGATTATAGTCGAAAACTTCCCTAACATGGGAAAGGAAATAGCCACCCAAGTCTAGGAAGCGCAGTGAGTCCCATACAGGATAAACCCAAGGAGAAACATGCTGAGACACATAGTAATCAAACTGGCAAAAATTAAAGATAAAGAAAAATTATTGAAAGCAGCAAGGGAAAAACGACAAATAACATACAAGAGAACTCCCATAAGGTGAACAGCTGATTTCTCAGCAGAAACTGTACAAGCCACAAGGGAGTGGCATGATATACTTAAAGTGATGAAAGGGAAGAAACTACAACCAAGATTACTCTACCCGGCAAGGATCTCATTCAGATTCATTGGAGAAATCAAAAGGTTTACAGAAAAGCAAAAGCTAAGAGAATTCAGCATCACCAAACCAGCTCTACAACAAATGCTAAAGGAACTTCTCTAAGTGGGAAACACAAGAAAAGAAAATGACCTACAAAAACAAACCCAAAACAATTAAGAAAATGGTCATAGGAACATACATATTGATAATTACCTTAAACGTGAATGAATTAAATGCCCTAACCAAAAGACACAGGCTTGCTGAATGGATACAAAAACAAGACCCATTGCAGGGCAGAAGTTGAGACACAGATGTAGAGAACAGACATATGGACAACAAGGGGGGAAAACTGTGGTGGAGTGGGGATGGTGGTGTGCTGAATTGGGTGATTGGGATTGACATGTATACACTGATGTGTATAAAACTGATGACTAATAAGAACCTGCAATATAAACAAACAAACAAACAAAACAACTAATACTAAACTTTCATTGGGTTATTTGCATGGAAATATGTTAATATAAATGTTTCAGACATTACATGAATTTTTTAAAAATCTTATATGTTCTGGTATAATGTTATAAGTCATAATTCTAATTATTACTTTAAAATGTATATCTCAAAAAAAAAAAAAAAAAAAAAAAGGTTAGGTGCTTTATATTCTTTATCTCATTTAATTCTAACAATCTTGTGAGGCAGCCACGTTTTATAGATTATTCTCATTTTATAGTTAATGAAACTGAGGCGCTAGACCCAGACAGTGTGGCTCCGGCATCTGTGCTAAACTCTGCATGTTCTATACCAGGGCTCGCCAGAGTTATTCTATGAAGGCAAACAGTAAATACTTCAGGTTCGATGGTCTCATTCGGTCTCTGTTGCATATTCTTATTCTTTATCACAAGCCTTTCAAAATCATTCTTAGCTCGCAAGGCCGTACACAGCAGGCCCGTGGGTTGTACTCGGTCAGCCCCTGGTATATATATAATACATACTGTGGACTGTGCTATGCTGTCCTGGGTCCCACATCACCACACAGCTGTGTGACAATGGTACGTCTGTCCCCAGCTACCTCACAGGGTTGCTAGGAGGAGGCCTGCATGTGCTGATGTACATTTAATGCCCTGGCACAGTGCCTGACACATGGTGACAGCTCACACCCACGTATGAAGCAGACCATGGGGAAAGGAGGAAAAGGCAAGGAAGGCCATGCTGGTGGCAAACCTTCCCAGCAGATGGGAAGGCCTAGGGTGGAATGACAAGTCAGGGGTTCCCCAACACTTTAAACAAACCTCCTATAGAAAGAAACCAGGCTGCTGAACTCGGAGAATGAAAGATGGGCCACCCAGTAACAGAAGGACTCACACAGGACATTTTTCAGTTCTGAGCTTCTCCAGCATTTTAGAATATCTTTCAAGCACACCCTCTGTCCCTCACCCTCACTTAGGGCCACCTATTCAGCGGCACAGTGAAGATGGAAAGGCCGTCTGGACTCAGCAAGATGCTACTATGCAGGCTGTTCTCATGTAGAGGTGAGAGGAAGGACAGCCCATGATAAGCCTCTTCCTAAGCTAACTGGAATACGGGACACCCAGTTTTCGAAACAGGTGAGTTCATGATGATTCCTGGCATGACAGAGGACTCTCTGCAGTGTGCCCGGCACTCGCCAGGTTCTTGAGGACACTGAGATCCCGTCTGATTGGTCTAGATCTGTTTTACTGGCCCCGGGGCACATGGCTGAGCCTTGGGTGGAGAGCTCATAGTTACAGAGGGATTCCCTAGCCTCTTCAGAGTTTGGGCCCTTGCTCACAGGGCTAAGTGGAGTTGATGCAGGCTGTGACAAGTGACAAAGCTCATGGCCCACCACACTTGCGTCAGCCTAAGAGCCCTGCAGGCAGCGGAACCTCAGGGCTGGCAGGGTCCCCAGCACAGGCTGGACACAGTACCCAAATCTGTTCAGGTCTTGTGGCACCTGCTTGAGCTTCTTGGCAACCTGGGTCCTCACAGGGCCTTATGGTGCTGGGACTGCAGCCCAACTCTAGGAAGGCGGCAGCGTTTCTGCTGGAGGGTCTTGCCTAGGAGGGGCAAACACCTGAGTATGTGTGACAGAAACTCCTGGTTGTCCCCGAACCACAGAATGGAGACTACCTTTCCCAACCTCTGTTGCAGCAGGGCGTGGCCAATGAGATTTGAGCTGAAATGTTCTGTAGTAGCTTACGGGATCCTTCCTTCAAAGACAGATGGCGTGTGCCCTTTGCCCCTTCCTCCATCCTGTCACTGGAAATGTGGATGTGATGGCTGGAGCTCTAGCTGCCACTTCTGACCATGAAAATGAGGGCTACAACCTAGGGATGGTGCTTCTCAGTTTCACATAAATGTTACCTTAATTCTCACAGCAACTCTCTGAGGTGTTCTTACCTCCATTTTACAGATGAGGAAACTAGGCTCAGAGAGGTGAAAGAACTTGTCCATGGTCATGTGGCCGCCCTGGTCAGGACTAGGATCCAGGACCCCTGAGTCTCTGGCTCCTTCACTAGTTCCAAAACGGTAACAAAGTCACCGAATACTTAGTGTATGCCAGGCCCTGTGATAAGCACTTTATACGTATTAATTCACTAAATCCTCACAACAAGACTGTGAGGTACAGCCTAACACACCAGGGAGGTGGTATGAACTGTGCAAGGTCACATAGCTGGTGAGAAGCAGAGCTGAACTGAAACCCAGGCAGTAGGACTCCAGAACCTCTTCTGTTAATATATATTGTCCTCTCTAGCCAAACCTCTGTTCCTCGATAATGAAGAAAAGGTAGAGAGTCATGGCGCACTTGTACAGGAACAAGGTCAGTGATGGCAGGCCAGAGCTGTAACTGGTGAGAGAAGCACTCTGCGGAGGAGCAGAAACCCCTCCGAGCCCTTGTGAGCGCTGGGGCTGAGGCAGAGGCAGCTGCAGCAGGCCCTGCCGCACCCCACTCCCGTCCGCATCTGGTGGGGTGGAGAGAGGAGGGCGGGATGGTGCGAAAAGTTAGGCAGCCAATGGTTCACCTTGTCTCTTGCCTGTCAAGGACCTAGGCCTCACAAGGCCTCACAAGGACCTCGGGCACCAAGCAGAGAGAGAGAGAGAGAGAGAGACAGAGAGAGAGAGAGAGAGAGAGAGAGAGACAGGAGGGGTGAGGTCTGAGCGCCTCACACAGAGGAAGTCTCTGGATTCGGGCAGGTGGTCAATGCCAGTGTGGACGGAGCTGGCCTTGGAGCCGGACAAATTTGGAAGAAACTTCTGAGTGTCTAGCTGCCCAAGCTCATGAGTATCGCATCCTTTGGGCAGTAATTGGTGGTCCCTAGGTCCTGCTGTGAGCAAGGAATTCAGGCCTCCTGAAGTGTTTTGGGTCTAGGTGGCAACCTCAGGACAGAAAGAAGAGGTTCAGGTTCTGATCCTCTCTCGCTTGGACAATTACAAAAGCTAGTTTCTTCTGAGGTAGCTGGCCTGGGTGGGGGAAACCAGGCTGAAACACAGCATGAACTAGGTCTTCCCATGAACAATTTCCTGTCTCCCCACTACCTACAATGGGCTTCTTATCTGGCTCTCAGGGCAGCCTGTCCCTCTTGGCCGCATCACCGCTCTTTCCTCTGTTCCAGCCCCATGGGCTCGCTGCTGCTCCCTGAGTTCACCCAGGCCTTTCACACAGTTGTGATTTTGCTCAGATGAATCCATTTATCTCATCATGTGGACGCCTCTTCTGGCTTGGGCCGTGTATGGACAAAACACCCCAAAGAGGAAAATCCAGTTTCTGCCCTGGGGCTCCCAGGCCACTAGGGTAGACAGCCATGGGGAATGACGATTACAGGGACCAATGGCATGTGTACGCAAGGAGGCTGGCACAACGGTGTTTACTGTAGCATTGTTTGTAATCGTGAAAGACTGGGGGGAAACCCCTAAATACTCATCAACAGAGGAGTGTGTAAAGAAACTACAGTTTGACCCTACTGTTGAATAATATACAGCTATTAAAAATAATGAGGTAGGGCTTCCCTGGTGGTGCAGTGGTTGGGAGTCCACCTGCCGATGAAGGGGACGTGGGTTCGTGCCCCGGTCCGGGAGGATCCCGCATGCCGCGGAGCGGCTGGGCCCGTGGGCCATGGCCGCTGGGCCTGTGCATCTGGAGCCTGTGCTCCGCGGTGGGAGGGGCCGCAACAGTGAGAGGCCCGCGTACCGCAAAAAAATAAAAATAAAAATAATGAGGTAGCACTCTGTGGCCTGACATGGCAAGATATTGCAGACATTTTTAAGAGAAAATAGGCTGCAGAACAATATAGAGAGTATGATTCAATTTATGCAAAGCCCCTATATATTTCTGTATGTATAGATCATGAAGAATACATCCCAAACAGAGAATAGTCTCTGAGGAAGAGAGGGAGAAATGGGGGAAGGGCAACTGAGATTTTCTTTGTTGTGTGTTCATATATTTTAAAAAGCAGTAACACAGGATGATGATCAAAAAAATAACAGTATTTCTAACCGACAGAGGTAGCATAGAGAGGATGATACACTCTATTGGGAGGGGAGGCAGGTGACACTGAAAGTTCCAGGGGTTAATTCTTAGCTGGGTTTTGAAGGATGAATAAGAGTTTACCAGTCTTAAATAGAGGGTACCCACTGACATTTGCTCACTCTGAGCTGCCTTCATTGATCCTGATGGCATCCTGTTTGCTGCAGGAGTGAACTGTGGGCAGGTGTAGGACTGGGTCCTCCTGGGCTGTTAGAAGGCTATTAATTTCACTTCCTCTGAGCTCTTAAGATACCCAGAGCTCTCTTAGCACACACACCACACTCCTCCTGGATCTCGAGGTGTTTCTATTTGTAACTGTGAGCTGGGGATGGGAGCCAGGTGCTGTGAGCAGGATACGCTCACCAATCAGCCCTCGGGCACATGGTACAGGCACTCAGGATAGAGCTACTGAGTGGAAGTGAATACCTCTGGGCTGTTCCCCTGCCCACAGTCTTTCTGAGCCCGCTGCTCTGTCTGGAGAGCAGCAGGGGAGGAGTATACACACACATAATGCTGAGATCAACTCCAGTCCTGTGCCTGGCTGCTTGTCTTTATTCCCTGATCTGTGACCAGAGCTGCCTCCTGGCCACCGGCCTCAAGAACAGAGAGCTGTGAGTCTCTGTCCCTGGTTACACTGCCCAGAGAGGGGCAGCTCCTACAACAGAACAGCCTAGAGAATGGCTGTGAGGACAACGGTCCCAATGGGCCAGTCTGAGGGAAGAGGCACTGTCAGTGCAGGACCCTTTCAATTAGTAGACCATCCATCACTCTCCAGGGCCAAAGATGCCCTCGAGGCAGGATCTGAAGCAGCAGAAAGAAGCCATTCCAGAATCAGGAAGTGGGGCTGTTAGCCCCCAGTGTTACTCTGGAGATATTTTGGTATTGTAGCCAAAGTTGCCTCAGGGAAGGCTAAGTAGAAGATGGCTGGCCTGGGGTCCTTTCCAGACAAGGATCCACGACAGCACTGAGAATGGGGTGAGAGGAAGAGATGGGGGATGAGGGCTAAAGGCAAGGAGGCCAGAGAGGACGCTGTGGCCATCCACCGAGTAAGAAAAGATGAGGGGTTTAGGAAGGTAATGTTTTAAACATAGCTGGAGTCTGGCCACTTCTCACCAGCCCATCACCTCACACTGGCACTCCTGCAAGGGCTTTCTACCTGCCCTCTCTGCTGCTTCTGTTGTATTCTCTACACAAAACCTGAGGGATCCTGTTAAAACCTGGCACTAAGTCGACATGGCACTGCTCTGCTCAGAATCCTCCAATGGCTTCTCCTCTGACTCAGATAAACAACAGCTGGCCTACTCCTGGACCTCATGTCCTGTCAAGTTCCACCTTGCTGACGTCACCATAGCTACACTGACTTCCTTCCTGTTCTTCAAACAGTACTGGCCTCAGGGCCTTTGCGTTTGCCGTTCCTGCAGTCGGAATGCTCTTGTCCTGATGTCCACAGGTTCACTCCCTCGTGTTGTCATGTATTTGTTCAAATGTCACCTTATCTGAGAGGTCTTCCCTGACAACTCCATATGAAGTAGCAATCTACGTCCCACCCCATCTCTGTCTCCTCACTTGCTTTATTTTTCTTTATATTTTTGAGTGGTTATTTATTATCTCTCTCCTGACCAGAACACAAGCTCTTTGAGAGCAGGACTCTTTGTTTGCTACTATTTCTCAGCACCTGAAACTGTACTAACAGTTCATTAGTACTAATACCTGTTGTTTGAATGAATGAACACACAAATGAATGAATGGCTACCAAGAGCACGGAGCTGTCTTCTTCTCTCCCAGAGGCTAAAAGAGAGTCCACAGATGTGGGGAGGAGAAGCCACGGGCAGGCTGATTTCTGCTCACCATCAGGAAGAACGCCGTAAGGACTGGAAGTCCACCCTGGAGAGTGGCAGGTGGCCTGCGCCAGAGGTCCTGAGCCCCCAGCTGGCGAGGGCATTCCTAACAGTGGGCAGATTCTGGGATGAGACAGAGCAAATGCCCTTCTAAGCCCGGCGAATTTGTGCGGCGGTGTGGTGGGTACGGATGCGTATGAGGGAGAGAGAGAGAAGGAAGGTGTAGGCAGAAGAGCAGAAGAGGGGGCCACACACCCAGGTCCTCAGGCTGGCTCCCTCAGACCTGACAGAGGAGCGGCCCCGGCTCAGAGGATAAATAAAAACGGGTTGAATTGATGGGTTTGCCCTCAGAGGTCTCGTTCTGAGGCTGCAAGGCTGGGACTGCTCTAGAACTTCTTGTAGCTTAAAACGTCGTTCAGTTCTCTCAGTAGTTCTCTATCCCTTTACATAAGAGGAAACTGAGGCCCAGAAGTGGGGCAGCATCTCACCAAAGGTCCCCCCCTACACACCTTCCCACTGCTATCTCCCCCTTTGTATCACTGAGGTTTGATGGTTAAAACAGCCCAGTGAGGAAGGATCTGGAAGGGAAAGAAAGCTGAATCTGAGACAGGTTCAGAAACAGCCAAGCTGGGAGGGGCGGAGGCCAGCCCTCCCCACTCCCACCGCAGGAGGAGGCGCTGAGGCTGCTGTGGCTGCGCGGCCGCGGTCACCTGCGGAGAGAGCGTGCTGCGGCACGTTGGCTCCACTGGGTGACTATTCTTAGATTTAGGGAGCTAGGGATGATGGATTTAGAACTTACGAGGTGGAAACGTGTTGGCCTGTTTTATAAACAACTGAACTCCTCCCCACAGACTGTCTTTCTGAATTCTGTGTTCTCTGTCAGAACTGCTAGCTTTCTGGGCTTCTTGGCTGCGCTGGGAGAAGGAACAGAAAAGGCAACTCAGGCTCTCGAGGGCCTACTATGACCATGTACTGTGCTAAGGGCTCTGCGTGACCCATCTCATTTAACAGAGCAGCCCTGGGAAGGAGGTATTTTGATCACACTCTATTCATGAAAAAACAGACTCTGGGAGAGGTCCCAGAGGAGGCGCATGCCCTGGGATGTGGCTCCAGGGTGAGGCTGTGAACAAGCGGGCCTGAGGTGGAGTCTGGTGCTGCCAGCAGGGGTCTGGCTCTGGCGATGGAGCAGTAAGGGCACAGCATGGCACCTGTGGAGTTTAACCCCTTTAAGTGTTTTGCACATGGCTCTCCTATCCTCTTAGACTTCTTAACTCGGGTGATATATCATCCCTCTGTATAACCTGGTGGCCCGCCTCCATGGTCAGTCAGGGTCCCCTCCTCTTGGTAGGTTCCAAGTTGTCATCATCCCTCTAGAAGTACGTTCCCCAAACTGGCCAAGGGCTCTATCTAGATGCACACCTGGTCCCAGAGGCTGCCTGTATCAGTTTAGCCTGAAGCCACATTAGCCGTGTTGGAGTCCAAGTCCGTTGACTCTCCCCATAGCCCATGTCCAGCACTAAACTGTTTCTGCAGGAGCTGCTGTACTATGTTTCCTTGCAGCCTGGCCTGGGTGCTGGTGTTTGGACCTGACCGGAAATTTCAAGATGTCTGCAACAAATATCTCTGAGGGGCACCAGCAGAGGGGCAGGGGCACAACGCAGCTCTGGGGCCCGGAGAAGCCGGCCTGCTGCTGTTCCTGGAGCCTGGTCACAGCAGACCCTCTCGACACTGTTCTCCCCACACCTGTTTGGGAACAACCCGTGTGCAGGAGAGGAGGCTGGGAGCTAAAGCAGTAATGGGGGTGGGTGTAAGAAGGTCTGTTCTGGAACCCAGCAGCAGGTCCAGAAGAAACCACATGCAGATTAGGAGGTTAGAGCACTAGAGTCCAGAGAAGCCACTGGATGACACAAACCTGAGAAGGAATTCTTCCTATGCTTTCCAATCACTTCATAAATGCCTTCTGAGTGTCTGCTCTGGGTTGGGTGCTGTGCCCAATTTAGCCCAATCCACTTGCTACACAGCTCCTACACAGTACAAATGCTACGTTAGGAGGTGGCCACCCATCCCACTGTGATAGCGCAGGGAGACGGGTGCCCTGGAAAATGTACGCCCAGAAAGGCAGCGGCTGATTCTTCAAAAGGACCAAACCCCCTTGGGGATACAGTCTGTCTCTTATTTATCTTTTTTTTTTCCAGACAGTCAACTTTTATTGAACTTCATGACATTAAAAAAATTATAGTACAAAATAGGAAACAACTAAGGGATTAATACTTACAATTTATATTAATGCATTGTTTTCTTTTAAAAAATGTTACTTTTTAGAGCAGTTTTAGGCTCACAGAAAAATTAGGCAGAAAGTACAGAAAGGTCCCTGCCCCCACTCATCCACAGCCTCCCCGCCATCCACAGCCCCTACTTGAGCAGTACATTTGTTACAGTCAGTGAACCTACAGTGACACATCGTTATGACCCAAAGCCCGTGGTGTACATCAGGGGTCACCCTTGGTGTAGTACATTCTATGGGTTTGAACAAATGTATAAGGACATGTTATCCATCATTATAGTTTAATGGCCCTAAAATTCTTCTGTGCTCCACCTATCTATCTCTGGTTTTATGTACCAGAGGTGAATGAATAAGTGAGTGGATGAACAGTTACAGAGTGCCCGTAAGGTTCAAGCACGGCTCTAGTGGGAGGGGTAGAGCAGAGACCAAGGCCCAAGGCTCCTGTCCTCAAGGGGCTTACGTTCTAACGAGGGACCAACGAGCAAGCAGACATACAAATCATCAGCGTGTGGCTAGCGATAAGAGTTAGGAAAAAACCAAAACAGAGTGATATGATTAGAAGGACAGGTCGTAGGAAGTTCTCTCCGGTAAGGTGGCCTCTGAACTGTGACCTGAAAGTTGAGGAAGAGCCAGCCGTACAATCACCTGGAGGGCGGGCTTTCCAGGCAGAGGAAACGACAAACAGAAAGGCCTGAAGTGGGAAGTTTTGCCGGTTCCAGGAACAGGCAGGAGGCCAGTAGGGTCTGGGGCCAAGAGCCAGGGGAGAGGCAGGCCTCCGCGTGAAGGGAAGGCAGGGCCTCGGGAAGGCTGGGGGGAGGCCAGGAGTGTTTTGTGGGGAGGCTGAGGAGCCACTGGAGGGTTTTAAGCAGTGGGTGATCAGGTCTGACTTACATTTGAAAAGGCCACTTGGTGAAGGACAAAATAGAGGGAGATGGTTCAGGAGGCCCTGCACTGCAGAGGATCAGGCCAGGCAGGACTGGGTGGTGCTTGGAGTGGGCTGGTGGCAGTGGGGACAGAGAAACAACTGGATTTACAATCTGTATTGGAAGTAGGGCGTGTAGGACCTGCCGATGGAATTTCTCAGGGAGTAAGTGAAAGAAGGGTTCAAGATGGATTCCCTGAGCGATGGGTGGAGAGTCGGGCTGTTTATCAAGGTGAGGAAGCCTGTGGGGAGGGGTCGGCTTGGGGAGAAAATCAAGAGTTCTGTGTTGGACATTTTAAGATGGAAGTACTCATTAGAGATGAATGAATGACCTGAGTGAGAAGCGGGAAACCATGGAAATAACAAATGGCAGGAGCTACCAGGTGAGCAGTGGGCAGCTCGGTGCGCTTATGATTCGATGGGGTCAATGTATGGTGCCTTTATCACTCTGAATTCCAGTTTCTTGAATGAAGTGCACGACTGGGACAAATGCATACTACATGGGCTAATATATAAATTTCTTTCGTGAATGTCCCTACTTCATAAAAAACACATAACATTTGAAACAAAATTAGCACTTTGGATAATTATAACCCACTAGCCCGAGTTCTCCCACTGGTCCTGTGGGAAGCAGCATTCTTCTCTCAGGCTGGAGAGCGGCCAGGCTGCTGGGCTGGGATACACAGGCGCAGGGCTCCTCCCCTGGGCCGGGGCGTCAGCGGGAGAAGCGGCACTCGCAGAGGATGGAGTGCAGGCACCGGGAATGCTGCAGCCCTGCCACCAGACTCTCTTTGGGATGCCTTCTAACTCCGAGGAGTGTAAGGCCACCCAGACATGGGGGCCTGGAGGTAGCCAGCTCCGAGAGACCCTTTAGCCCTGGCCTGGATGAAACAACTGCAGCTGGGGAGGCCTGGCAAGTGTCGCTGGGCTCCCTGCCTGTGTGACTGTTCACGTCCCCAGCAGGGGCTACTCAGCCTCCTGTGGGCTCGGTCCCAGGTGACAGATTCCCTTCCCAGACAAGGGGGCTGGAGGCTCTAAGGCTGAAGCCAGGCATGTGTCCCCAGGGTGCAAATCCTCCAGTGGCACCCCAGCTCAGAAGGAAATCCAAAGCTTGGCTCTTGGTCTCTAAGGTTCCACACCATCTGGTCCCCAGCTCCCTTCCCTCCACTGCTGCCACTCTCATCCTCACTCACTCCTCTCCAGCCACACCGGCCTCCTTGCTGTTCCTCCAACTGGCCAGGCACGCTTCCAGAGTTAGCTTTCACACTGGCCATTCACTGTGCCTGGAATGCTCCTCCCTAGATATCCACACGGTTCTTTCTCTCCCTCCTTTCATTTGGGTCTTAGTTCAAATGTCACCTTCTCAGAGGACCTTCCCTGACCACTCAACCCCATCCTTCTACCCCTCACACTGTTTTATTTTCTTTCCTAGCATGTCACACCCCATCATATACCTATTTGTCTGTCTCCCCACTAGAACGGGCAACTCCAAGAGAGCAAAAATTTCATTTTGCTCAACTGCCGCATCCCCAGCACTTAGAACAGTTAGAGGAACGTAAAAGGTGCTCAATGAACATCTGTTCTAAAAATGAATGGATGTCACTTGCCCCGGGAGAAGCTCATTTCCTTGAGGCGAAGCCAAGTCAGAGAGCTGGGCAGCCCGTCCACAGGGGCCACCAATCCAAAGGACCTGCAGTGGGTGAGTTTGGAGGGGGCAGTCGGGACAGCCCATGTCGAAGGCACCTGCGGTTTGAAGGGCACCGGAACCCTAATTGTGGGGGAAGGGAGACATTACAGCTAAAGACTGGACAGACTCCACCTCCAGCTCTAGGACCAACCATGTCCTCACACAGTCCATTTCAGCTCTTTGCATGAGCACCAGCACCTACCTAGCTGCCTGTAGGCTGACCCTCCCCTTCCTGAGACAAGGAGGAGCCAGCTGGGCAGTATATATCCCAAGTCCTCACTCACTAGCCAGAGAATTTGAAAGCAACTGTTGCTCAGTTGCTATGGAGCCTGACAGACTTGGACTTGATCTTGCCTCTGTCACGAGAGGTGTGTGTCTGACCTTTGATTTCTTCATCTGTAAATAAGGACGATCATATGTCCTTTACTTTTTCTTTTTTTGAATGAATAGGTAATGATACATGCCCATCACATGATACATGCCCAGATGGCCCTTGCTCCCATCCACATCTCCCCATCCGCTGCTGCGACGGCCCCATGCCTCTTGCCCAGAATCCATTCCTAGCCCTCCTTGGTCTGCTCTATCTTGCTGCCAGCTGTTGGTAAATTGGGGAGAATCCCCAGTACAGGGGCACATGACAAAAGCATGCCATCCATCCCTCTTCTTTCCTCCCATCCCCCAGACCACTTGCGTGGAACAAGTAGATAAGATTCACACAAGTTCTGGCTGAGGGTTCAGACGAGTGTTTGTCTGAGGTGTCCTGACAGGCACAGACCATGAAGCATTGCTATGGAAACTGTTCTGTTGTTCTCTGCTACGTGATTTGCTTTCTGGCTCAGCTGCAGTTGTGGTACAGGGGGAAGGGCAGCAGATGAGGTACTGAGGATTACTCTCTGCTTCTCTGTGGGTCTTACCTTCCTCAACTCCAAGAAGTAGGCCAGTGTTTCTCAACCATGGCCTGATGACCATCTGTACTTGTTAACAATCAGAGTCCCAGCACCCACCTCAGGCCAACCGTCAGCATCTCCCGGGGAGACTGTAATACACACCAGCGTTTGAGAACCACTGGTGTAGGAGTTCGTTAGCTAAATTGTTTTCAATTTACCCAGTAGGTAAAATGGATAACACCGGTTGGAGCAGGGGTGAGGGGCTCAGAGCCCCATCAACTCCACCTCCCACTACCCCCAACTGGCTCCATGGAATTCTAGGGCTTCCCCGAGCACAGTTTGAAAACCACCAGACCAGATGATTTCTAGTGCCTTCCCCTATATTCATTCATTCATTCACTCACCAATATTTATTAGGTGCCTTCTGCTGTCTTTATGCCAAGTAGTAGTTTGAAGTATATAGGTCTTCTACTTACTAGCTGTGTAATCTTGAGCAAATTACTTAATCTCCCTGGGGCTCAAATTGTTCATTTGCATTGGGAAAATAATACTTGTTTTCCCTACCTCACAGGATTCTTATAATGATCCAATAATCAAATGAGAACACCTATGGAGAAGTGGTTTGTTACCTGGAAGAGACTCTGCAGATGGCAACAACTAGCATTAGTAGTACATCTACCTGTCTGAAGTCTGCAGAACTAAATGAAGTCCCTAGAGGTCTCTATGGACGGTTACTCTCCTACTCTCTGTAGCTAAACTTCCACAAAGGTTACAGGGTGTAGGGGACCACTGGTCTAAAAGCCTCCATTGAAGAAACAGCAACCTGCCTACAGGATGATTCTGACATGTACTAATATCACTCAGTTTGTTATCTTCTAAATAGAACCTTTCTGTATTACCCACATTTTCTTCAATGAAATTACTTTTATAATAAACAATTTAAAAAACTGACACTACAGAAAATATTGTCTGATATACACAGTTCTTTCAAAAAAACTCTTTTTAAACAATCTGATGCTTTAAAATGAATTCAAATGAGGCACTCAGAGCAAGGGCAAATACCCGCCGGGCAGGCTGCGGCGTGGCCCTTTCAGAGGAGCATGGGGCGGCTCTGCCAACAGCTTAGCACAGGGTCTTGGGTGACTCACCACCTCTCGCAGGGCCTCCGTTTCCACACCTATGAACCGAAGGCAGCAGCTTTACTGATCTCCAAGGACCCTTCCAGCTCTGATGCTTAGTGTTCTAGGACAATGGCATGTACTTTCTGATATACCCAGGCTATCATTCACAGCACATCTGGACCTGCTGGGGCTGCAGCCTTGCTGAGTTCGAGGTGGCTCAGGGATACCTCACTGGCTAAAAACAATGTCTCTCTCCCCAGTCACTAAATTGGAATCTCAGATTTTCCAAAGCACTCTCAGCCCCACTACAAACACAAAGGAGGAAGATCAGGGAGTGAGAACGGCGAGGAGAGAGGTGGCTCACATAAGAGCTGCACCCCTTAAGGTGATGGGGTCGTGACCAAAATCAAGGCATTTGAGCCAAGCCCAGTACGCCTCACCTTACTGGGATCATCTCCCAGGAAGAACTACAGACCCAGCAAGACTTCATCCAGTGGGAAGACCACCAGAGTTGGGGTCAGAAGATGGGACCATGCCCCTCCTCCAGCCCCTCCTGCAGCGTGCTTTTGGACCAGCCACTCCCTGCTACCGATCCTCGGGGTCTCCATCCACAACCTGGGATATTATACCGGACAAACCCAGTGCTACGGTGAGACTCGTGTGAGTGTGAATGGAAACATATGTTATAAAGCTATACATCATTTACCAGTAATACCATATATTGTGCCCAAAGATCAAGAGGAAACGACCCCACCTGTCCTTTAAGAAATCCACAGGGCTTCCCTGGTGGCGCCGTGGTTGAGAGTCCACCTGCCGATGCAGGGGACACGGGTTCGTGCCCCGGTCCAGGAAGATCCCACGTGCTGCGGAGCCGCTGGGCCTGTGAGCCATGGACGCTGAGCCTGCGCGTCCGGAGCCTGTGCTCCACAACAGGAGAGGCCACAACAGTGAGAGGCCCGCATACACAAAAAAAAAAAAAAAAAGAAAGAAAAGAAACCCACAGCTCTGGAGAGTATAAGCCCTGGGTCACAGGGCTGGTGGGTATGGGACCTGAACAGCAAGTCACTTTACTGTGCAGCTGAGCTACACAGGACAGACTCTCGGCTTGGCCTGGTTCCAGTCCGATGGAGACCAAACATCACCGAAGCTGAAAACATTCAACAGGAGCATACAGCCCATCAAAGTGAACAGTTCTTTATTTCGAGCATTCATGCATTCATCCAGTTAACAAACATCCTTCTAGTATCAATTCCAGAGAGAGTAGTATTTGGGTGCCTCAGCTGTGCAAGGAAGTAAGAGGAGGAATGAGCAAGGATGAATAAGATAGTCCCCATTGTTAAGGAATTCCCAGTCTCTTAATTACCAACATTTCCTGAGTTCTTACTATATATCAAGAACTTTGCTGTACTACTTCCATGGTCTCATTTCACACTCCTAATACCCCAACAGGGTAGGAATGTTCAAGATTCCTATTTCACCCCTAAAGAAGCTGAGGCTCAGGCTCACTGGAAAACTAAGTGATGCAGCCAGGACTCGAACCCAGGTCAGTCTGTCTCAGATCCTAAGCTCTAACCCCTGTCTTCCATGGCCTCCGTATTGCTGGGGACCTTAGGCAGACACCTTCCTCTCTGGGTTTCAGCTCTCTCTGTGGAATGTAGAGGGTCAATGATTCTAGTGGGCGTACTGCAAACAACTACGAACCAAGACAGAAAGCAAGAAATGTCCACCTGACGTGAAGTGTGAGGTGTGGAGATCAGTTCCCATACCTCAGGAGAGGAAGCCATAGGACATAATCTGGGTAGAATGAGGCCAAAGGTAGGACTTTTGCCACATAGGGTTCAAACCAGCAGGTTTCAGAAAGGCATAGCTGACACTTGCCCACCTCCACCAACGTCCATTCTCCCACCAAACTGAACTGCCCATGCCATCTCCACACTCCAGCTACCTCCCCAGTAAGGCCTTTGTCACACTGTCCCCTTACGTTCCCCCATCTCCCCTTATTTTTCTCCTCTAGGGGTCCTCTTCTGATCCTGCAGCTCTCCCCAAGAGACTATAACAGACATTCAAATTCTATTTCATCAAGAAGCCCTCACATCAATGGAACAGCATTTTCCTGGTCCTTGGTACATGGCTCCCTGTCTTCCCAATTTGCTCCGTCTCTAATGCAGAAAGAGCAGTGGCCCTTCTCCATCTGAATCTTTCACAGCAGCAGATGCCAGTAAGGTTGCCTGGAGAGTCTGGAAATGCCATGTTGCCATGGTAACAGCAGACCAAGGTTTGGGATGCTTTATCCCCAGTGAGCTGCCCTGGCAGTGCCATGCCAGGTTGCTGGTGGAATCTTCCTTGGGGAACAACAATGACAACAAGACCCCATTAATGGACCGAAAACTGCTCCGCTGGTGCTGAGGTTCAGCTCCTGCAAACACACTTGTGGGCCTCTCCCCCAGCCCCTTGGCTGAGAAGGGGGCCAGGCTCTGGCTCTCTGCACTGTGTCTCGCTCAAGGGGTAATACGGTTTTAACTGGCTCAGCCAACAAAGCAGGCCCTCCCCCACTCCAGCCCCCAAATTACCACTTCTCTTGTTTGATGCCACCAACCAGGGATCTGCTGGCATGGACCCTGGCAATTAGCACAGCATCTACATTTGTTGGAGAATTAAGAGCCACTGATTAGCCTAATTCCACACCATTTACAGGCAGCAAGTGTCAGCCTGAGATTGGCTTTTCCAAATGGTGGCCCAGAGGGAGGCATGATCATGGCTTGAGTTTGAAATGGAGGCAAAGGCCTGGTGGGCCAGACTGTGACCCAGGAGGGGAGGCAGGACTCACTTCTGGGCCTGAGGACATGTCAGCCACTGCTTCCCCTAGACCTGCTCGCCTAAGGGACCTGAAGCCCAGCAGAAGCTGTTTCCAAATTGAGGTCATGTCTATTTCCAAGTCAATCCTGACCGGAAAGGGAGCTCATTTCCCTTTAATAGCATCCCTGCTGACTCCCACTGGGAATGCCTAGCCATAGGACTAGTGAGCCCTAAACTAGGGGCTTCTGGGGATAGAGGCCTGAGTCAAACTCTAGCTGGCTGGGCAGAACCCTGACATCCTGCCTAGACTCTCCTGCCATCCCACCACCTGAACCTTTATCTGACCCTTTCATCTGTCCCCCAAGTTGCTCTCTGGCTGGACACTTGGAATTTGAATGCCTGATAATTACCTTATGATTCCTCTGTCAGAGCCCTGGCCCGCCTGCTGGAGGACCCCAAATGGGCTCTCCAGGATACTGACATTCCCAGGATCATACAGGCCCCTACACCTCGGATGGCTGATCTCCATCCCCACCTAGCAGGAGCTAACTCCACAGCTGATATGGTTCCCCTGGGTTTGTACCTTCTCCTGCCAGTTTGCTTGTACACAGAATAAAGGGATCATGAGCACATGGAACTAGCTAACTGAATGTGTGCCCACAGACCCCATGGAACTTCCAGAACCTCTAAGGAAATATACAGGCATAGAGGCCTGGCTGGACAGGCCTTGGCGACCGAGCTTGCCTCATGCAAACTCTATCCTGCTTGAAAACAGGGGCTGAACCAGGTCTTCCCAGCCATTCATAAAACATTTCTTGAGTTTTATTTGGTAGATGCCATCAGGGGTATAGGATGAACTGTTCGTGGCATCTGCCATCGAGTCTAGGGGATCAGCAGACTTCCTAGCAGAAAAAGAAAGTTAGGGGAGACAGGAAGAAGGGCATTCCAAGTAGGGAGCACAGTGGGAACAAAGGCCTAGCAGAGGAGGTAGGTGGAGCTTATAGAGCTAATGATGCTAGTTCAGTTTGGAAGAAATGTAAAAAGTGGTAGAAGAAATAAATTTGGAGTGACAGGTAGGGTGTGCATCATTGCCAATGGCTCAGGAAATATCCTCAAAAGGCCTGACTGAAGACTTGGACTTTACTCAGGAGCCACACAGAAGCCACTAAAGCTTTCGGGCAAGAAAGCAGCAGAATCAGAGCTGTGCTTCAGAAGCAAAATCTGGATAATAATGATCATCACTGTCATTGTCGTCCTGATAGATAACATTTATGGAGCCCTTACGCTGTGCCAGGCACTTTTCTGAACGCTTTAGACTGACGGTGGAGGAGGGACTAGGGAGACCTGTTTGGAGACAGGAGGATGCAGAAGAGGGATGGCTGGAGAGAAACAAGGAGGCAGGATCTGTGAAGCTGTGGTTAGGGGCGGGTGCTGAGAGGATCAGACAGCCTCAGCCAGAAGACTGGGAGGATGGAGGTCACCTCTAGGTCTAGGGTGTGTGATTCCTTGAGTCATGCGTCCTGGTAGATTGAGTCTAGAATCTAACCCAAAGACAAGTTGAAATATTCCTCTTGTCACCTTGAGTTCAGAAAAACGTTTGGAGAGGAACAGACCACGAACAAAGGGCAGCTTTCCCAGGAAGACTTACCCTTTCACACTCTGCCCTGGTCCTTCTGACCGAGACCTGCTGATAGGAGTGAGAAGGAAAAGACCTGGAGAGGGGTGGCCTCTCCTGGCTTTGACCCCGTGTCTTCCTGGTGGAGGTCCTTCTGCCACGATATACATCAGACTGGGGCGTCCAGGTAGGGAGGGAGCCCTGGTTTCCGCCTGCCTCGTTTGCTTCTCTGTCCTGCAGGTACCACCAGTGCCCCAAGCTCCTGGGGACGAGGGTCCTCAGGTGGAAGGCAAGAGCCGCCTGCTCAGAGATTGCTCTAGTGAGCAGGGCCTCCCTGCCTTGCCAGTCTCTGCCTGTGTTCATACACCACCCTCCCTTATCTCTCCTGGGCCAGGCCAAATCTTAGCCTAGCCTTCAAGGCTCAGCTTAAGTCCTCCTTCCTCTAGAAAGTCTACAACAATCACTCCTTCACTGAGCACTTAGAATGGAAGTTTCAGAGCTGGAAGGGAACGTAGCGATCATTGGCGCAATCCTCCCAACTGTGCAGAAGAGGAAGCTTGGGTCTGTAGAGGGAAGAACTTGCCCAAGAGAAGAGCTACGACTAGATTCCCTGGACAGCCTCCTGCGACCTTCAAGCTCTGGTTTGTTTCGCCCGTCTACGTCACAGATTGTGAGACTGTGGGGACAATGACTTCTATATCTCTGCATTCTTCTCAGTGCTTAGCACAGAGCCCTGGATCGCAGGGAGCTTGGGAAATAGAATCCTCAGTAGCCAAAGGCTCCTGAAGGCATCAGGTCCGAAGGAAAAGCAAGACACAGGTGAAGAAGGGAACAAACCCTCCTTCCAGCAATTCTCCACTGTTCTGGGATGCAAGCCAAGCCCAGCCACTGGACTGGGGGTGGGAATAGAGATGATGCATTCAAAGGGACTTTTACATCCGAAAGAGATTTTTGCATCCAGTGCCAGGGTTCTAGCCCAGAGCTTCCTGGGAAAGCAGCTTCCAGAGGCTGGCAGAAGGGTTCATGCTGAGGTCAGCCTCTAGCCTGGGGCATTGGTGATGGTGGTAGCAGCAGCTGAGGGAAGATTTTTCTTTTAAAGCCGAGTCTTCAGACTTTTAGAGCAAAAAGAACCCTTCAAGATCACCCAAGCCAATACCTGAATTTTTCGAATAGGGAAACTGAGGTCTTGGTAAGGAAAGGGATTTGATCAGGTCATACAATTCATTAGGGTCACAGCCAGGGCATAGTCCAGGTCTCTTGATCCCAACCCAGGACTCTCTGCAGGGCACCTTTTCTCAGCTGGGTCCTATACAGGTATAGAAGGAGAGCACCTGATGGAGTTAATGGCCACCAGTAAGTTATATGTTGTTTTTTAAAATGTCAAAATTACTGAATTACTGACAGACTGGTGATGTGGAGTTAAAGAAATGTATTGGGTTTGATTAAGCCTCCAGGTGAAAAAGCCACTTGCTTGAGATTACAGAGCTAGGAAAAAGTGGAACCAAAACTCAAGCACAGATGTGTCTGGTCCCAAAGTCCTTCCTTTATCCACTGGCTGACGCTGCCACACACGCTGTCTCTGTGCTCAGAACTGAGGAGTAAAGACAGGACAGACGGACAGGTCTGAGGAAGGATTCCATTAGACGGACACTTCCTGGGTGAGCCCCTCTTTGCCCCAGGCGCTGTGCTGGGCACTGGGGACACAGAGAAGAAACGAGATCTAGGAGTGCAGAGACTAGGAGGTGACTTCCAGGGAGATTCTAAACGAGCAGCGACCAAGACTGAAAGAGAAACGAACCCGGTCCTTTAAATTCTGAAGTAAGAATGAGGCTGATGAACAGGACCATGTGACAGCATGCCGGCGGGTCCTGCCTGAAGATGCATGTGTCCCCAGCCACAGTCATCGTTGTCCTTGCAGCACCCAGCACGGTGCCTGGCACATGAAGGCACTCAAGGCAGAGTTGCTGAGTCGATGTGTGGATAAAGGAGGCTCCTCCCTGACAGGGAGTCACGACGCAGCTCCAGGCCTTGCAGAGGGAGGGTCTGTGCTCCCCCCATTTGTAGAAGGGGCAGGAGGCAGCTGGCAGGTCCAGAAATGCTGACACAGAGAGGGACAGAGCTTTCAGCCGCAACCGATTTCTCCATGGCAACAAGCTGACAGAAAACTGCACAGGAGACTGAGAAACCAGTTTTAAAATAAAGACACGAAACACCCTCAGTCTAACATCACACATGCAAAGCAATAGCTCCTGCCTCTCAGCCCCTTAGGAGGGGCAGGCATAATCACTAGAAAAGGTAGCTCCTTCCAACCTGCCATCCCCTGCCAAGGGCCCCATGTGTCTCCCCTCCTACTGTAAACCTTCCCAGAGCTGCCAGGAAGAATCTCTCTCACTTTGCAGTACATGTTTCAGGGCATTGCACCAAATCTGACAAGCAAGGGAGGAGGCTCCGCCAGGGTCACAGCTGGCCAGGTCCTGCAGCAAACGGGCCATGGCAGTCGGCGTCCTGTCACACCAGAGCAGTGGTGGCTGAAGCCTGGGCGGGGCGTAGGGTGTAGGAGGAAGAGCAGGGCAGAGACCCCTTTCCTCCTCCGTCTCCTGATGGTCAAATCCTGCTTCATCCTTCAGGGCTCAGCTGTATTTGCCTTCTTCTCCCAGGATGACTTAATCACACACACCTTCCACTGTAAATCCAAAGCCCTCTGTTTACATTTCAAATATAACACTTTTCATTATACTCCTGCTTACAGAAGCAGACAGACAATCTGCTCTGCATTACACTTCTAGTTACGTATTCTGCCCCCCAGTAGAGAACCTGGTCCATGAGAAAGCCTCAATAAATGCTTTCCAAATTGAATTAACAGCATGAGAAAACATTTTAATTTGAGTAGCTGGAGATCGGCCCTCCTTCAGTTTCTGGGAGTCTGCTCAGACTACCATTCCCTCCAAAGCCTTGGTGCTTTGAGGGCACAAAGGCAGTGTCACCCCCTCTCCTGTGCTGCTGTCCTTCCTGCTGGGCGCCCCCACTAGCTTTCTGCCAACTCCACTGTGTTCCTTCCCTTACAGTTTCATAGACATTACCATATTCAAAAGGGGACCCCAGAACAAGCTGGACTAAGGATCCTGGGTTCATTGCTAGCTTTATGACCTCCTGTCTGTGTGAACTTAGGCAAGTCATTTAACCTCTTTGAACCTTGTCTGCAAAATGGGAAGAATCCATTTCCATACCTATGCCCTGCCTGCCTCATGAGGCTGGTGTGAGGAACAGAGATTATGAATCGTGAAGATGCTCTGAAAGCCGTAAAGTGGTCTCTGTGCAAAGGTAAGGTGAAATGTTGCTTCCAGCATCTTATGAAAGAGGTAGCTGAGGCCTACACTCAGGAAGTGACTTCCCCACGATCGCACAGAGAGACTGTGGAGGAGCAGAGTCCAGGTCTTCTAATTCTTGGTCCAGAGCTCTTTCCCAACCTTATGCTGCCTTAGAGATCACACCCAGGCATTCTTCAACTTTGGCAAAACCAATTCCACATTCCATTAAAATGAGAAGCATTCTGGATTACCTGCGGAGGATAAATCTCTGAACTGGAACAGAGTCCAGCTCTCTACTTCCAGTCAGAATGCCACCTGAAACATTCTAGGCTGGGAGTTAACTCTTAATCCCCCATCAAGCCTTTCCTTCCGGTTTCTCAGTCACTGCTAACTAACCCATGCCAATAAAGGTCATCATGGCAGCTAACACAGTCTTGCTGTGGCAGATCCCAGGTCTTCTGATGTAACCTCAGAAACTGCAACACTGCACAGACCAGAGAAGCAGATCGGGAACAATTTGGACTGGATACAGAGGAAAACTGGTATGGCTTGGAGTACAGACTTTAGTGGAAAAGCACTAAGGCTACAGTAGGGCTTGACTTGGGATGTAGGGACACGGATTCCCTGGAGTGTGAAGTCAGCAGAAGCAGATCTGAGAGAGACAGGAGGGACACACAGGTCCCGCTGCTCAGAGTCTAACAGCTTCCAGGCCCACACACCAGAGATGTCACTGAGTGAAGCCTCTTCAGACCTCAGCAATGACTTTGAAAAGGAGGAAGGGTGGGAGAGAAGGAAGGAAATGTCTTTGTCTAGAACCCTAACCCTTTCATGGTGTGATGGTTAATTTTGTGTCACCTTGGCTAGCCCATGGTGACAAGTTGTTTTGTTAAATACTAGTCTAGACGTTGCTGTAAAGGTATTTTTAAGATGTAATTAACCTTTATGATCAGTTGTGGTGGGCCTTGTTCAATCAGTTGAAGGCCTTAAAAGCAAAGACTGAAATGTCCTGAAGAAGAAAGAATTCTGCCTCAAGGCTGCAACACAGAAACTCTGCCTGTGTTTCCAGCCTTTGGACTCAAGACTGAAGCATCAACTCTTACCTGCATCTCCAGCCTGCTGGCTTGCCCTGAGGATTTCAGATTTGCCAGCCCCCACAATAGAGTGAGACAATTCTTTAAAATATTGCTAACCTTAGACAGACAGGCAGATAGACAGGAAGGTAGACAGATGATATAGTATATCCTATTGGCTCTGTTTCTTTTGAGAACCCTAATACAGGTGGGGTTGGGTATTTTCATCTAATTTACCTTATTTAATCCTCCAAGTGACCCTGAGAGGTAGGTTTTGCTATTCTGAGGTTTGTTCACAGATGAGGAAACCAAGGCTTAGAAAGTCAAGTCACTTGGTAAGGAAGACTCCAAAGCCCATGCTTCATCAGTTTTACCATAGGGCCATGAAGAAGTAGAATTTCTCTAAAGAACGCTGCGACAAGAATTCCTCACCAAACAGTGTTGCTGATTTCCTCTCAGTTCTCCTTTTTTTGGGGGGAGGCAGTTAACGACAACAGAAACCAGGGGTATGAACAGGTTTGCTAATCAAGCAGGAAGATTTGCTTTTGCAAAACACTGTCTTAAGGATTTCCATTCTTCCTGGGGTCTGTATCTGGACCCAGGACTTGGGTCTGCATGGACATTTTGGGGTCTCATCACTTTTAAACCTGAGCCCTGAGTGTGAGTGGTCTTTGCAAGAGATTGCTTCATTTGCCTCCTGCAGGGAAGCGGGAAGCCTGCTCTCCACTCAAGTGATGAGCTCTAATGGGGCTGCTTTCTCTAACAGAGCATGCAGCCTTCCTCTGCCTCTCAAGCTGCCCTTCCTCCCACCCCCAAAAGGTTTCTCACCACCACTGTGTCCCCAGGGAAGGGGGAGCATTCTTCCCCTGAACAACTTTAGCCTGAGGATGGACGAGCCCTCTTTCCTCCATTCCCCTTAATGCAGCTGAGACACGGTGGGATTTGCAGGAGGAAGTTGACTAAATGCTAGGGGCCCCTGAAAAGGAAATCATCACAGCAATCCAAACACTTCTACAGGCAGGCAGGGCTGCCAAGATGAGCCTTCTGACTCTTTAATAACTCTCTCCTCTCTCCAAAGGGCTGGGACATACAACTCCAGAAGCCTCTGCTCAGCTTGCAGTCAACTGAACGTGCAGCGGTTTCCACGTGGTCACTATCTGGCTTATTGCCTCAAAGGTATGGCCTCGCAGAGCAGTACCTCCCAGCATGTTAAAGCCCACATCAAAAATGATACTGTTTGACACACTGGATAAATGTAGACGTGGATGTGCAGTCCGAGGACTGCCTCCTGCTAGCCCAGGCCACCACCCTTAAGTGCTGAGGGCTTTGCTGTCCTGACACCCTGGTTGGGAAATCTGTCCTACAGAGTCTTGTCCCACTCGTGGCCTAAGTCAAGAGATCCAGATTCAACTCCACCTCCTGCCTGGGCCAAGCCCTTCATTCCTGGGTCTGGTCTGAGGGTCATGCTTCCTGTTCAGGTAATGGGCTGGAACGTGGTGACAGGCAAATTATATCACCTTTCAGATGAAATCTCACCCCCCTCAACAGGGAAGTAGCTTTGCACATTATAGACCAAAGAGTCCTTCAAGGACCAGGAAAAGTGCTACTTCCCCCAGGAAGCCTGCCTGGCAGGCACACTGTCTCCTGTGTCTACTGAGAGAACAGGGATCCCTCCTCTCCTCTGCTGCTGGAGTTACTGCATCAAAAAAAAAAAAAAAAAGAGAGTTGCCTGCATGTCTACACAGCTGCTAGAGCTTGGGATCACCAACAGCCAGCACTCCAGGGAGACGCAAAAGCTGGTGATGACAGTAATGATAATAACTAACATTTACTGAGACTATACAAGGTACTAGGCACTGCTCTTAGCACTTTACATGTATTTACTCATTCACCATAGCTCTTAGAGTTAGGTCTTATCATTTCACTCAGTTATAGACAAGAAAACCAAGGCACAGAGAGATTAAATTATTTGCCCCATATTACACAGCCAGTAAGTGGCAGAGCTAGGATTCAAACCCAGGCAGTCTGGCTCCATATCATTTAATTCAAACAATAACTCTGTCATGTTAGTTTTATTAAACCTGCTTTAAAGGTTGAGGAAACCGAGGCTTGAGCACTGTGAGCTAAGACCACATAGCTAAAAAGAGGCAAATCAAATATTCAACCCAAAGGTTGCAACCTTTCTCAAGCCCTTCATGGTAGGAATTGTGTTACAACCACTCCAGGCTGAATTCAGGGAGGCCAGCTGACCTCATTTGTCCTCTGGGATGAGAACCAGCAATGGACGTCCACTGCCATCAGAAAGGCTCTGCCAGCAGGTCATTTTGAATGGGTGCAGTTTCCGAAGTACTTTTTATATATGATTATGTACATAACCCATATCCCATTAGAGAGACAGAAGGCCGAGGAGAGCCAGCCTCCTGGGACCATGGGCACAATTTTCTGTTACAGTGCATGGACACTGTGTGGTTGCAGCTTTCTGGGTGTCCACTCAGCCCAGGTGCTGTTCTAGCAATGGTCTCATACGTGAACCCTCTTGTACCCAGGATCGAGTGAGACACAGGAAGCAGTGTCTCCCAGCAGAAGGGCAAAGGCTTAGAGGGTCTCAGAGCTACCATCCCTTTCCTGTGGGGATTTAGGCAAGTTTCTTAATCTCTACGAGTTCCAATTTCCTTATCTGAAACAAAAAAGGAAACGAGAAAATTCTTCCTTTCAGGGTGGTTACAAGAAAAAAAATGAAGTATGAAATTTTATAGCAGAGAAAGAAAATATGTTTACTAAGCACCTATAATGTGCTAGGCTCTATATGTATGTATCTCATTTATATTTCATATAAATCCCATGAGAGAGGTATCTCCACTTTACAGACAAGGCAACCGGAACTCAGGGAGGTTAATGCTTGTTCAGAGCCACATTGCTAGTAAGTGGCACAGAGGAGCTGTGAACCCAGACTCCCTGGCGTGAGCTTGGAGACTTTATCACTTCACCAAACTCCTCTCCAAAAAGGCACAACAGGCTCCCCAATTCCACCAGGTGAATTGAGCCTTTCCCTGCCAGCTTGGCCCTCTCCTGTAGAGCCAAGGCTGCACAAACCTCCCCAGACTTTGTTTCTGTGAGGTTTCCATAAAGTGTATGAACGGAAATTCCATGCTTGGACTTGAGTGATCAAAGAGAAGGCAAAGGGCCCTCATCTCTTCTCTCAGGTTTCTGGTGGTATTCCTCTCTAGCTCTCGGATCTCATGGGAAGGAGGCAAGGCCACTGTGGTAAGGCTCCTGTGGATTGATGCTGGGGAGATGGAGGCTGTTGCTTTGCAGACCCTTAAGTCACCTGTGTCTGGGATGCAGCAGCTGCTGTCATCTGGGAGATGGGTACAGAGATGGGCCCTTGGCACCAGTGGGTGACTCAGCACCATCTGGCCCTGGCCCTCTGCCCCTGCAGGACATACTTCAGAAATTCATGGGTCTGAGAAGTCACAGCTTGGTCCTCGGAGTGACTCTGATGGAGGTGTTTGACCTGGGACTGGCTCTGTGGAGTCCCAGTAAAACCGTTGTGGTTCTGCCTTGTGCCCTTAGCGCTCTGTCACCCAGCCCTATGGGCTCTGCCTAAAAAGATCCAGATGATGTTTCCTCTTCTCCACCATCATTTTTCCTGTCCTAGGTTAGGCCTGCATCCTCACTTACCTGGCATGATAATATTAACTAACAATAATCACTAAGTGCTTCCTATGTGCAAACACCAAACTATGCAGCACTTGAAATACATTTTTTAATTTTTATTCTTTTTAAAAAATTGTGGTAAAATATGCATGACACAAAGTTTACCATTTTAACCATTTTAAAGTGCACAGTTTAGGGACTTCCCTGGTGGCGCAATGGTTAAGAACCCGCCTGCCAATGCAGGGGACATGGGTTTGATCCCGGGTCCAGGAAGATTCCACGTGCCACGGAGCAACTAAGCCTGTGCACCACAACTACTGAACCTGCGCTCTAGAGCCCGCGAGCCACAACTACTGAGCCTGCGTGTTGCAGCTACTGAAGCCTGCGTGCCTACAGCCCGTGCTCCGCAACAAGAGAAGCCACCGCAATGAGAACCCGCACACCATAACAAAGAGTAGCCCCCCTCACACAACTAGAGAAAGCCCACGCACAGCAACGAAGACCCAACGCAGTCAAAATAAATAAATAAATTTAAAAATAAAGTGCACAGTTCAGCGATATTAAGTACATTCACACTGTTGTGTAACCATCACTGCCATCCATCTTCAGAATGCTTCTTATCTTTTCATAATGAAACTCTGTACCCATTAAACAATAATTTCCCATTCTTCTTCCTCCTCAGCCCCTGCCAACCACTATTCTACTTTCTGTCTCTATGAGTTTGATTATTCTCAGTACCTCATAAGGATGGAATCATACAGCATTTGTCCTTTTATGTCTGGCTTCTTTCACTTAGCATAATGTCTTCAAGGTTCACCCATGTTGTAATATGTGTCAGAATTTCCTTCCTTTTTTAAGGCTGAATAACATTCCATGAAATACATTTTCTTATTTAATCCTCCTAATAGTTTCTATGAGGTAGATACATTTTTATGTTCATTTTACAGAAAGGAAATTGAGGAACAGAGAGACTAATTAAACGGATCATTCATCTGGTAGCTAGCAGAGCTGGGATTTAGACCCAGGCTGTGTTGCTCCTGAAACCTGTGCTTTCCCACTCTGCTGTGAGCCCCACGCCTTCTCCCCAACAGCCCTCTTACTTACAGGCCTCCCAAGCTCCATCCTCCATCAAGGTAGTGATCTTTCTAAAAGGCCGATTTAATATTATTATTCTTTACTTCAAACCCTTCCCTCGTTACCCCTACTTACGGTCATCTTAAACTCTTCGGCATAGCATTCAGGTCTGTCCCTGACCCAGATCCTTTTCTGCTTTTCTGGCCTTTCCCCTCCCCTAACCCCCACCAAAACCAAAGTCCTCACCACCTGGACTCTGTGCCTTTTAACCTGCTGTTCTCTATAACTGTAATGTCTGCTTGTCAAATGAGGCAAACGCCTATTCATCTTTGAAGGCCTAGCCTAAATGTCACCTCCTCCTTCCAAGATTTCTCCAGGCAGTTTGTAGAGCTTTTCTCTCTGCTTCTGTAGAACCTGAACGTAGCTCTGTAATAGCACTAATCACACCTAATCTGATTTGTCAGTTTATAAATCTGTCTCCCACAACTATACCTGTGGTTGCCAACATATTTGAGCATAAGGACTCCTTTTTAATATCAGAGAATTTCAGGATCTTTCCATACACACTGATCAAGGCAACATTTAATGACAAAGTCACCATCAATTCAGTAAAGCTTTTTTTTAAAAACATCTTTATTGGAGTATAATTGCTTTACATGTAACCGCATTTGAGTCACCATGATACCATCTATATATTTGAAAACGATGCTGCATGTAGGTGAAGAGAGGAATCTGGGGACCTTGTTGTGTACTCTGGATTCTAAGATACCAGAGCCTACAGTTTGGGAACCACTCCTCTGGCCTGGAGAGTGGGTTTTTTGAAGAAATGGAAGTAACATCCATCGACCCTATTATATTACGAAGCTGTGCCAGTCACTTTGCATTTTTAACTCCATTAAATCTCAAAAAATAGTCTGTATTTTCCAGATAAGAAAACAGAGCTTGGAAAGGTAAAGTATCTTGTCTGAGGTTACACAGTGAGAGAGGCAGAGTGGGATTTGGTTCTCGATCTTTTTCTACTTTGTCACTGCCTTGGGGCAAGGACCACAGGTATTCATCTCTGAGTGTCCGGTGCCTCACTCATGGCCTTGCTTGGAAATGTCTGAGGAACAGATGACTCAAACCCAGAGAGCTCTTCCCTATGCGTTCTCAGGCCCTCTAGCTCGTACCAGAGAGTCTTTGGCCAGACGACCCCGGCCCGCACCGCTGCAGGCAAGCAGACACGTCCTTCACGCAGGAGAGAATCAGAGAAGGTGCTGGGCAAACTCTAAGATGGCAGAGCATGGCCCGCTTCTCCTTTAGGTGCTATTTCCCTTATTTAGTAGGTATCCCTGCCCCGACCCTGGGCTCTGAGTCGCTCTCTTCACTACCAGCCCTCTGCTCCCATTCCCCTCCACCCCACACACTAACTGTCCGGCTTCACGGCAACTGCTGTCAGCTAACAGTACCCTCAGAGTAGTCCTACTGGACCTTTTTTTTTTTTTTAACATCTTTATTGGGGTATAATTGCTTTACAATGGTGTGTTAGTTTCTGCTTTATAACAAAGTGAATCAGTTATACATATACACATGTTCCCATATCTCTTCCCTCTTGCGTCTCCCTCCCTCCCACCCTCCCTATCCCACACCTCTAGGTGGTCACAAAGCACCGAGCTGATCTCCCTGTGCTATGCGGCTGCTTCCCACTAGCTATCTATTCTACGTTTGGTAGTGTATGTATGTCCATGCCACTCTCTCACTTTGTCACAGCCTACCCTTCCCCCTCCCCACAGCCTCAAGTCCATTCTCTAGTAGGTCTGCGTCTCCATTCCCGCCTCAGCCCTAGGTTCTTCATGACCTTTTTTTTTTTTCTTAGATTCCATATATATGTGTTAGCATACGGTATTTGTTTTTCTCTTTCTGACTTACTTCACTCTGTATGACAGACTTTAGGTCCATCCACCTCACTACAAATAACTCAATTTTGTTTCTTTTTATGGCTGAGTAATATTCCATTGTATATATGTGCCACATCTTCTTTATCCATTCATCCGATGATGGACACTTAGGTTGCTTCCATCTCCCGGCTATTGTAAATAGAGCTGCAATGAACATTTTGGTACATGACTCTTTTTGAATTATGGTTTTCTCAGGGTATATGCCCAGTAGTGGGATTGCTGGGTCGTATGGTAGTTCTATTTGTAGTTTTTAAAGGAACCTCCATACTGTTCTCCATAGTGGCTGTATCAATTAACATTCCCACCAGCAGTGCAAGAGGGTTCCCTTTTCTCCACACCCTCTCCAGCATTTATTGTTTCTAGATTTTTTGATGATGGCCATTCTGACTGGTGTGAGATGATATCTCATTGTAGTTTTGATTTGCATTTCTCTAATGATTAATGGTGCTGAGCATTCTTTCATGTGTCTGTTGGCAATCTGTATATCTTCTTTGGAGAAATGTCTCTTTAGGTCTTCTGCCCATTTTTGGATTGGGTTGTTTTTTTGATATTGAGCTGCATGAGCTGCTTGTAAATTTTGGAAATTAATCCTTTGTCAGTTGCTTCATTTGAAAATATTTTCTCCCATTCTGAGGGTTGTCTTTTGGTCTTGTTTATGGTTTCCTTTGCTGTGCAAAAGCTTTGAAGTTTCATTAGGTCCCATTTGTTTATTTTTGTTTTTATTTCCATTTCTCTAGGAGGTGGGTCAAAAAGGATCTTGCTGTGATTTATGTCATAGAGTGTTCTGCCTATGTTTTCCTCTAAGAGTTTGACAGTTTCTGGCTTTACATTCAGGTCTTTAATCCATTTTGAGCTTATTTTTGTGTATGGTGTTAGGGAGTGTTCTAATCTCATACTTTTACATGTACCTGTCCAGTTTTCCCAGCACCACTTATTGAAGAGGCTGTCTTTTCTCCACTGTACATTCTTGCCTCCTTTATCAAAGATAAGGTGACCATATGTGCAGCATGGGTTTCTCTCTGGGCTTTCTATCCTGTTCCATTGATGTATATTTCTGTTTTTGTGCCAGTACCATACTGTCTTGATTACTGTAGCTTTGTAGTATAGTCTGAAGTCAGGGAACCTGATTCCTCCAGCTCCATTTTTCGTTCTCAAGATTGCTTTAGCTATTTGGGGTCTTTTGTGTTTCCATACAAACTGTGAAATTTTTTGTTCTAGTTCTGTGAAAAATGCCAGTGGTAGTTTGATAGGGATTGCACTGAATCTGTAGATAGCTTTGGGTAGTAGAGTCATTTTCACAATGTTGATTCTTCCAATCCAAGAACATGGTATATCTCTCCATCTATTTGTATCATCTTTAATTTCTTTCATCAGTGTCTTATAATTTTCTGCATTCAGGTCTTTTGTCTCCTTAGGTAGGTTTATTCCTAGATATTTTATTCTTTTTCTTGCAATGGTAAATGGGAGTGTTTTCTTAATTTCACTTTCAGATTTTTCATCCTTAGTGTATAGGAATGCCAGAGATTTCTGTGCATTAATTTTGTATCCTGCTACTTTACCAAATTCATTGATTAGCTCTAGTAGTTTTCTGGTAGCATCTTTAGGATTCCCTATGTATAGTATCATGTCATCTGCAAAGAGTGACAGCTTTACTTCTTTTCCGATCTGGATTCCTTTTATTTCTTTTTCTTCTCTGATTGCTGTGGCTAAAACTTCCAAAACTATGTTGAATAAGAGTGGTGAGAGTGGGCAACCTTGTCTTGTTCCTGATCTTAGTGGAAATGCTTTCAGTTTTTCACCATTGAGGACGATGTTGGCTGTGGGTTTGTCATATATGGCCTTTATTATGTTGAGGAAAGTTCCCTCTATGCCTACTTTCTGCAGAGTTTTTATCATAAATGGATGTTGAATTTTGTCGAAAGCTTTCTCTGCATCTATTGAGATGATCATATGGTTTTTCTCCTTCAATTTGTTAATATGGTGTATCACGTTGATTGATTTGCGTATATTGAAG
Source organism: Globicephala melas (assembly GCF_963455315.2). Taxonomy (NCBI): domain Eukaryota; kingdom Metazoa; phylum Chordata; class Mammalia; order Artiodactyla; family Delphinidae; genus Globicephala; species Globicephala melas. Next base: position 37,924,165 of record NC_083321.1, on the reverse strand, counting down.
AATCCTTGCATTCCTGGAATAAACCCCACTTGATCATGGTGTATGATCCTTTTAATGTGCTGTTGTATTCTGTTTGCTAGTATTTTGTTGAGGATTTTTGCATCTACGTTCATCAGTGATATTGGCCTGTAGTTTTCTTTCTTTGTGACATCTTTGTCTGGTTTTGTTATCAGGGTGATGGTGGCCTCGTAGAATGAGTTTGGAGTGTTCCTCCCTCTGCTATATTTTGGAAGAGTTTGAGAAGGATAGGTGCTAGCTTTTCTCTAAATGTTTGATAGAATTCGCCTATGAAGCCATCTGATACTGGGCTTTTGTCCCACTAGATCTTAATGTCTGGTAAAGCTAGGTGTGGTCTTCCTAATGGCCATTTGTGTTTGAAACCAAAGGAGAGATTTCTCAAAACTTCTGGCTGGTCAGGAGGCCATGGGAGGAAAGGAATGTGCTTCAATGTCAGACAACTCCAGGTTTCCATCCCTGGCTCTGCTACTTCCTTTGTGAATGACCTTGGGTAAATCACTTAATTTCTCTGAGCCTTAGTGTCCTCGTGTGGAAAATGAGAATAAAATCTACCCCACAGGGTGAATATACACAGACCTTACACTCTTGGACTGTGTGGTGGGATGAACAGTGGCCCTCCAAAAGATACGTCCACATCTTAACCCCCAGAACCCCTGAATGTGACTTTATTTGGAAAAAGAGTCTTTACAGGTGTGATTAAGTTAAGGATTTTGAGATGAGAAGACTGTCCAAGATTATGGGCATGGGCCCTAAGTGCCATCGCAAGTGTCCTTTTAAGAGAAAGGCAAAGGGAGGTTTGACACACAGAGAGAAGGGGAGGGAACAATGTGACCATGGAGACAGAGACTGGAGTGAAGTCAGGGAATGCCGACAGCCACCAGAAGCTGGAGGAAGCAAAGAATGCATTTTTCCCTAGAGTCTTTGCAGATGTACCTAGATTAAGGACCCTGAGGGGAGATCATCCTGGATTACCCAGGTGGGCCCTAAATTCAAAGACAAGTGTCCTTGTAAGGGACAGACGAGGAGACATAGGCACACAGAGAAGGCCATGTGAAGAAGGAGGCAGAGACTGAAATCTGCATCCACAAGACAAGGGATGCCTGGAGCCACTAGAAGACTGAAGAGGCAAAGGAGGATTCTTTCCTAAAGTCTCCAAACAGAGCCTAGCCCTGCCAACACCTTGTTTTCAGACTTCTGGCCTCTAGACCTGTGAGAGAATACATTTCTGTTGTTGTAAGCCATTCAGACCATGGTACTTCATTACTGCAGCCCTGGTAAACGAATACACATTGCCTATCTCCCTAACATCACATATCATCCCTCGTCTCCTGCTTTATGTCAGAGCCATACAGACCATGCGCATGAGAAAGCAAGCTTCAGGGGAGTGAAACTTTGATTTGGTCACTGTTATAACCCTAATTATTAGCATGGTGTCAGGTCCATGGTAGATGCTTTTTGCATTTTTTGAATAAATGAATGAATTGCAGTTCTCAGAGGGCAGGAGCTGTCTGTGATTTACTTCTATATCCTCAGCACCCAAAATCCAGGACACATGCTCCATATATGTGGAACTTCCTCCCCTCCCATCCATTCCAGCACTAAAGGGGCAACTCTGAAAAAAGGGGCAAATCTTACCGGCCTAGAGCCCAGAGATAAGCTTCCAGCCTCCAAAGAGCCCATGAGCCCTTTCTAGACCTTGTTTCCAAACTACCTCTAAACAGAAGGCTTGGAGAGAACCCATGACTGCAGAATCCTGGGAAGGATATTGTTTAAATAAACCGAGACTCAAGTCACCAGCGTCTGGCCTGGGCTGGGCCTCTGGGACCTGAGCCGGCAACATTTCATCATTAGGAGGAAAGGAGATGACAAACTCTTTCCTGAAAGAACCCAGCAGGCAGTCAGAATTACGGGATGTGGTAAATAAAACCATTATTTCCAAATACATATCCTAGGCAGCACTAAATGCATTCTGCGTATCACAGGCAAAACTAAATTTAGAACTGGCAGTTTGAGTCATATGCTGATTCCTGAAGAGAAAAACTAAATTCAAGGGGGGAAAAATGAAGTGAAATATGAAAATAAAAATGCAGTCTTAGTCCCTCAGAGCAACCTGTCAAGAGAGGTGAGGGAGAAGTTTCCTGCAGAGAATTGTGGCTATAGAGGAAGTCCAGTCGGGTGAGGGCTGGGCCCTGCTGGGTGCCACAGCAGCAGTGGCCTCTGAGGAAACCACTGGAAGACACCCCTGTGTGGAACTGCAGAGGCAGGAGGGGACGCGGCATGCTGAGCCACAAGGTGGGGACACTGTCTCCAAAGCACCGTCACACATTGTCTTACTGAAGCCTTTTCTCAATCCTGCAGTGAAGGCGCTGTCACCCCATTGCACAGTTGAGGAACTGAGCCCAGTAGGGAGAAGTGACTTGCCCAAGTCATACAATGAGTGAGCAGGAAAGCAGGGATTTACTTCAAGAACCTTTTAATTTTAGAAGAGTGTTAGATTTACAGAAAAGTTGAAAAAACAGGTAGTTTACGAATACCCCTCCCCCCGGTTGCCCCTAAGATGTTAACATCTTACATCACTACAGTATGTTTGTCATAACTAAGGGACCAGCATTGATACATTACTATCAGCTAAATGCTACACTCTGTTTAGATTTCACAAGTTTTTCCCTAATGTCCTTTTTCTGCTCCAGGATACGGATACCACATTACATTTAGCTGTCATGTCTCATTAAGCTCCTCTGGTCTGTTATAGTTCCTCTTGCTTTCCTTGTTTTTGATGATCTTGACAATTTTGAAAAGTACTAGTCAGGTAGTTTGTAGGATGCCCTTCTATTTGGCTTTTTCTGATGTTTTACTCATGGTTAGGCTGGGATTATAGGTTTTGGGGAGGAAGACCACAGAGATGAAGTGCCCTTCTCATCACATCATATCGAAGGTACATAAAATATCAAGACGATTTATCACTGATGATGTTAACCTCTATCACCCAGCCAAGGTAACGTTCGCCAGGTTTCTTCACTGTAGTTTCCCTCCTTTCCACCACTCCCCCTTCCATGGTCCAGTCTTTGGAAGCATGTTACTGAGCAGAGCCCAACTCAGGGAATGGGAAGTTAAGTCCCCGCTCCTAAAGCGGGGAGCCTCTGCATAAATGATTTGGAATTCTTCTGTATGGGAGAGCAGGGATTTAGATCCAGGTGGGAGCTCACAGGCTCTGAGAAGTGGGACTGTTCTTGTGAGTGAGAATCTCATTTCCAGCTTCCTCGTTTCCCAAAGTACTCATGTTTCTTAGGCATAGACTACTGGTTATCTACTCAAGACTCATTCTCTCCAAATTTTATTCAGGGCAGCCATGTGCCCGGCTAAAAGACTAATTTCCCAGACTTCATTAGGTTAGGTGTGGCCATGTAACTAGGTTCTGGTCAGTGGGTTGCAAGCAGACATGGCTGGGCACCACTTCAGGAAAAGTGTCTTAGCAGGTCCTCTTTTTGTCATTTTCCCTTCTATGTGTTTCATGCCTGAATGTGGATGTGGCAGCTAGAACTCTAGCAGCCATCTTGAACCATGAGAAAACCTTGATGATGAAAGCCTATGCTAAGGAGAGTAAAATAGAGAGATGGAGATTACTGGAAATAATCCGTGCTACCCATAGAGCTACTACACCAGCCCTGGGCTGAATATCACCAGATTTCTCATATGTGAGTGTGTTAGGCTCCCTGGGCTGCCATAACAAAATAGCACAGACTGGATGGCTTAAAGAACAGAAATTGATTTTCTCACAGTCCTGGAGGATAGAAGTCCAAGATCAAGATCAGCGTTAGGGAGTTACCTGGTGGCCTAGTGGTTAGGATTCTGGGCTTTCACTGCTGTGGCCTCGGTTCAATCCCTGGTCCAGTAACTGAGATCCTGCAAGCCGTGCAGTGCGGCCAAAAAAAGATCAGGTTGGTTTCTGGTGAGGCCTGTCTTCCTGGCTTGCAGATGGCCCTTCCTCTGTGCCCACATGAAGGGAGAGTGATCTCTGGTGTCTCTTCCTCTTCTATAATGACACCAGCCCTATCAGATTAAGACTCCAGCCTTATGACTCAATCTTTGTTATCTCCTTTTAGGCCCTATCTCTAAATACAGTCAGATTGGGGGTAAGGGCTTCAACCTATGAATCTTGGGCAGACACAATTTAGCTCATAATAGTGAGAGAAAACTGACTTCTCTTTTTTTTAAGCCATTATTATTTCTGGTGTCCGTTGCTATAAAGCACACAAAATTCCTTACTGATAGACCTCCAAAGTCTAAGGAACATTTTCTAAAGCTTCCACCTTGATGACCTTGTAAGCTGAGAGTCCACAGGAAAGTACCAAAGACACCACCCTTTAAAAGGTCATTTTGGGGTTTCCCTGGTGGCGCAGTGGTTGAGAGTCCACCTGCCGATGCAGGGGACACGGGTTTGTGCCCTGGTCTGGGAAGATCCCACATGCCGCGGAGCGGCTGGGCCCGTGAGCCATAGCTGCTGAGCCTGTGCGTCCGGAGCCTGTGCTCTGCAGTGGGAGAGGCCACAACAGTGAGAGGCCTGTGTACAGCAAAAAAAAAAAAAAAAAAAAAAAAAAAAAGGTCATTTTGAATGCTGATTCATTAACATCTTTCCAGACACTGGGCTATGTGCTGGGGACACTGCCATAACCAAACATGGTCCTTGACTTCTATGCACTTATAGTCTTTACTGATTTACTTACCCTAAGCCCATCTCTTTCCAAAGGGAATTCCTATAATATAGTGAGTAAAACAGAAGTGGAGATTCAAAACCATGAAAAGGAGGAGGATCAGACATGCCAGCTCTGGGAATTTATGTACGTGCTGTGTGTGACTCAAGCATTCAAGTTGGCTTTGAGCTTCCTAGGAGCCACCACAAAGTACAGAGTGTCTTGGTCCTGTTTTATGAAAGGAGAATGAATCCTAGTCATTCATGGAAGTCAGGTGTGTTTTCTTTCCTGACCAAATTCCAGCCAGGTGACTTGAATGTCCTGGAAAGTACTATTTCCTGACCAAAACCCCAATGACTGCTCTAAATTCCATGAACAATGCATTAGCTCTTAGACACTCATCCAATAAAGCCAGAGAGTTCCACGGTTTACATACATGGTTTCAGTTTCCTATTCTAGAGCAGAGACCTTACTGAAGACCATGAGTGATCACTTTCAGACGGTGCAGAGAACAGGGGTTGGTAAATCCAGAAAGCTCTGAGGCTTGGACATTAGGTGTATGATTTTAAGAAGAAGAAATAGCAAGAAGATAGGGCCTCATAAAAAGGCCAGGGTAGATGGAAAGATGAAATACCAAGAATGAAGTCAATATGACTCACCCACCCATAGAGTTTCCTTCTTGGTATATCACAACAGGTGGCATCTTACAAGAGAAAGAGTATGGGTTTGAATCCCAGCTCTGTTACTCACTAGCTCTGTAATTTCAGGGGTGTTAACAGCTTAGAGCCTTCGTTTCCTCACGTAAAATGAAGCTGATATCTACTCACCGTGGGGATTAAATACAAAAACATACATAATAACTCTGCCACAGTTCAATCATAGTAACAACAGCCTACATATAAAGGCCTTATCTGTGCCAGGCACTGTATTATACACTCGACATGAATGAGCTCATTTAATTTTCACCATGAGGTACATGCTACCGAAGAATTAAAAAACTGTTGGTTTTTCCCTAAAGCTGTGCCAAACCACATCCTTGGATATTTTTGGAAGGAGTGTACCAGTCCTTGGAAGGATTTTTGCAGATCCATTCCATGCAAAGCAGCTGTATTGACATCCATTTTGTAACTATCTGTAATCCCCAAAGTTTGCTGCAACTGACACAGAGCTTTAACTCTTGGGCTCCCCAGTGGGAGTTTGCAAACTCAAAGAAGCCCTTACAGGGACTTCCCTGGTGGCGCAGTGGTTAAGAATCCGCCTGCCAGTGCAGGGGACACGGGTTCAAGCCCTGGTCTGGGAAGATCCCACATGCCGCGGAGCAACTAAGCCCGTGCGCCGCAACTACTGAGCCTGTGCTCTAGAGCCCGTGAGCCACAAATACTGAGCCTGCGTGCTGCAACTACTGAAGCCCATGCACCTAGAGCCCGTGCTCTGCAACAAGAGAAGCCACCCAGTGAGAAGCCCGCGAACCGCAATGAAGAGTAGCCCCCGCTCGCCGCAACTAGAGAAAAGCCTGCGCGCAGCAACAAAGACCCAAGGCAGCCAAAAATAAAAATAAATTAAAAAAAAAAAATGAAGCCCTTACCAAAAGGCTCTTTCCAAGCCCCATTTATGGTATGAAGAAAGACACTGAAGAACTTGGAGCATGCTATTAAAAGAAAGTGACCAGGCTGGGAGGATGGGGGGAATGGGGTTATTGTTTAATGGGTACAGAGTTTCAGTTTGGGAAGATGAAAAAGTCCTGGAGATGGATGGAGGTGATGGTTGCAAAACAAGGTGAATCTACTTAATGCCACTGAACTGTACACTTAAACTGGTAAATTTTATTAGGTATATTTTACCACAATAAAAATAGTAATAGTAATAATACTACTACTAAAGTAACCAGAGTGGTAGGGGGTCTAAAAACCATATATGATGGAAAGCACCTGAAAGAACTCAGGTATTCTGCAGGCAAAAGTTTTTGAAAGCCCCTGGTTTTCAGGATAATGATAATATCATCCACTAGTTATCAAGCACATCATATGTGTAGGCACTTCAGCTATATCATCCTTTATTCTCCAGGTCGGCTCTACAAGGCATTTCTTGCTTAGAGGGATCAGGTGACCAGCCCAGGATCACACAGCTAGAAAGTGGTAGAGATGAGATTTGAACCCAACCAGTTCCATATACCATGCTTCTATACCATGCTGCCTCATTCAAATATTGAATAGATACTTGGATATTAAAATGCTGAGATTTCTTTTAGTCTTAAGATTTTATTATTCTGAATTGGGGTGTGGGGGGTAGGAAGGTCAGACATCCATTTTCTTGAAGGCTCCATGCACTGTCAGGGCATATAGGTAAACCTGAGCCTACTGATAGGTACCCTACACTCCAGGGATAACCATTCTGATGAGAGGAAACTGGAAGACCTTTGAGATTAGAACCTAAGGCAATACTAGTTGATGCTGCCACGAGCTGCATCGGCCCCATGGACCACAACAAGCTCCCATGGCTGGGGAGGAGGCCATCGGTCAACAGAGAACACACAGCAAGCTCCAAATACAGCAAAAGCTACTGAAAGCACTTCTCCCCCACAGTGTAGTCACCATAGCCCAGGAGAGAAATTTCGAAGAGTAAGAGGAAGGAAAAGGAGGAAACAGAGGACAGATAAGAGACAGGTGAGAGGGTTCTGAAGGCTACAACCTCTGTTTAAATCCCAGACTACTGTTCTACTGGGAAGAGCAGACTTGTCATCACTCTGAAGCTGGAGCACAGTCTCATGACAGCCTGGGGTGTCTTCAGAAGTCTCTTGGCATCCCTTCTATTTTTCAGTGACCTTCCTCCTGTCACTGAATCTTCCTTTCTATGGACAAATGGACTTGGGAAATGGTCCTCAGGTATAAGTCAGTATCACACGCACCCAGTTAACAAAGGTATTATGGTAGAGTCAAGGGAAATGGGTTTTCTATAATGCTGGCTATTGATCTGAGGCCCCTGGACACTGACTCTGCCTCTTCCCCACTGGACAAAATGTAGACTTGCTGACCCTGAGTTTCTTTCAAAAAGCAGGAGAGACTTTTGTAGGAGAGATGTTTGTAAACATTCTCTTAAAAGAAAACAGAAATTGTTTTAAGTTCTTCAAGAATGATGAGCCAAGCCTTGAATAAAAAAAAGACCTGTTATGCCACAAGAAGTGGCTATTGCCTGGATGCAGCAGGACCTACTCTGCATGGCCAGTGCCATCAGCAGCTACATGCTCCGTTACAGACCCAGGAGCCAGTGAAGGAGTGTAGAGACACCCTGCATCTACTCCTGTCCTCCCTGCTCCCAACACATACCTGTATCCTTGAGTTATTAAGTTGGGAACTCAAAATAATCTTATAGATGTGTGTGTGTTCCCACCAATCCACAGACTCTTGCTGCATTTCCCACATTCTCCTTCAAGAATTACCTTGTTTCACTGATCCTACTGTACTTACTTGTAAGGTGGGACGCATCTGTACGAGCTACACGGGCTGCCCCATGTTGGCAGGGGGTCACCTCCTGAGAAGGATTCTTGGCATCCTGAGCAGAGCTGTGGCTGAGCGGCCTGCCACATGGATCTAGTTGGAGTCGGCTGGGCTCCACTCCACACAGTGCTTGGCTGTCGCCTGCTCACTTTGAGTGGAGGATCCGGCACTTATTTTAGGCTCTTATAAATAATACATTTTGTCATCTTGATTCTTCAAGGCCTTCTTTTAAGCTATTTTTTCCCTCTTTGGGAAAACCACTTTTACACTACGAGACAGAGCTGTTCATAAATCAAGAGGAGCTCCAAGTGACCAAAGATTGAATTCCTGAATTCCTGATTTTGGAGGGAGTAAGCAGCCACCAAACCTGATTAGTCAAGGAAGAAGCTGGCCTCGTACAGGAAGGGCATCTTACTTCAAGTATGAAAAAAAAAATGTTCATAATCTCTCTGATTCCTTGTCCTCTGATCCAGGAAGTCCTAGTACCAGACCTTTAAATACCACTTCCAACCCTACCTTCCTGAGTCCCTACAGGTTGGTATCTCAGTAAAATGCTAAAGAGTCTCACCATCTGTAAAGTGGAGACAAGGCTACATGCCTGGCATAAAGTTAAAGCTCAGTGTGTGAGCTCTCTGACTCTCCTTGTCTCCTGCAGCTCTCAAGAAGACACACTTGTACCTTGAAAAATTATCATTGTTTCCCCTCTTCATTGGTCATGAACTACTCAAGAAGTGTTCTTAATTAATATGGTACAAAGAAGCCCAGCTGTACAGTGGACAGATGCTGAATTTGGAATTGGAGAGACCAGGGCTTGAATCCTGGCTTATTATGTAATAAACCAGGATAATCCTATACTTGTTATGTGATCTTGGGCAAGTTCCTTAATCTGTCTGGACATTAGTGTCTTAATCAATAAATGGGGATAACTCACTAACTTCAGAGTATCTTTCAAACTTTAATGTACATATGAGTTGCCAGGGAATCCTGTTAAAATACAGATTCTGACTCAGCAGACCTCAGGTAGGGCCTGAGGTTCTGCATTTCTTTCCTTTGGTTTTTTTTTTTTTTAGTTTTTATTGGAGTATAGTTGATTTACAATGTTGTGTTAGTTTCAGGTGTACAGCAAAGTGAATTGGTTATACATATATCCACTCTTGTTTAGATTCCTTTCCCATATAGGCCATTACAGAGTATTGAGTAGAGTTCCCTGTGCTATACATAGGTCCTTATTAATTACCTATTTTATATATAGTAGTGTGTACATGTCAATCCCAATCTCCCAATTTGTCCCTCCCCGCCCTTACCCCCTGGCAACCATGAGTTTGTTTGAGGTTCTGCATTTCTACTCAGAGCAGGCCAAGGTCGAGGTTGAGAACTTGGGGATCACCTTTGGAGTAGGAAGGACATGCCTGGTCAGGACACTTTATAAATTTTGAAGGGCTATCTCAGTTTAGGGTCTGATTCCCTACCTATTGTTGTTCTACCTTAAAACACTAAGAAGGCCATTATACAACTCAACTTCGACTATGTATTAATCCTTAATTCTTTACAGATAAGCAAAATAGTAATAATTTATGTAAAATAACAAGGGCTGGGGAAAACCACTTGTCACCAATCCTCTTCCCCTGAAAAAACAACTAACCAACCAAGCACAACACCTCTCCTATCAACTAGCTGATGTAAAAGGCAAACAAACAGGGACTTCCCTGGTGGTGCAGTGGATAAGACTCTGCACTCCCAATGCAGGGGCCCTGGGTTTGATCCCTGGTCAGGGAACTAGATCTCACATGCATGCCACAACTTAGTGTTCACATGCTGCAATTAAGGAGCCTGTGTGCTGCAACTAAGGAGCCTGCCTGCCACAACTAAGACCCGGTGCAATCAAATAAATAAATTTTTTTTTAAAAGACAAACAGAAACAAACAAATCTCCAATAGAGCTTTGTTTGGGGGTAACATTTGGCAGTAACAATGTAAACTGCACGCTCTCCAAAAAAAAAAGCATTGTTTTAAACCCCAGTGTTTATGACTAAACCTAAGAATTGACTTAGAGTGAAAGCAGGCTTTCGTACAGTGAAGATGGAAAAAACTGGGTCCCTGAGACTGGTTTGATGGGGGAGGAGGGGAGGAAACTGATGAGAGAATTTGATGGAATGAAACAAGGCAGCCAGTGAGTGACAAGGACTATGAAAGGGGCTCTCCTTGGAACAACTGTACCTGTGTTCAAGACAGAGCTTTAGGGTCACCTCGCTGGTGACACCTTCCCTGACAGCTGGTTCCTGCTCTTGTCGCCAGAGCAGTAATACCCACCCCTCTACCCATCCTGGAGCCAGTGCTTATCACATCGTATTGAACATTCATTTCCGTATTGATCTCCAACCCCTCGAGGTCAGGGACCATGTCTTATTTATCTCTATACTCAGCCTGGCACAGTGCCCTGACACATATTAGGTACTCAGTGAATAATGCTGACTGAACGCATGAGGTGGAGGATATCGAAGAGAAAGCTTAACGACCTTGCTTCAGGTTTTATCTTTCCTGGAAGTATTCATTCATATATTCTCTTGCTTGGTAAGCAGACATGCTCCAGGTGGGAGCACTCAGACCTTTTACCAGTTTTTAGTGTATTTCAGTCTGAGAAATGTTTCAAACTTTCTTGGTCCCAAGATTGTAAACTTAGTAATACATGTAATAATTTTACATACATATATATTAGTTTTATAAATATATGTAAAACTTTTAGCATTTTTCCCCAAGTGCTTTTCTTTTTTCACAGTAAACTGAGTACATAATTTCCCCATTTTCAAACAAGGAAACTGATGCCCAGAAAAATAATTAAGTGACCTAAGGCAGAGTCTCAATCTTTAAGGTACATAAAAATCACTTGGGACACTTGTCCAAAATACAGATTCCTGGCCCCCACTCTGAAATTCCGATTCAGTAGGTGTAAAGGGGAGCCCAGGAATCTGCATTTTCATGCTCCCAGGTTCTGAGGCAGGTGGTCTTGGCCCAGGGCCTTCCTCAGGTCAGAAGTCAGGAGCTCGGTGTCTGCTGGAGGTCATCTCAGGGCTTTGGTTCTAAACCTAGAGTCATGGGATGGGAGGCAAGTCACATGCACATCACCTTCACAGGGCCTGGCAGGAAACCTAAAACCGGAGACGCTCAGACGATGATGGCAGCTCCAGTGTCCCATGCGTAAAACCACAAAGCCAGAGTGCTGGCTGGTAGATGGATAACATTGCTGAGGACTCACGACCTGGAAGGCCAGGCTCTGGAAAAGGACCAGGTCCTCTAGGCAAGAGGGACCAAAAAAAAAAAAATTACAAAGAGGGTTAACTTAGAAAATATTGAAGGTGTTTGGTGCATTTATTTTGGATTTATTTCCCTCCCTGTCCACTTTGGGGTAGTTTACCAAATGGAACCAATGGGACAACTCAGTAAAGAACAGCAGCCGAAGCAAGTACAAGTGGACTTCTCCCTTCCATCTGCCTTCCTCACCCAAGCTCCACTGGCTGGACTTCTGAGTTTCTCCCCCATCAGCTCCTTCCTTGTCAGCCCACTGCCAAGGCCCTAAAGACCTCAGGTGTTGCCTTTCATCCAAACTTTATACAAAAGTCTCCCAAAGCTCTGACTGCTGCTTGCCTCTCCTTTCCCAGTCTCCCTCCACTAGAAAGCCGCATTATCTTCCCAAGGTACAGATCTCATCACAGAGGGCAAGACCACTGTATTTGAAGCCAGAAGATCTGGATATGGTGCTGGCCCTGGCTCCAGCTCCATCATTAACTAGTTGTCTGACCTTGGGTTAGTAACTTCCCCTTTTTGGGATTCAGTCTTCATGTGTGAGATGGAGGGCTGGACTGGATCATCTCCAAAGTCCTTTCCAACCCTAGGATTTTATGCACACTTCTGCTTAAAAACTATTAGTGACATCTGATTGCCTACAGAATTAAATATATAATTACCTTACCCTGGAACATCTAAGGAGGCCCTCTATAATCTGGCCCTACTATGGACTAAATGTTTGTGTCCCCCCAAAATTCATTACGTTGAAACTCTAATCCCTGATGTGATGGTGTTTGGAGATGGGGTCTTTGGGAGGTGATTAGGTGATGAGGGTGGGGCCCTCATGATGGGATTAGTGCCCTGATAAAAAGAAAGAGAGCTTTCTCTCTCTCTCTCTCTCTGCTCTCTACCATGTGAGGACACAGCAAGAAGGCCATTTGTGAACTAGAAGGAGGGTTTTCACCAAGAACCTGACCATGCTGTCACCCTGATCTTGAACTTCCAGCCTCTAGAACTGTAAGAAATAAATGTTTGTTGTCTAAGTCACTCAGTCTACGGTACCCTGTTATAGCAGCCTAAACTGACTCAGGCCCCAACTTTTTTTTTTAAAAAGCATTATTCTCCTTTATGTTCCTTTTGTTATAGTCAAACTGAAGTATTCCCAGTTTCCTAAACATGCCTGGAAATTTTTTGCTCCCTCAATGCTTTTGTCATTATTTTATCTTAGAAAACCTACTACATCTATTTCAATATGTATGATCCCTACATTTTTTGAGGTCCAAATCCCATGGATCTCTTTTAGGTTTTCCCTTTTTAAAGCCTAAAAGCAAACTCTTTCCCCTCTGACTGCGAGCACTTCATCTGCCCCCTCTCACAGCTGGTATCACAGTTCTCCCTGGGCCTGGTCCTTGCAGCCTTTTGTCAGCTCCCTGAGGGCAGGGCCTGCATAAGTCTCCTACCACTTAGCACAGGGCCCTGCCCAGAGAAGGTTTTGACAAATGATTGTTGAATGAATGTCAGAAAGCACATGCTCCCGTTTTAGTTAGATTTTGAATTTCAGTGGGAGCCGAGGCAGAAAGGGTAACATGGGCAAAAGAAAAAATATGAATTCCTGCTGCAGTGAACAACTTTTTCTTTGAATTGGCCCCAAGGATGTGAGTCATAAAAAAGGGCCACTGAGCTTGGCGGCACAGTGTACCCATTGCTCATAAAGGCCAATGGCTGAATGCCTGAGGTGATTTTCCCTGCCAACAACAGCTTGTGATGAGGAGCTCGACTTGGTGGCTGTAGGCTAATAACCAGGAGCTCTGGGCAGCCCCTGAGCACATCCTCAGGCCACGGTGGCTCGGTGAATTCTGAGCCCTACGTGGTGTGTTAAGAGGTAGACTTCCTGCCTGTATGATATGCTTGAAGGGGTCTCCTCTTCTGATCTCCCCTAGTCCAGTCCCCGTTGATTCTCAGTCTACCTGGGGTCACAGTCAAGTGTGTATATGTTTTATCTTGATGACTAGACTGTCAGTTTCTGCCTAGAAGGCTCTTGTACATCTTGTGTCTTGTTCATCTTCCTCTCTCCCACATGCCTAGCACAAAGCCCTGCTCATAGCAGATGTCAATAAATGTTTTCTGGATGGATGCTCAAATTTAGATCAAATTGACTCAAATCCCAATTAAAATCCCCAGTCAGGAAGACAAGATTTAATTCATTTTCTTTCCTACAAAAAGGACAATCTTGCTGTTTAATATAACCTAATACATTTTCTTCACAACTCAGAGACAGACGCAGGTTCTGTTTTTAGAAGGCATATTTGAGATGTTGTAAAGTGTTGCTTCATTTTGATGTTTTATTCTGATTAAATTTGAGGCATATCAGAAATATGAGTGATGACTTGGCTTGCTCTAAACCATTCTATTCATCAACTTCGAATCCTAGGACAGCAGAATGTGAAGGGCCATAGGGACCAACCAGGTCATTGTATAGTTAAGAGAAATCAAATTCAAGAGCTGGGATTAGAAGCCAGGTTGGATGTTTGGTTGGTTGGTTGGTTGGCTATTTTCTTCTCCTAGTTAATTTACTCAACAAACATCACCAAGCACACACCGTGTGCCAGGTCCCGTTCTGGGTGCCAGGGATATGGAACTGGCAAGGACAATCACGGCCACCATTGAACTCTTAGACTAATGGTTATTTCCTGGTTTCTCAGCCCAGGATATTTTACCTTCTTCAAAGGAGCTACATGGTCTTTTCAAAAGAGCTTCCTGGGGAAAGAGACCAATGTCAGTTGGGCAAGAAGGCCTTGCATTTATTAAAATACTGCACTTCCCTACAGGTCAAGTGCATCCATTCAAGGGCTAGTGGACCAGAGTTCCTTGAAAGCCTGGTACTTTCTGCCTCAGCACTGCCCCCTTGGAGTTCATACAACCATGGCCACACTCAAAAATATGTTCCTTCAGGCTAGATCGTTATTTCTTCTGTTGGCCCAATAGCCACTCTCCCGTCAACAGCAGGGACGCTGGGTTCTCTCTGACTGTCCTCCAGGTCTTACACAATGTAGGTAATTTATACTTGTGGCTGATGAGATAACTATAAAAGGTAGTTTTCGGTCCTAGAACACTTCTCTCTTTAAACTCCTCCACAGACTCATCTTCTTGCGGGAATGGCAAATAGGCCTCATCCCCTGCCAATTCTGGTTGACGGGAAGTGACTGCCTGGAGAGCTGTGGTAAGAACACTCCTGAGGCTGCATCCAGACGCAGCAGGTATGGGGCAGCTATGTGCTTTCCATTATCTAGACCCTGGTTTTAAGACCTCCATTGGTCCCTGGATGTGTAAAGGATCAAGTCCAATACACTCAATATGGCACACAAGGCACTTGGCAGAGCAGTCAGCAACCTTAAATACCAGCCTGTTCCTCCCCACCATACACTCTAAACCCCAGCCACACTCAGCTGTTTTCTGTTTCTTGAATATACCGCCGTCTTTCAGGATTCTGGCCTTTGCAAATGCTATTCCCTTTTCTGGAATGTTCTTCCTCCTAACCCCTTTGATGCCCGATTTCTCTGTGAGGCCTTCCCTTACTTCCCCTATGAAAAGTCCTCTCCTTCATGTTCCCACATCCCCTTTTTCATCCCTTTGTCATTATCCCGACTCACTGAGATTTGTCTGTTTACATTTCTATCTCCCCCAAGAGAAGGGAGGTGCTGAAGAGCAGAGCCCTATCTTACTCACCACCGGCAGAACACCAGCCACGGATAAGGCACTTGCTATAGGACTGCTGAACGAATGAATTCTTTGAAAAATCTCCCCTTTTCACTCCTCCAAGCTGTCTTTCAGAGATGCAAGGACTAGCCTCTGTCTCTGGTCTCTCAAACTTGCAGAGGTACATCCTGGCAGTCAGGTCCGTCACCTCTCCAGTCTACCCACCGCCAGATGTCTGTCGTCCCCCTCAACCCCCAGTTTAGGAACTGAAACTAGGGATCACTTTGATTTATGCTAAATGGTACTGAATAGATTGAGCAGAATGGATTATTTCATCTAATCCTTCACCAAGCCCTGCTGTCCTAACTTCAACATAATCACAAACTGATGTGCTTCTGTCTCCACTGTCATAACCCAGTCCAGGCCACTGTCAACTCTCCTGGGCTATTGTAACAGCCTGCTAACTGGTATCTCTGCTTCCTCGTTCACATTTTACAATCCATTCTCCACTTAGCTTTCTTTCAGATTGCATCACTCCTCTGCTTAAAGCCCTTCAGTGGCTTCCCACTAGATCTAGAAACGCAAACTCTCTGGCCTCCGGGACCCAACATCCTCTAGCTCCCGACCTTCTCCATCTTCCCTCCTCCCTCCTCCCTCTGGCATGCTGTGTCCCAGTCGTCCAGATCTCCATTTCACTCCTAGAACAGCCAAGCCCTTTCCACCCCTGGGTCTTTGTTCTCGCTGCTCCCTCAGCCTGGAATCCTCCTGCCCCAGCTTTTCCTTGAAGATCTCAGCTCAAAATGGCAGCTCTTCAAGGAGTCCTTCCCTGACCACCCTACCTAACCACAGTGCACAAAACACTGCCAGGTACTCTCTATCCCACAGCCCAATTAATTTCTTTCATGAAACTTAAAATCTCAAATTATCTTTCCAACTTATTTCACGTTTTTATTCTCTACCTCCCACCCTAGAATGTGAACTCTGGGAAAGCTCCGTGAAAGACAGACCCGCGTGCTTCCTTCACTGCCACACTCAGGGCCCGGCTGAGAGCGGGTGCTAAATAAACATTTATTGAGAGCCAAAGAAATACATTTCTGAGGATCCCCAAAGACAGGGCTCCTATTTTTGCCCATGACCTACTGCATATGCTTCTTAAACATTAAATAATAAGCTGTAGAACATGATGCTGGAAGTCAGGAGACCTGGGTTCCAGGTCACTGCCTTGTGCCAGCCCTCATGAAACACAACATAACAACATGAAGGTTTCAGGCAAGATGCCAAAATAAAGAAAACCACCTGAGTTTGCCTTAAAGAAAGTCGGGAAAGGGGAGTGTCCTGCAGCTGGAGAGGCCAGGGCAGGCTTTAGGGTTCCAGCACATATAGCCCTGGGGCAAATGTCAGGGGTGTGGAGCAGCATGCCAGGAAAAGATGGTGCTTCCTGAACTGGCAGAAGACTAAAGAGGCGGTATCTGACAGACAGCTCAGATCAGAGACTTGAAGTGGCCTCTGGGGGGTGGGAAGAGAGTGAGAGAGAAAGCTATGAAAGGACTTCAGCATGACCTCAGCTTCTAAATGGATTAAATGGGATGCAATGGAAAGACCACTGGATTAGGAGTCAGAGGGGGAACTAGAGAAAGGAAGGAAGCATTGATTGAGTGCCTCATCCATTGTAGGCCCTGTGCTACGCAGTTTACACACATTCATTCAGTCCTCATAATCACCCTCCCAGGGAGGTATTAATATCCTTATTTTATAGAGAAACTGAGGCTCAGACAAGTTACTCTAGCTCTCTGAATTTCAGGATGCTTGTCTGTAAGACAGATAATAATAAAACCCATCTCTAATGTCCAGTGGGAGAATGCAATGAGGTAAGGTGTAGGGCACCCATCACCATGCTGGATGCTTTGGAAACTTCACTGTTACCACTAATGTTGATGACCATTTATAATACTAATGACTAGTATGTGCAAGGTCACAAAGCTCATGAATGTCATAGATGAGATGCAAATGCTGGATGTTGTTTCACTCTGTCAGGCTGCCCCTTAAAAAGACCAGGATTTGAAAAACAGCTCTGCCAATAATCAGCTGCGTGATGTCAGACAAATTACCTTGCAAGAGCCATATTCTCTTAATCTGAATAAAGGGGCCAAGAACTCTACCCTACAGAGCCTGCAGGGATGTTGGAGGAGAAAATAACCAATGAATATGAATCTGCATTGTATGTGCAGATGGAAACTGTGATGACTGTGATAGGCACCCTGAACCGGGACAAGTGTCTTCGGGATGGCATGATTCACGTGTGCTAGATGGTGACAATGAAGCCAGAGCCATGCCTGGGGTACCAAGAATTTTGCAGGCAGCAAATGGCCTTGAGTTGACAGTGACTGTGCTAGCTCCATCCAAAGGCTAGTCCATAACTCGTTAATGCTCCCCTGGAAAATAAAAACAGTGTGAACCTCCTAAGACACCATCAGAAACATGCATCAGGATTTTATCCAACACATTAGGAAAATAACTCCTCACAAAATCAGCTTTAGGAAAGAGCTGGCATGAGAAGGGGACATAGCCAGAATTCTTACAGGGGTCAGATTGCAGCAACATGCCACCCTTGGAACCTGAAAGGATTTCTCTGTAATGAGTACTGAGTTCTCTGGGGAAACTTAAGCCAGGTGGGCTAACTGCTTGCTAAGCCCATGTCTCCTCAGGCAGAAATAGGACGGTGTGTCCCAGCCCCAGGCTGCCAGAGAGCTGGCACATGCCCTGCATTGTGCTCTGGGGAGCAACGAATGTTCTCTCTGACCAGAGTGTGCAGACCCAGGCCGTGCGCACACACCAGCGCTGACAGCTGATCTGCTGATTAGGGGCTCCGCAAAGCTTTCCCCTGTCTTATATCCTGGGGTGCTGGCTGCTAGGCTTAACTCATTTGACCCTTGTACACACACTTTGCGAAGTATTATGGACCTGGTTTTGCAGACCAGGAGAAGGAGGTTCAGTAAGCAACTTGCCCAAGTCACACAGTTAGGAAAGGCGGAGCTGGGATTTAGCCAAGGTCCTTCTGACTTCAAGGACACTTCCATCCTTGGCAGACTTGCCTAAGGCAGACTTACTTTTCAAGATGAAAAGCAAAGCCAAGAATCACAGAAGCTTAGAGATGCAATTCTCAGTCTACCATCCCACCCTGGGAAGGAGTCTCTCTGTCCCTCCTGACATATGGTCACCCTCTGCAGGAACATCTCCCCTAAACAGGGGCTCACCATCCACTCCAGTTGTACAAAGTTCTTTGTTCCACTGACATAGGGAATGTCAACTTCCCCCAAGTGCCTAAATTGGCATAGTGTTTCCCCTCCCTCACTGCACTGCATGTTAAATATACTAGAGGATTTTTGAAAGGACACTGTGCTCCCTTTCATGATGGTAATCACTGTCCCGAATTCATGTGGCTCGTGAGTTTAGATTTTCACAAGGCAAATGTTCTTACAGCATGTATCTGTTGCACATGAGTATTCGCAGATCCTATCACGTGGTGCCAGGGCTGAATGAGTCACTCCTCTGCTCTCCCCCCTCTGCCCTCCAGTCCCACTTCCTCGGCCATTTCAGACGAGGACACAAAGCCTGCACTGCCACTTCTCTCGCCATCACCTGGACACAGAAAGATGCTCGCGGACAACAAACAGGAACACGTGGCCCAGGCGTGGGCATGGGGGGTTGGAGCTCAGGCTGCCCAGCTGTGCCCCTTTCACAGTAAAGAACTGGCATTGATGCAGATCCTGTCTAGGGAGACTCTGCGAAAGAGAGGAAGTCCAGAGACAGATGTGGGAGTCTCAGCTGCAGAGGGAGCCCCTGACGAACCAACTCTCTGAAGTCAAGGACATGGCCCCTTGATAAAAGTCAGCAGTCAGCATCCTGGAGATTTAGTATTCAGAAAAAGGGCAGCATCCTATGTGGTTTCTTTCTGATCACAAGAACAGCAATGCCAGAAAGGTTCTGGGGATGACACTTCCCAAAGAACCAGGGGTCCTTTCTGACTTGGCATTGTGCCTGCCACATTGTAGATAGATATTAATAGAAAATATTTTAATTAATAAATGAATAAAGAAATGCACACACATCAAACACAAATATCTCAACCACCGATTTGGGGAAATAAACACCTAAGACAATATGTATCAACATCTGAATTGTTTCCCCTGGGGAAGCTGACTCTCTCCCCAGACTGTTTGTACCCCACCCTTGGGCTGAATTCTCTCTTGACACCCCTTTTCAGGATATTCTGGTAAGGAAACAGAACCACGAAGGGTGAGAAGCAAATCATGAGTCCTCAGACCAACTAGACTAAACAAGCCTGACCCCCAGAGAGCCTGGATCTGGGTCAGAGCGCCCAAAGGCATTCTAAGGTTATTATGTCCTACCATGGTAGCCCCAGGCATGGATCACCTACATCTGGATGTCTAAAAGGCACCTCAAACGCAATGTGTTCAAAAGCAGATCAAGATCTTTCTACCCAAATCTGGTCTTATCTTTTTCAGCTTTTTTGTTTGTTTGTTTGTTTGGTTAAGCTTAGAATGGCAGGGCCATAATTCATTTGTATACCCAGAAACCTGGGAGCTGTCCTTCCTACTTCCTCTTTCTTCATAGGTCCATCATCAAGTCCTGCCAATTTTACCTCCTAAATATCTCAAACCCCTTCTCCCTCCTCACCTCTGATGTCACTACTCAGCCCAATCCAGCGTTATTTTGGGCGGGGGGGGGACTAATGCAAAGCTTCCTCTTACCTGGTTTCCCAACGGTGACTTTTGTACCCTCCCACCCATTCTCAACACCACTGCCAAAAAGACCTCTTATAAATACCAAGTTGGTCATATCACTCCCCACATGTGCAACACACATGTATAATAACCTCTGTTCTAAATCCTTCAATGGTCCCCATGATCATAGAATAAGGAGGAAAAAACTCCTCAGCAAGGCCCTGATCTCCCTCTCCAGTCTCACACTCTTCGCCACTCTCTGTACTGAAGTCACACTGACCTTCTCAGTTCTCTGAAAGCACTAAGCTACCTCTCACCTTAGGGGCCATACTGGTCCATATGCTTAGGAAGTTTTTCTCTACTTCACTCACTCCCTCACCTAATAAACTCCTACTGATCCTTCAAATCTCATCTCAGTGTTACTTCCTCAGTAAAACTATCCCTGATCACCTGAAGTAGGTCAGGACCCCTGTTATATACTTTCATGGCAACCTGTCCCTTTATCTCATAGCATTTATCCTAGTTTGTAATTTTATAATTATTTTAATAATTATCCTAGTGTAAATATTTTAATAGTGTCTGATTCCCCCATGAGACTGTAAGCTCCCTGAAAGCAGAGATCATATCTGTTGTATCATTACTGTATCTCCAGCTTTTAGCACAAGGCCTACTACTACGTAGTAGGTAGTCAATAAAAATACACTAAATGAATAAGTAAAACACAGCTCTTCCCTTAATTTATTCCAACCAATAACACCATGTTCCTTTCCAACACCATTCCTGAGGTTCTCTTGAGTTTGTCTTAGGAACTACTGGTTTTTTTTGCCATCTCTCCTCATCCTTCTAGTATCTACTATGATGGCCTATCTTCTATAGAACATAGATCATGGCATTGTCACCATCACTGTCATGGGTCATCATCACCACAGTTAACATTGATGGAGGATTTCCTTACCATATGTTAGGCACTATGTGAAGTACCACACATGTGGTATTCACACAGTCCTTATAGTACTATGAGGTATACATTACTAATCCTATTTTGCTGATAAAGAAACTGAGACTCAGAGAGGGTTGGCTAGAACATGGTAGGGCCAGGACTTGAACCTCAGTCTAACTCTGAAGTCTACAGTCTTAAGGACAACCTACTCCCCTGTAAAATGGAGCTAATAATACCTACTCACAGTAATGTCAGCATAGGGAAGATTCAGCACAGGAGGCACTTGGTAAAGGGCGGCTGTTGTTGTTATTGTGGTGCTGGAGGCATCGTGGGGAGGGATAACCATTTTCCATTTTTCCCAGAGGACAACGAATCTGGCTGCCCTTTGGGGGATAAAACAGCTGGACTTGGTTTGAAAAAGACTTTTAAGGGGAGTCCCCTGGAGGTCCAATGGTTAGGACTTTGCGCTTTCACTGCTGAGGGCACGGGTTCAATCCCTAGTCGGGGAACTAACATCCTGCAAGCTGAGGGGCACGGCCAAAAAAAAAAGACTTTTATGGAAAGCAGCATGCTGTGGCAGTTCCAGCCCAGAGTGTGTAGAGAGGGGAGCTGATGTGCTAACAAAACCAACCCAAAGATCTTTGGCCCTGGAAACTAACCCCTCTAAATGAACCTGGGTTTCTCACTGCAAGCCCAGACATCAGGCCTGCATGGGGAACCCAAACCTATAATAGTTCCTTGAATTTCTTTTGCTACTTCTTTTTCTATTTCCCTGTAGCAGAGTAATAGAGAGAATACACTGCATTTGGAGTCAGGAGATTCTAAGTCCGAATTCTGATGTGCTCAGGACTGAGCAAGGCCTGGACCTCAGTCAGAGCCTCAGGGTCCCAGGAAGCCAGGGGATGATGATAAAAGACCATATTTCATCCTCAGTGGCTGGCTTGGGGATGATCCATTCTTCTGAGTCTTATGAGTTTCCTCCATGTAAAGGAAGAAAGCAACTAAAGTCTCTGAGTTCCTACTTAATGTCAAGCGCTTTTACATGCATATGCTCATGTAGTAAGTTAATCCTCACAACAATCTTGAGCAACAGGTGCTATTATCCTTATTATACAATCAAGGAATCTGCAGTTTAAAGAGATTAAATGACTTGGAATAAATTACTATACAAGAAGAGGTAGAACTGAGATTCACATCCATTTTTGTTAGTTTCCAAAATCTGTTTTTTTTTCATTTTATCATATCAGAAGATATATAATGACTGAGTCTACAGGAAAAATTATGGAAACTACTTGGATGTGCACAAATGGTAGCGAAGCCACGAAAGCCCATTCATTCCCTCCTTCTGCTTACTAAGCACTTCCTGTGTGCCAGGCTTTGTACTGGATTCCAGGGATACAGAGGTGGGCAAGATGTGGCCCTGCTCCTGAGAAGTTCACAGTCTAGTGAGGGGAGCTCTCTAGGGAAAAAAAGGATTAGAGAAAATCAGGAAAACTGAGCAAGAAAGAGAAGGCAGAGGATTCTAAAACAGAACCAGTGGGGTTCTTGGAAGATAACTATTCCAAACCTGGCTGCATGACCTGGAGTCACCTGGAGGATTGTTAGAACTAAAAATTTGCAAGTACTCAATTCCCAATTCTACAGATCTGAAATTGGGCCCAGTAATCTGTTCATTTAACAATCATCTCAAGTGATTCGACAGAACTGGTTCACAGGCCAGGTGAGCAAAATCACACTGATCCAACCCTTTCACTCTGTAGGTATGAGAGCAGAGGGGCAGAAAGGGAAAGTGAGCAGCCCAAGGACACACAAGAGTCAATGCTTCAGACTTATGTTTCCACCTCACAGCCAAGTGACTTGAAGTCATTTTTCAAAAATTCAGAATGATTTATTTTTAAGCATGATATATACATTTATAAGTGCACATATGGCATAGTTTATGTACATGCATTAGGTAGTTCTTTGAGAATGATGTTACATGCCTACTGGAAAATTATGTTCTACAAAAGTACAGTGTGGAAAATAATACAGATCAATTTAAGAGACTAAAATTATACATGGATACACAAAATGGATATAGGTTTTCATAATCAAGAACAGTATTCTCATCCTCTGCTCGCCTCTGACCTACATTTGACCTACCCTCCTACCTCTGAGCACCTCCAACCTAGGGAATCATTATAGTGCAGAAAACTTATTAATTAATCAAGTGCTTCAAGGTACTGGTTCCCAGACTGTGATGGAGAGAAGGGTAAAGCCACAGACAAACAGGCACTTTAGGAGCTGGCTACAGCCTTGTCTACCCACAGCATCTTCCCCACCCGGAGTGACATTCTGGTCACTGAAAAAGTGCTGTGCCTCCCAGTGCTGACCTCTCTGCTGTGAACTCAATCCCCTCGCCCCACTAGATCATCAGAAAGATCCTCTCTTCCTCCCCACTTGAGATTCTTTCCACGGGCTAAATGGAGGACACAGGCAAAGGGCAGAGGTACAGAGGGGCTTTGCGGCACGAGGGGAGGCCGGCCCCTCTGCGCGGCTTCTGTGAGCTCACGGCGCAACTGCTCCCCGGCCACCGCCACCGGCTCCCCTTCCCTTCTAGGTTCACCGTGGTTTGTCTGTATCTGCTTGTTTGAGAGCTCAGAGCAAACTCTACCTGCTCTGTTTCCACTCCTTCTCGGCCATCTATTTGGAGGTCTTGGTATAATGAATCCAATTCTATTCACCTTCTGAGGCTCAGCTATCAGGTTAGCTACCTCTGAGGCACAGCTTCTTCCACTCCCAGGCCGCAGGCTCTGAGGCTGGTAAGGGAGCCCAGAAGCAGGGGTTGGCGATGTAGGTAGGAGAGATTCAGGAAAGTTCAGCGTTAGAGAAGCCAAATGTAGAAAGGGTTCCGCGAGGGGGTCATCAGTGTGCTGAGAGAGGAGGCAGCCTCTGGAAGGCTGGAGGTGAGGCTTGGGCTCAGCGGGCACTGGCCACCCTAGCCTGGCTCTGCCACTGGGTAAGTCACGCTCTTCTTGTAGTCTCATTTTTCTCATCTGTAAGTGAAGAAATTGAACTAGCTTATGTCCGTGGTTCCCATCTGCTTCTGAAATTCTAGATTTTCATTTTTTTCCCTTTGGCATTGGATACAAATGACTAAGATTGACACTATAATCCAGAATCATAGATTCTGAAATCTTAGAGCTAGAAGAGATTGAGCAATCCACTTTTCTCTTCCCTACCCATTTGATGATAAGTAAACTGAGGCCCAGAGAGGGACTGTAAGTTCTGTGAGGGCAGGAACTGTCTGTTTTGTTCTCTGTGACATGCCTGGCACATTTTCAAAAATATATGTTGAATAAGTGAGTGAACAAATAACCTCCCTCAGAGATTATGCAGCCTGGGGACAGGGGAAATATCCTCACTCCTTGCCTGGAGGGAGGGAGGGAGGATACGGCGGGAGCCTCAGACTGCTTCTGGCCCTGAAGGTATGGTGCTTTCCAGCTGGAGAGCCAGAACAGAGCCAGGAACAAATTCTCAAGGCTGGTGGTGCCAGCAGCCATCGGCCACACAGTGGGCTTCTGCTGTAGTCCTCCGTGCTGTGCATAATGAATCACGATGTGTCAGTTACTGCATTCTGTTAACAAGCTTGTGTCCGCCTGTGCATCGCCAATGAGTGCCCTGCAATTTGCCACAGGTCTGCAGTTAAGATGTGGCAGAGCCAGTGGGACAGAGCATTTTGAGACACTCCAGGCCCAGGGAAATCAAGTGGTTGGTTTGTTTTTGGCAACTACTGGCTTCAATGATTGGGCAGTAGTAGGTAGAAACGTACTTTCTCCTCTCTGGGGAAGACATCTGGTACCCTTTCCTGTCCTGGAAGGAGCAGGTTGTCTGACTCAGATAAGTCCAGCTGGAGAAAGCCATCTCTACTGCTTTCTCTGAAGTACCAAGCAAAATGGGGCAGGGGTAGAGTGGTAATTTAAAAAAATCACCTCCAGCACGGTTTGATGAACTGGTCATCCGGTTATCAGCTTTGAAGTCTCACACAGGATTCAAAATCTGGCTCCACTACACATGAGCTGTGTGCTCTTGCATAAGTCTCAATTTCCCTGTGACTCAGTTTCCACATTTGCAAAATGGGGATAATAATATCTACTTTGCAGAGGTATTTGCAAGGATTAAATGAGATAATGCATACCAAACCCAAAATCGTAGCAGGAGCACAATACATGAGCCTCCTATCGTGTTCGAGATGTTCCCTGAAGGGATTCTAATCTCTTGAGGAAGACTGGGGCCAGGACCTAGGCAAACCCAGACAAGAACCTCTGTGTCTTTGATGTATGTGTGTTTCCCCCAAGTGGCTCCGCAGTGACGATTATGACTGCAGTCATGTGAGGATGTCGGGTCTGCCTTCTGCACCTCCACACCGTCTGCGTGAGAAGTGAACAAGCCTCCCGGTGAGAGGGGAGGCTGCTCATTTCTCAGGCAGCACCGCTGCAGCCCCTGACCTACTTTCTTACTAAAAATAGCCCCTCTTAGGTCACTGCCGCAAATTGAATTCCGCTGCTTCACTGCACCCAGTAAACAGGTGGGTGGGTGTCAGAGCACATTTGGTGAGCAGGAGTTCCCACTTCTGTGGCCCATGGCTGCCCAAGCATGCTAATCCCACACGTCTGCACAGAGGTCAGGGGCTCCAGGGCCCACCCACCCCACCTGGCATATCTGCACACAGCAGGGCTGCACCTGGCCCTGCCGGGATACCTTCAGTGGGAGGCAGAGAAGGGGCAGTAAGGGAGGTTCTGGTTCCTGCGCTTTGAAGCCTGACAGAACTGAATTCAAATATGAGCTCCACTGCATTCTTGTTACTTAACCTTGGGCAAGATACAACTTTTCTTTGCCTCTGTTTCCTCGTCTGTAAAATGGAGATAATGAAACTGATTTAGAGTATTGTTGTACAGATAAAACAAGCAGTCCTTGGCACTGATGCTCAATAAATGCAGCTATTACAGCTATTCTCTGTTGTCTGGCCTGTTGCTCCACAATGCCCTCATGGTGAAGCCTCTCATGGCAGGGGTAGCAAGGGACAGGAGGCCGCTCCAAGAAGGAGAAAGACTCTAAGCTGAAATCACCTTAGAGGTACTTAGGTCAAGGAGTCCCACACATGGCTAAGCATCACAATAACCAAGTGGCTTGTTAACAATACTGATTCAGGTCCTTGCCCTAGACATTGGGATTCAGGAAGCCTGTCTAGGGATGTGGGAATTTGCATTTTAATAAGCTTTCCTGGTGATTCTGATGCACTGCCAGGTTTGAGAACCTTTGAATTAGGCCAGTCACCTCCTTAAAAATAAATGGATGAATGAATTACTGTTTTTTTCTTCCATTATGAGCATAAGCGGGGTCATTACAAAATATGCAGAAAACACAGAAAAAGAAAAAGTGAAAAATAATTCAATCAACACGTACTGAATGCCCATTAAATGCCAGGCCCTCTGCTAAGTACTGGGGATATGGCCCTCAAGAGATGTCCAGTTTATGTGTGGAGACAGAAAGACAGAAATAGACACAGAAGACTAACATGATACATAGGCTTTAGAGGCCCCTTAGGAAATGTACAGGAACAGAGATGAGGGAGCAATTGATTCTTTCTAAGAAGTTGGGGAAATCTAAAGCTAGACCAGAAGGAGAACAGGTGTTCACTTGCTGGACAAGGGAGGGAAGGGCATTTCAGGAGGGATGAACAGGACATATAAAAGCATACAAAGAGGGCTTCCCTGGTGGCTCAGTGGTTGAGAGTCCGCCTGCCGATGCAGGGGACACAGATTTGTGCCCCGGTCTAGAAGGATCCCACATGCCACGGAGCGGCTGGGCCTGTGAGCCATGGCCGCTGAGCCTGCGCGTCCGGAGCCTGTGCTCCGCAACGGGAAAGGCCACAACAGTGAGAGGCCCACGTACCGCAAAAAAAAAAAAAAAAAAGCATACAAAGAGAAAGGCGTTTGTTAGGAAAATGTCCTAAGGTCACCATAGTAAGGTCATCATATATGGTAAATAGCAGTGGCACAGGGATGCTGGTGTGAATGGCTAGAGCCAGATTGTGAAGAATCCCAGAGGACCTCACGAATGTTGCCTGCATTGGGAAGTATGATTTTCCCAGTATTTTTTTTAACATATGCCTTTTTGTTTTCATTTTTATGTGACCAACTTAGTCAAGCAGATGGGCCATAAATTTATCTAATCCCAATTGTTGGACATTTAGGCAACTTCTAATTGTAATAGTTATAAAACACTATGATCGACATCTTTAACCATAAAGCTCTTTCCATATTTAAGATCTTTCCTAAGGAGACAGTTTCAGGATATGAAGTAAGAAATGAAAGTGAATGGACATCTTCAAGGCTCCTGATAAATAGTTCCAAAGGATTTTCTGAAAGTGGCTCATTTTTATAAATGAGGAGTAAGGCCCAGGGAGCTTACATGTCTCATCCAAGTCACACTTGGATGGGGGCGGAACCAAGAGCAATTCTGGAATCTCCTAACTCCTGGTCCAGGGCTCTTTCTTCTATATCATATTGCCTTCCCACAGATCAAGGCTGAGTGCAGTAAGATCTATTTGGCCAATGCCTCTGATCACTTCCAACTAAGGACTTTAGGTTAGCAATGTACATGGGTAAGAGATGAGAGGAATATGTGTATGTTTACATGCACATGTGAAGCTCTATATATGAGCCTTTTTTCCCAACCGTATCATGTATGCTCCCCTTATATTACAGTTTCTGTTCTAGTCAAGCATATCTTACACTGTCTTACCTTCATACCTTTGATCCTACATGAAATGTCTCCTGTTCTCCTATTCAAATTCTATGCATATTTTTATATTTATTTTTTATTATTATTTTATATCTATTTTTTATTTTTAAAGACAGACCTACATGATCCAAAAAGCATTTCCAGACTATGAGCATTCACTATCAGTAACATCCATTTATGATACTTTATTGCTTTGCAGCACCGCTTATATTGATGTAAAATTATTTAAGTTTACCTATGAATAAAAATCTGTCTCAGGCTCTGTTACTAGAAAGAGATAAAACAAAAAAAACCTACCCTCCTTAAGCTAATGAGAATATATTTACTTCAGAAAGGCACTTCTAGAGTTTGATGGGCTCAAGACAGGTCAGTCCATTCCCCTGAACCTTCCACATCACAGTAGTGGACATCTTGGTAAAACAGAAAGAGCACTGGACTAGGAGACAGAATAATAACAGTTTCCATGTGCTAAGGGCCGACTCTGACCAGGCACAACGCTAGCTGCTTTACGTGCATTATATACTTGGAATAACCTTAAAATAATTTCAGCAAGGGAACTATTATTCTCCCTGTTTTTACAGATGAGAGATGTTGGGACCTGAGAGATGGAGTAATTTGCTCAAGGTCAATACCATTAGTAAATGTCAAAACTGAGATTTAAACCCAGGTGTGTCTGAGTCAAAAACCATTTTTTTTCTGCTTTACTGCCCTACCTTGGCAAATGTCATTTCAGTTCTAGCTCTGCTACTCTTACGCTATATGATTCCCAATGAAGCATTCGTGCTGAGTCCTGTCTCTTACATGTGAGATGGGGATAATTATGTCCCCATCCTGCTCCTCACTCCCAACATACACAAAGGGCTGTTGCCATGATTAAATGATACAATGAGTGTAAGAGACCCAGACAGATGTACAGATTGTTATTAGAGCCCTGAACATCACGACTTGGTCATTCTAATGATGACTGGAGACTCTGCCAAGATTCTCTGTCATTTAAGGAGGATTTAATTATGCTCACTAGACAGCCCCTTCTAGCATGAGAAAGTGAATGGCTGCAATGCATTTCAAAATGACCCTCAACAACAACTGAAGCCAAGGGGTTAATACTCTGAGAAAATCCATTAACTAAAACATTGTATCCCTTGAACACTCTGGGGAATCATGGTCTCCCAGGACATTTTCCTGCTCCATCATTTAGATGTATGTATTTGTATACAAACGTGTGTGTGCACGCACACGTTTCACCAGCACCCATGTCTAGAGAGAGGGATTCAGCAGAAGGGAGGCTGGGCTGGAGCTCCACCACCAGGGGGCCAGTTATAAACTGGTTTGGGGTATCTATTCCAGTTTTCCAGAGGCTTCTGGTAAAACATCAGGAGATCTGGTTTAAAGTTCAGATTCTGCTGCTTACTAGTTGTATAACCTGGGCAAGATCCTTGACCTCTCAGCCTCAGTTTCCTTTTACATAAAATAGGGACAATGCCTATCTTAGACAAATGAGTTAACCTTCCTGGGCTGCTGCTTCCTCTGCTGTAAAACTGATGCCACAGTTACTTTGTGTTTCGTGCTTACTGTGTACCTGGCCCTGTGCTGAGCTCTACATGCATTCTTTCACTCATCCTCACAGCCCTGTGGGATGAGTACTATTACCTCCAGTTGACAGACAAGGAGACCTATACTCAGAGTTCAGTAATTTGCCCAGGCCACACAGCGTTAAGTTGCAGAGTTAGGATTCAAACTCTGTTCTCTTTGCTTTGAAACCCTGTGCTCTTAGCCACTAAACCATACTCCAGCCTACCAGAGGGGTGCTGCAAGAAAGACATGAAATAACATTTGCTATTATTATTATTCTTATGTGCCCCCTGGGTGCCCAGTAGTCTGCATTCCTTTTCTACGTTGCATGAGCGCCAGGAGGCTCTCCAGAGCTCTGAGGCTGGCGGACTCTGTGGGGCATGTGTGCCTCTGGAGAACAAGACCTGCTGGAAAAACATTTACTGCCGCAACCTAAATTCATGAAGTCAGCCACACTGTGAACATGAGCAGGGGTGATGGATGAAATTCCTCCAAAGTTTTAAGTTGAAGGCCAGTTTGGCAGTGAGAGAACCTAGAGTAAAGACTAGAAGACTGAAGACTAGAGTAAAACACTCGTGTTCAAGCATTTGCACCGATTCCCTTGAAGCTGATGGTAACCAAGGCGACCGTGCTGGATTCCAGTGAGGAAAAAGACAGCATTGCCAAGGCAGGAGATGCTGGGCAACCCCCTCCTCACCCTGACCCTCCACTGCTTACACAGAAAGGAGGAAGGGACACATGAGGAAGACACCACATTAAAAAAAATTTTTTTTTATTAGTTATCTATTTTATACATTTTAGTGTATATGTGTCAATCCCAATCTCCCAATTCATCCCACCACCTCCCCACCACCTTCCCCCCTTGGTGAAGACACCACATTTTTAAACCTTAGGCTGGATGGAACTAAAAATAGAACTGTGATTCAAATGTCTATTACTGAGTCCTCTGCCTTTGCACTCTGGAAACCAGATTGTTTCACCCCTCATTAAATCGACCTCCCCAAGGTGCTCATTCCCACAGCTCAGAGACTCAGGGCAGCAAGAATTACTGAGAGTCTAATGAGCACTTGGTACACACTGGGCCCTTTACACCCATGGTCTCATCTGAGCTGTACAATGACCCTGTGAGGCAGGTATTATCAATCGTATTTTACAGATGTGGAAATTGAGGCCCAGTTGGGCAGTATGACTTGCCCAAGGTCACTTAGCTAGTAGGTGGCAATGCTGGCTCCAGAACCCATGCTCTTTCAAATACATATGCCTGCTACGTTTCAAAGTAAGAAGCTGAGCTTCATTTTAGGCTTAGTGAGTGATGAAAGCAACACTGCTATCCAGTGTGCCTTATGGCTCTGGGAAGGACTCAGCAAAGCAGCCATTTGAATGATTCACTCCTGTGACTGACAAGAAGACTTCTCTTGGTTATAGCTTTAACAGCTGCTAAATCTGCTACACCTCCCTGCCCCCTCCAGCTGGCCCAGGGAGGTAAAATTATTTATATAAGAATTTTAGTGGCCTCCTGCCTCAAGGCATGATTATCAGAGACTTTTAAGTGATAAAAATGTCATAAATCATAATAAAGGATAAGAGGAGTCAGGGTTAGGGAAGATAACAGGCAAGAGGATATTCTGAAAAGCAAGGCAGTAGGTACAGATGCAACAGAATAATCCCCAAAGTTTACAAAAACACTTTCCTAGCAATTTCTTCATCTGATCCTCAGATGTTACTATGGCTATTTTATAGATGATGAACCTTAACAAAAGGTTAAGGTCTAAGGTCCAAAGTCAGACAGAGGCTGGGACAGGAACCTAAGTGTGTCCTAATCTCCACCCAGTACTTCCTCCAACCCACCTGCTCCTTAAAGTTGTGAAGACAGAAATCTGTAAGAACTATTAGAGAAAGAACCCTGTAGTCTTGCTCCCCTGAATGACAGGACCAGGGAGGGGAGGGTGGCTGTGTCAGTATCAGAGAGAGGCAGCACAGAATCAGAACATTTTTTCAAATCCCACCTTAGATATCTACCAATTGTACGACCCTGGGCAAGTCACTTCATCTCTCTGCCTTGATTTCCTCATTTCTAAAATGTGGTTCATAATGGTACCCATCTTATATGGTTGTTCAGACAATTAAATAGAAGAAAATAAACCATACAAGCCATTTGCACCAAGGCAAATCTTGGTGAGCATTAGTTGTCGCCATTTTAATCGAAGGTGCGCAGCATACTGCATGGCACATAGAAGGTGCTCAGTGAATGTTCATTCCTTCTTCTTCCCCATGTTCCCATACCTCCCAGTGCACAAAACCCCCATCCATTATCTGCAGACCTGTTCAAAGGAGGTCTAGGATTGGAAATTGGGAAAGCAGAGGGTGCTTCTCCCCAGACAGCGTGCCTGGGCTGGCCTTATTTTAGGGGGCTGTGAGCTGGCCCGCAGTCATTAATCATGCTTTGTATATGTGCTTTCAGATCACTCCCCAGAAATTAGTGACTCCATCCTGGATATTCCTCAGGAGACAGAGCTTTCATAGGTATGGGCTCCTCCTGAAGACCTAACCCTCACAATGGCATCTTGACCTCTAGGGAGAAAGTCTTGTAAGACGGGTAGGTCCCTGCAAAAGTCGACCAGGAAAGCAGTCTCTGCTCTGGGCTAACTTACTGCAGCAGCAGGAATAATCACAGAGTGGTTACATTGATGTAACATTATCAAAGGCATCACAACAGCACACCCTGTACCAAAGCCACTTAGCAGAAACATTATCCATATATACATGAAGAAAAAACTACTTAAGTAGATCTGCTTCACTAACCTCTCTTTACAGAAACTCTCTGACCTCTCTAAAGAGCTAAAAGTCTTCATGCCAATCTCCTACCAGGTCCTTCTATTTGGGTGTTCCACAGGCATCTCACACTTTGTTATGTTAAAAAATAAATCCATCACTTTCCCTAAAGCCTACTCTTTCCTCTCCGTGTATGTCCTGTCTCGGTCAATGGCAACCCATCTACCCAGTCTACCAAGCAGAAAACTCGGTGCCACCCCTGATCCTGCCCATTCTTCTCCTTCTCTTCTCAACCCTGTTCATACCAGGTCACTTAGTCCCAACAAGCTGAGCGTGGCCTTTTAAGTAGCTTCTGACTTTCTACCTCAGCTGCCACTACTTAATTCAGGTCCTAATCACCCTTCCCTTAAGGTAATGCTCTGGTTTCTCTATGCGTCTCTCTGCTTCCAGGTTCTCTCTCCTTCAACTCAGCCTTCCTCCCATCCCCAGAATGATTTTCTTAAAATACAAGTTGGACTATGTGATGGTCAGTTTTATGTGTCAATCTGTATCCAGTTATTCAATCAAACACTAAGTGTTGCTGTGAAGGTATTTTGTAGCTGTGATTAACCTCTATAATCAGTTGATTTTATTGATACGTAAAGGAGATTAATTCTAGATAATCTGGGTGAGCCTGAGCCAGTCAGTTGAAAGTCCTTAAGAAGAGAACTGGGGTGTCCCTGAGGAAGAAGTTCTGCTTATTGACTGGAACATCAGCCTGCCCTTCCTGAAGATCTGCCCTGTGGATTTCAGACTTGCCATCTTCCACAGTTGTACATGTAGATTCTGTGCATTAAATCTCTTAATACATGTCTCCTACTGGGTCTGTTTCTCTGGTTGAACCTGGGCAGTGTTTCTGTCTCTGAAACAAAATCTTTATTTTGATAGGACCTATTAGACTAGTAAAAATTAGTAGCTGGATCAGCCCCGGTTTTGGCAAGGATGTGGAGTTACAGAAATCTTCAAAACTAACAAACCATTGTAAATCAACTATACTCCAATAAAAATTAATTTTTAAAAAAGGGATAATATTTAGCATTGATTAAAAAAAAAAGAAATCTGGGCTTCCCTGGTGGCACAGTGAGAGTCCGCCTGCTGATGCAGGGGATGCGGGTTCATGCCCCGGTCCGGGAGGATCCCACATGCCACGGAGAGGCTAGGCCCGTGAGCCATGGCCGCTGAGCCTGCGCGTCAGGAGCCTGTGCTCCGCAGCAACGGCAGAGGCCGCAACAATGAGAGGCCCACGTATCGCAAAAACAAAAAGCAAACAAACAAAAGAAATCTTTATGTACTGCTGGTGTCATGTATCAGGTCCTTTACATATATTATCCTACTTAATTGTCATAATAACGCTTTAAGTATTCTCATTCTCTTTATCCACATAGGAAAACTGAGGCTCAGGAAGGTTGTAATTCACTCAAGGTAACACAGCTAGAAAATGCCAGGGCTGAGATCTGAAACCCAGTCAGGCAACTGTCATGGACTTAGTGTCCCCACTAAATCACACTGAATTCATTTAAGAATTATAATAAAACAATATTTATTAAAACCATGATATTCTATCTTGCTTTTTACGCAAAATGATTACTTTTCCTTTCTAATCAGTTATACATTTTACAACATCAGGAAGCCTTTATGAAGCAAGAAGCGGCGGGGGGTGGGGGGGACCAGATTATTATCTTTATTTTTATAGTTGTTCAATTAAAGCCCTTGAAGGGCAAGCATCTTACTTACTTAAAGTCACAAAAAAACCAGAAGATTAACAAAAGCATCTGAATAGTCTAAAGGGCCAGATTAAAAAGAAATCTTCCTTAGAGTATGGGAAGTCCTGCGTTTGGAAGGTATCAGTTTCAAACACTCCCTTCTGAGAACACAGCCACAGCCACCTCCCCCAGCTTCGCCTCACTAGTGCCAGCTGACCAGGAATCATCGAGGCAGTCAACACCCTCTCTTACATTTATGCCCAATTAAGTGTTACTCTGTTGACTTCAGCTCACATTTCCACCCCTGTTTAGCTTCTGATTTATCATCCTTTGTATATATAAACCCTCCCAGTTTTCTTTATCATAGAAAGTGGAACACTCTTCTTCTTTGCTTTCATGGGGACAGGCTGAGGCTGGAGCTTTTTGGCAGCCATAAGAGATCCCTTTTCATCTCTTATCAATTTATTGATAATTTGGGAGACTATCAGTCCCTAATTCTGAATCCACCACTTTGGATACCCAGACCCTTACACTGTAGAGCACCCAGGACAATGTTCTTCTCCTTGAGTTATTTAACCTCTCTGTGCCTTAGTTCCTCTATCTGTGCAACAGGTATAATAACAGTACCTACTTTATGGTTGATGTAAAGAATAAATTAATATTGTGTAAAACTGCATATGGTTCATGGTAAGGACCAATAATGTCAACTATTACTGTTATCATGGTCCCTAAAGATTATCTGAGAGTTGATAATCTCCTCTGTTGGCTTCCTAGGCCCTTATTTCTCCTTACCTTCCCCCCAAAAGCTGAATTATTGAAATCTTTACCTTTTTGTTTTTTCTAATTACAACTGAGTTCATGTAGCAACCCCTGGGAGAGGCTCAAAAGTTAAGAAATAGAAGGAAACAGGTCTAATTTCTGTCTATTACCAGACTGAATTTGCTAAAAACCTGTGAGCTGCTGCAGCAGAGGGAAATGGAGGATATGGTACCTCCGGTGTGGATGTGTAGCAGAAACTACCCAGAAGTGGGCCCAATCAAGGGCTCCTGAGGCCATGGCTGCCAGGTCAGCGTGACAAGGGTGGGGGCCCTGTAGCTCACCTCAGAAGTTGCTGATGCTCTGTCTCCAAAGAGGTGTGGTGGTGCCAGCTAGCATCAGGACCTGGGGGCTGGCATCCTGGGCTCAGCCTATGACTTGCTGTGTGACTCTGGGCAAATCATTTCTTCACTTAGGCCTTCATTTCCTCTTCTGTGGGGATTAGGTCATTTCTGAAGTCCCCTCCACCTTCAAATTCTGTGATTCTAGGACCCTATGCCTCTTCTTACATTAGATCAGCTAAAATTCTGCTCCCCTCCCTCAGAAAGGCAGTCCCCTCCCATAGTAGAAGCCTATAAGCCTTTGGCCATCCATTCCATTTGGCAAAATTAAATTTTTAAAAAGCATCTGTCCAAGAGTCCCTATCATTTTACTTGTGGGTTTTTTTTTTTTGTCTTCTTGCTATATAATGCCATTTGCTGAAAATTTCTGCAAGTCAGTTCCCAACTGATCACAGTAAATTCTCTTCATGCGCAGAATTTATTTAAGAAGTGCTGCCTGAATAAAGTGAACAGGTTCAAAAAACTGACAAAGCACAAACGCCACATAAGAGGCTACTGGCATATGCATGCATGCCACACTAGGGTCACACTGCACAGCTTCCTGACTAAGTCAGCATCTTGGCTGCCACGGGGAGAGGGAGGGACTGGCCTTAGGGTGGAACTGGAGTTGCAACTAGTATGGGGCAGAGTCCGAGCCAAGAAGTCTGATGGGGATTCAGGAGCCACAATGCCTAGTCGTAACAATCAGACATCCAGTGTGCTGAGGCCAAAAGGGCAGCAGCATCTTCCTTGCCTCAAGCTGAAAACCACAAACTTATCGAATTAGTTACCTTACAAAGCCACAAAATCAAACCCCCTGCCATTCCTCCAAGATTCCTTTGTTGACCAGCTATTTGCTTCTGAAAACAGATCAGATCGAGTCATTCCCCTGCTTTAAGACCTTTCCTGCTCCTTGTTACCACAGAGGATGAAGTCCTGTCTCCTCAGGCTTCAGGCATCCCCACAGCCTTGTTTCCCACTGCTTTGTTCCCCTCCCAATCCCCTCTTTTCCCCCAATTTGCCATGTCTTCTGCATGCATTTGTCCATGTTGATCCCCTTCCCTGGAATGTCTTTCTCTTCCTCCTGCTCATCCTTTAAGACCCACCGCAAACATCATGTCTTCTCTTAGAAGTATTCCCTAACCCCATGTTAGGGTGAAGGTGTGAGTTTATGAATTTTATGAACAAGACACTGTCTCAGAAAATGTCAGAGCTGGAAGAGACCTTGAAGATTATCTTACAGATTTCTTTTATCCATAAAGAAAAGCACGCCCCGAGAAGGAAAGTGCCTGCCCAAGGTGACAGCAGCTAATCTGGTACTCAGGTCCCTTGGCCCAGGACTCTTTCTATTACATGGTGCAGCTTCTTAATGAGTGACTAAATCTGTGAATAATCAAAGGGGCAAACAGAATGCTGCTGAAGCCTTGCCTAGGGAGAGTACTTTGGAATGAATGTCACAGCTGTTCTGCATTTAAGGGCTTCGGTGCACCCGGGAGGAATAGGGGATTCTACAGAGACGAGAGGCAACAGGGACAGCCACTGGGTAGGTGGTATTTAGGGGTCCTGGTGCAAGCTGAGGCCTGTGGGTGCTACACTGAGGCAACACTGAGAGTCTGGGCATTCATAGGGAGATACCAGGGTGCCACTCAGACTCAGGAAGCTTGCTCCTGTCTAAGGAAGGACAGAGCAGGCTCATGGGCCTGACTCCTTGGCCATTGTTAAAGCTGCCCCACACTGCACATGGTCCCCTAGGTGCTAGGCTCTGAGGATAGACTGCGATACAGGCTGGCCTCTGCCCCTCCAGACAAGTATTGTACTATCAGTTGCTATTGCTTTTTCCTGTCTTCCGAAGAAGTCACGTGCATGCTATAAGCTTAGTATAATAGATGCTGCTTGATATGCTAATTAAGCCAAAGCCTGACCTCTGCAGGGAGCACTTGAGGGGGAAAATGCAGACCTCAGAGTCAGCAGATGTCAGTCTGAATCCAGGGCTTCACCTCTTTGAGTCTCCATTTTCCCATCTGGAAAACCCGTCTACTTTCTACCTTGCATGGTGATGACCTAATGAAATGATATATGCAAAATGCTCAGAGTGGCGCCCACACTTAGTAGGTACCTACTACTGTCAGTTCTCTTTTACTCTGTAAAAAGGTATTATCTTAAAAAAAAAATCCACTGCTGCAATCGTCAACTTTTGAGTGTTCCTAAATAACCCTTAATGGCACCACACTGTCTATATGGTAAAGTCAATGCTACCAGAGACGGCCTTAGCTGACCCTCCGCTGTCTTGCTGGCTGACCAGTTGTCTCTCAACCATGATTCACACTTTAAAGCCTTCCTTCCCTTTGCTCATGTTGATCCCTCAGCACAGAACGCTCTTTACCCTTCCTCCACTCAGGAACCCCCTCTGCCATGAGGATTTCCAAAATTAATCATTCCTTCCTCTTCACTTGTTCTTCTAATTCTTGTCACCTTCTGCTTTGCACTCACTCATCTGTTCATTCAGTATTTATTAAGCACATATCACGTGCCAGGCTTAAGTCTCTTTCCCATTAAATGTGAGTTCCATAAGGTAAGACCATTTGCTGTATTCCTTCTCAGCACCCAGAATGCTACAGGGCACATTATCAGTCACTAGCAAGCTGATGGGAGGGAATAAGGAAAATACTGTATATAATATTCATTCAGCTTTTAACAAACATACAAAGCACCTACTGCATGCAAGGCAAGTGTAGACAGTGCAGGTCTATTAAGATGTACAACAGAGTTTGTGCACATGAGGACAGACTTTGAGTGATAGAGGAGACTTTAGA
This sequence comes from Globicephala melas, assembly GCF_963455315.2. Taxonomy (NCBI): domain Eukaryota; kingdom Metazoa; phylum Chordata; class Mammalia; order Artiodactyla; family Delphinidae; genus Globicephala; species Globicephala melas. The sequence goes on along the minus strand of NC_083321.1, from coordinate 37,886,479 downwards.
GCTATTTCCCAGATTGGGATTCTAAGGCCTGGAGAGGGAGGGGGCCTGCCCAGGGTCACACAGAGAGTTAGTGGCAGACAGAGCTGGGAGCAGAGCTCAGCCCTTGCACTGCAGAAGGCTGTCTCTGTCTTGCTCTAACTCGTACTTTTTTACTTTGAGCTCACCTTAGTTAGATTTACCTTTGCAAGGCCCGAAGCTTCTTGAGTATTTGTAAACCAGTGCACTGGGTCACAATTACAGTTTTTGCTACTGTAAGTTAACTCCAAAAGGACCAGAGCATTATGCCAAAACATGGTGGTTAATCTCGTGCCCAAAAAGGGTGGCATGAGAGAGTGAGTAATTTAGCAAGTTATGTGAGCCTCCTTGACAGCCTGGCACCCTCACCTGTGGTCTCATGTAGAATGACTACTGTGGAGTGACACAAACATTGCTTCTTTAGGAGTAATAGTGAAAAACTTTACTGAGAGCTAAGAAGGCACTTTTTGTGACGTGAGGCTACGCCCTGAAAACAAATGACTCAATAGAAATGTGCCTCGAATGATAACCAATGGTCTGTAAAAATATCTCTGTATTAATTGTGAAACATCTCTCCTGAATGTGAAAGATCTGATCACATTCTGGCCTGGCAAAGAAGAAAATACGGTGTTCTCAAGCAGTGTGATAATGGCAACAAGTATATCACCTCCGCAGCTGAGAGAAGCAGGACCTGGGACAGAGCACTCAGAACCTAGGGAATGACTTAAAAGACGCTGCTCTGCCTTTGCAGTCCCTCTCCACGTGGCAAACAGCCCGGGAGATCACAACCACTTAGGAAAGCTCCTTGAGAACCAACCACAAGCCCTGTTTAAGCAACATGAGCTGGCCCCAGCTCTGCCACTGACTAGCTGGGCAATCTTGGGTTAAGTCATTGCTTCTCTCTATGCCTTAGGGCTACTCTGGTAGTGACAGGACTCAGGAAGGCAGCCAAAAAAAGTGAATTCAATAAACAGTGTTGAGACTTTCAATAGCTATCTGGAAAAATAATGAAGTTGAATCCATACCTGACATTGTATATCAGGATAAATTCCAAATGGATTAAAGATTTACTTGTACAATATAAAACCATAATGTACTAGAATAAAATATGAGGAAAGTCCTTTATACCCCGGAGTGGGGAGGGATCCTCTAACTCAAAATGCAGAAGGCATAAAGGAAAAGACTGGTAAATTTCAGCTACGGTGAAAGAAAAAGTTGCATGGTAAAAATAGGACAAAATAAAATCAAAAGCAAAAGCAAAAATCTAGGACTGGGAACCAAGATGGCAGAGTAGAAGGATGTGCTCTCACTCTCTCTTGTGAGAACACCAGAATCACAACTAGCTGCTGGACAATCATTGACAGGAAGACATTGGAACTCACCAAAAAAGATACCCCACATCCAAAGACAAAGGAGAAGCCGCAATGAGATGGAAGGAGGGGCGCAATCACAGTAAAATCAAATCCCATAACTGCTGGGTGGGTGACTCACAGACTGGAGAACACTTATACCACAGAAGTCTACCCGATGGAGTGAAGGTTCTGAGCCCCATGTCAGGCTTCCCAACCTGGGGGTCCGGCAACGGGAGGAGGAATTCCTAGAGAATCAGACTTTGAAGCCTAGTGGGATTTGATTGCCGGACTTTGACAGGACTGGGGGAAACAGAGACTGCACTCTTGGAGAGCACACACAAAGTACTGTGCGCATTGGGACCCAGGGGAAGGAGCAGTGACCCCAGGGGACACTGAACCAGACCTACCTGCTAGTGTTGGAGGGTCTCCTGCAGAAGTGGGGGGGTGGCTGTGGCTCACTGTGGGGCCAAGGACACTGGCAGTAGAAGTTCTGGGAAGTACTCCTTGGCATGAGCCCTCCCAGAGTCTGTCATTAGCCCCACCAAAGAGCCCTGGTAGGCTCCAGTGTTGGGTTGCCTCAGGTCAAACAACCAACAGGGAGGGAACCCAGCCCCACCCATCAGCAGTCAAGCAGATTAAAGTTTACTGAGCTCTGCCCACTAGAGCAACAGTCAGCTCTACCCACCACCAGTCCCTCACATCAGGACACTTACACAAGCCTCTTATATGGCCTCATCCACCAGAGGGCAGACAGCAGAAGCAAGAAGAACTACAATCCTGCAGCCTGTGGAACAAGAACCACATTCACAGAAAGACAGACAAGATGAAAAGGCAGAGGGCTATGTATCAGATGAAGGAACAAGATAAAACCCCAGAAGAACAACTAAACAAAGTGGAGATAGGCAACCTTCCAGAAAAAGAATTCAGAATAATGATAGTGAAGATGATCCAGGACCTCGGAAAAAGAATGGAGGCAAAGATTGAGAAGATGCAAGAAATATTTAACAAAGACCTAGAAAAATTAAAGAACAAACAAACAGAGATGAACAATACAATAACTGAAATGAAAACTACACTAGAAGGAATCAATAGCAGAATAACTAAGGCAGAAGAACGGATAAGTGACCTGGAAGACAGAATGGTGGAATTCACTGCTGCAAAACAGAATAAAGAAAAAAGAATGAAAAGAAATGAAGGCAGCCTAAGAGACCTCTGGGACAACATTATACACAACAACCTTCGCATTATAGGGGTCCCAGAAGGAGAAGAGACAGAGAAAGAACCCAAGAAAATATTTGAAGAGACTAGTTGAAAACTTCCCTAACATGGGAAAGGAAATAGCCACCCAAGTCCAGGAAGCGCAGCATGTCCCATACAGAATAAACCCAAGGAGAAACACGCCAAGACACATAGTAATCAAATTGGCAAAAATTAAAGACAAAGAAAAATTATTGAAAGCAGCAAGAGGAAAATGACAAATAGCATACAAGGGAACTCCCATAAAGTTAACAGCTGATTTCTCAGCAGAAACTCTATAAGCCAGAAGGGAGTGGCATGATGATATACTTAAAGTGATGAAAGGGAAGAACCTACAACCAAGATTACTCTACCCGGCAAGGATCTCATTCAGACTGGATGGAGAAATCAAAAGCTTTACAGACAAGCAAAAGCTAAGAGAATTCAGCACCACCAAACCAGCTCTACAACAAATGCTAAAGGAACTTCTCTAAGTGGGAAAGACAAGAGAAGAAAAGGACCTACAAAAACAAACCCAAAACAATTAAGAAAATGGTAATAGGAACATACAAATCGATAATTACCTTAAACGTGAATGGATTAAATGCTCCAACCAAAAGACACAGACTGGCTGAATGGATACAAAAACAAGACCCATATATATGCTGTCTACAAGAGACCCATTTCAGACCTAGGGACACATACAGACTGAAAGTGAGGGGATAGAAAAAGATATTCCATGCAACTGGAAATCAAAACAAAGCTGGAGTAGCAATACTCATATCAGATAAACTAGACTTTAAAATAAAGAATGTGACAAGAGACAAGGAAGGACACTACATAATGATCAAGGGATCAATCCAAGAAGAATGTATAACAATTATAAATATATATGCACCCAACATAGGAGCACCTCAATACATAAGGCAACTGATAACAGCTATAAAAGAGGAAATCGACAGTAACACAATAATAGTGGGGGACTTTAACACCTCACTTACACCAATGGACAGATCATCCAAAATGAAAATAAATAAGGAAACAGAAGCTTTAAATGACACAATAGACCAGATAGACTTAATTGATATTTATAGGACATTCCATCCAAAAACAGCAGATTACACTTTCTTCTCAAGTGCGCATGGAACATTCTCCAGGATAGATCACATCTTGGGTCACAAATTAAGGCTCAGTAAATTTAAGGAAGTTGAAATCATATCAAGCATCTTTTCTGACCACAACGCTATGAGATTAGAAATGAATTACAGGGGAAAAAACATAAAAAACACAAACACATGGAGGCTAAACACTACATTACTAAATAACCAAGAGATCACTGAAGAAATCAAAGAGGAAATAAAAAAATACCTAGAGACAAATGGCAATGAAAACACGACAATCCAAAACCTATGGGATGCAGCAAAAGCAGTTCTAAGAGGGAAGTTTATAGCTATACAAGCCTACCTCAAGAAACAAGAAAAATCTCAAATAAACAATCTAACCTTATACCTAAAGGAACTAGAGAAAGAAGAACAAACAAAACCCAAAGTTAGCAGAAGGAAAGAAATCATAAAGATCAGAGCAGAAATAAATGAAATAGAAAAAAAGAAAACAATAGAAAAGATCAATAAAACTAAAAGCTGGTTCTTTGAGGAGATTAAAAAAAATTGATAAACCATTAGCCAGACTCATCAAGAAAAAGAGGGAGGGCTTCCCTGGTGGCGCAGTGGTTGAGTCCGCCTGCTGATGCAGGAGACACGGGTTCGTGCCCCGGTCTGGGAGAATCCCACATGCTGTGGAGCGGCTGGGCCCATGAGCCATGGCCGCTGAGCCAGTGCGTCCGGAGCCTGTGCTCCGCAACAGGAGAGGCCACAACAGTGAGAGGCCTGCGTACTGCAAAAAAAAATAATAATAAAAAATAAAATAAAATTAAGAATATCTATTTATCAAAAGATATCATTAAAAGAGCAAAAGAGTAAGCAACTGCCTAGGAGATGTTCACAATACATATAATCCAACAAAGAATTTGACTCCATAAGATAAAGGATCTCTACAAATCATTAAGAAAAACAGACAAAACCCACTTTAAAACAGTGGGCAAAGTCTTTGCACTAGACAAAAGAAGCTACCCAAGTGGCCTCTAAGCATATGAAAAGGTGCTCCACATCACTGGTTACCAGAGAAATGCAAGTTAAAATCACAGTAAGACTCCATACTACACACTCAGGAGAATGGCCTAAATCAATAAGATTAAAAATACCTAGCAAGGATATGGCACAATTAGAACTCTCATATGTTGCTGGTAAGAGTATAAATTGGTACAACTACTTTGTAAAACTGTTGAGCAGAATCTGTTAATGCTATACATATGACCTAGTAGCATAGAAATCCTACTCTTAGTTATGTATCAAGATAAATAAATGTATATGTTCACCAAAAGGCATGTATAACAATGTTCATAGCAGCTTTATTCACAATTTTCAAACTGGAAACAACTCAAATGCTCTTCAACAGTTAAATGGATAAATAAGTTGTAGCATATTCATAAGAGGAATATTACTGATCAATAAAAAAGAACTACTGCTACATAGAGAATGGATGATTCTTATGGACACAATGTGTTGAACAAAAAAAGCCACAAAAAAGAGTTCACCCTGTATGACATCGTTTATATGAAGCTCAAGAACAGGCAAGAACTCATATCTGGAGACAGAAGTCAAAATAGTGGTTACCTCTGGGGGTGTGGTACTGACTGAGAAGGAGCATGAGGCAGGCTTCTGGGGTGGGTGCTGGAAATGGTCTGTATCTTGTGCTGGGTGGTGGTTTCTTAAGTACATACATACATAAAAACTCATCAGACTGAATCCTTAAGATTTGTGCACTTTTCTCTCCCTCTCTCTCTCTCTCTCTCTCTCTCTCTATATATATATAGACATACTGTACTTCAATTTAAAAAGTAAAATAAACCAAAACCACCCTGAGTAGTTTTTCACCTATTAAATTGGCAAAAATCCAAGTTTCCTAACACACTACTATTAGGGAGGCTGCAGAAACAGGCACTCTTCTACACTGCTGGTGGGAGTGGAAAATGGTATAATTCCTATGGAAGCCAATTTTTGCAGTATCTTGCAAAATAACAAATACACTTTCTCTTTGATACAGTAATTTTACTTCTAGGAATTTATCCTACAGCTACACTCACCCACATATGAAATAACATATATACAAGGTAATTCACTACATCATTACTTGTAATAAGCAAAAGACAGGAAATCACCTAAATGTCCATCAACAGGGCACTGATTAAATAAATCACAGAATATAGGTACACTGGAACATTATGTAGTTGTAATAACGAACTAGAAAGGCTTTTATACTGATATGGAAAGATCTCCCAGATCAATTATTGAAAGAAAAAAAATCAGCACTAAAAAGCATGTAAAGTATACTACAATTTACGTAAAAAGGGGGATAAAAATATATCTTAGTATTCACTTATATTTGCAAAAAGAAACTAGAAAGATACAGAAGAAACTAATAATAGGCATTAGCTGCACATATGGTAGAAGGGTTTTGGCACTCTGGATAGATGGGAGATAAAGCTGGAGGGAAATTTTTCATTTTAAACCTTTTTGTGCTTTTTAAGTTTTAAATAATGTACATGTATTACTCAAAAATTAAATAAGTAAAAAATTTTTTAAAGAGAAGGGACAACGGAAGGGGGAAGAAGAATCCTAAAAGGGGTGGGAATCTCAGAAGGTAGAGAGGGAAGTGTGATGACAACACAATGTCATCAATGTCTCGATTTTATCTGGTTATTATACCGAGAACTGCTTAATCTGAACCAGATTACATATAATCTACATATACAGAAGAACTTGCCAACATGAAGGGGAGCTAAATATTGAAATGAAGAGATGAAATAATCTTATCTGGTGGCCTTAAAAACAGGTCAGACAGGCAGAAGACCACAGGCTCTGGAGATAGAGGCCTGGGTTGAAGACCCAACACACAGATTCCTCCTGATCAGATGACCTGGCGGGGCAAACTGCTCAGCCTAAGCTTCAGCTTCCCCCATCTAGAAAATGGGGTTAACAACAGTGCATCAATGTGGTATGAGGATTAAATGGGACAATATAAGTAAAGCATTTACGCTCTGCCCATCCTACTGTGCATAGGACCGTACAAGTCTGTCCTTGCCTCTAAGCTCTCTACAAGGCTCTGGGTTTGGAGGTATTGCCTCTCAGGGCTATAGCCAGTGTCAAAACGAGTTAGTTCTCGCTATTAAATCCTCACATGACCCCACTTGATGGGTCTCAGGCCATGCAAGGTCAGTTGTTCCACCACACATATTACAAAGGTTCAACAATTGGAAGTCATCAGTGAAATGAAAAAAATTAAAAATAAAAGATCCTTGCATAGATTATAGCTCCAATTTGGTAAAAGAGATGCTTTTGCTTGGAGGAGGACGCTCTACACTTTGCTGCCAAATATCTAACCCTTTAATAATGCCCGTCTGGCAAGCGTGAGTGCTCCAGGAAAAGGCCACCAATAAAATCCCTTCCAAGGGTCTGCGTGGAGCGGAAGAAAGGAAATGTGGTCAGCTCTTTTTTCTCTGCAGGAAGGGAAGGCTGAACAACCGAAAATCAGGAGAGAAGGCAAACAAATCGCCCATTCAAGCCAAAATAAGCTGCTCCTGGGGGGAAGCAAAACAGCTGGAGCCAATTCAACCAGGCATGGAAGTGAGGGCCCCGAAGACAGAGCTGGGCCTGGGGAGCCTGCCCCTGGCAGGCAGGGATCTTCCGAGCAAGTGGTGGCCACATGTCCTCATCTCACCTCTGCTGACCGCCTACGCCCACAAATGGGAGCCAGCCAGCTTCGTCATATATGGAGGGAAATCCTGGGTGAAAAGGAAGGAAGCAAGCAAGCAAATGACCTCAGGAACCTGCCAAGTTCACCTGCTGAGCACCTATTCTGTAGCAGGCAACCAACATACCTATGCCATGTGGAAAAACAACTTTTGGGGTGGGTATTGTGATGTTGGTTTTACAGATGAGGAATCAGGCTCACTGAGGAAGAGGGACCTGGCAGCAAACACAGAACAGGTCAAGAGAAACTTCATTGGAAAACTAAGAAAAGAAGCAAACCAAATGGCAAAAGAAGGGGGGGGGAAAAAGAAACCTGGAAACAATGAAGTATCAAAGTCGAATTATTTTGATTTCCTAAGAAGCCTGAAATGTGGCTGCTGCGGGGCTTCCCTCAGGCTGGAACGTGCAGGTCCCGAGTCCCTGCCTGGAACAGCGGATAGCAGAATCCTGACCTGGAGCAAATCTGGGCTGGCACTGTTTCCAGGGCTGCTGGGATTTCCAGATCCCCCAGATCGGGGTACTCAGGCTCCAGTTTACAAATCCGTTCTGCAGCTATGCTGAGGTCCTGCCCTGGACCCTGACATTCTAGGTGGGGGAGACACTTCTCTCTCCAGCTTCTGAGACTCCCACCCTGAGCCTCAGCCTTCTTACAGTCATCTTACAATTACTTCCTTAAATTATATTCTTAACATATAACAACAACACCAACACCAGCTAACATTCACCAAGCCTACTTTTGTGTCAGGCACTGTTAGCACTTTATATAACAACCCTATGAGGTCAATAATATGATCTTCCAGATGAGGCAATCAAGACAGAGAGGTTAAGCCATTTATACAGGGTTACATGGCTCATAAGCGGAGGAGCCAGGATTTGAATCCAGGCGTTATGATCCCAGTCCCTGTGCTCTTCTTAACCACTCCGCATCCTGCAGCCCCAAGGATATGACAGAGTCGAAGGAGCATTCTTAGAAGTCAGGCACACAGCTCTACCATTTACTGGTACTTACCCCTGGGCAACTTGTTTAACTTCTGAGTCTCAGTTTTCTTCCTTATGAAGTGGGTACAACAAAAACACTTCGTGGAGTTGTGTCCGTTCTTAGACAGAGTAGGTCCTGAATTATATCCTTTCACCCATCTCTTTCCCCTCCCTTCCAGTTTGATCTGTCTGCTGTGCATTCATTAGATATTAAGGCCACCTCTACTTTTGAGCAAAGTTTGGCTTCTCTATATTCTGTTCTAGTCTATTCTACAACCATTTTGTGCCTGTCACGTGTGTGACCCAGCACCAGGCCCTGAGGGCCTGCATCTTGGGGATGAGACTGAAGGCAGGGAAATCCACCTAAAGTAGGCAAGGGCAGGAGGGGGGAGCGGGGAGCTGGCTGTGAGAGCCAGGCTTTCAGCTGGTAGGAACTCTCCTCCTCCAGCTTGTCCCCCTCTTGCTGGCCTCTTGCCAGGGCTAACAGGAGGCTTCTCATCGCTTCCTGCTATACAACTTGCACCCTGCAGGGCACCCACTGAGGACCCCCTTCCCCAGGTGTCAGGGAGCCTCTGATCCCGGCTCACATGCAGGCAGGTGGACATGTCCAGAGTCTCGTGACTGGGCCCACCTTTCCTGACTCTGGAACCATTCATTCAGCAGATTGTGAGCCAGGCCCCAGGCACTGGGGACAAAACAGAAAATAAGAGGTCTGCCCTTGAGGAGTTCATCAGCATGCCATGCCCTGCTCTCCCACCGCCTCTGCTGCCTTCCTCACTTGGGTAGTAACGCTAGACACACCTTTCCAGAATGTTATCATTTCTCTCTCCCAACCAAGAATTACTTCACTGGAACAGTTACACTAACAAGTGATTCTCCCTTCTCCCCACCCAGACCAAGAGAAGTGAAAAAGAAATGGAATTATGAATTAATTTCTTACGCATCCCCTATATAGTAACAGGTGTTTCACACGCCTTATCTCCTCTAATCCTCACAACAATCCTGCAAGGTGGAATTATCCCCATTACATAGATAAGGGGACAACATGGAAGCTCACACAGAGATGGAGCTGGTTTAAACCAAGCTGGCTGCCTGCAGAGTCTATGCTCTTTCTCCAGCCCTAGGCTGCCTGTCGGCTCAGCCTGCCACCCTCCTGGCTCTGGCCTCCTCCTTCAACTGGATTTTGTTTTTTCATGTATTTAGATTCCCTGCAATCTTATTGTTTGCGCCAACCTCTCTCCTAGTCCAGTGACAGCAGCAGCAACATCCTAGGCACCGCCTCTGATTCTTTGATTAGCTTGTCTTAATTACACCCAGGCTGGAGTAGTTCCGGTATAACATATCTGGTGTTGCAAAGCATGCAGGTTTGCTGTTACATTTTCTCACTCCCTCTCTGACTCCAGCGCTTTTTACTCCCCACCCCCTCTGCTGGCTGTCAGCCTACCTCCTCTACTGTCCTTGGTTCCGCCTCCTTGCACATCACATTCGGGCCTACAAAGTAGTGCTTCAAACTGCTGCCAACCCAGGCAGCTGAGCGAGCCAGTCTAGCTTAATTCAGAAAACAGTGCTGGAGTCTCCGCTGAGGGCCAGGCACTGCTCACTGCTCTGGGTGCTGCATATAAGCAGGAAACAAAAGGAGAACACAGGGGTCTCGCCCCTCAGAAGCTGAGAGAGGCTGGGAGAGGGAAGTACACAGGACAGACATCACCTACTCAAGGCAGATAGTGATGGGGCTGTAACAGAGTCCTAAAATGTCGGGGCTGGAGAGAACCTTGGTTTCCTGTTTTTACCCCTCCCTATCACAGATGGGAGACCTAAAGCCCCGAGGCGGGCAATTATTTGAACTAATGATTATCAGAAAATAGCAACGAACACTTCTAAAACCCTTACCAGGAGCTAAGTGCTCTTCTAAGCGCTTTACATGTATCAACTCCTTTAACCCTCACAACAACTGCAACAACCCTATGAGGAAGATGCCACTGCCCTCCCCATTTTAAAAGTGAGAAAAATGAGGCATGGAGGGCTAATCACCTTGTCTGTGTGGGGCCCGACTACCTGAGTTCATACAGCTAGTAAGCAGAAGCCTGCACGGGACTCACGTAGTCGGGCCCTACACTGTCTCTTTATTGTACTGACTGAGTCTACGTGTGGAAGTAATGAGAAGGCTTCTTGAAGGAACTACGCACAGGCCTGATTATAAAAACAGTGAACCTTGGTTATTCAGAGTCAATAAGAGGAAGCCTCAATTTATCAGAGGCTTGGGAGTTCCAGAGTGACATGAAACACATGGCAGCAAGGGCAGTGAGCAGAACCCCCCATCTCCAAAGAAAGAGCCAAGCAAGAGGAAAGAACTCGGTGCAAAGGATTTATTCAAACACCAGGAGCAGCCCAATCCTCCTCCCCTTTTATGTCTGGCTTTCTACACAGGATGCCCCCAGCCTGTAAGATCTTTAATATTCCCAAATGCCACTTCCTGAGGCAGGGAAGCCAGCTCAGGCACCTTTCTGAATAGAAATTTTTAGAAAAAGGGCTTTTGGCAAAGCCTTGATCAACAAAGGCTTCCATTTCCCAGACTCTTCCCCAACATACACAGACGCATGCACCCTGGCCTTTGGTTAACCAAGAGTCCTCCAAATCTGCCCATGAGTTTCAGAATAAACACAGTTATCAGTATACTAATTACTTACCAATCACTGCCAGATTATGCTCTGAGCCACAGGAGACCTGTAAAGAGAAAGAAAATAAGTTACATTAAACAAAAAATATATTTCAGCCATTATATTTTATGATCAGTTATATTTTAATGATAATAACATCTATTTTTTGGCAAATTTTAGGAAGTAAGTAGAAAGGGGCACCATGTACAAAAGACTATAGTTACGATACACTCATGACTACATAAAAAGAAAAAGTGAAAAAACAAAAAACCGTTGAATGGAAATACACCAAGGTGTTAAAGTATTTGTTTTTAGGCAGAGACCATGAGCGATTTTTTTTTTAATCCTTTCTTCTTTCTACGTTTTTGTATTTTTCAAACTTTCTATAATGAACATGTGTTACTATAGAAATGGAAGTATAAGGGAATACAAATGACAGTTTTGGAAAACTGAGCTAAAAATCCATCACTCTCATCTGGACTGATAAAATGAGCAAAGAATTCAGTGGAAACAGACTTGCCTGAGGAAAAATTCTTGACTTTTCCTCATCTGCTCACTCTCCCTTTCACCTTCCAGCCACACAAACCACCTGCAGTTCTCTGAACACAACACGTTCTCCCCACACCTCCAGGCCTTTGCACATGCTGTTTCTCTGCCGGGAATGCCCTCTCCTCAACTGCCTACCTAAAAAACTTCTACTCATCCTCTAAAATTTCAAAGCATCCAGAGACTCTCTTGCTGTTGCTTCTAGGCAGACTCAAGCACTCCTTGCATTGTGCAACTTATATGTACCCCCACTGCAGCAATCATCTTGTGGTCTTTTACATTTTCTCCTGTCTCCTCACTAGACTGTGTGTGTCTTGAGAACAATGCTGAGACTTGTTCCCCTCTGTATTACACAGATGGACTGTACAAAACCTGGGGCTCAGTTAACACCTGTTAAATGAGAGAATAAGTGAAAGAACAAAGTACATAAAGAACAAATACCTAATACATAAAAGACAATCATTTGGGGTTCTGAATCCTGTGTCTGCACCCAGTGAGAGAGACTTCTTGCCTTTCAATCTCCGCATGTCCCAAATGCTACCAGAAGGAAGTGATTGGGAATATAAGGGTATAAATGGCTCCTCAGGTACTAATTAAAAGGAACTCGAAACTCTGGAGAAGCATCCTGTGACCTTTATCAGGACGCTCACTTTAGCCCCTGGCAAGAAAAAGGCTTCAGGTACACATGGAATGTCAATTGGAAGAGCCCTGGAGGTCATCTAGTCCAATCTTTAACACTACAAGGTGCCAGAGGAAGTGTGAGTCAAAATGAAGACTAGGGGGCTTCCCTGGTGGCGCAGTGGTTGAGAGTCCACCTGCCGATGCAGGGGACACGGGTTCGTGCCCCGGTCCGGGAAGATCCCACATGCCGCGGAGCGGCTGGGCCCGTGAGCCATGGCCGCTGTGCCTGCGCGTCCGGAGCCTCTGCTCCGCAACGAGAGAGGCCACAACAGCGAGAGGCCTGCGTACCGCAAAAAACAAAAAACAAAAAACAAAAACTAAGACTAGGGTCTCTCTGATTCCCTGATTCTCACACAAGTTCCTTTCTTGGTGCTATAGCTTCTCACTCTTTCCCAGTGAAAAACCACTTGGAAGTGATATTCAAAGGTAATTAGCACAGGCCCCCAACAGTCAAGGTAACAAGCTCAAAAGGCATGTGAGCATTGGAGGCAAAATAACCACTGGTAGGTGAGAAGGGGCAGCAAGGCTTCTGAGGCTTTTTTCTTTGTCAAAGTTATGCGTCCAGGATCTCAGCTTCCACAGGGAAGACGGTTACCCGCATATAGGTGGATTCCCTGACACTGTCTGGCAAAGAAGTACCTGTATATTTTAACCCCAGTAAATAATTCCAGGGTGACTAGTCTCTGAGCTCCTTTGAGGCAGGCTCTGTATCTATCTGAGGGGTCCCCCCCAGGCCTCACCCAGGCCATACACACAGCACAAGTTCATCATATGCTTCCTGGTTATACTGAGGCTGGTTCCCTAGGTTCTGTCATAGGAAGCTGCTTAGATTGAAGAACTGGGAAAAAAACTCAGATGTCTAACAACAGGAGAATTCTATGTAAATTATGGTAGAGCCATCTGATGACTTGGAAATTATGCAGCCTTGGAAAATGACGTTTACAATAAAGGAAAATACTCGTGATATCCTACGAACTGGAAAACCACATAAAAACTGTATATGCAATATGATCTCAAATCTATAATAAAATATGAATAAAAGACTGGAAGGAGTTATTCCAAAAAGTTAACAGTGATAGCCTCTGGGCTAAGCATAAAGGAGGCACTATGAGTATGGTTTTCCTTTTGACTTCTTCTATGGTCTCTAAATTTTACACACTATTTTTATAATCAGAAAAATTATCTATTAAAAATAAGAAAAATAAATATAATGCAGTTCCCACCATAAAGGGGAAAAAAACCCTTCCTGACTATAAAATAAATATGCTGTAAAATCTGATATACTCTGAAGTAGTGGGGAAAAAAGATTTGAAGGAAACAAATTATAAGGGTAGCTGCGTCATGGTGATGAGATTATAAGATTTTTTTCTTCTATTTTCTATTTTTCAAACATTCTTTAACTGGTGGTAGCAGCAGGATGGCTGGTAGTGGTGGTGGGAACAATAAGAGCAGGAATTAAAGCCACCATATCGAGGACTCATACGTGCCAGGTGTCATGCCAAGGCTCTTTATAAACACTATCTCATCTTCCTCATCACGATCATCTTCTCAGGTAGGTTTGACTTTGCTCATTTTAGAGAGAAGAGAACTGAGGTTCATATACATTACATAACTTTCCTAAGTGGCACAGCCATAGATCTAAAACCCAGGTTTGCCTATCTCCAAGCTCATGTTCTGTACTGCTAGGTCACGCTACCTTTGTGTTTTAAAAAATAAAGTTATTTCATTTTACAAAATGTAGGCGGAAAGGACCTGCCTCTGACTGCCCGGGCTCACCCTGGGGCTGAGGGCTGCAGAGGTGACCAGCCTTGAAGACCAGGGGCTTCCAGAAACAAGCCACTGACAAATGCCAGCATCAGGCAGGAGACGCTGCTGTGAATTAATGAGCGAGACAGTGATAAATGGATTTTGTCAAGGCAATGTTGCACTTGAAGCTCAAAGCTCCCCGCTGTTTCTTGCTGTCCATGCACTGGCACAGAGGTCAGGAGACTGAACACCACAGGCCACAAAATCCCAGCACTACACTCCTTCAACAAGGTTGTATCAATGACCATTTGCTTCACATTGCTTCTGTCAGCATCTACTCACTGCCCAGCTTTCTAGAAGACTCTGTTAACAATGGCAGTGTGCCCATGAGAAAGGGATTCAGATCCAGGAAGCCAGGTGAATCCTAGGTCCTCTGCTTTCGGGTTCTGAGAACTTTGGCAAGGTATTTAACCTCTGGAGCTTCAGCGTTCTCAGGCATAAAAAGTAGAAAACAGTATTTTCCCATCTGCCTTAGAGAATTGCTAGAGGACAAATGAGACAACCCATCCCCTCACAGCCATGGGTCTCACCTTCCTTACATACAACTCTGCACATGCCATGCCCCTATAGAAAACCCTCCACAGGATCCCAGCATTGGAAGGGCAAAGTCTAAAGTACACAGTATGGCTCACAAGGCCCTCGAGTGTAGGCCCCTGTTTACCTCTCTGGCCTCACTTCTTCCCCCTGCTACTCATGAGCTCTCAACCCCAAAGAACATATTCCCTTTTTTCTATTCACACTACATTTTCTGTACGAATATCATGTGATTTCAGGCTTTTATGCATGCTAGTCTCCTTGATGTGACTTCCCTTTCTCCCACTGTCCATCTAGCAAAATCCTCTAAGATTGCTTAGGTCACCTCCTGGCACAGTGCCACGCATCATGGCCCTTAGCACACATGAGATGTCTGCTTATGAACTGTGTGTGTTAAGCACCTCTGTCTCTCAGAGATCCAGCAGGGTGCCTGCCCAGTAACATCCCTGCCACACAGCCCAAGTACAGGGCATGAAGGGGGCCAAAGACGATGGCCCAGAGAAGTTAGATGGTCCCAAAACAAGTGTGAGTCGTGGTGTGGAGACTCCAGGCAAATGGAGACAGGCACTGAGATGCACAGTGAGGGCTGCAAGGGCACTAAAAAAATAGAGTGTAGAGATGATGGGGTATCAAAAGCACAGGATTGTTCCAGGAATCCTAGGACAGCAAAGCACAGTGGGCCACCAACAGAGGTCAGTCCTAGGTGACAGAGTCCCACAGTAGAGAAAGTGGGTTCCGGCTTGCTGGATGGGGCCTTCAAGATACAGGGGGCACACCTCCCCAAGGGTGAGGGATGGGGGACAGAGGAGCCTGTGGAAAGTTGTCCTGTCTCAGTGCTGCTCAAGTACTAGAGGGGTCTGCTCTGTTCAGGCAACTGAGCCTGATGAGGCAGAGCTGCAAAAAACAACTTCCAAAGCCCCAACTGCCACAGGGACAAGATCTCCCAGCACCCCTCCTGCCAAGCTAGACTCCATCAGCTCTTGTGAAGGGAGCCGCAACTCCCCTTGGGGCTGCAACCCACTAAATACAGTTGGACAGGGATGAACTGCGGTAAGAATTGACTGGTAGTAGATGCCCAGTAAATATATGCTGAATACATTAATGGGTTAAATGAATGAATAACTAAATGAATAAGCAAAAAGTAGATAAATGTAAAAATATTTGCCAAATGTTGAACGTGAGCACTTCAGTTTCCACCCGTACACTTGTACCACTTCTAAAAACAGCTGACAGGCCCTTATTGAGAGCTTATGGCCAGGTACCTGGCTAACTGCTTTGCTTGTATTATTTCATTTAAACTTATACTAAATCTAAGATTTCTTTGTTACAACTGCTTTACAAATGAGGCAATTGGGGTTCAGAGAGATAAGGTAACTTACCAGTGTGTTACAGCTGGTGGAGGTGCAGAATTCTGTGACGATTCTCGTTCAAACTTTGTCCTGTTAACTGTCTAAACCCTTCCTATTCCCATTCAGCATGGAAATACACCGCCACCCAGTTCTTACATCTGGCAACCCTGTGCCAATTATCAAGGGATCTTATGCTGGGAGAGCCCCAGGTTTACTAGGCTCAAACATCTTCCTGGGGCTAAGAGTACCCACCTCTGGATCTATCAAGGGCTGTTCCAGGGCTTTTTCTTGGGAGAAATGGCTGTAAAACGGCAACAAACATTTGTCCTGTGCCTTCGCTGTGGAAGCTATCACCTCTCGGGGAACTCCACCAGGTTGTTCAACTCTGCACACTTTGAACGGGGAAATCAGAGTGGGGCGGGGTGCGACCATGACTCAGTGGAAGAAGCACTGAGATTCCAAGGAGAGGAACCAGGCAGAAGCCAGGACCCGAGACTTGTCCCCATCACCAACCAGGGACCATCCTCAGCTTCATCCCAGCACCGGGGCGGCAGCTCAGGAAGCCCCCATGGCGCGCAGCAGCCTGAGGGGCCTACTGATTGGTTCCGCCTCACGCCAATGGGACTGGGCGCCGGCTGATGCTATGGCAACGACGCGCACGTGTGGAGCCACGTGACGGCGGGGTGGGGCGTCCATTCCGTGGGGGACTCTGCTGGGGAAGTCTTCGGCTGCTCCGCCCAGGCTCCCACCCTCACGGCTAGTCTTTGGCAGGCACCGCCCAGCCCGGGGGGAAAAAGCAGGCTGGGAAGCAGCTTCAGAACGGCAGCGTCTCGTTGGCCGGGGTTAACAGGGAAGGGAATGGGCGCTTCAGTGCAGCCTTTGCTGAGCTCTGCCCTAACCCAGTTGCCATCTGCTTAGAACTCTGGGAAGACAAACCAGAATTTCCAAACCTGTTAGAAAAGCAGGCTGGGAGTCTGGACATGTTTTACAGCAAAGTGCAGTCCTGTCAGCCAACGGAGCTTTACCCCTAGGCTCAGAAATAGCCTCAGAGGAGGCCCTGGTGACAGCAGAGAGGCAGCACAGTTGCTTGCTTCTGGAAGCACCTAGCCTTACAAAGACACCTTTAACTCCCTTTGTGAGGGCTTCGGCTTTTGACTGAAGCCTAGATGTCAACGGAGGCCAAAAAATGAGACCTCTGGGCCCAGAGGCTCCATCTTGTCCTCCACCTCAAAGTCCAGGGGCAAAGAACCCATTCTCCCTGCAAAGCAATTT
Source organism: Globicephala melas (assembly GCF_963455315.2). Lineage (NCBI taxonomy): Eukaryota > Metazoa > Chordata > Mammalia > Artiodactyla > Delphinidae > Globicephala > Globicephala melas. Next base: position 37,869,185 of record NC_083321.1, on the reverse strand, counting down.
TTTTTTGCACATTCTATATGAAAATAAGTCGTAAACTAGGTAAGTCACACCCGCTATACACCCAGGTCAGCCTTGATCCAAAGCCTGTGAGCTTAACCACTACACATACTGCCCCTCTTCTTCTGATACTGGTTCCAGACTGCCCCAGTCACTAAGGCTCAAACTCTCAAGTGACTAACAGATCTCTGACTCTTTTATCTCCCTCCTACTTTGTCTCAAGATCCTGTTAACTCTGCCTTCTCAATATCTTGATTTTTCAGTTGCTACCATCTTAGTTCAGTCCTTTTCACTCCAACCTGGATGCTTTTAAGAGCTACCTAAAAGCATAGCTTTTGCACAGTTATTTGCACCATTCTCCCTTTTCCATACCATTCTAAACCTTACCAACGTTACAAGACCCAGTTCAAAACCCACTGCCTTGAGGAAGTCTCCCAGATCATCTCAGCCCCTAAAAGATCTGCCTTCTCTCAAATCCTACCACTTGCCTTGGCTAAAGTTTGCTTTTGTCAAACCTCCTTTGTACTGTTAATAATTTGAGTGTGGCGGTAGGGTATGTCTCCCCAGGCAGTGTTGGGTAGTGGGAAGCGCTCTAAGTATGGAACCAGAAGACCTGGATTTGAGTCCTTGCCCTGCCACTTCCTAGTCATATGACCTTGGGCAAATCTCTTCACCTCTCTGGACTTCAGTTCCCTCATCTTTAAAATGGGATATTAACAAACAAGTGAATCTCATACATCCTAAAACCCTTTCACACCACCCCCGAACTTCCACAGAATAAAATTCACTTTGAGTTTGACCCTGTTCTGCAGATACATTTCCAGAACATATAAAATACATAATTTGGGAACATGTAAAAGGAAACTATAAGTGTTAGGAACTGGCATAGGTTCACTATGAACAGTTCATTTCCTTTTTCAACAGTTACTCTACTGGCAGATAAGGAGAGGACTTGAGAAATGTCTACTGAATTTGTATTTAATATACACAATTAAACTAAACAGGCACTCGGAATGCTTGCTTTTCCTATAGTGCACTTCTAAGAAAATTCCTTTCTCCTAAGTTATATTGATACTATGTGCACCTGTGGCTAATTGGTGTGGATGGGCTATGGGTGGATACCTGCCCAAAGCAGGTTAATGCATAGATTGGCCACAGCCTGTGAAGTGGCTTAATGTGGAGATTCTGCCTGAAAAAGGTTGTAGGGTGTGAGTCCTCTAGGTGGTAGCTGGAGCCGTAGCTGGAAGATATAGACCCAAGAAAGGTTAATATACAGAGGAGCTACTGGCAGAAGAGTCAGAAGCAGCAGGAACAAAGTAAAGAAGAGTAGCTAGGTCACTGGAATGTGAGTTTTCTAGATCCTATTGCTGACGGTGCAAGAAAGTCTAGATTTTTGAGCTGCCTTGTGTTCTAAGTGACCTTCCAGTTGTTCTTTTATAAGGCATTTGCTTCACCTGTTTCCAGTACTGATGACCATCCTTACAATACTAAAGTAACCTGAGAGTATCTCTGATCCTTACAGACTAAAAGCGCCTAACACAACAATGCATCTGAATTTCAGTAAAGGCAACACCAGTAAGTTACTTATGCCCTTGAGAACAGGATGCAACCATGAGAGCTGAACAGCCAACCTCAAGACAGGTAATTAACAGATTCGGGCCAGCCAAACATCCTACAGCATGCTTCTCAAAAAAACTGAATACTAAAGTATGGAGGTTCCTTAAAAAACTAAAAATAGAACTACCATATGACCCAGCAATCACACTACTGGGCATATACCCTGAGAAAACCATAATTCAAAAAGAGTCATGTACCAAAATGTTCACTGCAGCTCTATTTACAATAGCCAGGAGATGGAAACAACCTAAGTGTCCATCATCAGATGAATGGATAAAGAAGATGTGGCACATATATACAATGGAATATTACTCAGCCATAAAAAGAAACGAAATTGAGTTATTTGTAGTGAGGAGGATGGACCTAGAGTCTGTCACACAGAGTGAAGTAAGTCAGAAAAAGAAAAACAAATACCGTATGCTAATGCATATAAATGGAATCTAAAAAAAAATGGTTCTGATGAACTTAGTGGCAGGACAGGAATAAAGAGCAGATGTAGAGAATGGACTTGAGGACACAGTGGGGGGTGAGGGGGGAGGGGAAGCTGGGACGAAGTGAGAGAGTGCCATGGACATACATACACTACCAAATGTAAAACAGATTGCTAGTGGGAAGCAGCCGCATAGCACAGGGAGATCAGCTGGGTGCTTTGTGACCATCTAGAGGGGTGGGATAGGGAGGGGGTATGGGGATATATGTATACATACAGCTGATTCACTTTGTTATACAGCAGAAACTAACACAACATTGTAAAGCAATTATGCTCCAATAAAGATGTAAAAAACAACAAAAAAAACTGAACCCTTTCCCTAATAGCCAACACAGGCTGAAATTTAAAAAGACTGCCAATACCAAGTGCTGGTGAGGATGTGGAAATCTCTTACATTGCTGGAAGGAATATAAATTCAACAACTGTACTGAAAAATTGTTTGGCAGTATCTACTAAAGGTAAATACATACCTATACATATGCATATGTATACACACACACACACACACAAAACAAACGATACTTACTTCCCAAGTACCCAAGTACCCAAAATAAACAATTACTTACTTCCATCAAAAGACATGTACAAGAATGTTCACAGCTGCTTTATTCATAATAAATAAAAACATAAAATTACCCAAATACTGATCATCAGTAGCATGAATAAAGTGTAGTATAATCAGAATACTTTATAACAATGGGGAAAAAACCCTACTGCTATTCAAAACATGGATTAATCTTCAAGAAAGTAGTGAACAAAAGAAACACAGAAGAGTAAATATTGTATGACACTATCTATGTGAAGCTCAAAAATAGGCAAACTTATTTCAAATAAATAATATAATTGTTCTGAAGGAGGGGAAAAAAGAACCAATCCTAGTAACTTTTTTTTTAATAGATCTTTATTGGAGTATAATTGCTTCACAATACGGTGTTAGTTTCTGTTGCACAACAAAGCAAATCAGCCATACGCATACACATGTCCCCATATCCCCTCCCTCTTGCGCCTCCCTCCCATCCTCCCTATCCCACCCCTCTAGGTCATCACAAAGCACCGAGCCAATCTCCCTGTGCTATGCTGCTGCTTCCCACCAGCCAACTATTTTATATTCGGTAGTATATATATGTCGATGCTACTCTCACTTTGCCCCAGCTTCGCCCTCCCACCCATGTCATCAAGTCCATTCTCTATGTCTACCTCTTTATTCCTGCCCTGCAACTAGGTTCATCGGTACCACTTTTTTTTTTTTTAGATTCCATATGTATGCGTTAGCGTACGGTATTTGTTTTTCTCTTTCTCACTTCACTCTGTATGACAGACTCTAGGTCCATCCACCTCACTACAAATAACTCAATATCGTTTCTTTATACGGCTGAGTAATATTCCATTGTACATATGTGCCACATCTTCTTCATCCATTCATCTGTTGATGGACATCTAGGTTGGTTCCATGTCCTGGCTATTATAAATAGTGCTGCAATGAACATTGTGGTGCATATCTCTTTTTGAATTATGGTTTTCTCAGGGTATATACCCAGCAGTGGAATTGCTGGGTCATATGGTAGTTCTATTTTTACTTTTTTAAGGAACCTCCATACTGTTTTCCATAGTGGTTGTATCAATTTACAATCCCACCAACAGTGTAGGAGGGTTCCCTTTTCACCACACCCTTGCAAGCATTTATTGTTTCTAGCTTTTTTGATAATGGCCATTCTGACCGGCGTGAGGTGATACCTCATGGTAGTTTTAATTTGCATTTCTCTAATAATTAGTGATGTTGAGCATCTTTTCATGTGCCTCTTGGCCATCTGTATGTCTTCCTTGGTTAAATGTCTATTTAGGTCTTCTGCCCATTTTTTAACTGGATTGTTTGTTATTTTGATATTGAGCTCCATGAGCTGTTTGTATATTTTGGAGATTAATCCTTCATCTGTTGTCTCATTTGCAAATATTTTCTCCCATTCTGAGGGTTGTCTTTTTGTCTTGTTTATAGTTTCCTTTGTTGTGCAAAAGCTTTTAAGTTGAATTAAGTCCCATTGGTTTATTTTTCTTTTTATTTCTGTTACTCTAGGAAGTGGGTCAAAAAAGATCTTGCTGTGGTTTATGTCAAAGAGTGTTTTTCCTATGTTTTCCTCTAAAAGTTTTATAGTGTCTGGTCTTACATTTAAGTCTTTAATCCATTTGGAGTTTATTTTTGTGTATGGTGTTAGGTAGTGTTCTAATTTCATTCTTTTACATGAACAGCTGTACAGTTTTCCCAGCACCACTTACTGAAGAGGCTGTCTTTTCTCCACTGTATATTCTTGACTCCTTTGTCGTAAATTAAGTTCCCATACATGTGTGGGTTTATCTCTGGGCATTCTATCCTGTACCACTGATCTATATTTCTATTTTTGTGCCAGAACCATACTGTCTTGATTACTGTAGCTTTGTGGTATAGTTTGAAGTCGGGGAGCCTGATTCCCCCAACTCTGTTTTTCTTTCTCAAGATTGCTTTGGCTACTTGGGGTCTTTTGTGTTTCCATACAAATTGTAAAATTTTTTGTTTTAATTCCGTGAAGAATGCCATTGGTAGCTTGATAGGGATTGCACTGAATCTGTAGATTGCTTTGGGTAGTGTAGTCATTTTCACAATATTGATTCTTCCAATCCAAGAACACGATATATTTCTCCACCTGTTTATGTCATCTTTGATTTCTTTCATCAGTGTTTTATAATTTTCTGAGTACAAGTCTTCGCCTCCTTAGGCAGGTTTATTCCTAGGTATTTTATTCTTTTTGTTGCAATGGTAAATGGCAGTATTTCCTTAATTTCTCTTTCTGACTTTTCGTTGTTGGTGTATAGGAATGCAGGAGATTTCTGTGCATTAATTTTGTATCCTGCAACCTTACCAAATTCATTGATTAGTTCTAGTAGTTTTCTGGTGGCATCTTTAGGATTTTCTATGTATAGTATCATGTCACCTACAAAGAGTGACAGTTTTACTTCTTCTTTTCCAATTTGTATTCCTTTTATTTCTTTTTCTTCTGATTGCTGTGGCTAGGACTTCCAAAACTATGTTGAATAACAGTGGCGAGAGTGGACATCCTTGTCTTGTTTCTGATCCTAGTGGAAATGCTTTCAGTTTTTCACCATTGAGGATGATGTTTGCTGTGGGTTTGTCGTATATGGCCTTTATTATGTTGAGATAGGTTCCCTCTATGCCCATTTTCTGGAGAGTTTTTATCATAAATGGGTGTTGAATTTTGTCAAAAGCTTTCTCTGCATCTATTGAGATGATCATATGGTTTTTATTCCTTAATTTGTTAATGTGGTGTATCACACTGATTGATTTGCGTATATTGAAGAATCCTTACATCCCTGGGATAAATCTCACTTGATCATGGTGTATGATCCTTTTAATGTGCTGTTGCATTTTGTTTGCTAGTATTTTGTTCAGGATTTTTGCATCTATGTTCATCAGTGATATTGGTCTATAATTTTCTTTTTTTATGATACCTTTTTCTGGTTTTGGTATCAGGGTGATGGTGGCTTCGTAGAATGAATTTGGGAGTGTTTATCCCTCTGCAATTTTTTGGAAGAGTTTGAGAAGGATAGGTGTTAGCTCTTCTTTAAATGTTTGATAGAATTCGCCTGTGAAGCCATCTGGTCCTGGACTTTTGTTTGTTGGAAGATTTGTAATTACGGTTTCAATTTCATTACTTGTGATACGTCTGTTTATATTTTCTAATTCTTCCTGGTTCAGTCTTGGAAAATTGTACCTTTCCAAGAATTGGTCCATTTCTTCATGGTGGTGCATTTTATTGGCATATAGTTGACATATTATAAGAGACTAATCTCTTATAATCCCTTGTATTTCTTATAATCCTTTGTATTATAATCCTTTGTATTTCTACAGTGTGAGTTGTGATTTCTCCTTTTTCATTTCTAATTTTATTGATTTGAGTCCTCTCCCTCTTTTTCTTGATGAGTCTGGCTAAGGGTTTATCAATTTTTGTTTATCTTCTCAAAGAACCAGCTTCTAGTTTTACTGATCTTTGCTATTGTTTTCTTCATTTCTATTTCATTTATTTCTGCTCTGATCTTTATGATTTCTTTCCTTCTACTGACTTTGGGTTTTCTTTGTTCTTCTTTCTCTAGTTGTTTTAAGTGTAGGCTTAGATTGTTTATTTGAGATTTTTCTTGTTTCTTGAGGTGAGGTTGAATTGCTATAAACTTCCCTCTTAAAACTGCTTTTGCTGTGTCCCATAGGTTTTGTGTTGTCGTGTTTTTGCTGTCATTTGTTTCTATGTATTTTTAAAATTTCTTCTTTGATTTCTTTAGTGACCTCTTGGTTATTTAGTAGCACACCGTTTAGCCTCCAAGTATTTGTGTTTTTTACAGTTTTCTTCCTGTAATTGATTTCCAATCTCACAGTGTTGTGGTCAGAAAAGATGCTTGATACGATTTCAATTTTCTTAAATTTTCTGAGGCTTGACTTGTGACCCAAGATGTGATCTATCCTGGAGAATGTTCCATGTGCACTTGAGAATAAAGTGTATTCTGCCACTTTTGGGTGGAATGTTCTATAAATATCTGTTAGATCTATTTGCTCAGTTGTGTCATTTAAAGCTTGTGTTTCCTTATTTATTTTCTTTTTGGATGATCTGTCCATTGGTGTAAGGGGGATGTTAAAGTCCCCTACTATTATTGTATTACTGTCGATTTCTCCTTTCATGGTTGTTAGATTTGCCTTATGTACTGGGATGCTCCTGTGTTGGGTGCATCCACATTTATAATTGTTATATCTTCCTTTTGGGTTGATCCTTTGATCATTATGTAGTGTCCCTCCTTATCTTTTGTAACAGTCTTTATTTTAAAGTCTATTTTATCTGATATGAGTATTGCTACTCCAGCTTTCTTTTGATTTCCAATTGCATGGAGTATCTTTTCTATCCCTTCACTTTCAGTCTGTATGTGTCTGAAGTGGGTCTCTTGTAGACAGCATATATATGGGTCTTGTTTTTGTATCCATTCAGCCAGTCTGTGTCTTTTGTTTGGGGCATTTAATCCATTTACATTCAAGGTTATTATAGATGTGTATGTTCCTATGACCATTTTCTTAATTGTTTTGGGTTTGTTTTTGTGGGTCTTTTTCTTTCTCTTGTGTTTCCCGCTTAGAGAAGTTTCTTTAGCATTTGTTTTAAAGCTGGTTTGGTGGTGCTGAATTCTCTTAGATTTGTTTGTCTGGAAAGCTTTTGACTTCTCCATCAAATCTGAATGAGATCCTTGCTGGGTAGAGTAATCTTGGTTGTAGATTTTTCTCTTTCATCACTTTAAGTATATCCTGCCACTCCCTTCTGGCCTGCAGAGTTTCCACTGAAAAATCACCTGATAACCTTATGGGGAGTCCTTTGTATGTTGTTTTTCCCTTGCTGCTTTTAATATTTTTTCTTCGAATTTAATTTTTGTTAGTTTGATTAATATGTGTCTTGGTGTGTTTTTCCTAGGGTTTATCCTGTATGGGACTCTCTGTGCTACCTGGACTTGGGTGACTATTTCCTTTCCCATGTTAGGGAAGTTTTCCACTATAATCTCTTCAAATATTTTCTCAGACCCTTTCTTATTCTCTTCTTCTTCTGGGACCCTATAATGCGAATGTTGGTGCATTTAGCGTTGGCACAGAGGTCTCTGAGATTGCCTTGAATTCTTTTCATTCTTTATTCTGCTCCTCAGCAGTTATTTCCACCATTTTGTCTTCCAGCTCACTTATTTGTTCTTCTGCCTCCATTATTCTGTTATTGATTCCTTCTAGTGTATTTTCCATTTCAGTTATGTGTTGTTCATCTCTGTTTGTTGGTTCTTTAGTCCTTCTAGATCTTTGTTAACATTTCTTATATTTTCTCAATCTGTGCTTCCATTCTATTTCCGAGATTCTGGATCATCTTTACTATCATTACTCTGAATTCTTTTTCAGGTAGATTGCCTATTTCCTCTTCATTTATTTGGTCTTGTAGGTTTTTACCTTGCTCCTTCATCTGTGAGATATTTTTTTTGCCTTCTCTCTTTTTTTTTTTTTTTTTATGAGCGGGATTGTGTTCTGTTTTACTGGTTGTTTGGCCTGAGGCTTCCAACACTGGAGTTTGTAGGCTATTGGGTAGAGCTGGGTCTTGGTGCTGAGATGAGGAACTCTGTGAGACCTCACTCGGATGAATATTCCCTGGGTTCTGAGATTCTCTGTTAGTCCAGTGGTTTGGACTCAGACCTCCCACCGCAGGAGCCTCCCCCCAATCCCCAGCTCACAAATCAAGATCCCGCAAGCTGCATGGGGTGGCAAAAAAAAAAGAGAGAGAAAAATAACAAAGTAAAAAATAAAATTAGACTAGGAAACGAACAGATATGTTAGAAAGAATGTAAAAATAAAAACATAGATGAATCAACAGCCGGAAAGTACATCAGTACCACAATAGTAAAAAAGAGGAGGGAAAAGAAAGAAAAAAAAAGGCAGGGGTTGGGGGGAAGGCCTTGGGCGTGGAGAGCGGGGCCTAAGCAAGGGCGAGATTTGGGCGGTGGGCAGGGCCAATGCTCAGGACCCACAGGGCTGGAAAAGGCCCTGGGGGCTGTGGAGGTGTGTAGCTTAGGCTCAAGGAACAGAAGGGGCCCAGGCGTGCCCCCCACCCTGGTCTCAGAGGGCAGGGGATCTCACCTGGGAGCCTAGCAGGCTTCCTGGGCTCAAGTAGGCAGGGCAAACGCTACTTTGCCCCTCAGTCTGGTCAAACGCCAGACTGCTCCTCCAGTCTGGGGTCTGGGAGGGCCCCTCCCACCTGCCTCTCCTATCTCCTTGCCTCCCTCCTATGCCCCCAGGACCAATGCTGCTGGTGGGGGGAAGGCGGGGCCTTGGAGGGCAGGGGACCAGCCAGGGAGCTCAGCAGGCTCCCCGTGCCCAAGTGGGCAGGGCAATCGCCCTCCGCTCCTCTCTCACTCCTCCCACAGGGCCCCTCCCACCTGCCTCTCCTGATCTCCCTGGCCTCAGGGGCACTGATCTTTTTTCTTTTTTTTGTGGTACACTGGCTTCTCACTGTTGTGGCCTCTCCCGTTGCGGAGCACAGGCTCCGGACGCACAGGCTCATAGGCCATGGCTCACGGGCCCAGCCGCTCCACGGCATGTGGGATCTTCCCGGACCGGGGCACGAACCCGTGTCCCCTGCATCGGCAGGCGGACTCTCAACCACTGTGCCACCAGGGAAGCCCGGGGGGGGGCACTGATCTTGTCTGGGCTCCACTGCTCCTCCCCCCTCCGTCCCCCTACGTCCTACCGGTTCACTTTGGGGTTCCTCCCGTTTCCTTGGGGGTCAGAGTTCCCCACCAGCGGCCGGCAGACTCCCTAGTTGTGGGGAGACGCTAACTCCCCTCTTACCACACCCCCTAGTAACTTTTAAACACAGTACTTTGACTAAATAAGGTCTGTTTGAAAACAAAAAGAGCTGTTAAAAACATCCTTAACTCTACTTAGTGGATTCATTTTTTTTTCATAGCAGTATGCATGTATTAATTCTGAAAGTATTTTGTATATATTTTAGGACTGTGCAAATGGGGAAATACATTAATGTTCTTGGGAGCTAGAGTTTTCACCGCAGACAAAGAAAACACAAATATGTAATGAGAGAGGGCAAAGAAGAACCTTGTGGACACAAGAGTCAGAATTAAAGGTATCAGGGGCTTCCCTGGTGGCGCAGGGGTTGAGAGTCCGCCTGCCGATGCAGGGGACACGGGTTCGTGCCCCGGTCCGGGAAGATCCCACATGCCGCAGAGCGGCTGAGCCCATGAGCCATGGCCTATGAGCCTGCGCGTCCGGAGCCTGTGCTCCGCAATGGGAGAGGCCACAACAGTAAGAGGCCCGCGTACCGCAAAGAATTAGAGATATCAGTATGAACTCACAGTTTTATACATGCACACACACACAGGCTGAGTTAAATCAGTATGAAATTGCCCAGAAGCAATGACATCCCAACAGCAATGAGGTCACTTGGTGCACTGATCTTGGCTTTTAAATACTGTTTAACTAAGAAGAATCAGAGCTCCTTGAAGGAATGGCTGATTCCAGGGTTGAGACGGGTAAAGAATAATTTGAGCCTGGAACATCTATTTGGGCCAGGAAGAAAGGAAGTGATTAAAGAATGACAGGGACATGTCAAAAGGACACAGAAGCTTGAAGGATCTCCCACTGGCTAAATCAGGGAAAATTTGGGCATCAAAATGAATAATGACAACAGATTATAACTCACTGAATAAAATAAAAATTCATAAGTACATATTATACTTATGAATAATAAATAGGGGAGCAGGGAAAGCTCTTCATTATAGTACAATGTAAAAAATTATAAATGTAAAAGGAATAATTGGGCAAGAAAATAATTTTGCAATAGTAATAGTGAATTCAGGCAAGAATCATTAATGGATGTTAAAACTACTGGGCAAAAGTATGAAGAGGAACAGGGTATTTACATAGTCACACAGTATCTCTTCACAGATTACTTAATTACAAAGAAAGGAGAAATGGAAGCTTTATGGTAGAGAAAGGAGGCAGACACCACCTTACCCAAGTGATCTAAGTTAGCATCACTGCCAATGGGATAAATCGACATCAGTTGCCTGTTCATGTGATGCATTAAAGAAACATCAATTATTTAGTATTTCTGCTGAAAGTGCCTAATGAAATCTAATCATGAGGAAAAATCAGATAGAACCAAATTGAGGGCCATTATAAAAAACAACTGTCCTGTTCTCTTAAAAATATCAATGTCATAAAAGATAAGGAAAAGCTCTTCCAAATTAAAGGAACCAAAATGACATGACAATTAAATGCAATATATGATCCTGGATTGAATCCTACAAAAAAGTGAAAAATTGTCATAAAAGATATAATTGAGACAACTGGAGAAATTTGAAGATGCTCTGTAGATTAGATAACAGTGTTCTACCAATGTTAAATTTTTAGAAAAGAGAGACAGAGACACACACAAATGCACACAAATGTGGTAAAACGTTAAAACATGCTGTGTCTGGGTGAAGGATTTGGAGAGTTCTTTATGTTATTCTTGCAACTTTTCTATAAATTTGAAATTATTTCAAAATAAAAAATTAAATATTCACTTTGTTATACAGAAGCAACTAACACAACAATGTAAAGCAATTATACTCCAATAAAGGCGTTTAAAAAAATTTAAATAAGCAAAACTAATCTACGGTGAAAGTGTGGAACAGTGGTAATCTTGGGGTGGATGTATCTGAGAAGAGGCATGAGGGAGGCTTGCTGAGGTGCCTAATTTGGGTGATTGCACAGGTATATGCAAATGTAAAAATTCATTGAGTTGAATACATAAGATCTGCACATATTACTGTGTTTGTTATATTTCAACCAAAACAGAGAAAAAGAGAAAAGTAAAGTAAAAAGTATAGCCTTCCTTCCTGAATAATTCAGTCCAAAAGGAAGGAAGGTGACCAAGTAGGGGAGTGGACGACGGGAACCCATGTGAAGCAAGTGGCTCAGCAGGGGCGGCAGCAGCCCAGTGGGGGCTCAGAGCCTGGCTGGACAGCAGTGGCCTGGTGGGGAATGGGATCCTGGGCAAGGAAGGTAGCAGCTGGACTGTGTGTGGGACAGTGGACTGGTCTCATACAGGGGAACTGAGCAAAGAAGTAAAGGTATTGAAGGTAGATGAGAAAATTGAGGCTCATGGAGATTAAGAGCCTGGTCCCAAGTCTGACACTTGTTAAGTCACCTGACCTTGGGCATAAAGACTGCACCTCTGAGCCTTCACTGTATAACAGGTACAGTAATACCTGCATCACAGGATTGCAAAGATTCAGTGAGATCAAGTATGCCAAAGAACCCACCCCAGCTCCTGATACTTAGGCGTAGTTCAATAAATGTTACTTCCATCTCCTGTGATATCCAACTCTTTTTATATTATAAGGCCTCTGGAAAATATGTCTTTATATGAATTTTTGTTGTTGTGATTTTAAATATTATGCTTCTCTTCATAAAAGCTCCCCTGCAATGAGGCTATTTGAGATTTCAGCAGATTCCACAGCTGCCCGGCTCTGTGCAAGCCACTGGTGTCCAAGCACAGGAAGTCTCAGATATATGCTCACCTCACATACAATGCAATGAGTGCAGCTAAGTGGGCAGGAATGTACGGGTGGATCAGCCTTGAGGTCAGAGACTGAACATAATCTTAGAATATTAAAATTTACGGGCTACATGGGACAAACTGTCACTCAAACCAATGTTCCTTCAGCAAGAAACCCACAGGCAGGCACACAGAAACAGAACTAAACCTCTTCCTCAGCCCCTACCACACTAAGGGAATCAAAGTGTCTTACTTCTGGCCTTCACTCTTGCCTGGAATTCTGCAGCGGCTTCTGTGGTGTCCCTCTCTTCCCCAACCTCTCCTTGCTCTGCCAAGATACTCTTCCGAAAGTACACATGGATTAGTTTGCTCTCTGCCGCCCAAACCCACATTCCTTGTCTGGTATTGAAGATCTCCATGGTCTGGACCTAGTGTAGTTCTCTAGTCTCTTTCCCCGTAGAATTATCCACAAGTACTTGCAAGCCAGACTCATCAGACCCCATACACCCATTCTGCCACCCTGCTCCTCATCACACCTCGCTCATGCTGTCCCCTCGGTTCAGGGAAACCTTCACCATTCATCCTTGGGAAGGAGGGAGGTGAAGAGGAGAAGGGAAAGGATTGTTAACATCTATGACTGCTAAATCCCATTCTAGGCGCTTTACGGGAATTAACTCATCATATCTTTATTTGATACATTCACTAAGGAATAGAATGGTTAAATACCTTGACTAAAAGCACATAGCCAGTAAGTAGCCAGGCCACTTCAGAAGTAATTACTCTCTCCTCTGGGCCCTGCTATAGAAATAGTACTTATTCCACTTTTTATTAAGTGGTTCCCGCGTCTCTCTCTTCTCAGATTACCTTAATCATGAAGACTGTGTCTCATTAATCTACTTCCCTAGTGCCTTGCAGAGTGCCCTGAACATAGTAGGTCCTAATCAGATGTTTGTTGAATTAAAGTCACTCACATCTGTGTACCTCCCACAGTTCATGGCTCAGAATCTGACACACAGAGTAGATACTCAGGAAATGCTAGATGAATGACACTGGATTTATCTGAATTTCCTCAACTCCTTACCAGGGTCTTGTAAATGCTTTGAGCTCTGTAAGTAATGGTTGAATTCAGAGACTAGATGATTCTTCAGATGTTCAGAATTTGAGTCACTGGATAAACAGAATGGCCTCCCACAACAAGACAGGTAGATCCCACAAGGCCTGAGGAAAAGCCCCTGGGTGATGCCCCAGGATGGGCACAGTTAGAAAGTGGACCCCTAGTGTGTGGAGGGAGACAACACAGCTCCTTCCCCTCTCAGTTCTATCCCCAGCAACAGTAGCAACAAAAACAAGCCTGCAGGCTGACTCTGAGCCATTGTGCACAGGACGCAAGAATCTTTACCTTTGCTTCAGCAGCTACACAGCAGAGCTTGGCTGGGCCATTGCCAGGCGTAGGGCAGGACCACCTGAACGTGGCCCCTGACCAAGAGGCCCTCTGGTGCCCTGGAGCCCCTCACACTAAGAATCAATTTTGCTTTTTTGATTGGAACAAAACAAAACAAAGTCTAGAGGTCCAGATCCTAAGGCTTTATTCTTTCTGGGATTAAGAAGCCAAGGATGCAGATAAGATGTGACAGACATCAAAGCTTATCATAACAAACGTGTGCAGTGTAACAATGAACATGGCACTAAGAGTAACTGTTGTATCTGCTGCAACTGACTATGCCATGTGACCCAGCCAGACAGACTTCCTTCCTAGGGGCAGCCCCATTAGTCAACAGTCTAATGAGTGCTGCCACCCTGTCCCCAGGGGCAGCCTCCTAGAATCCCATGGCCTTCAGGCCAGTTCCCAGCTGAGTGACCATCAGAGGTACTCTCTTGATCTACTGATGTGACTCTGCAACTTTTCTGGTTCATGACAAAGTTGTGGCCTGTCAGGTTCTATTCTAGGCTCCATACATAAAATAATTTTAAAATAAAATTTATTAATTTTTTTCAGATTATAAAAGTTCATAGTTATTACGAAAAAAATATAGTGAGGAAAATAAAGAACACCTATAATCCCACCACTCACTATTAACACATGGCATGTTTCCTTTCAATCCTTTCCCTAACAATATTTGTCTGTATGTGAATAAAATATACATAATTTCAGAAACACAGTTAGGGTCATGCTATATATTCTGTTTTATATTATGACTTTGGCACTTAACAAAATGTTATGTTTCCCATGTCATCACTTTCATTAAAAATGTGATTTTTATGGCTTTATAGCATCATAGGAATGTGCCGTAATTTCATTATTTCCCTATTCTTAGTTACCTAGATTGCTTTCAATATTTTGCCAGTAAAAACTGTGTTGTGACAAACACTGTTGACCAAAAATTTTTGCTTATTTCTGATTATTTCCTTGAGATAAATTTTATAAAAAGTAGAATTACTGGATAAAGGACTTTGAACTTTTTTAAGACACTTGTGTAATTCGAGCAGCATATTTTATTAAGGTCATCGCCAAAATAAATCACATCCAGAAAAAAAAAAGAACAAAATTGGAAAAGGGTAAAAATATGGAAATAATAATAGTGGTTACCATGTATTGGGTGTATATAATGTGACATGGGAAAGTGATTAAGAGCTTTGCATGCATTAGTTCATTTAATCTCTGAATTAATCCTATAACGTATGCATAGATAAGGAAACCAAGGTTCAGAGAAGTTAACTTGTCCAATATCTCAGTTAGTAGGTGGCATAGCTGAATATAATCCAATTATGTGTGATTCCAGAGAGTACACTTACTGCTATGCTACAACATGTCATGTAAAAACTAAAGGGAAAAAAAATAAGTGTTTTCAATCTGGGGAAGAGAAAACTTGAATGGTACAAGGGCCACAGGACAGGAAGAAAAGGAATCAGGTTGCAGAATGAGATGACAGAATGAGGATCAATGGATAGAAATGCTTAAAATGTCAAAGTACAGCTTAAAATCAAAAAGGTCATTCTAAAAATGAAAGTCTACCAAAAGTGGAAGGGCTGTGTCCAGCTGGGCCTAATTGTTTTTTATTTCTTTTTTTACTTTATTTACTTATTTTTTTAACATCTTTATTGGAGTATAATTGCTCTACAATGGTGTGTTAGTTTCTGCTTTATAACAAAGTGAATCAGCTATACACATACATATATCTCCACATCTCCTCCCTCTTGCATCTCCCTCCCACCCTCCCTATCCCACCCCTGTAGGTGGTCACAAAGCACCAAGCTGATCTCCCTGTGCTATGTGGCTGCTTCCCACTAGCTATCGATTTTACATTTGGTAGTGTATATATGTCCACGCCACTCTCTCACTTCGTCCCAGCTTACCCTTCCCCCTCCCCGTGTCCTCAAGTCCATTCTCTATGTCTGTGTCTTTATTCCTGTCCTGCCCCTAGGTTCTTCAGAACCTTTTTTTTTTTTTTTTTAGATTCCATGTATATGTGTTAGCATACGGTATTTGTTTTTCTCTTTCTGACTTATTTCACTCTGTATGAGTGAAATAAGGTCTAGGTCCATCCACCTCACTACAAATAACTCAATTTTGTCTCTTTTTATGGCTGAGTAATATTCCATTGTATATATGTGCCACATCTTCTTTATCCATTTATCCATCGATGGACACTTAGGTTGCTTCCATGTCCTGGCTATTGTAAATAGAACTGCAATGAACATTGTGGTACATGACTCTTTTTGAATTACGGTTTTCTCAGGGCATATGCCCAGTAGTGGGATTGCTAGGTTGTACGGTAGTTCTATTTTTAGTTTTTTAAGGAACCTCCATACTGTTCTCCAAAGTGGCTGTATCAATTTACATTCCCACCAGTAGTGCAAGAGGGTTCCCTTTTCTCCACACCCTCTCCAGCATTTACTGTTTGTGGATTTTTTGATGATGGCCATTCTGATCGGTGTGAGGGGATACCTCATTGTAGTTTTGATTTGCATTTCTCCAATGATTAGTGATGTTGAGCATTCTTTCATGTGTTTGTTGGCAAACTGTATATCTTCTTTGGAGAAATGCCTGTTTAGGTCTTCTGCCCATTTTTGGATTGGGTTTTTGTTTTTTTGTTATTGACTGCATGAGCTGCTTGTAAATTTTGGAGATTAATCCTTTGTCAGTTGCTTCGTTTGAAAATATTTTCTCCCATTCTGAGGGTTGTCTTTTCATCTTGTTTATAGTTTCCTTTGCTGTGCAAAAGCTTTTAAGTTTCATTAGGTTCCATTTGTTTATTTTTGTTTTTATTTCCATTTCTCTAGGAGGTGGGTCAAAAAGGATCTTGCTGTGATTTATGTCATAGAGTGTTCTGCCTATGTTTTCCTCTAAAAGTTTTATAGTGTCTGGCCTTACATCTAGGTCTTTAATCCATTTTGAGTTTATTTTTGTGTATGGTGTTAGGGAGTATTCTAATTTCATTCTTTTACATGTAATTAAAGATGATATGAACAGATGGAGAGATATACCATGTTCTTGGATTGGAAGAATCAACATTGTGAAAATGACTATACTACCCAAAGCAATCTACAGATTCAATGCAATCCCTATCAAACTACCACTGGCATTTTTCACAGAACTAGAACAAAAAAATTCACAATTTGTATGGATACACAAAAGACCCTGAATAGCCAAAGCAATCTTGAGAAAGAAAAACGGAGCTGGAGGAATCAGGCTCCCAGACTTCAGACTATACTACAAAGCTACAGTAATCAAGACAGTATGGTACTGGCACAGAAACAGAAATATAGATCAATGGAACAGGATAGAAAGCCCAGAGATAAACCCATGCACATATGGTCACCTTATTTTGATAAAGGAGACAAGAATATACAATGGAGAAAAGACAGCCTCTTCAATAAGTGGTGCTGGGAAAACTGGACAGCTACATGGGCCTAATTTAATCACACCCTTTGAAAGCAGAGAGTTTTCTCTGGCTGATGGCAGGAGGAGAGTTCAGAAAGATTCGAAGCACAAGAAGGACCTGAGGCACCATTGCTGGCTTTGATGATGGAGGGGCAAGGACTGGAGGGCAGCGTCTACTTGCTGAGAACAACCTCAGGCCAACAACCAGCAAGGAAATGGGACCTCAGCCCTGTAGCCACAAGGAACTGATATCTGCCAACAAGCTGAATGAGCTTAGAAGAAGATTTTTCCCTAGAGTCTCCAGATAAGAATCCAGCCCAGCTGATACCTGGATTTTGTGAAATCCTGAGAGAAAACCCAGCGGAGCCCACCCAGACTTCTGACCAACAGAACTAGCAGCTGATAAAGAGGTGCTGTTTTAGGCCACTAAGTTTGTGGTAATTTTTTACTCAGCAAGAGAAAACTAATACACCAGGTAAATGGATAAACAAACTGTGGTACAAATGAATACTATCCATCAATAAAAAAAAGGTAAATACATTGATAAACATAACATGGATGAATCCCAAAAACATTGTGCTCAATGAAAGAAGCCAGACACAAAAAGTACATACTGTATGGTTCCATTAACATGATTCTAGAAAAAAACAAATCTAATTTATAATGATAGAAAGGCTGGGGTTGGTGTGGGTGGGTTGACTGGCCCCATCCCCTCCCGTCTGACTTTTCTGCCTCCACCTGAGCCCTCAGCCCAGCACAGAACACACCACTGCATATTCCTTTCTTTCTCTGCCACTTGAACAAGACTGAGAGCCTCATTAGTCTCTAATGTGGGTAAACATTCTATCAACAGCACAATCTGAAACCTTAAAACACACATTCCAAAGGCAAGAAACCAAGTTTTCAAAAAGCTATGCTACATAGATTTCTCTTGTCAAGTTCCTTCTTACAATATGCCCCACTTATAGAGGGGCCATACTGGGAGGGCTGAGTATTCACAGTAACGTAACATTACTTTTAAACGTATTTAAAATGAGTAGCAGGCAGCAATGGTGACTGAGGAACTCAAGGATCTGGCCCTGCCTTCAAACAAATCAGAGGTCAAATATTTTTGAATGAGTTACTTGTTCTGGCAGTTCTAACGTGAAGCTGAAACCCTAACATGCCACCCTCTGCCTCACACAGCAGGAAGGTTGCATGGCAGGGGGGAAAGAGTATGAGCTCTTCCATCACAGACTGTCAGGAAGCTACTGCAATAGTCTAGGTGAGAGAGGTCTCACTTCTGGTTCTAGCACCTGTTAGTTCTGTGAACTTGGCCAAGCTACTAAGACTTTCTAAGCCTCAATTTCCTCATCTGCATAGCTGGAATTATAGCAATAATCTCACAGGACTATCACAAGAATTGAATTCAGTTACTTGTATTTAGTACCCTGGACAAAGTAGATACACATGCTAGCTCCCTTTCTGCTTTGTGCATTGAAGATCTGATGACCCAGAGAAACAAAGGGGGAAATGGGAAATTGTTGAAAGATGGGAAGTACTCTTTTTTTCCCTAGACCACTTTTATCTTTCACTAAATATTTAGAAGAGAAAAACAACTCTTCCAAATTTCCTGAATTTGATGCTCTCCAAATGTGTCAGCCAGGATAATTTTAGGAGCAAACAAAACATTTTTATATTCGTCAACTAACAATGATTTTAGACCTCTAAATGGCACTTTAAAAACATTGTATATATTTCCGTATTAATCAAAATGTTGGTCCTATACTAAAAAATGGCTTTTTTTCCATTTTACAGTTTCATATTTTCCATCAGTAATAATATAATCCAGCTTTATTGAGTGCTATATGCAAAGTACAATGCTAAGAGTCTTTGTTCTTAACACACACAAAACATCAATCTCAGCATGGATATCACCTGATATATATTTTTTAATTTGACCATTATTTCTGACAAAGTCTATCTACTTATAGTAGCATCCCAACTTTCCCATTTGATATGTGCTAATGTCTTCAACTGTGTTTATTATTAAACTAAAATTTACCATTTATTCCCTAAAAACCTTTTCAGTTTACTGAGTCAATGGTTCAGTGACCCCACCAGGGGGACTGACAGGAAATGACAACACACTTCTGACCATTCAATGTGTTTCTATAAACTTTCATACAAACATGAACTACAGCTGTGATAATGTCAGTTATAACCACCAGACGCTCATCCCACATGTATCAGGTATATGTATGTGTCTGGCGGCACATGCTGGGGAGATTGGACTTGGGAAATATCCAGTGGCGTGGACAGTATATCAGCGATTCAAAGATAAACAGCCTTCACCAGAGGGCTTTATTCAGCTGGACTATAAAAGACAGCCAAAAGTTTGCTTAGTAAAGAGGAAGGACAGAGGGGATGGCAGCAGTAGTGGTGAAGAGCCCTGAACACAGATGTGAAACAGGCAACTCACCAGCACCGAAAATTCCATCTGCACAAAACAGAACAAATCCTCTACCACCACCTCAGCCTTTCCCACCCCCAAATCTGTTTTCCCTTCTGACCCTCCTCTATCCTCACAGTCACCTCGGAATCATCTCTGAGTCCTCCTCTCATGCCCCAAGTCCAGCCAATCACCAAGTTCTGTAATTCTGTCTCCAGGTTCTGCTCTCATGTTGCCCCTTTTCTCCATCCCCATTGTCACTGTGCTATTTCAGGCCCTCAGAACAGCTGTACTGGACAATTGCAATAGCTTCTAATTATTTCCTCTCTCTGTTGTTTCCTCTTCTCTCCAATTTATTGGGTGCCCAAGGTAAGCTTTCTAAATCTCAGCTTTGACTAGCAACTCACCTGCTCGAAATGTGCTAATAGCTCCCCTGTGCCTATAGAACAGACCATGAATCTTTTTTTTTTTTTTTTTTTTGGCCACACCGCATGGCTTGTGGGATCTTAGTTCCCTGACCAGGGACTGAACCCAGGCCACAGCAGTGAAAGCTCTGAGTCTTAACCACTGGACCGCCAGGGAATTCCCCAGACCATGAATCTTTTAACCAGATATTTAAGTCCATCTATGAACAGGCTACAGTTCAAGTTTGTAGCCTTACATCCCACCATGTTGTCCCCTACAAGAACTCTGTGTTCCAACCAAAGTGGACCATTCACTGATGATCTCTGTTGACACCAAGGGCATTTCCCTCTCTGTTCCTCTGTCTACACTGGTCCCTCCTTTCCTGGCCTGGCTTCCTACATCCTTCTGTCAAATACTGCCCATCCTTCACACTCGGTGGAACTCTACCTCCTCCATGAAGTCTCCCCTAATCCTCCAGCTAGGAGAAATTTCACCATCCTCAGAATTTCCATAGCACTGTATCTGTAGTTCTCAGGACAACAGGCATCTTTTTCCATGACAGCTGTTTGAGTGCATGCCCTACCCCTCCTGTCAGCCTAGAGACCTTTTAGTTCCTACCTACCACTCCACCTCTAGCACCAGGTCCATGGCACGGCAGAAGAGAATGTGCTTTTTTCCTTGGGGCCTCAGTTTCCACATCTATAAAATGAACAAAACCCAACCTAACTCACAGGAATATCAAGAAGATTAAAAAAGGTAAATATATGCAAACTATCAACACACAGTAGGTAAATCACCAAATCCAAAACCCCATTCCTCCCTTTCACACAGCAGTACTTGTTGAACCAATAAAACTGTGCATGCTTTATAGTTATATTTTTTTCAATGAAGGAGGGAGAGAGAGATGGAGGGAATACATGAGCAGAGAATCACTAAATATGTAGGAGACATGAGTAGCCCAGTATGACAGTATGAACAACTCATACTAGAGATGGAAGGTTAGATTATGAAAGAGCTGGAATGTTTGGTCTGATAGCTTCAGGGAGTTTTAAATTCAAAAGTGGGGCAGTGTTTAGAGTCTACCAGTCTGCATGATGGATGAAGGACAAAGGACCAAGAAATCACTAAGAGGCTGGTATAGTGATCCAGGAAAGAGGGCACAGCTACCTGGCCGTGGTAGATGGCGGCCACAAGGGAGCAGACAGGAACAGCTGGCTTTGCAAGGCATGTCCAAGGGAAAAAATGACAGGGTTGGTGAGCACTGACAGACTAAATGACTGGAGAATGCTTATCAAGCTGAGTCACAGAGGACTCCAGGCTCAGGTAATTAGGAGAACAGAAGAACACCCAGAGAACTGAGAGATAGCTGGGAGGTGGGGAGGGCATAAGGCACATGCAGAAAGAACACTCGTTTACTCTTTGGGCTTGAGGTGGAACACAGGCAGAAATGAGGAGGTAGTGCTTGGTGGTCCTGAGGGACTGAGAAACCACCTTAGAAACAAACAAAACCCTCCTTTTGTGCATGAGGGCCTACAGGGATTCACTGAACAAGAATCATGTAGGACAAAGTGTCCCACATGCCTACCCCTTGAGCTCTCTGGGGAACAAGGGACAGGGGATATCTGCCTATCCACCAGACATCACCTGTCTGGGAGGAGGTCACTTCTAGGCTGCCTTTCCTTCCTTACACTGACAAGGCATAGAACTACAAAAAGGGGGTCCCATATTGTTTTATTTGCAAAGAGAAATTCAGAGAGTTGGTGCCTTCTACAAATAGAGAGCTGCTTTACCCAGAGAGGATAAAGTACATTTACAGCCTAAAGTCTAGTCTGGTATTAGGGTCCAGAATTTATGAGCTGGGTGACCATGGCTTAGTCACTTAAACTCTCTGGGTCTCAGGTGTTTTATTTGTTAAGTGTAATGACGGTATCTCATGTGCCAGAAAGGACCAGAAGATTTCAGGAGGTCTCTCAGGTCTAAGATCTATGATCTAGTACCTAATCTAAATCCTGCAGGTCAGACTCCAATCTCTCTGAACCCCTGGGCTGTGACTCACTGCAGAAGCCCACATTGTACAGAGATGCTGAGAAACCTGGCAAAAGCACAGGTTTAGAGTGGGGGCATAAGTTCCAGCTGTCAGGTCCTAGTCACAAGAAGATACAGTGAGAATATTAAAGCTGGCCCAGGGACAAAAGATAATTAATCTTCAAGGCAATAAAAATATTTAATTCATTCATCTGAGAGAAATGACAAGAAAGAAGATAGATATTTGCTTTTCCCCCTCTCTGCTCTGACAAGGTTGCTCTGGATGGATCATAGAACGTTTAACGAACATTTAATATAAGAGCCTGAGATGCAAACAAGTAAATGATGAGGGGCCTTGGAAGCAAGCAGTGGAAGCTGACGTTGTGAAGGCTGCAACCAGGGCAGATGTTTCAGAGAAGAGGTTTAAGAAGAGAAGCTGATTTGCAGTTGTTCACATGACAAGAGAAGTGAGAAGATGGGGATAGATTTGAGGGACATTGCAGGGGTGAAATCATAGGATTTGATAATTGAATGGATATATATGAAAGTGAGGAAGAGACACACTGAAGCTGCTTGAGCTTTCTAACCAGCCCCAGAATCGGGGAGTCACCAAAGTAGGCAAGAGGACAGCCATGGAGAGAGAAGAAAAGGGGAATCTCTATGCCCTGTGGATGGTCTTAAAGGACAAAACAACAGCCATCAGTATCGAACAATCCCTCCTCCACCTCAGCTTTACAAGCTTTGAAGGCATGACCATAAAGCACCAGAGCAGCCAGCCCATACTGCTCAGATATGCCCAGAACAGAGGGGTGGGCATCTAGGGCCAGGGGAGTCCATTCAGGGAAGTGTCAGAGGGAAGAAGAGAAAATGTGAGAAACCCACTGCATTAGACCTTATCCTGGTTGTGTCTCATATCCTTTCTTCCTTAAAGAGGGCTAATGAGGGCTCCAAGAAACAGAAAAGCACTGCTAAGGCTGGAAATGGGAGCATGGGCCACAGCCTGTACTAGTGGAGCAGAAAGGGGTCCTCAAGAAGAAGAGCGTGGGTTCTCCAAGTTGCCCTCGGCAGCAGCTAACATGAATAGTTGAGAACTAAGGACCACTCTTAAGTGTCCATGACTAAAGAGGTCGTGGCCAGGGGTGGACAAACTCAGGAAAGACTATCCAGACGGCCCCTGTCAGGCCAGACTGAGCCTGCCCAGGCATTTCACTGTGACTGCAGCCCTGCCTTTCACTTCCTTTATGTAACCCTGTTAAGGAAGATAGGTGGTTCTTGGCAAACTTCAAATTACAGTCTCTCTCCAGCTTTTCTGTCTCTTCCAACCACTTCTATGAACATTCAGATGATGTTCACTCTAGCGACAAGTCCTAATATGACCCCAAAATGAGAATATATGGAAATTTCTATGAATGTGTCAGCCTCAGGGTGGAAACCTGCCAAGTATCAAGAAGCATTTCTTCTTTCCTTCCCTCCCTTCCCTCTCTCCCTTTCTTTCAGCAAATACCAATTAGATGTAAGGCCTACTCATTTGTAAATGAATATAACCTTCCAAAGCCAGGAAAATTATTTATAGGCACTTAAAACCACCTGCTCTGACCTAAAATAAAATAAGATAAAGTAAAATAAAATAAAGGAACCTCTGATTTGAGGAGGACTGGATCTGTTCTGGCCAGCCGACTACCAGGGCCATCAAAGGCTGATCTTCGCAGCCAGAATGTCTGATGACTATTCTAATGGGCTTGTTCTTCTTTTCACTCCACTTAGCTCATGTCAGAGACTACTTGACATTTGAATTATCAACTGTCTTCCAAAAAAAGTTGGCCTTGAAGTTGGCTTTGAAAGATCCTGCACAAATTATTCATTTGATCAGCAAACTTTGGTGGATTTATCCAAAATTGGTATACATTTCTGCATTTCAATTGTGACATCAGTACTTGATCCGAAGACAGAATTTCTCGTATTGAGTTGAGACCATCCAAAACATCCAGGGAAAATTACTAGGGAGACTGTTTTATTCCCACCCTCTGATTTCGTCTCAAAAGGGAAAAGAGATGCTGTACAGAATTAAAATGGTCTAGCAAAAGTTGTCTTTAAAGCAAATTTCAGTAAATTTAAGTATAGTTTATTGAAAACAATTTTCAGCCAAAATAAGCCAAATTTTCTCACAAAATAACATAAAAGTACAATGGCCTGGGCTTCCCTGGTGGCGCAGTGGTTGAGAATCTGCCTGCTAATGCAGGGGACACGGGTTCGAGCCCTGGTCTGGGAAGATCCCACATGCCACGGAGCAACTAGGCCCATGAGTCACAACTACTGAGCCTGCGCGTCTGGAGCCTGTGCTCCGCTACAATAGAGGCCGCCACAGTGAGAGGCCCGCGTACCGCGAAGAGTGGCCCCCGCTCGCCGCAACTAGAGAAAGCCCTCGTGCAGAAATGAAGACCCAACACACCCAAAAATAAATTAAAAAAAAAAAAGTACAATGGCCTGGATTCCTGCCATGCTCAGCTTTTCTGACTGTGAAAATTTGAGCCCTTGCTCTGAGGCAAGACCCATTCCTACCAAGTATTCTTGGGGAGGCACCAGCCCTTCCGAAAAAGCAGTCCTGGCCTGATCTGGCTTGGCCTAAGGAAGGAAAGGAATACGACTATCCAGCAAGGATCCGAGTGACCTAGAAATCCAATGCCAGCAGGACCCAGGTTCCTTCCCTAATGGATAATTTACAGGTGGAGATCACTGGGCATCTCTGAGTTCACATGATGGGAGTCAAAAGACAATGACAGGGGACTTCCCTGGTGGCGCAGTGGTTAACAATCCGCCTGCCAATGCACTGGACATGGGTTCGAGCCCTGGTCCGGGACGATCCCACATGCCGCGGAGCAACTAAGCCAGTGTGCCACATCTACTGAGCCTGCGCTCTAGAGCCCGCGTGCCACAACTACTGAAGTCTGCGCGCCTAGAGCCTGTGTTCCGCAACAAGAGAAGCCACTGCAATAAGAAGCCCCCGCTCACTGCAACTAGAGAAAGGCTGCACACAGCAACGAAGACCCAACGCAGACAAAAATAACTAAATAAATTTATTAAAAAAAAAGACAATGACAGGAGTGAAACCCAGAAGAAGGAGTGGATGTTCTCAGAGCTCTGTTAGAAATAAGGACAAGTGCATGACTGGGCATAGTGTGGTTTTAAAAGCACTGGGTTGGTCTACCTTCCAGCCCCATCCTCTTGTACCTTCATTTGCCCATCTACAAAATAAGGAGCCTAGAAGGACAGATCCTTAGGGACCCAGTGAGCTTCGACATGCTGAGATAGATTCTAGCCCCAGATGAGTGGGGAGGTCTCCAGCCTTCACAAGGCAGTTCTGAGGCCAGCATGGCAGAACACCAGCATCCTCCCCTCAGTTCTTCCTGTGCTGATCCACTTCACTGCTCAAAGCCTAGCTCGAATGCAATTGCCTTCAAGAAGTTTCCCCTGAACCTACTGGCGTAATCACTCACTCTTCCCTCTAGGAGACCCTGATTTGTCTTGCTGCTCAGCACTGAGACTTTCAGAGATGAAGTCAATAATCTCTGGGCGGGAGAAAGGAAGAGAAACCGGGAGAGAGAGAAATGGAAATATTACCAAGCCTTTCCTCAGCACTGTGCAGGACTCTCAAACCCAGTCGCAGCCCCCTGACAAACCCAGCTCTGGAAAGCGAAAAGACTTGCTCCATGGGCTTCCCTGGTGGCGCAGTGGTTGAGAGTCCGCCTGCCGATGCAGGGGACACGGGTTCGTGCCCCGGTCTGGTAAGATCCCACATGCCGCCTGTGCTCCGCAATGGGAGAGGCCACAACAGTGAGAGGCCCACGTACCGCAAAAAAAAAAAAAAAAAAAAAGACTTGTTCCATGGTTTGGAATACCAGTGGCTAATGAAGATTCCATCTGAACCAATCTTTGGCTTTTTTTATTGAGGAAAAGCCATTCCTGAGCTGCCAGGTATAATAGCTTTGCAGTCTGTAGAGTAACAGAAGGCAAAATGGCCAGAGGAATAATCACCTGTGAAGGAAAGGGTGGGCCGGGGCTGCAGCACAGAGCTTGGGGGGCGGGGTGCTCTGTGGTGCAGGCCCTGGGAGACAGTGCCATACTGTGGCCACCTGCCGCCTCTGCGTTGCCTTCCGCAGCCGCTGCAGGTATGGGAGGCCTGCTTCCTGACCCAGTTTTCTCCCCAGTCTCTAGTTGTTCGCTAGTGATGCTCCTGGCATGCCAATCAGATACTGCAGCCTGCAGTGCAGTTTGCTACAACAAATTCACAGTTCCTAGTAAACTCAGTGGAAAAGTACCGTGTCAAGCAGCCTAATTAAACTGACGTAATTTCCGTAGCCACACACTTTTATCAAATAAGAAAAACAAAAAAAAGAAACACTCAAGGAAAAAAGAGGAAAGAAGGAAATAGTGTCTTTCAGATCTTACGAAATCGACTGTGGTTGCGATGCATTTGAAGAATGATTCTGTTCTGTGTCCGTGGAGCCCAGCTGTCCAAGTCTTGGGCCCTGGGTGAGACCTTCGGCTGTGCTGGAAAGAGCACTAGAGTACAAGTCTGGAGGCCCCTCTGCCCGTCACTCACCCTGCGACCTTGGACAAGCTATTTCCAGTCCACTGAGAAGGGTGGGGGGTACTATCAAACTAGGTTTACCATTAAAACAGCCTGTAAGTCTGATTCTCCAGACTGTCAAACTGTCAAACTTATGGGAAAAAAAGAATCCTGTACTTTTATGGAGCGAGTGAAACAAGAACTGATTCTGGTCCCGGTTCTGCTTCTAGCTAATAGTGACCTTGGGCAAACCACACCACCCCTAGAAACTTCAAAGTCCTCTTCTGCAAAATGAGGATGATCTCCAAGGCTTCTTCTGATGCTAATGCTGTATTCTATTCCATAAAAGATTAAACCCACTGGCACAGCCACAGAAAGGACAGTTCCGAATGTCACCAACCTGGAGCATTTCAATCTGCCCACACTGAGCTTCCTCTTCTCTTAATGGGAATTAGTGCTTGTGGGATCTTGGTTCCCTGACCGGGGATAGAACCCGGGCTGTCAGCAGCGAAAGCATGGAGTCCTAACCTCTGGACCTCCAGGGAATTCCCCTAAAGATTTTTCTATTCTAAAAATGCAAGACGGAATCTTGCCTTTTTCTCCTTTAGAGGTAACTCAGCAAATAAAGTTACCTTATATCTCACTCCTCCCCAGGTACACTCGTAGAAGAGGCTGGCACTATCCAGGCAGAGGGGGAATGAGGGTTACCCAGACAGAAACCTGAGGGACACCTCTTGGTTGACCCGAAGTGTCACTCAGGTTTCCAAATGCAAATAGAAAGAATGCCCTGGACATTGACCAGACAGATGATAAAGGCAGAGTTAGCCAGAAGGAGAAGGACCTTGCAGGGAGAATAGGGTAACGGAAGGGGGATGGGTAAACAGAGCCAGCTAGGAAACAAACGTCAGGTTTCTCTTCTGACAGCCACAGGGACTGCACGAAGGAGAAGGCAAGACAGACACAGGTAAGGGTGAGACAAAAGAGCATGCATCCTCTCAACTGCATGGACAGCTAATCAGCTAGTAGCCCCAGAAATTCCACCTCTTGTATATTCTGAATCCATTTACTTCCCTCCACTATGACCTTAGTT
The DNA here is from genome assembly GCF_963455315.2 of Globicephala melas. Taxonomy (NCBI): domain Eukaryota; kingdom Metazoa; phylum Chordata; class Mammalia; order Artiodactyla; family Delphinidae; genus Globicephala; species Globicephala melas. Next base: position 37,841,572 of record NC_083321.1, on the reverse strand, counting down.
CAGGTTCTCATCAACTCAGGCCTCGATCACTGCCACAGTCTTCTGACTCACCTCCTCTCTCTCTCTCTCTCACTCTCCAATCCATCCTTCCCCTGCCACCATAGCGATCTTTCTAAAATGATATGTTAAACAAGTCACTCCTCTACTTAAGAGCTTTCTATGACCCCTCATCACCTTCAGGACAAAATAAGAGCCCTGTACAATCTGGTTCCAGGTTACCTCTCTTGCCTCATCCTCACGACCCCTACAATCTCTGCGCCAATGAGGCCGAAGTGCTTTCAGTTCCCTGAACTCGAAGCTCTGGGTCTTTACATAAGTAGGTCTTTCTGGCTGGCACTCTGCCCTCCCCACAACTCCCCCAACAACCACCACCACTTGCTCTAAGCCGACTCCAACCCATTCCTTAGGACTCAGCTCAGAATGATCTCTTCCAAGAAAACTTCTCCGACTGCCCCTGCCCCATCCCCGATCTGGATCACATGTCCCTTCTCCTATGCGCCAACAAAAACATTTGTTTATGCCCTTACAACCATTACATATTGAAGTGTAAAGGCTCCTGATTCATCATGGTCTCCTCAAGCATGTTTTAACATCTTGGAACCCCCAGTGCCTAAATACAGTGCTTGACATTGGCGTTCAGGAAACGGTTGATGAGTGAGTGAAAGAATAAGTAAATAAATGCAGGAAACTGAGCCTACCTGATAGGAGGGGGAGCCTTAGTCTATCACAGAAGTAAGACTGACAGGAAGAACCTTGAGAAACATGGGACAAATTAGGAGAAAAAAAAAAATGGTCTAAGGTGCAGACCAAGGGTAAACTTGACAGTGGGAAAAATAAAGGCAGAGACCAGTGGGAGCTCTAGCTAAGGGAGATGGATGGAGTTCCAGGGTCAGCATGGGAAGTCACAGAAGAATCTCAGGGTCTAATAGGAATAAACTTCTTCCTGCTGGATTCTATGGAACTCTTCCAAGACTAAAAAGACAGAGAAGCTGCAGAGAAAGTAATAAATAGTTTAGCTTAGAATCACAGAAAAAGCCTGGAACTTAAGCCAGAACAAGCCTAAGAGATCAAAGAGAAGATACTGGTAGGAGAAGCCAGGGGGTACAATGGAAAGAGAATAGGGTTTGGAGTTTGGTGGCTCTACCACCTACTAGCTCTGTGACCTTGGGTAAGCCAGGCCTTTTATTTTCTCTAGGAATCTTAGATTCTTCATTGTTAAATGGGAACATAATACCGATTTCATAGAATTCTTTAAAGGAACATATGAGATATAAGATACTTTGTAAGTGAAGACAACAATGTAATTGGTCATCTATTATTATGAATGTTGACCACAGCTGAGCTTCTTCTGTCCCAAGGCATCTGGTGCTTATAAGTTGTTCCACATTCCTTGTGAAGGGGAGGAACACGGTGTTGATAAATGAATGTACTTCAAGATATGAGGGGCCTAATATGTTACCGTTTCCAGTGGGAGATGCTGTTAGAAAAGGCAATGCTTAATCCAAAAGAATGGTGCTAATGAGGGTGACCCTGTAAGCTATATAGAGCCCAGCAGGGATGGCACAGAATAATGTGTTATTTTGTGCGAGTAACTGTCACAGTATGGATGTCTTACTGATGATATGGCTACGGCATCATCACACTATGAGACTTATATAGAGGACAAGCCAGTACTACATCTGTAAGCAATGGAGTGTCAGGAGTGAAGGAGCCCAAACCTTAACTTCTTCTACTGCAATGTGCATAAATGCCACCTAAAGCAGCCCTGACCAGTGGCCTCTTAGCTCCTGCATGAACAAGTCCTAGCCTTTATGCTTTATATCTACATGACTTTAGAATAAACTACCTAACCCCATCCTAGGCCCAGTTTTATCAGTGAAATGGATCAACTACTCCTGTCCTAATTAAGTCATAGGACTGTTGTGACAATTCCATTGAGATAAAGGGTGTGAAAACTCCTTGCAAACTGTAAAGTCTGTGCATTTCTGAGGGACTGACATTCTGAAACTGACTGTGAATAAGGTCAGCCCTGGCAAAACAGATACAGAGGAGGAAAAAAATATCTGTACTAGCAACTCTTGCTTGCCTGTCCTTTTGAGTAGTATATGACCTTGGGGATGCACCAGCTACTGGCAGCATCTGGCCAAGGGCAGGCAGTACTCTCGGCACAAGCCTGTATCAGCAAACTAGATCCAATCACCGTCCTTTCTCCACCAACCCTGCTTTCCCCAGCCCCACACACATATGGTATCCCTGCCTATGCAGATGTCCTGTGCCCCCAGAAACTTCAGCTCTTTGTAGATGAACATTCTGCCATGAGGCTACTGGAAATATACCCCCTGGCCCATGGCTCCTAGCCCTTGCTCAAAGCTGTCTCTGGAAGCAGACTCTCCTCAGTACACCCAGGGCTTAGGAAATTAGCAGTTCCAGATACTGGTAGTCATACCCCATGGTGTCCATGGTGCTGGAATTAGAGATGAAGCAAAGACACACACTGCAGTATTAAAATAACAGAAACCTCTGTCTCAAGGGTAGCCCGGCATGGTACTGAGTTCCACATGTAGACCTGTTTCTCTAGATAAAATGGCCTATCATTTCAGGAAGGAGGCCTAGCTGCACTATCAGTTCATCAGTCATGCATAGGAAAAAACTGGGCTAGGGATGCCACTGGAGCCTGACTCCCCTGGCTTTATCAAAAGGTACTGATCATTGCAATGCCAGTGATTCCACCAAGAGCCCTCAAAGAAGACCCGCAGTTGGAGGGTGGGCAGGCTTTGCAGCCTAGCTCTACCTCAGCCCTTCTCTCCAACAACACCAGTGATGTAACCTTAGGCTGAGCCCACATTACATGGACCATGGTACCACCTCCTAACTGGTCTCCCTGTCTGCTTCCAAGCCATCCTCCAAGGGCAGCCAGGGAGAGGTCTGATGACATTACTTCTGTTTAAAAACGATTCACAATTTTCACTGGCTATAAAACCGAATGAAGTTGAAATCTCAAGGCCTAGCATTCAAAGACCTTCTCAAACTGGCCCCAGCCAACCTTTATAATGTTGCTTCAATTATTCCCCTTCATGCTCTTTAGGCTCCAGCCCAAATGAACTACTTCTGATTCCTGAACTCTGCCTGCAATTCTTGTCTCTGCACTTTGTTTATGCTGTGTACTCCATCCGGAATGCTTCCTTCTTATCGAAATCCTACCAGATTTTCAAGTCATCTCAAACCCCACCTCCTCCATGAAGCTTTCCCTGATTATACTAGTTCACATTATTTTAGCTACCATTATCTTTACCTGGGGAGCTCTTATAAAATACTGATGCCCAATCATCACTCAGAGATGCTGATTTAATCAGTATGGAGTAGGACCTGGGCAACTGATTTTTTTTTTTTTTTAAGTTCACAAGGTGCTTCTAATGTGCAGGATTTAAAGACCATTGTCCTAGTTAGAAGTGATCTCTCCCTTCACTGAACTGAAGGGAAGTTTTATACAAATATAAATAGCCATAATTTTATAGAATTTTATATAAATATAGAAATAATTTCTAGCTTCTTGTGTAGATATTTTATTTTTAAAAGATTTTATTGAGTGTTTATTCTGTGCATGCACTATTCTAGGTACTAGAATACAGTAGTGATCAAAACAAAGCCCCTGCTCTCATGGAGCTTACATTCTGGTAGAGAGACAGATAGGAAACAGATAATATAAGGTCAGGTGATAAATGCTATTAAAAGTAGGGTAAGGGGATGGAGAACAAAAGGAGAGGGCCTCTTTTAGAAAGAGTAGTTACAAACAGTTTTATTTATGTATATCTTATCTACCTTCAAGACAGCATGTTACCTGACAATGAAACCTGCGTCTAATTCATCTTTGTATCACTCACAGCTTTTTGCACAGTGCTTGGCATATAATAGATGCTCAATAAATAAATGATTGTGTATGCATGAATGAAAGAATGAATGAATGAATGGATTTGTGTGGCTTATCTACGGCTACATCACCCGTAGTGTCCAGGGTAGTACTTGAAATACACTAGATGCTCAACAGATATTGGTTGAGTGGGTGAATCTGACTGTATTTTGGGACAAGTTATTGTGATGGCACATGTTCCTGGGAATAGGTCATCAGAAGATCACAGAATACCAAGCTGATCCTGAGATCCCTGCGCTAGATCTCCAAATTTTAAAGATAGAGGTGATATCCAGAGAGGTGATTATCTAAATGACCTAAGAACACAGAAGTCAGAGGGAGAGCTGACCTGAGTCCCCACCTCTTCTGACTCTGGGTCCAGTGCTCATTCCATCAAACTGAAACACTTCTCCAATTAGCATCAGAAAGTTATTCTGAGGGTTGTTACCTCAACTGGCCCAAGAAGTAACTCAGATTAGCATCCAGAGCATTAAAGAAAGTCTCAATTTTCTTTGGTTTCAGAAAAGTCTCTCCTGATTGCTAAAACGTGGTGCATTTAACAGACAACTTCACCCTTGCTACACCTCACTGCCCCACTCCACCACCCCCATCAAGGCAGACAGACAAGACCCCCCAGAGCAGGCAAGGGGTTGGTGAATTTCCAACTATAAATACAACTCTGAACATTTCCCATTTTCCATCCTTAGCCATAGTTCCAATGAAATATGGAACACACAACCCCCAGCTAAATGGGAAAGCCTATGCAAAGAAGCAGTTTTCCAGTGGCTGGAAAACCAGAGAAGAGCTTAAGGCCCTGGAGAGGTGAGGGAGACCAGCAGGTACTGGGGCTGTTGATGCAGTGATGGGGTATGCATGCTCCAAGCAAGTGGTTGGCCAGCTGGCTTTGGTGTGTGGGCAAGCAAGCTCTGGCCTGTAGAGAAGCAAGTACAGTATTTTCTTTTCATCTTCCTTAAAATCCTGTGGAATCATAGAATCCATCTGGATGCAATGGGGACCAATTTTCTAGAAAAACATTCCAAACAAAATGCTTTTCTTCAAGAGAGCCAAATATTATTCAGTTGGCATGGGTTTCCTTAGCCTTCTAGTAAATAGAATGCTCTATCACCTGGTCTTTCTGCAACTTTACAGTCCAGGGAGGGTCAAAATGAGGGCTCCCAGGCATGTAGGACTCCCAAAGGTTTTCTGAAACATCATAATATTTTTTGACTTAGTGTAACTTTTACTGTCAAATATATTGTGTTATATTGCTAGAGTATTCCTTTGAAATTGGCAATTTTAATATTGGACATAGATGAAAGAGAAGTAGAGAGCTGATTAACTAGAGGAGAGATTTCCAGGCTTACCTGATTGTAAGAATCACCGGGGGCACAGGGCCTCACCAAATTAAATCACCAGGGTAGAGACCTAGAAATGTGTAATTTTAGCAATCACACCAGATGACTGTTACGAATTGGTTAACATGGGAAACGCCAAGCTAGAAAATCACAGTATCCATTTCAGTAGGATTTTTATCAGAATTAAATGGAACTATAAAGTTCTTGGCACAGTGCCTGGCACATAATAAGTGCTCAGAAAGTGCTGCTTGTTGTTGTTATTTAATTATTAATAAGACATTCCAGAGCCTGGTCAGATAATATTGATAGTTATCATATGGACTTCTACAACCAAAAGAGCAGAGAGCACAAGTATCCTGGAGTTCAAGAACTACTATTACTTCCCTCTTTTTTCTTATTAACTTCATCCCTATTATCCCACTAGCACAGTGGTTCTCAGAGTGTGGTACCTGACCAGCAGCATCAGCATCACCTTGGAAATTATTAGAAATGAAAATTCTCAGACCCCACCCCAGACCTACTAAATGAATACATAATTAGAGGTGGGCCCAGAATTCCACTTTAACAAGCTTTCCAGGTGACTTGGAGGCAGGCCATAGCTTGAGAGCCATCACCCTAACCTCTTGCGACTCCAAGTATGGTCCCTGGATCAGCAGCATGGCATATTAGAAACACAGAATCTCAGGCCCCATCCCAGACCTACTAAATCAGATTATGCATTTTAATGAAGTGAGTCACATGCACCATACCACCTGAGCAGCACTGTCCTAGACCACAGGAACTTCAGAGATGCACAAAATAAAGGGGAAATAAATGTACTGTTGTTTTGAGTGTTGTTAAATGGCATTTATAAGTACTTACTAGGCACTGCTCTTTATACAGGTTACCTTGTTCATCCTCATTAAGCCTAGTGGTAGGTATTTTTATTCCTGTTTTACAGATAGGAAAATTGAGGCTCAAATCAGTAAAGTAACCTGCTGAAAGTCACATAGCTAAGAAGTGGTAGAGCTGGTCATCTCTGAGTGACCTAAGACTGTGTCCCTTTCTTCACCTCCTGGTGCCTGTGGAAAGTGGTTGACAGTCTGGCTAAGCAGACACTGCTTGCCTGCCAGTACAAATGGAGCATCTTCAAAAAAAGAGGCCGTCCCCAACTTAAGAACAAGCAAGCTGCCAAAAGCGTGTGTTTCTAAGTCAGATATTTGGAACTGCTGATGGGATTACTCACAGAAACTATTTACGTCACGGCTTCTACAAGAAAATGCATTCTGAGTTATAGCACCAGATGATAGCAGCTCCCTGAAGGGTCGATACACCTGGGCTCCAGAAACTTGTTAGTACTTATATCAGCATAAGAGAAAGAACTGCCAAGGCAAATCCCTCCCCAGATGTTATGGCTTGGGAAACATCCATTCACTCTCTTACTCAAAGATTCACTGAGTGCCTCCTCTGGAAAAGGTCCTGTGCCAGGTGCTATGGGTGGTAAAAGATGAAAATGATCCATGCCTCAGTGAATTCACAGTCCAGTAAGGAAAATAAAGTATACACAGACACACGCACGTCCCTACCAATAATCCAAGGTGCAAAGTGATGAGTGACAAGAGAAATGCTGTGGAAGGTCAGAGAAGGGAGAGATCACTTAGGACATAAGGATCAGGGAAGACTTCCCACGGAGGTGCCATGTAAAGCTGAGTCCAAAAGGGTAGGCGGAACATGGATTAGGCAAAACTGGCACTCCTGGCAGATGGAAGAGTGTGAAAAAAGGCATGGAGGTGTGAAAGAGAAGGCCGTGTTGTAGAACTGCAAGTTATCCCCTTGGCTGAAGCAATAGGCTCCCTTACCTTGGATGTGGAAGATGAAGGCACGGAAAGGCAGGTCTGCACCAAAGCAGGGGAGATTCTCAATGCCAGGTTGAGAACTTTACTTTGTACATATAGAGAGGGGTGCTTCACATTGCTCATCATATTACATAATAAATTGCTGAACTCCAAGTCCTTTATGAAACAAGCTAGGGTAAAAACCAAACATTTCTGAATTGGTATTGTACTTTATTTTCTAGTCTGCTTCCTCTGTTAGACTTTACTCAAATAACTTTGAGTGTTAGTAGATGCTCAAAAGATGCTGAATGTATGAACAAAGGAATGAACAAGTGAGAGCACTACTGAGCAGCTAAGGGGTCATGAGCAGGAGAGAGATGGCTCCATACTGCCTCATGGCCTGGAAAAATTGGGGGTGAGAAGAGGGATGGTGGTGGAGAATCCGAGGCAGCAGATCTAATGGCCAGGAGACTGCTGTGATTGGACAGATGAGAGGTCACCAGCTAAGTTAAGGACAATGGGAATGAGGAAGTAAGGGATGGAAGAGAAAGACACAGCTACAGGACATAGCAAGTGATTGACAATGGGGGCAAAGAGAAGGCATGCATCAAAGTCTCACTAAAGTTTGGATCCTGGGTGGCTGGGAGAGTGACAAGGCCATTGGGAAAATGGGAAGTCTGATGGAACTTTACAGACACCTCTTCATTTAATCCTCACAACCCGAGGGAAATTAACGCCATGACTTCTGTCCTCAGCTTCCCTTATTCTCGCCCATACTCTCTCTGCTTGAGCCACACTGCTGTTTCTCAGACATGCCAGGCCTGCCCCCACTTTAGGGCCTTTGCACTGGGACATTCTTCACCAGATACCTGCACAGCCACCCCCTCACCAGCTCCACATCTTTGCTCAAATGTCACCACTTCAATGAGGCCTACTGAAGACTGCAACCCACACTTGTCCCAGCTTCCCTCCAGAATCCCCAATGTCCCTTACCCTGCTTTCTCTCTCTTTTCTTCTTTTTATTGTACTCATTACCTTCTAACATATGATCTAATTTTCTTATTCACTATGTCTACAGTTTAATCCCTGCCTCCCCTCACTAAAATGTAAATTCCACCAAGACAAGGATTTCTGTCTATTTCCCAAATGCCTTGAACAATGGCTGGCACATAACAAGCACTCAATAAATAATTGTTCAATGAATTACCTCCTTTTATAGATGAGGAAACTGAGGCTCAGAGAGGTCATGCAACTTCCCCTAAATAGCAGTTTTCATTCCGTAGTGGAAGCCTGAATTCAAACACAAATCTAACTCCAGCTTCCACTCTGCCAGGCTGAGTCTTGCTTTAGACCGCTTGGAGGGGGCAATGGTCATCTGGGAGGCAATAATGAGCAGGCAGTGAGAAATGTAAGATTAGAGCCAGCAGCAACCAGGCCCACAAGACAGCAGAGTTGGCCTGGCTGGGGCAAGTCCATGTATGCAGATCCTGAACTGCCTACAGCCTGAGAAACAAGCACTCTGACCAGAGAATCACCAAGAGAACCAATGGCTTCATTTCCCAAGTGCAAGTTTGAAGAATCAGGCCAGCTTCTCCAGCAAAGCAGCTCCTAATTTTTCCAGCTGTCTAACTTGTCAAATTATAAACTCATCTTCAGGAGAATGTATTTAACAAAGGGACGTGTTCTGTTTCCCTTTTACCACCCATCCAGTGGATCTGCCCTTGGTTTCATTGCCACTCTGATCCTCCTGCATAATCCATACATCACAGGCTCAATTTACAGCACAGTACATTAACGCACTGGAGCTGCTCAAAATAAACGGGGTTGGCAAAGTGGAATTATTTCCGGCAAAACAGTTGGTTCTGCATTTTGACAATCATCTGATACATTATTGTACTCAATGCTAAACTGTGAAACTGAAAAATTAAAACAAAGCATTTTTTGTAAAGTTTCAAATGTACTCATTATTAAATTATGAAGCAGGTCATTTATGATGAGTCAGTCCAAAACCAGAAGGATCACAATGAAAGACTGCAGGAAGCTTGATGTCTTCATGTAACCTCTAGCATCCACCATCCAAGGCCACTGTGAAAATTAAATGAGATAGCACAGCTAGCCCAGTTCCTGGGCCAGAATAGGTCCTCAATAAACATCAATTTTCCTCTTTAATTGTTACTGTGATTTTTCCAGCAGGAGAATTTACAAACTACCTCAATTTGTTCATTTGTTCATGATTCCATCATCCCCAAAGAGCTCTCAGTCCACCGGGGAAAGGCAAGTAAACAGGTAACTCCCACACAAGGAAGGGGATGAGTGCTGAGAAACAGGGAGACACAGAGGGCTGCAGAGATGCAGAGAGATACCCCTCACTCCAGACCCCAGGGAGAGCCAAACCTGACTGAGCCAGAAAGAGGACAGAGGTCAGCAGTGTGGGGAAAGGTGAGGAAGGCGGGGAGGTCTGGAAGCAAGAACAAGTACATGACTTGGAGAAACTGCAATTAGAACCGGCCTAGAATGACCAGTAAACAGATGGTATTTAGACCTGCAATGGCCTCTCTTTTTGTGTGAAAGTGACAAAAGGCACTGACTCCTTTGAACAATGGGAAGTGGCTGAGCATGTCTGCCGTAGCCCACCTTCCTTAGTCCAAATTCCCAGTAAAGAGATCTCCAGCCCCAGCCAATGAGCCTCCCATGCTTGCTTACAAAGGTAAAACATGAGAGATCGCTCTTGAAAAGAGGACTTGACGGAATCTAAGTGACCCAGTGGCCACGTCTGAGCATGCTGAATCAGCTACACTTGAGGAAACACAGCGTCCTTGGGAAACGGGGCATATCACTTACACACAGAAAACTGCTCCCGTCAGCGAAGGACAAACTGTGAAACATTTAACGTTGGCCTTCAATTATTAAACGAGCCCAAATGAGCTCTGGCAGTTAAGACAGATCACACACACTCACAGAAAGGGCTCTGGCAGGCCAGCCTAAATTGTCTTGGGGTTATTCATCAAGATGCCAACAGAACAGGGTGAGATAGAGGGCTCCCTCAGAGACTGCAGGATCATACCCAGAGCTTTTGGAGAACCCTAGGAAGAGACAGTCATGCCCAGAGCAGGGAAGAGAAAGTAAAAAGAACCTGACTCTTTGCGGAAAACGTAGGGGTTTTTTTCCTAGCCCATGCTGACAAATATCGCATTAACAACTTTTTGCTCCTTGGTTGGCACTTTCATACTGGCTAGTTTGGGGCTTCCTGTGTGGTACTTCAAGGTTACTCAATTGTCTCCCCTGGGGGTATTTTTCAGTCCTCTGGGAACAAGCAGCAAGCTGAGGAGAAGCTCAGGACTGACCTGGCTTCAAAGGCTACTCTGTTTACCAGCTGCACTACTTCAGTCTCGGTTTCCCCATAGATAAATGTAGACTCAGGTGGCTGTTGTGAACTTAACTAACACACGTTATTACATAATAACCTGGCACAATGCACACAGGAGGGGCTCCTTCTATTTTGCTCCCCACTCTTGTATTCCTTTTCCTTGTGTCCCTAAAAAATTAGAATGTTTTCCTCTCTAGGCACTGGGTTCACCTCTTTTGTTTGGGATCAAAACAGTTATCCTTTGGAGCCTCTGCCTGATTTGACACTACCTTCCAGATGGGGGTTACTCTAACAGGGAGAAAGGTGGGTAATGATCCCAGCCGGGGCTAGTGCTCTCACATGTCTCCTTACTCTGACCTCGGACAGTCCACTGCACCTCCAATCGCAGCTGACTCATCTGTGAGGTCAGCTTATTTCCCTGCCCATGCAAACTTCTCCCCTCACACCTGATTCCTGTCTGTTGGTTCAGCCCTGCCACAGGCCCAGGGATCACCCTCCAGACCTAGACAGGCTTCTGCCCCTTACCTGGTTTGGGCTACTGGATCCCCAGACCCTGGAGAACAGGGGTCACATCTCAGAGCTCTCTGATCTGCAAGAATCCAGCGCATGGCAGAGGCTAGCCAGAGCTGGTGGGGTGAGAAGGACACGGTGCTAGAGGGCCCAATCCTGGGACATGTTCTTAGAAGTTCTGTCTTGAGGCCAAGAAAAATTTTTCTAGCATGGAAATGCTCCAGGAAGCCTAGGCAATGACAAATGAGCTGAGCACAGGCAATCTCCAGAGACTCCTGGTACTCCAGAAACCATCCCACTCTCACGCACATCCTCACACACTTGGATCCGTTTATATGAATGGGGCCTGGACCAGGATGTAGGCAGCACACATTCCAGACTTGATGGAAAGGAAGGCGCTGCGGAAGGACTGATGAGATATAGAAAGTGGAACAAAAGATGACTGAGATGTGGAGTCCTGGTCACAGAGGGAAACAGCTGAACACAGTGCTGGGTGCTGGGGACTCAGAGGTGGGTGTGCACAGCCCCAGTCTGCCCTCCCCCCACCCCGCAAAGCACTCCAAACGCCCTCATCACTGGACTCAGCATCCTGGACTGACAATGACTTATCTGTCTCACCAACTAGACCACAAGCTCCCTGAGGAACGAGACGATGTCATATTGAACGCTGTATCTATGGCATCTATCATAGTGCCTGGCATGACCGCCAGGTCTACTAATTACTAGCTCTGGGATCTTGCCAAGTCACTGAAACTCTCTAACTGGGATCTTGCCAAGTCACTGAAACTCTCTAAGTCACAATTTCCTAGTCTGTAGAGTGGAGATAATAATAAGCTCTATGCCCAAGGAGGAGGAAAGGAGTGGATGTAAAGCCCTTACTTAGCCCAATGCCTGATTTATTAGAGTCAGAACTCGACAATGGTTAGGTAGTAACAGTAGTACAAAGCAGACCTTTATATTTATATATTTATTTTATAAAGATACCCAAGGGTTCAGCCCGATTTGGTAAAAATGCACACAGAGAGGCACATTTCCTTAAAAAAAAAAAAAGTTTTGCATTTAAAAAATGCTACCTGTCAGGAATTCCCTGGCAGTCCAGTGGTTAGGACTCCACTCTTCCACTGCAGTGGGCCCGGGTTTGATCCTTGGTGGTGTAACTAACATCCCGCAAGCAGTGCAGCCAAAATAAATAAATAAATATGCTATCTGTTTAAAAAGTACCAAAAATCAAATGTACAAGCAAATGCTTGATGAATTTGGGGTAAATAAAGAGGGGTAAACGTTCAAACAAGTGATTACAAAATTATGTCATTAAAAAATATAGCAAGAGGGTTTCCCTGGTGGCGCAGTGGTTGAGAGTCTGCCTGCCGATGCAGGGGACACGGGTTCGGGCCCTGGTCTGGGAAGATCCCACATGCCGCGGAGCAACTAGGCCCGTGAGCCACAACTACTGAGCCTGCGCGTCTGGAGCCTGTGCTCCGCAACGGGAGAGGCCAAGATAGTGAGAGGCCCGCGCTCTGCGATGAAGAGTGGCCCCCAGTTGCCGCAACTGGAGAGGGCCCTCGCACAGAAACGAAGACCCAACGCAGCCAAAAATAAATAAATAAAACAAAACCAATGAACTGACATTAAAAAATATATATATATATATATAGCAAGAATATGTCTGAATTACCAAGAGGAGAAAGGAGAGAGAAAATTTTGCCTGGGCATATATAGAAAATTTCACAGAGAAGTAGGCAACACTTGAATTAAAAGCTAAAGAACTGGGACTTTACTGGTGGTGCAGTGGTTAAGAACCCACCTGCCAATGCAAGGGACATGGGTTCGATCCCTGGTCTGGAAAGATCCCACATGCCACGGAGCAACTAAGCCCGTGAGCCACAACTACTGAGCCTGTGCTCTAGACCCCGCGAGCCATGACTACTGAGCCTGAACGCCACAAATACTGAAGCCCACGCACCTAGAGCCCGTGCTCTGCAACAAGAGAAGCCACCAAGATGAGAAGTCCATGCACCACAACGAAGAGCAGCCCCCGCTCACCTCAACTACAGAAAGCCTGCGTGCAGCAACGAAGACCCAAGGCAGCCAAAAATAAATAAATAAAATAAATTAAATTAATTTTAAAAAAAAGCTAAAGAAGTAAAATCTGGTGAAAGGACTGGCAGGTGCAAAGGCACAGAGGCAGGAGAGAGAATTTGGTGTGTCCAGGAATTGGTACAAGTCTGGCTACAAGCAGGGTCCGTGCGAAGAAGCAGTGGTAACACACAGGTTGAAGAGGTCAGGAAGAGCCAGCAATTCCCTGCATGCTCTGCCAAGGAGAACAGACTTCTCCCCGGAGACAGTGAAGAGCCACTGTGGTGTTCTGAGCAGGGAAGGAAGGGCACAGGCACTTCCTGTGTGGAAGGTGGGAAAAGGGGGCAAGACTGGGGGTGAACACAGGGCAGTGGGGGGGGGCGGCTGATATGAGTTGGGGGCAAGGGAACAGATGCGGGTAAAGGGAGGGGGAAATGAAGCAAGCCAGCTCAAGGAGCTAGGTAGAAACTAGTCTCAGAAAAACCGCAACTGGCCCTTGGCAGTCCGCAAGGCTCCTTCATATAATGCGTGGGCCTAGGAGTTTGATCAATCACCTTCTCTCCTCATTTGCTGCCTTACGTTAGTGCAACAACAGAGGAGCATGAATATGGAAAATTCCAGCTGAAAGCTTTGACTCAAGCAAGCAGGCCCAGAGGTCAGAGTCACCACTGAGGACTGGACAAAACCACCTACAACAGGCCTGGGATCAGGGCCAGCACTTTTCTACTCACATGCGAACTTGGGGCCCAAGTTTCAGGGACAAAACCTTTCAGGTGTACTTTTTTTTTTAAAAAAAGCTATTTACAGGAACCCAAGGTCCTTCAAGTACTTCACAGAAATGGCTTATATCTAGTTTGCTCTTAAAGAAAAAACAATAGCCTCTTTGTCCTACACGTCTGGACGCCAACAGAAAGATGCAATGCAATGACTCACCAAATCTCTAGGGTTCCAGAAATCAGTCTGTCTGTCTGTCTCTCTCTCAATCTCTCTCTCTCTCTGTGATGGAAGTATACGATCGTCCTGTGAAAGGAGCCACATCCTAACGGCCTTCTGGAGGGGAGAGGATGGGAGGGAGGGCTCAAGACCACACATGACCATTCCTGCCACAACAAAATGGTTGCCTGTGCCACTTCCACCCTTGGTTTCAATCTAATTAGACAGAGCTAATGAGTAGGCCGCAATGGTGCTTGGTTCAGCTGTTCCAGACCCAAGTGTTTCTTCCTTATTAAAAATAAAGACACCCAAGGGCTCAATTTGGTAAAAATGCACACAGAGAGGCACATTTCCTTTGAATAAAAATGTTTTGCATTAAAAAATGATATCGGGCTTCCCTGGTGGCACAGTGGTTGCGAGTCTGCCTGCCGATGCAGGGGACACGGGTTTGTGCCCCAGTCCGGGAAGATCCCACATGCCACGAAGCGGCTAGGCCCGTGAGCCATGGCCGCTGACCCTGCGCGTCCGGAGCCTGTGCTCCGCAAAAAAAAAAAAAAAGATATCTTGGGGCTTCCCTGATGGCGCAGTGGTTGAGAGTCTGTCTGCCGAGGCAGGAGACACGGGTTCGTGCCCCGGTCCGGGAAGATCCCACATGCCGCGGAGCGGCTAGGCCCGTGAGCCATGGCCACTGAGCCTGCGCGTCTGGAGCCTATGCTCCGCAATGGGAGAGGCCACAACAGTGAGAGGCCCGCATACCGCAAAAAAAAAAAAAAAAAAGATATCTTTTTAATAAGTACCAAAAATCAAATGTGCAACAGCCAGATCCCTGGCAGTACCTGTGTGCATTTTCAGACGTGTCTTCAAAGACAAAACATTAGAAAGAGACTCAGAAGAGCTGAGTTCTAGTGTCAGCTTGGCCATTTACCAGCTGTGTGATCTTGGGCAAAATACGTAACACCCAGAGCCTTGGCTTCCTCAGTGTCAAATGGTATAGTATAATGCTCTGCCTCTCTCACAGAGTCTGGGGGAAGAACGTATTTGGAAGTGTTTTGCATACTGTAAAGCACTTTGTCAATACCTACTCAGTCAACACATATTTACTGAGGGCCTAGCAGGCACCATGCATTGCTCCCCTTCGACTGTCACCACCACTACCAACACTGCACCTCTTCCAGCTTAGTCACTGGATGTCAATTTCAAATGCAGCCTGGTCTGTGGCCTCAAGCCATGTACCCATTCATCCAGTTTTTTCCCCAGTGAAGCATTAGTCACTTGCCTCCATCAGGAGACACCTAATGCCATCTCAACCCTAGGAGATGTTAGTATAAGTGGTGATGGGGACGGGGGCCTCCTGGCACCTCTGTTACCCCAGAGGGCCTGATCATGAGAAGCTTC
Organism: Globicephala melas; assembly: GCF_963455315.2. NCBI lineage: Eukaryota > Metazoa > Chordata > Mammalia > Artiodactyla > Delphinidae > Globicephala > Globicephala melas. The sequence continues at coordinate 37,826,215 of NC_083321.1, read as the reverse complement.
CAGCACCTTACTCTCCATAAGCACAGAATGATTCTTACAATCAAAGTAGCCAAAGGTAGGAAGGGTGAGCAAGTAAACAGACGGTAAGCCTGTACGGTTATGTCCTTCTGGTCACAGAGTGCCAAATTCTCTCTGTGTCCTCACCAGGTGACTTTACCTGCAGGCTCAGTCCCAGCCCAACCTTGAGCAGTCAGTCCTGTCCTCGGTTAGGAAAGGTTTTAAGCATCTGAGGTTAGCAGATCAGAAGCAAGCTCAGGGTGCTTCCATTCCTGTTCTGACCTTTTTCTTGGTTTTCAGCACTGGGCATTTTTCCAGAAACCATGCCCTCCCTGCTTTGTGCTAGAGGTCCAGCAAGTATGACCCTGAATTGTTTCCTCTATCTGAATCACCACCTAGTAAACCATTCCACCAACACCAGAGTCCCACCTTGCTATTACTCCAAGAGATTGTTGTGATCCAGAATCTACCTGGGAGCCTCCTGAAACCAGAGCTCCTAGGAATTCATCTCCACATCCACCAGTGCACAGCTTAGCATCTGGCATGTTGTAGGCATGCAATAAATACTGAATGAAAAGTTTGCCCACTTGCCTAGATGACTGCAAACCGCCTGCGCCTATGTCCCCTCCCCACTCCCAGGACCTTCTTGATGGACAGAAGTGTGGTTGTTATTGCCATGTTCTCTGGCTGCCATGCTCTTCCCACAGCCCCAGACCCCTGGTGGCATCTCTGGGTCAAACCTGCCTACCCCATTCCCAGTATGTGTCCTTTACCACTGGTTTCTACAAGCCAAAGTGCTAAGCAAGTTCTGAAGCCTGATGGCTGGCTCAGTGTCCTATACCACCCTTTTGCTCCTGGAATCTGAGAGTTACCTCAATCTAAACACTCAGTCTGGGCCATCTGGCACCTTCTGGCTCCTGTGTGGAAGGGACTCAAGTTCTGTTCAACAAGCACTGCTGACACCAAGAGTGGTGTGAGGGAGGCTCTGTTTAAAATCCTGAGGTTAACACAGAAAATGTCTCACCAATTCCTTCTTTCACTGAGAAAGAAGGAAGCCAGGTGGGTCTAGATTATAACATATTAGATTTTGGCTCTGTGAGGTTGCTCTAAACCTGATAATGCAAACAGGAAACATTATTTCTACTTCTTTAATTCTTTATTTCTTGTTCTTTCCAAGTCAGCAGATAAAAAAGTATATACAACACAAAGGGAAAGTGATGAGCAGATTTAGTCCTGGTCTCTGCTACTAATTTGCTGTGTGACCTCAGGCAAGCCACTCTCCTTATCTGGGCCTCTATATCCTTCACTTATATGCCTGACTTTCAGCAATTTCCTTTGAGTAAAGGGTAGTTCTCAGACCACAGCATCAGCATCACCTGGGAGCTTGTTAGAGCTGCAGAGCAGACCTACAGAATCAGAATCTGCATTTAAACAAGATCCCTAAGTGATTTGCATGCACACTGCAGTTTGAGAAACACTGTTCTACAGCTCCTCAGAAAGACCCAGGCTGACCTGGAGCATGACATCTGCAAGAAGCTGGAAGAAGAATGAGTCTGTCACAGGACTTTGCTGAATGTGATTAGAAGCAGCTGGCCAGGAGTAAGGGCTGGGGAGAGATGCTGCAAGATCCTTTTACACTCAGCTGTGATCCATAAAATATCTCTCAAGTGCTTAGAGTCTCTAAATTTGAAGTCTTTAGATAAAATGACTTAAAAATACTAATTATGCACAGAAGTCTAACCATGAACCAAGCATTAGTGAATCAAGAGTTCCTTCTGTACTGGCAGGTGGCCAGCAAGCACTAAACAGAGCTCTAAAATCAGCAAAGAGGTCACCTCTGAAACCACAGCACTCCTCCCAGCCCCAACTGTCTCCTGACTTGTCCTCACCTACCAGAAGACTTTAGTCTCAGTTGGAATTCCACAGGTAAGACCATACTCAAAGGAACACTGCCTGAGCCTACAAGCAGGACAGAGGTGGGAGACGGCCACAACCTTTGGGGTCATAGACCCACATGGAGTCAGTCCCACGGGGCAGAAAGAGGAGAGAAGCAAAAACTGGAAGCAGCATAGACTAAACAAACCTTGTTCTTGCTTCCAGATCCAGGCAGAAGACCAGCTTCAGGCTTGGTGACCATCCAGCTGAGAAAGTCTCATTCAGCCAACAAGGCTTTGAGACAAGCAGAGAAAACATCCTAAGCCCTAAGTTCTATGTGTCCCTGGGAGGCAGCCTCCCTGTCCATCCCCCATTCCTGCTCCTCTGACATGGGATTCTAGTCCACGCTGTAGAATTATTCATCTCTGTTTGCAGAGCTACATCACCCACTATGCAAAGGCTATATCTCAACTGCCTGTTTCCCCAGCAATGGAGGGGACAGGAGGAGGAAGGATGGGAGGGGAGGCTCAGACTTGATGACTGTGCAGGTCATCAGCAAGTTAGAAAGGGACTCCTTTCTTGAGGCACTCTCAATGTCACAGTGCCCATTTTTCATCCTAAGGACATGGAAAAAATAACTTATAACCCTCAGAGCCCAGCTCCAAAACCCCTCATTGCACCTGCCAAAGGGCCCTCTTCCACCTTATGGTTTCAGGATCACACAATAACTACATACATTGTCCGGGAGGATTTCTGACCACCTGATTTCCCCAACTCTGATAGAAATCTAAAGTGGAGATCTGACTATAAAATTCTTCATAAGCCATTAGCTACAGTTGTACTCTGCCTCCAAAAATCAATCTTCAAGACCTCCAAACCCCACACAGAACCTAAAGGAGCAAGGTAATACGACTCCTGATTACTTCCTGATTATCCTTCTTAAATAATCCTACTCTTACTGTGGTGGGGAACGTGGACAAGATTACTCTGAGTACTTACTGAATGGACTCTGGCCAGCCCCATCCTCACTTAGTGAATCATCACTGAGAGCAGACCCCTGGTGGACCTCTAGGAGTCACCTTCTCCTAGGATGCCTTCTCTGACTATCAATGTTGCATTAAATGCCACCCCAACACTCCCCCCTCATCTTGTATGGCATGCTCCTATCTGTCTTACCCAGGCACTGCAAGCTTTGTGAGGATAGGACTGTAAAACTTGTCTCTATATCTATGGTGGTCTAGACATAGGAGTCATTCAGCAAATGTTTTATGAGTGAATGAATGAATGGACCAACCAGTGAAAAACAAACAAGGACCAAAGATCATTTCCTCATTTTTGTCATCGTCAGTCAAGACTGCCCTTCAAATTCACTGAGTTAGGCCTACTCCTCAGCCCAGAATCTAGAACAGAAAGAGAAGACCCAGGAGGTTAAATCTGGAAAAAACTGGGATTCAAATTGGCTTGGAATTTTTTCTGGACCAAGGTATACTAACAAGTAGGCTATTCTCACCTATTTCAGGTTCTGCAATGTTGTGCTACTCCTGTCAGAATTGTTAAGTTGAAAATTTATTCTTTAGAAACAGGATACTGTTTATATTTTAGATATTAAATGCAATGTGAAAGTACCCAGCACACATTCACTGTTTAAATTAACATTTGTTGAACCTCAATCTACAGATTTCTATTTCTCTATGCCATGAACTAGGAATTTGCAAATAGAGTTACAGAACCACTCTGGGCCACCCACTTTTGTGAATATAAAAGCACTTAAGTAAGGCAAGCTGACTTTGATGGAATAGCCTCTATTTTTCATCCACTTATATAACTCTGCATTGTCAAAGTGCACCAATAACTGGTGCTGTCATCTCTCATGCCCCCAAGAAAAACCTCCTTTGGGGCTCCTTCTACATTTATTTTCAATTGCCAGATCCCCAGAGGAAAAAATCAAATCACTGACGCTATTTCAAACTTCATGCTCAAGGCAGCCACTAAGAGGATAATAGGGCAGCTCAGCTTTTGCTCTCTTTGAGGCAGGAAGACACCCCATGGCTGTGAGAGAAAGGCAGAACACGTGTAAGGACATTCAAAATATAGCGAGGAAACCCAAAACAACAGAAAGAGGAGTTGGAGGAACCATTCCACCAAGGTAACTTATCATATAAGAAACAAAATGAGCTTTCAGAACTGCCATTCATTTATTGTTTCATCCATCATGCTTTCACTCAGCAAGCATTCACTGGGCACCCATTATATGCTAGGCACTGTGCTAGGCAGGCAGGCAGCATAAGCAGATTTCTTTTTTTTTAAATAAAGTTATTTATTTGTTTGTTTATTTATTTATTTTTGGCTGCATTGGGTCTTCCTTGTGGCACGCAGGCTTTCTCTACTTGCTGTAAGCGGGGGTTACTCTTCGTTGTGGTGCGCGGGCTACTCATTACAGTGGCTTCTCTTGTTGCAGAGCACGGGCTCTAGGCGCTCGGGCTTCAGTAGTTGTGGCTCGCAGGCTCTAGAGGGCAGGCTCAGCAGTTGTGGTGCAAGGGCTTAGTTGCTCCACGGCATGTGGGATCTTCCCGGACCAGGGCTCGAACCCGTGTCCCCTGCATTGGCAGGCGGATTCTTAACCACTGTGCCACCAGGGAAGTCCCCATAAGCGGATTTCTAGTAAGTAGCAGAATATCAGTCCACAACTGCTCACTATGTTCCTGCCTCACTAGCTTTCCTTCAGGTTGTTGTGCAAGGTCCTTTCATGCTTCAGCACAGGCCTCAGCTTAAATGTTTCTCCTCCAGGAGGTCTTGCTTGATTTCTACCCTCACCCCACCCAGGACTAGATTAGGCATGTCATAGCATCTCCTTTCTAACACGCTATCTACTCATCATTACTTGGTCTTCCCCAATAGATGGTAAGCTCCACGTGGGCAGGGATTGCCTCTCTAGTGACTAGCATAGAGGCTGAAATACAACAGAACTCCATAAATATTCCCTAAACGAATAAACGAACTGGGAGTTATGGGTGAACCATTGGCCCTGACAGGTATATTGGGAAAAATATGCAATTTGGAGCTCAAAAGACTCAAACGTGAACCCCAGTTCCAGCACTCATTAGCTGTGACACCCTAAGCGAGTCCCATGATCTCTCTGCACCTCAGTTTCCTCATCTATAAAATGAAATAAAACTTCATGAAGATGCAGTTAAGATTAAATAATATGTGAGTAAAGTCACTGGCACAAAATAGATGCTTAACAAATAATACTTCCCTACCCCCACCCCCACCTCGACTCTTCTACAGTGAAAAAAGAATTCATAACAGCAAGGCAGGGTCCCAATCCTACAGGAACTTATCAACTTATCAAGACAGGAATCAGGCACAGAGTGACAAGATTGGAACTGGGTAAGTCAGGACAGGGGTAGCAGCAGCCCAGATGACATCTTACTGACTCCCAGGCTGTGAACTTGAGCTTCTTAAATCTACCTGATCAAGGTACAACACTGGGCCTGGGACCAAGCCTGCAATTGGCGATCAAATGGCTGTGGCTTTGGGAGAAGGTAGCAGAGACTGAGCTCATTCCTCAGGCCAGAAAATGGCCTTTGAAGCATTCGGAAAAAAGCACACATAACTCTCTTCCCCAAACCTGCTGTCTGTAGGTAACTGGAGGGAACCCAAAAGTCTACAATGGGCTACAATTACTTTGTAAGACCGGTGAGGGGAAAGCAGTGCAGTGCAATGGGAGGAGCGCTAGTAGGCCTAGACTCCAGGCAGGATGCAAGTCCAGACTCTGCCATCTACCAGATGTGTGCTTTGGGGCAAGTCTTTCCCTTATCTAGGCCTCATTTCACCATCTGTAAATGGACGGGACTGGACTAGGATGATTTCTAAGGGCTCTTTCAGCACTAAAGAGCTGAGATTCCAGATGCATGTCTACCACCTGTGACCAGTGGGCAGAGGGGGGGCTCCTCAATCGCTCACACCACTGACCTGACGCTCTGCTGCACCTTCAATTGCACAGCAGATGAAATGGTCAGAAGGAAAAGCTAATTTAGTATTTCCTCAGCCTTTTTTTTTTTTTTGCAGTACACGGGCCTCTCACCGTTGTGCCCTCTCCCGTTGCAGAGCACAGGCTCCGGACGCGCAGGCTCAACGGCCATGGCTCACGGGCCCAGCCGCTCTGCGGCACGTGGGATCCTCCTGGACGGGGCACGAACCCGTGTCCCCTGCAGTCCTCCCAACCACTGCGCCACCAGGGAAGCCCTCCTGAGCCTATTTACTCTCCTGATTCAGCCCTGCACCTGTTCCTTCTGCGCTTGCAATTTACTAGACAGTATCATCACAGGCACTCCCCGTAACAGCTACCATTTGCCACTTGCTTGGATATTTCAGGTCTTTTTTTTTAAAGACTAACTAGAGTATTATAAAGACTAATCAATAAAATTGCTAAATAAAATTGACCCAGAAAACAATCTTCTCCTTACTTTGTTTCCATCACAAAAGCAATACCTTTAATGAATTGTTGACCTGCACTGGAAATCAGACTACTATCAGGAGAGACATGGGGGCAAATATATAATGCCTACCTCAAAACAAGTAATGCTACACAGCGTAATGTAATCCATTCATAACCCAGAGCCTTTCTCTTATGGAAACAATACTATAAATGTTGCTCAATACCCCAGGCCTGCTGCCTTGCAACAATATCCACTCTTACCACCAAACACATACCCAACTAAGTACCTTTTAATATATACTAGCCATTCTTCTTAGGGCTGGAGAAACAGTGGTAGAACACAAATTCTGTCCTTAAACAAAGTCTGAGGTTACAGGTTAAGTGGTCTCAGCTGTGGAAGAAAACGTGGCAGATGGGAACCAGGTCTATATGCAGGAAAATGGTCTCTGCACTCTCCACTCTTTGGCACTCAGGCCAAAGAATGGATTGCAAAACACTGCCTGATATCCACACCAGAGAGGCCACATAACGCTGGGGCAGTGAGTTTTCAAAGTGTGGTCCCAGGCCATCAACATCAATACCACCTGAGAACTTGCTAGAAATCAAATTCTCAGGCTCCATCCCAGACCTACTCAATCAGAAACTCTTGGGTTGGGCCTTGCAGTCTGTTTTAACAAGTCCTCCAGGTGATTCCGATGCATGCTCAAGTTTGAGAATCACTGCCTTAGAGCATCCCAAACGCTGAATATTTGCAGTAAAAAAAATGGTAGAAAACTAAGTTGTCCATTAAACCTAAGAGAAAAACCAGGTAAGAAATAGGTTTTTAAAATTATCTTAAGGGTTCGTATTTTGGAAAAAGCATGTTTATTAGAAGAGGAAGGAAGAGACAGAAATGCTGGTTCTGATGCAGAAGGGAATGTCTTCGCATATTCAGGAGCCTCTGAGGCATAAGGCCCCAGGCCTTTTCCTGTGCGGTACTTCACTACCAAATATAAACCTTTTCTGTCCCTTCAGCTGAGAACTCGTCACTTTAGAGGGTGTTCCCACACATTCACTAGCAGGGCTCTCAGCAACCACAAATAAGGTCACTTTTTTTTTTTTGGACTCATAAATAGGATGATGAAAAGTAAAAAAGGAAGGAGCAATGAATGTTGTGACGTCACTAAATTTAAAAAATGAAGGGGGAATTAAAAGAGGGAGAAAGAAATATGTGAGTACGTATGAGAAGGAAATTGTTTAAGGTAGGATTTGCTGAGCTCTGAATAACAAACAAAAGAGGGGACTAGGACCAGCCCAAGAAAGAGAGAAGAGGTAATGAAAGAATGTTGAGATACATATATATATATATATATATATATATTTTTTTTTTTTTTTTGTGGTATGCGGGCCCCTCACTGCTGTGGCCTCTCCCGTTGCGGAGCACAGGCTCCGGATGCGCAGGCTCAGCAGCCGTGGCTCACGGGCCCAGTCGCTCCACAGCATGTGGGAGCCTCCCGGACCAGGGCACAAACCCCTGTCCCCTGCATCAGCAGGCGGACTCTCAACCACTGCGCCACCAGGGAAGCCCGAGATATATATTTTTTAATTGGAGTATAGTTGATATACAATGTTGCGTTGGTTTTGGGTGTGTAGCAAAGTGATTCAGCTATACAGACATATATATTTTTTTCAGATTCTTTTCCCTTATAGGTTATTACAAAATATTGAGTAGAGTTCCCTGTGCTAGGTCCATGTTGGTTATCTATTTTATATATAGCAGTGTGTATATGTTAATCCCAAACTCGTAATGTGTCCCTTCCTCACCCCCACTTCCCCTTTGGTAACCATAAGTTTGTTTTCTATGTTTGTGGGCCTATTTCTGTTTTGTGTATAAGTTCATTTGTATCATTTTTTTGGATTCCACATATAAGCAATATCATATAATAATTGGTCTTTGTCTGCCTTACTTCACTTAGTACGATAATCTCTAGGTCCATCCATGTTGCTGCAAACGTCATTATTTCATTCTCCTTTATGGCTGAGTAATAAATCCATTGTATAAATATACCACATCTTCTTTATCCATTCATCTGTTGATGGACACTTAGGTTGCTTGCATGTCTTGGCTAATAAATAGTGTAAATAGTGCTGCAATGAACATTGGGGTGCATGTATCTTTTTGAATTATGGTTTTCTCTGGATATATGCCCAGAAGTGGGATTGTAGGATCATATGGTAAGCCATATTTTTAGCTTTTTAAGGAACCTCCATACTGTTCTCTGTAGTGGTTGTACCAATTCACATTCCCATCAACAATGTAAGACAGTTCCCTTTTCTCCACACCCTCTCCAGCGTTTATTATTTGTAGACTTTTTGATGATGGTCATTCTGACTGGTGTGAGGTGATACCTCAGTCTACTTTTGATTTGCATTTCTCTAATAATTAGCTATATTAAGCATCTTTTCATGTGCCTTCTTTGGAGAACTGTTCTTGGTCTCTGCCACCAGATGGTGAAATAAACCCAGCACAGTTTAGTTGCGGTCCAAAAGCTTTTATTTTGATTTGTCTTTTCTTGTTTTTATTGCTTTGTGGTGGGAATGGTGATGCAGAGCAACTTGCAGTTGGGTCACTGAGGGAAGGGAGAGCATTATGAGCAATGGATTGCTTTTATGCATGTTAATTCAGTCAGTGAATTAACTCTTAATTAAAGAGTATCATAACATTTTAAAATGTAATAAAAAATGCCCATGATGATAAAGGCTATACTGAGTTATACATTAATATTTTAGTGCAACTAAATTTTAAGATAGTACATTTGATTTTAAAATATCTATTTTCCTGGAATGAAACTCAATGTCAAGTTAGATCTAATTTTATGATCCAAACGCAATTTTCCTCCAGCACACCACAGAATGTTAAATACTGAGGAAGACAATAATAACGAAAAGTCAGCTGTACTGTAACAGCGAATTTCCTGTAGAAATGATCTGAGTTTCTACAGGTCACAAAGGAAAAGATATACATGGTTAATCATAAATCCATCTAAAGATAGTTTATTTCTAACATCTTTCATTTTAAATGGAAGCTTAAAAAACTCTCTGGGCTTGGAGGGTTGTAAATTTAATGAAGTTGTTCCAATTCACTACTGGCTCCCATTCATTTTCTCTCATTTTAATCTGTATTGATTGATTAATGTCATCTTGTGACAGCCAAATGGCAGACTAAGGAACAAAAATGATGTGCATTGAGTTGGACCTCTATTAGAAAAAGCACTAAACTGGGAATCGAGAGACCTGGGTTCTGGTATTTGCTCGCTTCTACTGGCTGTCACCCGGGGAAAGCCACTTCATCTCTCTGGGCTTCAGCTTCCTCGTATATTAAATGAAACAATAATCTTTGCCAAAATTCACCAAATTTTTGTGATGAGCAGCTGAGAAAACAAGGAGTTGTTATAGTGAGATAGTACCTAGATTTCCCTAAATTCAAACCAAACAAGCAAACAAAGCATCCACTGAAGAATAAACTACTTTGAAAAGATTTCAAAATTAGACAAAGAAAAATATGCTGCTTTAAGGATCACAGATATCAAGATAGGCAGGTAGGAAAACTAGAAAATGGTTTTCAGTGTTGTTAGATACTCAGATTTTGGATCATCAAAATAAGTGTCTTTGGAAAAATTGAGTTTGAATAATCCCAAATATGATGTTAGAGTTACCATAGCAACAAATGGGACCATTCAGTTGGGGCAATCAGTAAAGGCTCTGCTTTTCCTATGATGACAGCTACAAGAAAGTTTCTACTAAAGGTGGTACCTCTATGCTTACACATACAGTTTCAAAATGCTCACAGAATTAAAAAGACTCAAGTGATTTTTAGAATAAATTGAATAATGAAATACACTAGGATTTTTTAAAAGTGTTGAGATCCTTGAATGAAAGGTATTATCTGGGTATTTTTATCACTGCTATTATCCAGGAAGGAATACCAACCAATGAGTCCATAGACAATTTACTCTGAATGTTTCTTGAGCTGCCATATTAATAAAAGGTAATATAATACATGGTAAATATGTACTCAACAAAACAAGAGCTTTCAACCTCTCTTAATTATTAGTGGATACTCAAATCTAAACAAGCCAAACCATCCCTCAAACAATTCAGATCACAGAGCTAGACAAATATTAGCTTAGTTGCCTCCCAGCTGGTGCCCAGACAGAGTTCAATCCAGTTACAGAGACAAGAAACTGCCTTTTCCTTGTCCTGTTAAACCCATATGTCTGATAGCTCTCCTCCACGTAAGACCCATGGCTTAGACATTAGCTCTACTATTAACTATAAAAATGGTCCACTTCATCTTGATGGGACTAGTGGTAGGGGAATCTTAAGGTTAAAAACTTCATAAAGATGCTTAATCCTCTGACAATTCCAAAAGAAACAGACCTCTAGGCCTCAGGCTATATGAGATTTGTAGCCCTGGAAGAAAAAGGAACTAGAGACCAAGATGTATTAAGAAACCTCAACCAGGGCTTCCCTGGTGGCGCAGTGGTTGAGAGTCCGCCTGCCGATGCAGGGGACACGGGTTCGTGCCCTGGTCCAGGAGGATCCCACATGCCGTGGAGCGGCTGGGCCCGTGAGCCATGGCCGCTGAGCCTGCGCATCCGGAGCCTGTGCTCCACAACGGGAGAGGCCACAGCGGTGAGAGGCCCGCGTACCACAAAAAAAAAAAAGGAAAGAAAAGAAACCTCAACCAAATGAGTTTCTAATAAAATCACAGAACCAAAAAAAGTTTATCCTAATTTTATTTTTGTATAACAATAAATAAAATTATTTGCAGAAAGAAAACTCCATCTACAATTCCACCATCTAAACCACACCTTTTTTCATTTATTCAACATCTCCTTCAAATCCATATCTGAGCACAAACAGAATTTTACTCAGATGTATGACTACGTCCCATTTCTCACTTAACCTAGAGAAAGTGTTTTCAAACTGTGTCCTAGAGAGACCTTGTGTTTCTTAGACACACCTCTGGAGCTCCCATGAAGAGCAGGCAGCCAAGATGTAAGGCCTCTTTCTCCCGCTCCCCACATTCCTACCCCTATGCCCAATTCATTCAGAATAGTTCCATTTTTATCTGTTTTAGGTTTTGAGATTCTGTATAAAATTTTACTTGAAAATAAAATAAAAAATTGTTCTATTACTACTAAGCATTTAAAAACTAAAGATGCATAGAGTCATGAAATGTTAGAGCTAGAAAGAACCTTACAGATCCACTGATTGTATTTTACAGATGCTAAAAGGAGACCCCAAAAGAAGAAAGACTTGCCCAAGCTCATACAGATGATTAGGAACTAGAATTAGATCCCAGGTCTCCATCCCAAACCAATTTGGGAATTATTCATTCACTCCTACAATAAATATTTATCAAATGTTACTGTGTGCCAGGCACTGATTTAAGCATTGAGAAGTTAAAAGGTACAAAAAAAAAATCCTGCCCTCACGGCACTTAGAATTTAGTAGAGGAACACAGAAGAAAAACAAAACAAATGAGTACAGAATATAGTATATTAGAAGGCAATAAAGTAAAGAAGGGGGATGAAGGCACCAGGGTGGGAGGTTAGAGGTTGCAACTGGTACATTTCCTCAGAGACTAGTCATTAGGTCTTTATGTACCTGATAAGAATATGTATGTATGTGCTATCATTCTTGCTACTTCAGGCTCACTAACTCGGAAGAAGAAATAATCTAATGGTAAGTCTATCTGAAATTTTCCAGGACTCTATCTACTTTTTTAAATGGCATACAAAGCAAATAAGTGTAATATAACAAGCAGAGTGTTAAAACTCTTTGGTAAAAATGTTAAACAGGAAAATGACGATGTAGGAAGATCCTGAACTCAACTCCTCCCATTGACACACTGAATCCACAGCGATATATGGAACAATTTCCTCCGAAGAAAACCTAAATACTGGCAGAGCAACCCCTTCACATTGGGCAAATGAGAGGGAAGATTCATCAAAACAGGTAGGAAAGGCACAACCCTGCCATAATTTTCATGCCTGGCACAGCAACCCACAATCGGGAGGGAACTCAAAACCCAGAGCTTCTCCCAGAGGAGCAAAGGGTTTGTGCCCCACATCAAACACCCCAAATTTTAATACTGCCACCTGAGAGACGAGCCCCCAGAACATCTAGCTTTGAAGACCAACAAGGCTTTCATGGGGCTGTGGTAAATTGAGGAAGGTCTCCTAAAGGGCCTGGGCACAGACTCACCTGCCCCAGGGACCAATGCAGAAGCAGCAATCTGAAAAATGCCCACTTTATGTGAATGAGACTCATTCCCTAATTTTAAATGTTGGTCTGAGGGGCAGAGGCCTGCTGGGATACTCTCCAGGGACTGAGGCTGTTGGGAGCTCTCTCTCTGCCTTGCTAAAGCCGGTAGGTACTATCTTTTTTTTTTTTTCTTTGTACTCTCCTTTTTTCTTTTTCTTTTTTTCTCTAAATTTTCTTTTTCTTTTTCTCTTTTCCTTTTCTTTTCTGTTTTTTCTTTTTTTTTTTTTGGTGAGTGCCATCTTCACACTCTCCCTCTGCCTTGCCCCAGAGCACCAGTATCTTAGAGAGGGGAGCTTCAACACACCTGTGGTGATTCGGTTTTTATGTTTGGTGACCCAGTTTTTGTGGCTGCCACCCAGGGGAAGCCCTCTGATCACCTGGCTCTGGAGGCTGGGGGCCTTGTGTTCCTGGGTCCCATGGGATTAACAATTGGAGAGACAGTCCTTGGCAGACTACCACTCCCAGGGCACTGCACAGACAGCAAACTGAAACATACCCCCAGACTTTCTGAGAAAGAGGCCTATATGCTTTGTCCAGGAACTTTGGACTGAGGGGCAGGTTTCTAGTTTGGCCAACAGAGGGGCTCTCAGGGAATGGAGGCTGAAGAACGCAATTTTTTTTCTTTTTTTTTTTTGAGTACAGTTATAAAGCAGAAACTAGCACACCATTGTAAAGCAATTATACTCCAATAAAGATGTAAAAAAAGGAAAAAAAAGAAATCTTGCCATTTGTGACAACACGGATGCATGGATAAACCTTGAGGGCATTATGCTAATTGAAATATATCAGAGAAAGACAAATACCATATGATCTCATTTATATGTGGAATCTTAAAATTAAAAAAATTTTTAAATAATAAAAAGATAACATATATGCAGAGAACAAATTGGTGGCTGCCAAAGGAGAGGGGTAGAGGGGTGGGCAAAATGGGTGAAGGTATACTAACTTCCAGTTATAAAATAAGTAAGTCATGGGGATGTAGTGTCTAGCATGGCAACTACAGTTAATAATACTGTACTGCATATTTGAAAGTTGCTAAGAGAGTAAACCTTAAAAGTTCTCATCACAAGAAAAAAAGTTCTGTAACTATGTGTGGTGACAGATGTTAACTAAACTAATTATAGTGATGATTTCACAATATATACAAATATCGAATCATTATGTTGTACACCTGAAACTAATATAATGTTGTATGTCAATTATACCTCAATTAAAAATAATAAAAAATAAAATTAAAATGTTAAATGGTACTTTAGAAGCACACATGAGCAAGATATTAATTGTTGCACTTGGCTCTAGAAGTCAAGAATGTTGCCAAAAAAAAGAAGAGAGAGAGAGAGAAGTAAGGAGACCTGGCTGCCAGGCTTATTCTGCTATGGGACGTTGGATAAGATGATTAAGTTCTCTGAACCTCAGTTGCCTTACAGCTGCCTTATCTATAAAATAAGGGGGTCAGAGTAAATATTCTCTGAAGTTCCATGCTATCATTCAAATCTCAACACACTTTAATATGCCAAAAGCATTATATATCTCAGTAATCATATTAGCATTATTATTTGAATCCAAAATAACCCTGATAATAACACATCACATTTATAGAGTTCGTTGCAGGTTTCAATGTGTTTTCACATGCATTATTCTCATCTGACAAGTAACAGAACAGCATTTTTTTCATGTTCTAATAGGGAAGGCTGACCCCTCATTCAATCCAAGGTAAAAAAGAGGCTTCCTGCTCTCCAGGGCCTGCACTCTGGTATGGGTGTGGCTCTGACCAAGGAAACAAGCGAGCCCCTCACAGAGAGACTCGCAAATTAGGGGTGTCATTCAATAGGGTTGAGGATGGGAAGAGCACTTTGAAGTCCCTTTAAAATCCCTTCCCCACTTGAGGGGTACAGGAAATTTTCAAATGAGATGCTTTAGACACTCAGGCATCTACCACTAGAGCAGTGATCAGCATAGGGATCAAGGAATGAAATGCAAACTTTAATAACTCTTGCCTTACTAAATATGTGTCAAGATTGTTGGTGGGAATGTAAATTGGTACAGCTACTATGGAGAACAGGATAGAGGTTCCTTAAAGAACTAAAAACAGAGCTACCATACAATCCAGCAACCTCACCCCTGGGTATATATCCGGAAAAGATGAAAACTCTAATTCGAAAAGATATACGCACCCCAATGTTCGTAGCAGCACTGTTTACAATAGCCAAGACATGGAAGCAAGCTAAATGTCCATTAACAGATGAATGGATAAAGTGGTGTGTGTGTGTACACACACACACACACACACACACACACAATGGAATGTTACTCAGCCATAGAAAAAGAATGAAATAACGTCATTTGCAGCAACATGGATGGACCTAAAGATTATCATAGTAAGTGAAGTAAGTCAGAAAGAGAAAGACAAATATCACATGATATCACTTATATGTGGAATATTAAAAAAATGATACAAATTAACTTATTTACAAAACAGAAACAGACTCACAGACACAGAAAACAAATTTATGGTTACCAAAGGGGAAAGATCGGGGGGGGGGGATAAATTAGGAGCTTGGGATTAACAGACACACATTACTATATATAAAATAGATAAACAACAATTTCCTATTTATAGCACAGGGAACTATATTCTACCTTGTAGTAACCTATAATGGAAAAGAATCTGAAAAATAGTATATAGTTATATATAACTGAATCACTCTGCTGTACACCAGAAACTAATACAACATTGTAAATCAACTATACTTCAATTAAAAAAAATAAAATTTAAAAAAATAGTTTTTTAAAATATCTGTCAAAGCAAACACTCAAGGGCTCCTTCTGTTTGTGTTTTGCAAAATAACAGTTTTATTGGCAATAAATCTGAGAAATGCTAAATATGTGTGTGTGTGTGTATATGTGTGTGTGTGTGTGTGTGTGTGTGTGTGCACGCGCGTTCAGAGTCCTTAAAGGACTTCCCTGTGGCGCAGTGGTTAAGAATCCGCCTGCCAATGCAGGGGACACGAGTTCAAGCCCTGGTCTGGGAAGATCCCACATGCTGCGGAGCAACTAAGCCCACGAGCCACAACTACTGAGCCCGCATGCCAAAACTACTGAAGCCCACGTGCCTAGAGCCCATGCTCTACAACAAGAGAAGCCACCGCAATGAGAAGCCCGCGCACCACAACAAAGAGTAGCCCCCACTCACCACAACTAGAGAAGCCTGCACGCAGCAACGAAGACTCAACGCAGCCTAAATAAATAAATAAATAAAAGCACATGTTGTTTAAAAAAAAAAAAAAAAAAAAGAGTCCTTAAAAATTCTATATCCTTTGTTCCAGGAATCCTATTCCTAGAAATCCTTCTTGAGAAAATAATCAGAGATTTGACCAAATTTTTAAGTTCAAAGATGCTGATCACAGCATAATTTTCAGTAGCAAAAAACTGGAAACAACCTACACTTCCATAAACAGCCACATAAATTGTGGCATATCGAAATAATAAAATGTTATTTTTCATGTTAAATAATTTTTTTAAAGAATATTTAACGATATGGGGTAAATGTTCCCAATATAATTGCAGGTGGAAAATCTGTATATAAAGCAAACATAAAATATGCATATCTTGTGGTGTTTTTTGTGTTTTTTAATACATGTAGAAAAAAACGGAAAAATGCATTAGAATGTTACAAGTCATTTTTGCTAAACTGTGAAATTATGGGTGATCTTGGTGTTCTGTAATTCTGCAATGAGCACGCACTATTTTTACAACAAGAAATTAAAAATTACTTTTAAAAAATCCTTGTCCTACCTACCTCCCAGAGTAGTGATAAACACAAATATGAAGGCTGAGCTTTCTAACAGTAAGAACTATCCTAAAACGGAATACCCAGGGAGAGGGTTCAAGCATTGCCCAGTGACCATACGGCCCTTGATTAGGTCAGACTTTCAGAACTTGGGATTCTACAGCCTTCTGTGAAATCCCTCCACCTTCAGCATGTGTCTTGCATTGTTGGCAGGGCAGAGCTGGGTTGGACTGGTCCCACCCTTCCTGCCTAGTACCCTGATGCTTAGCTGTGCTAAGCATGTGCTTGTATGTGCTATGAGGAGTAAAGCAAGCAGTCAGTGGCCAAGAAAGAGAGACCCTCTAGGGGACCAATCTTAGCAGCCAGTGGCCACTGTGCCCTTACCAGCTTCCAACACCCCAAGTGGTAAAGGCCCTTCTGCCCAGCAAACATGTCGCTAGGACCCCTGCTACTGACTCTCAGATACAGTCCTCATGCTAACTTCCCTGAGGATCTAAACTGGTCCTAAGGCTTTGCTCTGCAGCTGTGGTCCAGATATGGCATGGAGGAAAGGACAAGTGAGAGTGTCAAATACAACCCTCAGATGTTTTTCGTTTGTCCCACCATTTGTTTGGTCCACCAAGTGTTTTAAAAAACAATATACCTGAGTACTCGTATGGCTTGGTCAAAATACAGAATGCCCCTGCAGGCAACAAAGCTTGTGAAAAACGGGAAAACTAAGACTCAAAGAAGGACAGTGATTTGTTGAAGTCCATGCAGCAAGTTACTGGCTAGAATACCGGGTTACAGGGTCTAAGCCTGGGTGTCCTGACTTCTTCCAGTTCAATGTGTGACATTACAGAATCCCTGACTCTCCAGGGACTCTAGGACCCCTGATACCATGAGGAGCCCCAGAACCTCCCACCTCCTGTGGGTTCAAGATTGCAGGAGACTTTAGTCATTATTTTAAGTTGTCAGTGACTGCAACATGGGGATATATGAAGTTCATACTTGGGACTCAGGAGTAATTGACAGTGGGCAAACAGGAAATGACAGCACATACTAGGAAGGAGGGTATGAGGAGACAGGAGAGGCCCTGCTCCCCCTGGATGGCTGATACAGAACCAAGTTAAACAAAGTGAACAAATAGCATCTTAATGCTAAGGAGATGCATAAACAAAGCTACAATCATCCACACTGCTCCCCAGAGGAGACAGGCAGGGATACTCGTGGCTATCAAAGGAGACTGAATTGATGAAACAGATGAGTGTGAGGGAAACATGCTCCATTTTCACCTTGGTTTCTTGGTCCTCCTTAGCTTGGCTGTAGCCTTGCTCTCATCAGACAGTTCACTGTGTGGGGCAGAGTCTAACAAATGTGATAAACTCTGAATGAGGGAATGTCATATTCTTGACTCCCTCTTTAAGGTGGTGCCTCTATTACCTGGGGAAGGGGCAGGAATTTGGTGATGTGCTGTATTCTCCCTACCATTCCATATTTTCATATTCTCAGAAAATAAATGATACAAGAGAAGGTGGGGCAGGGCTGAGAGGAAGAGAGAGTGGCAGGATAAGAAGAAAGAGGAAGGAAGATTAGGGTAGAGGAAAGAAGTGAGAGTAGAAAAGTATATATTCATAGTAAACAAGTTGGATGACAAGGCAGGAAACATAAGGGTTTTTTCTTCCTAACATAAAAGGGATGGTGGACTTCATTACTCTGATTTTTATCCACCCACTGACCTGTCTCCACCTCCCTCCCTAGCCTGTCGGCTTCTAGGGTAATGAAGTATCAAGGTAAATCAGGCAAGAGCATTTGAGTGTGGACAGAAAAATCCACCTCAGCGTGCTGCTGAGGTGAATACAGCGTGCTGCTGCTGGCTTCCGCTGGATCATCCGGGTTTGCCTAGACATCACAGGCAGCAGGACTCCTGAGGGCCCGGGCAGCCTGGGTGGGGAAGGGGGAGTCAATGAGTCAGCAGGAAGCAAAGACACAAGGTGTATCCCCAAAGTGCAAACACAAGGAAAAGGCCAGCCCCTGGGTCAAATTCATAGCTCAGTGGCGCCCTGTCCATCTGGCAGCAGATGGCTGTTCTATTCTAGATTCAGTCATTCCCCTTGAGAAAACCTCTTTGGTAATGACGTTCTCAGTCCCTTTCTCAATTTGCACTTAGTGCTTAGACATCATCAGGACATGCAACCAAGAACAACGCCACAAAGATTCTCAGCAATATTTGGAAAGGAGAAGGAACACAGTTGTTTATTCATTTTATTTTTAATTAAAGGTGTTAACTGCAGAGGAAAGAGACCTATGAAAACCTTTCTAATAATGCAGACAGTATACTCTCCACCCGGGCCGCTCCTTCCCTCTTCCAGTCTAGCAAAGAAGAGGAAAGCAGAATGGGATCTAGCAAATCAACTGAGTCCATTCTAGTAGGCTCCACACGGAAGCTGGAAGACCACTTTTCAGACCAAAAAGAGGAGTCAGAGGAAAACTGAGCCACCTCGCACCCTTGGCACTCTTCTCAATGTACTAATATCCCAGAAAGCTAACAAGGCCACCTGGGATAGTGGAAGAGACTGGGAATCTGGGTGGCAGGCCCAGCTCTGCCACTGACCTGCTGTGCAGCCTTGAGCCAGGTGCTTATCTTCTCTGAGTTCTAGTGTCCCCATGTGTAAGACAGAGACGATAATATGTACCTAATTGAATATATATTATTGATTTTAGTTTTGTCTGTTAGAATTTCATATTTATGGAATCATGCAGGATGTAGTCTTTTGTATAAGGCTTCTTTCACTCAGAACTTTTTTGAGATTTCATCCATGTTGTTGGATGTATCACTTCGCTCCTTCTGAATTGCATGAATATACTACATTTCTTTATCCATTCTCCTACTGTTGGATGCTTGGACTGGTCCCAGTTTGGGGCCATAGTGAATAAAGATTCTACTTTCAGTCTATTCTAATTACTCTAGATACCTCATATAAGTGGAATCGCACACTATTTACCTTTTTGTGATTGGCTTATTTCATTTAGCATAATGTCCTCAAGGTTCATCCTTGCTGTAGCACGTGTCAGGATTTCCTTTCTTCTTCAGGCTCAGTAATAATTCCATTGTATGGATATACCACATTTTGCTCATCCACTCATCTGTCAGTGAACACTTGGGTGGCTTCCACCTTTTGGCTATTGTAAGTAAGGCTGCTATGAACATTCTTCAAGATCCCATTTCCAATTCTTTTGACTACATATCCATATGTGGAATTGCTGGATTATATAGCAGTTTTACTTTTAATATTTTGAGGAACCACCATACTGTTTTCCACAGCAGCTGCACCATTTTACATTTCCATGAACAGTGCCCGAGGGTTCCAATTTCTCTACATCCTAGCCAACACTTGTTATTTTTTTTCTTTTCTTTTCTTTTCCATAGTAGCTATCCTAATGGGTATGAGGTAGTATCTCATTGTGGTTTTAATTTCCATTTCCCTAATGATTAGTGATGCTGAGCATCTTTTCATGTGCTATTGGCCATTTGTATATCATCTCTGAAGACATGCCTATTCAAGTTCTTTTGTTCATTTCTAAATCAAGTTATTTTTATTTTTGTTGTTGACATACTGTAGTTTTATAGCAAATCTTCAAGTTAGGTATGTGAATCCTCCAACTTTTCTTCCTTTTCAAGACTGCTTTGGACATTCAAGGTCCTTTACATTTCCATATAAATGTTAGAATTAGCTTGTCGATGTCTACCAGAAGAAAAGCCTCTTAGGATTTTGACTGGGATTGCTTTAAATCTATAAGTCAATTTGGGGAGGACTGACAACACTGAGTCTTTCCATCCATGAATGTGATTTATCTTTCCATTTATTTAGGTCTTCTTTAACTTCTCACAGCACTGTTTTACAGTTTTTATGTACAGTCTTTTCAGATTTTTTTTTAAGTTTATACCTAAATATTTTATTATGCTTTGTAACATAATTGTAAAATAATTTTTTAAGATCTTCCAATTTTTTGTTGTTGCTGTATAAAAAATGTAATCAATTTCTGACCGTTGACTCTGTACTCTGTTAAATTCACTTCTTGGTTCTATCTAAAGTTATCTTACAGATTCCTTAAGATTTTCTATGTCAACAATTATGTCATCTGTGAATAAAAACAGGTTTATTACTTTCTCATTTTTAAGCCTATTATTGCTTTTTCTTACTTTATGGAACTCACTAGGAACCTCCTTCCAGTATAATGTTGAATAAAAATGGTGATAGAGGGCACACTTGCCTTAGTCTGATCTTAAAAGGAACACTTTCAATTTTTCATTATTGATTATGACATTTGCTTTCTATAAATGCCCTTTATTAGATTGCAGAAGTTCCATTCTATTTCTAATTTGCCAGAATTAGATTTATTATCACAAATGGATGTTAAAACTTTTTCCAACTTTATTGAGGTATAATTGACAAATAAAAATTGTATGTATTTAAGATGTGCAATGGAATTTGATCTACGTATACACTGTAAATGATTACTACAATCAAGCTAATTAGCACATCTATCACTTCACATAATTACTGTGTGTGTGTCTTAAGAACACTTAAGATACACTACTCTCTTAGCAGATCGCAAGTATAGTATACAATACAGTATTATTAACTATACTTACCATACTATACGTTAATCTCCAGAACTTATTCATCCCATATAACTGAACCCTTTGACAAACATCTCCCCATTTCTCCCACCCGGCAACTACCATTCTACTCTGTTTTTTTTTTTTTTTTGGATTCCATATATATATATATACACACCTACTTTCACTTCTGATACTGGTATTTTGTGATCTCTTTCTCTTTTTTCTTGATCAGTCCAGCTAGATACTTGTTGATATTTTCAAAGAATTGTTTTGGGTTTATTATTTTTCTCTATTTTTTGTTTCCTATTTCATTAATTTCTGCTCCTATCTTTATAGTTTCCTTCATTCTACTTATTTTGGGCTTACTTTTCTTTTTCCACCTTCTAAAGGTGGAATCTTAAGTCACTGAATCTAGTCCTTTCAAATACATGCACTTAAGTATATAAATTTTCCTAAAAGCACTGCTTTATCTGCATCCCACAAATTTTCATTATTATTCAGCCAATAAAATGGACAACCTAGAAGAAATGGACAAATTCTTAGAAATGTACAATCTCCCAAGACTGAATCAGGAAGAAATAGAAAATATGAGCAGACCAATTACCAGTAATAAAATCGAATCAGGAACAAAAAACCTCCCAACAAACAGAAGTCCAGGACCAGACAAATTCACAGGTGAATTCTACCAAACATAATTCTACCAAACCTATCTTCTTAAACTATTCCCAAAAATTGCAGAAAAAGGAACACTTCCGAACTCATTCTATAAGGCCAGCATCACCCTGATACCAAAACCAGACAAAGACACTACACAAAAAAAGAAAATTACAGGCCAGTATCATTGATGAACACAGATGCAAAATCCTCAACAAAATATTAACAAACTGAATTCAACAACACATTAAAAGGATCATACATCATGATCAAGTGGGGTCTCAAGGATGGTTCAATATCTGCAAATCAATGTGATATATAATATTAACACATTGAAGAATAAAAATCATCGATCATCTCAATAGATGCAGAAAAAGCTTTTGATGAAATTCAGCATGAAGTCTTAAAATCTTTTTATTTTGAAATGAATTCAAGCAGAGAAAAGTTGCAGTACTATATAAAGAAAACTCATATTCCCAAATATTAACATTTTACCATCTTTGCTCTATATTTCCTTTCCTCTCTTTCTCCATTTTCTTTCTGAACTATCTCTGAGCCAGTTACCAAACTGATGCCCTATCACTCCAAAACATGTTAGTGTATTTGTGACCAAAACCATCAACACTCTCGACATAACAATTCAACCATCAAAACTAAAAAATTGGGACTTCCCTGGAGGTCCAGTGGTTGGGACTCTGAGCTTCCAATGCAGCGGGCGCAGGTTCGATCCCTGGTCAGGGAACGAAGATCCCAAATGCTATGCGGCGTGGCCAAAAACAAAAAACAAAAACAAACTAAAAAATTAACACTGGTATGTGAGTACCAACACAACTTCAGACTCCATTGAGATTTCACCAATTGTTCCATTAGTGTCCTGTGCAACAAAAGGATCCAGTTCACAACTGTATGTTTCATTTAGTTGCCACACCTCTTTAGAATCTTTCAATTTGGAACAGTTCCTCAGTCTGTCCCTGACTTTCAGGACCTTGACACTTGGGAAGAATGGGCCTGCTTTTGGTCACTCTCCACTTCCTTCAGGTGGTTATTTTTTTACATTTTATCTGAGTTCACAGTTGCTTTCTGTGGGGTTTGGTTCAAAAGAACTACTCCACCATTACCAGAAATGGAATCAAGATGGGATTCCCCTCTTCTGACCACAGATGACACATGGAAAACCTGCCTCTCTGTTTGACTAGCATGACAGTTCTCACATCTACAAAATAGGAACAGCTCCAATATGCAGCCTCATAGCATTTCATATAATTTTTCCAAATATCTATTTTATTATTATAATTAAGATGATGCCTATATGGAGTTAAAAATCAAATAGTACAGAAAAATATCAAATGAAAAGAAAAAGTGCCCCACCTAACATTAAAAGATTTATCTCTAATGAGCAGAATCTCTCCATGCTTGGCCCACCAGTGATACGAAAACTAAAGAAAACTCTGACTGAGAATCAGAAGACCTAAGTTTCCAATTCTGGTTCTACTGCTCCAAAACTGGCTTTAGGTAAGTCACCTATTCATGCAAAAAGTATTTACTTAGCTCCTGGTAGCATATTTAACCCTCTGTACCTCAGTTTCCTTATCTGTGAAATGCATAACACTATCCATCTTTTCCATATGCCTCACAGGCAGGAAAAAAATGATGCAATACTGTATGTTTGGGTATGCTGAAAGTTGAAAGCATAATACAAATGTAATAATATATCAAGTGTTAGACCTCTGGAAAAATCAACATGAAAATCATAAGACTTAGTTGGAATATAGGAGACAAATTAAAGATGAGATGTGAATGGAAGAATCTATATTTTATTTGGTTTTATATTATTATACTATCTATACCTGTACTGTCCAATACAGTAGCTACTAGCCACATGTGGGTATTTAAATTTGAATTCATTAAAATAAAATAAAATTTAAAATCAATTCCTCTGTCACACTAACTACATTTCAAGCGCTCAGCAGCCAGCTGTGGTTACCAGCTACTGTATTGGACCAATACAGACCATTTCCATCATCATATAAAGTTCTACTGGAGAGTACTGATCCATACTATTTTATATAATGTATACTCTTAACTGCCTGATATTAATGTTGTTACTGTGGAATTAATGCATAGCAACTAGCCTGCCACTATGAAACAAAACAAACAGAAAAATCTTAAAGCTAAAAAGAAATCTGGATAGGGAAGAGTTCTAACTAAACCAGAATGTTAGTGGCCTTAGAGCTTTGGAAGAACCCTTGGAATTGCTTGTCATTACACAGATTGGAAAGCTGAGGCCCAGGAAGCAGAGTCTCTGACCCCAGGTCCCACAGAGAGTTAACATTCGAGTTCGAAATGGAATCCTGGTATTTCACAGCATAGGCTTTGCAGTAGGATCTGGATTTTAATCACAACTCTAGCCATGTGGCCTTGGACAAGTGACCACCCCCAAGCCTCACTCTCCTCATCTAAAAACTGAGGAATAATAATCCCAATGCTGCTCAGTTGTCCCGAGGATTAAAGGGACGATGTCTAGCATCGTCTAGCAGAGACCCCGGCACCCCAGCACCCCACTGGGACTTGGTGGATGCTACCCGCTATCATTATTAGCTGAGACACTGCTCTTTCCACTACACCGCAAACTCCGATCGGGAAGGCTTTGGCCACCACACGCATCATCACCATGGAGCTGGTGAGTATAGGAAAGAACGGGGAAATTATGCAGCTTGGCAAAATGTGCCAGGGGAGCAGAATGATAAATGCATTGTACAGCAGTAACTACGGAACTGCTCCCACAAGTCCCCAAACAGTAGCAGAAATTTCACCTTGAGGAGTGCAAAGGGAAATGTACCGTTTTCTTGCCTCTGTGCTCTTCCCCTTAAATAGGCATCTGAGGAATGGAGCACTGCGGACTGAGAAAGATGTTTATATTTCTATGACCCTCAAGCTGAGACAACTGGAGGAGTCAGCATTCTGTTTCCATTCCTCTCCTTCCAGAACGAATATATCACAACTCTGTCAGCAACCTACAGCTATCCCCACCGCCGGCAGACCTCTCCAAGCCTGCTTCTGAGTAGGTGGAGCTCAAATCCCCGAGGCTTCTTCAAGTGCCCGCTGTGTCACCTAGCCCCTTGCCCCATGCCCTTCAGGGTATGATATTCCCCCCAAATCCTAAAATACAGTGCCCACTCTCCAGCACCATATGCTATCCTCTGGAAGATGACCACACACAAGGTGCTCAGATGCTAGAGCAAAATCAAATAGTAACAGGGGAGGAGAGGTTTCCATTCAATTCTGCAACAAATCTCAACCACCTGCTTTAAGACAGGCACTGTGCCACGCACAAAAGATACAACCGCAACCAAGACATGGTACCTGCCCTCAAGTAGTTTATACTTGAAATGGCAACTGGAGTTGTCCAAAGTGGAATCAACTAGGGAAGCTCTAATCTGAGCCTTGTAAAGTGGTACAACTTGGATTTGCAGGTAAGGGGGCTGGGATTGAGATACTACGAAACTCATCCCTGTTGCCAGTATGAATGGAAACAGAAGCCCAAGAAAGGACCATGAGGAACTAAAATATCCTTTCTCAACTCTTCAAAGGCACACTTCACTGTCCCAGCTTTAAAGTGGGAGTTTCTGGTGAAGGAAAACCATTCACCTCCCCTAGTCTGTGCCCAGACACCAAAGAGGGGAGAAGGAACTGTCACAGGCTCTACCTCTTCGCGCACCATCTGGATGTCTAGGAGGGGGTGGTGAGCACCATTCTCAGTCACCTCTTTGCCCTCCAGCCTGAACAACCACCATCCAGTCACCTGGATGTCCATTAGTCCAGGACACTGCCACTGTGTTATCTCTGCCACTCCCTAGCTGTGTCCTCAGACAAGTTACTTCCCCAAGTTTTGGTTTCCTCATCTACAAAATGGGGATGTACCCTGCTCCATGGAAATGAGGTAAGAATTGAAAGTGATGTTTATACAGTGCACAATGTGTGGTACATAGTCAATGTTCAACAAATAGGAGCTATCATTATTATTATTTCTTAAAAATCCTAATGTTCCCCATCAAGTCTTTCTTAATTGCCAACCTCTGTGCTCATACCCAAGCCTGCCAATACCATCACCAGGTTTATCATCTCAGAAGGAACCAGCCTCTTCCTATAGATCCTTCAGAAGACTGAAAAGCCTTGATCTTCTCACCCACCAAACTCAGTCTCCCTCAGCCTTTAAATTTCAACTTCTCTAAGAAGCTCTGCCAAAGACTCAAGAAACCTGGCCAACAACTCTTTTCCCTGACACTGCCCCTAGATCTCTCTGCTCCCAAGTCCTCAGCTCTTACCTGTAGGAGATTTATACCATCAGTCACATCCCATTCAGAAAGCTGTAGGACTCTAGATGTCCTCCCTGTTGTCACTTTCCAAGTCCAATGCTCAAATGCACTGACAGGTAATAATGGATAAAGAGGAACACAAGAACCATGGAAATTATTCATATCAAACTCCAGCTCTTTAATAACTGACAACAATTTGCAAAGAGCTACAAGAAATGGAAGTTTCCTGAAAACCCACAGAAGACTGCATATGACAGAGAAGTCAACCAACTTAACTTACATTTGTTTGTTGCTTCATGGTTATAAAATGCTTTCATATTCATAATCATTTTGACAACAACTTGCAGAGGCAAGCCTAGTAAGCAGTATCATATCTGACAGTTGCAAAATCAGAGGTTCAGAGAAGTAAAGGAGTTTGTCCAAGAATCAAAAGACAATGTAAAGTCACTTGATTCTCCCAAGTCCTTCTTCTATTGGTTGCTCCTTCACACAGACTCTATCATCAAATGATGTGCATGCTCCAGGCTAGTAAAAAAAAAAAAAAAACTTACACAAAAAGGATCACATGGAAATAAAACTACAGAGAAGATACTCAAGAATGACTAAATTATTATTCTAAAGTGAGGAACTTTCCTCACTCAATCCTGGGAGTGCTAGCTACAACAACACATACATCTTGTTCAGCAACCATGAGCAGTTGTCCCCAGGCAGCTCAGTCTCCTGAAGTGGCCCATGGAAGGTCCTCATGGCAGCTACAAGCAGCCTCCCAGCATCTATTAGTGGCTCCCACGCTGCCTCCTGCTTTCCTTTCTCCTTACATTTCTGGCCCCTCTGAAAAGCCAGAAGCTTCACTGTTGATTGATTGTCATAGCAGCTGCTATTTTCACATCTCTGATTCCTTCCATTTCTGCTACCCACAGCCAGTACCCCCCATCTTGGATGACACCAGGCATCCAGTAAAAACAGCTCTCATCCAAAGAGCAATCTGCAGATGCAGGAGGTGGCCACCAGCACTGACAGCGTTCCCACAGAGAGAACCACTACATCACAGAAGGGAATTACACAATCATACAAAGACTAACTTCTTCCTTCTAGTCATAATTTGGTGGCCCCACTACCAAACGGCCTGGGGTCTTCGGGTTCTGAAGGTTACATGCCAAAAGCATGGCCTGGTTTGCTTCCTTGGAAGTGACAAGAGCAATGTTTTCTCTTTATCTACCTCGTGGGGTGCCTACCAGCCAAGGCCTCAGAGGCTCAGGACACTGCAGGCCAAGAAGAGGCTGGAACTGGATGGGATTACCTTTGGGGAAGAGGGGTGACTACAGGCTTGGTTCCTAAGGCAGCCATTCAATATAACGTACCCAAAGGGGTCTGGCAGAGAGAGGCTTGATTCAGGCCCTTGCCAATATCAAAGAAGGCCTCCAAGCAGGAAGCTCTGAGCAGCAATAATCCTTGGAATCAAACACTTGGCACTCTACTGGGGAATTCAGAACAAGGTCCTGAACAGTGACCAGGGGTCCAGAACACAGAGTCCAGGCCCCGGGCAATGAGACTGGCAAAATCCAGGCTCTGCTCAGGGTAGGGTTCCTGTGCTAGTGGAACTGGAAGAGGGGTCCAGCTGTCTGGACGGGGTCAGTGTGGGAGGGAGAAAGCATTTAAGAAAGGCAAAAGGAAGGCCAGGGTTCATCACAGCCAAGGAGCCAGGCCTCCAGCAGCCCACCAAATGCCAGATCTGGAATTGCAAGAGGTCTCAGGGACAAGGGAGGTTGAGGAAAGGTGGAAAAGGGCTTCAGGGACAGCAGTCCAACAAGAGTCAAGGAAGGGGGGTAACGGCACCAAGCAAAGAAAAACTGAGAAAGAAAGAAGAGGCAGGTCTGTTAGGCTGAATGGCAGGAATACTGAGATGAATATAAGACATCGTCCTTGTTATCCATTGTTGCGGGGGGGGGGGGGCGGGGAGTAGTTGTCCAAGCAGCCAAGGGCAAAGGAAAGCAGAAGAACCAGAAGAATCAAAGACCCAGAAGTATCAAACAACGTGACGATTTCGTTGGTTTGACACAGATGTATTGCAAGGTGCAAGGGAGAGACTGGTAGAAGGTGAGCCTGGATATTGACAGGGGCGGTATCAAGAAGAGCTTTTTATGACAAGCCCGAGATTATAGACATCATCCTAGATGGTAGGCCAAAAAGCAAAGGTAATTATTTGTTGAGTACCTACTGTGTGCTGGGCACTAATTAAGGTGATGGAGACACAGTGGTGAACAAGGCCTACAGTCACACTCTAATAACCGCATTCTTTGCACAACTAGCTGTGGAGATTAGGGATTGTGTGTTTCTCCTACCTCTTGAGGGCAGAGGTTGGGTCTTATTCTCCTCTATTTCCAGAAGACTCAGCTAAGTTTCTTCCATATAGTACCTTTCCAATAAGTGTTTGTTGTGGGAATAAATGCTTCCTGTATTTTCTTTTTTTTCCAATTGAAGTATAGTTGATTTACAATGTTGTTAATTACTGCTTACAGCAAAGTGACTCAGTTATACATATATACATTCTCTTTCATATTCTTTTCCATTATGGCTTATCATAGAGTATTGAATATAGTTCCTGTGCTATACAGTAGGACCTTGCTGTTTATCAATCTTATACATACCAGTTTGCATCTGCTAATCCCAAACTCCCAATCCATCCCTCTCCCACCTCCCTCCATATTTTTTAAAATCTTTTTTTTAAAATAAGAGCATAATATGATCAGATTTATATTTTAGTACATCATTTTGGCAGCTGG
Organism: Globicephala melas; assembly: GCF_963455315.2. Lineage (NCBI taxonomy): Eukaryota > Metazoa > Chordata > Mammalia > Artiodactyla > Delphinidae > Globicephala > Globicephala melas. Next base: position 37,797,441 of record NC_083321.1, on the reverse strand, counting down.
GTGGGGGCACCTAGAAGGTGCACAAACTAGAGACAAGGGGTTCTCAACTAAGGGGTTCTCAACTGTCACTAGGCAATAGATAATGGGGGTCCAAGCTAGAGGAACAGTGTTGTAGATGGAGGTAGTTTTAGTGCCCTGGCCAATCGATTCACTTAGAGCTCACTCAGCCTTCACAGACTTTGTATTTCTCTCATCAAACCACTGCAGCCTCCTCTGAAGCCTCTGTTGGCTTCTGTTTTCACTCTAAACCTTGGCATGATTTACTTTCACCCTGGGACAGCCCTGTTTTCAAGGTCAAAGCCAACAAAAGACAGCTGGTCAACTCCAGGGTGACCCCGGGCACGGCCTGGGGCAGTCGTAATGCTGAAGAGCATGGTGGTGACACACGAGGTCACTGGAGTTTAAATCAGCGCTGATGAATTTCCTCTGCCGCTGAGAGGAAGCACCGGAGACATCCTTGCTGTTGATGCTGATGGCTACCTCAAAAGACAGGAATTCACCCTCCCCGGCCCTGCATGGAGATTGGCTGTGGGTTACCAAGCACCTGGCCTCCGATGTTTTCACTGGTTCTGATTCTAAGAAGTATTTACCACAAAATCCAGGACAGTTCTTTGTAGCTCCTAAGATCTCAAGTGATTAAGACAGAAGAGCAGCTCTGATTCAGACTTATAATAAAACCTGTGTCTGAAGCACAGAGGGGCTCACTTGTCATGAACCCAACAGTAACTCTTTTGTACAGACCTTCAGAGTTTATAAAAGGCCTTTTATAGCTTATTTGCATCTTTCAATAGCTCTGTAGGCAACGTAAAGCAGATATTATTACTCCCATTTTGTAGACGAGAAAACTAAGGCTTGGAGAGGTTTTGACTGGCCCAAAGTCATATGAGTTGTCGGTGACAGAGCAGAAATTCCAACCCGGGTCTCACTCCACATTCAAGCCTCTGTCCATCACACCTCCAACTCTAGCAAGCACTAGGGTTTACCACAATCATGAGTTAATGTCTCTGTCCCAGTCCTCACTGACACCAGTCCTTTCCTGGCTGCTTTTCCTCATAAGACAGTGACCCAGATTACGAGTCTGGAGAGTGCTACCAGGTCTCCGTCAGACCCAACTACCATGCAGCGACAGCCAAAGCCAGGGCCACATTCTGATCAGAACTGTCCAGAGAGGAAGCTGTTGGTGCACAGGGCTAGCTATGAGAAGAAGGAGGGCTCTGAGAGCCAGATTCAAGTCCCTGTTCTGCCATGTGGTATATAACCTTAAGCTCATGACAGCTTTCTCTTTGAACCTCCATAGAATAAGGGCAGCAACATCTGCTCTACCCACCACTCAGGGATCAGAGCCAGTAATGGAATATTTCTTCTCCCGTTTCCAGGCAGTTACCAGATTGTGCTGGATGCACCCACTACAGAGTAAAGCAAACTAGCCCCTCCATGGAGGCCTCCCTGCAGTAACCTCAACACGCAGGCAGACAATCTGTCTTTCAATCTAAGCAGGAAGATTTAAGCCACCCAACAGGCGCTCTCACACGGTTTCAGCACACTTCTGCTGATCATTTACTTTGTACCGAGCCTGGCCCTAATTATACAAAGATAAATAAGACAGTGTGGGCCTTCAAAAGACTGTAGGTTTGATTTAGAGACGGACATGTTAATAAGTACTGTATTACTAATAAACACGGTATTCCAGCATTGGGCAGCAACTCTGTCTTTTTGTTGTGAATTCTTGGCACACTGTACGGTGCTGCCCACAGTAGGATGCAGTAAACATTTACTGAATAAATAAATAAAACTAACATAAAACATGACGACAAAGGGTACACACACTTCAATAAAAGAATTGCTCTTCTCCACCTGGAAGCTTCCATCTTCCCATATCCCCTTTTCTCTTTACTCCTGTCCTGAAAGAAAAGGATCCTTCCTTCTTGTCAGAACTAACCCCTTCACGGTGATTTCCCTCCTCTCCCTCATCTCCTTGGAGGCCTTGCTCCAGCCATCCTGCCTCGCTCTTGCATCTGTGCTCAGAAGCTTTCTCTCTCTTTCTTTCCCTCTCTCTAATCCTTGCTTTCAGCCTTCTGACCCACGTCAGGTTCCCCGAGCTTACAAAACTAACTTGAACCAAGCTCTCCTTTCGAGTTCCTGAGCTCGTCCCCATCCTCCTTTGACCACCGAATCTCTCGATTCTGTTGTTTGCACCTGCAGCCTGTATTTCTCCTCACCCTTTCATTCACCCCATGTCCTTCGAAGCTGCTCTCAGAAGCGTCACCACCCCTCCCCAACACCAAGGCCAGTGGTCTTGTCTCAGTCTCCAAGCTCCCTGACCTCCCTGCTGAAATCCCCTTGGCTTCTGCGACACTGCAGCTCCTGGCTTGCTTTCTCCCTCTCTTGTCAATACTCAGTCTCTATCTGGCTGCTCTTCCTCTGCTTTCCTCTCAATGCAAGTTCTTGCCAAGATTGCCTTGTTACTTCACATTAGCTCCCTTGAGAACTAATTTAATGTCAAAGCTTCCAACTCAGGAAGGCTTTCCAGTCACCACCTCCACCGCAACCGCCCTGAGCCCAACCCTGCAGAGTCCAACAGAACCATAGGGACTAAAAGTGCAAGAAAGAAAAGGTCCCCAAGGATAGGGGAAGGGATGGGATCAACATGGTTTCAATGTCAGACTCTCTCACAGCCTCTGTCACATTCTGCTTGTCCTGCAATGAACTTATCTTAGTTCTGCCACCAGCTCACAAGCTCCTAAGACAGGATCCGTCCCACTCTTCTCTGCTCCCCACATTCGGCGAATGTCGTGCTCGGACAGACGGGCACACATAAGCATTTTCCAGATAAAAGAAGAAAAAGTGAAGATGAATAGGCGTGAAAGCACTTGGTAAATTGGAAAGCACTAAAGGACTAGAAGCCTCACCATCAACAGACTTCGTAAGAAACTTCCGGGTTGTTCGGGCACATTGCAGCGTCGGTGCCTGTCCTCTGGCTCTGCATGACATTTGATGCCCAAATGCCTGAGAACATGGAAATGCCTATTCCGGAACTGGTCTGGGATTGAGAGGCACAGACTACAGCGACAGAGAGAGAGAAGAGGAGCTGTAAAGGATCTCACCCTCTGAGACCACCTCCTTCTCATGTGCTCAGTCAGTAAACATCCACTAAGCACCTATGAGGTGCCGGGAGCTATTCCAGACACTGGGAACACAGCTTTGAACAAGATGACGAGGGCCCGTGCCCTCCTGGATATTATATTTCAGTGAGAAGAGATGATAAATACAAATAAAAGAAAACAGCAGGTAGTAAATAAATGCTTCTGTATCAGATGCTTTACCATCTCTTTCAAACAAAACAGCCCTGGCTGGTGGCTCTTTCTCTCTCCTGAGTGTTCACACGGACAAATCCAGTCCCCTGCTTTGAGGTTTGTTTTGTGTTTTTCTCCCCGTTAGGTCAGCAGCTACAGCACAGATGTGCTAGCTTCTCTAATCTCCAGCAAAACCGTGTTTGGATGAACACTGCCACCCCATTTGAGGAGGCCTCTGAAACCACTACACCTGGAAGGTTTGGGCAGCCTGGCTGCCATGGTCTCAGAGACCTACTGCCCCTCTGAGAAGAGCGATGATGCTGCTGATACTTACCAGAGAGCTACCTGGGGAGGCTTTTTCAGGTTGTGTTCATCTGTCAGAGCCCTCCGGACTCAGCTGATCGCTGGTGGTAGATTTTTGTGTTATTTAGGGCACTGAAGTCCCACAGTCTTGACACAAACTTAAAATTAGAAATGCATTAAATATAGGAAAGGAGGAAGGTCATTCAGGAAAGGCAGCCTTCCGAGGGAGCTGCAGGACAAAGACACCCTGGAAACTTCCAGGTTCATTAATGTGTTTTACACAGCATTCCAGTGGTATTTCTCCTTCAGAAATAACACTGTGGAAAGCGTAGGGGACTGGCTCAAACCTCAGCTAACACAGCGGAGTGAGTGACTCTGCAAACTAAAAATAGCTTCTTTCCCACTCATTCTGACAGATTTCACTTAGACCCTGTGCACAGGCTGATTCTCCAACAAACAGTTTTAGTCCTGCAGCAAAATGCGGGCTGGTGGCATTTGGGCTTGACAATTACCCAATCCCTGGTTCGACTCTAGTTTATTTCCACGTTTCCTGCTGTTGCTCCAATGGCTGCGTGTATGCACACACGTGCACGTGTGCACTGAGCTCCCTGCCTGGGATTTGGTGCTCCTCAACCAAACTTGGGCAGAATTCAAACCAGGAACATGACTCAGGACCATGGCTGCAGACTGAGCCCAGAGCAAGGTTCTCAGAAACACCGGGAAGGCTCTTTGTCTCAGGTCTTCTCCTAATTCCCAGCTAGCCTCTCTGGGCCTCAGTTTCCTCAATTATAAAATAAGGGTAATCATTCCTATTCTGGCCTATTTCACAGCATCACCCTGGGATCAAAAGAGATAACGTATGCAAGAGTTATTTTCCTTTAGACATACTCCTATCAGAAGGATGGATGGCAGTGATGGGGTAGGTGAAACAGGCAGCCAGACTACAAAACTAGGCTGGACCACTGGAAGGGACAGGCATCCCGACTGTACCAGGAGCTAAAAGCAGATCCAGATTCACAGCCTTAGCTCGTGTTGTCCCCTCTGCCTGGAATGTCCTTCTCCCTTTGCTAAACTCCTACTCATTTTTAAGAACCTAGTCCAAACACTTCTTTTTGTTAGTGTCTTCAGAATAAATTATTCCACCTTCACTGCTCCCTTAGCCTTTCGTACACACCTCTAACAGCACTTTTCACTCTACAGGGTAAGGAATTTATTTACATACGTGGAAGTTCTTTGAGGGCAAAGATTATTCTTTATCTTTGTATCCACTTCCCCACCCACCACCACTGTGTGGTCAAAGCAAGTGTATGGTAAGTGTCATCCAATGTTCACTGGGTTGACAAGGAATGGACAAGAACCCAAAGCCAAGAAGGGGGTAAACCCAGGAGACATGCACACAGGTGGGACAGCCGGCACAGAGCCAGTGGAGGGGGTGGCGGGAGGAGAATCCAGGAAGGTAGAGTCACCAAGGTCTGCCTGTTCCCGGCAATAAGGTCACAGCCACAGGGACGGGAGTCAAAGCCAAACTGCAAGTCCTGGGAGGGCCAGGTGGGAGCATCATACTAAGTCCCAGTGACCTAAGATGGAACAGGAAGCCCTGGGGACAAGGAACAAGGGCAGAGAACAGAGCCAAGGCGAAGAGGCAGAGCAAGGCTCAAGCGGTACTGAAGTCTGGAACTTCTAGATTAGTTAACATTCCCAGGTCTGCCAAAGTTGAGCCAGCAGCTTGGGGTTGAGTGATCTTGGCTATGACACCAAGGGACTCTAGAGGCAGGAGTCATTACAAATGTAAGTAGTGATCGTTTCCATAAAATAAGAATCAGAGATGGAAGGGACTCTTAGATCTATGAGAAACTTTATAGGAATCGCCTGGTCTAACAACCTCAAGCTACGTATCGGGGAACTAAGGGTAAGGAGGAAAGGGGCTTGCCCAAGTTCACCCAGTCAGGACAGAACCATGGCTAGAACCCAGGCCTTCTGACCCCCAATCCAGACCTTGTCCCCCAGAGGCTGTTGACCTCCTGATGGTCCCACTAACACACCAGATACCCTGCTATAGCTGCTTCAGAATCTTAGGGGAGCCCCACTGTACCCACTAAGTGAGTACAGGCACTTCTTCCTGTGAAGTGCAGGCTTCCACCTTTGAGTGGACTTCAGAGCCAATGTTCCACAGGAAATGGCCAGGGAGCACCCCACCAGGAGCTTGGAAAGCAAAAAGCTGCTGGTGTGTATGTTTGCTGTCAGAGAGCAAACGAACAGTGCGTTCACACGCACCCTGCCCTGACATGCGCATGGGGGTAATCCCAACCACGGTGCTCTCCCTGGAATTTTCCAAGAGGGGCTAGAGAGGGCCAGTACCTAAGGCAAAGCTGACAGTGCACAAAACATACAATCTTCAGTCTTTAGCACTGTAAGAACATTGAACAAAGGCCCGTCTGGTTTAAAATTTCAGTCTTTCTCAGGCTAGAGATGAGACATGGCTCAGAAGAAAAGAACTGAGACTCTCAGGGAATCAGAGACCCTGAGTCCCGGAACTTTCGTGCAGGTGAGGGTACATATGCACCGTTACTTCATCCATACAGAAAGTATGTGAGCTTCAAGTTCCTCAAGTCCAAGCCCCAGCCCCACTGTTTACCTACTATGTGATCCAAGGCCAGTGACTTACCCATTAGTCTCCTTATTCTTAAAGCAGTGATTATAACACCTGTGCCCAAGTTTATTGTGAAAAGGAAAGAATATATGTAAAGCATTTAGCATGCTGCCTGGACCATAATAACCACCAGGTAACATTGTGTTTATTTTCTTTCTTTTGTTCATGGGAAGGGCTGGTCATACCACAGTCCAGCTCTGTCTACCTGTGCTTTCCCCTCCCACTTGGCTGTCTCTCTGGACCCTTCTGGGCAGACATCCTACCTGAGGCCTCAGCCCAGACAGCTCACTCCTCCCTCTGCTTATCCCTGGATATAGAAGAAGGTAACTGGCCAGCTATGGGACACTCAGGTCCTTGAAGGTCAGGTTACCAGTTTAGTCCAAGGCTGTTCCTGTCTCCCCAGGTGTCTGTGCACCTCCCTGGCCAAGCTCCTGCCAGGGTATCACACAGTTTAGCACAGCTCTTGTCTTTTCCAAGGTGAACGCACCCCTAGCAGCTTATAGCTCTGGCCCTCCAGCAAATAGATGCCTGACAGGCCAGACCGGGACATGAACAGCAGAGAGAATTCCCAGACCCAATCTACCAGCAGGAGACAGCCTGGGGTCTGAACCTGCAGTGAGACCAGTGAGAACACACATGAGCACCAGCTCCCCAGAGACCAGAGCACAGATGGAGGGGAGCACGAAAATGAAGCTGCCATAGGGCTCGGGGCTCAAGCCGACTCCTCACATTGTCCTGCCAAGAAGCTAAATAATTTAAGTCACATCAGTGTGAGGCTCTTTGGCTATATGCTTACACTGGCCATGTCTGTTACAGCACTGCACAGCGTGGCCACCACACAGCATTCAAAGGTTCCAAAGGGAAGAAGAGAAAGGACCCAAGAGTTACTGAGTGCCTGGAGAGTGCCAAGAACTTGGCATGTAATCCTCATCGATGACCTTCTGTGGTAGGTATTATTACCCTCATCTTACCAATAAAACCAGAGACTCAGAAAAACCCATGAAGCCTCTATGCCTCCGCTGTGCTACCTGACCACAAAGTCTTAAGTGTTCTGGGAAAGAGAAGGAAAGCTAAAGAGTCTAAAGCACCATGTATCAAGCTCTCAGCACCTTCCCTCACTAAGCAGACGGTACTAGCTTAAGTACTGCATTCCCTCTTTCACTGGAGTCAACTTCTTTCCAACAGAATCTAGAGAAATACAGCAAAAGCCATGAAGATGCTCATGGCCTTTGCCCCTGCAATTTCATTCCCAAGATTTTGCCTTAAAGAAACAGTTCAACAGGGTATTCACTGCAGAGTTCACTATAGTGACCAAAAAAAAGGGAAATGATCTAAATGTCCAACATTCACAGAATGACTTGGAAAATCCCAGAATCTTCAAATCATATATTATACAGCCATTTTAAATGAGCTTTAAAGACCAAGACAAAACAAAGCAAAGCATTTGTGATAAAATAAATTACCACTGAATAGAAAACATTATAAATGCCACCACTATAACTTTGCAAAGTATGTACATGTGTATACGCAGAAAAGGAACATAGTTGTGTTAGGGTGGTAAGATTATGGGTGGTTTTATTACTAGTATTACCATGTCTAAATTGTCCTTGTGGTGTTGTTCAGTGCCTTTACAATTAAAGAAAAAGAGACAGACAGACTGACAGACTCAACCCAGCACCAAGGAAAGGCCCAGGAGGACCAGGGCTGGGATGTAAGGCAGAAATTGAGAACCGTCCTACATACCCGGAAGGAGGAGGCCAGGCAGGCCCCAGGGGAAGGGAAGCCCTCTAGGTATGGAGAGGGTTGTAATTAGTCTGATGCTAATTACAGAAGTCTCACTAGTTTATTAATTTTTTTTTTTTTTTTTTTTTTTTTTTGCGGTACGCGGGCCTCTCACTGTTGTGGCCTCTCCCATTGCGGAGCACAGGCTCCAGACGCGCAGGCCCAGCGGCCAAGGCTCACGGGCCCAGCCGCTCCGCGGCATGTGGGATCTTCCCGGACCGGGGCATGAACCCTTGTTCCCTGCATCAGCAGGCGGACTCTCAACCACTGCGCCACCAGGGAAGCTCTAATTTTTTTTTGACAGACCGAATGAAGACTGAATTCCTTCATTAAGCCAACTTGGGTTCAGAGACACATTTCCTGAGTGGTCATCCCCATTCTTCTCAAAAACCTAGCCCTTTCTTTTTCTTTTTTTTTTTAAGGACAGCAGTAAAGTAAAATTTAGTAACAGAAACACATACCCTGGAGAAATTAAGACTCCTGCCTTAAATACAGAAATTCAAGACATTTCAGGGAACTAAAGGGGCTTGAATAAACAACTGAACTACCATGTTTTCTACACTGGGAAGTATAAACGGAAGAGCAAAATACTCAGCTTAGTATTAACGGCCCCTCTGATCAGGTTCCAACCTTCTGATATTACTTCATATTCAGCCCCACAGATACACCGTGCTCCAGCCAGACAGAACTACCAGTGCTCCCCAAACACTTTCCCACTCCCGTGACTTTGCTCCAGCTGCTGTGCCCACTGGAAAGTCCTCCTCTCTCTCACAGTGCCTGCTCAAGTCTCCCCATCCTCCAAGGCACAGCTCAAAGCCGTGTCCTCCACAAAGCCGAACCCAGTCCTGTACCCTGAACTCATCTCTCACTCTCTGAAGTGGATCCAGAGCCCCTGGAACCTTTGAAGGAGTCACACACGGTCTGCCCTGCGGCACAGGTATCCAGGTAACTGCCTTTTCTACCATATTAAACCCGAGCAACTTGAAGCAAGGACCCCTTCAGGCTTCTGCATGGAACCCACCATAAGGCCTAAACTATAAGCACACAGGTAGGCTCTCAGTGAATGCTCCCCTGAAAGATAAGGAAAAGAAATGCATCACCTCTGCGGAAAGAGGTCACTTCCTACCTCAGTTGCTCCCGTTAAGCAATGCAGAGAGGAAGGTGTGCTCTTTGATGGCCTGGAGCAGCGGACGGATGGATCCTGCTTCTTTGGTTTCCAGCCTTCATGAGACTCCAATGTCCTCCCCAGTTGACCGTAGTCTGCTCGGCCCCAGGTAAACACCTTGCCAGTTTCTAAAAAAAGAAAAAAAAATTATTTGAATTAAGGCTATATTCCACAGCTGTGCTCTCATGGGTAAGCGAAGAATTACAAGAGAAAGTATGATCATTAATTTTGGTACCAACTACTATGTAGCAGGAGCCTTCCGATCTTCCTGTAAAGAAAGTGTGCATATTCACGTGTTTATAGATGTGGGAACTGAAGTTCAGAGAGGTGAGATGTATGACTTAACCAAGATCAAACAAGGGCTGAGTGCCAAAGTTGGATTCCAACAGAGGCTACTTCTACGGCTTGGGTTCCTGCATTTTAGCAGATATGGACATGGCCACAGAGAACACCTCAAGGGCATTGTATGGCCTATGCACCCTCTCCCCTCCCCCACACCCTCCTTGTACTTTGCAGGGACAGAGGATGTCTGTTCTCAGGCTCCCCTCCCTCTCACCCAATCCAGAGCCCTCTGTCAGCCACCTTGAGGTTCCCCAGGCTCCGGACTTGCCCCAGGCCACAGTCTCTCAGGGCCTTACTCTGAGCTCAATTAATGGCCAGTTTCATGTGTTTTTCCCTCCACGTAACATCGAGGACCTTTCAGAGTCTATGCTCTTACCCACAGGAGCAATTCTAATAGTCCCAAGGTGAGTGCCTATGTGTGCTAGAGGGAAGGGAGTGAGAGAAGGAAAAAAAAAGACAAAATCATTTACAGCCAGAAAAGCATTCAGTCCCCCAGATGCACCATCTGGGAAGCTGGCCAGTGCTAAAGACGAATGAAGAAAATGAAGTTTGAAAAAAAGAAATGGCCTTTTTTCTCCCAGATAAGAGAGAATTCACCAAACTTATTCAGCTGTACCAAGTGCCACATTTGTTATTTCAACAGAAATGCAAAATCTGATGAGGCATAGATTATTAACAGATTCTCTGCAATAAATATGCATAACCATGTGCGCTGTATAAATTCTTTATACATGTTTATTTTAACAAAGGGAAACTTTGCTTAAAAGACAAAACACCAAGTAATGCATATTAAATTCTAGACAAATCTACTACATACTCTGTGTTTAGTATCAAAGCTTCATCTGGTCCCACATTCAACATATGGTTTATAGTGTCAGTTAAAAAACAACCAGAGACTCATAGGGGAAATGTCAGAATTTTGAAGGGGTACAGGGCTCTGCAGGGATACAGTTCTCAGGATCAATCTGCTCACGGACACCAAAATAGACACCAAGAAGTTCTTCCAGGCTTCCTCGAAGAGGGAACAAAGTCTGTGCAACCCATGGGGTGCCATATATATTACAAGAACAGGGAGAGGGTCCATTCAGATGTGTTATTTCATGGCCTCACAAGTGCTATTCCTTTTGCCATGGATGCCCTTTCCTTACATCATTCATTTGATAAACTATGGCTCAACCTTCAGAGTCCAGCTCATGGACCACCAGTTTTGCAAAACCTTTCTTGACTTCTTAATTCTCCACAGAACGGGTGAAACCCTCCCTCCTCTGATCTACCTTTACTACTGTACTCATCAACTACTAGGATCCCACTTAACAGGTGGGAAAATTAAGGTTCAAAGGAGTGACCAGCCCAGGGTCACACAGTTAAGCCACACTCCTTCTACTAGCTCATGGTACCACTCTGTATTGGTTAATCACACTGGCCCAAATCACTGCATAAACACACTTGCTTCACTTCTGTAGGATTAGCCCCCAAAAAAGCTCATGTGCCCAGGACCCACAAAGCATCCCAAGCTGGCAAACTGTCCCTCTGCTTGAGCTGGCTGGGATTTACAACCAGACTGCCTTAGCAGAGAGATTCCCAAGAAGCCAGAGGATGAGACTGTTACTTCTTAAAGGATCCTAGCACCCCTCTGCTGAGAAGAACTGGCAAGTTGCTAACTGCAAGACTACAGAAAGAATTATGTTATCACAAACCCCACCGTGAATCCTTTCTTATCAAGTAAAACATCTTAGAACCTCCTCTGCTATTGATTATTGATGTCCAAGACAGGCAAGACTGCCAGAATATGGTGCTACCATGATTACATTTCCAATAACAATTCAACCATTCCACTTATGTAGCACTTTTCACCTTCAAAGCACTTTACAAAGATGAACTAATTAATCTTCATGCTCCCTGGGGAGGCCACAGACATTTTATTACAGACAACCAGGCTGACTGGATGGCCAGCCTTTGGGTTCCGACCTAAGTTTGTGCAGTCAGGTAGGTACACTCCCTGAAGCTGTCTGTCTGCTTCTCCCCAAAATATACTCTGCATCAGAAGGCTCACAGGGACAGAGGAGGCTCTTTTCTTTTTCCTTTAAACAGACATTTATTGACCACCTCCCAGGAGCTCAGCACATTAACAGACAATATCTCAATTAATCCTCATAAAAATTCTGTGAAGTATAGATTATTAAGCTTATTTTACAGAGGAGATTTGAGAGGTTAAGTGACTTGATCAAGTCCAGAAAAACCCAGCCAGTGGTAAAAGCAAATTATAAATCCTCTGTCTTCTGATTCCAAGACCAATGGCAGATCCAATGATTGTACAGCTGCTGTCACAAACTGATGAAACCTGGCTGATGAAACAGCCATTCTGACAGTGTTTGGGGGGGGGGGGGAAACTCAGATTAAATGGATATGTTCTGTGTACCATCCAGCTTTCCTCACTAGAATGGCCTCCTTCCCAAGAGACCATGCAGACCTCAGAACTATAAGCAGTGAAATAAAGGCATTAAACACAAGGATTACGATTTTTAGGTCACCTGGAGCAAAAGAAAACAATGAATCCACATACAAAAGATGTCCATTAATGCACTGTAGATAAATGTCTGCCTCGAGCTGAAGCAAGCTGGCAAATCCAAGGACATTCAGATCCCAAATGTATGACAAATGAATCTACCTTAGATTAAATAATAATTATATATTACTGTGCCAAAAAATAGATACATTAATGCCATCCAACGAGTATAGGTATGTGTCTCCAGATAAATGGGAGAAATGACAAACAGCTCAAAATAAAGTCAGCAAGTAAAATATAATTTAAAGGCACACGCATGCGAAAATTAACAGAATAACTAGGGAGCCAAGAAATATACATGGTCAAGGGTCCCAACGCAATGGAGAAAACAACGGGGCCAGATGAGTGGTATTGACAAAGACTGTCTAGGGAGCTTGGAGGGAGCATTCCAAGCTGGAATTGCCCCGGCAGGCTTGATGGAACAAGTGGCGTTAAGGTGAACTTCTGGAAAGGAAAAGAAAATGGGAAGATCAGGGAGAACGTTCCAGGAGTGGGGAGAGGGGATAAGCAACGACAGAAATCCAAAGGCACAAGGTGGGGCAGGTGGAGAGAGGGAGGGTCACGAGGCAGGGCGGCGGAAGTGAGTCGGGGCTGCCAGGCTGGGGCCACCTCAGGGCAACGCCAGGCTCACGGTCTGGACCTCACCTTCCAGACTCGTTTGCTTGCACTCCCTTATCAGCAAAATATTTTTAACATACCTCTAATACATGTATATTCATTTATTTATTAAAGTATACACTTACATTATACACATATGGGAATTATAAAGGTACCTTTATTCAAAACTATATAGTGAAAACACACTCCAAAAGTAGAAAATTTAAAACAATGAGATAAAAACATAAAAGAAGTCAGAATTTTCTCTTCCCACACCCTGGCAATTCATCTTGCATGCTCACTTTAGGAACTACTGCTACATAGACCATGGGGAGACTGCAAACTTTTGGGCAGGGGTGGGGCCTGATGAAATGAGTGTTTGGGGGATGGTACACTTGGCAAAGGATTGCAGGGGGCCAGTAATAATACTACTCACACCTACCACTTCCCTCCCCAGCACTACTATGTGCCTAAGCATTCTGTTGTAGGAACTCTCTATATACTGTTCTAAGCTTTCTCTATGCAGTATTCTGTTTACCCCTCCCAACAACCCCGTGAGACAGGTATTCTTACCAGCCGCATCTTACTGACAGGGAGAAGGTTCTAGGAATGGGAGAGGGGACAAGCAAAGTCACAGGAGTAAGTGAAAAGGGAAGGAAGGCAGGAAGCCACTACAGTGTCACAAGCCTAAGAGGCATCAGCTAAAGCCAAGGTTGAAGTTGTTGCAGGCGGTAAGAATTTGCAAGGCTTGGCACCCCATTTGACGTAAGAGAAAGGGAACGGGAGGAGATACACAGCACTCTGAGATTTCTGGATTTCAAGGTTAGTGGGAAGGTGGGGGTGTGCCATTAAAATATAAAAAGGCGCAGAGGGTGCTAGATCAGGGGTTCCATTGACAGGAGTCATGCGTTACCAAATGATTTAAATCACTTGGGGCCCTGTGCAAACATCTTATCAAACAGTCAAATACAAATAAAGGGGGAGTGAATGAGGAGAAAGAAAATGAGGTGCAAAGCCCTGGGTGCTCTGGGATCAGAGAAGACACAAAAGTGGGGGTGGATGGGGAATGGTCGGGGAGCCAGCTTCCTTCACCAGCCAGAGGGCTGCCCAGGATGCTGGTAGGGGCAGGTGCTGCAGCCACAGCAACGGGCACAGTGAGAAGCTGCTTCAGCAGTATCTGGGTCCTCAGGGGAAGAGGTATTTCTACGCTGTTCTGGGAAAAGGGGTCCTGAAGGTGATAAGAAGATAGATTACAGTGTGATATAAGGAACATCCATATTTTCCTAACATAATCTGTCCCAGAAGGAAACAGAATGCCATTGAAGATATCAAAATGGAGCTATAGCAAATAGAGGTAGATGTTGTAAAAAGAATCCCACGGGTCAGGCAGAAAAAAGGCCACGCAACCTCTTTAGTCCCTCCCACCTCAAATGCTTCTGGAGTACACACACACACACACACACACACACACACGGAGGCCTCTCTGCACCTATGAGTTATATTTATTATATAATGTATCCGTTTACAAACACTTGTTACTCTCTGGGTTAGTAATTCTAAGTCCTTGGAGTGTAAGAACCTCATTTTTATAACCCATCCTTTGTTCTGCCATGTGGACAGAGACTTTATAAAAAGACACTTGATAAAAACCAAGAACTTCGAACACCGAACTAACGGCCCGAGAGTCACCAAGCTTAGTCTTCCCGTGCAAGGAGGAGGAGAGGGGAGAGCTCAGAGGACAGGGGCCGGACACAGGCACACCAGGCTGCTTCCCCCACGCAGATGTGCTATCCTGCTCTTCCTCGAGGCTTCCACACCCCTTCCCTCCGCCCCCGCTGTCTCCTCTACCCCTGAGCCCATTCACCTAGTCAGCTTGTATTCATTCACTCTTCAACTCTGCTCAGTCCTCAACCCAGATCAGACTCTTCTGTGCGACAATCTCAGAGAACCATGTTCCTCATCTTGGGAGAACCTGTCTCAGTTTATAACTGTATGCTCATTAGGAGGACTGTTGATTAAAGTCTGTCTCGTCCTCCAGAGAATCAGCTCTGTGATAGCAGGGACTGTTTCTGCCCATCCCTGTATCCTAGAAAAATGCCCACCACAGAGTAGATGCTCAATAAAGTATTTGTTGCTGGAATGAACAAATGAACAATGTAACCATCTCTTCCTACCTACTTCGTACTCCCAACTACTAAACTTTATCATTTGCTGGCTCCATAATCTTAAGCAAATTACTCAACGTCTGAAAAATGGAAAAATAACACCTTCCTTGTAGGGCTGCTGCAAGGATACTTTTTCATATAGTGCATGACACATAATAGTAAATGTTAGCCACTATTACTACTATACTCCCAAACTGAACACCACGGCCTTACCAAGGATTTCCATCGTTCCACCCCCAATTTCTACCAATTTGTCAAATCTTCTCTGCCAGCTGCCAACTACCGACATGTTAGGTAAGTCTTAGTTGAGTCATCGTCTTTATCTTACTGATAAAGAAGAGGAAGAACACTGAAGCCTTCACCATTGGATTTGGGGATTTTTGTAAGATACAAGCATAGTATATGGCACATCGCATCACACAACACAAATAAATTTAAACCAGGGGGTAAAAAGGAAGAGAGTGGAAGAGAGCAACGGAAAAGAGATGAAGCAAGGTGAGCTGGAGAAGATAAGAAGCTTTAACCAGAGGCTCAGAAGACCTGGATCCTAATCCTGGCTTCTCTCCAAGGCTACGTGATCTTGAACACATCCCTTCCCTCCAGGGGCCCTATTTTTCCCATCCATACAACAAGAGGACTGGGATCGATGACCTCTGAGACACCTTCTTGGTCTAAACTTTAATAATGATGTCTAAAAATCCTCAGGGTCAAAATGAGTGGTGTACAAGTTAATTTTCTTGGCACCTTTTGAATATTTAGTCTGACCAGTGTCCTTGAATAAAACATCCACTCTAATATCAAAGATCACTAATATGATTAACAATTTTTATTGAAGTCTAGTTGATTTACAATGCTGTGCCAATCTCTGCTGTACAGCAAAGTGACTCAGTTTTACATATATATGCTTTTTTTTTTAACTGAAGTACAGTTGATTTACAATGTTATGGTTACCAATTTTAAAATTTGGGAACTTGGTTGTATATCTTGTTTGTTTGTTTGTTTTTGTAAAATTTCCCAAGTCTCCAAAGTTGTATCATGAATAATATCACATAACAAAAGGTCTGGAATTTTTTTAAGTTAATACAGGAATAAAATTTCCAAACATGAGATGTCCAACTAAAAAGAAGAGAAGAAGCAGCCTGCAAAGAGATTGAATAAAAACATAAGGGCCTGGGGAGAATTATTTATTGAGAGTCGACTCTGTGTAAAACTCTATTTTAGGCACTGCCATGAAGTTATATAATTTAATCAACACTGAATGATTAGTGTGAATTCCATTTTACAGAAAAAGAAACAGGTCACAGAGGTTAAATGACCTGCTCAAGATCACACAGCTTGGAAGTGGCAAAGCTGCAATAATGATGATGATAATAACAATAACTAATGTTTTGAGAGCACTTACTTCATGCCAAACTCTTTACATGGATTGTCCCGTTTAGTCCACAAAAACACCCCGTGAGAAGGCATTATTATAATCCTCACATTACAGGGGAGGAAACTGAAGCATAGAGGGAGGTAAAGTCTCAAGCTCAGAGCCTCCAGCTGCCCCCAGTCGGTGCCCCCAGTCACTGCCCTGCAGGGGGCCCACCAGTCCGTGTGACCCCAGCTCCACTTTCCATTGGCCCACACTGCCTCTTTAAAAGTGGACAGTCCCAAGGACTTCTGGAGGTTGTTCAGAGTCACAGGGACACCTGTGTGGGCTAGGGGCACAAAGACAGCCCGGCCAGATCACTAAGGGAGCATCACCCTCGGCCTATACAGCAAAGATCAGAGTCCTAAGACGTGCCAGGCACTCCACACGGCTGCTCCATTTTCACCACTCACTTTATTAGCTGTCAAATCAGGGGCACTGGCGAGAGAAGTCCAGGCAGACTGCACCTGAGGAGCCCCTGGACCAGCTGTAGGACTGTCTGTATCACGCAGGATGGGGGCTTCCCAGACAAAAGCAGGGAGGACTGGCTTCTTCTTCAAACCTGGGGAGGGCATCTCAGGAAGCCCTGGTCCTAGATTGTTTGTGTATTTGGCTCCCTCGCCCTCCACAAGCCCCTCCCTCCAAGCACCTCGGTTCTCTTAGCGCTGGGTGACTGCCCCTTTGCCAAGGGCCTGCTCCACTTCCTCCCTCCCAGGCCTCAGGGTTGTGCTGTGCCCCAGCCTGCACTGCTGGTCGGCCTGCTTGTTCCACCCACAGAATTCCTTCTCATCCTCGGGGCCTGGCTCAAAAGCCACTGCCTCCCTGAAGTATTCTATTATCCCCTAGTCAGAATAGGCCGTCCGTTCCTTAGGAGCCACTGGCATGGTGCTTGTACCCCTGTTCTAACTACTATTCTATGCCACCAAATATAAGCTCATTTGATGACATGTCTTACGTTGCCCACTGTCTTAGTCAAGGTTCTCCAGAGAAACAGAACCAGTAGGTTCTATAGAGCAAGATTTATTATAAGGAATTGGCTCACATGATTATGGAGGCTGGCAAGTCCAAAACCTGCAGAGCCGATGTCCAAGTTCAAATGCTGTCAGGCAGGAGAATCCTCTCTTACTCAGAAAAGGGTCAGCTTTTGTTCTATTCAGGTCTTCAACTGATTGAATGGGGCGCACCCACATTAGGGAGGGCAATCTGCTTTACTCAGTCTACTGATGTAAATGTTAATCTCCAAAAACACCCTCACAGAAACACGCAGAACAACATTTACTAAATATCTGGGCACCCGTGGCCCAGTCAAGGTGACACATAAAATTAACCATCATATCCACTGAGGGGTAGAGAACAGTGATCCTTCCTTATGTTGTCTGTATTCCTCACAGCACCTAGCATAGGGCCTGACCCAGAGCAGGTGCTCAGTGTTTGCTGGAAGGAAAAAGAGTCACAGGCATTGCTCTTACCACAGATTTTTATGTGCCACCAAGGATGTCAGAGACCATCCCCTCCAACTACCCAAAGAGAATACAAAACTAAGGAAAACAAATGACTCTTCACACAGACGACTCCGAAACAGAGCCAGGCACTCTCAATATTCAACAAATAGTTACTGAGTACTTTCTATAGGCCAGGTGCTGTCCCAGGTGCCAGGGGCCACAACAGCGAATGAAACAGACAAAACTCCCTTCCTTGGCGAAGCTTACATTCTAGCAGGGGGAAGACAGACAATGGACAAAAATCACATAAAACATATCCCCTGGCAAACGACTTCTAGTGCTATAAAGACAAAGTAGGAAAAGGAGACAGGAAGAGCTGGGGAGGGAGGTGGAGGCCCAGGACAGGTGCCCAGCTCCCCACTTCCTGTCCAGGGCTCTTTGTCTATAGCACACCACATTTCTTAAAGGAAGAAACTTAAATTGAAGAGCCCTCACCCGACTCCTGAAGGGACAGTGAGACTTGTTCTAACTACCTCTCAGGACTATGATGAAAAGGGAGACAATAAACATGAAAGCACTTTATAAACTCTAAATAGAGGTGCTGGAAATATCATGACTATCACTCTTTCTCTAAAGCCAGTTTGCAAAGAACCATCATGAGAGGCTGGACCGTGAGCCCCTGACCTGAGGGGCTCTGGCCCCTGCTCTGGCCCAGTGCTTGGGCTTCCTGCTCCTCCAGGAGCCCAGCGGCACATCAGGCTGCCAGTCACACCTAGCAGTCACTTGGCACCCAGAGAAAAAACATCCCTGATTGAGGCCGGTGCCTCTGCAGATGTTTCCCAACTCATTTCACATTCCAACTCCCAAGCTTCTTCGCACACTTTTAGACTCTTATTAATAACACTTTAAAATGTAGATTGCTGCCTAATCTTAGCTGCGTAATTAAAAAAATAATCTTGCTTCTCTCCCTCCCGGCAAGAAAGGAAACCATACCCCAGGGCCTCTGCAGCTAAGAATCACACCCTGCAGAAAAGCTAGCAGGAGGCTGCAGGTGGGGGTGGGGAGGACGGCGGGAGGGAATGGGGGGAGTTGAAGCCAAGAAGCAAGTCTAATCCTTGATTTTGGAGAAAATGAAAACGAGGCTGAAGGAGGTGAGGGGTTTGCCCGAGGACACACAATGTATTTTGGCAAAGCCAGAACCCGAATCCCAGTTTCCTGCTTCCCAGGAACCTCTGTCCACTGCTTCGTGGGGGGAGGAGAGGAAGAAGGCAGATGTAAAGTCCTTGAAGAGTAGGAACCTGTACTTGTGTCATTCTCCGTGAGCACTGCTCACTGCACAAGGAGAAACAGCTACAGGTCTCAGATGTTCAAGATGATTATGGGAACAAGGCTCAAAATTCTTGACATTCAGTTCAGACTCACAGACCACCAGAGCAGGAAGGGACCTCAGAGTACTCTAACCCTACCGTCTGCTTCTGCTTCAGCTGGGAAAAGTGCAGCCCAGTAAGGAAAGTAACTGACTTACACAAGGTAAGGTAGCAGTGGGTTAGAAGCAAAGCAAGACTAGAACCCAGGTCACCCTGACTTCTAGCACATTCTACTCACAGCTTCTTAGAAAAATATGTCAACCTCTCAAAGCTTCAACTGCCACCTGCATTAGCTAATTACCAAAGGCCTCCTGGGCTCCTTGGCATAAAAGAGCAGAGACAGGCAAGGTCCACACGGCTCCTCACTGCCTGCTTCTCTAGCATGGCTTCTTGGAAGGCCCAAGAGCAGGGTAATGGAAAGACACACATCTCTACCCCCATCGCCTCAGGGTTCTCCTCTCCCCACCTAGTCCTGGACTTTGCCTTCAATTGCTGTCTCTTGCAAAAGATCATCAGCAGTTTCCATCTCTGTGAAGTTACAAAAAAAGAAGAAAAAAGGCCAAGCACTGAGCCCAGCTGTTGGTGAAGCTGCGTTTTCCACTGATGACTATGACTCACAGTGCCCGAGCTGGAGGCTGGAGCTGGGAATGAGACTTGGGTGATTGGGCACAGCCAAGGGAAAGCCGCAGTTCCTAAGCACGCCTGGGCCTGCAGAGATGCGCTGCCTGAGTCCCTTGGGTAAAGTCCCAGCACCTGGCTGTGGGCACACAGCGCCCCCTGCAGACCATCCTGAGGTCCAGCAGGACCAGGAGCAGGGCCAGTGCATTCTGCAAAGCTCACCATGGTATCCAAGCTGTCATGTTAGGAAACCAGGGTCCCACCTCCAAAACCCCAAGAGATCCCCCAATACTCTTTGCATCCTTGGCTTCCAAAGAGAAACTGGCTGTTAGTTAACGGGAGGCCCAGATTAAGATCTTCAAGCAGGGAGACAGAGGTTGCCCCCATCCTTGGGTGGGCAAATAATTCACCCAGGGTAGGAGCAAGGAGGGGAGGGAGCCTGTCCCGGATGCCAGTTTGTGGTCAACCAGTGAGAATGTCTTGGGACATGACTCTGGATGGTGCCTCTCAAATTTCCTCTAACCCCACCCCTGGGAACTGTCCCAAGTTCTTCAGCAGAGTTGAGTATAAAAGACCTATTGGGGCCTTAAGAGAGCTGCACTCACAGATGGGGGGAACTCTCCCACCCCCACCTGTAAGGACCCTGCGAGAGCGAGAACAGAGCAGCAGGACAAGGTCAGGAGGAGCCTGTGGAAGTGACGCCCACCCACTGTCAGTGGTCTGGGGACTTGCCACTTGCCTCAAGCAGTGGCAGTAAGGGGCACCACCAGAAGAGGCCATAAGGAGAACCTGTTATGATCAAGCACCCATCAGGAAAGGGAAGATAATCAGACCTGGAGTCCCAGTAATTTCAGTGAAAGGGGCCCTGCAGGTTACATTCAAATTGCTCATCTGGAGGTCCAAGGCCTCGTGGTGTGAAGGGCCATCAGGCCAGATCCACAGTGAGACAGCCTGTATTTCCTTCCCTTCCACATCTGATCTCTCTCCCACTCTGCTCCCGGATCCCATCTGTCCCTCAGGCCCCAGAAAAAACACACTTTACCAGCACCCCACCCACCAAGAAATTCCACCAATGCGACCTTCTATAAAAACCTGACTGGGTTTAAGATGACCTCCGAGGCATTCACGTTGAGTCCCACTAGAGATGGTGAGCACCAAAGCTACAGTGCCTTCCCTGGAGAGGCTGACTTTTCCATGGCCAGGGACTGGGAAAGGCATCTGCTACACAGGATTTTTCATTTCATAGGATCAGCTCCAACCAAATCAGCAAAGCACTGTTACTATGGACCATCTGCCAGGACCCGGAAACAGCCCTGTTACATAAAGGGGCTGGTGTAATGAAATTTATTAAACTGGATTCTTCCTTCCTCCATAAAGGAGACGAAGCAATTACAGTCTCTCTTAGGAGAGGCACTGCAGGGCAGTGGAGGAGCCCTGGGCTAGAGACCCCTGGGTTCTAATGCTGGCCCTGCCTCCATTAGCTATGGGACCGTCTCCCTGGGCTTCTGGTTCCTCAAATTTCAAATAAGGATGAGACGGTCCCTTCCAGCATTAAAAGTCCATGACTTCTTCTTGTTTTCACCAAAATGGCAAACAAAGTAAGCATACTTTGATATTAATTTTGTACTGTAGAGTTAATTTTCTGAAGAAGAGCAGTGCCTTCATACTTGCAGGCTAAAGGAGAAAAGTGCTAAGCGGAGCCCCCGACCCAGGGGCTGGCTGGAGGAAGATACACAGAGGAGGAACCAGAGGTTAGTACCTTCTATCACCCAGGCAGGAAAGGCCCAAGCGCATCACAGAGAGCTCTCTGGGAAGCAGTACAGTATTGCCAATGATCCCATTCGTGCACACAGTACTTTGCATGCACAAAGTGCTCTCACATCCAGGATCTTACTTGATCCTCACAATGTCCTCCGGTAGACAAGGTGACACTGCTGACCCCATTTCACTCTGAGCAAGGTAAGGCCAAGTAACTAGGCGGGCTGAATCCATGTCTCTCAAGCTCTCTGCAGTTTCCTCACACGTAAAATCGGGAAGGAGCCTTGCTCGGCAAACTTTGTGTAAGGATTAAAGAGATGATTTTGCAAATCCCTGGCAGAACGTCTGGCACACAAGTGCGTCCTTGGTAAACATGAATAACCCTTCCCCACACCCTCCATCTCCTCGGGGAGGTGTGGGAGAAACCCTGAAGCTGCTCATCTTCAGGCCCTTATGAAACGCTTCAAGACGGAAGGAAACGCAACCTTCCCTGTGGCCTGAGACAGCTCCCCAGAGGGTGGACCAGTGAGCCAGGTAACTCCAGTCCCTACCAGTCTCGGCCTTTCTAATGGTTGCCCAGGTCATGGGGGAGAGGGTCCTCCTGGGAATCCAGAGTACCTCAAAATCAGCCACAGAGAGACCTGAGTAGAAAGCAGCCTGTAAGAGCTGCCCCGAGGCAGGGCCCCCCCTCCCTTGTTCAAATATATCACCTCTACCCCGAAACCTTCAGCTGCTCCTTGCACTGCTCACAGAATAAAGCCAGTCCCTTCCAGGCACCATGTTAAGCAAACCACGCCAGGGTGCACTTCCCACTTCTATACCTTTGTTTCCAGGATTCCTTCTGCCTGGAATGCCCTGCCCTCACCTCAGCTATTCAATAAATATTTGTTGAATAATAGAGTGAAGGCATTAAGGAAGGAATGTGTGAATGAGTGAATGACATGAAATATACCCCCACTGAGGCAGCCAAATTAGGGATTATGATTCTCGTTTAACAGATGAGGAAATTCAGGCCCAGAGAGGTTACTGACTTGCCTAAGATCACACAGCCAACAAGCAGCCAAATTAGAACTTGAACCTGGCTCTTCAGGGCTCTTTTGGCTACCTCAGGCTTCCTCCTAAGGTAAAAAGTCACACTTAGATTAGGAAAAAGCTGATCCAAGATTCCTCAAAATGGGCCGCTTTCATCTTGGCACACGTCCGAGAGCACTTTAAGGCACTGGCTGTCACTATGATTATTGAGAGTTCCCGTGAGACAGGCAAGGTCCCCTGAGAAAGGGCAAGCACAGTGCCATCTGTCAAGAACCTAAAAATGATGGCGCAATTACAGGCCGGTCACTTAATGCTCACTTTTAGAGAGCTCCTGGAACAAATCAATCCCCACCAGGAAAGAGGAGGAGGGTTCTTTGAATGGAAACTCAGCCCTCTTGCCAGGGACCTCCGAGCCCTTACCAGAACCACCCTGTGAACTCGCAGCATGGCCGGTGCTCCAACCCCCTGCCCCAGGGACAGATGGGGCAGCCGAGACCCCACAACCCTAGGGCACCAGGCATCACTGTCAGCCTCAGGGAGCTGAAGCTCTCTCTGCCCTGGACCTCTCCAAGAAGGTGGGAAGAGGGCAGGGCCACAGGCCGATCTCCTGAGTACAGCCACTGAAAACGGCATCGCTCCCACATCCGAAAACTGCAGCCACTCCATGCAGCTAACCCTCATGGAGCCCTTCTTCTATACCAGGGGAGATCCAAGGGGGATGAAACAGACCAAGTCCCTAACCCGTGGGGCTCGCACCTGGTGAGGGGAGAACGACGACAAAAGAGTAAACAAACAATGATACTGTAGTTTCAGGCAATGAAAACTGCTCTGGTGGAAAATAAAGCTGGGCGCGGAGTCGAGTGGGTCCGAGACAGGTGGAGGTAGTCACTTTCAGTGGGGTGCACAGCGAGGGCCTCTATGGGAGGCCCTCTATGGGCAGAGTGATGGGAATGTGGCAGTCGCTACATGGGTGGGGCTCAGGGAGACCAGCACTCCTGGCAGAGGGAACTGCTGTGGTCCAGATGCAGAGAGGAAAGGTAATTGACCTCTTCTCAGAAGGCCTTCTACCGCCAGACACCACCCCCGAACCTGCTCCACAAATACCTGCCCTTTACTGCTTCACAGGCCTCCTCCCCGCAGCAGCCCACCACAAGCTTTCTCCACAGAAGAGAGAAACATATGTGTTCCTCCCTGCCCTCCAGTCTGGGAGTCGCTTGCTACATTTCCAGTGCGGTTGCTTTGAGGGGAGGTGGCATGAGGAAGTGAAATGAGTCTGACCTTTGACATCAAACAGAGCATGGTTCGAGTGTCTACTTGGTTAACTAGCTGTGTTACTTTAGACAAGCCACTCAGCCTCTCTGAGCCTCAATTTCCTCACCTGGACTGCAGGGGAAATGAACCCTACCTCAGAGAGTTATGAGAGTACGTAAGTGGCAGCACCTGGCAGAGCACCCGGTACACGGTAAGTGCTTGGCAAAGATTGGTTCCCTGCCCTACTCTGACCCCCTTGGAAATTAAAAAAAAAATTTTTTTTGTTCAACCAACTGTGCTAACTTACTGCAATGTACCTCTGGCAAGGCCCATCTGTTGGGTGTGGGGACTCCGAGATGACCCTTGACGAAGAGGAGGGCCCTGAACCAGAGGACAACTGGGCAGACGGGAGGGGAGCAGAAAAGACAAAGGACACCATCCTTACTGCAGGTGGGAGGGTGGAGATCATTAGGACCAGACGCTCAAAGAAACCACAATCAAGGCAGACAGTTAACTACTGTCCCCTTCCCTTCCCACCTCCAGCTCACTGGCCCAGGGCCCAGGCTCTTGCCTCCTGACTCCTCCTGTGGGGCAGCCAGCTAGAGGCCAAACCCATCTCAGTTCTTCTAACAAGCGAGGAGATTAACTCACAGGGAGACCTTAGGTAACCTCCTTCCTTCTCTGGGCCTGGTAGTGACCTCTGGGGTCCTTTCAGCTCTGACCTTGCTAATTCTGACTCTGGATGCTGGCCATACCGGCCTCACCCGTAAGGCTATCTGCCTGCCCACTGCTGCCATCTGGTGGCTCTCCAGGCCCAGCTGCACTCGGCTTTGGCCAGGCTCTCTGCAAGCCCCTTATTCGAGCGCACCTACTTCAAAGGGTGAATCTTGCTTCTGCTGCAGCTGGACACACACTGCACTCCTCTGGACCACAGATCAATGGGTATTTGTTGCCAAACACGAAAACCAAAAATAACCCCAGAACTTCATCTCTCTAGCAGAGATGACACAGCTGCAGCTGAGAGCCTGACCTCCCTGCCCAAACAGAGGAAGTAACCTGCCCAAGGTCGCACAGCTGCCTGGCTCCCAGACCAGCGCCCAATTCTGCTTTACCACAATGCTTAGGGCTGGTGGGCACCCTGGAAACCAAAAGTACAGTCAGCCCAGGGTCAAGTAAACAAAACCTTTGGAAGGTGGGAATCAAACTGTCAGGATTCCTTGCAAACCTCAAGAAATGGTAAGATAAGACATGTGAATATGTGAGCAGTCCCTGCAGAAATTCACTGGAAATAACAAACTGGAGGTGGCCAGGGTACCTCCTGACCTTGGAGGGCATCATTCACGAGGGCGCCTGCAGGTCTTCTGTAAACCAGTCTCCAAGCACCACCACAGCCTGGATCCTAGGCTAGGCAGACCGCCAGAGGGCGACAGAGGGTGAGGAAAACACACACGTAGCATCAATGGGTTTGCATGGGCTTCCCCCACCAGACACTGCTCCTCAGGGTCGAGTTCTATCTTTTCTTCTCTATCTCCAGGCCTCTTGGCACCTGGCCAGAGGAGCTGGGTAAACCTGTATACAGGCAGATCCCTCAGATTCCTGCACAACCATGGGAACTGTCCACGCTCTGTGGATTCAACTGATCACACTCTTGGCTCTGTCTGCAGCCTTCTTCTAAACCCTGTAGTACAGACCCTGAAAAAAATACTGTGTGACTTCAAGTAGGTCACTTGCCTTTTCTGGACTCTATTATCTCACATCTGCATAACTGAGTTCTGCTGGATGATCTTCAAAGTCCTTTTAAATCTAAAATTCTAGAATTTGAAACCAAATTGAGGCAAATCAAAGCCACTCTTCACCTGCTGAGCAAATAGGACAGTGAGAAAGGGGGAAGTAGCCAAACAATGCTTCCCTCTAGTGGTGTAACACTGTCACTACACCCTCTCAGCTCGGCCCTATAACTCAACTCCACTCCATCCTACCCTGAACTCTGAACCGGAGAAAGCATCTTACAGCTAGGCAGCTAAGCGCAGGTACAGCGGAGCGAGACAGAAAGAAAGGACGCCAGGCTCAAGGAACCAATGAGGCCTCTGAGCTGGTTCCACAACAGTGGAGAAATTCTCCATCTTTAGGAATGAGTGTATCTTGGAGCTCAAAGGACCTTTTGTGACCTCCAATTCCCCTCTCCAGATGAGGAAACCAAGGCTCAGGGATGTTCAGAAGGGACTTGCCTGAGGTCACAAAGCTGACTCATGACTGAGCCAAAAATAGATCCCCGCTTTCCTGCCTCCTTCAGCCTCTTGCCTCTTTTCCATGCAAACTCCCAGATGAGGTCCATGGAAGTGATGTGTCAAGGGCGTATATATACACAGGAATACACCAGCAAAGAGGCCAGTTCCCTGCACTGAGAAAGTTTATTCATTAACTCTTATGGGGGATATAATCAGACTGCAAATTACATATTCAGCATAGAAAATATAAAAGAAAATAAAATTCACTCATAATCCCACCAATCAGAGATAATACTCTGCCATATTTCCTCCTGGTCTTTCTAGGTAAACATTCTTTTTGGAAAAAAAAAAATTAGAAGTTGTAGTGTAGTACCTTATTGTAACCTACTCTTTTTACTTACCTTATCATGAGCACATTCCTCTGTCATTAAATATCCTCCTAAAACATTCTATTTAGGGGCTATATATTCCAACATACCATATATTCCAAATTTGTACCATAATTTATTTAACCAGTTCCCCCTACAATTTCATTTGTTTCCATGTATTTGTTTTTGTCATTATAAATTAGGCTGCAATGAATGGTATTATACTTAATCTCCCAATGCACCCATAATAATTTCCTTAGGCCCGTTTTACTTTTTTTTATAGGATGAAATTTCAGAGCTGGAATGGCCTTTGGATATCATTATGTCCACAACCTCCTATTGTCCAGATGGGAAGAAGGGGACCAGAGAGTTCTGTGTCTTGCCAGAGGACAAAGAAAGCAACAGAACCAAGTCCCAAACTCTCCACCCATTAAAATGGGACCTTCCCAAAGGATTTCACACCCTTTCCTGACTACCCTCTCCCACACTGACTTCCCCTTCCCCTGAAACCCTAGAGCCTTCAGAGTCTAGGCCACTCCTCTGGCTCTGCCATATTTTTTCATTCTTCGACTAAATATTTCTTTTGTTCATCCAACTATAAACTTCCTGAAGGTAGTTCTGGATTTTATGTTTCCTTGTAGTCTGTAGCATAGTGCTATATGTATCTAGGTAAGCATTCCACAGATACCTTCTGAAGGATCAAGGATAACTAGGAATTTTCTTCCTTACTGCTTGGGAGAATCACTGGTAAAAGCTGGAAAAAAATGTTTCTTTGAAAAGCAAAAGTTTAGTTCATGGGTTAGAGCATTCTGAGATACATACTACTTGGACTCAGAGTAGCAGGCTTGGGGACAAAAGACCAGGTTGAAGTTTTAACTCTGCCCAACTATGTGAACCAAGGCAGTGCAGTTAACCAATTAGGGACTTGTCTGGAAAGCAAGGATAATAACACCCATCTTGCCACCTTCAGATGAGAAAATGGAGATGAAAGCACTTTACAGTGATGAAAGTGGTCCGCAAGAGCTATGGCTGCTATTGTATTATCATAAATGGAAATGTGGCTGCCTCTGTGAATCCTGGGATGGCCTCCAGACCCACGCTCCTGGAGCACCATCTCGTAATTTCTACTCCGCACACAACTCCATTAAGGGAATCTCTGGCTACACGTTTCAGGTAAGAATTAGTGTTTTCTTGAAGCAGAATTTCACATACAGAAGGAACTATTATTCCTGGTTCAAGTCGCTGGGTGTGAGCAGTTAAGCCATCCACATTTCCTCCTCATCTCTGGAGAGAAAGTGACAAGGCGGAAAGAGCACTAGACCGAGGCCATGAGACCCGAGTTTTGTCCTCCCTCCTTCCCTCACGCTCTGTGCTTCCCCCTCTTCAGTCCTCAGTTTCTCCATCTCTAAGCTGAGGGGGTCAGGCCAGACGAGCTCTAAGTTCTCATCCATTCCTGACATTCTAAGGATTCTAGTATAAAAATTAATGGCTTAATAAAAAGAAATGAAATTGAGTTATTTGTAGTGAGGTGGATGGACCCAGAGTCTGTCATACAGAGTGAAGTAAGTCAGAAAGAGAAAAACAAATACCGTATGCTAACACATATACATGGAATCTAAAAAAAAATGGTTTTGAAGAACCTAGGGGCAGGACAGGAATAAAGATGCAGACGTAGAGAATGGACCTGAGGACATGGGGAGGGGGAAGGGTAAGCTGGGACGAAGTGAGAGAGTGGCATGGACATATATACACTACCAAACGTAAAATAGAGAGCTAGTGGGAAGCAGCCGCATAGCACAGGGAGATCTCAATGCTGACATAAAGGCACTGTCTTGCCTCTTTGCTTCAGTTTTCTCATTTGCCAAGTAAGGAAGTTTCTCTTTCCATTTCTGATTCTCTAAAACTTATAAGACTTTAGGACTTTTTAAGGTGACACTGAAGAGAGTGAAGAATGTCAGGAACTCTGTATTGGGGCCCACTTTTTCAATCCATAGCCTCTGTGAGACCACAAGGCTACTTTGCGATACTGCGTGGCCCAGGGAAAGCATCCAGCATCCCCAAGGCAACCGGGCTGTAAACATTCTGACCAACCCCATGTTAAGGTTTGGATCATGTGTAAATCATTCCCCTTGAAATTCTAATAAATCACCAGCAACCAGCACTTAGCATTTGTAAGCATTGATCTTTCTGCACTGGCCAGGAGAGTCCTGAATCAACCTGTTACTGATCCAGAGACATTCAGATCCAGGCCTACGGAGACCTCTGCTGGAAAGAGAAGATATGGGACATCTGACCTCCTGATCGCTCCAGAGTTTCAAAGGGCAGAGGAAGCCACCGTATACTGAACTGACATGAGCCCTGTCCTGTGCTGGATGCTGGAAGCTGGAAGCTTTGATACACCATCTCATTTAATCCTCATCCAAGGTCAGCAATATTTCCCCATTTTCCTAACGAAGAAATAAGCTCAGAGAAATGAGGCTTATTCATTTGTCCAGCATGCACTGAGTACCTACCTCGGATGTGCCAAGTACTTTGCTAAGCACAGAGGACACGATGCTGAGCAAAACAGACATGGCTCTTTCCCAGATGGAGCTTACAGTCTAGTGGGATGGGAATTAGTTAAAGAACCCTGTAGAAAATAGCGCAGGACTTCCCTGGTGGTGCAGTGGTTAAGAATCCACTTGGGGCTTCCCTGGTGGCACAGTGGTTGAGAGTCCGCCTGCCGATCCAGGGGACACGGGTTCGTGCCCCGGTCCGGGAAGATCCCACATGCCGTGGAGCGGCTGGGCCCGTGAGCCACGGCCATTGAGCCTGCGCATCCAAAGCCTGTGCTCCGCAACGGGAGAGGCCACAACAGTGAAAGGCCCACATACCGCAAAAAAAAAATAAGAAGAAGAATCCACCTGTTGAGACTTCCCTGGTGGCGCAATGGTTAGGAATTCGCCTGCCAGTGAGGGGGACACGGGTTCAATCCCTGGTCCGGGAATATCCCATGTGCCGCGGAGCAGCTAGGTCCATGTGCCACAACTACTGAGCCTGCACGCCACAACTACTGAAGCCTGTGAGCCCTAGAGCCCACGTGCCACAACTACTGAGTCTGAGCACCTAGAGCCTGTGCTCTGCAACAAGAGAAGCCACTGCAATGAGAAGCCCGTGTAC
Organism: Globicephala melas; assembly: GCF_963455315.2. Classification (NCBI taxonomy): domain Eukaryota; kingdom Metazoa; phylum Chordata; class Mammalia; order Artiodactyla; family Delphinidae; genus Globicephala; species Globicephala melas. The sequence goes on along the minus strand of NC_083321.1, from coordinate 37,767,944 downwards.
CGCAATGAGAAGCCCGCACACCACGATGAAAGGTAGCTCCCACTCACCGCAACTAGAGAAAGACCACTCGGCAACTAAGACCCAACGCAGCCAAAAATAAATTTAAAAAAAAAAAAAAGAAGTAGTAATGTGTTTAAAAAAAAAAGAATCCGCCTGCCAATGCAGGGAACATGGGTTCGAGCCCTGGTCCAGGAAGATCCCATGTGCCGCAGAGCAACTAAGCCTGTGCGCCACAACTACTGAGCCTGCGCTCTAGAGCCCGCGAGCCGCAACTACTGAAGCCTGTGCACCTAAAGCCTGTGCTCCACAACAAGAGAAGCCACCACAATGAGAAGGCCACGCACCGCAACAAAAAGTAGCCCTTGCTCGCTGCGACTAGAGAAAGCCCGTGCGCAGCAACGAAGACCCAAGGCAGCCAAAAATAAATAATTAATTAATTTTTTAAAAAAGAAAATAGCACAAAGGAGAGGCTGTAGTGCCCTAAGAGATAAAAGGGAAAAGTGATGAGTCAGGGATGTCAAGGGAAGGCCTCCCTGAGGAGGTGATGACTAAGTTGAGGTCTAGGGGAAAACAAAAAAAGGACGTAACTAAGTCAAAATGAAGAAGGAGAGCAGGGTAAGTGTGGCAAATAGAGGGAACATCAGCTGCAAAAGCACTATAGTGGGAAATCCAGGATCCATTCCAGGTACCAAGGCCAGAGTAGAGGTCAGCCAGAGATCAAGAGCTAGCTCAGTTAGAAACAGGGCTGGAAAGGCAGGCAGAGGGCAGACCACGCAGTGCCTGGTGACCACTAAGGACTATGTCTTTATTGTAAGAGCAATGGGAAGCCACTGGAATGTGACACATGGGTTTGAAAAGGTCTTCCAACTGAGGCATGGAGAACAGACTGGGGGGAGAGGGAGCGATGTGGGAAGCTGAGGACACCAGGCAGAGGCCACTGCAGGATCCAGCAAGAAGGTGACAGTGGCCTGCACCACGGTGGTGATGGAGAGGAACTGGCACAATCAGGAGGCTGGCAGAGCTGAGTCACACCTCGGCCTGTCTGACTTCAAAGCCACGCTTCTCTCTACCTTGCCATCTATTCATTCGTTCAGCAATTAGTTACAAATCATCTACTATGTGCCGGGCCTGTGCTGGGGATATAGCCGTGAACAACACAGACACTGCTCTCGTGGAATTTACAGTCTAGACATTAAACAAATAAGAATGCAAGTGGATGTATACAATCCATTTTGTAGGAAGAATACAGTTTCGTAGTATGTATACAATCCATTGAAGGAAGAATAGTGTGATCAGAGATTTTAACAGGAAAAATTACCTGTAAGGCCATGATGATCTTATATTGATAATATAAAAGAGCTACGTGCTGGCTGCATGTAAGTGAAAGACCTCAGGAAACTTTGCCCGTCAGACCTGGCCAGTTCATGAGCCCTGAGGGGAGAAGCTGGTGTGTCTCAAGCCCTGCACAGACCCTGCCGAAATAGAAGCCTTTCTAAAAGCAACTGCTAACTCCTTAATGTACTCACACATCCCAAGCATGGGCACCCCCTGTACAGGTATGTACAGCATTTTACAGTTAGTTAGGATCTTTCACACAGATTCATTCATTTGAAACTCACAGCAGCTGTCTGTAGAATGGAGGTAGGTTTTAATACCCTGCATGAGAGAGGAGGAAATTGAGGCCTAGACAGGTGAAGTGACTCAACTAAGGTCACCCAGCTAAGAAGGCACACAGATCCACCACCCAGTTCTCACTAGAAGCACTTTGGGCCAGGAACTCATGAATCTCAGAGGAGACAGCTGCAGGTCACCGAGCCTGGATAAAGTCACACAGGAGTCCCATGAAGCTCCCGAGAACAATGATCGGGGACATTAAGCAGCTTGGGAAAGGTTTCTTGAATGCAGCTCCACCAGTCTGAGACACAGGTACCTTGCCAGCTTTCCCAGATTAGAACAGGTTCTCTTGGACTCTTTCCAAGTGCCTCTAATGGAGAAAAGTATTTTTCCATCACAAGCACTGTAGGTAGGCACCAGACTCCTGAAGAAGGAGGACAGAGACTGCATCCCAGATTCCCACATAGACGAACTAAAGTAATCTTGATATCATGTGAACTGCCCTCGCTAAGCACCTACCACTGGGGATGGCAGTCTTGGGCAGCATTTCTTGATCATGGTACCACTAACATTTGGGGCTGGGTATTTCTGTGTCGGGCGGGGGGGGCTGCCCTTGCATTGTGGGACATTTAGCAGCATCCCTGGCCTCTACCAACTAGATGCCAGTAGCACGCCCACCCCCAGTTGTGACAACCAAATATGGCTCCAGACACTGCAAATGTCCCCCAAGGAACAAAGTTGGTGTAGGGATTATGAGAAGGGAGAAAGCACAGTCTACTCCCCGTCTCCATCCTAACCCAGCCCAGCCCAGCCCACCTTACTGGACGGATCTATGGTCACTGCACATAAGCTGTTTTTAATCAATAATACACCCCTAATGTCTTCCAGAACGAGACTGGGGGCAGCCTCTGTGCTGATGTGGCTGCAGGTAGGTCCCAGGAACAATTCTCCACTGGAGCTTATGAAAACAACTAGAGTCAAATAACTCCTTGGCCCAATAATGAGCTGATTTGACCCTGTGAGCAAATCTTGTTCCCATTAAAATGAGCAACTGGGTCTGATTAAACTGGAAGCCCTGGCTGTTTCTTCTCAATGACACCGCGCCAGGGCAAAGGCTTCCACAGCTACTAGGAGGAGGGCAAAACTGGTGAACCAAACAGCAGGAGACTCTCTTCTACCCAAAACTCAGCGCAACAGCCAGGACGCTCAAACATCCCAGCTTTTAACCACTCTGGACTCAGGAGAAAGGGGAAAATAACAAAGTGCATAAACAAGAGATCTGAATTAACAAGTTAATCAAACAGCTGAAACATTACCCAAAGATCACGCTCTCAAGTGGAGGTGGAGACCTGAAGCTGAGCCCCAGAGCAGCTGGGGTGACTCAGACAGTGTCAGGGACATAGGTTCCAACCTCCCACTCTGAGTGCTGGGCTGTTGGCCCAGACGTGGAAATCAGCATGAGTTACAGTGCTGCAAAGCTAGAATCAAAGCAGCAACATCTTTATGTCTTTCATTAGTCAGCTGCCTAACCAGTTAACGGATTTACTGACAGACTCAACTAAACCCACTATGGTTTGGTAGTAAGTGTATTTTACTGCACTGCAATTCTTTGAAGACTGACTAAGCATGAAACGCCTACCTGTTAACACCCAGTGACTCAGACTACTGCTAGTGTCTGTGCCATTCCTGCACACTGACTTAGCTCCACTGCTGCACTGAAATCTGATAACAGGTCTGTCTCCCGTAGTGACAGTGGGCTCCCTGAGGGCAGGATTAGGATCTAGTACAAGGCATGGTACATAAACAGATCCTCACCATCTGTATGATGGACAGATGGATGATAAAGTCTTCTGTTTCTGTACTCTTAGACTTAAGCCTGTCCACACATTGCAGTGGGAAGGCACGGCCCACATCTTTTCTGTTTCTTCAAGGCTTAGAACACTGCTCAAAAGGTTTACAATAAACAAGAACCGATTTGGTTGGACTCTTGAATCCAAAGAGACAAACTGAAGCCTTCTGATCATGGACCAGCGAGTCCAAGGAAAGAAGAAATCCTCGCAGTCTACCCTGCCTCCTATGCATTTGAATATGTTTAGTCTCTTTTAACTAGAAACAGTTTAATGTAAGCAAAGAATACTTTCTCTGCTAGGCACTGGAGATACAGACGTGAGCAAGATGAATACCGTGCCTCCTATCACAGAGCTCACTGTCTGGAGGAGAAGAGAGAGAGTAACAATTATACAAATAAGCGGCTATTATGCTCAGGGTCTCTTTAAGAAAAATTTCTGTCGATGGTCCCAATCTTCAAGCAGTCTGGACTTCTTTGAGGAAAGTCATGATTTTCCTCCAAATGAATGACATCATTAGAGCATCCTCTGAAGCGGTAAATATGGAACGTTTATTATACACCTTTGTTATATAGGCCTCTGTACCAAAACAATCTTAAAAAAAATTTTAAGAACCAATTAAAAGCACCATGGATATAAATACTCATAAGTCTATGTGTTCAAACGTGTAGTATGTGTGACTTACCCAGGATAACTGAAGCTGACCTGAAAACCTACAAAAGTATTGGATTAAGTCACCAGGCATTTGAGAGTCTACAGATCTGTGTGTCACTAATGAGCAGGCCAAGAGCAGGCAAGAGGACTCCTGAGAACCCCTGAAGTTCAGAAGGCCTTGACACGATAATGGTTCTTAAGAATTACAAACTGCTGGTCTGGGAAACTGTGTCAGTCAGCAAGAGCTCTAGGAAGGCTGGGAAGAAGGGAGGCCATGAAAAAACAAACCCCGAGAACAGTGTCAGGAATATGAAGACCAGGCAAGGAGAACTGCCCTAAGATGAGAAATCAACGAAGATATTATCAAGAAAAGATAAAGACGCCAAAAGCTGGATGGCATGGCCTGGTAAGGTAACATCTGAAGGAGTATGTGGGATGCTTGAATCAATGTACAAAGTTTGTTAGGGTTAATAAAAATTTAAATCAAAATACCATGCCAGCTATGACTCAAAGTAATGCTTTTGCCTCCATCTTAAAATATTTAACTTAATAGTTTCTGACACCTTTAATTTAGACTCAAGTGAAAATGCAAATACAGTCATCCCTTTAGCTATGACAAGGCAAAGACTCCCCAACCACCTGGACAAATTTCTAGGTGATGTTTGTTGCAGTGGGTTCCTTCACAAAACCTCATGGACTCTTAGGGCCAGAAGGAGTTAACCTAAGCCAGCTTTGCCTTTTTGCGTGTAAACCTGTGATCCAGAGAGGAAAAGCCATATATCTGGCTGATTGCAGAACTAGATCCCAGGTCCTTCCCTTCCCAACCCTTAAAGCATTTCATCAGTAAGAACCAAACTACCTAATCCCAAGCATTCATAGCTACTTAGACAGCTGTCCCCCAGCTGCTCCTCCCAACCACAAGCTCTCTGCCACTCTCACCTGTCTGAGCAACTAGGTGTGTCCACCCATTCCAGACAGCAGCGATCTTTTCATTCTGAAAACAATGTGCTTCTATCTTCTGGGGCACAGGAAGGAAAGCAGCGTGGGAAGCCAGTTGCCCATGCTTGTTGCTTCCCCAAACAAACAGCTCTCCTGCATCTTAAACAAACAAAAGGGGGACAAAAGAGGTGAAGGAACATTAGTCCAAAATGATGGAAAATAACCTGTTTGAAAAAAAAAAAGTGGTTAAAAGAAGTTGTATTACTCTTAATCCTACAATGTTGAATAGAGCAAAACAAGATACCAAATTCATGTATAGCATAATTATACACAAGATTTTTTTAAATAGGAAAAAAGGCCAAATGGTCTTAGCAGTTTGTCAAGGAATAGGAATGTGAGTTTATTTTTTCATTAATTCATTCAGCCAAATATTTGTTCAACATCTACCATGTGCAAGACATATGTTTCTCTATTTTCTACATTTTTAAAATAAACGCTTGCATTACCTTTTGTTAGGAAAAATATATATTCGCTTTTTTAAATAACAGGTTAAAAGATGAATTGTTTAAAGCTTAAACTTTATAAACATAAGATGATTTCACTACATGCCCTGTCCAGAAGAAAATATAATGTTATCATATCACATCCACATAGCATTTAAGCTCATTTGAACCTCACAATAATCCTGTGATATAAGCAGGAATGCGACTGACTGACACTGTGATTTAATAGAAAAAGAACAATTTCAGAGTCAAGTGATTCTGGCTTCTATTCTTGGATCTGCTAACTAGCTACTGACCTTGGACAAACCACTTCCTCTCCAAGCCTTAGTTTCACCAGCTGAAGACTGGAGGGGAGGGCGGTTGGTCAAGAAGGGCAGACGATATAACTGATGACACTGTTAACAGGAGAGACTTGTGGGTGACGGCAGCAAACCAGAGGGCACATGCTTGTCCAAAAGGCATTCACATTCAACAAATGTTTAACTGGAAGTCAAACAAAATGGGGCCATAGACCATAATTTGGCTTATAAATCTACAGTTTGTGACTCCTTGGATGATTTCTAAGCACTTTCCCAACCCTAACATTCCAAGGTTCTACACTGCACAGTAAGCACATGGCACACACATGTGGCTACTGAACACTTGAAATGTGGCTAGTCCAAATGAGACATGTTGAAGACAAACAAAGCACAATGGATTGTAAAGACGTAGTGCAAAAAAAACCCAAAAGGAGTGTGCCTCATTAATAAGTTTCATACTGATTACATATTGAAATAATATTTTGGATATACTGGGTTAAGTAAAATAAATTATTAAAATTAATTCACCTTTTTCTTTTTACTTTTTGCAATACGGCTCACATTGTATTTCTCCTAGACAGCACTCTTCTAGAAGATAAATTAACCAAGGCTCGGAGATGTTAAGTGACTTTCAAGATCACATAGCTAATAAGGGATCAAGTGGGACCAGAAGCCAGGTTTTTTGCTTCCACAGCATTCTGTGACCTCCCAGTAAAGGTTTACAGTATTGCTTGCCCTGAGGCAGTCTGGTGTATTCTCCAAAACTGATCAGAAGCCAAACAGTATCATTAAAGGATATTAGACCAAGATTCAGGCTTCAAGTCCCAAATCTGCTACTGGATCACTCTGACACGGGGCACATCACTTCACATTCTGGGTCTCTGTTTCATAGAGCCTGAGGGTCTATAAATCAGTGGAGCCTTTTTGTCACCCAGGTGACCTTGCAGCACTGACATTCTGCAGTGCTATACAACGAATTTGGTATATTTCGTGCCTAGAGAGAGGGCAACCTCCCTGGACCTCACCAGGGTGTATGAAGTATGAGGATCCTTTACAAGAGGGCAGAGGACCCCTCAGCAAAGCTTCAACCCATTAAATGGAGTGCTTACCACTGACAATAAGCCTGTGTCTGTAATAAGCCTTCATTTATCTTAGTAAGTCTAAACCATCTTTTTTGCAAAGACGAACTGTCTTCCACAGTAATGTAATGCGGATCATTACACTGTTGCATCAGCAGGCAAAACTAAATTCTGCTGCAATGTCAAATAGTTACATAATCTACAACTCCAGAGAGAAGGTCTAAAGAACACTGAACAAAATCCAATGTGTAACAGCTTGAACTAGACCAGGAAAGACGGATATTAATCTTGACCCTTTTTAATTCACTTTCACAATATCCAAAACCAATTCACTTTGTGAATATACTTTAAAAATCACTAAACTGCACATTTAAAGGAGTGAATTTCATATATGAATTATATCACAATAAAAAATCCAACATCTATGTTTTAAAAACACCATAGTAAAAATGCTCCACATATGAAATAAAAAATAGCTTTACTGATTACAAGAGTTTTTAAGAAATCGATGTTAGCAAGCAACTAGAAGAATCTCTAGGTTTACAAAATACCAACCATTTCAAATGAATTAGAACAGGGTAGAAATCTCTCAGGACTTCCCTGGTGGTCCAGTGGTTAAGACTCCGTGCTCCCAACGCAGGGGGCATGGGTTTGATCCCTGGTCAGAGAAGATCCCACATGCCGCGTGGCATGGCCGGAAAAAAAAAAAAAAAAAGAAACCTCTCTTAGTCTGTTCTTATTCTCAGAAAAGAATGCTTTCCTCCAATGCTAGTGAGGACTGTGGGGGATGAACTAGTCACTTCTTGTCCTGGGGCCCTCTGCCCCCCTCCCATAAAAGGAGAGGTGGGACCACATGCCGAGAGGAGTCCCTTAGAGCTGGCATTCTTTTTTTTTTTTTTAAATAAATTTATTTATTTATTTATTTTTGGCTGCATTGGGTCTTCGTCGCCGCATGCGGGTCCTCTCTAGTTGTGGCGAGCGGGCTTCTCACTGTGGTGGCCTCTCCTGCCGCGAAGCACGGGCTCCAGGCGCACGGGCTTCAGTAGCTGTGGCTCATGGGCTCCAGAGCGCAGGCTCAGCAGTTGTGGCGCACGGGCTCAGCCACTCCGCAGCATGTGGGATCTTCCCAGACCAGGGCCCGAACCCATGTTCCCTGCACTGGCAGGCGGACTCCCAACCACTGAGCCACCAGGGAAGCCCTGGCATTCATTTTAACTCAACTCTTTTAACATATCTATAAATCTACTTAACATGAGACACAGGCTAAAAGCAGCTAGTTCTTTCATTAGTTAGTTGTTTTTAATTCATTAAATATCAAATTATCTGTAGTTCAGAATCTGTTAAGTATATAAAATCTCACATTACGGCTCTTGTGCTTTGGAAACAGTAACAGCTCCTCAGTTGGACTGCATTACAAATTTGATGTTGAAGAATGCATGCCTCCATTAATTTACAGATACTGTGTACACATCTTAATTTCCACATGAAACACTGGAAACACTGTGTATGAAAGTCATTTCCCTTTGCTTAAAAAATGTAATGCATTCAACTCTGGGTGAGAGGTCTTACCAACATAAATCTCTCGGAGCTAGAGTATCCAGTCTACCAGCAGGGGTCAGGGCAATCTGGGCTTTGAAAAAAACCATTAGGAGAGATGGATAACCTTCACTTTCAAGAAAATGCTGCATTATCTCTAGAAAGTTTATACGATATTGGCTGGGTGTGTCAAATGGATGGATGGACAGATACATGGCCAAGACAGAGAGACATACACACTGTGTGAGAGAAAAAAGACTAGATAGACAGATTAAAGAGATGGAATAGAGAGATCAACTAGAGAAAAACATAAAAATATAAACTAGATTACAGAAACATATACACAACTAGACTTAGAGATGATGGAGACTTTGGTTAGATAGGAAGACACTAAGATGGAAGATAAATAAAAATAGAGATGTATAGTTAAATAAAATAGAGTAGATAAATAGAGAGAGCAGACAGGGTGACAGATAAATGGAGAAGAAAGATATAGGTAGATAAAATAGGATAGTCTGAGATTAAACAGCTAGAGAAAATAGACATCTAGAGAGCTTAGTTATATTAGACATCAAAATAGATTAGGTGGATAAGATAACAACATATTATACATAAGTTTACTGTTGGTTATATGATGTGACAATCACAATTACCCTAAAGGAAGATACTTTTATCCCTATTGTACAGCTAAGAAAACAAACTCAGAGGAAAGGAAGTGAGCCTCTGTTTCACATGAGTGTTTTACCTGTATTATCATATGTAATTCTCAAAACTATCCACAAAGTACTTTATAGAAGAGGAAATGGTCTCAGGAAGGTAAAACGACTTGCCTAAGATCATACCAGTGGTGGCATCAGAATTCTGACTCCAAAGTCTATGGTTTTCCCTCTGTACCCCAATAGCATCACTTGAGGCAGAAACACCCAGAATTCTGAATGGCATGTTACCTACCTGTCAGTGAAGCTGAGTGGTCTGAGCCAGCAAGAACACATACTGCTTGAGAATTCTCTAGGCCTACAAAAAAAAAAAATTCTTTTGAAATCACATTTGTAACAGAACAAATTGGGCACAGGAGGCCCATAGGCAGTGACCACAGCACCTGGAGAGAAACTCTCAGCCAGTGCAGGAAGGTCTGAGTCAGCGGCACTGGCCAAGAAGACGGCTGGCATGGTAGGGAGACTGCTTATATCCAGGAGGTTGAACAAATAAATAAATAAATACTTTGAGGATAAAGGAGTCAGATTTCTTACTATCAGAAAGGAGAAGAAAGGTACAGATATGAAAAGGTTAAAGGCTAGAATTGACCATGTGATACTGCATTGTAATTGAAGTCAGTGTAGACTTGTGGTTTCTACTAGAGATAAACAGACATAGGTGTACATATGTATAAATGTGTGTGTACATGTATATTTCCTAGCTCTGTCCACGGAGTGGGCCTAGAAGCAATGACATCTCATACATTCAGCTGCTATCACATGCAGACGCTGAAACACAAGCCCAGGCCTCCTAACAACACACAGGCAGAGCTAGAATTTGAACTTGCCTCCCATATCCAAATCCAGCACTTTTCCACCCGTAAACACACTGCCTTCAACAACAGTGTAAACCTTAATCAACTCTGCTCCATGCTGTGGTCACCTGGTCTGGCATGCAGAGAAATGGGAGTCTTATTCTGTAACTCTTTCTTCTTACACTTCTGTTCAATTTACTAGTGTCTTAATAAAATGCCCCTCATGCCTTCAAGTATCCTGTGGAATGACAAAGGGACAAAGATGTTTCTGCCACTTTCACCAGAGAGGAAGCACTGGTCTCCTAGTGGCCAGGTCGGGAGAGGACATCCAGGGTTCCAGCTCCAGAACAGATGGCAATGAGGTGCAGAGGGGACAATGAAAAATGAAAGACTTTGAGGGCAGGAAGCTGATATCTTCTCTAACATCTCATCAGAAAATTCCCCCAAGTTAACTCTGAATCTAAGCTGTGCCCCAAGCAGATCCCAACCAGGTCATTTAAATCAAATAAAATAAAAACACTTCTGATTCCTTTTAGATACAAAACTTGTGCTAAAACAGACAGTAGACATAATCCCTACCCTTAAAAAGCTCATCACCTTTGGCATTTGGGAAAACATGTAAACAGCTCATAACAATACAATAAGTTGTGTTATCCATGCACATAAAGAAAATGCGGACTTCCCTGGTGGCGCAGTGGTTAAGAATCTGCCTGCCAATGCAGGGGACACAGGTTCGATCCCTGGTCTGGGGAAGATCCCACATGTCGCAGAGCTACTAAGCCTGTGTGCCACAACTACTGAGGCTGAGCTCTAGAGCCCATGAGCCACAACTACTGAGCCCACGTGCCACAACTACTGAAGCTCGCATGCCTAGAGCCCATGCTCCACAACAAGAGGGGCCACTGCAATGAGAAGCCCGCGCACCACAATGAAGAGTAGCCCCTGCTCGCCGCAACTAGAGAAAGCCTGCACGCAGCAACGAAGACCCAACACAGCCATAAATAAATAAATCTATTAAAAAAAAGAAAATGCAGTGGAGGTGAGAAGGAAGAGTCTTTCCTGAGAAAGCTGTAGCTGAGCTAGGACCTGAAAAATGATCAGGATTTTCCCAAGGGGAAGAGGAAGGAAAAGGTATCCTGGGAAGAGGTAACAGTCTGCCCACAGGCACAGAGGAATAAGAACACAGCGCATGCCCAGGGAGCAGTGAATACCTTGGTGAGGCAGGAAAGATGTTTGGGAAGTATGAGTTTATATTACAAATGCTTTCAATGTGAAGTAGACTGTCCTGTGTTCAGTGGCCCCTTCTCCTTCTCTAAGAGAACCCTCCCCAACTCAACACATGGGCTTCAGGGCGCTAACCTCACCCCTGTAACAGGGGAAAGCCTCAGGGACTTAAGAGAATCAGAACGATCCCAACAACTTGTACGACACTTCCACTGCGGCTCACCCTTCCCTTTTCTCTCCCCACTTCCTACTGCCCTCAAAAATCCCTCCCTTATTCTGAGCTAGAGGAGAGTAGAGGTTTCCTGACAGGTTTTTCCTACAGCTAACCCTCAGTAAACTCGGTCACAAAGTCAGAGCGAGAGAGGAAGAAGAGGAGCAGGTGGAGACATGGTGCTACAAACAGAGAGATAAAGGCCCACGAAGAGAGTGTAGAGCAGACAGAGACAGAGAGACAGAGAAAGAAAGTCCTAGAGACCAAGCGTCCTGTGGGCAGCACCCTTCCTACCTACTCCTCGTGTGCCCATGAAGGGAGATTTCCCTCGGGGAACGCTCCTAGCCCCTCTCTCCACATCCTCACTCGCTCCTGCTTTCCTTTCGGGAGAAGGAGCTGGGCAGGCAGGCACATTCCTTGTGGGTTCTCCCTCTGGGATGTGCCTGCCTGCAGAGGGCACCTCCTCCGTGGTCTCAGCTGAACCACGAGCTTAGCAGGACTGAATGCATACAGCTGCTCCAGTGCCTGGTGGGTAAATTCAATCTGGGATTCAGAACCCGGAGGCTCACTATTGCTACACGTTATTTGCAAACACCTAAGCCATGCCTTCCAACCTAACTTGTAACAGCTCTAGAGCTACCATTTTGATTTCCACCCACCTGACTCGCATCTACTTCTCAATGGGTTCCAAACTCTGGCAGCAAAGAGGAGTACTTTTACTGGGCCCACAAAAATTCCAGCAAATTAATAGACCAGCCAACGGAGAGAGTTAAAACAGAGAGACCAAGAAATAGCAAACGCAGAACTCCATTTACCCATTTTCTGCATGCCTGCATCTCCATTTCCAAACAAAGAATAAATACAGGATTCAGAAGAAGTAAGGACCTTACCTGTCACTCTGCTTGGTTCCTTTGCTGTCAAAAACAGTGGGAGAGTCTGCCCAGGGCACAACCGCCGTCCAGATGATGCCAAACCAGTTCCCCACTGGAACACCATGCCACCAGCTTCCCAGCGGAGCAGGAGAGAAAAAAGAAAATCTTTATCTGGATTAAGACCAGATTGCTCTTTGAACCTCAATGCCATGAGAGATTCCCAATTCATGCTCAGTTAACATGCATATTATGGAAAAGCTTATTGCCTCAAGAGGCCCTATGGCTGGTCATAGGGATTACCACCAAGTCAATCACAAATCCAATCTTCAGGGCAATCTAAGACCATCAAAGGAAATTCCAACATAGTAAAACTCCCTCCAGAAAGTTCTAGGACACTCCTCCAGAGTCAAATTACTGGAATGGCATTTTTTTCATGATTAACTTGAAAGGACAACTGAGACTCCAGATGGAGCAGGAAAGAACCTTGAAGCTTACCACGTCCATTCCTCACATTTACTGCATGAGAAACTGAGGCCCTGTAGAGGAGCTGTGATTTGTCCAAGGTCATACAGGGAGCTAGTAGCAGAGAAAACACCAGGACTTAACTCTCCTACACCTAATGTAGTGTCTTTTCTACTACACCAAGATGAATTCAAAGATTCCTAATCACCAAATAAATACATATTTACGACTGCAAGATAGCTTCTTAATAGCCACTACTTCAATGGAATGGCCTTTTATTTCCATATTCACTGACTCTAATTCATGTACCCATGTTCTGAACCTCATACAAATGCATAGATGAAATATTGTTATTTTGTCTACAGTCAGATGTGTGTAACTAGGATCCACTATCCAACAGCAACATTAAGGTACTGCTCCTCCAGAAGTATCCTATACCCAATGGTCCTTTAGGCTGTAAACAGACAAGCATGCTTTGTGAAATATAAGTGATGATGATTGAGCACAATGTGAGCAAAACACAGTATTGAAATAAAACAAAACTTACCATCTCTTCAACAAATAAATTGCAAGAGAATAAAAAGAGAGGAAAAGGTACATAAAGATTAAAAGAGACTGGAGATGCCTGATAAAGGATTAATATTTAAAATATACAATGATCTCCTAAAACTCAACAACAACAATAAAAATTCAAAAATGAGCAAAGGACTTGAAAAGACTTTTCTCCAAAGAAAATATACAAATGGCCAATAAGCACATAAAAAGATGCTCAACATCACTAATCATTAGGGAAATATAAATCAAAACTACAATAAGATGCCACTTTACACTCATTAGGATGACTACTATTAAAAAAAAGAAGAAAATAACATGGGTTGGCAAGGATGTGAAGAAATCTGAAACCTTGTGACTACTGGTGGGAATGTAAAATGGTACAGCCACTATGGAAAACAGTATGGCAATTCCCCCCAAAATTAAAAATAGAATTACTATATGATCCAGCAATCCTACTTCTGGGTACATATCCTAAAGAACTGAAAGCAAGATCTCAAAGTGATATTTGTATACCCATGTTCATAGCAGTATTATTCACAATAGCTAAAATGTGGTCACAACCCAAGTGTCTATCAATAGAAGAATGGATAAGCAAAATGTGGTATACACATACAGTGGAATATCATTGTCTTAAAAAAGGAGGAAATTCTGACATTTGCTACATGAATAGACCTTGAGGATATTATGTTGAGTGAAATAAGCCACAAAAAGACAAAGACTGTATGATTCCACTTATATGAGGTACCTGTATGAGTGGCCCAAATCATGGAAATAGACAGTAGAATGGTGGTTGCCAGGGACTGGGAGAAGGGGGAATGGGGAGTTATTGTTTAATGGGTATAGAGTTTCAGTTTTGCAAGATGAGAAAAGTTCTGGAGACAGATTTTGGTAATAGTTGCACAATAATGTGAATGTACTTAATCCCACTCAACTGTACATTTAAAAATGGGTAAGATGATAAATTTTATGTGTATTTTATCACAGTAAAAAACTAAAAGGAATAAATAAACTTTAAAAAAGAGAGAAAGAGACTTGAGATACATATCAACCAATTGCAATGATAAACCTAATTTGGATCCTGATTCAAACAAACCATAAAAAAATATTTTTGAGATAATCAGGGCGATTTAAACACTGACTAGATGCTTGATGAAATTACAGAATTACTGATAATTTTTTGTAGGTATGATGATGGTATTTTTGGGTAATGTTTTCAGAAAAATTCCTTATCTTTTAGAGATGTGGGCAGAAATATTTACAGATTAAGTGGGGGAGGGGAGGACTTACAATTAAATTAATCAAACACATAATGGGAACTGTGCTGCTTTGTTAACTGGACAAAAATGTACACTTAAGACTAGCAATCACAAAATGTTGGTAGGAAAGGGGCAAGGAAACCAATGACAGGCAATTCTTTGGTCCTTCTAATTTCTAAGAGAAGAAGCTGCTTATAAAAGCATAATCACTACCATACAACTCAGTAATCACACTCCTGGTCATTTATCCCAGAGAAATGAAAATTTATGTTCACAGAAAAGCTTGTCCACAAATGATTATAGCTTTATTCTTAATAGCTAAAAACCAGAAACGACCAAATGTCCTTCAATGGGTGACTGGTTAAACAAACCGTGGTTGTTATAGACTGAATTGTGTTCCCCGTAAATTCATATATTGAAGTCCTAAACTCCAGTGTAACTGTATTTGGAGATAGGGCCTATAGGAGGTGATAAAAGTTAAATGGGTCATAATAGTGAGGCCTTAATCTGACAGAACTGGTGTCCTTTTAAAAAGAGGAAGAGACACTGGAGATCTCTCTCTCTTTCCATGCGTGCATAGAGGAAGAACCGTGTGAAGAGACAGCAAGAAGGCAGCATCTACAAGCCAGGAAGAGAAGCCAACCCTCATGGTATCTTGGTCTTGGACTTCTAGCCTCCTGAACTGTGAGAAAATAAATTCCTGTTGTTTAAGCCACCCACTCTGTGGCATTTTGTTATGGCAGCCCCAGCAAACTAATACAGTGGTACCTCTATACCATGGAATATTAGCAATAAAAAGGAACAAATTATTCATACTCCCAACTTGGATGAATCTCCAGGGAATCATGCTGAGCAAAAAAGCCAACCCCAAAAGGCTAAATACTGTATGATACCATTTATATAACATTCTTAAAATGACAACATTACTGTGGGAGAACGAAAGAGCTGAGTGGTGAGAGTAGGTAGGAAGTGGGTGCGGCTACAAAAGAGCCATAAGAGGGATCCTGTGATGGAACTGTTCTGTATCTTGACTGTGTCAAGACATCCTGGTTGTGCTATTACACTATACTTTCACAAGATGTTACCACTGAGAGAAACTGGACAAAGAGTGAGTGTGATCTGTTTCATTTCTTACAACTGCACGTGAATCTACAATTACCTTAAAATAAAAAGCTTAGTTTTTCAAAAAGTATAATCACACTAAGCGCCAAGTGACCGCCAGCACCATGATGCACCGAATTCTTCCTCGCCTCCACTCTTCTCCCCATTCCACAACTGGACTCACCAACGCTTGAGCCTCGGCTGCCATAGCCAGTCTGGGCTGTCCTTCAGCCCAAAGAAGTGGGAACGGAAAGCAGAAAAATGAGCAAGAGAGAAAAAAGGGTCACTGCCTCCTCCACTTTCCACCCTCAACCTCACACACACCGTCAGCCCTATGTGCATCACCCTCTCACAGTACAGGAGACAAGCTCACTTGAAGCATTCAAATTAATAAACATTTACATCCACTAGGAAAGTAATGCAGTTCATGGCAAAGAATGTGGGTCTTGGAATCCAGCCCGTCCTAGACTCTGATCCCAGCTCACCTTTTATTTCCTAACTCCCTGTGTAACTGTAGACAAACACTTTAGCCTCTCTGGACCTCAGTTTCTTCATATGTAAGAGGTACAAACTACCATGTATAAAATAAATAAGCCATAAGAATATATTATACAGGAAATATGGCCAATATTTTCTAACAACTATAAATGGAGTATAATCTTTAAAAACTGTGAATCACTATGTTGTACACCTAAAACTTAACATAATATTGTAAATCGGGCTTCCCTGGTGGCGCAGTGGTTGAGAGTCCACCTGCCGATGCAGGGGACACGGGTTCGTGCCCCGGTCCGGGAAGATCCCACATGCCGCGGAGCAGCTGGGCCCGTGAGCCATGGCCGCTGAACCTGTGCGTCCAGAGCCTGTGCTCCACAACGGGAGAGGCCACAACAGTGAGAGGCCCGGGTACCACAAAAAAAAAAAAAAATATATATATATATATATATAGTAAATCAACTATACCTCAATACAAAAAATTTTTAACTCACGTCACTGCGTGCCTATGAGGATTAAATGAGGTACTAACTAAATCAAGAGAACCTAGCACCATGCCTAAGAACATAACAAAGAGCTAGACAACTTCATTTCCTTCCTCCCTACCTGCTAAAGGCTTTCCCACATGACTTCTGCCTTATGTCCCCTCTTTTTAATCAGACTGCAGCACAGCAGGACACTCTGAATTACTCCTTAAAGTTTATTTCTTCCAAATCTCCATGTCTCCTTATTACATGCTTATCAAGAAAATAAAAGCAAAATGATCACCTGTTGCAGCTAAAGCATGCCTGAGTCCAGCAGCAATACTAACAACCTTCTCTCTCAGGGGCTGTCAAAACAAAGAAAAGGACGGCAATCTCAGAATTATCCATCTACAAAATTTTATGTAATTTATGCCCAAACACAACACAGCATGATCCTCATTATGTGTCTGATTGGTTTGGAGCTCCCAATTCCCAACATTTCCACTCATAAACGCCTCTGTATGTATCCCTAAAAGGCAAAATCTTTTTAAAATACCATATTACAATGTCACTCAGGGCTAGGAGGCACCTGCAAGGTCATCCAGTCCAGGGGTTAGCAAACATTTTCTGTAAAGGGCCTGATAGTAAATATTTTAGATTTTGCAGGCCACATGGTTTCTGTCACACTACTCAACTCTGCCATTGTAACATAAAAGCAACATACACAATAAATACATGAATGGGCATGGCTGTGTTCCAATAAAACTTTATTTACCAAGGGTTCTAGTGTGCTGACCTCTGATCTAGTCTAATCCCCATTCAATGCTAGAAACCTGTCTACAACACCCCACCAAGTGGTCATACAACCCCTGTCAAATACCTACTTCCAGTGACATGGGCTCACCACCTCCCCAGGTGCCTGCTCATCTTTGCACGGTTCCATCTGTCTCCTTGGGTGGAACCAAACCTATCTGCCTACTGCTTCTGACAAGGCTTCCCAAACATTTGAAGACAGTTGTCATGTCCTAAGACACCTTGTGGTTCCCAAATTCTTTAAGACTTCGCCCTTCAAGATGTGCAGCTTAATTCCCCTCCCTTTCACTGTGGGCTGGACTTAGTGACTTGCTTCTAATGAATAGGATAAGGAAGTGATAAGTGGCTCTGAGACTAGCTGATGAAAGGCATTGAGGCTTCTTGTTTGACCAGCCTGCCTCCCTCCCTCCCTCCCTCCCTCCCTCCCTCCCTCTCTCTCTCTCTCTCTCTCTCTCATCACTCTTCGGGGAAGTCAGACACCATGTCTAAACAGTCTTATAGAGAGGCCCATATGGCAAGGAACTAAAGCCTCCTGTCCATTAGAGAGCGTGGAAGTGGAACCAGCCCAGTTGAGCCTCCAGCAGACCTCATGTAGCCTGGCTGACATCTCGACTGCAAAGTCATGAGACCAGCTAAGCTGTTCCCAGATTCTGACCCTCCAAAACTGTGAGATAATAAATGCTTGTTGCTTTAAGCTGCTGAATTTTAGGGTAACTTATTACACAGCTATAGATAACTAATACACATCTCTTCTTTAGGAAAAACATCCCCTATTCCATCAGCCATCACCTAGTTTCAAATTCCCTCCCCCTCTTGGTTTCTCTCCTCTATGCTCTGGTTACTCAGTCTCTCTCTCTCTTAAGGGACTGTATATGCACCAATCACAGCCCCTATGGGACCTTACCATATTTGCTTATTTACAGATCCACAGTGTCTTTCTAAACTTTAGAGTCCTCAAGGGCAGGGTCTGAGTCTTATTCACCTCAGTGCCCAGGGCCTAAGAACCAAACCCACACCAGGACACAACATCCTAGATGCAGTGTGACCAGCACAAAGAAGGACAGAGCTCTGGCCTCCCTTCTTCTGGAGACTATATTTCTATCAATTCAGCCCACAATCACATTAGCTTTGTGGAAGATCAAATCTTACTGCTCATACAATTTGAATATACCACCCTTAAATTTTTTTTTTTCCTTTTCAAAGCTAACTGAAGGGCTTTACATACGGAGTCACTCTCTTCAAACCAACTTACCTCAATTCCTTCTTCTCCATCCCCACTACTGCTGCTTTCATTTGGGGCAGGATCATCTCTCATCTGGATTATTAGCAAGAGTTTTCTGAGTAATCTTCCTTCAATCCACCCCCCACACTATCCCATGAGGCCCCTCTCTAACTCACTGTTAGAGACACTACCTCCCTGCCTGCCCGATCCCTACTGGCACTTCTACCACTTCCTTATATTCCAACCATACTAAACTGCTTGCAGTATCCCAAGCCCTCCTGTTTTATGCTCTATACCCTAGTTCACAAAGTTCCTTCTGTTTGTAATGTGCTTCTTTTGTACCTACTCTGCACATCCTTCTATCCCAAGCCAGGGAAATTTCTACTCAACTTTCAAGATTCAGCGTAAGTCTGTTCTCACCCCACCTTCCCCTAAAAAGAGTCCAGTACTCTCTTTCGAGGCTATACATGCATCTATCATAGTTCTAACATGGTAATGCATCTAGGTACTTCTGTATCTAACATGTACTACTAAACTACAGGCCCTCGAACGCTAGGATTGGGTCTTACTCACCTTTGTCCCCCCTGCCTAAATACAGCACCTACACACAATAGTTGCTATTAAATAAATGAATGAATTTCTCTTATACTTCACTTTGGCACATTCCTCCCATTGTTCTATAAGATACAGTGCGTCAAAATGTTTTTACCTTCTGATTCTGTCATCCAACATATTTAACCATTGCTCCTCTCTGTCTTCTTTAACCATGTGACTTAAGCTAAATTAATTATAACTTATACATAGTGTTCTTAAAAAGCTACCTATTTGCAACTAGAAGCTGTAGCACTTCTTACAACAGGGACTACAGAGTCTAGACTTCCATGCATACCATGTGCTACAGACTCAGTGTCTGTGTTCTTAGGAAATGCATGTTGAGACCTAATCCCCAACACATAATAGTATTTGGAGGTGGGTCCTTTGGAAGGTGAGTAGGTCATGAGAGCAGAGCCCTTATGAATGGGATTAATGCCCTTATAAAAGAGACCCCAGAGAGCGCCTTTCCCCTTCTGGTGGCATGTAAGGACACAGAAAAAAGATGGTTGTCTATGAACCAGAAAGTGAGCCCTCACCAAATATCAAAAATGCCAGTGCCTTGATTTTGGACTTCCCACCCTCTGGAGCTGTGAAAATTAAATGTTTGCTGTTTAAGCCATCCAGTCTATAATATTTTTGTTAAAACAGCCCAAACCATGACCCCAAATAATACCCCACAATACCAGCAATTAGAATTCAGCAAAGTGATAGGAGCAGACCTAAGCTCTCTCCAGTGAAAACAGATCTCCCACTCTTAGTCACTGTTTAAGGAAATTAGATATGAGTGGAGCAGCTTAGGTGGTGAAACTCATTTTAGATTCCAGCATAATTCCTCTAAAAGTTCGCTTACAATATAATCTTCACAAAAATGTGTACATTTTAAGTATGATGCAGTGAAAAGAGCTCTGAACTAAAACCAGGCGTCCTATCTTACACTTGTGCTGTCCAATATGGTAGCCTCTAACTACACATGGCTGTTGAACACTTGAAATGTGACTAGACTGAATTGAGATATACTCTAAGTAAAACATGTACACCAGAAAAAAGTCTACATATAAATGAAAGAATATAAAATATCTCATTAATAAAGTTTTATATTGATGACATATAAAATGAAATAATAATAGTTTGGCTACATTATAGTAGTTTAAAAGTTGTTAAAATTAATTTTACCATGTCATACCATGACTTGGGTGAAACTTAAAAACATCATGTGAAGTAAAAGAAGCCATCCACAAAAGGCTACATATTGTATGATTCCATTTATGTGAAATGCCCAGAATAGGCAAATCCACAGATACAGATTAGCAGTCATCAGGGGCTGGTGGGAGGGGAAAATGGGAGTTAACTGCTATTGGGTACGCAGTTTCTTTTGTGATAATGAAAATGGTCTAAAATTAGATGATGGTGGTAGCTGCACATCTCTGTGAGTATACTAAAAACCACTGAAACATACATTTTTAAAGGGTAAATTTTATGGTATACGACTTATATCTCAATAAAGCTGTTATTTTAAAAATTAATTTCACCTTTTTTTTTACTTTTTTAAATGGCACTGCTAGACACTTTTAAGTTACATATGTGGCTCACATGACATTCCCACTGGACAGTGTGGGCCTATGCCATCTGCCTCACTTAGTGTCTTTAGGCGAGTCAATTCCCACTGGACCTGTTTCTAACACAGTTTCCACTATGATGACTTTTAGAACTGTAAAATGTCATTAATGTCATTATAAGATATATTACTTTTATTGTTTTATTTCACAAAAAATTATAACATGTATGAGAGCTAACAGAGGCTTTTCACTCACAATATCCATCCCTCCAACCTAATTTTTCCCAGGAGAACCTGAGTTTTTCAACTTAAATTCTAACTACCCCATGGGTTTTCAGGGGCCCAGCCAGTCTTTTAGTCCAGGGAGGGATAACTGATACCTGGAGACACTTTCACAGTACACAGGCAAGCTCAATATTAGGGGCTGTCCTTACCTCAATGGCCTGGGGGACCACACATCTTCGAGGCCCATGAGGAATTCCTAATTGGCCAAAGGAATTGGATCCACATGATAGAACTTGACCATTTTCTGCAAAATAGAAATACTTGAATTGCAAATCTAAGCAGTAAGACATCTGTGACAAATGGGTAAATGCTGAAGGATGAGAAGAGCAAAAGGAATGAGAGGAGTGAGTGGGGCCCTGGGCTCCAGCACATTCAGTCCATACGCCCTGCTCTATCCCCCTAGGAACAAAAACAGTGGGCACTGGGCTAAGCGTTTTACACAGGCTATCCACTACACCACCTAATTAATGACAAGTTAGCTGTGGAGAATGCTTAGCCATGTGCCTAGTGTTGGGATGGAGGATACTTATCTCCCACTTTTCATATTTCCATGAGATGGAATTTCCATAATTTTAATATACTCCAGGCCTTTCTCCCTGCCCTTCCCCATTCTCACTGCTTTCTAGGGGAGGAGGGGTAACCTAGCCAGTTGGTGAGTTTGGGAGAAGGAACAGGACAGTATGGCTTTGGCACCTTCCTCTCAGGCACTCTGGGCTGACACATAGTAAGGGCTTCCCCTATGGGGGAGGCCTAGAGTTTGGGGAGTGGGTTTGGATCAGAGGAGTATTAGCAGAACCTCTTGGCCTGACAATTAACCTTGCCCTCCAATTTAGCCTT
This sequence comes from Globicephala melas, assembly GCF_963455315.2. Taxonomy (NCBI): domain Eukaryota; kingdom Metazoa; phylum Chordata; class Mammalia; order Artiodactyla; family Delphinidae; genus Globicephala; species Globicephala melas. Next base: position 37,746,020 of record NC_083321.1, on the reverse strand, counting down.
TATCAGTAAAAAGCTGATAATTTGATCTCTACCTGTCTGACTGCTCTGTGATTGTCTCACAATTGATCCCAAATGTGAGCAAGAAACAGAGTGTTACCTACTGACTCCCTACAACTCTGACACAGGCCCACACTAAGTACTTCATAAATGAGAGCTATTGTTTAGATTCTAATAATTACAGTCCAGATTTTCCAGCCCTATCTCCTTTACTGTTAAAACCCTCCTTGCAAAATGCACCCTGCAACTTTCCTTGACAACCAGAGACAACACATGTGTGTGTTTTTAAATACAACGAGGATTTCATTTAATCAGGGCCCAACATCATGCTCTTCTCACCCAAAGCCTTTGTGGTGATAAAGATTTACCTAGGAGTACACTCACCTGTAAGTATAATGGTAAAATCCCAGCCACAGGCCACCTGTTGGATGGGACATCCAAGGAGGGATTTGCAGGGGGTAAAGTACAGGACATCCTCGGTGTGACCAAGCCCCAGTTGCCCATCTTTGTTCAGGCCACAGACAAAAAGGCTTCCTTCATCTGCAAAATATAAAGGTTTTAGTGGTAGTGTGAACAGGGGAAATTACAACTGCTAAGATGAGCAAAAGGATTTCATTAATTATTTGGAGTCATGGACCCAACTAACTTTTTTCCCACCCAAGTTAATAAGCCATGCATGTTAATGTGTTCTGGACCAAATGGCACAAGTCCAAGGGGCTCCAATCTAACATCTAAATGGAAACTCCAAGTCCTACAGCAGTGGCCAATCAATTACCAAATTGAGCATCTGCCATAACAATAAAAGCCAACGTTTATTCAGGATGCAGAATGTGCCAAGTACTCTTCTGAGGGCCTCAGGCGTGGGGCTGACTTATCCTTCAGGCACAGTGCCTGGGGCCGACCATACTTGTAGAAGCCCACAAAAAGGTTTTAATCTAATTTTTTAATAAAAAAATATATGTAATAGGAATATGTAATACTAAATCTAGCCTGGATTATATTAATCTTTATGTCAGTGCAGCTGTAAACATAATTTTAAATATTTCTTTATGGAAGGAGGTGTCCACAAAGGCAAAAGTGTCAAGGACTCATGAAAGTCATAATACAGCCCTGTTAACTCATTGTTTCTCATCATTATTATCACCATGTAACAGAGAGGCAACTGTGGCACAGAGAAATTAAGTAATCTGCCCAAGGCCACACAGTTAACAATTAAGAGAACCAGGATTTAAACCCACACGGTTTGATTCCAGAGTTCATGTTCTTAACCAGGATGCAATATGCCCTCCTTTGCAATATTATAGCGCTTGTAGTACTTATTAAGTACTATCCTAGGTACTCTGAGGGAAGATTATGGAAAATATAAAATTCTTGCTCTCAAGGAATATTCGACTTAACTGCCAAGACTTCTAACTCATATATGAAAGTTAAATATCAATCTATGGTATAAAATGTAATATATGTTGCAACTCGGCCACTACTTGTCTTGTAACCTTAAGCAATTTTCCTCTCTGAGGCTCATTTGGAGAGCGGGCGAGGGGAAAAGAGGGGTGGCCTTGATCTCTGAAATCCTTTCAGCTCTGACAATCTGCCATTCTCTGATGGTAGCGTGATTCCTTCACAAAAAAGTTGTCCTCTGCAAAATACAAAAGGTTGAAAGATAGTAATATAACACCCTAGGGGAGAATGTCTAAATAAGAAAATGAGAGAAAATATATTCTTGAAGGAAGTTACCTGTGACAACAGCAGAGTGACCCCCTCCTCCCGTGATCCTCTTGACACATCCAGGATTACAGAAGTCGCTCAGCTGCTGGGGCAAAAGCACATCTTCCTTGTGGCCAAGGCCAAGTTGCCCATAGCTATTTGCACCCTAGGGATAAAATAAGCCAAGGACGAAAAACTATGGGAACCCCAACTGTCAATTTGAATTTACCTGTCCCTATCTTTCTCACCCTCACGTTCCTCTCAGAGCTTATAACAGATGAGATTTCATAGACTTTTTCTTAAGAAGTTGTTATACGCAACCCACACTTGGACGGTGGCCCCATCCCCAGAACACCACGATTTCCATGTGAGAGGAGCTCTCAGCATCCACAACTCATCCAGAGATACTCTTCGCCTTCCCCTTCCAATGCCCCAGCCTACATGTGTTGCCTTTAGCGGACAGCATAGGAGTTCCTTCTGATAAACGGTAATTATCTAGGGAAGCCACGGAAAGAAATAATCAAGAAAAATAGGAACGAAGTGGGTGGGAAATACGCTAGGACTAGTTCTTGTCCCATCTCCCCACACCCTCACTGGGAAAACTGGCAATGACTTTCTGGAATCAAAGTTAGCTGAGGATTTTGTGCCCTCAAGCAAGGCACACCATTGTTATTTCATTTGAAACAGGTGAAAGAGGTTGGCAACAACCTCTAAGGGCCTTTCCCAGTACAATGTTTTGTTACTGTAAGATTCACGTGGTGAGATTCCTCTAAGGAAACAGATTTCCCCTTGATGGGCAATATGTTTGTTGTCGTTATTATATGATAAAGGTCCAGAATCCCTAATCTGGAACCCTTGCAGCCAGATGTACTTCAGACTCAGAATTTTATAGACTTTAGAAAAGTAATACAGTATATAAATCATATACACTGCTGCAAGGTCTGGGAGCAGCACCCCATAAGTAAAACAGCATTATTTCTGCAGTAAACAGTACAAATAGTTAGTGGGCAAAGACTATAAACAGCCTCATGTCAGGTCAGTTCTGGGTTTACAGAGCTTTTTGTATTCAAAATTGAAGATAAGGGATTATGGACCTGCAGGGAAAATCTTATTAAGATTCTGGAAATCCTTATCATTTCTCCAACCACCAACTGCTGGTTGGTTCTTGAGTAGTAAAATTTTTAAAATGTGTTTGTTTTTGAAGACACCTGAATGAAAAAAAGTGATTTATAATAACTACCAAAAAATGCATACATATATACAAACTCCTGCCCCTTGTGGTCTATTCCACAGCCATCTGGGCTGCAAGGACTCCATGCTGGACGAGGGAGCCATGCAGGGACACAGGTCCCAGAGGCCCTCAGGGCAATATTAGCAACCAACTACTGAGTGCTTCTCTGTGTGCTGGGCATTCCCCTTTAATTCCACAGGGTGGGGGGCATTATCATTCATTTCATAGATGAAGAAACTAAGGCTCAGAGAGTTAAGTAACTCCATGATGGCAGGAGCTTTGTTCTGCTCACTGCTATTTCCCCCACACCTGAAATGGTGCTGGCCCAAAGAAGGTGTGCATATATTTTACAGTGAATTAATGTAAGACCCTATGAGTCCCTCAGGAAAGAGCAAATGAAAGACTTGCACGGTGTGAAGTGGAAAGCATGTGCAGAGGATTTCTCTGTTAGCCATGAGATCTCCATGGCTGCCCCATTACCAGGGCTACAGGTTGCTGAGCCAGCATTATGAGATTCAAACAATGGCACCAAATTTTTGTAATGCAGCAAGAGGCCCTAAATCCATGATAAAGCAAAACAAAAGGAAATTTTAATACAATCTATTACAGCTGTATTTGCCTTCCTTACAAACACTCCAGACATAAGACACACACACACACACACACACACACACACACACACATATCCAAAAAGGTAAATCCCCTTGTTATGAACTGAATTGTGTTCTGCTGAAATTCATTTGTTGAAACCCTAACGTCCAGTACCTCAGACTGTGACTGTTTTTCGAGATACGGCCTTTAAAAAGGTAGTTAAGCTTCCATGAGGTCATAAGGATGGGACCCTAATCCAATATGACTGGTATCCTTATAAGAAGAAACACATGAATGCTCCCACCCACAGAAAAAGCCACATGAGGACACAGCAAGAAGGAGGCCATCTATAAGCCAAAGAGGCCCCAGATGAAACTAAACCTGCTGACACCTTGATCTTGGACTTCTACCCTCCAGAACTGCGAGAAAATAAATTTCCATTGTTTGAGCCTCCCAGTCTGTGGTATTTTGTTATGACAGCCCAACAAACTAATACACCCCTCCACACAGATAATGCCTCAGGAAGAAAATACCAGCAAGCCTCCAAGCACAGCAACGAAGTTAGGTTCAACAGTATTTTTGCTTCAGTACTGACGAGGCCATATATGAAAGGCTTTTTCTGTCAGATGTTTCCTCTGTCTACACAGACCCCAGTCCCTGGCCTGGGATAAGCACCCACCCAGGCACACATTCAATCCCTAATTCCACCCCCAGCTCCAGTACCACCCCAAAGACACAGCCAGACCACCTCGGGCCACACCGCGCTCTCCCTTCTGCCGGTCTGCAGCAGTCTTGCACTCAGTAAATGCTGCCTGGTACTGATAATCGCCATTTTGCAAATTAGTCTATACATACTGGTTGTAACAGCAGTAAAGGTCTTATTCTCTTCCCCCCACCGCCCCCAACACGAGAGCTGGAAGTCTTTCACTCTTTTGTTGTTCCCAAAAGACCAGCACATAGCTCGGCACACAACAGGTACTCATTCATCCATTAGTCAACAAATATGTACTGAGCACCTTACAACGTGCCAGGCACAAGCCAGGCACCATACAAGACATGCACGGCACCCACCCTCATGACGCCTACATTCTGGCCAAGGACACCGACATTAACAAGTTATACGTTTCATTACAAGCATGTGCTATGAAGAACTACAAGACTATGTTTGTTCCCGTGCATCTGGTCGGCTGCCTGCCACACACTCCTGTGCACAGACTCTCCTCTCTTCCAGCCACGACACATAAAGATGACCCTGTCTCTCAATGCTCCCGTCAAATCGACACCAGCGCAGACTCCCACACCCTCCGTGCAGGCAAGACCCGGTCACAGCCGAGTATCAGTAACTATGCAGGGTCTCCGCCTTGTGCACGGCCCAACACCGCCGGCCCCACACCAAAGGCTGCTCCGGCCAGGCTGGGGTGGGGCTGGGGAAAGGCCTTCATCCTCCTGGCAATGGGAGGGTGAAGGGCACAGGTGGCCCCACGGGGCTCTGGGACGGGGAGATCCTCTCTCCACAGAGCCCTCCGCTCCGCCTCTCCCGGCGCTATCCGGGCCTGAAGTCTGTCGCGGACCCAGACGCTCTGTCCTGGAGGCAGGTTCTTCCCACTGCGCCGCCGCCCCTCCGGTCTGGACCCCACCAGCCAGAAGCCTTAAGTCACCCCATGAAAACCCTTCCCTCCCCGCCCTCTCCTCCTCAGCCCCCAGCCCAGGATCCTCCAACCCGGAGCGCCTCTCGGACCTCGGCTGCCTGGCCCCAGGACCGCCCACGCCGAGGCCGGGCGCTCCCAGCGTCTGTGCGCCCCTCAGTCCCAGCGGCCACGGCCCGGAGGCGGAGTCACGTACCCAGGCGAAGAGCGCGGCCGCAGCAGGGGCGGCTGCCGTGGCGCTCGGCTCGCGCTCCATGCTGGAACGCTCCGACGGCACTTCCGGTGGCGGGGGCGGGTGGTGGCTGGCGCGGGGGCGGGCTCTCAGGGGGAGGGGCGGGCACGGGGGAGGGATTGGTGTCTGAGGTGTGGGGCAAGCGCGGAGGCGGAGCGGGGGCGGGGCCCGCCTGGGGAGAGGCTTGCCAAGGGACGGGCCGGCCTGGGGAGGGATTGGTGACTTGGGTGTGGGGCCGGCACTGGGAAGGGTCTGTGGTTGGAAGGGGGCCGCGCAGTGGGCGGGGCCGCTAACCTGGCGCCGGCGGGAGAGAATAAGTACCTCGCGGAGCCGCCTCCCAGTCACCCAGTCCCGGCGCGCTCTGAGCGTCTCCGCCCGCGGCCTCCGGTCTCGCTGGGACGCTCTGCCTCTCTTTCCCTCCTCCCTTCGAACTCCTTGTGTTGAGTGAAAATTCTATACGAGTGCACTACGCTCAAAAGCTCACAAAGCTCCCTCAGGTTAGAGTCCCACGACAGCCCAGAATGGCTGACAGGACGGAGATTGCATCACCCTTTGATGGGGAAGAACTTGAGCCTGGGAGGGGGTGGAAAGAGTCCTGACCCAGTGTCTTAGGGCGAACTGTCTTTGGGCCCGCTTTGGTGTGCAGTTTGCAAAATCGGAGGGAGCTTCCTGGTGGGCGAGTGTAGTGTCTTGCATCGTTGCCGTCGCCCTCAGCGCCTGGCACGGAGCGAGAACACACACCCCGACACAACTAAGGAGGCTGGTTCTCACTGACTCCTTCCCTGGGCGGCCTTCTAACCGTCAGCGCTCCCAGCATGGCCCTGGCCCGGATTCCCATCATCAAGGTAATAACTTGGATAATAACTGGATAATTTTCACCCACCAAAAATTTTCATATAAAATGGCTTTTATCAGACACCCTCATACACTACCGGTAGGAGCTAAATAAGCACAATTTTTCTGAAGGAAAATGTGGCAAAGCATATTAGGAATATGAAAATAGATACTTAGATATTTAGCTAGTAATTCCACTTCTATTCCTCTATCACAAGAAAAAAATGGAACTATGCACAAACCCTTAGACTGCAAGTTATTCATTATGGGGTTACATATAATAGTAAAGAACTTAGAAACTACCTTAAAATCCAAAATCAGATTGATTAAATTATATAGCCATGCAATTGAATACTAGGCTGCCATTAAAAACATGTTCTGGAAGATAATAAATAAGGGAAATATTCATGATATGTCATTAAAGTAAATATTATACCAATTTTACACACACACGCACACGCTGGGTGGTGGATTACAGGTCATTTTTATTTTCTTTTTTGTACTTTTTGTACATAACCCACATTTTCCAAGCCACACATTATCTGTGGGTACAAATGGGGTCACATTAAAGAAGATAATCCATATTCAGTAGTTCTTGACCCTTCTACTGACACAAGCCTCCAGTACTCATCACCGTTTATGCCTGGAGGCCCTGAGAAGTGTCTCCCCGAGCTCTTACAGTCCTTCCCATTCTTCCACTCCACCCACTCCTTGGTGTTTCTGCCTTAAGACTACTTAAGGGCAGCACCTCACCTTTATCTCTCCAGCCTGTGGCATCTTGAGAACAGGGAGGACCATGCTAATAAACATGCAAACTTTAGAAAGGCAAAGCAGCTCTTCATTCTCAAGAGAACTTGATGTGCAAAAACTATACTGTTTGCTGACTGTTTTATGAGTGGCCTTTTTTATTCTGACCATTTTTTTTTACATCTTTATTGGAGTATAATTGCTTTACAATGGTGTGTTAGTTTCTGCTTTATAACAAAGTGAATCAGTTATACATATACATATGTTCCCATATCTCATCCCTCTTGCCTGACCATTCCTTTTAAGCATGTGTGATAGTGTAAAAATGGGACCCTTCCCATCTCCATTTTGGCTAAGACCCTATGGTATTAAGTGCCAATACCTCCCACATAATAAAGTGAGGTACAAAACCACCAAAGCAGAACCTGAGAATGAGGTGTCTAGAAATCAGTGTATGGCTCCCAGGCTATGAAAGAGGTTGGAGAGGCTGAGAGAGCATTCTGATAGGATGTGTGGCGGTAGTTATCAATGTGCTGTGAGTCTTGCCCATCTCGTTTCTAAGGAAAGGCCTGCGTCAGCAGGGCCACTAAGAGAGCTTGGCATGTATCCCTCCTGATTGGGGCCGGGCAGGTTGCTGTCCAGTTCGTGCTGAGAAATGTCCAATGGCTTGTGGCCAGATAACTGCTTTGAGAGTTCAGCAAAGAGATTGATGCTTTGGAGAGGTCTTTCATGCCCAGAGGTCTTTTATGTCTTTTTTAAGACAAAGAATGTCTGAGTATCTCCCATGTGAGTGTTTCCCAAGCATGAGCAAATTGGCCAGGGGATGGTTTTAGACCCAGTCCAAGGGAATTTCTGGAGAGCTGAAGGGACACCCACAGGAGAGTTGACTACTAGATTCCTAGAGGCTGAGCGAGATGAATTCAACAGCCCAGTCAGAGAGGTGTGTTTACCCACATCAAGAGATCCCAAGAAATAAGAAGCGGGAAGGTGTTTCAAAACACCCACAGAGAATGAGTCAGCATTAAATACTTACCAAGTACAGAAAGCACATATGCCAACTCACAACAGTATCAGACCAAAAAGAACTTGCTACTCCTTACCTCTCCTCCCCACCACCATCCCCAAACCCTGGAGAAGCCAGAGGCATCCTTGTGAGCAAGAAAAAAGGAGCGAGAAAATAAAGACACAAAGCACACCTCTTCCTTTCTCAGTTCTAGAGAAGAAGAAAAACTTTAACCTTAAAATCTAATGTTTTGAACTTTTACAGAACACTGGAATTTGAAAATACTGAAATGGGGGGGGGCGTGGAGAGGGAGATTAGAAGCTAAGGACTTAGAGTGAGCAGAAAATTCAAGACAGGGACCTGAGATTTCATCCAAAGGGGCAAGAAGGAACTACCCAGAGTCAGTTTTCATAGAGAGAGGGTCTGGAAGGATACAGTTTTTTTCCAATTTCATCCCTTGAATATACATGCATCAATTTATATTAACTGTAACTTTAACTTACAGTTATATTATTATGTTATATCCCATAATACAATTCCTTGGAAGTGTTGAGATGGGTTGAAATGCAGCTACGATTTCACCTATGTACGTACCACTGAGTAGCTCTTCCCATTAGCAGCTTGGTTGAGTTGCAGTTCTTGAATGGAGCTAGATTTAAATTGGTATCACTTTCAGGTGATTTGTCTCCCCATAAGAGGAAAATATAAAGTATTTCAAGTATACAGAGTATATCTCTCTATACTATACAGGTTAGGGAATTTTTTCTTTCAGATGATCTTATTTGATCCTCTCAATATTACTGGTATGATAAGTATTGTTGGAATCGTTATTTTATAGATGAGAAAACTAAGGCTCAAAGAAGTTAAATGAGTTACTCCAAGGTCAGATTTCCACTATAAATGCAGATTAGTTAGCTACAGACCAGTTCTCTCACCAAAAACAATTAGAAAAACTGGGGGGAAATATTTTTAAAATCTGTTTCAAGTCATCGGAGAGCTATCAAAGCAGCCAGAACTTGGAGGGCCAAGATCTAAAAGCTGAGAGATTATATTTGGCACTACTTTTCTGCTTGAAGCATTTGCTAATTAGCAAGCAGTGACTTGGAGGCTAAGAAACTGGGCTGAAAGCAGCAGCTGAGAAGCTGAGAAACTGAACAGTACTTTTAGCAATTTTATGGTGTCGGGAGGTGGGGTGGAATGAGAGTAAAGAAAAGTAGGAGTCCAGGGTCCCCAAGGAGAAGCCCTGGTACACACACGTAGCTTTCCTTTGAGATCCCTAAAGGGCTGCACCGTAAGAGTAGAGGTGAACTGGAAATAAACCAGCCCTCACAAAGACTGAAACGCAGCTTCAAGTTGGCTTAATCCCTGCTAGGACTAAGGTAAGCTTCCCCTGCCATTATATGCTATCTGCTCGACGCAAAAGTTAATTCCCTCCGAAGGAAGATAAAAATCATCCAGAAGCTATGGGGATCTCTGATTAGGAGATTAATGATTCTTTACATATGGCTAATGTTTCTTTTTACAAGTCCTCTCACAACATAATTCTTACAATAACCCAGTAAAGTAGATTTAGCTCCCTTTACAGATGAGAAACATGAGACTGAGACTTTATCAAGAATTCCAAAAAGTGGTTTCTAGGTTCCAGGTGTGTTTGGCTTCCCTTACATCACATATTTGTAGGCTTTTTAAAGAAGTATAAGGAACTTACAGATTTCTGAAACTAATGAAATTGCTAATATACATTTAAATCAGTTTTTAACATACATTTGACAAAAAAAATGCTTAGTGAGAACATGAATTTTGTGTCCTTTTATTATCCAGTTGAATAACAAACTTGCAAGTCATAAGTGTATATCATATAGTAAAATAAAGACGAACTGAAATAAGACCACAGTATCTTTATACATTTCCTAGAAATTAATATATGAACTCTATTATGTGTTCCTTTAGACAATTCCAGGATTTTTAATTTTTTCAGTTTGGTAGGCAATTTAATGATGAACTATAATTCTGTACACTTTGGCATGTCATAACCACTGTATAACTCCAAATGACAGAATTGGCAGATTAAGAAATACAGGCAACTGACAACCAGATTTTGGAGCATTCTTCAAAAAGTCAGGAACATACCATCTATGTCTCTGAGTAATAACTCACTGATTAAGAATTATGAACCACACTTTTGGTTCAATTCTGTTCTCATATATTTGAAGAAATATATTTAAAATGCATGAAAACTCTAAGACTCTCAGAACTCCTCATTTACCAAATATCATAAATTCAGAGGTTAGAAGAAAGAACTGAAACCGATCATTAAATATTTCCATTATTCTGAAGATGTGAATTATAATCGTTGTGTCTTTAACATTTACTTTAGTGTGCTTTTGTCATAGAGTGATTTGAAATACCATCATTTAAAAATTCAATAACTACGATTCTTTGCAATGATCAAAGTTGTATGAAAATAACCAAACCAGATACAGTATACATGATTTGTTGTTATTTGCTATCTATCATAGTTTGCTTCATAGATTTCCTTGCAACCAAATACACTAACTATAAACGACCTAACCAATATTTCAAAAGGTTTTAGATTAGCTGACTTAGATCTATTACTATCAAAAGTATACTTAACAGTTGATCAGCTATTAAAATGTATAAGTAATGTAAAAATCTGAAGTAGCATGAATTATTCTTCCTAATTCTATTTCCTTGTATAACATAAAATGAAATAAATTTTTAAGAGTTTTTAAAATAATTTCCTTTGAGGCCTAAAAAGGATTAAAATATCTAGTTGTCTGTTGAAATAAAACATGTTAAATGGTATTCAATTTGACTATTAATGTGAAAAAATTAAGGACACGGTCTTTAAATAGCTGATTAAGAATGGGAAATTGGCTGAAAATATGACCCTTAATACAATCAATAGAAATGAGATCACTGGGAGAGGAAACTGATGGGGCACAAAATTCTGGTGGTTCTGAGTTTCTTTTTGGACCTATAGAGTTTAAGATATTTGGCAGGGCTGCCATGTTGCACAACCCCATTTCATTCTAATGAATGGTGCCACAAGAAGTTACACAACATTGGCCTAATTCATGGGACATCTAGATGGAAATATCTGGCAGGAAGCTGGATGTAAGAGGCAAAAACTCAAGACAGATGTCAGGGTTAGAATTGCAAATATGGGAGACATATGAAATAAGAAAGTCATGGACACGGATGACATCTCCCATGAACAGAGAGCAGAGAGAGAAGAGGGCTAAAGACAGAAACTTGAGGAAAGTCTTCCTTTAGTGGGTGGGGGGAGGAAAGGAGCAAACTGAAGAGACACAAGCCTATCCTGGGGATTCCAGCTTTACTGCTTTATACCAAGCCTGCTCCCTGTACTACACCACTGACACCACATAAAAGCCAGTGCTTGCAGCCTTCATTATTACAGTGTCAGTCCTAAAATGCTCTTCTTGACTTTTCTTACACCATCTCCTCCCCATTTGCCCACACTCGACTGTCACGCCTGACCTTCCTATTTATGGTCTCACCTTATACCTTGGAAATAAAGTGCTTGGCACTGCTTTTCCAACTTAAACTTTGCATGCTTCTCATCTGTCTCAGTTTGAACTCTCCCTTGGACAACACTGTCTCCTGCTAACCTGAGGATATTCTCTGGGGCTGCATGTCGGAGTTCAGGGCCTTGCAAGTTCCCTTTGGCCTCTTGAGTAGGACAGATAATGTAAAACATATGCAATGCCACAGAAAGAAAAGAGTTTCAAGGAGGATGGTCACTCGGGCAGGGGCTCCCTAGTGCCTTCAAAATAAAGTCACAAATTCTTCACCTGGACTTAAGGATTATACTCCAATCAACCTTTCTAGACTTAGATACTCCTTTTTCACTACAAGACACTACACTTGAAAATAGACTATTTGCTCTTTACCAGGTATGTTTCATATGCAAAGGCCTCTCTGCTTTTGCTCAGGCTAGCAGCAGAGACAGCTGATCCCCTATTAAATTTGGGCACGTGAATGTGACCAAGCTTGGCACAAACTCAGTTATAAGTAAGCTATTGTAGAAATAAGAGAATCTTAAGTAACAATATGGATCAGTTCCATAATAACCACCAAGGTATTGTAAGTGGTCATCGAAGTCATTTTACTCAAGAACTGGGGAAAATAAAATTAGGCTATACTTCACTAAAGCTGTTACCAAAAGAAAAAAAAACGTAGTGGCTAGAGTATCCAGGTACACATTTTCAAAGACTAATGGTCCATTAAGGAATGGGAATAGAGAAGATTGTTTGGCTGCTGTTCCTCCACAACCAGGTCATCAAGCAAAGCCACAGTTGGCCCACAGGCCTCTGAATGCTCAGATGCTTTCGGGATTAGGACTGGCAACTGTCAGATGCTCAGCTGCCTGCTGACTTTAGCAAGGGCATCACTGACAACATCAAGCTCATGCTGCAGCTCGTTCATGGCACTGGTTATGCTCTTGGTGTCCTTCAAGATCTGAATACTCCGTGTATACGGATTATACTTCACTCCAAATGGACGCCTGATTGTTTTGGTAAATTCTCTATTTAAGAAAAAAAATATGAGGCAATCAGTTTCTAGGGAGAAAATGATAAAAACCAAATACTGTCCGTTAGTTTAAAAATTAACATATCTAAATCTTGTGTATTCTTCAAGTCCTTTCTCAAATGCCATTAGGCTTTCCCTGTTCCCCTAGCTGGAATGAATTGCTCCTGAATAAAATGCAGAACAGTGTTTCATCTGTATCTCTTTAAGGCTTCCTAGTTGTTATATAGTAATTTGCATACAGTTTATTTTTCCTATTAGATTATAAACTCTCTGATAGGAAGGAATAGGAAGTAACCAATTTCTCAGTGTATCTGATTTATATTTGCAACACTGAACATCATTATAAACAATACACCCTAAATATTTACTGTGAAAGAGAGATGTGTTACAGGCAAAAGGTGCCTAGTGGGCTTCTAATTATCCAGCTGCTTGCTTCTGTGACTTGTTACCATTATTGGACCTATCTTTTACAGAGGAAAATTAAGGCATGAGGAAGATATACTTTACCTCATCTTCTCCTTTGCATCTTCAAAGCTTTCAGATACAAAGTAGACATCCTGAAAAGTTGTGATGAGACACTCCTGTTTGCAGGTAATCTTAGGATCAAAGGGCTTTACTTTGGCATGTCCAGAAAGTGCATGCTAGAGGATGAAGAGTCAGTGAATCAAAGGATACTATCTATTTTCATGATCACATTCTACACACAACTGCCAGAGCCAGCAAAACAAATGGTTTGCTATCTCTATAAACGCCCCAAGACCACTCCATTGTTCTAACACTCTTCTCCATTTAGGAGGTACCCAAGGATCTTTATTTATTTATTCCTGCATTATGGCATCTGCTTTCTACCCTACACTAGTTATTCCTATACATGACTTGTACCCACCAGCAGGTGGTAGGCTCCTTGAGAGAAAGACTGTACCTTGGACAATATTTCATGCACATCCGCCACTCAACAAACATAAGTTCATTCTTTTATTGGATAAATAATACACCTCAAAGAATTCCCTAGAAATTACTGAAGTTGTTGCTAGCACACCAAAAATGGTGAGGCAACAGCAAGACTTTGTTTTAAAATACATTTTTATTTAAAAGATATAACTATATTCTGAATAGTTATCTATATCTATTCAGAAAACTTAGGAAATAGAGAAAAATGCCTCTTAGGTAATGTTTACTGCCACCCCAAGTATTTTCCACAGTAAGCTCTTATTGAGAGCCAAAAACTAGGGCTTCCCTGGTGGCACAGTGGTTAAGAATCCGCCTGCCAATGCAGGGGACATGGGTTCAAGCCGTGGTCTGGGAAGATCCCACATGCCGCGGAGCAACTAAGCCCGTACACCACAACTACTGAGCCTGCGCTCTAGAGCCCGCGTGCCACAACTACTAAAGCCCACACACCTAGAGCCTGTGTTCTACAACAAGAGAAGCCACCACAATGAGAAGCCTGCGTACCACAACAAGGAGTAGCCCCCACTCGCCACAACTAGAGAAAGCCCACGCGCAGCAACAAAGACCCAAGGCAGCCAAAAATAATAAATAAATAAATAATAAAAATAAATAAATTAAAATCCAGAAACTATTTCAGGTCATATCAATTACATTAAGTGAATATGGTTATGTGCAAAGATTTACAGCTCTTACTTTGAGTTCACTGATGGAAGAAAGTAAGCCAGCACCGAAGACTCTTAGCTGCCCCTCTTGTTTACATAGACCAAACTCCACAGTGAAGAAGTAGCACTGCAAAATGACATCAATATTACTTTCACATCCTGAAGGACTCAATTTAAAACAAATTACAACTCTTAGTCACTGACCCAAAGTACCCTGGAATAAAATCCAAGACCCCCAGCATAGCTCACAAGTATTTCTACAATCTGACCTCGTTCCAAACCAGACTTCTCAAACTTTTGTTCCCAGAACTCTTATATACTCTTAAAAATTACTGAGGAGGGACTTCCCTGGTGGTCCAGTAGGTAAGACTCCACACTCTCAATGCAGGGGCCCGGGTTCGATCCCTGGTAGGGGAACTAGATCCTGCATGCATGCCTCAACTAAGAAGTCTGCATGCCACAACTAAAGATCCCACATGGAGAAATGAAGAGCCCGTGTGTGGCAACTAAGACTCAACACCGCCAAAATAAATAAGTAAATAAATAAATAAATAAATATTTTAAATTACTGAGGACCCCAAAGACCTTTTGTTTATGTGGGATAGAGCTAGCTATATTTACCATATTAAAAATGTAAACTGAGAAAAATTTAAATGTTTACTAATTAATGTTAAAATTATAATAAACCATTTTATGGTAACACAAATAACATTTTAATCAAAAGTAACTATATTGTACAAAAAAACGGTGAGAGGGCTTCCCTGGTGGCGCAGTGGTTGGGAGTCCGCCTGCCGATGCAGGGGACGCAGGTTTGTGCCCCAGTCCGGGAGGATCCCACGTGCCGCGGAGCGGCTGGGCCCGTGGGCCGTGGTCGCTGGGCCTGTGCGTCCGGAACCTGTGCTCCGCAACGGGAGAGGCCACAGCGGTGAGGGGCCCGCGTACCGCAAAAAAAAAAAAAGAAAGAAAAAAACGGTGAGAAAAGTTGCATTGTTTTATATTGTCACAAATCTTTTTAGTGTCCGGATTGATATTATTTAATGTCTGGCTGGAAAACAGATGGATTCTCACATCTGCTTCTGTATTAAACCTGTCACAATAGATTGTTTTGGTTCAAGCATGTGGAGAGAAGTCAGCCTCAAACAGATAAGTAGTTGGAAGACGGTTGAATATTGTAATAGCCTTCTCAGATAATTGTGGCTATTCTGCTTTGACACAACATCAAAACTCAACAAGTGGTAATTTCTTAAAGTACAGCTGTAATGTGGAATCTGAAACCATATCAATGAACTCTGTCCCTCACATTAAAATTCACTCTGCATTTTGAATGGATCTTTTACTCAAGGACCCTGTGGGGTCCCCAAACCACAATTTGAGAGCACTGTTCTAACCATCTAGCCTATTTCACACCACCTCCCCAAACCTCACACACTCTGCTCCTGCTTCTTGTCATTTCCTCAGATACACCAAGCACCTCCTGTCTTTCCTTCTGTGTCCTCATCCTGAGATGCTCTTCCTTCCTTTCCTGGCAGGTGAAAACATTACTCATCTTCCCAGGGCTGGTCCAGATGTTCATCTTCCATGAAACCTTCCACAGGCAGTTCTCTGCACTCCCAGAGCACCCTGCCTGAGCTTCTCTACAGACCTCCTTTCATTCTAACATAAGTGTCTGTGTATAAGTTCCTTGAAGGTGGGAACCAGGCCTTATTCATCTTTCTATTTCCAGCATGTTTTGTACCTAGTGCTCAAAAATATTTTTAGCATCATTTTTAAGGAATCTATCATTTTTACTAAAAAAAGAAGGTATACCAACTGTTAACATTATTGTATTCTAGTGTTCTCTGTCTCTCTGCCTTTTTTTTTTTTTTTTTTTAAAGCTCAGGTCTTCTTTGGATAAGCCTTAAATTTTTACATCTTCCTTTAATGTTTTTTTAAATTATTTAAATTAAATTAAATATGAGCAAAGACAAATTTTCTAATGCTCATCTTGAGTAGGTACTTTTAAACTACACAAATACCCACAGCCCACCCCAGTTAAAGATTACTGATCCATACAGCTATTTCCAGATTTATACCGTTGCTAGTTTTTGAACAGCCTCTTCTGAAGCTCCAAGAGAAGCCAGGCCAATTTCTTGGGAGAACTGAGCAAAACTAGGTTCAGCCAAAAGGGGGACATGACCCAAGAGTTCATGGCAGGTATCTCTGAAAAAGAGGTACAAGTTGTCACACTGTGCCATTTAACATAAATGCATAATCAACCATTCAATCAAATCAAAACCTGATCTTACTTTTATTCAAATTGATCAGGTGGTATTACTTTGGAAATGGACCACAAAGGACACTATTACAAAACCTTGGCCACTCACAAACACACATATGTAAGTTCATACAAATACGCACAGACATCCACATGTCAACCCCCCAACCCCCAAACCAGGTCTCTACTCAAATGTGACCTTCTCAGTCAGTCCTTTTCTGATCACCCTTTTCAAAGTAGAAACACCCACCCACACGCAACTCTGTCCCCTTTCCCTACTTTATTTTTCTCCATGGCACTTATAACCATCTGAATTTTATATATATATATATATATATTTACTTGTTTGTTTATTATCTATATCTCCCATTGGAATATAAGCTCTATGAAGGCAGGAAACTTTGATTTTTTTCAGTCTTACATCCCCTATGCTTAGGACAGCACTTGGCACCTAATAGGTTGTCAATTAATAATGGTAATAATAATGGTTAACATGTATAGAGCATGGATCATGTATTACATGCCAGGCACCATTCAAAATGCTTTACATGTGCTAATTCGCTTGATCCTCACAAAAAATCATGACGTAGGTACCATATCGATGGATGGATGCTGCAGTAGAAGTACTTACGGCTCTGGGGTATAGAGGGGATCTGAACTGTGTCTCACATACTGTGTGCAGTGAAAAACTCGAAAGGCTAAACCTGATAAGAAATCTCTTGGTGATAAGTAACCAGCCACAGGACGGATGGAAAAACCTGTGCGCTCTGCAAAGCAAAGGAGAAAATCTTCACTAGAATAGACAATCTTACTTTTCTTTTTAGAAAAAACTCACTAACAAGATCTATTAATTTAGATCAGAACCATTTTTGAAACTACGTCATTTTTAGCCAGTACCACCTCTTGTAGTTTCTTTGTTATCTAAACTGGATGGTGCTCTTTCATTCCCCAATACCTGAGTCTGCATGCCCACTGTAAAAGTCACCTTCCACTAGGCTGCAGTGGCTCTGGGGACCTCTATAAGCTCTGATCTTGTCCTTCATTTCAAACTCTCACACTCTGGTAATTCCAGTTCCACCCCAATGCTTTGTACTTGGATTCTCCCACTCCGATGGGCAAAAGAATTTTTCACAAAGATGGAAATGTTCAACATCTAGCCTATTGCTAGCCACTAGCCACGTGTGGCTATTGAGCCCTTGAAATGTGGCTAATGTGGCTGGGGAACTAACCTTTTGATTTACATTCATTTTATTTTTTTTAACTTTATTTTATTTATTTATTTATTTTTGGCCATACCACGCAGCATGTGGGATCTCAGTTCCCCAACCAGGGATGGAACCCATGCCCCCTGCATTGGAAGGCAGAGTCTTAACCACTGGACCACCGGGAAGTCCCTACATTCATTTTAATTATTTAAACAACCACGGTTGTCTAGTGGCCACCGTATTTGCCAGGGCAGGTAGCCCCTTCCAATTCATGTTTTGTTTGAACTGTCTTTTAATATTGGTTTCTCTCTTTGACACGTTCCCTTGAAACACCTTTAGCAACAAGCTCTGCAGCCTGCTCAAGCTCCAGACCCCAAGTGATCAGCTTTCAGTTTTGCATCTATAACAAAATATTGCCTCCAGATCTCATGCAAGTGTGATTTGATAACAACTTCTGTAGCATATGCTAGTCCATCGTTGTTAAGTCACACAAGGTCATGTGCTTTGGTTCTCTGTCATTCTTAATCACTATTTTTTTTAAATCTAGTTTTTGTAGGAACCACTTATATGAGTTCTTCCCTTGTAAAAACTATATTGCCCTCTCCTGTTTAGTTCTTAGTTTTGTGTATAGTGGTTGAGGAATGAGAATTATGGAGTTGAATAAATATGTATATTTTTATAACAGTCTATATAATAAATTCAAAGATAGTAATTTCAGATCATGATGGAAATAAGATAAACTCCCTTTGGGTCAAAAACATAATGCCTATTTTTTTCCCTAAGGTTCTAATCTGCTGAGATCAAAGGGGGATATTTATTTTTCTTACATATTGTAGATCCTGGAGATCACTGATCATTTTACTTCCTATACTAGTGAGAGAAAATAAGGAAGCCTGGACCAAGTAAGCATGATGAACTAAAAGGTGCAAAATTGTCCTTAGTCTTTGTTTATGACACATCTTCTTCTTTGAGAAAACGATAGAATCTTAGTGTGGAAAGGGGCTTCAGCGATCATTTACTCCAACCTTCCCAAAGGTGCTTGAATCTCCTCTATCACATCCCTCTAGTGGGTGTGGAACTTTTGCATGAACATCTCCATGGATGTGGAACTAACCATCTCATGAGCCTGTCCCATTTTCAAATGGCTCTTTTAACAGGATCTTGTCTGTTTCGAACTAAAATTTGCTGTTTCTATCCGACTGTCCTTTACTTCAGAGCCACATAGGAATTCCTCTATAACATAAGATGACCTTTAAATATTTAAATAAATCTATAAAGTCCCCTAAATTTCCAGGTTAAACACCCTGAGAATCCTTCAAATTTTATTTATATGATACATTTTCCAATCCTCTTACAATTCTGCTCACTTTCCTCTACATTTGCTCCAGGTTATGAACGTCCCTCTTCAAATGTGGTGCCTGGAGAATTGCCAGGACAGAATACAGAAAAATTCTGACCTCCCAAATAACTGGACTTTAGTCCTCTATTAAAAATTCTATTGTGATTGAAATGGAGTTCAATATTCCCCTTACAAAAAATTAATCATTTCATTACCTTTTAAAAAGTTTGAGACATCTTCCAATTGTGGGATATTATCTTCCCGGTATCCACAGTATTTAGAAAGCAAAGGTAAGTTTTTGAGATATTCTCTGCAGGCATGGGTTGGGTAAAGTTTGTTGAGCTCTCGGAACACAGTTCCCCAGGTCTTAATCTCCTCCTCAGTGAATTCAACGTTAGGAATGGGGTCTCCACTAATGAGATAAAGAGAAGTTATCTTGAATTAGCATCCAATAAACAGTAGCACGTATCTTGTTTTCTATTTACTATATAGGCATAATTTACTCCATTTATTTCATTAGTTCAAAGTTGAATAAGTTATTTTTATAGTACACTTACTGTTTATAGTTCATAGCCAAGTCTGCAAAATACTTTCGTCTTTTACGATAGACATTGTCTTTGAAGCCCTGATAATTAAAGAAAAGTTTTTAAATATGCATACTAAAAAATACTTAACAAATGACTTAGAAAACATTTCATTATTATTCAAGTGACTATACTGAAGGGCTATATAACTGTTATTTTGAGCAAGCACTGTTTAGAAATTTATGATCATTTTTCTTTTAAAGTCAACATTATATGACAGATTCATACGATAGTGGCTGCAAAGATAAAAGATACTATAGATTCAAAAATACTACAGTAGCTACAAAAATAAAGTAGTTTGAGGAAAAAGAAAAGCACCACCCTAGTTAAAATACATGGCTCTTTTCCAAGGGTGAGTTTTTTCTTAATCATTTGACTACATCTTCAGTTATATTCTCCTGTAATTAGTAACAAAGTAGTAATTACTAATATTTGAAATCATGGCAACTGAATCTAGCTTCAGATTTTATTGCAAAATGCAGACATATTAATCATTTGTAGAAGCAATTAATGATGAAAAGATAGAAGAGATAGTAACACTAGAATTTATACCTATGAAAAATATTTAAGAAAAAAATAGACAAAATAAGGCATCAAAAAGCAAATCTTAGGAGGAAATAGCCAATAATACAAAATAGGAAAGAAGGGGAGGACACTTGAAAGGAAAGAATGAGACTTGTGTGTTTAACACAGATTTACAAGTCCCTACTATGCACCTGGCCTTGTGCTGAAATTCAGAGAAACACAGCACAATCTGGGTCTTCAAGGAGTTTACTTTAACCAATTGTTTTGAAACAATATGGTAAGTGCCTTATTACAGACAGGCACAAAATACCACTTGAACTCAGAAAGAAACTCATAATCCAGAGTATGCGAAGAGGGTAGTGGGGGTCAGGAAAGGGTCCCTAGCAATGACTCCTAAGCTAAAAGAGGAGTGGGGAGAGCCAGGGGGAGAAGGACAGAAAGCACAGCACCAAGGACAGCGCAGAAATGAAAAACAGCATGTTGCACCTAAGAAAGTACAGGTAATCCAAAGTTACTGGAGCCTGGAGAGTGAGGTGGAGCACGGTGAAGACTAGTTATGGGTCTGCTAGTAAAGGTCTGTTTGAGAGCTTGGATTTTAGTCTTGGGGAAATTGGAAGCCGTTGGGTTTTTTTTTTTTTTAAAAAAAAATAACATCTTTATCAAGATATAACTCACATACCTTAAAACTGACATTTTAAAGTGTACAATTTAGGGGGGTTTAGGATATTCACAGTGTTGTGCAACCACCTCCACCATAATTTCAGAACATTTTATCACACTGAAAAAAAACACCCTACTCATTCGCAGTCTATCCTCATTTTCCCTCACCCCCAGCCCTGGCAAACAGTAATCTACTTCCTGTTGCTATGAATTTGCCGCTTCTGGATATTTCATGTAAAAGAAATCACACAATGTATGGCCTTTTGTGACTGGCTTCTTTCACTATCACAGTGTTTTCAAGGTTCACCCCTGTTGTAGCATGTTGAGTAATTCATGCTTTTTTATGGCCATTAATATCCATGTTGGGGACATACCATGCTTTACTTATCCATTCACCAGTGGATGGATATTTGGGTTGTTTCCACTTTTTTGCTACTATGAATAATGCTTCTATGAACATTTGTGTACAAGTTTTTGCGTGGGCTTATGTTTTCAGTTTTCTTAGATCTGTACTGAGGTAACATTGGTGATTTTTAGGCACAAGAGGGATAACGGTTATACTGAGGCTTTAGATCGTTCTAGTGACTATGAGGACAGGTTTGAGGCGGCAAGGCTGGAGGCAGGAAGACCAGTTAAGGGATGTGGTAGTAAGAATAAACAAGGAACAAATTAAAGAAATATCTTGGAGGTGAAAATCAGCAGGACTTGGTAGTAGGTCAGTAAAACTGATTTACACACCTTTCCGTAAACATGCCCCAGATTTTCTTGCCTCTGAACCTTTGCTCATTTTGCAATGAACTGTCCTTCCTCTCCATCTCTTTCCTGCCAAAATTCTTTAAGGCCAAGTTAACAAGGTTAACAAGGTTGCCTTTCTCTGACCTCTTCAGCTAGAAGTGTTTACTCTCTTGTGTATATCTCAAAGCAGTCTGTTCATGCCACTTAGCACACTTTTCATACTTAAATCTTGTATTGTGTTTATATATATGTGTGTGTGTGCTTTACTTTGTCAACTTGACTGGAAGCTCCCAGAGTGCAGGTACAGCAAATTATTAATTCCAATACTTACTCAATGAGATATTATAGAATAAATGGATGGATCGGCTGGGGTTGTCTAAGGCAGTATACGGTCACATTCACACAGCTTATAAGTGATAGAAGCTAGATTAAATCCCTGGTCTGTGCAACTCTACTGCTGACTCTCTTCTCTCCTCCCCTCCTAGGATCCTAGAGCTACATAAGAAGTCCTAATGCTCTAGACTTACTAATTCTCCAACTCATGCCTGTACTGTATCCCATATGATTTTCCAAGGAAACAGCTTCCTAATTCATCAACTGCATAATAAACCAATTATGCTGGGCAGTGTGGGTGATGATTTCCCCCTTCCTATCTTTACTCCCCTCTCCAATAGCCCATGCCCATTTTGATAGAAACCGACTGCAGATACGGTGTTCATTGTAGTGTAATTCTTGGAATAGCTCTTAGTGATACGAATTCCAGGCATGACACAGATGTTTTGGAGCCAATGAAATTGGATGCTCTTCAGTCACTTGGTTTCAAGTCCACCAACATGAAGGACTAATAACACTTCCTGAAACCCAGATTAATCAAGATCCTATTTAGTCTAGAATAAGCACTTTCTCCAGAAAAGAAAAATAATACCCTTAATTTTTTAGTTTGCTTTAACTTATTTTCATGAAAATATTTATTTAAAATATTTACAGGATGGTCAGCACCCAGTTCAGATCCATACATCAGAACTCTGTTAGCACAATGGTCCAGGTCAGAAATCTTCTTTGGAAACCAAGGAACAGTTTCCATACCTGAAAAATACAAAAAACACTAACAGTTGAAGAGACCATCTTAAATTAGTCAATAAAGAAAAAGAAATTAAGAAAGTCATAAATGCATTTGGATGAGATTTTTAATTTTAGCTTGTACGTTGAGGCACAATGTATACAAGTAAATTGGTCTAGTTTAAATAAGTAAATCTTATTCAAAGTTTTTGAGTTTAAAAATATTTTAAGCCTTAATTTCCTAAGCATTGCAGAAATGATGCACTTTAGTAATAGACCAAAGGTTCAAAAAAATTTAAGCTACATATTTAGCTAGTCTTAAAGAGTAAGGCTAATTTTTTTTTTTTTTTTTTTTTTTTTTTTTTTTTGGCAGTACGCGGGCCTCTCACTGTTGTGGCCCCTCCCGTTGCGGAGCACAGGCTACGGACGCGCAGGCTCAGCGGCCATGGCTCACGGGCCCAGCCTCTCCGCGGCATGTGGGATCTTCCCGGACGGGGGCACGAACCCGTGTCCCCTGCATTGGCAGGCGGACTCTCAACCACTGCGCCACCAGGGAAACCCCAAGGCTAATTTTTAATTAGCAAATTTAATTAAAACTCTGAATGTTTATTTTTGTTGATTAAAAGGATCTTAGAGATCATTTATGTCTTTGCCACTTTGATCTTCTCACTATCCCTCATACATACACGCTCTCCTAAAACTCTGAGATTTGTGAATGCTGGTCTTCTCCCTGGAATACCTATCCCATTCCACATCCTGCTGCACCTCATCCTTCTGTTTTCTTGAGAATATCCTTCTCCTTCAGGACCCAAATCAAATGAGCTTTCCCTGACCCTGTAGGTGGCGCTAATTCTCTATCATCTGGGTTCCCATGACTATGACTCCAATTCTCTGAAAGCTTTTACTATGTTTTACTATAATGTATCTGCATATGGCTGTCTTACAGAAAAGAATGGGAACGACTCCAGGGTAGGACTATTTCTTTTTGTATCCCCATTTCTTAGTAGAAATATCTGATACAAGTTGGTGTTCCCTAAAAATCAGCTGAACTAGTTAGACTCTGTAAAACTCTTCATTTGCCAGAGAGGTGAAGTAACTTATCCAAGATCATTCATCTCTAATGGAACAGAGAGGACTAGGACTCAATTCTTCTTGCTCCAGTTTAATGCTCTAACATACCCAGAAGTGATATTCAAGAGATTCAGCAACAAAACAACAGGGGCACCAATCACTCAAAATAGACACAAGCAGAGTCCCAGGCTCCTGCTCTATCAGGTGTTAATCTTCTAGTTGTTTGTGGTGGCCACAGGACTCCTAGGGGAGAACTGGGGGCACATGGGCTTCAGGCATGGTGAGGAGCACTTAAGGGACTCAGGGGAAAAGCTATCTGCCAGGCAGACATGGACGTAGAATCTTGATATTTTAATACCTTATACAGCCATATGAATACATAACAGATGAATATCAGCCTGATTACACCCAAATATTGTGACATAATCTGAAGGGATTATTTTAAATTTAGTACCATATATAAAATGTGACTGATTTATCCATTTGTCTCTTGCCCCAAGTAAACTGCAAGGATTTTTTCACAGTAGAAGATTTTAGATTATCTCTGTGCTACCTGAGTATCTGAAAACTGAGAAGCTTTCCATTTAGTTTTGGTGGAAGTGAGGACAAGGAAGAATATTGTATTTCATATATAGAGTATTTCACATCATAGTTGTCAGTAATTGTCAACATTCTCAACAAATTCAAATATTCACTTAATATCTGCTAGGTATCTGCCCTGTAAGAGTTACTAAGTGCTCAGGGATTGTGAACTGGAGGTTTGTGAAATCAAGAAATGCCTGATGGGGCTTCCCCAGTGGCACAGTGGTTGAGAGTCCGCCTGCCGATGCAGGGGACACGGGTTCGTGCCCCGGTCCGGGAAGATCCCACATGCCGCGGAGCGGCTGGGCCCATGAGCCATGGCCACTGGACCTGCGCGTCCAGAACCTGTGCTCCGCAACAGGACAGGCCACAGCAGTGAGAGGCCCACGTACCGAAAAAAAAAAGAAATGCCTGATGATTTGGAAACTGAGAAAACAATGGATTTCTAACTATTCTAAATTCTTTCTTGTACTCAAGTTTTCCTTTCCACTTCTCTCGCCCTTGATAAAATGTTGCTTTATAATTTTTCTTTAGCATTTTGAGCAATTACATTTTGTATCTTCTTCATTATCAGATTGTAAGCAATTTGAATAGACAGTGTTTTACTTTTACTTTCATGCCTTCAAGCTAAACATAAGATAGGACACACATTATGCACTTAATCTTCTGAGTAGTATTTTCACTTTTCAAACTTACCATCTTCCTTCACAGTAAAATTATCTGGTAGATTCACAGAGAGAACATTAGTATGAGACTTCAACAGATGAAAAATATCATTCAATTGTTCTCTATTGATATCACAATCAACAAAAATCTCAGACTCTGAGTTTCTTCTCTTTGATTTTCGGGACTCAATGTGTAATAGGTTCACATGCTTCTCCTGTGGAAAGCAGAGGATGAAGATTACACATGACTGCCTCAAATGGTTATAGTCTCTGAGAAGATTACTTCCATTACCACTAAAACTCAGTCTCATCACTTGTCATAATAGCCAAAGGGAAAAAAGGCTGTTTTTAGTGCCATCAACAGCAAAATAATTCCCCCTAAATATTAGGTACTATTCCAAAAAAGTTTGAAAAATTCATCACACCCTCCAGAATCTAATTAAATTAACACCCAGTAGAAAGTCCCTCAGATTGCCAGAACTGATTGGCCTTCAAATCAAAAGACTTAGTCTCCTAGATAAAAAGAACCCTTTGAAAATTCTCACAAATAAAGGCTAGGTTTTTTTTTAAGTGATCTAGTGTTAGTCCTTTCAAAAGAAAAGTCTCCTTTGCAATAATGTATTTAATACAATTAGATGAACAGCTTGAACATGGAATATTTAATACCTCCAATATCTTAAGCTACAAACTCAGTAACCAGCTGAATCAGATTGCTGCTTCTGATCTCTTCGCGTGCCAGCCTGAGCTGTGGGGTCCATATGTGTAAACCTGTGGGGGGAAGGTATCTTCTCTTACCAATCTGGGTGCTGAGGAAAAGCCCTGGTGACATAATCATGAAACATAAGAACCAGTCACCCAACAGTTTTCTTCATCTAAAAAACGAGAAAGTTAGAGTAGATGATCTCCAATACTAACCAGTTGAATCTAAATTAACTTAGTGAACACCTGTGTAGCCAAGTAATGGCTGTGAAGCATACAAAGGAGGGCAAGACGTACAAGGAGTTTACAATCTAGTTGACTAACACATGAAAGACTAAGAGAAAATACAAATAGTGAGTGTTCAGGCGCAGAAGATGTTCAGAAACGGAAAAAAACATCAGGAGTTTGAGGAGGTAGAAGGTTCTATGGAGCAGATAGGAGCTGAGATGAGTCTTAAAAAATAGATAGAATAGGAAGACAGAAGGGAAGAAGTAAGATTCCAAACAGGAGGAATTGTATGAGCAAAGGTAGGGATGAGATAATTATCAGGGAACATTAACTTGATAAATAAGAAAAGAGAGTGAATGTCAGGGATGTTGGGAAATTGGAATAGGCAGGGTTTATCCTGTAACGTAGAATCTATCATGGAATCAATACAAGAGAGCCAGTTACAAAATATATTGGAATTGATCAGGAGTAAAGGAGAGTTTTATTGAATCTATTTCTTATGAATTTTTAGAATAAGAGTACATTCATAAATATTTTCCGAATGATGACTTGAATAAATATAAAGCTATAAATTATGTTTTGGAGAAGAAGACACAAAATGTCAATTCTTCCTAAAGTAATCTAAAATTGAGTGCTATCAAAATGAAAAACTTGATGGAATTTGGTGAGGAAATGTAACTAAATAACTTAAAAGTTATTTAGTTTCTTTTCTTCTTACCTGGAAGAAAAGTTTAGTCAAGAAGGTCTAGGAAAATTCAGGTAGAGTTAAAGTAATAAGTGAGACATTCCTTATCAGATATTTCAATTACAGCAACAGAGGCACAGAGAGGTTAAGCAGTTTGCCCAAATGCACACAGCTAATCAGTGTAAGAGCTAGAATTCAAACTCAAGCTGTCTAGCTCCATAGTCTATGCCCTTAAAAACTATGCTGTAATCCTGTTGTACAAGAAAAGAAGAGTCAGAATAATGGATAATATAGCTCTTCTTTGAACAAGATTTACATCATCTTTATAATGAAAACACTGAAGACAGATATAGCCAAAAATTGGGGCATAACTACGTTGTGAAGATGGGGGGAAGGGAAGTTGAGGGGCCTCTGGAAAGGGAGCTGTGCCAACGAAGCTAACCCTTCACTTCCGCTGGAGAAAATCAACAGGTAATATCTACAAATGGAAAAAACAAGGAATAGCAGCAGAATAAGCATATTGCTTATAAATATGGATGCTACTATGAGAAAATATAGTTAAAAGCGTTGAAGATGCTTGCCCCCTATAGGCAGAGGATAAGTAAAAATAGGTGGATTCATGCCCACAACACCATTGCAGCAGTCAGAACGAATGAGATGGATACGTAGCTGCACGGGTAGGTCTTCAAAACACAGTGCTGAGTAAAAGAAAAAGTGCATGTACAATAACATTTATATAAATTACCAGACCATGCACATGCAGAAACTCAACATAGATTCTAAGTAACATAAAAAACAATTCAGTGTGTAGATCAAACGTATCAGAGCAGTTGTCTATCAGAAGAGAGAAATGGAGATGGAATAAAACAGGAGGAGGCTGTATACATCAGTGATGACAGTGTCCACGTGATTTAAGGAGTGTGATTAGCTCAACCCTCTGCACCTAGGTCAACATAAAAATTAAATGGAATTTAGGAATGAAGAGAGATGAAGCAGAAAACTACTATTTTCTTTATAAGCTTTATAGTGTGGGGTTGACTTTTTAAACCATGCACAAGTATTATTTGATTAAAGACAAAATAAAAAAGAAAGTTGATGGAAGAAACATAGGTATACTATTTAAAAACTCCAAGGTAATCAAAAGAAGAGCTTGCAGTAATCACGTAATTATCAAATATGGGGAGGAGAAGGAGGAAGAAGGGATGGAAGTATCAGTATCAGTATCATTCACAATAGAGAGTAAATAAATATCATGTAAATTGATAACTCAGAGAGATCAGGACAATATTTAGACATTATAAATTCACCGCTAAAAGAACTAAGAACAGAAATAGTTAAAAGAGATTGCCTCTAGGGAGTGGAACTAAGGTGCTGGGTAAAAAGTGGTGCTTTTTATCACAAACTCTTCTAGACTATTTGTTATATTTAGAATTTTAAATTCTTTGAAATATTATTTTCAAACTGCTGTTTAATAGTATATCATATGGATATAAATCTGATTTCTAAACAGCTAACATTTATTGATAATTTACTTTGAACTATCCTAAGCACTTGAAATATATTAATTTTATTAGTTCTCACAGTGACCCTGTGAGGTAGGTAGGGTTCTCATTTTATAGATGCTAAGATGAAATGCAGAGAGACTAATTAATTTGCCCACCATCACACAGCCAATAAGTGACAGAGCAAGGACTTGAACTCAGGTGGCCTGCCTTCAGGGGCTACAAGCTTAATACCGATGATGTTCTAGTAGTATAATTTAACCTGTCCCATACCTTAGGACAAATAGTTTGTTTATAATTTTTTAATTCCTATAAATAAATCTTTGTGTCTCTTAAACTGGGTTAGGTCTCCCAGTTCAATGCTATCATAGTACCTGGTACTTCTCTTTCAGGTCAGTTTACACACATGTAATCATTTGTTTACTGAAATTATTTGTTTAGTGTCTGTCTTCTCCACTAGATTATACACAACTGTGAGGGCTGGAACTGTGTCTGCTTTGTTAGGGTACACACCTTCATATCTAGCAGGACGTGCTGTACCTAGTAAGTACTCAGTAAAAATTCCTGTTCTAACTGACTGACCCTGATTTCCTCAGGATAGATTTATGGAAGTAAAATTACTGGGTCAAAATATGTGAACATTTTAAGACTCAAAATACATATTACCAGATTGTTTCCCTACACATCACATCAATTTTCCCTCACACCAAAGGTGTATTTAAATGCCAAATGCATTGAAGCTTTAACAGTAGGGAGTAGTATAATTGTAGAATCTTTGTTATTTTGCTATATAAAAAATAGCATTTAATATATTATTAATGTATCATTAAATAATATTATTAAAATTTCAATATTTCATTTAATTAAAATAAAATTAAAATTTGCTTCTTCAAAATCTGTAAAGTGAATCTTTCCTCCCCCATTTCTTTATTAGTTATTTGTACCTCCTCTTCTATAAATTGTTTGTATCCTTTGCCCATTTGATAGAATCGAGCGGTATTTTAGAAATTTAAGTGTTTAAAACATTTCTGTAGTCCACCTCTGAAGAATTTACAAATAATCTTACAGACCCATTTTATAAGAGTTTTATGCAGAAATACAGAGACTGCTTACCTGGAAGATTTTCAGTGCTTTTATAAGTCCTCCAACTTCATTCTTTAAGGAAAAAATGAGAGTTGCTCTTCCCTTTTCTAAGGAATGATCTTTGTTTTCCTTATTGTCTTCAATCATGATGAATCTGGTGTACGTCTCTAAAAATAAAGTATGAAAATAGAAAGTTCTAAAAAAAAAGTTGTACAATGTAGACAATATTTGGTAGCATAGATAATATTTGAAACAGACAATATCTGATAACATTAACCAAGTTTTAGTTTCCTCACCTGTAAAACATGGATGTACATATATACTTTGCAAAACTGTAATGAGACCACAATAAGCTAAAACATTGCCTAGCACAGTGCCTAGAATATAAAAGGCAGACAATACATGTTAGTAATCTTCTTTTTTTTCTAATCCAATCCTTTCAGGGCATGACTCAAGCCCATGGGTTGCTTGCAGTCTTCCTGACTGTTGTGGCCTGAACTGGGTACTCTTTCTCTATGAAAGCCTACCTCCTCTCCCCTTACAATTTTAGCAATTTATTGTACTGGGTTTTATTGTAGTTTCAGATGTACAACATAGTGATCCAATATTTTTATAGATTATATTCCATTTAAAGTTATTATAAAATATTGGCTATATTCCCTGAGCTGTACAATATAATCCTTGTAGCTTATCCATTTTATACATAGTAATTTGTACCTCTTAATCTCCTACCCCTATTTTGCCCCTTCATCCTCCTCTCTCCCCACTGGTAACCACCAGTTTGTTTTCTATATCTGTAAGTCTGGTTCTTCTTGTTATATTCATTCACTTGTTTCATTTTTTAGATTCCACATATAAGTGATAACATACAGCATTTGTCTTTCTCTGTCTGACTTATTTCACTAAGCATAATACCCTCTGGGTCCATCCATGTTGTTACAAATGGCAGAATTTCATTCTTTTTTCATTATTTTTCATGGCTGTGTGATATTCCATTGTGTGTGTGTGTATATATATATGTATGCATATATATGCATGTATACATACATACCACATTTTCTTTATCCATTCATCTGTTGATGGACACTTAGGTTGCTTCCATATCTTGGCTATTAAAAATAATATGAACATTGGGATGCATGTATCTTTTTGAATTAGTGTTTTCACTTTCTTTGGGTATGAACCCAAGAGGAATTTCTGGATCATATGGTAAGTCTATTTTTAGTTTTTTGAGGAACATCCATACTGTTTTCCATAGTGGCTGCACCACTTTACATTCCCACCAACAGTGCAGAAGGGTTACCTTTTCTCCACATCCTTGCCATTTGTTCATTGTGTTTACACTGGGTCTTGAATGGCTTCCTCAAATGTGTCACTCATATATGTGACATGTCTTCTAACAAGACAGCAAGCTTCTTCAGAACAGGGACAAGGCCTCCTATTTCATTTGTAAATTTAAAAGCCTGGACAGCTCTGGACACAGGTAGACTAGAAGAATAGCTGGTAGCCCAGAGAATTCTGGTTCCATATAAGTATCTACTTTCTCTCTGACTGTGGAATCCCCAAGGCCATTGGCCCTGAAGTCTTTTTAGTATTGGCCTACAAGTGCCAAGTGTGTGTGTGTGTGTGTGTGTGTGTGTGTGTGTGTTGGGGGAAGTGAGGATTTTTTTCCTTTTTTTAATTTTTTATTTATTTTTTTATTGGAGTATAATTGCTTTACAATGTTGTGTTAGTTTCTGCTGTACAGTGAAGTGAATCAGCTATATGTATTCATCTATCCCCTCCCTCTTGGACCTCCCTCCCCACCGCCATCCCACCCATCTAGGTCAACCCAGAGCACTGAGCTGAGCTCCCTGTGCTATACAGCAGGTTCCCACTAGCTATCTATTTTACACGTGGTACTGTATTTATGTCAAACCTAATCTCCCAATTCATCCCACCCTCTCCTTCCCCCCATGTCCACACGTCCATTCTCTATGTCTGCATTTCTATTCCTGCCCTGCAAATAGATTCATCTGTACCATTTTTCTAGATTCCATATATATGCATTAATATACGATATTTGTTTTTCTCTTTCTGACTTACTTCACTCTATATGACAGACTCTAGGTCCATCCACATCTCTACAAATGACCCATTTTGTTCCTCTTTATGGCTGGGTAATATTCCATTATACATATGTATCACATCTTCTTTATAGGGGAGGTGAGGATATTGTGGAGGATAGATGTAGGGTACGGTAACTTTGTACTGGTGACTCTCACTTGAGAAATAGACACTTGAGAAGTAAGATTTGGATTAATAAATGGAAACAGCATATTGAAGATTTATGGTTATTAGTTTTCTTTGGGTTATTAATTCTCCCTAATTGCCCAGTCTCATGCTGTTGTTCTAGTGGAGTTAACCTTTAACAACTTAAATTGACATAACCGATCTCACTGCCTTTCACCTGCTCTCATGCGTTGATCCAAGCCTGTAGAGCAGGTATAGTAGGATGGCGAGGGCTTGATGTGTTCCAGTCCCCCGCAGTTCAAATTTCCCTTACTTGTGGAAGCCTTCCCTGACTCCCCCAAGTCAACCCCTAGTGTTGGTTCTCATGGCACCAGATACTTCCCATTCATAACAACAGTCGCAGGTGCAGCTGTAGCTCTGTATATGGTTGTGTCTGTCTCTTCAACTAGCCTGTGTGCTCTGTGGGGGCAGAGATCACGTATGCTTTTATGCACCATTGTGAGTACCTAACACAGTCTCTGCACGTAACAGGGACTGGATAGATGTCACTGAATGAATAAATGAAGGAAAGATTGATTACAGACATGGTCCCTACCCTCAGGGAACTAAAAGTCTCATAGAAAGAGAATGAAGGATAAGCACTGTAACAGGAACACAGATGGTGGCGTGATGGCAGTGGCTAGATTAATTATTCTGGTACGTGTTCAGAGGTGCTTCACTGAAGATGTGTTTGAATTAGGTCTTAAAGAAAAAAGAGGAAAGAGTCCATGAGGAGGTAAAGACAAAGGATGAGAAGGTGACCAACCACAGATCAATGAGGGATCATGTAGGCAAGGTAAGTGGGGCCAGATCCTTCAAAAGGCTCTGCAGTTAATGCAGAGGAGTTTGGACTTGATCTTCTATGCACATCCAAATACCCATCTCAGGACCATGGCAAGTCTGATCAAATGCTAAATGAGAAAAGTTAGGACAAGGTAGTTTTCCATTAAGCTAAATTCCTGGCTTTGAAATGCTTTTTATAGGATGATCAAAATGAGGAGCTTCATGAATTTCTGTCCTTCTGACCGGAGAACTATTGTGAGTTTTCTCTTTCTGCCATAAAGCCTTTTTCTTAACCCATACTGTATAACATTTGGGGTACCTTGTAAGAGGCATCCCCAAGAGCCCTATCTGGCTTGATAGAGGGTATAAAGTACCAAATATGGCTCGGTAATTTTCAACTGTATGGTAATAAACAATAGTCTGCTACTAATCTGCCAATGGAATACAATTTTCTGTTTCAGAATTCGGTCTTTCTGATAGCTTTGGAATTGTTTAACAAATATTTATCAGGCACATACTAAGTTGAAGGACTTCTACATATAAGTTCAGAGAGTATGGAGATAAGAAAGAAAATCCCACTCTATGCTAACAAGATTCCATCCATTCTTAGCAACCCAAGAGGTGGGTAAGGGAACTGATATTTGTCAAATGTCTATATATATCATGCACTAATATTATCCCATGTAATTCTCATAAAATCTTGGTGGAGGGGGATGGGAATTATATTCATTTTATAAATGAGAAAACTGAAGCTCAGAGAAACTAACTAACCTGTCCATGGTGACACAGCTAGAGAATATAAGAACACATATTTAAAACTGTGTCCTTCGGGGTTGGGGGAAGGGTAAGCTGGGACGAAGTGAGAGAGTGGCATTGACATATATACACTACCAAACGTGAAATAGATAGCTAGTGGGAAGCAGCAGCATAGCACAGGGAGATCAGCTCACTGCTTTGCGACGACCTAGAGGGGTGGGATAGGGACAGTGGGAGGGAGGCTTAAGAGGAAGGGCATTTGGGGACATATGTATGCATATGGCTGATTCACTTTGTTGTACAACAGAAAATAACACAGAATTGTGAAGCAATTATACTCCAATAAAGATGTATTAAAAAAATAAAAAATAAATTAAAAAATAAAACTGTGTCCTTGGAAATATGAATGTTAACATATGGATCTAATTTCACAAGCATTACCCTAAAAATGTTCAGAAAGTAGAACAAAATTCCTGGGATCTAGTTGAAAGCTGACTTCTCAGATGAACTAGACATCTACTTTGGCATCTCTCAATCACTTATTTACACTGCAAAACAGTGTAAGGAAATATCTAATCACTGTCTAACACTTGTCAGTGTATTACCTTGGGCACACTACCTAACTTTTCTAATACAGCAAAGTAACCAAACAGTTAACCGAAACTCATGGCATCCAAAAACTCCCTTATACATTTTTTTTTTTTTTTTTTTTTTGCGGTATGTGGGCCTCTCACTGTTGTGGCCTCTCCCGTTGCAGAGCACAGGCTCCGGACGCGCAGGCTCAACGGCCATGGCTCACGGGCCCAGCCGCTCCACGGCATGCGGGATCCTCCCGGACCGGGGCACGAACCCGTGTCCCCTGCATCGGCAGGCGGACTCTCAACCACTGCGCCACCAGGGAAGCCCCCTTATACATTTTAAAACACATAATGTGACTTGGTATTCTGGTGTTTTCCCCACAGAGGAAACTAGGCTATTTCAGGCACCAAGAAGAGACTGAGATATATAATTCAAAATTTAACAAATACTTATTGATTCATTGAGTTTAAAATCAAAACTGCTTAGATATTTCTAATTGTGTCAATTTATTCTCTACAACTAAAACAATCTCTATGTCAAATGCTTTAAAACCAAATGACCAGTTAAACTTAATAATGATGTGGATTCTCCTGTGATTCAAATGATTACTAATGGTAAAACAAATGAAATTTCAACCCAAGCACATGTACATACCATAGTCAGTGTTAGGGCAGTAAAGGTTAAAAAACAAAGAAGACCGTTTGCCTCCAAGGAATTCACAGATTTATCATGAGGGAAGGGGAGGAGGAGAGGCTGACTTTCCAGTAAGACCAAATAAGGAGAAGAGAACGGTATCCTGAGATCCCAGCTATGATAGCTGAGGAGCACACGAAACCCCACCTACTTTCCAACCCCATGACCAATATCCCATGAGATTCTGAAGATGATTGGAGATGACTTCTGGCCCGTCCCTAAGTCTCTGAACAGAAAAGATTTATGGATGGGAAGCAAGACATCCTAAGAGAGATTTTCAGCTTCAAAGGAATTGACCGTTTCTTAAGGTAAACTTAATTATACACAGGAAATTCTGAATTGGTGGCTCTGGGGCTAAAAATTCAGGGATGGTCTCAGATACGCATTCTTAAAACGCTTTTGGAGATGTGAAAACTTTTGGAAACATTTCTTACGTGTCTAACCATCACTCAAAGACCATGCACTTTTTTTTCTTCCAGAGTATGGGTGACTTTGTCCTATAGTATACAGTTGCCAACAATAAGAGAGATGTAAAATAATAAAGCAAATTGCTAGTAATAAATCCAACTACAAATCCATGTAGGCAAGCTATAATTTCTATGTGCATTAATTTCCTTATTTGCAAAATTAAGGATGGAGGCTAATTAGCACCAATTTCGTGGCTATAAGGAGGAGGAGTATAGTATATGAAACCCTTAGAACAGATGCTGACCTACACTAAGTACTCAATAAATATTAGCTCTAATAATGGGAAGTGCATCCCAAATTTCCCAATCTTCATAAATCTTCATAAAAAGAAAATGTTAAAAAAAAAAAAAAAGAAAATGTTAAATGTAATAAAGTGGACATTCTAAACTTTCCTGGCTAAAAATTTTTCTTACCCTGGGAATTAAGCATTCACAAGATAGTTATAAACCTATTTCTTATAGTAATTTCTTATAGTAACAAGCACATGGAAAGGTTGTGTTATGACTTAACATTTAAGTATTCTTTTGTCTTAAGGTGATTTTCAGTTTCATTAGTTTATTTATTTTGAAACGCAAGTGTATTAAGTTCCAAATCTCAAGTGAATAATTTAGCAATTCTTTTGCAAACAAACAGATGAAGACTCCAAAGTACAATTTACTGAATCAGCTTATATTTACTGAGTCCCCATTTTCCCTCATATTGTCACCATAACCCGCTGGAGTAAAAGGATTCTGCAAATATAACCTATTTCCTGGTCTACCACTATTTTCATAATGTAAGCAAACTTTAACAACTGGGAGCAAGGATCAGAGAACAGGAAAGAAAAGTGATTTTTGCCAGTCGGTGGTAACAGAATTTACCAGACAGAATTTCAGATCTCCTGATAGGTCATCCTTCAACGATCCCTCAGAGCTTAGAATGCTCTTCATATAAAACTATATCAAGATTTTCTTTCACATTTCAAAACCGACCCTTAAGCTCCCCTGGCAGGAGCCATTATAAGAAGGTACTAATAGTCATGGCTAATCTAACTCCAACCTTTTGGGGTTCATAATTCTCTTTTTCCCCTGGTTCTAAAATGGATCTAGTTTTGCCACCAACATTTCCCTAATGGGTGGGGGCAAAGGAAGGTGAAGGATACATGAACGGAATATTTATGATGAGTAAGGCATTTTACATTGAGATTTGGAAATATTCCTATCCCTCTTGTTAAGTCAATGTAAGAATGAAGTTTCTCAAAAGGAACTTCTGCTTAGAAACTAGAAGAAAAGAATTCTCACCCCTCCCCCACACCCACCCCAAAATAAGCTTAAGAGCACAAGGCTTTGACCTTTACTAAAATTTGGCCACAGCTTGGCCTGATAGACAGAACTTATTAAGCGTCTTTATTCTGTCTTTATCGTTACTCCCAAACCCCTTTCAGAACCTCATTATTTCCTCCATCACTTTTTTTCCTTTCCCTCTTCTGGCTACCTACCCCCTCCTACTCCTTCATGGGCAAACCCCACAGTACTAGCCTGGTAAGATAAAAGGCTATGAAGTGTCCAATGGGTCACACTTGTTTGGATCCATGTCTCATGAAGAAGTATATATTTTACTTTTAAAGCAATACTCTAATAAGCCAATGCCAACTGGTACTTCCCCTTTTTCTGTGAGAGGCCGGAAGTCATTCTCCTATCGAGTTTCCTGACCTGACTAAAGATGCACTGGTGTGCAGGACCTGCCATTGGAAATAAGGAACACATACCAAGAAGTCTGTCAGAAGATCAACAGCCCCTTAGTATAGTAGAGGTCAATTGACTAACTCTTTTCTCCCCTTAGTTTAATCAGTAACAGTGTAATTTAAATTTCTATGATCTAGGAAGCACAAAGCACTATCGAATTGAAGTATTTTGAAAGCATGGATGCTGTTTGAAGACAGAACTAAAAGCTTTGGGAAAGACTGGTGTGTAAGGAGAGAATCCTCCAGAGAATCTTGATTTTCTTTTCTGAATGGGGGAAGGGAAAGAGGATGAAAGTAAAGATGAAATATAAAAGAAAACATGAAAAGCATTATTTCAGGAAATAATGGCACCAGCAAAGAAAATGGAAATAGAAGATACATCCCTGCCTGAAGATAATCTAATGATAATAATACGTGTACAAATGAACTCCAGTGATCAGATTCACAGGCCACAGATTATAGCTTTACAGAACCATTTATAGTTAATTTAAGCTGTGCTCACTTCTACTTTTAAACCAAATAAGTGAATTCCATCCTTCTTTGAGAACTGACAGGCACAAACTTTCACTGGGCTAGAAAGTTCGACTCTAGTCTTCTTCCCCCAAGTCAACTAGAGTAGAGCATCAGTGGGGAGTTAATTTGAAACTCCTGAAAACCAAATGGTCAGAGGCAAGGTTAAACTTACCTGGACTATTAACAGGCTCTGAACTACTAGGTCCTATGCTTCTTTGTCAGTTGTAACCTTGCACCCCAGCTCTTAGTCCCATGTTGGGGTGGAGGTGAGGAGATGTGATGTTGAAAGGCTTTGCCTCAGAGACTCCCTTTTCTTTGAGGGTGTCTAAGGGAAGGTTCCCTTTATAGGAGGAGAAGGAAAAATGAGATGTTGCCATTTGACGGAGAAGAGAAAGAAGAATGTGTCTGTTTCTGCTAGCATAGAGGAATCACACTGACTTGGGTTCAACTCTGAACCTCAGTTTCCTCATCTGTAAAATTCAAGAACTATCTACCTCACAGGGTTTGCTGGGGAGGTGAAATCAGATGACATGTAAAGAGCCTGTTTCTGGCACAGGGGAAGCCCTCAAAATTAGTGTCTTTTCTCCCCAAAGAGGGTAAGAGGAAAGGAGAAGAGTGAGTGACCACAGGAGTACGACTTTGATTTCCCAGGCCCAGCTCCCCACGGGCATTTACCTCCTGGAGGATGACCCTGCCTCTTCCTCGAGCCAGCCCAGTGCCCCCAAATCCGCGACGGTGGTCCCTGGTCCCAGTGAGAAGGGACCAACCCCACTCACCTCGGGCGCCGCTAGCAGTGAGCTGGGTCAGCCCACAGCCTCGCGCTGCCCGCCTCTTATAGAAGCAGGCGTCGGGGCCGGCCAATGGGCGCCCGAGGTGGCCAGGCAGTGGCCAATAAGAAAGGGGTTCGCCTGCCGGGTTGGGGGAGCGCCCAGGGAGCTGACCTCCTCTGGGCGCTGACGGTCCCAGCCAGCCTGAGCCGAGAGTCGCACGTCTTTGCCTTCACGTGTATCTGACTGGTGTTTTAATTAAGCTGATGTTAGGCCGTCCTTAACTACAGAAGTCTGACTAATATTAAACGACGGAGCTGGAAATTCCCTCCAAAACAAGATAACATCCGCTATTGACATATGACATCTCGTAGGCTTGTACTGCTTCTCCCGTTTGGCGACCAAAGCAGGAATCCCCTCAACCCCCCTCCACTTCCCAGATATCTCTGTGCTTCTAGGTTATTTGATAGTCCAGCCCTGCCTCATCATTCTCTTGGTGACCTCCCTTGTTCCTTAAGGCAAAGCAATACTTGACGTTTTTAGAAGGGAAATGCTCAGTACCTTTCCAATTAAAGAAACTTTAAAGCTGCAAATGGATGAGCGTGCTATATTAACAGAAAATCATATGTGAACAACATGGCACTGAAGCCAAAAATCTGGACTAGCGTATTTATTGATTGAGTGCTCAGTCCATAAGCTCCTGTCCTAAAGGACTATATATGTAACACATTATATTGTAGAACATTTTTTGCTTCGAGTTTTTAAAAGTCAACTTTGTTGATGTATAATTTACTCACAGTAAAATTCACCCTTTTGAGATGTACATTCCTGTGAGTTTTGACAAACATATACAGTTGTGTAACCATCAAGCAATAAGAATATAGAACATTTCCATCATCTCAAAAAAGCTCCCTTGTTTCAATTCTCTCCCCCAACATCCAATCCTTGGCAACCACTGATGTTATGTCCCTCTAGTTTTTCCTTTTCAGGAATGTCATATAAATGGAATCATATGGTGTGTGGTTTTTGGCTCCTGGCACTTAACATGATGCTTTTGAACATCATCCATCCTGTTGCATGTCTGTAAGTAATTTGTTCCTTTTCACTGCTGAATATGGATATATTTTTAAATGCAGGGGCTTCCCTGGTGGCGTAGTGGTTAAGAAGCCACCTGCCAATGCAGGGGACATGGGTTCGAGCCCTGGTCCGGGATGATCCCACATGCCGTGGAGCAACTAAGCCCATGTGCTACAACTACTGGGCCTGCGCTCTAGAGCCTGTGAGCCACAACTACTGAAGCCTGCGCACCTACAGCCCATGTTCCGCAACAAAAGACGCTACTGCAATGAAAAGCCCGCTCGCTGCAACGAAGACCCAACACAGCCAAAAATAAAATAAATACATTTATAAATAAATAAAATGCAGGACATCTACTGCTTTCAAACGCATTTTTCTTTATCTGCATAATAATTCTATGAGGTAAATATTATCCTCATTTTACAGATAAGGAAACTCGGGCTCAGGGAGGCTCTATGACCCTTTTCTGGCACAGACTAGTAAACAGAATCAAGAATCAAGCAAAAGTATTGACTTTAAATCTGGTGTTCTTACTACAATACCATGAAAATCACTGGCCAGGTAGAGAGACCTTTCAGAACCAAGCTGGGGTGAAAGATGGCTTTCCTAAAGTTGGGTCTATGAGAGGGCGTGAACCACCTCTGTTAAAGAAGAGAGATTGGGCCAAGTAATTCAGTGAATCCATTGCCAAGGAAATCAGAATAGGTTGGGCACTGGCCCTGAGGTGGAGACACTTGAGTAGTTGATATAAATGAATCCCATCTAAGGTCACTTTGAAGGACTGAGCAAAGCAGGAATCTTTTCTGAGCCTCTCTGAGCATACTCAACTCCCACAACCCTGGAGAGACTCCAGGCATCTGGGTGTGCTTTCCCACTTCTCTGACAGAATTCTAACATGACCTTGACCCTTCCCAAAACCTCTCCAGCATGGTGCCTGGAATTCCACCAATTAAGAATTTTCACTGGACTCAATGATACAATTTAAATTAAATTCACATACTCTGACAAGGCACAGAGAAAGAACTATCAGTGGAGAAATATATATATTTGCCTAATTAGAAGCATTTCATTACTTCTTAATGCCAAACCGATACCACAGAGTGAAAAAATGACATTTCCATGGAAGTTTAGAAAGAGGTAAATTAATCAAGACACTTGAAGAAGCAGTCTTAGTGAATGTATTCATTTTCCATTGTTGCTGTAGCAAATTGCCATAAATTTAGTGGTTTAAAACAACACAACTTTATTATCTTACAGTTCTGGAGGTCAGAAATCCAAAATGGATTTCACTGATCTAAAATCAAGGTGTCAATTTGGATTTTATATTCAAGTGCATACTAATTACTTGAGTCATGAGAAGACTGAGAGAGGTCCAAGTGTCCTATTAATTCCTTTCAGTCCAAAAATTTCTCATAATTGGTTTGGCAAGAAGAGTGAGATTAGTTGCTAATGAGGAGATACGTATGTAATTTTAGCATGATATAAAGCTGTGATTGTCAGTAAGTGGTATTAGGAATCTAGATTATTTTTATTAGACCTTGTTTCTCTCTACAAAATCATTATCATCTCCTGATATTGTAAATGGGGTTACTTCACACTTATTTTTAATATCTGTTAATCCTCAAACTACAGGTACTTAAAGCCTTGCTAATTAAGGAGTCATTAATAAAGTTAACAATATAAGCAGTCAATTTAGATTCTCCAACTAATTCAGATGAAATTCAATTTTACATATTCACACTTTGTTTTCAATTTGCCTGAAATGTTTGAAGTAAGTCAAGAATAAGAAATGTTCTCAACTGGGCTTCCCTGGTGGCGCAGTGGTTGAGAGTCCGCCTGCCGATGCAGGGGACACGGGTTCGTGCCCCGGTCCGGGAAGATCCCACATGCCGCGGAGCGGCTAGGCCCGTGAGCCATGGCCGCTGAGCCTGCGCGTCCGGAGCCTGTGCTCCACAACGGGAGAGGCCACAACAGTGAGAGGCCCACGTACCGCAAAAAAAAAAAAAAAGAAATGTTGTCAACTTACTTACACAGACCAATTTCGTTTGTGTTCAAGTGAAGGACTGGTAACATTGTTAAGAATCAGATAAAATACTACTTTTACTAACGGAGAACAAAATGAGTGTTGTGTGGTTTTACTTTTTATAGTCCATTTGGCTTTGTTTTTAACATAAAACTTCCTGATTATATTATACTAGTTTGAAACACTCTGGGACTTTCAACTTCAATTATAATGTGAAATTTCTCTGAAACAAACATTGAAGTGTTTTGCATTTCTGAAAAAGGCTTTTTTTCCTCTTTAAAAAAATCAAGCTCTTCAAATTATTCATAACCACAATCACTTTCACTTGAAGCATGTGTTGTAGTCTTGAGCATTTTTTCAGTTTTTCACTTGTAATCTTTATATCCTTCTTTTGCATTTTGGCTTATGTAAAAGTAGTGTTACAGTGAACATGAGTGCTTTCTTATCCTTTATCCATGTCTCCTTCTCTGTGTTTTGAGTTAGTAAATTCATACTTCCCTCCACTACTTTTTGTTGGCAAAAAGGATTATAAAAATATTTGCATCTCTTGTTTTTTAGATATCCACAAAATTCCATTTTTAGCTATTGTGTTTTCACAATTTTGAAACACCTTTTGCTGAGGGAGGAAGGATTGTAAAGAACAGTTGAGTTTCTACATGTTACACATCTTGTGTAAATTTTACTGAGTGTCTGGCATCTTCCCAGTGTGTTGCTAGGTACTGTGAAGGAAATGAGGAGAATTAATAATCTTTCTTGCCTGAAGAGCTTTTTATTATGTAAGTAGAGGGACAAGGTTAATAAGTTAGAAAACAATACAAGCTAAAGATAATATATATGTTTTGAAAGAACAAATAAGGTTATTTTTATATCTTAGCAGAATTTAAAAAACAAAAATAAAATCAAAGTGTCAGCTAGGCTATGTTCCTTTTGGAGGCTCCAGGATTGAATCTGTTCTCTTGCCTTTCCTAGCTTCTAGAGGTCACCTGCATTCCTTGGCTCATGACCCCTTCAGCCATCTTCAAAGCAAGCAGTGTAGCATCTTTGAATCTCTCTCTGGCTCTCCTGCCTTCCTCTATCACATGTGACTTTTGTGAATACTTTGTGGTTACCCAGATAATCCAGGAAAATCTCCCCATCTCCAAGTCCTTAATTTAATTACATCAGCAAAGTCCCTTTTGCCACGTAAAATAACAGTCACAGGTTCCAGAAATTAGGACATGAACATCTTTGTACCAAAATGAGAAGCTTTGGGTGGTACCCAGATGGGATACTGTGTATCTCCTTATGTTGCTCCTATCATCTTGATCTGTAGAATCTATGGCAAAAGTTTTCTGACCCTGAGATGTGGCTTTTGAGATATTAGAAGTACTGACTCCACGGATGGTAAAAAAACAAACAAAACAAAAAAACCTCACTACACTGCCTGGATCTTCAGCAGAACATGTTTGACAGGTGATGCATCCTAATCTCCAGTTTCTCACGTGCTAAGCTGGCTTGATGGTACCTTTAAATTGATCCTTCTATCTTC
Source organism: Globicephala melas (assembly GCF_963455315.2). NCBI lineage: Eukaryota > Metazoa > Chordata > Mammalia > Artiodactyla > Delphinidae > Globicephala > Globicephala melas. Next base: position 37,703,790 of record NC_083321.1, on the reverse strand, counting down.
TTTGCCAGCTCCTCCTTTCTTTCCTCCAGATATTCAGGGTTCCTCTACGCAAGGATCTAGGCCCACTTCTCCTCTCAGTCCATACGCTTTTCCTTGTCAGTGTCATCCCCTCTCATGTCTTTAAGCATCCTTGATATGCTAACAACATCAAAATGTATATTTCAAGCCCAAATCTCCCTTCTAAACTCCAGACCTTTATATCCAATAACTTATTTTATATCTCCACTTCCATGACACACTGTCATCTTAACATATTCAAAAGTGAACTTGGGAAAATGACAAGTGTTGGTGAGGATGTGGGGAAATTTGAACCCTTGTACATTGCTGGTAGTAATGAAAAATGGTTCAGCCGCTATGGAAAGCAGTTTGGTCGTTCCTCAAAAAGTGAAACAGAGAATTGACATATGACCCAGCAATTCCCCTTATAGGTATATGCCCAAAAGAATTGAAAGCAGGCACTCAAATAAGTCCTTATACACAAATGTTCACAGCAGCAATAATCACAATAGTAAAAAAAAAATGGAAACAATCCAAATGTCCAAAAATGGATGAATGGATAAAAAAGCTGGTAGATACATACAACGGAATACTATTCGGCCATAAAAAAGAAAGAAGTACTGACACATGCTACAGCTTGGATGAACCTGGAAAATGTTATGCTATGTGAAAGAAAACAGACACAAAAGGTCACATGTTATATAACTCAATTTATATGAAATATCCAGGATAGGTAAATCCATACAAACAGAATACAGTGTGGTGGTTGCCAAGGGCAGAGTGTTGGGTGGGTGGGTGGAGCTGGCAGGGGAAAATGAGAAGTAACTGCTTAATGGGTATGGGGTTTTATTTTGAAGATGTGGTACATATATACAATGGAGTATTACTCAGCCATAAAAAAGAATGAAATAATGCCATCTGCAGCAACATGGGTGGACCTAGAGATTATCATACTAAGTGAAGTGGGTCAGAAAGAGAAAGACAAATACCATATGACACCACTTATATGTGGAATCTAAAATATGATACAAATGAACATTTTTTTTTTTTTTTTTTTGGCCGTACCGCATGGCTTGCAGGATCTTAGTTCCCCAACCAGGGATTGAACCCAGATCACCACAGTGAAAGTGCCAAGTCCTAACCACTGGACCACCAGGGAACTCCCCAATACAAATGAACTTATTTACAAAACAGAAACAGACTCACAGACAAAGAAAACAAACTTATGGCTACCAAAGAGGAAGGGCAGGTGGAGGGATAAATTAGGAGTTTGGGATTAGCAGATACAAACTACTATATATAAAATAAACAACAAGGTCCTACTGTATAGCACAGGGACCTATATTCAATATCCTGTAATAAACCATAATGGAAAAGAATATGAAAAAGAATATAACTGAGGGGCTTTCCTGGTGGCATAGTGGTTAAGAATCCGCCTGCCAATGCAGGCCCTGGTCCAGGAAGATCCCAAATGCTGCAGAGCAACTAAGCCCATGCACCACAACTACTGAGCTTGCACTCTAGAGCCCACAAGCCACAACTACTGTGCCCACGTGCTGCAACTACTGAAGCCTGCATGCCTAGAGCCCGTGCTCTGTAATGAGAAGCCACAATGAGAAGCCTGCACACTGCAATGAAGAGTAGCCCCCACTCGCCACAACTAGAGAAAGCCCATGCGCAGCAACCAAGACCCAAAGCAGCCAAAAATAAATAAATTTTAAAAAAAAGAATATAACTGAATCACTTTACTGTACATTGGAAACTAAAACAACATTGTAAATCAACTCTACTTCAATCAAAATTAAAATTTTTTTAAAAAGAAGAGAACTTCATATGGGAAAAGAATCTAAAAAAAAAAGAGTGGGGCCTCCCTGGTGGCGCAGTGGTTAAGAATCCGCCTGCCAATGCAGGGGACACAGGTTCAAGCCCTGGTCCGGGAAGATCCCACATGCCGCAGAGCAACTAAGCCTGTGCGCCACAACTACTGAGCCTGTGTTCTAGAGCCCGTGAGCCACAACTACTGAGCCCACGTGCCACAATTACTGAAGCCCACGCGCCTAGAGCCCATGCTCTGCAACAAGAGAAGCCACCGCAATGAGAAGCCCATGCACCGCAATGAAGAGTAGCCCCCGCTCGCTGCAACTAGAGAAAGCCCGTGCACAGCAACGAAGACACAACACAGCCCCAAATAAAATATGTATATATATTTATTTTTTTAAAAAAGAAAGCATATCGTGCAAGTTCTGGGTCACTCCTTTGAAAAAAAAAAAAAGCCGATATATGTCTATGTATAACTGATTCACTTTGCTGTACACCCGAAACTAACACAACACTGTAAATCAACTATACTCCAATAAAAATTTTGTTTAAAAAGACCTTCAATTGCCTTTAATGCTACTCCAAGTTGAGGACAGAAGTGTCACCACTGGATTCAGCAACAGGGAAGTCATTGGGATCCTTGACAAGAGTAATGTCAGTGATGTGGGGCAGAGGGAATCCAGTTTACATGTGCAGAGGTGATATTAGGCCACAGAAATAATGTCAGCTCTTTCAGGAGTTTTGTTGTAGAGAGGAGCATAAAAATGTGGTAGCAGCTGAGGGGAATGTGAGGTAAAGGGAGGGATTTTTTTGTTTTTTAAACAGGAGATACTAGAGAAAGAATGATCCAACAGGGCAGAAGAAATGGATGACTAAGGAAACTGAGAAGGTAATTGTAGGAGCAAAGTCCATCCCGCTGACCTCATTAGTTCTAATAGGTCAGTCAGGTGAGTCTCTTGACTTCTTAGGTATATAATCATATCCATTGAAAGGGAACCCGAAAAAAATTATAGCACTTTTTAAGTAAGTGATCGTCATAAGAGTCAGTACAGTGGTTGGAGGGCATATAGAGGGGCAACTGGTCGACTGACAAAAGTTCTACTTCTTGAGCTGGGTGATGGAAACAGGATTATTTGCTTTTTAATAATTCAATAAGATTCAGTTTTCTGCTTCTGTGTGCTACTTGACAAGAAAAAGACTGATGAAAAACAAGAGAAATTGTGAAAAAATAAAATTTTGAGCCTTTCTTTTTAATATTTAAACCGTATACCTATTTGTTTTTCATCCCATTCTATTAGTAGGGCTGTCAGAACAATTTTCAATAATAACATCCTGTTTTGTTCCAGACTTTAATGGGAATGTTTCTAATGTTTCAATTAAGAATCGCATCTGCTATAGGTATTATGTTAATGAAATTTTCTTTTATTTCAGACTATAAAGGGCTTTTTCTTAGAAACATGTAAAATTTTATCAAGTGAATTGTTGGCATTTACTGAAATGATCACAGCTCTTCTTTTTTTGGTCCATTAATGTAATGAATTACATGAAAATATTTCCTAATGTTAAATTATCCTTGCATCCATGAGATAAACTCACCTTGATCATGATGGGTTTTTTAAATATATATTTTTATATATCTTTTAATATGGTGCTGAATTTTATTTGCTGGTATTTTGTTTGGAACTTTTGCATCCACATTAATAAGATTGGCTGATAGTTTCCTTTTGTGAGTGTGTGACTTATCCAGTTTTGCTATCTCTGTAGAAATAATTCAGAAATTTCCCACCATTTTCTGTTGCCTTGAGGTAGAGATGGCGTAGTTCTTTTATTACCTTTTCAATGTGAATATTAGTCTTTTAAGGTTTTCTGCCTCTTTCTGGGTTTAGTTTTGAGTCTTTTCCTAGAAAAAAATTTTTTCAGTTTCCATGTGGTTATGTTCTTCTGGTTTTCCTCCGTTCTAAATTCTTTTCTTTACTGCTCCTGAGTCAAAAGATGTGTATGATTTCTACTTATGGAAATGTATTAGGATGTCTGCGGCTCATCACATTATCTATTGTTATGGATGTTATATTAAATTTGAAGAGAACGTAAATTCTTCATTTGGGGGTATGTGATAATCAGGACAGAGTAAGCAATCCTACAGTAATGAATCCCTTTATTATGTCAACACAATAAAAGTTTACGTCTCTCTCAACATGTACAAGTCCAACATGTATTGGGTGACTCCAGGGAAGCTCCTCTGCATGTGGTTCTCTGTGTGGTTACTCAGGGATTTGAGCAACTTCATCCAGTGGCTCTGCCACCTCAAGCTATGGCTGTCACACAAAGAGAAGGAAGAGTGTCATAGTGGTATGTCAGCTCTTAAATGCTTTGGCCCAGAATTGATACTTGTCATCGCTGTTATCATTTCATTGGCTATAACTAATCACATTGCTCTTCCTTACAACAAGAGAGCTTTGAAGTCTAGTCTTCTGTTAAGTCCAGGAAGAAGATAAGAACGAAATATGGAGAGCCTAAATATTCTGCTTTTTTTAATTTATCTTTGGCTGCATTGGGTCTTCGTTGCCGTGCGCAGGCTTTCTCTAGTTGTGGTGAGCAGGGGCTACTCTTCATTGCAGTGCGTGGGCTTCTCACTGCGGTGGCTTCTCTTGTTGCGGAGCACGGGGTCTAGGCGTGCGGGCTTCAGTAGTTGTGGCGCATGGGCTCAGTAGTTGTGGCACATGGGCTTAGTTGCTCCGCAGCATGTGGGATCTTCCAGGACCAGGGCTCGAACCCGTGACCCGAACTGGCAGGCGGATTCTTAACCACTGCACCACCAGGGAAGTCCCCCAAATATTCTTCACTGTAGAGTACAAAGGTCTATACATGTGTGCATTCAGAGCATAGGAGTTAAAAGCTGGACTGTTGAGCCATACACAGTCTTGCCATTTACTCAGCTGTGTGACCCGAGGCAAGTTACTTACATTTTCCATGACTTGGTTTTCCCATCTGTAAAATGAAGATAGTAACATGCCTGTGCCAGAGGACTGTTACAAGGATTAAATGAGTTCATACTTATAAAGTATTTAGAATAATGCCTGGCACATAGATTTGATAAATAATTAAAATATATAAAATCAATATTTAAAAATATTGTTATTCACATTCTCTGTCTTTACTTTTAATTTACTTTGATTTTTTTAATTTGGTTTGTCCATTTCTGAGAGGTAAGTTTAAGTTTCCTACAATAAAAAAATTCTCCTTGTATTTCTAATAAAATTTGCATTATATTTGTTCCCACTACTATTTGGTATTCTAAAGTTTATGATTGTTACATCTTATTAATTGTATCACTTATAGTTTATAAAATAGCCCAAGTGTCTTTTCTTTTTTGCTGTTAATTTTATTCTTAGTTTTTCAATTCCTGCTTTCTATTTTATCACCTACCTAGTTTATCTTTATCCACCCCTTTATTGAGTGTTGTTTGTTTTAGGTTTGTCTCTCGTAAACAACATAAAACTTGATCTTGTCTCTGAGAAAAATCTTTATCTTTTAATGATGGGATTTAACTCATTCATATCATGGGTATATTTAGTCCTAAAATGTATATTTATTTTTCTTTCCTAACCTGATTTTGCTGGACAGATCAAATTTTCTTTGATCCTTTTTTTTTTTAAACTAGTGGTTTAGCAATTCCACATCTTTTTTTTTATTTCAATAGTAACCATCTTTGAATGCTTGACATACTTAAATGTATATAATCCTAACAACACCAAGATTAGTCAGTATCTATAACCTTTCTCCTTAATAAGACAAGGCACTTGGAATGCTCTACTTCTGTTTTACTCTGCCCACTCCACCCTGAATCTCCTAATGTCTCATTCATTCGTTCAACAATTCTTTACTGAGCTTCAACTATGTGTTGCAATCATCTGGAATTTTATTCACAAGTTGTTAGTACATTAACATTTAACGATTGCATCAAATGCCCCATTAACTTCATCACTGACTATTTGAGATTTTTTTTTTTTTTTGGCTGCACCACGCAGCATGCTGCAGGATCCTAGTTTCCCAACCAGGGATCGAACGTGTGCCCCTGCAGTGGAAGAACAGAGTCCCAACCACCGGACCACCAGGGGAGTCCCGGTGATTATTTGATCTTAACTGATACATTTCCTGATTTATTGGTTCATTGCTTGTAGAGGATATTACTGTTTTTATGCTTTGCATCTATTTCTTCTTCTTCCATTAACTGAACCCCGGTTTTCCTCTGGAGACCCACAGCTCTCCCAGTCTCAGTCTATTTGCTTTGGGTGGACCTCATTCTACCTGCTCCCTACCCAGTCCTAGGGTAGCCACATGACTAAACAGCTGATCAGAGTACTGTAAGCCGTTAGCCAGATTAATCGGTTCAGTGATGGTCAATATGAGTCAATGAGAATCAGGCCTAAGACTTGTTTCTAATTTAGAAGAAGATTCTATTTCTTATCTTTAACCTTGGAGGATAAAAGCCTGGAGTTAATGGAAGTTAGCCAGTGGAAAATGACACCAACATGAAGAAGAGTACTACTGAAACATGAAGAGAAACTAGGACTAATGACTTTGTTTGAATGTCTGGAACCAGCCATACCCAAAGCTTGCCCCTTTTTTTTTTAATTAAACCAAAGGCTATGTTACCATGAATTTATTTTTTATCTTCTTGAAGTAAATCGTTGACTTTTTTTTTTTTCCCAGAAAGACGGCATGGGTATTATACTTTCAGAATACTCACACAAGGGAAAGTGCTCCAATTCTGGAGACTTGCTGTCTTTGTCATCTCATGTGTCTCCTTGGGAAAAATAAGTAAAACTGATACAGCATTTCACATGATGGCAGTTCAATGTTCGATATGATAGATGTAGGAAAGGAAGAATTTTTAGGTAAGAAAATAGACAAATTTCAATTCAAATTCCAATTCTTCCACTTACTATCTCTGTGATCATCAAAAAATTTCTCAACCTCTCTGAACCTTTCTTCATCCAGAAAACAGAGATGATATTATCTCCCTTGTGAGACTGTTGTATTAATAAGACTATGTATGTAAATTCCCCAGATCAGGTCCTAGCATACACTAAGCACTCAATAATTGGAAGTTTCCTTCTTCTTCCTCTCCTTATGGCTCTTCAATATAAACTAGAATATCACCACAGACAGGAACATTTATTTTAATACATGTCTTAACCCTAAAACCTTAATACAAAACCTTATCAGAGTTTGAAAAGTAACAATAGCATTCGTGATCTGCACAATTATTTTTAAAAGTTGTAGTCCCAAGATCTTACTTCTAAGATAGCCAAAGTCATGTTGAATTTTTAGTTTTGAGTCATTAAATAATATATCAAATGTGGGTGTATACTGTATGGAATGTACAGAGGACTTTCTCTTTTTTGTGCAGTAAGACCTCAGATGTTAGAAGCCATATGGGGTTCTATCCATTTTCAAATGGAATTAATTTGATGATGCAAAGGGATGAGGAGAGAGATCAGGTCACACATAATCTCCTGAGTCCTCAAGATCTAAATCCACTAAATCTCCCTCCAAAAACACATTAATCTTTACAACATGGTGCCTTCAGTGATCACTCATCTCTGATAACATCCAAATGACTCACATGTAAGAGTCTGTTTACATACAGCTTTACACAAATCTGCTTCATTCCAAATCTGCTTCGATTCTCAATTCCACTTTTAAAAATTACAATTGGGGCTTCTCTGGTGGAGCAAAAGTTAAGAATCCGTCTGCCAATGCAGGGGACACGGGTTCGCGCCCTGAGCCAGGAAGATCCCACATGCCGCGGAGCAACTAAGCCCGTGCATCACAACTCCTGAGCCTGCGCTCTAGAGCCCGCGAGCCACAACTACTGAAGCCTTGAAGCACGCGCGCCTAGAGCCCGAGCTCCGCAACAAGAGAAGCCACCGCAATGAGAAGCGTGCACACCACAATGAAAAGTAGCCCCCGCTCGCTGCAACTAGAGAAAGCCCACATGCAGCAACGAAGACCCAACGCAGCCATAAATAAATAAATAAATAAATAAAAATTAAAAAAAAACCTTACAATTGGAAACTCTGTTTATCATTTGAACATCTTTGCTTCAACACGTTACTCCAAAAAACGCTGGCTTATGGTCATTTCAAACACATTGAGCAAAACAAGCCCCGTTAGTATTGGTCATGACAAAGCCTTCTACTTGCTGTGCATTATAACTTGCCTGAAGTCACACAGGCAGTGACAGAGGGGGGCCAGAATCCAAGACCTCACTTAACCCAGAGAATTTTTCATCTCCACGTACCACAAAATTTCAAAAAAAAAAATGGACTAAGGAACCCAAAGGATTTATTCCTTTTTTTAGTTTCTTCAGGTTTCTAGACTTCTTTGACTTTGGGCTCTGAGTCATATGGAAACCTCCTAGTCCATTATTGAGAAGTAATTATGAAAGCACCCAATACCATCTGAAGGACCCAAGACATTCTAAACCCAGGGAGCATGATTTACAAAAGACAATGCGAATGCTGCTCCCTGGAGTTGTGCACTATAGCATTCCTGCTCAAGTTAATAAAGCAAACAGTGTGAGAAAATGCCACTATTAGGAAGTGCTGGCTATTCAGATTTTTAGGACGAGAGAGACTACCTTACAGCATGAGAAACAACTGTGCTTGAAGAAACAGGGCCCATTGCCTGGGCACTCTTGGTTTCCCCCGGTGTCTGCTGTCTTAATGTTTGCTCTGTACTGTTTAAACAGGCGTTATCACCCCTCTCATTCAATGCAACTAGTCATTCCTCCTACAAGTCAAATAGCATTTGCTGGGGCTGCAGAAAGCAAAGCCAGTACCATTTGTCTAATTAATGATCTCTGAAGCTTCTATGAAAGGGTATCACTGAGTCTGCATCAGGGAAAGTAAGCAAACTTGATGATTAACATCCCTTCTCCTTTGTTTCTCCAACTGAGCTCAAGATAGTGTGGCCAAGCTTTCACAATCATCAGGAAGATTCTGAAAGACTCTAAGTGACCACTTGGAAGAGTCAAGAGAGGAAGGTATACCATTCAGACAGACAAGGAATGCCACTCCTGGAGTTCCACAGAGTCAGAAAGGAGAGATAGAAAAATCCTATCTACGTGGCATTAATACCCCAGACCCCACCCCGGAAGAGGTTAGTTGGGGGCACATTTTCTTAGGTGCCAGATATTAGAAGACTTTATAGACTCTATTACGACAGAAGTTAATCCAAAAAGTCCCAGTCCTTCCCTAGAGAGAGAGGGGCAGCCATGCCCTTAATCTACCTTTAGTCATCACCGGGGGCTCTGGTTTATGTGTTACACAACATTTTCCTCAGAGGGCAACAAAGCCACTGATAATCAGATGCATTAATAACTTGGATGTGACCTGCTAAGTAGGTGTTTGATACACAGAAGAGGCCAAGAGGACTCACACCAAAGCATGGCCAGGAAAAGGAAGCCTCAGAGAACCCCGAGCAGCCTTTGTACTCCGTGGATGATGTGGGTAAATACAGGTCACACAGCCACTTAGCAAGTTCAAAGCCACTTCAAAACACCACTGAGAGCCTCTCTCTCATCAGCTCCTGCACAGCGAGCTGCTCCACTCCTTCCTCTACAGACTGTGGTCGTGCTCACCCTATTGAGAGTCATGGAGATACACTCCCAGGTGTGCACCTGGACAAAGGCAAAGAAGAGGAAGTTCCACACGTGGCCCTCCTCTCTGCCAGCTGGCCCACATGTGCAGCAGACATGGTTATTGTTTGCCTCTGTAATAAAGTCATTGAATAAATTTTGTAGAGCTTTAAATCAGCTTCATGTAAGTGTCACCAGGCAACTCCTCCAAGAAAGGTAGGGGGGATGGTGACGTACAGAATTCCAGGGACACAGTAAAAAGACCAGTGTGTTGCTTGAAAAGGCCTTGCACTGGAAATGCTATGAAGTCTCAATCTTTGCACTAACCTTGAAATCCATTCAATACAACAGTCTTGGAAGAGGCCTAAGCAAGTGAGGGGTCCTTAAACCAGTGGTCCCCGAACTTTGCTCTTCATGAGAACCACTTGGGAAGCTTTAAACATCCTGATGCCCAGTGTGCACCCCATACCAATCGGAATGTCTGGAGGTGAGAGCCGGGCATCAGTGTTTTTTTTTTAAAGATTTAAAGATCCCTAGGTGATTCCTATGTGCATCAAAGCTTGGGAACCACTGCTTTAAGTTTAAGCTTTATTAGCTTCAGGTAAGGCTGCCTCTGGAAATGGAGCATAGTTTTCATTCACTTATTTAACATTTGTGGAACAACTGCCACATTCCAAGCACTGTATCCCCAGCACTTGGCATTGTGCCTGACACGTAGCTGGCGATCACTAAATGCTTGCTGAATGTATCAATGAACACTACATAGGCAGCCTCTCCTGTTTCACAGAGGAGACTGGTTGTACACTAGATCTGGAATTCTCCAGTTTTTCTTTTCCTTTACATGTGTCAGCTTTTAAAGGAACACTGGTTTTAACCCCAAGATAAAGATCCTTCATGGCTCTACCATATATATTAGGTGGTCCCTATGGATTCTAGATACAAAAGATGTCAGCCAGCAGGCCTCCTGAAATGTAATGAAATATCTTTTTCATCTATTGTCCTCTTTGTTTTCTTGGAAATGAATCTATGTGGAGAAATACTGAGTATACCTGACTATAGAAATTTCAAAAGCAATCTGTAAGGATTCTCACTTACCTGCTAAAACTTTGGCAACTTCATCTCCTCTGACTCTTTCCCCATGTTACAGGGTCTCAAAATTCAACTCACACTGTGGGATGAATTGGGAGATTAGGATTGACATATACACACTAATATGTATAAAATAGATAACTAATAAGAACTGCTGTATAAAAAAATAAATAAAATTCAAAAAAAAGAAGGTACCTTATAATAAATTCAGGTTTAACTAAAATTATATTTGACCTTAAAAAAAAAAATTCAACTCACACGGTTACTCAGATGTGGAGAGAAAAAGTAACAACTTCATTTTGTTACCATAACAAATCTGATATTTCTGTGGATCCCCATCTGTTAGTAGCAGGAAAATTAAAAAACCAAAGATCCAATTCTGTTTAAATTCACTCTGGTCCAATAATTTAAATAGGCCCTTCAAGACTGTGCAATCTTTCACTAAAAAAAAAATTTTAAAGGCTGGGTGTCTTACAAACTGCCTCCTAAGATGTTGTCCAGGTGTGGAGAGGAGGGGTGTAGCTGAGACCTCATGGTGGATGTGAAGATTATGTTCTTTCCAACTCTGACCTCTTAGCTTCTGGAGTGCTTGTGCTTCACCATCATTTGAGGTTGTGTCCTACAGCTTCTGTAAATTCAGGATTTTGTCTCTTTGGGCTTGGGTCAGGCTCCATAGTGCTCCCTGAGTGACTTGGCCTCATCTCAGCTCCCACTGGCAACAAACCCTTGAGTCTCCTACATGCACATCATTCCTCCAGCCTCCTGGACCAGGGCCTCCCCTCCCTCCAGTCTCTGCTGTGGCATCACCATGTTCTGCTACAGCAGGCCTGTTAGCATCTCCACTTGCTCTCAGAGCCTCCCTCTGCAGGTGGGATGTAGCCAAGCCCTCAGCTGGAGGTGCTTTCCTTACAAGGTCCCATAAGAAGAGTGGGGACAAGCATTTATCTGATGTCCTTAATCGTCACGGGGGATGGGCAACAGTGGAAGGGAGCTTGCTGTTGGGCCTGCCTTTAACTGCAAGGAGCTATCTACCCACAGAGGGACCTATACACCTCTTATAGTTATGTAAGTCTCAAGAGAGCCCCAAATCTCTGACTAGCATGTAACTTGGAGAAGTGAAAATATATCATTTCAGGAGAAGTGACATGGACTCTGACTTTTGGAAATTAATGGAATAAACGTCTATTAACTAGCTCTGTTTTCCTCCTGTCTTGAATTGTCAACTTTTTAGTCCCACTGAGCACAGTGCTTAACACATGGCAAGTTCAACACATTACAACGTAACAGGGCATGAATGAATGAGAAGTGTTCATCCACAATTCAGTTTCTCTCTTACTGGTTCAGTAAACTCCAACAAAGCACTTACTGATCATATACTGGACGTTTATCCCTGAGTAAAGATGTGACAAGAGACCTGTGTTTTATAAACATCCATTTTCTCTCACAGAAGACTAAATCCTCTGCCACTAAATTACTTCAAGGCTCAACAGCAATGTTAACAGAAATCAACATGAGCACGTAGGGTAAGAGAACTGGTCCAGAGTGATGGTACCGGGTAAAAAGAATTGAGCTCAAATTTCAGAGCCAGAAAAGAAACAGATTTTAACCAAAGGTAAGTATTTCCCAAACTCAGGAGGTGGCAAATAAACTCATGGCAGCTCCTCTGTGGTAGAAGTAGACACAGATAAAAATCACTAGACCAGGGCTTCCCTGGTGGCGCAGTGGTTAAGAATCCGCCTGCGAATGCAGGGCACACGGGTCGAGCCCTGGTCTGGGAAGATCCCACATGCTGCGGAGCAACTAAGCCCGTGCGCCAAAACTACTGAGCCTGCGCTCTAAAGCCTGTGAGCCACAACTACTGAGCCCACGTGCCACAACTACTGAAGCCCGGGCGCCTAGAGCCCGTGCTCCGCAACAAGAGAAGCCACCGCAACGAGTAGCCCCAGCTCGCTGCAACCAGAGAAAAGCCCACGCGCAGCAACAAGACCCAACACAGCAAAAAATAAAATTAATAAAAATTTTTAAAAAATCACTAGACCAACTCAATTCAACTGATGACAATCACAGCAGCTAAAAAAAAACCCTTTCTGCTCCCTCTGCATTTATTTCCAGGAGCAGATGCTCATGGCTTCACAGACAACCCTCTGTGTGTATCCTGCTTCCAATGCCCAGTGTTTCTGTTCTGTTTGGAATTATTTAGGCCTTTAGGCATTAGACTCTCTTCCCATACCTGCCTCCTCCCCACTGTCCAATTGCTTTCTTCTGGTCCTTTATATCCAGAATTGCAAAAGAAAATAAATATCTCAGCTCCCACTGGCTACAAACCCTTGAATCTTTTTCTCATCACTTTTCCAGATGAGAGGTTTGGAGGGGAGGCAAGAGAGGAAGAATTTTTTTTTTTCCTTTTCAATTAATTTCCATTTCTTTCAAGTCTGAGTAAACTCGGGGCACAGAGCAACCAGGATGATATGATTATGGAAACTATTAATCTTTCCATCAAAGGAGAGCCAACTCGTGGCTACGGAGCAGCTGGCACGTTCCTCCAAAGGGCTTCTGCAGCATGATCCTCCTGGTTTCCTTTGGGCCGTTTAAGTGCTCAGGGCACAATCTGTGGCAACTTCCTAAAAAGATAAAATAATCCTTGAGTGCTTTGTGAGTTGTTCTGGAAAACTGTGTGTTTTCCAGCAACTGCCCTAAAGAAATTGCAAAACCACATTAAAACATGTCCAAATAGAAAAGAAAGAGAAAAGTCTACTAAGATTTTCAGATCACTCAAGACTCATCCAAAAATGTGAAATTTGGATTTTTAACGACCATTCAGATATCACTTGACGTGGGCAACAAGCAAAGGGGTGCATTTGGCGCAGGAAGTCTCCAAACTGCTTTAAATATTGAATACTATAATCATAAAAATTAAAGTAACTTCTATAAGTCACTTAGGACACACAGGACAGGTACCTGCTTTGTCCAAACGTAAAAAGAAATTAAAGGATTCAATTTGGGGACTTTGTTCCAGGGTCCACAACATCAGCAGATTTTTTTATTTTCCTACCAGTGGTGACAGAATACAGGCTTCTCTGTGATGGAGAAGTTAAAGGACATAAGTTTGCTCCAGTAGAAGTGCTTGCTGACTGGCCATGTGACTGCTTGTTCCTGGGTAGCACCAGTTGCATTGTGAAAAAAGCACACTCATAGGTTTACAAATGCCACCAGCCTTCCCAAATACAGTTCCTAGGAGAGTTAATTTCCAAAGATGCCAAATTCCTCAAATGGTATGGGGTCAGTAGGAGCCATTCAAAACAAAACTACATGATCCTACATCGACTGAGTGACTTTTATATGCACTCCCTTGAACTGTGGACTATGATAAATATCAGTTCCCCACCAACCCACACACCTTGCTTTCAACATACACTCCTTCGCGGAAGCAAGCCCATACTTCAGGAAGTCAAACTCCTCCAGAATACAGAAAGCCTCCTTGTCCTTTCTTCTCACTATCTCGTTGTTGGAGTTTGCATGCACAATGGGCCTGAGCAGGAAATTGTCAGTTCTGTGAAGGGACTATTCCCCCAAATGCTTCAATTTCTCATGTAATCATATAAACCCTGAATGGTAAGGGGGAAAACCCATAAAAGTAATTATAAACAGATCCCGTGATGTCAAAGGAAAAGCAGCTAGAGTTTAATAAGGCTTTCTTTTATTACAATAGACTTGACGTCATTATTTATTATTTCCAATACTAAAACACAAAGACACTTGCTACATTGTAGACTAGGATGAAAAGGACATGTGGACTTCCCTGAGTATTTTAATATCCTCTTATTGACAATAGATAGAAGATCTGAACAAGGACTGGAAACAGGAAATGATTTTAGTGATTTCATTACAGTAATAGAGAAAAGCACTTCCAATGGCAGAGATTGGCAGATGGTCTCCTAAGGCTCCAACTTCTAAACAGCTTGCAGGTCAACAAGCCCAGTATTGATACAAGCTCAGTATGTAATTAACTAGGCGTCCTAGTGAGCAGAAATGTTTTTATAAATATATGCTGTAGCCTTAGCAGTGGAACACAGGAAGCTGGTGTTTAAAAGTTAATTTAAAACCATTGCACAGGGAAAGTATTTAGAGGCAGCAAGAGGCATACAGTAAGACTGCAGCTAGAGATGTTGATATGATTTGTACTTGATGTTCTAGTACAAATCACATTTACAATGAAGTATCAAATATGGTGTATTTCACTTAATTTATCTCTAGTGCAAAATAAATGTGGTTGTAGAATTTTCAGATTTTTGAGACTTTTCAGACCTCATTCAAGAAAACCTAAAAAGCTTTGTAATATATTTTGAAATCATAAGTGCGATGCGTCCAGCTTTGTTCTTTTTGCTCAAAATCGCTTTGGCTGGAGTCTTTTATGGTTCCATACAAATTTTAGGATTTTTTTTTCTATTTCTGTAAAAAACTATCTTTGGGATTTTGATAGGGATTGCACTGAATCTGTAGATTACTTTGGGTAGTATGGCCAATTTAACAATATTAATTCCTACGATTCACGATCATGGATGTCATTCCATTTGTGTTTGCCTTAATTTCTTTCGTCAGTGTTTTATAAGTCTTTAGTGTACAAGTCTTTCACCTCCTTAGTTAAGCTTATTCCTAAGTATTTTATTCTTTTTGATGCTATTGTAAGTGGGATTGTTTTAAAAACAGACATATAGACCAATGGAACAGAATAGAGAGCCCAGAAGTAAACCCATACACATACAACCAGTCTTTGACAAAGGTGTCAAGAATATACCGTGGGGGAAGGATAGTCTCTTCAGTCAGTGGCATTGGGGAAAACTGGATATCCATGTGTATAAGAATGAAAATGAACCTTTCTCTTACATCATACACAAAAATTAACTCAAAATGGATAAAAACATAAATGTAAAACCTAGACTGTAAAAACTCTGAGAAGAAAACATGGAGGAAAGCTTCTTGACCGTGGTCTTACCAATCATTTCTTAGATATGACACCAAGAGCACAGGCTAAAATAGTCAAGTGGGACTACATCAAACTAAAAATCTTCTGCACAGCAAAGGAAACAATCAACAAAATGAAAAGGCAACCTACGGAATGGGAAAAAAATATTTCCAAACCATATATCTGAGAAAGAATTAATATTCAAATAGGGAAATCCTGCAACTCACTAGAAAAAACCCCCACAAATAACCTGATTAAAAATTTGACAAAGGAATTGAATAGACGTTTCTCCAAAGAAGACGTATAAATGGCCGACAGGAATATGAAAAGGTACTCAACATCATTAATCATCAGGGAAATGCAAATCAAAACCAAAATGAGATATCACTTCACACTAGTTAGGGTGGCTATTATACAAGTGTTAGTAACAAAACATAAGGGTTAGTGAGGATGTGGAGAAAAAGGAACCCTTGTACACTGTTGGTGAGAACGTAAACTGGTGCAGCCACTGTGGAAAACAGTATGGAGGTTCCTCAAAAAATGAAAAATAAAACCTAGTCATACCTAGTCAGAATGCTGCACAAATGGAGAGTTTACACTGTTTGCAAACAGAAAGTGACATCTCAATAATATTGGGACAAGTCAATCAGGGTTACTGTGCTCCAGATCAGTCTTATCCTGACAAAGATGGAAAAAAATCATTATTTTAGGAGAAGAGTTGGGGGGGTGGGGGATGAATTAACTATTCTCTTAGCTAAGTTACTTATGCTTCAGCAATCTCACTTCTGGGTATCTAACCAAAGGAACTGAAATCAGGATCTCAAAGAGGTTATCTTCACTCTCATGTTAATTGCAGCATTCTTCACAAAGCCAGGACACAGAGGCAACCTAAATGCCCACTGACAGATGAAGAAAATGTAGCATATACATACAGTGGAATACTATTCAGCCTCTAAAAAGACTGGCATACTGAGACATTGCTTACATCAACTTCACTAACATTCCATTAGCCAAAGCAAAATGACTTTGCCGAGCTCAAAATCAAAGGACAGGGAAGTATACTCCATTCACCAAGAAGCCATGGCAAGAGAATAGATACACAGAGGTGAAGAACTGAGAACAATGATCTAATCTGCTATAAGCTGCATGACCTTCTCTGTTCTATGCAGACCAGATTCTTCCCCTGTTACTCTGCAGAGACTTTAGAATGCAAGCTCCATTTGGCAAGATTCTTGTCTTTGTCCACTACAATATTTCCAGTATGCAAATCCTGTCTGTTTAGTTGGCTGCTGTCTTCCTAGTATTTAGAACAATACTCGGTACACAGTAGACAATAAACAGGACTGGCTGCCCCCAAATAGGGTCTTCAGCCTTGCAAGTCACATGATCTTTAGAGTCCAATTTTCCTGAACCAGTGTGATTTGCCCAGCTTGGATCAGGAATCAACCATAAACTGTAACCGGACGAAAAATGCAAGTAGGTCAGGGACAATTTTCAGAGAAGGGGGCATGGATAAGCAGATATCCCAGATGTCTACCCCACAGGATACATATGATGACCCTTCATGATCTGGTCCATGTCTACCTACAGGATGCAAGCATAATACAGTGGTTAAAAGAAAATGTTTTAGGGTCAGGCAGCCTGGATTCAAACCCTGGGTCAACTACTTACTGTCTATATAACTTTGGCCAAGTTACTTAGTCACTCTGAATCTTCATTTCCCTATCTGTAAAATGGAAACAATTACCTTTTGAGATTGTTTCAGAGTTAAATAAGAAAATATATGTAAAGATATTATAGAGTGCCTGGCACACACGAAACTCTCAATAAATGGTGGCTACTTCTACCAAGCATGTAGGTCTGGTGTCTACTACATCGTTCTGTATCCTCATACAAACTTTGTATCACACTCATTTTAATATCCACTTTACTTGACTGTATTAGGAGTGCACACTTAGCACAAAATAGCCAACCCACAGGCTGGTCAGTGACCCACAACTACCTGATGCACAGATCCTCTCCCTTTCAGGTCTGGTTTCAGTGTGGCATGGCCCCTTTCCAGAACTTTGTTTCTGGCCAGGGCCCTGAAGCATGGAAAATTAAAGTAAAATGAGAATGGCCTACTCCATGATGCTGCTAAATTATGTTAAGTCTTTTTTTTTTGGCCACGCCGTGCGGATTGCAGGATCTTATTTCCCCGACCAGGGATCTGGGCCACAGCAGTGAAAGTACCAAGTCCTGACCACTGAACCACCAGGGAATTCCCAAAATTAGGTTAAGTCTTGCAGGCCTAGACTTCTAAGGAAAACACAGCTGTTAAAAAAGGGCAGTCACATGGGCACAATAATTATGATATTAGGAGTAGCCTAATAAAATCTTTGGCTTTGAAAACTAACTAGAAACCTATGGAGGCTCTTCAGCTTTTATATTATAGATGCTCCCTGACTTGCACAAAATTTGATTTATGCAAGTTTGATTTTATGCATATCAACCTAAGGTACATCATATTTTAGCAACGCAGGCTTTGAATTCTACACAGAGATACAGAGCAGTCTGGCTGACAAACAAAAACCATGAGGTAGAATGGAAGGCTGGAAGCATCCACCACAAGGTCTCCTCTTGCTTCTAGTCTTAATCTGATATCTTGGGCTGCTGCTTTAGGTCTGGCCTGGCCGTCAGAACTACACTGACCCAGTCTCTTGTAGGCTTGACTAGCCCAATGAATAAGCACTTGACATAGGGAGTGTCTAATAATCTGTCCATCTCTAAAATTCTATGATTCTGCTTCTCTCTCTTAGTCTCCTCTACCCACAAAATATACCATTAAAGATCACCAATAAGAACTTTTGTTAGTGGGACTTCCCTGGTGGCGCAGTGGTTAAGAATCCGCCTGCCAATGGAGGGGACACAGGTTCGGGTCCTGGTCCGGGAAGATCCCACATGCCACAGAGCAACTAAGCCTGTGTGCCACAACTACTGAGCCTGCACTCTAGAGCCCATGTTCCACAGCGAGAGAAGCCACCATAATGAGAGTACCTAGCACCGCAATGAAAAGTAGCCCCCATTCAACACAAAGAGAGGGCTAGACTAGAGAGAGCCCGTGCACAGTAACAAAGACCCAACACAGCCATAAATAAATACTTAAAAAAAAGAACTTTTGTTAGTAAAAGTACCCCACTGTGGTGCTAAGACATATATGACCTCAGTTCCTGACTGGTTAATAGTCACTCACATTCCTCATGATAAAAGTCTCATTGTCGGGGCTTCCCTGGTGGTGCAGTGGTTGAGAGTCTGCCTGCTGGTGCAGGGGACACGAGTTCGAGCCCTGGTCTGGGAGGATCCCACATGCCGCGGAGCAACTGGGCTCGTGAGCCACAACTACTGAGCCTGCGCGTCTGGAGCCTGTGCTCCACAACAAGAAAGGCCACGACAGTGAGAGGCCTGCGCACCGCGATGAAGAGTGGTCCCCGCTCGCCACTAGAGAAAGCCCTCGCACAGAAACAAAGACCCAACACAGCCAAAATTAAATAAATAAATAAATTGAAAAAACAAACACAAAAAACCCTCATTCACTTTTTTTAAAAAAAAGTCTCATTGTCAAGTCAGTTAAAACAGTGAAGATAATAAATTTTACATAATTGGTTATATATTGATGATAATCTTTTCTATCAAGTATTTGTGGTTTCAACTGTGCTGAATTCAATAGTATTTAATGCTAATACAATAGTGTGAGTTTTACTTAGACATAAAAGAAACAAGCATCATTTGTAATTAAATTCAGGTTTAAAATTATGTGTATGGTTTACTTGTTTTTAAAAAACATTAATAGGAAACCTCAAACATATACAAACATAGAATAGTATAACGGATCCCCATGCCATCATAACCCACCTTCAGCAATTCCAATTCATGGCCAATCTTGTTTCATCTACTCCCTTAACCCACTTCCTTCCCCTCATCCCAGACTACTCTGAAGAAAATTCAAGACATCATACCACTTCACTATAAATATATAACTTTTAATAATGGTTCTCAGATTAAATCTCATCCCAGCAATAAAAATAAAAATACTGATATGGACTAATTCAAGAGGGGTGTTTACCTATTTTTTCCTTCTTAAAACTTTTGCCAGGAGCAGAGAAGAGGAGTTGCAAAGTGGTAAAACGACAACATATTCTCAAGGAGAATACAGAGATGAGTTCTAAATTAATATAGATCTATTTTTTTCTAAAAAAGGATATTGATGAGCTTTTTAAAAAATACTATTTAAAACAGGCAAGATAATCTATAACCCCAATATTCTTTTTCTTCAATTTATTCAAATTCACAGTTAACTGTCAGAACCAGCATCACTATAACCCAGTCCTGCAGCATAGAAAATGTTGTTCAACAGTTCATGCACTTAAGATTTTCTGAACCCTAAACACAGGTTGCTTCTTAATGTCTATGGTTGGTTTCTACATATGCTTCATTTAAGAAGTATACAAGAGAAATGGTTTTCAAACTTTTTTCCACTTACATGCCAAAGTTATTCAGGGGAACTAATTCAAAGCAAGGCAAGAGAAATGTTCGAGAGAGAGTGGAAAACGTCTTTTGATCTTGAAAGTCGGATCAGCCAAGAGAACAATTTAGCTATATCCCATTAACTGCAGGGAATTTAAAAAAAGGCAGAGAGAAAACATATCTTCTGTGTCTGTCTTAAGTGGTTTAAATACCTCAAAAATCAAACTCAAATTTAATTAGAAATAGATTGACACATTTAACAAATGCTCACTGAATTTCCTCTTGTAATTTCTTCCCTCCTCTGCAAAAAAGTATGGGGGAAGAATAAGTTTCAATTTCATTTGTACATAAAATTCCAAATTTCATATTTCTGCTTCTGGAGAAAGCACCATTTTAAAATATCACTGTAACTGATGCAAACACTAAAATATTTTGGTAAATTCTTCAAACCGTGTAGCATTAAAAAAATTTTAATACTGCTCACTTTTTTTAAAAAAACTATTTATTATAATGCATAGATTTAGGAAGTTTTCAAACATATCAAAGTACTATGAAAATATGTACCACCTCATAATGTTACAATAGTAAGAAGTAACAAGTAAATAAGGCAGGTTCAAGACAGAAGTGGGAAGTAGAAAATAACCTGGACATCCCTAGCCTCCCCATGATGTACCCTTTTTTCTCCCTCTGTAACTCACCCACTCTGCGAGGCACTCTTGCTCAGAAACTCAAGATCCTTGTGCTCCCCCTTTTAAAATGTGCTCTCAGGAAAACAGAATGTGAATTTATGCACTGAGGTAAACATGACAATAACTTGGAGTGTTACTCTTATGGGGTTATTTGCATCTTAACCTTAAGCTTCAAGAGATAACAAGAGTGGAATTTTTAGCACTGGCTAGCAGGTAGGAGTGATTTCATCGGTGCCTTTGAAAGCTCACATTAAAGTCACGTTCAACCTGTGGATAAGGTCATCACCAAAGACATACAAATACACGTAAAGTAAACCTACCAATTAGAGTTTAATCGGTACGATTTTAATTTTATAGTTCAATTCTTTTCAGCAGGGATACTTTCAAAAAAATCAAATTAAAAAATCAAATTAAGAGTTACAAAGAAAATCCTCACCAACCCCTCAAATATTAAAAAAAGAACCTCAATGATAAGCTTGTATTTTGTCTTCTTTACCTGAAGAAGACAAAACACTGCACAACCAATACAAAAAAGAAGCGGGGTGGGGGGACATGATGTTTGATGGTAGTGAAACTAGATTCCAATGCCAAACAAAAATGCTGGAGGAGAAGGGCATGAGTATAATACCGAACAATTATGGTCTAATATTTCCTGTTTGTCAATTTCAACTGTCAGCAAGGAAAATAGAGTTCATTTCTTCAGCAGAGGAATTCCAATAGTTTTTAAGTCTGAACCTTCAAACTTGGGAAGCTTTCCTCCAGGTTGCCAGCAAGGGTCTTATCAACTTCACGTAGGATTTTGAGGAAGTCTTCTACCTGTGAGTCAAACAAAAGAACCAAATAAACATAAGTAGAGGAAAAGATGTTTTAAGATACTGACTATTGTCTGTAAAAATGCTCTACCTATGTTTTCTAAACAGTCCAATGGAAAAGAAATGTGGACAGCTTGTCAGATGACAATAATAGTACTTCCTGGATGGTCTCTGAAACCTCAAGGAAATGACTAGCCCTTTCCATTTGTTTTCTTTTAAAGTAGTATTTATCCTCCTACTGATTCCCCTTGAGGGTCCATTACCCGAGTTGTATTATCATCCTCCTTGGTGACCCACCCCCTCATTCAACCCACCCCCATACTTCATTTTCCTAAGAAAAGTTATTTTGAAATTGCCTCTAATGGTAGCAAATGCAATGTAATCTGAAGGACCATAAAAACCTACTGACTGTACCTACCTAAGAATCTTATTTTTAGTTAATATATATGCTATAACACAAAGGGGTACTATAAATTCAGTGTTGATTCCTTTCTCTTAAAATTTAAACTGTTACTCAGGCTAGTGCCACGAATCATCCAACAGTCATCTACCTGACAAAGGCATTAAGTCATGCGCATTATACACACTATCTTTTTTGACAAAGCCCTCAAAGATCAAGTGCTTACTTAAAACATTTTACTCAGTAATCTCCTGAAACTCAGCCATCTATACATTTACTCATACTCACCACAGGGTTATAGAGAGGAAGAAGGTTTTCAAATGCACAGGAACACTTCTGTTTGCTTAATTGGCCCTCTTTTAGTCCCTGAGCTACAGTCTCCTAAAACAAACAAACAAAAAGATGTGATGTCAAAAAGGAAAATTTCTAAAGCTATACCTAGTGAGTAAATACAAACCAGTATTTACAATTCCCTACTGATCCTACATGAGTTTCAAATGTCCCAAACTAAACCCACCATCATTCCTCCTTGTGTAACCCCAACATGTGCTCCACTGCAGCCCTTATTTTGGTGAAGGCACCACCAGCCACCCAGCCTGCTGCACAAACCAAAAATGTGGGGTACAGCCAAGACTTCCTCCTCTGCTGCTAGCCGCTCCCCCTAAGTGTTTAATTCTACTCTACTAAATCTCTCTCATCCCACTCCTCCTCTCCATCCACTCTTCCACTGTCTAAGCTTTCATTCTTCTTCAGATTATTCTTGAAGATCACCAACCACAAGAGCCTGTTGGTTGGTCTCCTGACTTCTAGCCTCAACTCGCTCTAATCCTCTCTCTCCATTGCTTTTGGAGTAATCTTTCTAAACAGATCACATCACTTGATGCTTAAAAAAAATCTCTAGTAGCTCCTCAGTTTCCTCAAGATTAAGTCCAAATTCCAATAAGTGGCATATCAGAATTTTCAAGACATATCTCTGGTTTATTCTCAGCCCACTTTCCACCTATATTCCTACCACATAAATATTAAGAAACATCTACATCCCCCCCTCCAAAACAACAAAAGCAACAACAAGCAATGGGAAAAATACTTGCAATGAATATGCAAAAGATACAGATATAGAATTACCCAAGGAATTCATATAAACAATCAAAATGGGTAAGTTTATAAAGCAGGAAACACAAATAATATACAAATATATGGAAATATATTCAATCTCACTAATAATAAAAATGCAAATCAAAATAAGGCACAATTTGGGGCTTCCGTGGTGGCACAGTGGCTAAGAATCCACCTGCCAATGCAGGGGACACGGGTTCAAGCCCTGGTCCAGGAAGGTCCCACATGCCGTGGAGCAACTAAGGCCGTGTGCCACAACTACTAAACCTGCACTCTAGAACCCATGAGCAACTACTGAGCCCGCGTGCCACAACTACTGAAGCCCACACGCCTAGAGGCTGTGCTCCGCAACAAAAAAAGCCACCGCAATGAGAAGCCCACGCACCTCAACAAAGAGTAGCCCCCACTTGCTGAAGCTAGAGGAAGCCCACACGCAGCAACGAAGACCCAACACAGCCAAAAATAAATAAATAAAACATCAAAAAATTAAATAAAAAAAACAAGGCACAATTTATCACCTGTTGAATTTTACTTGATATAAAAATTATAATATACAATAATAAGGATCAAGTAAAACCAATATTTTCACATGTCAAAAGCATTCTGGCAATATGTAGCCATTTATGCCTCAGTCAGCTTCACATTTATCATGTCGAAACCAGCAATCTAACTTCTGAAAACCTAGGCTAAGGTAATAATCCCAAATCAGGAGAAGGGAAGCAAGATAATTCACCAAAAATACAAATCACCAGAATAACTGAAGCTTGTTTTAAGGAATATTCTTCTTAAAAAAGTCAATGAATATGAATATATTCTTCATAGTTGTATTCATAAATATATTTTTCCTAAAATATATGGATAGAAAGAATATGCTCGAAGAAAGAATATGTTAATAATCCTGCACATATTCAGGAAGAATACTCCTTATAACAAGTTTACAGTAAATTTTGAAAATTGATTTTTTGGCAAATTGGGTATTAAACAAACTGGCTCTCAGTGAAAAATCTTTCAGTGTATTGATCAGGAGTCAGGAAAAGTGCTTGTAATGTTACATGAAAAGAGCAGCCTCCAAAAATTGTATATACTGGTGATAAGTATATGAAAAACACAAAAATAAATATACCAAACTACATCAGCTGTTAGTTTAAGAGTATAAACTTATGATAAGTTTTTTCTTTCTCTATTTTCCCAAATTTATGTAAAATTAAAAAATAAAAACACTAATAATAAAATTTGGAGCAGTAAGCAATCCATACTTTCTTTTACTGAAGAAAGCATTAGTACTTCTTTCCTACCTTTGTTAAAACTTGGAAAATATTAGACAGAAATTCACATGAAATATCCTTCAAGATTTTCAAGTGGAAGTCACCCTGGGTTAAATCAGACTTTTTAGTCTCTTCTGTGTTAGACTCTGCTGAGTTCTCTGGTTTCTTCTGACAATGTTTCATATTTTGTAAGACACGAATCAGGCTGTCAATTAGAGGAAGACCTACTGTACAAACAAATCAAGAGGGGTTAAATCAGACTTTTTAGTTTCTTCTGTGTTAGACTCTGCTGAGTTCTCTGGTTTCTTCTGACAATGTTTCATATTTTGTAAGACACGAATCAGGCTGTCAATTAGAGGAAGATCTACTGTACAAACAAATCAAGAGGCATGGCATCAGCCAGTTAAATTTGGTTACCATTCATTCATTCATTCATTCCTGCACATGTACTGAACACCTACTATTGCTAGACACTGTATTTTAGGTATTGCAGATATGGTGGTAAACAAGATCATCAAGGCCTCAGACTTCAAGAGGCTTACACTTTTATACTCCCAAATAAGCAAATAAATAACAGATTGAAGAAGAAACCCAAAATGATGAAAAAGAATAAATATCTGAAAATATAATTCTGGAACAGCCCCTCATCCCCCAAGACTTAAATTTGAAAGTACCAGGGAAAATTGATAAGGAATAGTCAACACTGAGATATATGTTTTAAGTTATCAGATATTAAGGATTAAAAAAATGGGGGAGGGGCAGTTATAATTATATTTTGAGCCAGTTATAAAGGTAACCACTAGACCCAAAATACAACCCTTACTAAATGCCAGAAATACTCACAAAGCAAATAAATTATATATTGAGGTATTTCAATATAAATATACATAATGAAAAATATAATACGACAGCATTCAGATCAAACATAACTATAACTACATTTAAATGAGTTTAACTCATCTATTAAAAAGAAATCAAAACACCTAAAACAAAGTATTTAGAAAGGTTGAAAAGAGTAAGATAGACAAAGGTATTAGGGGCAAATGCAAACAAAAGGAAAACAGGGGATGTGGCCTTTGTATCTGATATAAAAGGATTTAAGCCAAAAAAAAAAAAAGCATTATGGGCAAACTATAATGAATGCCTATATACCAAATAACATGCCATCAACATTCATTAAGAACTACAAATGATAAAAAGAAAAGGACAAAATATTGGCAGTAAAAAATATTAATTTTCCTCTCTTTCCACATCAAATCAAATCGATAGAAATAACTAAGGTTATGGAAGAAGTAATCAGCATAACAACTGACACCTCCAACATTTATAGTCTAGCTCAGGTCTCTCTCCTCAGCTCCAGACTAAGACTGTAAGCTCAACAGCTCCAGCTGAACACTGAGTAGACATCTCAAACTTGTCATGTTTAAAACACCACTCTTTCCTATCTTAGTAAATGGCAACTCTCCTGGACAAAAATGCCAGACATAGCTTGACTTTTCTCACCCTCCTCATCCTATCAGTCAGCAAATCCTGTTGGCATTACTTAAAAGTGATCAGAATCTGATTATTTTTCCCCACAACGGTCCCTGTTACCACCTTAATCCAAGTTATACTATCTCTTGCCTCAAGGTCACAGCAGCCTCCTAACTAGTCTCCCTTTTGTACCCTTGCCCTCCCCCTGCATTTCTCATCAACATGTCTGCCAAAGAGAGCCTATTAAAGTTGGCTCCTGTCTGTCCATCCTCTGCTTAAAACCCTCCACAGCTCCCTAACTCATTCCAAGTAAAAGGCAAAACCAGGCCCTCTACACTCTAGCCCCTGTTGCCTCTCTGGCCCCAGGTTACATTCCTCTTATCCAGGCTGAAACCGCCCCAGCCATACAGGGCTTCACTGCTCTTCCTCAAATATACCAGGCACACTTCTAATTCAGGGCTTTTACACTCGTCGTTCTCTCTGTCTGGAATGCTTTTCTCCCCAAGTATTCACATGACTCACTCCATTACTTCCCTCAGGTTTGTACTCAATGTCACCTTCTCAGTGAGGTAACATCCATAAATGCAGAGAAGACACTTGAAAACAGTCATCATTTTTTTGATTAAAAAACTCTTTATAAAATAGAAATAGATTAATATCTCCTCAAATGGTACAACATAAATAGCTTAAGCCCAAAATAGAATCATGACTAATGATGAACCTCTAGAATCATGGCCAGTAAAGTCAGGAAAAAGGCAAGGATCACCATTATTACTTAACCCCAGAGGTCCAAGGCAACCCATTAAATAAAAGAAAGAAGAGGTAAAAAAGTGATAAGACATATCTAAGTTAAAACCAAAGTAGTATTAGATAAAGTCCAAGATTACCACTGGAACAACCATTAAAAACAGTAAGAGAATTCAGTAAGGTTACTAGATGCAACATTAACATAATACACAGAAACCAACAGTCTTCACATATTCCAACAAGAATAATCAATGGAAGAAAAGATACCATAGACAACAGCAATCCATAAGATAAAATATCTAGCAATAAACCTAACAAGAAATATGTAAGATCTGTATGAAGAAAATCATAAAACATTGCTGAGAGACATAAAATAAGACTTGAACAAATGGAAAAGCACATGTTCTTGGATACTCTACAAATTTAACATGATGTCAATAAAAAAATCAGGAAGATTTTTTGGTTTTGTTTTTGGAAACTGTCAATCTAATTCAGTGTTAAAAAAAAGAATAATAACAGTCAAAAACATTCTGAAAAAGTAGAATGCAGGAGTACTAGCCCTACTAGGTATCAAAATATAAAGCTTTAATAATTAAAACACTGTGGCTACTGATACATGAATAGAGCAATGGAACTGAATAAAATATATAGGGAAATATAAAACATAGTAATGATGAAAATTCAAATCTGTGTCGGTAAACTGGTTTACTTACTCAGTAACGTTGAGACAGCTGGGTATCTGGAAAAAACTTGAAACCATACCTCACGTGTAACACCAGAATAAATTCTAGATGGTTCACGGATTTAACTGTATTAGTCATAAAAATCATTGTGAAAGACCATTTGTTTACATAGGAAAATATTCATTTATACTTATAAATGAAAAAAGTTGCCTAAAAAACAGGCAAAAAAATACGTACGGATGTGAGTGTGTAGTAGTTATCTCTGAATGATCAGATTACAAGCACTAGGCTTCCTTTTATAATTTTTTTTGTATTGGGCATGTGATGTTTTTGTATTCAAGGGGCTAAAATAGCACTAAAAAAATGGGAGAAAGAAATAAAATGAACAGCAAACACATCTGATAGACTAAAATTTAATTTAGTGAACTAAAATTATACTTGCCTTTTCCTATCTTTAGATACTCCTGTTCAGCCTGTGAGGCATAGATGGCGGACAACACTGAAAAAACAGAGGCTAGCACTGTTTTCTGTTCTTGAAGTATGATGGGTGGATCATCAGACTGGCAGAATTCATGGCACACCAGGTCAAAAAGTAAATTCCAAGTGTCTTTTCCAGCATCAGGACACCGTACTTAATAAAAATGATGAAGGAAGTAGTAATTCAAAAACAGAAAACAATTAAATGAGTAACTATCATGTTTCCCCATACAACATCTTACCAATTGCTTGAATTCCATCATCCACTGTAGTCAGCAGCTGTAAGATATGCATGTAAACATCGAGCCCTTCTGGATTTTCAGAACTAAATACAAAAAGCAAAAACTCAATCAACTTTACTGTCTATGGGACTGTAATCAATCATTTATTCAAGAAATATTTATCACTCTGTACTAGGCACTGCCCTATATGCTAAGGATAAAACAGGGAACAGAACAAAGTCTCTGTGTTCACCAGAGCTTACATTCTGATGGGGAAATCAGTCAAAAAACAAATATTGTGTAGTACAATCAACACACACAGGACAAGAAGTAAAAATTCTTTTTGGCCCTGTCCCATGAAAGTAACAATGCAGAAACCTATCAAGTGATACTTCACCATTCTGGCTTACTTGCATAAGCAGGACAAAAAATGACTGAGACTTTTATAGAATGAATGTAAGGCTCACTGCACCAAGCACTGACAATAATGATGTTCTTAAAACTTCATAGGATTATCTTAGCTCCCACGTTGAGAATACTAAAACCAGATAAGTATAATTTTTGTGATCAACAGTTTGGATTCCTAGAAACTCACAATCTTAGTTCTTCAACCACACAATTAAGTGAAAAAGATAGTGAACAATTAAAAGATGGTTCAGCAAATATTTAAATGCCTATAGTTTGCAGGCACTATGTTAGGGGCTGGGAAAACAGAGATGTATAAAACGTCCATACCTTCATGAAATTTACTGTCTAAAATGAAAGACAATAATTAAAGGGGTAATAACAGTAAAGTAATATGAATGTAGCACTAGCAGAAGTCCAAGGTGCTAGAGGACCACAAAGCAAGCAGATTTAATTTAGTTTGGAGAATCAGGGAATGTATCATAAGAGAAATGGCTACACAGAAACCCAAAGGGGCAAAGAAATGCTGGAGGCAGAGACAACGTGGTGTGCAATGGCTTGGTTTCGAGAGAGCTTGGTTCAGTTGAAGAAATGAAGGAAATTTCATACAGTTGAAACAGAAGACAAGGAATAAGGATGGAGAATCACAGTACAGGGCCTTATAAGCCATAAAAATCTGGACCTCATCCTAAGGAAGGCAACTGAAGTGTTTGAAGCATGAAAGTGAGATGACCAGCGTACGTTCTAGAAAAACAGCTCTACAGTCTAGGCTTGGAAGGAGCTAGTCTTGAGGCTGGGAACTCAGAGAATGTTGTAGCCGTCCAGGTAAGAGACAGTGGCCTGGTGGTGGCACAGATGGAGTCCCAGAAAAAGTCAGGAAGAAGGATTGGAGGTTGACTAGCCATGGGAAAAGACTGGGATGGGGAAGTATCGGTAATGGCTTCCACGTTTCTCCCACATTATCCAAATGGAATAATGATTACATCATTTACTGAGATTGAGAATACGGAAGAAGCAGGTTTGGGGGAAAGATGATGAGTTTAATGCTCACTTGGATAAAGGACATAAAATTAAAAGGTTTTAATATGAGTTATAGGGAATTCTCTGGTGGTCCAGTGGTTAGGACTCCATGCTTCCACTGCTGAGGGCCCAGGTTCAATCCGTGGTTGGGGAACTAAGATGCCACAAGCCGCGCAGCACAGCCAAAAAAAAAAAAAAAAAAAAAAAAGTGGATTATAAAGCACTAAGAATGCACAGTTGACCAATAAGCAGATCAATTCATAAATAAATGTTCTAGTGACTAGCAATAAACAGCTTCAATGACCTACAACACCTAGTAATCACTCTTGGGAAGACATCAGAGCCCAAAAGCCAGTCACTTATCCAAGACTGGCACATACACACAAGGAGCAAGAAAAGAAGTGATGTCTGACATTAACTGAAGAAGTTGTCACATGACCAGTGGAAAATAAAGCACAAAGAAAATCTTTTCCATTTGATATAAATTATACGAAACTGCAGAAGATTTTAAAACAGTAACCATAATTAATGCTGAACAATAGCCTACTGCTAAGTAATATTAGAACAAGTATTTTGCAACCATTATGATTCTTGCAAAGAGCAAATATATTGTTACCAATATCAGTAGTGAATCAAACCTGACACAGATCAGCTATGTGCTACTCATCCTATTGAAAGGAAACTAAAAGGACATATCTGGGCTTCCCTGGTGGTGCAGTGGTTGAGAGTCCGCCTGCCGATGCAGGGGACGCGGGTTCGTGCCCCGGTCCAGGAAGATCCCACATGCCGCGGAGCGGCTAGGCCCGTGAGCCATGGCCGCTGAGCCTGCCCGTCCGGAGCTTGTGCTCCGCAACGGGAGAGGCCACAACAGTGAGAGGCCCACGTACCGCAAAAAAAAAAAAAAAAAAAAAGACATATCTAAGGATACTTCTAGCAACTGGATTTTCCCAGAACATTTTGCACAAAAGAGTTCACCTACCGTACTTGTTTGGCAGCTTCAAGTACACAGGGCACAATTCGAAACACTGGCTGCTGTTCAGAATCTTCCTGGGGTTGGTCCAGAGGCTGAACAGCCCCATTTCTAATCCATTCCAACATTAGCTTCTCATCCAAATCAAAGAGCTTGTCCACAACCTCCCCGACCTTCACCAGCAAGTCAACTGCAGAGAATAAAAGAGATATTGAAATAAGAAACAAAATTTTTCAAGTAGTAAGTCTAATTGAAATTCTTAAAACTATTCCAAGAAAGCCAAATCTTGCCAAAGCATTACTTATTCCAAGGGCAATTTGCTTACCTCCTCTGTTTAAATTTGCTTGGCTTCCGTCATTTTTACGTGGGGGATTTATCAGTATCCTGAGAGTTTGAGAAACTTCATATCCTGCATTGAAATACCTTCTCACCTAACACTTAGTCTTTAATTGACCTCCATAAATAGTTAACCTGGTTTCCTAACAATTAAATATAATTTAAAAAATATTTTTTTCTACATTACATGGTGACTTACCATTTGTTGAACTTGACATGATGAAGCAAATGCTATCATAAATAGCTGGATGTTCTCGGATTCTTTCAACCCAGACAACAGCCACTTCTGTCTGGGAAAGGCAAGTAAGCAACAACCTACGTGATAAATGTGAGCTTAGTATCTATCTTTCTAAAACAGTGAAGGAAATTCAAGAGTGAAAGAGCAACTCTATTTTCCGAGTTTCCCTTAGGGGTAAGTATATAGAATCCATAAAAAGAAGAGAGCATACCTGCTTGTTTCCAGCAGAGTAGGAGGGTCTGAGTCACACAAACAGTACAATAGTACCTGGCTACAAAAAACAAAATGTCAACCCAATATGCCTCACTTCTCTCATTTCAAATATCCAAGCCAAAAAATCTGGACCTCAACCTTAACTTTTATTTATAAAAACTTAAATAAGTTTTTATTTAACTTTTTAAACATTTTAATTGTGAAATATAGCATATACACATAAAAACCTGTAAGATACAAATCTATACTTAGTGAATCATTATAAAGCAAGAAAAAGAACAGAGCTGCGTCTCTGTAGCCCTTGTGTGTCCCTTACAAATCACAATTCTCTTTCCCACCTAGAAATGACCAGACTTATCCAGCAATCATTTTCTTGGCTTACTCTATAGTTCATTTTATATATCTTGGTTTTGAACTTTGTATGAAAGAAATTATATTGTATGTATTCTTTTGAGTCTGAGTTCTTTGGCCCAACACCATGTCTTTAAGATCTACCCATCTTGTTCCAGTAGCTGCAGATTCATTGCTGCAGAACATTTCATTGTATGAATATAACACCATTTATTCTTCCAGCCTACTACTGATGAACATTTGGGTTGATTCCAATTTGGGGGTTTCAAGCAATAGTCTTATAATACTTTTCATATGAGTATACTGATATATGTGTGCACGGTTTCTCTTACCATATACCTATGAGTGACATCACTGGGTCACCGCATACGTGTACCTTCTGATATGACTAGGTAATGCCCAACTGTTCCAAAGTGGTTGAGCAAATTTATATCTCATCAGCAATGTATACTGTTTCATATTAATTTTAAGATATGCATTTAATTAAGTTCATAAAACTTGTCAATATTACTCATTCACAGATTTTTAATAGGGATCACTAGAGACCAAACATAATCCTGAGTCACTTATTGCATGAATGATTATACGTTACGGAAGAATAAATACTTTAAACTAGGATCTTAAAGTCCTTCCACACCTAGAAGAGGTAATAACCTCTATTTTAGAGCCCCAGGTACTTGAATCCTGTGTTAAACCCTACAGCCCTTGTTGAAAATAACCGCCTAGAAGAGTTTTCTTAACCTATTGTGGACACAAATTTCTTTGACATTCTGATTAACAGCCATAAACCCTCTGCCTAGAAAATGAATATACTCATAAAATGTAGCATATAATTCCAGGGTGTTCTCAGACCTCTTAAAATAACCACCGGGGTTTCCACCTTAGAAATCCTCTGCCCAAAACTTCCTACATGTAGAAGAGAACTGGCCTCCAAGCAGAAGTATGAGAGCGTTTGAATCACAAGGGCCACGCTGTACCCTCTAGTCTCTTGGCAAGTCCCCCATCACCACCATCTAAGTCAGAACTGACTTGTTGACCAGTGTCAGGGTGACACTGGTCAACAAGTCTAGTTTTTCCAGACTCTAGCTCTGAGACTTTGGATTCCCCGAGCCTAAACTATTTTGGACTCTGGTCAGGTGCCTCCATCTCCAAGCTCTGCCCCACTGGTTCTTATCCCATGTGGTTTACCACCTGCTGACGATTCAGGCCCCTTGGCAAGCAATACAGAAAACAGGCCTAAATCCTGAACCATGTCCATAAATAGCACACAAGTCCCCAGCCATCATCAACACACAATGAAGTTCCTGGAGACTGCTCATCAGGAGAAAGGAAGTACTACATTTCATAATGTTTCCCTATCTGTCCTATGTATTAGGATTTCCTTAGGGATATAAAATATGAACCTATTTTTTAAAAACATAATTATTATGTAATAAAACTTACCCAAGATTTTTATCACTGCTGATGGACACACATATCTCCTGGAAACAGGCCATATTACCTAAAATTCCCACACAGATTTCCTGCCAAATCAAATTTCACAGGTCACAGTCGCTCTGAGGTGAAAGACACATACACAAAAATAACAACTTGAAAAAAAGACTTTCACTGAGCCAAGTTTGGGGAGAGAAAAGAAGGAGAGGCAGCATACAGAAGTATACTGTCTGCATCCTAATTTGCCAAGTTTCCAGTAGTATTTGAGAGGAGATGAAAGACATAAGAAAAAGAAAGATCCAAGGCAGGCAGGAGTTACGGAATAAGAAATCTGACGGATGAACTGAGTCATAAATGATTGGTAGGATTTAGATATACAAACAAGAAGACAGACATTCAAACACGGGGGAAAGTATCAGCAAAGGCAGGAAGGGACTAATGTAGAGTGGACAAAGGCTAATACAGAAAGCTGCCCGTATCAGTACACAGTTATTAGTAGCACACAGTGGGAGGAGAGCATGAGATAAAGACAGCAGGTAAAAAGGATCAGGATTAAGGGCCCTAAATGCCTACTTAATTTAGTAGGTTATTTGGAGACATGAAGGTCCTCAAGGAAGGGGTCAACATACTGCAATGTTATTTTAGGTAGATTATTCTGGAAGCAAAATGGTAGTGAAAAAACTTTAAAAGAAGTTCATAACCTCAGTAGTAACAGCTAATGTTTATTTAGCACTTACTACACCCAGGCACTACCCTAAGCACTTTCCACATAACATTTCATACAATAATTTATGAGGTATGTACCATTATTATCCCCATTTTTCAGATGAGGAAACCAAATCACAGAGAAGTTAAACAACTTGCTGAAGATCTCCAACTAGGAAATAACACAGCTCCAGAGCCTGAGCATTTCACCATATCACACTGCATCTCTGAAATCAAGTAAAGGAAGATGAGGGTGGTGATGGCAGGCATGGAAAGGAATGACGCTGAGAAAGACTCAAGGTGAAAGCAGAATAATTTGATGGGAGTAAAGGGAGAAAGCAGTTGAACATAACTCCTAGGTTTCCAGTTGTTTCATTTCTCCAGTAGGAGAGATTGGTTCCATTGACAAAAAAATTGGAAAAGAAAGCATAGGAAAGAACACAATGAGTTCAGTTAGGATAGTGTTTCCAAACTTGCTCGAACACAAATATCACTCAGGGGGTGTGTTAAAAATACCAATTTCCAAGTCCCATCTCAGAGCTACTGAATCAGAATCTCCAGGGTACAGTCCGGGAAGTTGTTTACCAAGCACATCATATGATTTATATGATTGGATAAGTGCGACAAACACTGAGTTAGGACATACGGACTTCTGGATTGGAAAATGCAACATGCAAATAAAGAATGCCTCAAGAAAGTTAGAGATATAGCACCTGAAATCAGAAAGGAGGTCGTAGCTTTGATCCCACAGGGAAGATTTACCCCCAAAGGTGTAAAGAGTGGATGAACTCACCAAGGAAGTGAATATAAAGAGGACAAGGGATCTGAGTCTACACCTTAAAAGGAGTCCACACTCAGCACAGGAAGAAAGTATCAATAAAAAGTCAAAAAAAGTAACAGAGAAGTGACTGGACAGGTTAGAGACCAGGAGAGTGAGGTGGCACCAAAGCTATAGGAGTAAAGAGTTTCAGTAAAATGTGGGTGGTCAAATGTTGGGAAAAGAGTAAAAGAGAATAGGGCCAGAAGAGATACATTTCCCCTAAAAACTAAAGAGGGAATAATTGAACTTCCAATCAAAGATCAAGTTTTTCAGTCTCAGCTACTCACTGAAATAACCTGGGGGGACTTTAAAAGCTGTCTGGAGTCCCATACTTGGAGAGACTATTTTAATCGATCTGAGAATGGCCTGACTTGGGATTTATAAAAGTTCCCTAGGGCAAAGCTTCTCAAAGCTTCTCAAAGTTTGGGCCTTGGTGCTGGTCAAAACCATATGGTCAAAACCATAACATCACTGCAAACTTGTTAGAACTCCTCAATCCTACCCCATCAGAAACTCTGGGGGTGGACTCAGTAATCAGTGATTCTGGGACATACTGAAGTTGGAAAGCCCACATCCTAGGTGATTCTAAGTTGTGGCCACGGCTGAGAATCGCTGTCATAGACAGGCTATGGTTCACAGACATATATAATAATAGGACTAACTCCTGAAAGAAGCAATTCTTATTTTCTTAAAATTAGCTTATTATTTTTAAGTACTAATCGTGAGTCAGTGTACCTAAGTTAGAAAACTCCAGGAGAAAATCATATAACTGTCAAATCTTTATATTAACATAACAACTCAAGGAAAAAGTGGTTCATTGGTTCGTGAGGCCCCAACTCAGGTGGAGCATTGTACTTAAATAAAATTTTAATTCAACATTCAATTTGTAAAAATATACTACAGAATTCTTCACTTCATAATTTCAAACAAAGAGAGACACTACAGTACAGTGGTTACACTGAAGTAAGGCAGGCTAGGCTCAAATCCCAGCTCCATTCTTTCCTAGTTGTATGACCCTGGACAAATTTCTTAACCTGAGACTTAGTTTGTTTACTTACAAAGTAGAGATAAATGCTTACCTCATAGAGTAGTAAAATGAAATACTAAGTAAATAGCAGTTATTCATGATTATAATTACTTAATAAATATTTGCTATTTATTATTTGTATATTGTAATCACTCACAATATACCTAGCAGATGTCAACCTAAATGGCACTAAAGCATAGAAGACTTAATGAGAAGTACAGAATTGTTTTGGTGCATTCACTATCATCACTGGTCACTGAGAGCTTACTTATTTAGGAAGGCTTGGAAGTAAAGTACCATCTTGGGAAAATAGATGTGAATATTGAGAGGGGATGGAAGGCATACAAAGGAAGGCACAGAGATGGCAACGATCATAGTAAGCTCCTGAGGTGAGGAGTAGACAGGCCATGCTAAATTAGAAGACTATCTGGAGGGTACATTTTATGCTAGAAAGACGAACTGGATTCAGATTGTGGAGAGTCTTGAGCAATAGGCTGAGCTTAAGCAATAGAGGATTTTATGACTTTAAAAAAAAAAAAAGCAATAAACTGAGAAATGGGTGGTCTGGGCACTGTTCCCTGTTCAGCCACATATTAGTGGCATAATGATGATTAGGACTATCTAGTGTCCATAGCTGTTAAATTAAAGTATTGATCTCCCTGGTCCAGCCCAAATCTAAAATTCTATGACTGTAATAATTTTAAATAGTATATTACTTAGTACCTGGTAATGTTCAATAAACATCTGCAGACTCATTTGTAGCCATCAAGAACATTAAAGTGAGAAAAATGAAAGACTATCCAGCACTATCTGCTGTTACTGCTCCAAAGAGGCAGCTTTAGAAATGCACATACTTACTCTTAATCGAGGACATTTGGATTTGGCCAATATTCCCATAAATATGTCAGGAACATTAAATTCGTGGAGAAACAAAGCCACATCCTGAAAATAAAAATGATTATTAACTTGGATGCTGAATATTCCTCCTTAAACACCATAGCTCAGGCAACCATAAAAAAATAATAATAATTCCATATATACCTCCTTTCAAGCACAAGGAAAAAAATCCCACAAGGTTAGGAATTGTGTCAATAGACAAAAGTAATGTTAGTGCTGTGGTATCTGGTCTCAAGGCAATGGAACAATCCCATAAACAAATCTGAACTAACTGTGATATTCCAAAGGACTGTCCTCCTTTTACTGCCTTGTATGTATTTATCTTAATGATCTTTCTACCCACCAGGAATTCTCTTTAACTCATTCAAGCACATTTGCTGATTACCAGGTATCATGCTAGAAGATAGGATAAGGGAAAAAAGTAAAAGTCATAATTTCTGTCTTCTAAGAGCTTAAAACTTGATAGAGAAAACAGATTAAAAACCCCTATTGGGTTATGTCCAAAACCAGAACTTTTGTTTTCAAAATCCTCAACAGAAAAAAATTCTGATCACAATGTAACTGTGACAGCTTCACATCTTCCTAGAGAGTTTGCCCGGTCCCCAGTGCCTAAAGGGACACACCACACAGGTGAATGAACCTGGAGTGGACATGTGGCCCAATCTCGCTAGAAATGTGGGCTCCAAAACTAAATCAATTAGCTGTGGAGATTTGCATTGTAAAATGTCTAGATAAAATTAAGTTTCTGGCTGTCTACTGCCTCGTATTTTCACCAAAGTTGAGGTGTGTATTCGCAATACCTTAACTTAGAACACAGGCTATATGTCTCACGTGAAAAATGCCCTTCGAAGGGCTCTCAAAGAGAGAGAAAGTAATCCTTCAGAGCAGCTGAAATTGGGGTAACCTGCATGACTGTTGACTGGAAGAGATATACTGCACTTATTAAGAGATCATGGTCAGAGAGAATATTTCAAAGACACACTCCAAATTAAAAGTCAAAGCAGCAGGTGCTCTCCACTCTAAGTGATCAAGCTGTCTGTCATGTGGGCAACTCTTTGTAGCATGCAGCGATTTATTTATTTAATGACAGTTAATAATTCCTGGAGTAGCAGGAATAATATCAATAATTAGGTAGCCTAATAATACCAATGCCAATAATAACAATAATGGCAATTAACATTTATTGAACAAGTATTAAATGCCAGGGCCAGTGAAGTGGTTTGCATGCTATCTCACTTAATTCTCAAACAACCCTATGAAGTAATTATTATTAACCCCATTACACTGCAGTTTTAAAAGGTTAAGCAACCTGCCCAAGACTGTACAATCAGTAGGAGAACACAGCCAGAATTTCAACCCAGATGAGTCTGATCAAATCCACACTCTTAACCAGCACACCATAGTAACTGTCAGGTATTCATCCATTGATTACCTCTTCATAAAACATTTACTGAAAAACCTGAGTAATAAGCACTGTTTCAGGCTCTGGGGACACATCAGTGAATAAGATAGGTAAAGTCTCAGTGGAGTTTTCATTCTAGAGGGATGAACAAACAAACATATAAACAACTAAACTACATAAATCCTAAGTGCTACAAAGAAGATAAACAAGATGGTGTGTGCTAGAAATGAAGACTAGGGGGGCTACTCTAGATATATCAGAGAAAGTATCTCTGAAGACGTGACATTAAACTTTTAAGAGGAGGAACTTAAATCCATCAGAGGACACAGGCTCAAAACAATCACTGAATAACAGGATAAGTGTTATGTAATAGAATGAACAGGTTCCATGAGAGCACAGAAAAGAGAGGAATCCTGCCTGGAGTGTCTGGGGAGGCATCACAGGGGAGGTGACATTTGAGGTGGGCCATAAAAGGTGGGAAAGATCTTGCAGGTGGAGGACATTCCATGCAGAGTGGCATGAACAGAGCATGAGTACGTGAAAATGCAGGAAGCACCTGGAAGTCTCTGGTCCTGCTGAAGCACTGAGTGGCAGGTGATGTGTGAGATGTAGTCTCATTGGAGGGAATTTATGCCAGTGCATCAGTGGGCAGCTCAGTTCTCTAGAGGTGCTTCAAGAGCTACCATAAGAGGACAAAGAGGAAGCCAAGAGCATGACCCTGCCTCCACGGACAATCTCATTCAAACAGCAGCTCTAGTTTACCTATTTGATATTTGAGGATTTCACACTAAGATTTCATTTGAAAAACAGGTTGTTTCTTTTAAAAAATGTTTTAAAACCACAGCTTCTTAATAACTGTAGAAAAAGTATAGAGAAGATGAACAATACTCTCAACCAACTTGATCAAATTGACATTTACAGGACACTCCCACCAGCAGCAGGAGCACACACGTTCTTTTTAAGTGAACACGGAACATTTACCAAGACAGACCAAGGTCTATAAAATCAATTGTATAGTATATACTACCTATATACTATCAATGTATATCTATATACTGAAATTTTTAAAAAATACTATTTACAATAGCTCCCCAAAATATGAAATACTGACAAAAGATGTGAAAGACCTAAATACTAAAAACTACATAACTTTGCTGAAGAAATTAGAGAAGACCTAAACAAATGGAGCGACAGAACTTGTTCATGGGTCAAAAGACTCATTATTGTTAATTTATCAATTCTTTTCCTAAATGATCAATAAATTGAACTCAATCTCAGTCAAAATCCTAGAAGGCTTTTTGTAGAAATTGACAAATTGATTCTAAAATTAATTTGGAAATACAAAGGACATAGGACAACCAAAACAACTTTGAAAAGAACAGAGTTGGAGATTAACACTACCTAATTTCAAGATTTATTACAAAGCTACAGTAATCAAAACAATGTGGTATTGGCAAAAAGATACAAATAGATCAATGGAACAGAACAGAGTCCAGAAATAGACTCATGTGTATATGTACGGATAACTGATTTTTGACAAAGGTGCAAAGGTAATTCAGTGGAGAAAGAATAGTCTTTTAAACACACTAACTAGAACTGGTTATCCGTAGGCAAAAAAAAGTGAAATTCAGTTCATACCTTGCATCAAACACAAAAATTAAGTCAAAATGGATCACAGACCTATAAGTAAAACCTAAAATCATAAAACTTACAGGAAAAAAAAACACAACACAATTAAAAAGTGGGCAAAAGATTTAAACAGCCCCTTGCACTAAAGAAAATACACAGATTGCAAATAAGCACAGGAAAATATGGTCACTGTTATTAGTAATTAGGGAGATCTAAATCATAATTACAGTGAGAATCACAACACTCTTATTAGAATGGCTGAAATTAAAAAGACTAACCATACCAAGTGTTGCTAAGGATGAGAAGAAATTGGAACTGGACTGTATCTCATACACCGCTGGTGGCAACGTGAAGTGTAAAAAACACTTTGGAAAATAATTTGATCTTTTCTTTATAAGTTAAACATACACCTA
Organism: Globicephala melas; assembly: GCF_963455315.2. Taxonomy (NCBI): domain Eukaryota; kingdom Metazoa; phylum Chordata; class Mammalia; order Artiodactyla; family Delphinidae; genus Globicephala; species Globicephala melas. Next base: position 37,664,032 of record NC_083321.1, on the reverse strand, counting down.
CCATATAATCCAGCCACACTACTCTAGGTACTCACCCAAGAGAAAGGAAAACATCTATCCATACATACTTATACACAGACATTCACAGAAGCTTTATTTGTAATAAACTGTAAACAACTCAAATATCCATCAAAGAATCAATCATGGTATACACATATAATGGAATACCATTCAGCAATAAAAAATAATAAACTATAAATATACACAACAACATAGATGAATCTAAAATACTGATGCTGAGTGAAAGAGCCAGACTCATCCGAAAAAAGAATGCAATCCCATTTATACAAAACTCTAGAAAATGCAAACTACTCTGAAGTGACAGAAAGCCCATCAGTAGTTGCCTGGAGAGGGTAGAAGCAGGGAGGGGTGAGATACTGGGATTACCCTTAAGGGGCATAAAGAAACTTTTTGGGGCTGACAGACATGCTCTCTGTCTTAATTATGGTGATGGTTTCATGCGCAAATACATACATTAAAATTTTTTTAATTGTACACTTTAAAGATGTGCAGTTTTTATACTTCAATTATACCTCAAAATATATGCAGGTTTTTTTGTGTCAATAATATCTCATAAAGCTGCTTTAAAAAATGGTTGAAGACAATGAGTAGCCATTGACAAATTTTAAGAGAGAATTTTAATATGAGTAAATCTGTGTTTTAGGAAAAAGATAACTTGGGTAGCAATGTGGAGGACAGAGGGAGGTGAAAGAGACTAACACAAGGATTTTAATCAGAAATCTACTGCAAAAGTCCAAGTAATAAAATGAGAGATTATGTAAGTCAACCTCTTTTTTTGCCCCTTTTCTTACCTGTAAAATAAGGATACTACCTATATCACAGGGTTACTGTGAAGAGCAGGTAGAATACTTTCAAGCTACAGAGTACAATACAAAATGTTAAAATATTATTGCAATTATATACATGTAATTCCTTCTTGTCCCTTTCTTCTAGTTTAATTGTGGTACCTCAGTGGTCTCCTAACTCCTAACCTGCTCTCAAATATAAGGCCAGTGTTCTTTTTAGGTAGATAAGTATCAGAACTTTCCTGGGCTACAAGCATTCCAGCATTCATAAGAACTATCTACATAGCCCAAATCTAATGACACTCAGATTTTCTGCCTTCAAAGACAAAAGTTGAGCATTTACAGCTCCTGGGACCTCATCCCTGTACCATAAATAGGAGTGACTACAGACATTAAAGTTTTTCCCCAGAGACTTAAGGACTGAACCTAAAAAAAAAAAAAAAAAAAAATCCATTCACTACCTCCTTACCCAACAGTCTTTTCACTTCCATTTCCAACCCCATACCTCATCCATTGACATATCCCACACTCTGCAAATTTCATTCTCCATTTCTTCATCAAGCTCCATCTGCTGCTCCTCATGATCTGAGCTGGATTTGGAGTTTTCAGGGCTAACAATCTTCAGAAACACAAAGGAAGGAGATGAATAAAGGCTGTCCACAGTACTCCTCAAGTAATATTACCCCATAATCATTTAGAGGTCACAACAAAAAAAAGGGGGAATTCCCTGGAGGTCCAGTGGTTAGAACTCCGAGTTTCCACTGCAGCAGGCATGGGTTCATTCCCTGGTCAGGGAACTAAGACCCCGCATGTCACCCGGTGCCGCCAAAAAAAAAAAAAAAAGGAAATTAGTACCTTGGGTACCTTGGGTAAACACTACTGCTAGGCACTGGGTAGAAATACAAAGATAAACAAGATTTAATCCCTTACTTTCAAGTAGTTTAGGATCCAGTGGGGAAAAGACATATAAACTGATAATCACAACAGAAAAAGCTAAGTGATCCAACTGAATTGTGGACAAAGAGCCGTGAGAACAAAAATGATGGACCCATGACCTACGTCTGGGAGAAGTTTTCCCCAACTTCTCTTAGGAGGTGATACTGAAGCTAAATCTTTGAGAAGTAATCGAAGTTTGTCATGTGAAGAAGGGAGAAGAGCATACAGAAGAAAATACAAGAGTTCAGAGTTAAGAAAGGGCCTAGCATGTGTGCGGAATGGTAAGCAGTTTAGCGTGTCATGGGCAGATGAAGCTGGAAAAGTTGCAAAGATTCCTGGATTCCGAGCTAAGAAATATGTATTTTTCTCCTGTAGGCAAAGGTAACTCTGAGGAGTTCCCATAGACGGCTTTTTTTTTTTTTTTAAGATTATTCTCGCAGCTGTGTAGAAGGTGGAGTGGAGAGGACAGTGATTGGAAGTAGGAAAAAAGTTAGGGAAACATAAGAACGTTCATATTTACTGAGAGGCTCCTATGAGGCAAACACTATAGTAAGCACTCTATGGCTATTATAATCTTATACAATCTACGCAATAACTCTATATACAATAATATAAATATTATCCCACTTTATAGAAACTGAGAAAGAAATCGGTTAGGCGATTTGCCCAAAGTCACGCTGGGCAAGCCGCGCTGTTGACAACAGGGCTGTTTGACTGCAAAATCACCATTTATTCTACTACAACGAAAGTCCTCGAAACAGATCAATTAGGACCTGGGCTTCAGAAACGAAAGTGGGAATGAGGGGCAGAAACTGGTCACGCATTTTTGGAAAATTTTCAAAAGTAAAACATTTTAATTAGAAGCATTCCAGCATCCCTGCCATTACACTTCCCTCTGTGTTGAGGGGCACAGGGAGCGGCGCACGGCAGTTTTAGGGTCCGGGAGACAGCAAGGACGCAAAGGGTGAGACCCGGCCGCTGGGGCCTGGGGAGGGGGTCGCCGTGGGGACGGCGGCTCCCCCGGCAGTAGAGGGCTGCCAGAGGCGGGGTGGGGGTCTGGGGGAACGTACAGGGAGCCCACGCGAGGCACGAGTTTCCGCACCTGCATGAGCCCGGTGAGGACGCCGAAGAGCCAGTGCTTGCTGTAGACCGTGCTGCCTATGCAGTCCCCCACGGCCGCCGCCTCCTCCTCCTCCTCCTCCCGACTCCGCAGCGGCGGAGAGGGATTGCGGTCCATGACTTGGCCTCCTCCGGCGCGCGAGAGCAGCTCCGGAAGCCGCCGGAGGAGGAGAGAGGCCTCCAGGCGCCAAGAGGGCACGGCGCGGCTCCCGCCACAGCGCCCCCTGCTGCCCGGAGCCCTGCCAGCCCGAGCGCCCGAGCAATTTGCCCATCAGACTAGGGAGCCCAGTTGTCTTGACTTACCCAACGCTCTACCCAGGACCGCAGCGCGGTTATATTCATAATTGTTATTTGTCACCCTCACTGGACCAGATATTCCATCTCTCCAAGAGCCCTTAGTCTGATTGGAAGGGACGGGGGGTGCGGGCATGGAACAGGACAATGTCTCTAGTACAGACGTGAAGCTATCGGACCTCTGACCTCTGGGCACACTTGCCATTCTTAAAGGCATCATTTCTCTCCCAGGTGTAGTCGGAATCCTGGAAAAGACGAAAGTCACCAGGAAGAACGTCAGTATTACTGTGTTTTCAGTTCCTGTGTTTTCAGTTCCTGCTTCTATTTAGTTTGATGACACTCAACATCAGACCCAACGCTCCACCAAACCCCACAGCAAAAATTTTAGAACACCACTTTAATGAAATGAAATTTATAGATGATATAACTTACCTCAACATGTAATTCCGATAATACCAATATGATTCCCTTACAGAAAGGAAAAATAAAATATGTATTTTAATGTTTTAAATGCTCCGGCACAACTGTACTAGAAGATATAACAAAGATCTCCGATTTTGGCACATACACATCAAATTACTGTGAGCCCCACATTTACAAATGCAGAACGACATAGGTGTGGTTCCTCAGGGACCTTGCTTCTCAAAATCATGAACAGATGATGGTAAAGTTTCTAACAAAATAAAGTTCCAATTGACACAGCAATTGCACTTATGGAAATTTTTAAGGTATATTAAAACAGGACAAAAAATACTGTGTGTTAACACATAGAATACAACTAGACCCTAGGCTCAAATAATTATAAACATTTTTTCACCATTTGTGCAGGGGCAGACCCAGGTTTTGTGGGGCCTGAATTATGCAATTTCAGAAGCCCCTTTTAGGGGAAACAGTACAAAATTACAAATATTAAATTTGTTACAATAGGAAATATTTACTTAGAATGGGAAAAAAGAAATCACAGTAAATCACCAATTTTAAGAAACCAACAAATACCTTAAAATAAAATCCAGAAAATATGCAACTTACTTTTATTGGTAAGTAGCCTGACACACTTCTACAATCCTTTTTCTTTTTTTAGTAGACTTTATTTTTGGAGCAGTTTTAGCCACAGCAGTATTAAGCAGAAGGTACAGAGATTTCCCTTAGAACCCTTGCCCCCATTCATACATAGCCTCTACCATTATCAACATTCCCCACCAGATACAATGTACAACATTTGATGCAACTGACAAACCTACATTGGTGCATCATTATCACCCAGAGTCCATAGTTTACATTAGGGTTACTCTTGGTGTTGTACATTCTATGGCTCTGGAAATTTATAATGGCAGATATCTACCATTATAGTATCATACAGAGTAGTTAGTTTCACTGCCCTAAAAAATCCTCTGTGCTCTGCCTATTTACAACCCTTTTTTAATATACTTTTTGCTGACGTTTCTTTGATCATTTTTTTATATAACAGTGACCTTGTAAGAACATTTTCTGTAACAAAAAATAAGTAATTCTGTCTTTAGCATAGTTTAAATTTTAAAAAATTATAATTGGTAGTTTAGGAAATTATCGGTGGCTGAAAGTTTCTTTCAGCTTCACGACTTGTTATTGGTAATATTCTGTAAAGTTATTATTTTTTTTAGCTACCTAGTTTTTTAAATTTATTTATTTATTTATTTTTGGCTGTGTTGGGTCTTCGTTGCTGTGCATGGGCTTTCTCTAGTTGTGGTGAGTGGGGGCTACTCTTTGTTGCAGTGCGTGGGCTTCTCATTGCAGTGGCTTCTCTTGTTGCAGAGCATGGGCTCTAGGCGTGCGGGCTTCAGTAGTTCTGGCGTGTGGGCTCAGTAGTTGTGGCTCACAGGCTCCAGAGCACGGCTCAGTAGTTGTGGCACATGGGCTTAGTTGCTCCGGGGCATGTGAGATCTTCCCAGACCAGGGCTTGAACCCGTGTCCCCTGCATTGGCAGGCAGATTCTTAACCACTGTACCACCAGGCAAGTCTTGTAAAGTTCTGACTGCTTGAATTTTCCTTCGATTTTCATGGTGTCAAATTTTCCTACCCTCACAGAAAGGATGGGGATATTTTCTACTGGGCAGAATTGTTTGTATAAAAAAACAATCATTTCTTTTCTTGAAGGGTTAAATTGTCTATAGAACCATCTGGGACTGTTGTTTTCTCTGGGGGAAGATTTGATCTTTTACAATAATTATAGAATAATCCAAGTTTTCATTTCTTCTTGAGTCAGTTTTTGTAAGTTGTATTTTTCTAAGAATTTGTTGATTTTTATCAAGTTTTAAGCTTTATTGCCAAAGTTGTTCATGGTATTCTTATTATCTTTTCCATGATTTGGAACAGGGAGTTATGGACTGATAATTGGTCCATATAATAGTCCATATATGGTTTATACAGTATAGTCTGTGTTCTGGACATACAGCTGGCCTGCTCTCCACATGGGTGGTTTCCACTCAGCGGATGTGGAGGGTCAACTATACTATGGCATTTTATATGAGGCACTTAGTACTTGCGGATTTTGGTATCTGCAGGCATCCTGAAACCAATCCCCTGCAGATACCAGTGGATGACTGTGAAGTTTTACCCCAAATTATTACTATTGTTTATTAGTGCGTTATCTCCTTTTTAAAAACTATGATGTTTATTGATCATCCCCATGGTATTAAATAGGCTCATGTTCCCAAGAAGACTGTCATATGCTGTTTCCAAATGCCAAGGACAAATTGGATTTCACAAGCATTTGTTCAACATTTTTATGTGCTCTTTATCAACTATCAAGAACTACAGATACAGAATACAGCAACCTAGCTCAACACTGTCTCCACTCGCTTGAGCCCTGTCTCCTGAGCAGAGTGAGAGGCAGCTCAGTACTTGTCGGGCAGGCCAGGAGGTCTGAAGCGATTGGGGTCTTTGCCGCTCCGGCCCCATTCATTGGCAAACTGGTCGGCCTTCGAGTCCTCCAGTCCGTGACCACTGTCTCCATGCTTGAAAAGGTCTGTAAGTCTCGGAATACTCTCTCTGGCATCGCTGGAATGGAAAAGGGCAGGTAGGGGATTACTCCAGGGCTGACGAGCAACAGCCCACCTTCCCCATCTCTCCTCTTTCCAAGGAATCAAGGACTCTGACAGGAGCTAGGAAAGAGGGAATGAAACCTGAGGCTGCCCGGGCTCAGCCCACCTCAGCCCTGCGGGTCCCCTTATGCTGGGTGAACAGCACCCATGGGGGAGGCTTGGGAATCGTCTGTCCCACCAGCCTTGCTCTGCTCTTCAGCCACTCAGACCCCACACAGGACACAGAGGGTGAGGGTGGATAAGAGGAGGAGAGGCCACAGCCCTACAGGACGTTCTCCAGGGCTTGGCCCCTCCTGGCTCTCCGAGGCTCTCACACCCATCCCTGCATCCTCAGGGCCCCTGGTACCTGATCACTTTAGCAGCCCAGGCGCCCCCAGGTCCCCTTTTGGCAGCGTCATAGTTGCCCCGGGCGTGGAAGTACTTGTCGGAATTTTTGTAATTGGCTTCTCTCATGTCAGAGTAGGCTCGCCACATGTCTTTAGCCCCTGGCAGGAAAAGAAAGTGATGATATGAACATGATCACGTCTGAGCAAAATAGAGAAAGAAAACATTTTCCTCCCACTGGGTCCAGATTTCAGCCTTTGACTAAGCCCTTGGAGATTATTATATTGGCTTGAAATGAATATTCCTTTACTTTTCACTTCCCTGGGTTAATGTTATGAGAATCATACGTGGTGCAAGTTTTACTCTGTTTGATTCCATCCTAAGTCTGTTGGTACTTCGTTTTTGGTTGTGTGTGAAGAGGAGGTCGGATGCTCTTTAAGGGATGTTTGGTTGTACAATGGACCTCTACCTGGAAAGATACAGGAAACCCTCTGACCAGAGGTTGAGAACAAAGGCGATTCTGAGGGAGGTTGCAGACATAGGATGCTCCCAACCTAGTCAAGGGGAGAAATCCATCCCTGTGGACAAAGTGAGGACAACTCGGTCCTGAGTACATCTGAAAGTCCGGGGCATATTTGGCCAACTGTCAAAATTCAATCAGCAGGTGATAAACGTGAGTTCCTTAAGACAACTTTGAAGAAACAGGGTAATCAGATGCAGAAAAAGGGCAACTGACACACCAGCTCTAAATAAAGTTCAGTGTCCTCTCCAATAAAATAGAGGAGTATTGCCTCCCTCAGAGTGGTTACACAGAAGAACTGAGGAAATACAGGTTTAACGGCTAAAACTTTGTAGGTGCTCAGTATACTATGCCCTCTCTACTCCTTAGGAAGAGTGGGACAAAAAAAAGAAAAAGAATGAAGATGCGGAGCAGGGAGTTATGGACAGAAGGACTCTGATCAGCTAGAATTAAATGGCAAAGTTAAAAAAAAAAACTTATCAGGACAAAGAGAAAAATCCAATGTAGAGTTATAATCAGGGTTTATACGATGACTCTATGAGAAAACTTATCTTCATATTATATATTTGTCATGTTTGGCATTTGGAAAGATAGTTTTGTTGAGAGTTATGACATTCCTACTATACTTATTCCCACTGAGTTACTGATTTAAATAGATCCTTGAAGTCCAGACTTTCTTAAAAAGTATTTCCAAAATGCCTGGCATATCTTCTCACCTAAGGTCAGCAAAACCAGAGGTACTGTGCACACGTCAGTGTGCATAAAAATCAACTGGGGTGCTTAATAAAGGCCAGATTTCCAGTCTCAACCCCTGGGATTGTGATTCAAGGGAAGGGTTGTGTGTGGCCCCAGGCACCTGCATTCCACAAAGCACCCCAGACCACGGGTGATTCTCATGCACGTGGCCCTAGAACAGCCCTTTGAAAAACACTGACCTAAGGGATGAAAAAATATTTTTAGCTGGGTCTGTGAGAATTTAGATAGAATGGCCAGCAAACTCTTAAAACAATTATTCAGTAACTATCACAGAAAAATAATAACACAAAATAATTTTGTGAAATAAACAAATTTTTGCTACTTCACTCTGGCTAGTGAGGTACATATCTCTTGCTATCAGTTTCTGGCCAGGTCTCAGCCTCAGTAGAACCATTGTCAAGGTAACTCATTGTGCCATTTATGGTGGGGAGAGGAGCTCTATCAAGTTGCCTTCTAGAGGCACCACATCCCCACTATTTGCCATTTGCTCAGATACAGAGCAGGACATGTGTTCACAAATCCCTCACTCTCCCACATGTACTCTTGTCTGGGAGGCATAGAATACCTCGGTTAATAGCAAGGTCTGGGGGAGCTCAGTGTCTTGGGTTAAATCCCGCTCTGCTGGAGGACTTTGTTAGGTGTCTTAATTTCTTGGTGCCTCAGTTTCTCTGGTAAGGGATAATGGTACCAACATTGCAGGACTAAAGGATTAAAACCTGAGGATGACAAGGAGTTCACTCATGCATGCGAAGCTCTTAGAACAGTGCCTAGCAGGTATTAAAAGCTCAGGTATTTTAGTTATAATTATTAAGTGGATGGGGAGGGTGAACATTCCCCACCCATTTAATGCACCCATTTCATGGTACCTGAGACTTGGAAATGAGCCATCCCTAGTTGCCCACGAGGGGGCAGCAGAGCCCCACTTGTATTTAGGGAACATGCACCTCCTGAATCCAGATCTCTTCCTCACTCCTGCTGAAAGTTGGGGCCCAAACTCTATGTGACCTCGGGCTTGGGAATCCCAAGGGTGCAAAGCTGGTCAGAAAAACCTGGGGAAGTGCTACCACGGAAACCAAGCTCCTTTTTTTCCCTCTTATGGTCTTTGCCCTGTGGGGATGTGACCTCTGCTCCAGTGAATCCTGGGAGCTGCAGATGCATCCTTCCCCTGACCCATCCTTTGATCCTTACCTTGACCAGCTTCCTTGAGGAATGTACCCCATCTCTGGCTGCTGACGCCCAGGATCAGGAAGCAGAAAATGATGCCCGTGGAAAGCTTCATCCTGCTGCAGGGAGATGAGCAGACACAAACAAGGATGACAGGTCTGGGTTTTTGTTCTTGTTTTTGTTTTGTAATGTGGATACACCCTTGCATTCCAAAAATAAACTCCACTGCATTTTATCTCAATATATAGCCGATAGACAGATAGCATTACAGAGGATCCAGTTCTCATTTCCGTGTGTCTCATTGGAATCCCAATGATTTCCTGTGTGAGGGATTGCAACGGGCTTTTAGTATAAACCATTTCCAGTCCGGTCATCCCCTATCAGCCCTGAAACCCAGCTGCACAGCAAGTTTCCCAAAGGCATGAGGAGTCTGGGCACTATACCTCTCTGTAATATGAGATGAGGTAAACAAGGCACAAGCATTTACAAATGCTTGCTCTGCCTATCACTGACTTCACACAGAAGCAGCATATGGAACCCCTACCCCCCCCCCCAAAGTATTCACAGCTGGTGAATTCTGATTGTCAGAATAGTGGATTCAGGAAGGAAGCAGAGGGCTGGGCTGCAGCACAAGAATGCTGGTGAAGAGAGAGAATCTCCAAAGAGGAAAAGTTTGGAAAGTTCTAGCACCTCACCTTTGGCTGTGCCTGCCTGCTGAGGCTCCTGGCAAAGCTGAGCTGCCTGTGCTGCCTGCCTGGGAGATGGAGCTGGTGCTTTATATATTGACACTTGGCTAGAGGAGCAAATGAGAAGACAGGTTTGAACCAAAAGAAAAAAAACCAAACAGGAAAGAAAGAGATTTGGGAAATTCCTCTTGACAGCATTTCAAAACAGCAGCGTTATTCTTCACACACATCTAATTCTCCTGGATTGTGCAATCTGGCAGGTTTCAAGAGTGTAGCAAGTTGGGCTGCTTCTGTCTGTTTCCAGTATCACTCCTGGTGGGGAAGGGTGTTTTTCCCCACACAATAATGTACTGACATTTGCTATGAAGGGTAATCAATATTAGAAAAAGAGAGTTGATTGCCTAAAGAATGTGAGGATACAGGGCAAAAGGAAGAGCAGTACGGGGCCATTGCAAGGGACAGCTCAGGATGAAGCTGGGACCCCAGGGTACAGGAGTCAGAAAGGAAGGAGATAGAAACCCAGGAAACCTGCGGGTGTAAGTCATCAGGAGGCAGAAGCGCATCGGGGGCGGGAAGGTGGTAGAATGCTCATCGAGCTCGGTTTGCCGGTCTTTAAGTGGTCGCGCCCCCTTGGAGAACGCGACCAGAAGGCAAGGCGGTCCCGGGCTCTCTAGCTTCGTGGTGATTGTAAAGTGCAGACCACTTGCCACGGAACATAGTTGAAACAGAAAATAGGAAGATGGCAGCAAACCCTTCAGGACAAGAGCATTAAAAATTAACCCCAGAGATAGCCTCATCTACCAGAGGGCAGACAGCAGAAGCAAGAAGAACTACAATCCTGTAGCCTGTGGAACAAAAACCACATTCACAGAAATATAGACAAGATGAAAAGGCAGAGGGCTATGTACCAGATGAAGGAACAAGATAAAACCCCAGAAAAACAACTAAATGAAGTGGAGACAGGCAACTTTCCAAAAAAAGAATGCAGAATAATGATAGTGAAGATGATCCAGGACCTCAGAAAAAGAATGGAGGCAAAGATTGAGAAGATGCAAGAAATGTTTAACAAAGACCTAGAAGAATTAAAGAACAAAGAAACAGAGATGAACAATATAATAACTGAAATGAAAACTACACTAGAAGGAATCAATAGCAGAATAACTGAGGCAGAAGAACAGATAAGTGACCTGGAAGACAGAATGGTGGAATTCACTGCTGCAAAACAGAATAAAGAAAAAAGAATGAAAAGAAATGAAGGCAGCCTAAGAGACCTCTGGGACAACATTGAACACAACAACATTTGCATTATAGGGGTCCCAGAAGGAGAAGAGAGAGAGAAAGGACCTGAGAAAATATTTGAAGAGATTATAGTCAAAAACTTCCCTAACATGGGAAAGGAAATAGCCACCTAAGTCCAGGAAGCGCAGTGAGTCCCATACAGGATAAACCCAAGGAGAAACACGCCGAGACACACAGTAATCAAATTGGCAAAATTAAAGACAAAGAAAAATTCTTGAAAGCAGCAAGGGAAAAACGACAAATAACATACAAGGGAACTCCCATAAGGTTAACAGCTGATTTCTCAGCAGAAATTCTACAAGCCAGAAGGGAGTGGCATGATATACTTAAAGTGATGAAAGGGAAGAACCTACAACCAAGATTACTCTACCCAGCAAGGATCTCATTCAGATTGGATGGAGAAATCAAAAGCTTTACAGACAAGCAAAAGCTGAGAGAATTCAGCACCACCAAACCAGCTCTACAACAAATGCTAAAGGAACTTCTCTAAGTGGGAAAGACAAGAGAAGAAAAGGATCTACAGAAACAAACCCAAAACAATTAATAAAATGGTCATAGGAACATACATATCCATAATTACCTTAAACGTGAATGGATTAAATGCTCCCACCAAAAGACACAGGCTTGCTGAATGGATACAAAAACAAGACCCATATATATGCTGTCTACAAGAGACCCACTTCAGACCTAGGGACACATACAGACTGAAAGTGAGGGGATGGAAAAAGATATTCCATGCAAATGGAAATCAAAACAAAGCTGGAGTAGCAATACTCATATCAGATAAAATAGACTTTAAATTAAAGAATGTGACAAGAGACAAGGAAGGACACTACATAATGATCAAGGGATCAATCAAAGAAGAAGATATAACAATTATAAATATATATGCACCCAACATAGGAGCACGTCAATACATAAGGCAACTGCTGACAGCTGTAAAAGAGGAAATCAACAGTAACACAATATAGTTGGGGACTTTAACACCTCACTTACACCAATGGACAGATCATCCAAAATGAAAATAAATAAGGAAACAGAAGCTTTAAATGACACAATAGACCAGATAGATTTAATTGATATTTATAGGACATTCCATCCCCAAACAGCAGATTACACTTTCTTCTCAAGTCCGCACGGAACACTCTCCAGGACTGATCACATCTTGAGTCACAAATCAAGCCTCAGTAAATTTAAGAAAATTGAAAAAACAAATACCACATGATCTCACTTATATGCTGAATCTAAAAAAAATCAAAAGCTGAACTCATGGATACAGAGAACAGATTAATGGTTGCCAGAGGCAGGGAGTGGGAGATGAGTAAAAGGAGTGAAGGGCGTCGAAAGGTACGGACTTCCAGTTATAAAATAATTAAGTCCTGGGGATGTAATGTACAGCATGGCGACTGTAGTTAATAATACTGTATTGTGTATTTGAAAGTTGCTAAGAGAATAAATCTTAAAAGTTCTCACCACAAGAAAAAAATTGTAACTATGTGTGGTGATGGATGTTATCTATACTTCTTGTGGTGATCATTTCACAATACAGTTGTCCCACAGTATCTGCAGAGGATCCATTCCAAGACCCCTGTGGATACCAAAATGCTCAGACGCTGAAGTCCCTTATATAAAATGGCATAGTATTCGCACACAACCTAAGCACTTCCTCCCGTGTACTTTAAATCATCTCTAGTTTACTTATAATATCTAATACAATGTAAATGCTATGTAAATAGCTGCCAGAGAACAACAAATTCAAGTTCTGCTTTTTGGAACTTTCTGGAAATTTTGGTTTTCAAATATTTTAGATCCAAGTTTGGTTAAGTCCTCCGATATGAAACTCATGGATATGGAGGGCCGACTCTATATACAAATATCGAATCATTATGTTGTACACATGAAACTAATATAATGTTCTATGTCAATTATATCCCAGCATTAATTAATTGAACATGTTACCTTACAGGGTACAGAAAGAATTCGGCACCATGGACCCTTTCTTTCTCCACTTATTGAGACTACACATCATACAACAACTTCAATTTGATGGGTGAGTATTGAAGAGTACACTGCTACCCCATATCAAATCATGGCACAGAAAGGGCATCACTTGACTAGTCTCAGCTGTGTCAGACAATACACACACCAACTAAAAAATCAACAAATTATTTGGAAATTACTAGAATGATTTAGGAAACAATGTGTGTATAACCAATTCACTTTGCTGTACACCTGAAACTAACACCACATTGTAAATCAACTATACTTCAATAAAAATTTAAAAAAAAAAACAATGTGTGCTATGACCATATCTTTTGTTGAGAAGTTTTAGAATTTATGAATTTTGTTCATTTGAAGGATCAGTGGCAGAATAATTAAACTTAATATATGACTTTACCATCTAAAACTTTTAAAGTATCCCCCCTCTGGAAGCCCCCCGCAAGCAACCCAGGAAACAGGATATTACTAATACCGCAGAAGCCCCTTGTGTCCCACTCTCTGCTGCATGCTTCTCCCTGCCCTTTCTCCAAAGGTAAACTCCTTCCCAAACTTTGTGTTATCATTCCCTTGCTTTTTTTAAAATTGTTTTTTTTAATCACATATGCATATCCATAAACAATATATTTTTAAGGTTTTTCCAGTTTTTGAACTTTCTGTAAATAGATTTCTATTGTATGGATTCACTAGTCATTTGCTTATTTTGGTCAACAATATGTTCTTTAGACATAGGCATGTTGATGACTGTTGCAGTAGTTCTTCCATTTTCAATGCTGAAGACTATTGCCAAGCATGAATGTAACACAGCGTATTTCAACATCTGGGTTTTTTCTGTTTCGCTATTACAGTGTTGCTTCTGGTAATCTTGTGCAAATACTCCAGTACAAGAGTTCAAATGGTAGAGACCTAGAAGTGAAATAGAATATGATTATGTTGAACCTTAGTTGGTAATACCAAATTATCTTTCCAAAATGGTTATATATATATATTTACAATACATATTTCTATATTTTATATATTTATATTCCCACAAGTAGTGGATACATGGCCCCCTTGCTCCACATCCTAGGCCATATTTGTTTTTTATGTCAAGTTGGTGAGTGATAAATAGTATCACATTGTAGTTTAAATTTGTGTTTTCCTGATTGTCGATGAGATTCCCCATTTTTACATATTGATGAGCCATTTGTACTCTTTCTTCTGTGAAATTTATATTTATTTCCTTTTCCTTTTTTATTGATTAGTAGGAGCTCTTTATATACTTCATATAAAGCCTTTTTGATTATGTATGTTACAAATATCTTCCCCCAGCTTGTGGCTTTTATTTTCATGTTTTCAGTCATTTTCATGGGAGTAATGTATTTGGTTTTATATTTAACAAACTTACGATTCAACAAAATTATAATGTACAGCTATGCACTAATTCTTTTAAAATGCTTTCTTTCCCTTTATTTATCAATGTTTAGAGTAATAAGTTTAATCCCAGCAACTGCAAAGTTGTCTAATAAATTTGCTTTTTTAAAAAGTTTCTTTATGGTATCTTTTGATGAACACTAATGCTTACCTTTGTTGTAGCTTTTTTTCAATTAAGAACCATGTTTTAAAGTGGAAAATTATCTTATTCATTCTCTGACAACCAACTTCTATAACTTATTAATGTATTTGCTCAAGGTACAGAATATATATAACCTATGACGTAGCTATCTTTGCAAGCACTGTGGGAAGTAAACTTTAATTTTTCTCTCAAGAGAGTTTTCTTAAAAAGCCAGTACTTTTTATTTTTTATTTATTTATTTATTTTTAGGCCATGCTGTGCGTCATGCAGGATGCTAGTTCCCCAACCAGGGATCAGACCCGTGCCCCCTGCATTGGGAGCTGAGAATCTTAACCACTGGACTGCCAGGGAAGTCCAAAGCCAGTGCTTTTTAAAGGAGTTTGGTTTGCTTCTTATTTTCACCTGGGAAATCTTTGAAACTTTCAACTTAGTTTCAAAGGTATAGCTAGTAGTCTCTACCCTTTGGAAGTGGATTACCTTCTGGTGTGCTGGAATCAGCTCATACTAGCTCAGGAGAGCTAGCTGTTACATTTTCAGGGATTTTGCAAGCCAACTGTTAAGTCTTCGTCCTTTGAAATTAGCCGTGGTGGCAGTATTTACACCATGGAAATTGACAAACACTTAAGTCAGGGTTTTTTTGTTTTGTTTGTTTGTTTTGCGGTACGCGGGCCTCTCACTGTTGTGGCCTCTCCTGTTGCGGAGCACAGGCTCCGGACGCGCAGGCTCAGCGGCCATGGCTCACGGGCCTAGCCGCTCCGCGGCATGTGGGATCTTCCCGGACCGGGGCACGAACCCGTGTCCCCTGAATGGGCAGGCGGACTCTCAACCACTGCGCCACTAGGGAAGCCCAAGTCAGTGTTTTTGTTTTTTCTTCCAGAGAGCCATCTCTTGATTCCCAGCACATGCCTGGGACTACTTCTAATTCCAAGTTCCACAGGTCCTTTCCTTTGTTCTTCTAGGCACTGACAAACCAATCCTTGAGGCAAGGGTAGCTTCTGCAGATACACAGCTTCAGCACCAGAAAGGCTGGATTCCCCATTCCCTATCCTTCAGTTCACTCAGGGAGATTAAAAGAGATATTACATTCAAACAACTTAAGAAATATGAAATTCTTGTGTACACTCTTCATTATATGACTGCATTTTCTCCCCAAGAAAACAAACATGGGGGGCAAATGCATACATCAGAAAAGGAAACATTTTTTACACAGCTGCTCTGAGCTTCCTGAGACCAGGACCTACACTTGCCTATATGTTTATCTGGTAGAGGGCAGCAGCTCCCTAATACTGAGGCGAGGCAACCTGCTAGGAGGTGGGTGGTTTCTGCTCTGGGGGGCTTCTCACTCTTCCCATGCTCCAAGAGTGCGGGAAAACACCCTCCACTGGACTGCAAGTGTCATAAAGAAATGACCGACTTCCTAGAATCACACACAAGTCTAACACAACTCACTATCAAACCTAGAAACAGCCATTTAAGAGAACAGATCTACCGTGTTTCTCCTCTCAGTCAACCACTGGTGGCTCACACGTAAGACTGCACCTGCATTCTTCTGGCAGAAGCCACAAGACAGCATTCAACAACAACAATGACTGGACTTCCCTGGTGGTCCGGTGGTTAAGACTCCATTTTTCCAATGCGGGGGACGTGGGTTTGATCCCTGGTGGGGGAATTGGGATCCTACATGTCACATGGCGCGGCAAGAAAACCCAACAACAATAACTGCAACACAACCAAACCCAATAATTATCCTACCTTTAAACGACTATAGCATTTCTCAGCATAAAAGCTCTTCAGCAGCATTATTCTGAGCTGGTTAGAACCAGTTCACAGAGACAGAGATTCCCTATATAGACCCAAATGAGATGAATCTGAGTTCCCCTTTCCTTGTTCAAATTTGGGCTTAATACAGAGTCACTGTTCTCAGATATTCATATAATCAACTTACTGGTGACACACCGTTTGTTAATTTAGATGAACCAACACCCTCAAGCGTTATTTGTTTAAGTAAGCATCCTTTTGATGCAAAGAGACATAGACATCTTTAGGAAAACAAATAAGTATTAGATAAGTAGAAGTGGTTGTCAAAGATCTCTCCTCCCAGTATCCTCCACTAAAGCCAGATGGTTTTTCAAGACAGTCTGCTAAAATCTCAGGGGACAGTTAATTCTAAGTTACACAGATAGTTGTAGAAAACCGATAAAGAATGAAGTTGGACAGCCATTTTAAAGAAGCTAGAGTAACTTGGTTCTAAAACAAGAGTGGACAGTACAAGAAAACAATAGTCCCATTTCAATTCCAAAGGTGCAAAAAATTCAAAACACAGCATAGTGTTGCCAAACCAAATATGAGTATTAAAGGTGCCTCGTAATTGAGTGCGGTTTATTCTTGGAATGCCAACATTACAGAATCAATGTAATTCACCACAATGATAGCTTAAAGGAGAAAATAATATTATCTCAACTGATTTTTAAAAAGCATTTGATAAAGCTGAAGGCATATTTATGGCTGCTTTTTTAAAATCCTTTAGAAAACTACGTATCAAAGTGAAATTTCTTCAGTTTATAAGGTTATTTGCCAAAAAGCTACAGCACATATTTTATTTAATGGAAAAACCTTTAATTCATTGCCGTTCAGGATCTGGAATGAGAAAAGGAATGCTACTATCACCACTGTTGTGTAACACAGCTCTGGAAGCCCTGGCCAATGCCACAGAAAATTTCGAAAGTAAGAGATACAAGGATTGGAAAGGCAGAGATGAAACCGTCATATTTGCAGTTAGTATAATCTTCAACCTCAAAAAGCACACAAAATCAACAAACTATAGAATTACTAAGGAAATTTAATAAGGTTGCCCAACACTTGATCCAAAAGCCTAATCATTTCTCCATAGCAGAAATAACAAAATGGAAAATATGATTAATAATAATAAACAATTCATGGTAACAACATAACTATAAAATTCCTAAGGACTGGTTTCACCAGTAATACACAGCACCACAATGGAGATTTCAAACCTCTAACAAACACCTTAAAAGATGATTCAAACAAATGGAGAGAAGTTGCTGGCTCACTGATGGGATGACTTAATATTGTAGACATGTTGATTCTACCACAAATTAATCCACAAATTTAATGCAATTCTAATGAAAATTCCAGTTGAATTTTCCCAGAACTGAAGAAAATTACTCCAAAATTCATATCAAGAAGTAAAGGTTCATGCATACAAAAGTCAATCCTAAAAAAGGAGAATATTAAGAAGAGGCACTTACCATATGAGGTGTTAAGATGTACAGAAGAGCACAGTAAAAAACAGTAGTATTTGCTCAACAAAAGATATATTGACCAATGGAATAGGATAGAGAGTACAGAGCTAGGGTCACACATATAGGACATTAGTATACGATCAAGGAGACATCACAAATCATTGAAGACAGGATGGGTTACTTAATAGTTTTGGAAAGAGAAAAATAAAACTGGATCCTTACCTAATACGTATACAAATGTTCACTCCAGAAGTATTAAATACATAAACATGAAGGTAAAACTATAAAGTTAATAGAAAAGAATATCAAATAATATATTTGTGATGTAGAGATGAGGAAAAAATTCTTAAACAAAACTTCAAAAGCGGGCTTCCCTGGTGGCGCAGTGGTTGAGAGTCCGCCTGCCGATGCAGGGGACACAGGTTCGTGCCCCGGTCTGGGAAGATCCCACATGCCGCGGAGCGGCTGGGCCCGTGAGCCATGGCTGCTGAGCCTGCGCGTCCGGAGCCTGTGCTCCGCAACGGGAGAGGCCACAACAGTGAGAGGCCCGCGTACCACAAAAAAAAAAAAAAAGAAAAGAAAAAGAAAAAAATAAAACTTCAAAAGCACAAAACACAAGACATAAAATGGTATTTCATTACATGAAAATTAAGAATTTATTTTCAGATAGAGAATGGGAAAAGACAACGTCTAAATTACGGCAAGGGATTAATATTTCAAATATACAAGGAACTTCTGTGAATCATTAAGAAAAAGACGGCAACCCCAATAGAAAAATGGGTGAAAGGTACACAAAAAATAGTTTACAGACAACACACTAGAAGTAATAAGCTCACAGAGGGATGCACAAATCATTAGTAACCAGAAAAATGCAAATGAAACAAGCAGACGTTACATGCATTAGACCAGAAAAAAGATGACATCCGCAATGTGCCATGTATATCAAAAGAGTGATATTGCTGGCGTGCACATCCTTGTTTTCACTGTGAAGTGTCACTCTGCTGTCCAGGAGGGCAGCCCGCCCATATGCCCTCCAACAGTTTTGAGGGTTTCTATAGCTCAGTGCCGTTGCCTTGGCATGATCCAGCTATCCACTTTTCCAGTCTAAAAGCTTCCATCAAAAAAGAATTTTGCTTCAAATACACAGATTAGTGTCTAAATAATAAATAAAGTATTACAGGGTTGCTCTCACAGGACACAGTGACAATCTCTGATGTCTCTTTTGTTGTTGTTGTTGTTTTAAAAAACTCCTCTGTTAGAAATAACTTTTCTGGATACAGTTTTTGTGATCCTATCTGCTGTTCTTGCAGCTCCAGGAGAGAGGGAACATTTTCTATTTCTTATCTTGAGGAGACTTCTTTTGCCAGAGACGAGTAGGGCCTATAGTTTTCAAGGTCAAGTGCTGGAAACACATGGTTTAACACTGAAAGAGATGCAGTCCTGAGAGAAAAAGAAATCATATGGAAAAGAAAAGGTCAGAATAGGATTATTAACAGATGGAATATGGCACATAAAGATTAGGGACATCTGGGCTTCCCTGGTGGCGCAGTGGTTGAGAGTCCGCCTGCCGATGCAGGGGACGCGGGTTCCTGCCCTGCTGAGGAAGGATCCCACATGCCGCGGAGCGGCTGGGCCCCTGAGCCATGGCTGCTGAGCATGCGCGTCGGGAGCCTGTGCTCGGCAACGGGAGAGGCCGCAGCAGAAACAAGATTAGGGACATCTTTTTTCCTCTTATCTTCCATTATAAATTTTTTATGTGACTCTGACAGGTTTATCGATTCTTATTTTATAATCGTTGTTCATTTCGGTGCGTTCTTTATGTGTATGTATGTGTTTGCACATTTAGTGGTGTTGTGGGGAGGTGTCTGTGTAAAGAGAGAGAGGCATATACAAGTCAACTATATTATAAATGGACATTTGCTGTTTTTCCTTATCTCATCCTTGGAATCCCGATCAGGACAGGAACTGGGTTGTTGGTTTTCTTCATCATCATACTCAGTACCTAGGAAAATGCCTAGACACAGGCACACTTAATGAATCTTATTGGACAAACATGTCCACTGAAGAAAATCGAAAAATTTAAAATAAGTATAAAAATGAAAATAAAAGCAATACGAATTTCATCAGCCTAGACGGGGCGGGCGCGGTGGTGGGGGTGGGGGACCGGTGTGCAGGAAGAACCTCTGTAGAAACGTCATGTTTCCAATCTGTTGTCTCAGTGCATGTAGACATATAAACCCATAAACAAAAACAGGGTGATATAACACTATCGTTTTATGTTCTGCTTTTTCACTCCACAGCTTATCATAATCATTTTTGCATGTTACTACCCTTACCTACCACAGTCAGTGGCAAAGCCGAAATTCAAATCCAGCCTGTGAAGCCTGGGCGTTTGGATTCTTAGCCGTAGGTTATAGAGTTGACACCTGAACTTGGCAGCCGTTATTAGCATATAAACAAGTAACTGGACAATATATTTTAATTCAATTTCATTAAATACTGATTAGCTTAATAATACCTCTCCAGTGGAATGTTACCCGCATGAGAGCACTGATCTTGTCTATCTCAGATTCCCAGCGCCCAGAACAGTTCCTGCCACATTCTGGGGGGATCATTAAACAGGTGTTGAATAGTGAATAAAAGGACGAATGAGTTCTGTAGGCATCTTTACTGGAAGGATAAATTGAGGTTTTTAGAGACTCTTTGTTAGACTATTTTGGACAGTCCCAAGTCCACCCTGCAGAGAATAAAGGATGATCTCAGTGCACTGGCTCCCTCCCAGGTCAGATCGTCCAGGAACTAGGCACGCTGGCCAGCCTGAGTTATTGCCCATTTGTCCAACTCTTTCAGGAAACGTATCAGTGGGTCATTGACGGGCGATTTTGCAACTATGGTTTAAACAGAGTGGTTTGACAGGACTCCCCAGGTAATAACTGTGTGTATAAACAAAGCACACTATCCTCAGAGAGGACCTGGGTCTTCTTTCCCATAATTACAGATTTCAAAAAGCAAACCTGGGAAACTAGAGAATGGTGAAAGGGCTCCCTATGCACCCGAGAGTGAAAAACAGGCTGTTGAGTGATGCTTCTTTTCTATCACCCACAGCTGAGGACACAGCGGCTCCAAGTACCCCACATCCTAGAGAGGGC
Source organism: Globicephala melas (assembly GCF_963455315.2). Taxonomy (NCBI): domain Eukaryota; kingdom Metazoa; phylum Chordata; class Mammalia; order Artiodactyla; family Delphinidae; genus Globicephala; species Globicephala melas. Next base: position 37,643,083 of record NC_083321.1, on the reverse strand, counting down.
ATCCAGGAAGCAGGGCCAGACCTCAGTAAACTCCCAAGGCTGACAAAGAGGCAGCAGTGCCGGCCTCTGCAATCAACACCTCTCCAACCCATTCCACCTCTGGTCCACTTAGGAAACGCCAGAGGAAAGGGAGGGAGAGACGGCAGTGTCGTCAGTCTTGTGGGGAGTGCAGTATTTGTGGAGATAGGTGATTTCCTCAAATTGGTTCAGGGTGCCAAGAAGAATAGAAGAATGCCTGTTCAGTTCTCAGCTGGGTGCATGCTCACTGCAAACACTCCCAGCTCATTCTGGTGCCCCTATCAAAGCAGAAGGGAGTACGGTGAGGGAGTTCTTGAGAGAGTTGACATGTGTAGGAGCCGGTGACTGTTCTGGGGATTTCTAAAAGGTTGGAGCATCCATGCCAGCAGAGCTTAAAGAGGCAGTGGTGGAGTGTGACTAGGAAGGAGATGGGGTGAGCTCTTTCCCATCTGCCATCTCTGCAGGAAGAGAAGAGGCCCTCAGTCATTCTGGGGTTAGAATAAAGGCAGTGCTGCGCCAGGTGAGGTGACACCTCAGCTAAGGAGGGAGCTTGGAACATGGACCATCATCAGGACCAGTTGTGGATAACCTGCTCCTCTCTGGGGAGGTCCTCCATAGCTGAGGGGCTGGTATGAAGCTGAACCTCACCTCAGGAGCACCCCCATCACACCTGATGATTAATAATAGCTCAAAGCTTATTATTATTTCTTCTCAGTAAATATAGTGAGAGAGAGAGAACTTGCATAGGTTTACATTTATATCTCATATTTCATCATTTCTAGGACACACATTTCTTGATTATACATTTCTGAAATTAGGATGTGTCTTACATTCACTAATGACCAGGCAGCACTCATGAAATTGTTGTCATTGCTTTAGGATTAATTTTGTGTATGCTTTCCTTTTTGTTTATTCACGAGAGTGATGTAAGATTAAAATCTATGTCCAAGTTTAAAAGAACTCTCTCAGTACGTGTAAAGTAAAAATTCAGAGTGATAAGAAAACATTATGTCTGAATCTAAATGGTAGCATCTTTTTTCTTGGTGGTGTATAAATAGTAACACATCTTTCAGTCTAGGGGTCTTAGACTCAGAGAAATACAGTGTGTCCTTTTTCCCCTCCTCTAGTCTCACAGAGTGTTCTCTGCTAACTTGCCCCTCTGATAATCAGCACAGTACTTTGGAAATTCAAAATATTCCTTTATTTCTCCCAAGGCTTCTCATCAGCTACCACAACGACTAACAGTTTATTTGCACATGGCGTTCCTCATTTTCATTTCTATGAGGGAGTGGGCACAGTATCGTTGGAGAAAACTGAATATTTTCTATGATGAAGTAAAATTATATCCTTTCGGCTGGTGTGAGTATGATATTTGTACAGATTTAGCAGTCACCTCAAAGTGACTCATTACCACATTCTGCAGATCCAAACCACATCCATACTTTCTACAACTCCCAAACCCTCCCCCCAGTTCTGTCCACTTCTGAACAATACTCTTCTCAGACCTTATTCATTCATTTCAACAAATATGTATAAAGCAGCTACTATTTGTGAGGCCCTATGACAGGCACTGTGGATACAATGACAACACACAATAAAAGAGACAGGCCTTTGCCCTTGGGTTCCCTACCTACTGGCTCTAAAGACAGACAAGAAAACGGGCGAACGCACTGGAGTGTGACGAGTCCTGGGGACACTCACCTACAGCAAGAGCAGGTACAACCAGATTCCCGCAGGTCCCTGTCGTCCATCTCAAATGTGCTGCATCCCCTGACCCCACTCTCTTCACCCTCGTTCCTTTCTCAGAGCCAGAGAAGTTTCTGCTCCCCTTGGGGTTAACCATCCTTTGTGGGTTCGATCCCTCTGCCTCTTGCTTCCCCTTGACTCTGCTCTTATTCCTTCTTCTTTACCTTTCTTATCTCCCTCTTCCTTAGCTCCTTCCTGTTCCTTATAACTAGTCTGACCTTCTTTGAAAGAAAACCTTTCTTGTATTAGTAAAATAAAAGATTAGGTCAATTATTCATTTTCAATAAGCACTTGTTGAGATGCCATTATATGCCAGGTACTGGATATTAGGGGTGAACAAGGGAGAAATGGTCACTTCTCTCACTGATTTTATAATACAAGGGAGGAAGATGGACCAAAAGAAAACCCAAACAAAAATTAGAAGAATAAACCAAAAATTGAGTAAAAGAATCCCACATGTTAAAAATTGGTAAACTGTAAAGAATAACCAGAGTGAGCCAGCCAGGATGACCAGGAAGGCCTCTCTCAAGAAAGAGTGAATTCGGGAGAGCCCCACAGGTGAGACATTCCCATCCTTGTGAAAAGCGAGCAGAGGAGTATGTGGGCAGAGAAAATGTCACCTGCAAACGTCCTGTGCCAAAGAAAATCTTGGTTTGTTGGTGATACTGGAGAGTGGGGAGCTTGGGAAGGGGTGGCATGAGATGCTGCTGCAGGGTGGCCAGGGACAGATCACACTGGGCTTTGTAAGCCATGATAAGCACCTGGATTATATTTTAAGGGACATGGGAATCCATTGAAGGATTTTAAGCAGGGGAGAGACATGATCTGAGTATAGTTTGTATGCTAGACTGAGAGGTAGGGTAACTACATGCTCTCTTTTGCCCAGGACAGTTCCAGCTTATTCCTGTCATCCAGGTATAATTATCAATAATGTCCCTTTCACAATGGAAAGTGACTTGGCTTAGATGATAAACTATACAGTCACACTTAAGCAGAGGCGGAAGCCATGAAGATGGGGAGACTACTGAGACAGCTGTTGCAGGAACCCAGGTGAGAACAGGTGTGGCCAGGAGCGTGGAGGTACACGTGAGACCAAGCTGATGGGCTAGAGATGAATTTTGGAAGTAGAATCACAGGGCTTGCTAGTGGATTGGATGTGGAGGTAAAGGCAAGGGAAGCATCGAGCACATTCCCCAATATCTGGGGTGAGCCACAGAGGGAAGAGTCGTGTCATTTGCTGAATTGGAGTGGCCTGCGGGTGAAGAGTTCTGGACGGAGATGAGCGTTTCCTTTGGACAAGCAGAGTGTGAGATCTCTGGAAGCCATCCAATCAGAGGTTTCAGGAGGCCAATCAGATAAACAAGCATGGAGCTTGGAAACCAGGTTCTGAGGGGGAGATATAAGTTTCAGAGGCGTCAGCATGTAGATACTATTAGCTGCGCTTGTTGGGGAGAATACAGAGAAATAAAAAGTGCGAGCCCAGAACCAAGTCTGAGGGACACTTAGAGTTTGGGGAGATGAAAAGACCCAGCTAAGGAGATAAAGGAAAACTGAAGGGAAGCAAAAGGAGAGTGTGGTACTATGAAGCCAAGAGAGAACCTTCCAGGAAGGAGGGAGAGGACAACTGTGCTGAGCATGGCTCAGAGGCCTCCTGATAGGAGGAGAGAAACATGTCAGTTGTTTTGGCAACATGGAGGTCAGTGGTGACCAGAGCTGTTTTGCTGAGTGGTGGGGACAGAGGACAGGCTGGTGTGGGTTCAAGTGTGAGTCAGAAGCGAGGAATCAGAAAGTGCAGATGGGCAGGTTTTCAACAAGTCTGACTATAAAGAGGAAGAGGAAAACGTGCAAGAGTGAAGAGTGATGTGGATTGAACTCAGGGTTTTCAATGTGGTGCTTTATTGGGAAAGCTGTTACTGACTGTCTGGACTCTGCAAGGTTTTGCCCATGTGAGGAACAAGCACATTTTCCTCCCTGGTGTGAGTGTCACTGCGTGTCCTGTGCAAGAGAAGAGCACCACAGGAGCTGGGCAGAAGGAAAGCACAAACCAGGAAGTGTTTGTGTCCTACAACGTCCCTCCTGCGCCCTGAAAGGACAGAGATTAACACTGTGCCCAGCTGGCACAGGAGAAATGTTTACCAGTTCCAGTATCACAAGCGGGCAAAAGAAGGGTGGACGTGGAGCTCAGAGTAAATAAACTGATAACCGGCACACACTTCTACTCTGAAAGTGGGATTCACTCCTAAGGGGAGACGATTCATGATGAAATGATCCCTGTAGGGGAAAGACAAGTTTAACTTCCTTGTCAAGGAGGAAGAAAAAGTGTGTCTGTAAGGTAGTTAGTCACAGGAGAACTTTCTCATACAGTTCCCATCAGAAGGCACTGTCAGAGGTGTACGTAGAGGCTGTGTCTCAGAAAAGTGAGTCTGACAAAATAAAGCAGGAGCAGGGTAACCGGGATTAGGGAGAGTGTGGTGGCAGATTGACTGGCAAGAACAGGCTCAAAGCACTGCTGAGTTTAGGGCTCTAGTGGTAAAGTCTCAACAGACCCCAGGTTGTAAGGAGACTCCTATTATGAGAATGTTCACTATTAGATTTCTATCCCAGGAACTGAAGGTATAGAATTTGCAAAATGAGGGGAAAGAAAGGAAAAGTAGGAGAAATGATGACTTGAAAGTTTAGATAAAGCAAGTTCTCCAAATTATTGTAAATAGGAAAAATTTAATAATCAGCCTTTTTATTACTTGAAATAAAAGTTGGATACAGAAGTCTATTCACCATTCTTTTTTCTTTTTTTTTTGGGGCTGCTTTGGGTCTTCGTTGTTGCACGCGGGCTTTCTCTAGTTGCAGCGAGCGGGGGCTACTCTTCGTTGCGGTGCGTGGGCTTCTCATTGCGGTGGCTTCTCTTGCTGCGGAGCACGGGCTCTAGGCGCGCGGGCTTCTGTAGTTGTGGCGTGTGGGATCAGTAGTTGTGGCTCGCGGGCTCTAGAGCGCAGGCTCGGTAGTTGTGGTGCACAGGCTTAGTTGCTTTGCGGCATGTGGGATCTTCCCGGACTAGGGCTCGAACCCGTGTCCCCTGCATTGGCAGGTGGATTCTTAACCACTGTGCCACCACAGAAGCCCCTGTTCCCCACTCTTTAAAGTGTTAGATCATTTTACTTCTTGGAATCTGTAATCTGAAAAAACCAAACACCAAAACCAAATTTTTATCCAAGGAAGAAGGTTATTGGTTTCTCTAGGAATTTGTGATTTATAGAGTCACTCATAATTCCTGTGCTCTAACAGGCCCAAACCCCTTTTATTAGACACTGTTTTCCTCAGTAAGAAGTAACATGCTGGGACTTCCGTGGCAGTCCAGTGGTTAAGACTTGGAGCTCTCACTGCCGTGGGCCTGGGTTCAATCCCTGGGGGGAGAACTAAGATCCCGCAAGCCATGCGGCATGACTGGAAAAAGAGTAACATGCTGCTGGCTTTCCTCTGTTGGGAAGGGTCCAGGGAGGGAAAATGACTTCTTCTCAAGGACCTGATACATATCCAATGCAATACAAAACCTCCTGATACTTAATCTTGATGGCGTCCCTATGCCTCCGTTTCTGGACATGTTTATTCCTGGACACTTGCATCAGGCAAGGAATATAGAGTGAAGGGAGACAGCGTTGGAGGCACTTCTGGATGGCACAGACAGAAATTGGTTCATAGATGGATTTGTAGGTGTTGCTGAGAGATGAACAGAAGATCAAGGTGCAGCTGCTGGAGCAGGATTCCACGATCCAGTCGTCCCGAGGCTGTGTCCCCTGCCCGCACACAGACACCACTGAGGACGCACTAAGGGCACTAGACCCCAGGGCAGAGAAGCTGACAGGACCCAACTGCCAGGGAGTGAAGAGGCCTGAATACAGAAGGGCCTAGAAAGAGCACCACTGTAACCAGAGGGGCCTGGAGGGGAGCGGGTCTGATTAGGGGAAGGGGTGGAGCAGGGTGTCTGCCCTGTATGATGCTGAGATTGTGGCCCCGACTCCCAAGACACAGGCACAGACTCGGTCTTCATGTGGGTGTCCAGCCATCACCCCTTGGGAACAAACAGGCTGTCCTTATATCAAAGAATAATACACGGTTTTCAACATTCAATCTCTTAAGCATTTATTAGATCTGCTGGCTTCCGTGGACAGAGAACTCACAAGCTCAGCGTCCCTGCCCTTGGGGGCTCACAGCCCCGTCGTCTCCTGAGCAGAGTGAGAGGCAGCTCAGTACTTGTCGGGCAGGCCAGGAGGTCGGAAGTAATTGGGGTCTTTGCCGCTCCGGCCCCATCTATTGGCAAACTGGTCGGCCTCCGAGTCCTCCCGTCCGTGGCCACTGTCTCCAGGCTTAAAAAGGTCTGTGATTCTCTGACTATTCTCCCTGGCATCGCTGGAATGGAGGAGGGCAGGTAGGGGATTACTCCAGGGCTGACGAGCAACAGCCCACCCTCCCCATCTCTCCTCTTTCCAAGGAATCGAGGACTCTGACAGGAGCTAGGAAAGAGGGAATGAAGCCTGAGGCTGCCCGGGCTCAGCCCACCTCAGCCCTGCGGGTCCCCTTATGCTGGGTGAACAGCACCCATGGGGGAGGCTTGGGAATCGTCTGTCCCACCAGCCTTGCTCTGCTCTTCAGCCACTCAGACCCCACACAGGACACAGAGGGTGAGGGTGGATAAGAGGAGGAGAGGCCACAGCCCTACAGGAAGTTCTCCAGGGCTTGGCCCCTCCTGGCTGTCCGAGGCTCTCACACCCATCCCTGCATCCTCAGGGCCCCTGGTACCTGATCACTTCAGCAGCCCAGACGCCCCCAGGTCCCCTTTGGGCAGCGTCATAGTTGCCCCGGGCGTGAAAGTACTTGTCTGCATCTTTGTACCTGGCTTCTCTCATGTCAGAGTACGCTCGCCACATGTCTTTAGCCCCTGGGAGGAAAGCACATAGAGAAAGGATTATCAGGTGGACAGAAAACTGTGACACACCTTAGGGAAGAATCAAGGAATGAAAAATCTTCCACTGACTCAGTTTCATCCTGTGGCTATAGCACCATGAGTGCCATAGAGTGAGCAGAGCATTCTTTGTGTCTAGTTTCCTGCTCCTGGTAACTCGAATGAGAGTCGTTATGGGGGGAGGGGCACAGCTGCGTTGGACCTGGTTGTCGGGCCCCTACGATGCTGTCTCTGGACTGCATCTCACTTAGGGCTCTATGTGATACGTTTAAGGAGAGAAGGGAGCTATCTTTATAGGGCAGGATTCCTCAGCTTCATACTATTGACATTTTAAGCCAGATAATTCTTTGCTGTTCAGGGCTGTCCTGGGTATTGTAACACGTTTAACAGCATCCCTCACTTTTACCCACTAACGGGCAACCTATTCCCCAAGTGGGACAACCAAAAGTGTTTCCAAACATTGCCAGATATCTCCAGGACACAAAATTGCCCTTGGCCCCGAACCACTGTTATAAAAGGAAGCCGCATAGGATGAGATCCAGGGGATTTGGGTGAGTGAGGAGGTGACGTGGAGGACAGATTCTGAGAAAGGGGCAGACATGCAGCACCTCTGCCCTGACGCCTAAGAAATGTATCCCTGCTGCGCGAATGCGCTCAATGTGACTTGATTCCCCTGCCTGTTAGGCACGTGAATGGCATCCTGAGGACTTTCTAGTGGACGGTATTGATGACGTGGGCTGCCTGAGGAAGCAAGCCCTCGAGCAGTGGGTCTTGCCTCAGCCTGGTTACACCTTCCAATCAGCTGGGGAGGTACTGAAAGTCCCCTGAGACCTACCTCACAGCCCAGGCCAGTTACCTCACACTCTCTGGGGTGGGTCTCAGGCATCAATAGTTTTCACTGCTCCCCAGGTGAATCCAACATGCAGCTGAGATTGATAAGCCCCCAGCTTGAGGGAGTGGCACTGGGACAAGTCTGCCCAGCAGGAGCTGTGGCCTCGTGCACAGCTGGGTTCAAACTTCTGTCCTGCCACCTGCTGACTGGCACTTAGTCCCTGGGCAGCAGACTCGGCTGCTCTCAGCCTCGGTTTTCTCCCCTTCAGATGGGGGGAGATGCCTCCCTCACGGAGGTATTCTGCAGGTAAGTAGGTGACCACCTGTCCCAGCCTAACCAGAACTGCACCTGTTTTCCTGGAACTGCCCCAGTTAGCGTTGAAAGTGTCCTGGAAAAGTCCTCAGACCTGGGCAAAGCAGGAGAGTTGGTCACCCTGAAGTGCATATAAGGGCCGAGTTCCTACCGGAAGCTTGAGATATGTTATTAGGTTCCCCACCCCGGTCGCACACGGGTTTTTTTGTCAGTTAAAAGGCTATAAAAGGGTAGGAAACAGACTGAACCAGGGACAGTGTCACTGAGTATAGGAAGCAGGAGCAAGAGCTAAGCTGAAGGTCCCTGAATTATCCAATTAGGAAATGGAAGGTAAGAAGGAAGAGAAGAAGAAGAGAGGAAGGAAGGAAGGAAGAGGGAAAGGGAGGGAGGAAGGGAGAAATTGGTCTGAGGGAAATGCTGTACCATTTCAAGACTTATTTTATGTCTTCCATTCAAACTTCCATTTCAGCTGGGAATGATGACTGTTCTTTCTCTAGTGACTGATCGACATAAATCCTGTGGTTTTCAATCTGTCTGGAAAAAAGCTCCCCAAACACCTGGCACATTCTACCACATAGGGCAGCACCGCCTAAGACAGTAGCTCCAACCCTTAAGAGCGCTCATGGTGAATCCCAGAGGCCCATGGGTGTCATCCCCCCTCCACCAGCCTTACCTTCATAAGCCTCGCCAAGGAAGGAAAACCATCGGCTGTGGACTCCCAGCACCAAGGAGCAGAGAATGAGGCCTGTGAAAAGCTTCATTGTGCTGAAATGAAAGGAGAGGGTCAGGGAGACACGGACAAGCCTTGTACACCCACTTGGGGATTTGTATGTCGAGGAGAGCCCGGCTGTTCTTTCCACTTGTTCTCATTAGACTCTCAGTGGTCCACCTAGGCAATATTGCAGTAGGACCTCACTCGGAGCCACTAGCCCTCAGCTCTGAACCCACCAACCCTGAACCCAAGCCTGTCTAAGAGGTCACCAAGGTGTCTATGGTGGAAGAAGAGAGCAGCTGGGACGTAGCTGTGTCTTGCTAAAGCAGCCTATAATTAATCAAAAAGCATTTCCCATGCGCCACGCTGCCAGCACTGACCTCATTCAGCACAAATACAAAAGAGAAGAATTAAAGTAAGTGTTTTCAAAGAAATCACTCCTTGGAGAACTTTCTCACCTGAACCCGGTGGAGCAGACCTGCTGGGGACACGTGGCTGCATTTATACTGAGCCATCCCTGCTGGGGTCATGGGGTGAGAAGGAAAGCTGGACTGGTGCCTGGGGGAGAGTCCCTGCAGGTCATTTCTCCTACAAAACTGCAAAGGGTAACTTACTGGAGACCAGTGGCTGTCCTCATCCACAGGTCATATTCCGCATTGTGCAACCCTGAGAAAACAGCAAGGCCTGTTCTGCCTGGTGGCCACTGTCAGGGGTGGAGGGGCTGAGGCCTGGGCCACCTGGGCTGTGGAGAAGAGGGTGTGGAGCTCCAGGAAGGAGGCCCCCAGGCTGCTGGCTGGTGTGTGGTTAGAGGATACTCCTCCAGCCTGGACCTTGCTTTCCTGGTCGTTTCCTCAGGAAGGTCCCTTCTGGACCAGACAGCCGATGTGTCAGAAATAAAATCCTTTGAACTCACATGTAAAGCCCTTGAGCTTCAAAATTGACAGGCCACCCCACCGAATGTCGTGGGTGCCCCGAGCACTTTCCACCACGCTGTGTACCTGTGCTGAGCTCTCCGCTCCAGGGCAGAGAAAGCCCTCTCAGCCTCTCAGGCATGCCTTTCATATGGGTCAGCACCTATCATGACGACAAAAAAGGGAGGTATTATAAAATAATGAGAGGCTTTTTGACTTGATAAAGGTTAAATACCAATAATCTATAGCAGCAGTTCTCACAGTGTGTTCTAGGGAAACCTGAGGGTCTCTTAAGACCCTTTCAGGGGAGTCTGTGGGATCAAACTATTTTCACAGTAGCACTAAGAAATTCTTTTCCTTTTTCATTCTCATTTTTTTCATGAGTGTACTGGGTATGAAATGTTCATTGATATGGTTTGAGATTTCTACATTGCAACTGACCTTTAAGAAACTACCACTTGTCAAGTTTTGGTATCATATCAAAGAATTGCCTGAATTATCATAAAATGCTATTAAAATGCTCTCCTGTTTTCTACCTATATGTTATATCTGTGTGATGTTGAATTTTTTTGTATACTTCAACCCAAATAATGTATTGTGACAGATTGAGTGCAGGATCAGACGTGAGAATCCAGCTATCTTCTATTAAGCTAGATATTTAAAACTTTTCAAAAATGTAAAGCTACTATTTTTGTTATTAATCTTTTTGTTTTGGAAAAAGATTATTTTCATTAAAATATATTATTTATGTTAACATAATGGATTTATTATTGTGTTTTTATTTATTCATTTATTTATTTGACCATTTTTTAGATACTCTGCAAAGGGTTTTTCATAAATTAACTCAGTCCTCATAAAACTTCATAACAGCACAATATATTATTGTGTTTTTAAATGCTCAAACATTTTTTCTTTCCAGTGTGTTAAATCCTGATAGAGTCAGGATAAATTAAATTTCTTTGAGGTCCTCAATAATGTTTCAGAGTATAATGGGACCCTGAGACACAAAAGCTTGAGAATCATTGCTCTATAGCAAATCTTATGTATAAAGAAGACACTTTAGGTGCATTCTCAAGAAGGCCAAGAAGGAGACATGGGTGTTCTCTTCTGATCACCTCAGTTTCACATTCTCCTGGAGGACCAGCCCGTTGCTAAGACAAGAAACATGAGGAGGATAAGAACTGGAAGAGAAGAAATGAAACTATCATTATTTCTAAGTGATGCAAGCTTTTACGAAGAGAGCCCATCAGAATCAAATGGCACACTAATGAAGCCATTAAGAGAATTCAGTGAGATTGCCATGTTTCACATAAAAATTCAATTGTGTTTCTCTACACCAATTCTTTTTGTGTTGTTTTTTTGGCTGCGTTGGGTCTTCGTTGCTCCCCGCGGGCTTTCTCTAGTTGCAGTGAACGGGGGATGCTCTTCAACACGGTGCACAGGCTTCTCACTGCGGTGGCTTCTCTTGTTGCGGAGCACAGGCTCTAGGTGTGCAGGCTTCAGTAGCTGTGGCTTGCGGGCTCAGTAGTTGTAGCTCGAGGGCTCTAGAGCACAGGCTCAGTAGTTGTGGCACACGGGCTTAGTTGCTCCACAGCATGTGGGATCTTCCCGGACCAGGGCTCAAACCCGTGTCTCCTGCATTGGCAGGCGGATTACTGACCACTGCGCCACCAGGGAAGTCCCAACACCAATCCTTAACAGTTAAAAAAATACAATACAAAATAGTACCAAAAACATTAACTATCTAGGGAAAACTTTAAAAATACACAAATATTTACAGAGAAAATTTAAGTTTGTTAAAGGATAAAAAGTGGGGGATGTATGTCATGTTCATGGAGAGGATGTTTTGACTTAGTAAAGATATCAGTTCTCCTTGGAGTAATTTATAAATTCAGTGCAATGCTAATCAAAATTCCCCGTGGAATTCCTTTAGGGACACAACAGATTTATTTTCTATAGATGAATAAAAGTCCATGAATAAGTAAATTAAAAAAAATAAGCACCAAGAGGAGACATGCGCTGGTCTCTAACATGCGTGATCTTGGGATTTACCCCAAGGGGGGAGACAACTGTGACTGCTGTCTGTGTCTTTGGGCCAGAGGGCATCCCCAGGGACCAAGAGAACTGAGAGATGTTTGCAGCACCAGTTATGTCCAGAATAGGCACCAGAGAAGTAGAGCCACACAGCTTTGAAGATCGTCCTTAACCCAGATGTGCATGAAACAATTTCACATCAAGCAATGGGTACCCATGGAGAAGTGTGTGTACCATCCTCCGTCTCACCATCCTACAGGCAGTGTTAAAATGGTGTTGGACTGCACCCGGGAACGGTTCATGAGAGATGTGGCAGAGATGGTGAGGACCCAGTGGGCGCCCGATCTCATCCTCCCTGCACAGGCACAAGTAGTGCAGCCAGTGCTCTGTGGCATCAAGGTGACTGGATTGTTCCTTGAGGTGTGGTGCAGACCGGGGAAAGAAGAGTGTGAACAGTGGATGGAACACACTGGGGATGTAGGAATGGAAGCTTCCGTGGGATGGATGCAGGCAGGTGGCGGAGGACAGAGAGAGTGCACTTTTTGGGTTGTGATTGTGGAGTGGCAGGCTGGGGACAAAAATGTGTAAAAGCCGAGAAGAGGAGGCACTTGCACTCTGACTGACAAGAACTCTAGAACATAGTTGAACCTGCCGTTGAGGAGTTCACTAGGTCCTTGACCATTCTGCAGAGGAGGAAGAGTGGACCGCTGGGTGTGGATTGAGACCGGAGACATTTAGGTAGAAGAGTAGAGATTACAGGGATTTACAACAAGATAAAGCAAGCCAGGCAAGGATCCCACATCCACTGACAAGAGCTTCATACAGCCTGGCTCATCTGACAGCAGCGAGATGCCCGAGCCACTCCAAGGATGCCTCAGAAGTTGTGTTAAACATGTTTTTCCATTCTGTATCTGTGTTTTTGATGCTTTCACATCCTGGGGCCTCCCTGCCCCTGGAGGGACTGCTTCTCCCAGAGGCAGCCAATTCTTACAGATTAGTAAACTAACCTGTGATAGTAAAGTAACCTGTGAGTGAGCCTTTCAAATACAAACCAGCCAATCCAGAGCTCACACTTCCACCACCTCCTTCATTGCACCCTCACGCTCTGGGCCACTATCCACCTGCCCTGACCACAGCAGAGCCAGGCACCAGACAACTAGGAACCAGCCCCTATGCCGAGCGAGAGCTGAAAGTATTCACATGAGCCAGTCCTTAACCCGCTCACTGTGCCTCACTGGTCCTCCCACAGAAACCACAATAAAGGCGTTTGTCACGTTTTCTGCCCCTCTCTCTGTCCCCTGGCCCACCCTGGGTACTTCCTCGTGTGGCCACCCCTTGGTGTGATGTGCCCCCTTCTTTGGGGATCTGTGAGTAACAAACTTCTTTTTCATGGCAGTTGTCTCCCGATCTGTTGGCCTTACCATCACAGTTGTCTCCCCCCTTGGGCTAAATCCCAAGATCACGCATCTTAGAGACCAGCGTATGTCTCCCCTAGGCCCTTATTTTTTTTAACTTACTTATTGATGGACATTTATTCATCCATAAAATATAAATCTGTTGTGTCCCTAAAAGAATTCCACAGGGAATTTTTGATTAGCATTGCACTGAATTTATAAATTAATCCAAGGAGAACTGATATCTTTACTAAGTCAAAACATCCTCTCCATGAACATGACATACATCCCCCACTTTTTATCCTTTAACAAACTTAAATTTTCTCTGTAAATATTTGTGTAGTTTTAAACTTTTCCCTAGATAGTTAATGTTTTTGGTACTATTTTGTATTGTATTTTTTTAACTGTTAAGAATTGGTGTTGGGACTTCCCTGGTGGCGCAGTGGTCAGTAATCCGCCTGCCAATGCAGGAGACACGGGTTTGAGCCCTGGTCCGGGAAGATCCCATATGCTGTGGAGCAACTAAGCCCGTGTGCCACAACTACTGAGCCTGTGCTCTAGAGCCCGCGAGATACAATTACTGAGCCCGCGAGCCACAGCTACTGAAGCCTGCACACCTAGAGCCTGTGCTCTGCAACAAGAGAAGCCACCGCAGTGAGAAGCCTATGCACCGCATTGAAGAGTAGCCTCAGCTCGCTGCAACTAGAGGAAGCCCGCGGGCAGCAACAAAGACCCAACGCAGCCAAAAAAACAACACAAAAAGAATTGGTGTAGAGACACACAATTGAATTTTTATGCGAAACATGGCAATCTCACTGAATTCTCTTAATGGCTTCATTAGTGTACCATTTGATCCTGATGGGTTTTCTACGTAAAAGCTTGCATCACTTAGAAATAATGATAGTTTCATTTCTTCTCTTCCATTTCTTATCCTCCTCATGTTTCTTGTCTTAGCAACGGGCAGGTCCTCCAGGAGAATGTGAAACTGAGGTGATCAGAAGAGGACATCCATGTCTCCCTCTTGGCCTTCTTGAGAATGCACCTAAAGTGTCTTCTTTACACATAAATTTGCTGTAGAGCAATGATTCTCAAGCTTTTGTGTCTCAGGGTCCCATTATACTCTGAAACATTATTGAGGACCTCAAAGAAATTTAATTTATCCTGACTCTATCAGGATTTAACTCACTGGAAAGAAAAAATGTTTGAGCATTTAAAAACACAATAATATATTTTGCTGTTACGAAGTTTTATGAGGACTGAGTTAATTTATAAAAAACCCTTTGCAGAGTATCTAAAAAATGGTCAAATAAATAAATGAATAAATAAAAACACAATAATAAATCCATTATGTTAACATAAATAATATATTTTAATGAAAATAATCTTTTTCCAAAACAAAAAGATTAATAACAAAAATAGTAGCTTTACATTTTTGAAAAGTTTTAAATATCTAGCTTAATAGAAGATAGCTGGATTCTCACGTCTGATCCTGCACTCAATCTGTCACAGTACATCATTTGGGTTGAAGTATACAAAAAAATTCAACATCACACAGATATAACATATAGGTAGAAAACAGGAGAGCATTTTAATAGCATTTTAAGATAATTCAGGCAATTCTTTGATACGATACCAAAACTTGACAAGTGGTAGTTTCTTAAAGGTCAGTTGCAATGTAGAAATCTCAAACCATATCAATGAACATTTCATACCCAGTACACTCATGAAAAAAATGAGAATGAAAAAGGAAAAGAATATCTTAGTGCTACTGTGAAAATAGTTTTGATCCCACAGACTCCCCTGAAAGGGTCTTAAGAGACCCTCAGGTTTCCCTAGAACACACTGTGAGAACTGCTGCTATAGATTATTGGTATTTAACCTTTATCAAGTCAAAAAGCCTCTCATTATTTTATAATACCTCCCTTTTTTGTTGTCATGATAAGTGCTGACCCATATGAAAGGCATGGCTGAGAGGCTGAGAGGGCTTTCTCTGCCCTGGAGCGGAGAGCTCAGCACAGGTACACAGCGTGGTGGAAAGTGCTCGGGGCACCCACGACATTCGGTGGGGTGGCCTGTCAGTTTTGAAGCTCAAGGGCTTTACACGTGAGTTCAAAGGATTTAATTTCTGACACATCGGCTGTCGGGTCCAGAAAGGACCATCCTGAGGAAACGACCAGGAAAGCAAGGTCCAGGCTGGAGGAGTATCCTCTAACCACACACCTGCCAGCAGCCTGGGGGCCTCCTTCCTGGAGCTCCACACCCTCTTCTCCACAGCCCAGGTGGCCCAGGCCTCAGCCCCTCCACCCCTGACAGTGGCCACCAGGCAGAACTGGCCTTGCTGTTTTCTCAGGGTTGCACAATGAGGAATATGACCTGTGGATGAGGACAGCCACTGGTCTCCAGTAAGTTACCCTTTGCAGTTTTGTAGGAGAAATGACCTGCAGGGACTCTCCCTCAGGCACCAGTCCAGCTTTCCTTCTCACCCAATGACCCCAGCAGGGATGGCTCAGTACAATTACAGCCACGTGTCCCCAGCAGGTCTGCTCCACCGGGTTTTATGTGAAACATTACCATGTTTCACATAAAAAATCAATTGTGTTTCTCTACACCAATTCTTTTTTTGTCGTGTTTTTGGCTGCGTTGGGTCTTCGTTGCTGCCCGCGGGCTTTCTCTAGTTGCAGCGAACGGGGGATGCTCTTCAACGCGGTGCACAGGCTTCTCACTGCGGTGGCTTCTCTTGTTGCGGAGCACAGGCTCTAGGTGTGCAGGCTTCAGTAGCTGTGGCTTGCGGGCTCAGTAGTTGTAGCTCGAGGGCTCTAGAGCACAGGCTCAGTAGTTGTGGCACATGGGCTTAGTTGCTCCACAGCATGTGGGATCTTCCCGGACCAGGGCTCAAACCCGTGTCTCCTGCATTGGCAGGCGGATTACTGACCACTGCACCACCAGGGAAGTCCCAACACCAATTCCTAACAGTTAAAAAAATACAATACAAAATACTACCAAAAACATTAACTATCTAGGGAAAACTTTAAAAATACTCAAATATTTACAGAGAAAATTTAAGTTTGTTAAAGGATAAAAAGTGGGGGATGTTTGTCATGTTCATGGAGAGGATGTTTTGACTTAGTAAAGATATCAGTTCTCCTTGGAGTAATTTATAAATTCAGTGCAATGCTAATCAAAATTCCCCGTGGAATTCAATTAGGGACACAACAGATTTGTTTTCTATAGATGAATAAAAGTCCATGAATAAGTAAATTAAAAAAAATAAGGACCAAGAGGAGACATGCGCTGGTCTCTAAGATGCGTGATCTTGGGATTTACCCCAAGGGGGGAGACAACTGTGACTGCTGTCTCTGTCTTTGGGCCAGAGGGCATCCCCAGGGACCAAGAGAACTGAGAGATGTTTGCAGCACCAGTTATGTCCAGAATAGGCACCAGAGAAGTAGAGCCACACAGCTTTGAAGATCGTCCTTAACCCAGATGTGCATGAAACAATTTCACATCAAGCAATGGGTACCCATGGAGAAGTGTGTGTACCATCCTCCGTCTCACCATCCTACAGGCAATGTTAAAATGGTGTTGGACTGCACCCGGGAACGGTTCATGAGAGATGTGGCAGAGATGGTGAGGACCCAGTGGGCGCCCGATCTCATCCTCCCTGCACAGGCACAAGTAGTGCAGCCAGTGCTCTGTGGCATCAAGGTGACCGGATTGTTCCTTGAGGTGTGGTGCAGACCGGGGAAAGAAGAGTGTGAACAGTGGATGGAACACACTGGGGATGTAGGAATGGAAGCTTCCGTGGGATGGATGCAGGCCGGTGGCGGAGGACAGAGAGAGTGCACTTTTTGGGTTGTGATTGTGGAGTGGCAGGCTGGGGACAAAAATGTGTAAAAGCCGAGAAGAGGAGGCACTTGCACTCTGACTGACAAGAACTCTAGAACATAGTTGAACCTGCCGTTGAGGAGTTCACTAGGTCCTTGACCATTCTGCAGAGGAGGAAGAGTGGACCGCTGGGTGTGGATTGAGACCGGAGACATTTAGGTAGAAGAATAGAGATTACAGGGATTTACAACAAGATAAAGCAAGCCAGGCAAGGATCCCACATCCACTGACAAGAGCTTCATACAGCCTGGCTCATCTGACAGCAGCGAGATGCCCGAGCCCCTCCAAGGATGCCTCAGAAGTTGTGTTAAACATGTTTTTCCATTCTGTATCTGTGTTTTTGATGCTTTCACATCCTGGGGCCTCCCTGCCCCTGGAGGGACTGCTTCTCCCAGAGGTAGCCAATTCTTACAGATTAGTAAACTAACCTGTGATAGTAAAGTAACCTGTGAGTGAGCCTTTCAAATACAAACCAGCCAATCCAGAGCTCACACTTCAACCTCCTCCTTCATTGCGCCCTCACGCTCTGGGCCACTATCCACCTGCCCTGACCACAGCAGAGCCAGGCACCAGACAACTAGGAACCAGCCCCTATGCCGAGCGAGAGCTGAAAGTATTCACATGAGCCAGTCCTTAACCCGCTCACTGTGCCTCACTGGTCCTCCCACAGAAACCACAATAAAGGCGTTTGTCACGTTTTCTGCCCCTCTCTCTGTCCCCTGGCCCACACTGGGTGCTTCCTCGTGTGGCCACCCCTTGGTGTGATGTGCCCCCTTCTTTGGGGATCTGTGAGTAACAAACTTCTTTTTCATGGCAGTTGTCTCCCGATCTGTTGGCCTTACCATCACAGTTGTCTCCCCCCTTGGGCTAAATCCCAAGATCGCACATCTTAGAGACCAGCGTATGTCTCCCCTAGGCCCTTATTTTTTTTAACTTACTTATTCATGGACCTTTATTCATCCATAAAACATAAATCTGTTGTGTCCCTAAAAGAATTCCACGGGGAATTTTGATTAGCATTGCACTGAATTTATAAATTAATCCAAGGAGAACTGATATCTTTACTAAGTCAAAACATCCTCTCCATGAACATGACATACATCCCCCACTTTTTATCCTTTAACAAACTTAAATTTTCTCTGTAAATATTTGTGTATTTTTAAAGTTTTCCCTAGATAGTTAATGTTTTTGGTAGTATTTTGTATTGTATTTTTTTAACTGTTAGGAATTGGTGTTGGGACTTCCCTGGTGGTGCAGTGGTCAGTAATCCGCCTGCCAATGCAGGAGACATGGGTTTGAGCCCTGGTCCGGGAAGATCCCACATGCTGTGGAGCAGCTAAGCCCGTGCGCCACAACTACTGAGCCTGTGCTCTAGAGCCCGCGAGATACAATTACTGAGCCCGCGAGCCACAGCTACTGAAGCCTGCACACCTGGAGCCTGTGCTCTGCAACAAGAGAAGCCACCGCAGTGAGAAGCCTATGCACCGCATTGAAGAGTAGCCTCAGCTTGCTGCAACTAGAGAAAGCCCGCGGGCAGCAACGAAGACCCAACGCAGCCAAAAAAACAACACAAAAAGAATTGGTGTAGAGACACACAATTGAATTTTTATGCGAAACATGGCAATCTCACTGAATTCTCTTAATGGCTTCATTAGTGTGCCATTTGATTCTGATGGGTTTTCTACGTAAAAGCTTGCATCATTTAGAAATAATGATAGTTTCATTTCTTCTCTTCCATTTCTTATCGTCCTCATGTTTCTTGTCTTAGCTACGGGCAGGTCCTCCAGGAGAATGTGAAACTGAGGTGATCAGAAGAGGACACCCATGTCTCCTTCTTGGCCTTCTTGAGAATGCACCTAAAGTGTCTTCTTTATACATAAGATTTGCTATAGAGCAATGATTCTCAAGCTTTTGTGTCTCAGGGTCCCATTATACTCTGAAACATTATTGAGGACCTCAAAGAAATTTAATTTATCCTGACTCTATCAGGATTTAACACACTGGAAAGAAAAAATGTTTGAGCATTTAAAAACACAATAATATATTGTGCTGTTATGAAGTTTTATGAGGACTGAGTTAATTTATGAAAAACCCTTTGCAGAGTATCTAAAAAATGGTCAAATAAATAAATGAATAAATAAAAACACAATAATAAATCCATTATGTTAACATAAATAATATATTTTAATGATAATAATCTTTTTCCAAAACAAAAAGATTAATAACAAAAATAGTAGCTTTACATTTTTGAAAAGTTTTAAATATCTAGCTTAATAGAAGATAGCTGGATTCTCATGTCTGATCCTGCACTCAATCTGTCACAATACATTATTTGGGTTGAAGTATACAAAAAAATTCAACATCACACAGATATAACATATAGGTAGAAAACAGGAGAGCATTTTAATACCATTTTAAGATAATTCAGGCAGTTCTTTGATACGATACCAAAACTTGACAAGTGGTAGTTTCTTAAAGGTCAGTTGCAATGTAGAAATCTCAAACCATATCAATGAACATTTCATACCCAGTACACTCATGAAAAAAATGGGAATGAAAAAGGAAAAGAATATCTTAGTGCTACTGTGAAAATAGTTTTGATCCCACAGACTCCCCTGAAAGGGTCTTAAGAGACCCTCAGGTTTCCCTAGAACACACTGTGAGAACTGCTGGTATAGATTATTGGTATTTAACCTTTATCAAGTCAAAAAGCCTCTCATTTTATAATACCTCTCTTTTTTGTTGTCAGGATAGGTGCTGACCCATATGAAAGGCATGGCTGAGAGGCTGAGAGGGCTTTCTCTGCCCTGGAGCGGAGAGCTCAGCACAGGTACACAGCGTGGTGGAAAGTGCTCGGGGCACCCACGACATTCGGTGGGGTGGCCTGTCAGTTTTGAAGCTCAAGGGCTTTACACGTGAGTTCAAAGGATTTAATTTCTGACACATGGGCTGTCTGGTCCAGAAGGGACCATCCTGAGGAAACGACCAGGAAAGCAAGGTCCAGGCTGGAGGAGTATCCTCTAACCACACACCTGCCAGCAGCCTGGGGGCCTCCTTCCTGGAGCTCCACACCCTCTTCTCCACAGCCCAGGTGGCCCAGGCCTCAGCCCCTCCACCCCTGACAGTGGCCACCAGGCAGAACAGGCCTTGCTGTTTTCTCAGGGTTGCACAATGCAGAATATGACCTGTGGATGAGGACAGCCACTGGTCTCCAGTAAGTTACCCTTTGCAGTTTTGTAGGAGAAATGACCTGCAGGGACTCTCCCCCAGGCACCAGTCCAGCTTTCCTTCTCACCCCATGACCCCAGCAGGGATGGCTCAGTATAAATGCAGCCACCTGTCCCCAGCAGGTCTGCTCCACCGGGTTCAGGTGAGAAAGTTCTCCAAGGAGTGATTTCTTTGAAAACACTTACATTAATTCTTCTCTTTTGTATTTGTCCTGAATGAGGTCAGTGCTGGCAGCGTGGTGTATGAGAAATCCTTTTTGATTAATTACAGGCTGCTTTAGCAAGACACAGCTACGTCCCAGCTGCTCTCTTCTTCCACCATAGACACCTTGGTGACCTCTTAGACAGGCTTGGGTTCAGGGTTGGTGGGTTCAGAGCTGAGGGCTAGTGGCTCCGAGTGAGGTCCTACTGCAATATTGCCTAGGTGGACCACTGAGAGTCTAATGAGAACAAGTGGAAAGAACAGCCGGGCTCTCCTCGACATACAAATCCCCAAGTGGGTGTACAAGGCTTGTCCGTGTCTCCCTGACCCTCTCCTTTCATTTCAGCACAATGAAGCTTTTCACAGGCCTCATTCTCTGCTCCTTGGTGCTGGGAGTCCACAGCCGATGGTTTTCCTTCCTTGGCGAGGCTTATGAAGGTAAGGCTGGTGGAGGGGGGATGACACCCATGGGCCTCTGGGATTCACCATGAGCGCTCTTAAGGGTTGGAGCTACTGTCTTAGGCAGTGCTGCCCTATGTGGTAGAATGTGCCAGGTGTTTGGGGAGCTTTTTTTCAGACAGATTGAAAACCACAGGATTTATGTCGATCAGTCACTAGAGAAAGAACAGTCATCATTCCCAGCTGAAATGGAAGTTTGAATGGAAGACATAAAATAAGTCTTGAAATGGTACAGCATTTCCCTCAGACCAATTGCATGAAGGAGGATGAAAGCTATCCATCTATTTCTCCTCTCTTCTTCTCTCCCTCCACTCATTTCTCCCTTCCTCCCTCCCTTTCCCTCTTCCTTCCTTCCTTCCTCTCTTCTTCTTCTCTTCCTTCTTACCTTCCATTTCCTAATTGGATAATTCAGGGACCTTCAGCTTAGCTCTTGCTCCTGCTTCCTATACTCAGTGACACTGTCCCTGGTTCAGTCTGTTTCCTACCCTTTTATAGCCTTTTAACTGACAAAAAAACCCGTGTGCGACCGGGGTGGGGAACCTAATAACATATCTCAAGCTTCCGGTAGGAACTCGGCCCTTATATGCACTTCAGGGTGACCAACTCTCCTGCTTTGCCCAGGTCTGAGGACTTTTCCAGGACACTTTCAACGCTAACTGGGGCAGTTCCAGGAAAACAGGTGCAGTTCTGGTTAGGCTGGGACAGGTGGTCACCTACTTACCTGCAGAATACCTCCGTGAGGGAGGCATCTCCCCCCATCTGAAGGGGAGAAAACCGAGGCTGAGAGCAGCCGAGTCTGCTGCCCAGGGACTAAGTGCCAGTCAGCAGGTGGCAGGACAGAAGTTTGAACCCAGCTGTGCACGAGGCCACAGCTCTTGCTGGGCAGACTTGTCCCAGTGCCACTCCCTCAAGCTGGGGGCTTATCAATCTCAGCTGCATGTTGGATTCACCTGGGGAGCAGTGAAAACTATTGATGCCTGAGACCCACCCCAGAGAGTGTGAGGTAACTGGCCTGGGCTGTGAGGTAGGTCTCAGGGGACTTTCAGTACCTCCCCAGCTGATTGGAAGGTGTAACCAGGCTGAGGCAAGACCCACTGCTCGAGGGCTTGCTTCCTCAGGCAGCCCACGTCATCAATACCGTCCACTAGAAAGTCCTCAGGATGCCATTCACGTGCCTAACAGGCAGGGGAATCAAGTCACATTGAGCGCATTCGCGCAGCAGGGATACATTTCTTAGGCGTCAGGGCAGAGGTGCTGCATGTCTGCCCCTTTCTCAGAATCTGTCCTCCACGTCACCTCCTCACTCACCCAAATCCCCTGGATCTCATCCTATGCGGCTTCCTTTTATAACAGTGGTTCGGGGCCAAGGGCAATTTTGTGTCCTGGAGATATCTGGCAATGTTTGGAAACACTTTTGGTTGTCCCACTTGGGGAATAGGTTGCCCGTTAGTGGGTAAAAGTGAGGGATGCTGTTAAACGTGTTACAATACCCAGGACAGCCCTGAACAGCAAAGAATTATCTGGCTTAAAATGTCAATAGTATGAAGCTGAGGAATCCTGCCCTATAAAGATAGCTCCCTTCTCTCCTTTAAACATGTCACATGGAGCCCTAAGTGAGATGCAGTCCAGAGACGGCATCGTAGGGGCCCGACAGCCAGGTCCAACGCAGCTGTGCCCCTCCCCCCCATAACGACTCTCATTGGAGTTACCAGGAGCAGGAAACTAGACACAAGAATGCTCTGCTCAATCTATGGCACTCACGGTGCTATAGCCACAGGATGAAACTGAGTCAGTGGAAGATTTTTCATTCCTTGATTCTTCCCTAAGGTGTGTCACAGTTTTCTGTCCACCTGATAATCCTTTCTCTATGTGCTTTCCTCCCAGGGGCTAAAGACATGTGGCGAGCGTACTCTGACATGAAAGAAGCCAATTACAAAAATTCCGATAAGTACTTCCACGCCCGGGGCAACTATGACGCTGCCCAAAGGGGACCTGGGGGCGTCTGGGCTGCTGAAGTGATCAGGTACCAGGGGCCCTGAGGATGCAGGGATGGGTGTGAGAGCCTCGGACAGCCAGGAGGGGCCAAGCCCTGGAGAACTTCCTGTAGGGCTGTGGCCTCTCCTCCTCTTATCCACCCTCACCCTCTGTGTCCTGTGTGGGGTCTGAGTGGCTGAAGAGCAGAGCAAGGCTGGTGGGACAGACGATTCCCAAGCCTCCCCCATGGGTGCTGTTCACCCAGCATAAGGGGACCCGCAGGGTTGAGGTGGGCTGAGCCCGGGCAGCCTCAGGCTTCATTCCCTCTTTCCTAGCTCCTGTCAGAGTCCTCGATTCCTTGGAAAGAGGAGAGATGGGGAGGGTGGGCTGTTGCTCGTCAGCCCTGGAGTAATCCCCTACCTGCCCTCCTCCATTCCAGCGATGCCAGGGAGAATGTTCAGAGAGTCACAGACCTTTTTAAGCATGGAGACAGTGGCCACGGACGGGAGGACTCGGAGGCCGACCAGGTGGCCAATAGAATGGGCCGGAGCGGCGTAGACCCCAATTACTTCCGACCTCCTGGCCTGCCCGACAAGTACTGAGCTGCCTCTCACTCTGCTCAGGAGACGACGGGGCTGTGAGCCCCCAAGGGCAGGGACGCTGAGCTAGTGAGTTCTCTGTCCACGGAAGCCAGCAGATCTAATAAATGCTTAAGAGATTGAATGTTGAAAACCGTGTATTATTCTTTGATATAAGGACAGCCTGTTTGTTCCCAAGGGGTGATGGCTGGACACCCACGTGAAGGCCGAGTCTGTGCCTGTGTCTTGGGTGTCGGGGCCACAATCTCAGCATCATACAGGGCAGACACCCTGCTCCACCCCTTCCCCTAATCAGACCCGCTCCCCTCCAGGCCCCTCTGGTTACTGTGGTGCTCTTTCTAGGCCCTTCTGTATTCAGCCCTCTTCACTCCCTGGCAGTTGGGTCCTGTCAGCTTCTCTGCCCTGGGGTCTAGTGCCCTTAGTGCGTCCTCAGTGGTGTCTGTGTGCGGGCAGGGGACACAGCCTCGGGACGACTGGATCGTGGAATCCTGCTCCAGCAGCTGCACCTTGATCTTCTGTTCATCTCTCAGCAACACCTACAAATCCATCTATGAACCAATTTCTGTCTGTGCCATCCAGAAGTGCCTCCAACGCTGTCTCCCTTCACTCTATATTCCTTGCCTGATGCAAGTGTCCAGGAATAAACATGTCCAGAAACGGAGGCATAGGGACGCCATCAAGATTAAGTATCAGGAGGTTTTGTATTGCATTGGATATGTATCAGGTCCTTGAGAAGAAGTCATTTTCCCTCCCTGGACCCTTCCCAACAGAGGAAAGCCAGCAGCATGTTACTCTTTTTCCAGTCATGCCGCATGGCTTGTGGGATCTTAGTTCTCCCCCCAGGGATTGAACCCAGGCCCACGGCAGTGAGAGCTCCAAGTCTTAACCACTGGACTGCCACGGAAGTCCCAGCATGTTACTTCTTACTGAGGAAAACAGTGTCTAATAAAAGGGGTTTGGGCCTGTTAGAGCACAGGAATTATGAGTGACTCTATAAATCACAAATTCCTAGAGAAACCAATAACCTTCTTCCTTGGATAAAAATTTGGTTTTGGTGTTTGGTTTTTTCAGATTACAGATTCCAAGAAGTAAAATGATCTAACACTTTAAAGAGTGGGGAACAGGGGCTTCTGTGGTGGCACAGTGGTTAAGAATCCACCTGCCAATGCAGGGGACACGGGTTCGAGCCCTAGTCCGGGAAGATCCCACATGCCGCAAAGCAACTAAGCCTGTGCACCACAACTACCGAGCCTGCGCTCTAGAGCCCGCGAGCCACAACTACTGATCCCACACGCCATCCCACACGCCAACTACAGAAGCCCGCGCGCCTAGAGCCCGTGCTCCACAGCAAGAGAAGCCACCGCAATGAGAAGCCCATGCACCGCAACGAAGAGTAGCCCCCGCTCGCCGCAACTAGAGAAAGCCCGCGTGCAACAACGAAGACCCAATGCAGCCCAAAAAAAAAAAAAAAAAAAGAATGGTGAATAGACTTCTGTATCCAACTTTTATTTCAAGTAATAAAAAGGCTGATTATTAAATTTTTCCTATTTACAATAATTTGGAGAACTTGCTTTATTTAAACTTTCAAGTCATCCTTTCTCCTACTTTTCCTTTCTTTCCCCTCATTTTGCAAATTCTATACCTTCAGTACCTGGGATAGAAATCTAATAGTGAACATTCTCATAACAGGAGTCTCCTTACAACCTGGGGTCTGTTGAGACTTTACCACTAGAGCCCTAAACTCAGCAGTGCTTTGAGCCTGTTCTTGCCAGCCAATCTGCCACCACACTCTCCCTAATCCCGGTTACCCTGCTCCTGCTTTATTTTGTCAGACTCACTTTTCTGAGACACAGCCTCTACGTACACCTCTGACAGTGCCTTCTGATGGGAACTGTATGAGAAAGTTCTCCTGTGACTAACTACCTTACAGACACACTTTTTCTTCCTCCTTGACAAGGAAGTTAAACTTGTCTTTCCCCTACAGGGATCATTTCATCATGAATCGTCTCCCCTTAGGAGTGCTCCTGAATCCCACTTTCAGAGTAGAAGTGTGTGCCGGTTATCAGTTTATTTACTCTGAGCTCCACGTCCACCCTTCTTTGCCCCACTTGTGATACTGGAACTGGTAAACATTTCTCCCGTGCCAGCTGGGCACAGTGTTAATCTCTGTCCTTTCAGGGCGCAGGAGGGACGTGATAGGACACAAAAACTTCCTGGTTTGTGCTTTCCTTCTGCCCAGCTCCTGTGGTGCTCTTCTCTTGCACAGGACACCCAGTGACACTCACGCCAGGGAGGAAAATGTGCTTGTTCCTCACATGGGCAAAACCTTGCAGAGTCCAGACAGTCAGTAACAGCTTTCCCAATAAAGCACCACATTGAAAACCCTGAGTTCAATCCACATCACTCTTCACTCTTGCACGTTTTCCTCTTCCTCTTTATAGTCAGACTTGTTGAAAACCTGCCCATCTGCACTTTCTGATTCCTCGCTTCTGACTCACACTTGAACCCACACCAGCCTGTCCTCTGTCCCCACCACTCAGCAAAACAGCTCTGGTCACCACTGACCTCCATGTTGCCAAAACAACTGACATGTTTCTCTCCTCCTATCAGGAGGCCTCTGAGCCATGCTCAGCACAGTTGTCCTCTCCCTCCTTCCTGGAAGGTTCTCTCTTGGCTTCATAGTACCACACTCTCCTTTTGCTTCCCTTCAGTTTTCCTTTATCTCCTTAGCTGGGTCTTTTCATCTCCCCAAACTCTAAGTGTCCCTCAGACTTGGTTCTGGGCTCGCACTTTTTATTTCTCTGTATTCTCCCCAACAAGCGCAGCTAATAGTATCTACATGCTGACGCCTCTGAAACTTATATCTCCCCCTCAGAACCTGGTTTCCAAGCTCCATGCTTGTTTATCTGATTGGCCTCCTGAAACCTCTGATTGGATGGCTTCCAGAGATCTCACACTCTGCTTGTCCAAAGGAAACGCTCATCTCCGTCCAGAACTCTTCACCCGCAGGCCACTCCAATTCAGCAAATGACACGACTCTTCCCTCTGTGGCTCACCCCAGATATTGGGGAATGTGCTCGATGCTTCCCTTGCCTTTACCTCCACATCCAATCCACTAGCAAGCCCTGTGATTCTACTTCCAAAATTCATCTCTAGCCCATCAGCTTGGTCTCACGTGCACCTCCACGCTCCTGGCCACACCTGTTCTCACCTGGGTTCGTGCAACAGCTGTCTCAGTAGTCTCCCCATCTTCATGGCTTCCGCCTCTGCTTAAGTGTGACTGTATAGTTTATCATCTAAGCCAAGTCACTTTCCATTGTGAAAGGGACATTATTGATAATTATACCTGGGTGACAGGAATAAGCTGGAACTGTCCTGGGCAAAAGAGAGCATGTAGTTACCCTACCTCTCAGTCTAGCATACAAACTATACTCAGATCATGTCTCTCCCCTGCTTAAAATCCTTCAATGGATTCCCATGTCCCTTAAAATACAATCCAGGTGCTTATCACGGCTTACAAAGCCCAGTGTGATCTGTCCCTGGCCACCCTGCAGCAGCATCTCATGCCACCCCTTCCTAAGCTCCCCACTCTCCAGTATCACCAACAAACCAAGATTTTCTTTGGCACAGGACGTTTGCAGGTGACATTTTCTCTGCCCACATACTCCTCTGCTCGCTTTTCACAAGGATGGGAATGTCGCACCTGTAGGGCTCTCCCGAATTCACTCTTTCTTGAGAGAGGCCTTCCTGGTCATCCTGGCTGACTCACTCTGGTTATTCTTTACAGTTTACCAATTTTTAACATGTGGGATTCTTTTACTCAATTTTTGGTTTATTCTTCTAATTTTTGTTTGGGTTTTCTTTTGGTCCATCTTCCTCCCTTGTATTATAAAATCAGTGAGAGAAGTGACCATTTCTCTCTTGTTCACCCCTAATATCCAGTACCTGGCATATAATGGCATCTCAACAAATGCTTATTGAAAATGAATAATTGACCTAATCTTTTATTTTACTAATACAAGAAAGGTTTTCTTTCAAAGAAGGTCAGACTAGTTATAAGGAACAGGAAGGAGCTAAGGAAGAGGGAGATAAGAAAGGTAAAGAAGAAGGAATAAGAGCAGAGTCAAGGGGAAGCAAGAGGCAGAGGGATCGAACCCACAAAGGATGGTTAACCCCAAGGGGAGCAGAAACTTCTCTGGCTCTGAGAAAGGAACGAGGGTGAAGAGAGTGGGGTCAGGGGATGCAGCACATTTGAGATGGACGACAGGGACCTGCGGGAATCTGGTTGTACCTGCTCTTGCTGTAGGTGAGTGTCCCCAGGACTCGTCACACTCCAGTGCGTTCGCCCGTTTTCTTGTCTGTCTTTAGAGCCAGTAGGTAGGGAACCCAAGGGCAAAGGCCTGTCTCTTTTATTGTGTGTTGTCATTGTATCCACAGTGCCTGTCATAGGGCCTCACAAATAGTAGCTGCTTTATACATATTTGTTGAAATGAATGAATAAGGTCTGAGAAGAGTATTGTTCAGAAGTGGACAGAACTGGGGGGAGGGTTTGGGAGTTGTAGAAAGTATGGATGTGGTTTGGATCTGCAGAATGTGGTAATGAGTCACTTTGAGGTGACTGCTAAATCTGTACAAATATCATACTCACACCAGCCGAAAGGATATAATTTTACTTCATCATAGAAAATATTCAGTTTTCTCCAACGATACTGTGCACACTCCCTCATAGAAATGAAAATGAGGAACGCCATGTGCAAATAAACTGTTAGTCGTTGTGGTAGCTGATGAGAAGCCTTGGGAGAAATAAAGGAATATTTTGAATTTCCAAAGTACTGTGCTGATTATCAGAGGGGCAAGTTAGCAGAGAACACTCTGTGAGACTAGAGGAGGGGAAAAAGGACACACTGTATTTCTCTGAGTCTAAGACCCCTAGACTGAAAGATGTGTTACTATTTATACACCACCAAGAAAAAAGATGCTACCATTTAGATTCAGACATAATGTTTTCTTATCACTCTGAATTTTTACTTTACACGTACTGAGAGAGTTCTTTTAAACTTAGACATAGATTTTAATCTTACATCACTCTTGTGTATAAACAAAAAGGAAAGCATACACAAAATTAATATATTTTATATTAATAATATAATAATAATATATTAATATATTTTTAAGGTTTTTCCAGTTTTTGAACTTTCTGTAAATAGATTTCTATTGTATGGATTCACTAGTCATTTGCTTATTTTGGTCAACAATATGTTCTTTAGACATAGGCATGTTGATGACTGTTGCAGTAGTTCTTCCATTTTCAATGCTGAAGACTATTGCCAAGCATGAATGTAACACAGCGTATTTCAACATCTGGGTTTTTTCTGTTTCGCTATTACAGTGTTGCTTCTGGTAATCTTGTGCAAATACTCCAGTACAAGAGTTCAAATGGTAGAGACCTCGAAGTGAAATAGAATATGATTATGTTGAACCTTAGTTGGTAATACCAAATTATCTTTCCAAAATGGTTATATATATATATTTACAATACATATTTCTATATTTTATATATTTATATTCCCACAAGTAGTGGATACATGGCCCCCTTGCTCCACATCCTAGGCCATATTTGTTTTTTATGTCAAGTTGGTGAGTGATAAATAGTATCACATTGTAGTTTAAATTTGTGTTTTCCTGATTGTCGATGAGATTGCCCATTTTTACATATTGATGAGCCATTTGTACTCTTTCTTCTGTGAAATTTATATTTATTTCCTTTTCCTTTTTTATTGATTAGTAGGAGCTCTTTATATACTTCATATAAAGCCTTTTCGATTATGTATGTTACAAATATCTTCCCCCAGCTTGTGGCTTTTATTTTCATGTTTTCAGTCATTTTCATGGGAGTAATGTATTTGGTTTTATATTTAACAAACTTACGATTCAACAAAATTATAATGTACAGCTATGCACTAATTCTTTTAAAATGCTTTCTTTCCCTTTATTTATCAATGTTTAGAGTAATAAGTTTAATCCCAGCAACTGCAAAGTTGTCTAATAAATTTGCTTTTTTAAAAAGTTTCTTTATGGTATCTTTTGATGAACACTAATGCTTACCTTTGTTGTAGCTTTTTTTCAATTAAGAACCATCTTTTAAAGTGGAAAATTATCTTATTCATTCTCTGACAACCAACTTCTATAACTTATTAATGTATTTGCTCAAGGTACAGAATATATATAACCTATGACGTAGCTATCTTTGCAAGCACTGTGGGAAGTAAACTTTAATTTTTCTCTCAAGAGAGTTTTCTTAAAAAGCCAGTACTTTTTATTTTTTATTTATTTATTTATTTTTAGGCCATGCTGTGCGTCATGCAGGATGCTAGTTCCCCAACCAGGGATCAGACCCGTGCCCCCTGCATTGGGAGCTGAGAATCTTAACCACTGGACTGCCAGGGAAGTCCAAAGCCAGTGCTTTTTAAAAGAGTTTGGTTTGCTTCTTATTTTCACCTGGGAAATCTTTGAAACTTTCAACTTAGTTTCAAAGGTATAGCTGGTAGTCTCTACCCTTTGGAAGTGGATTACCTTCTGGTGTGCTGGAATCAGCTCATACTAGCTCAGGAGAGCTAACTGTTACATTTTCAGGGATTTTGCAAGCCAACTGTTAAGTCTTCGTCCTTTGAAATTAGCCGTGGTGGCAGTATTTACACCATGGAAATTGACAAACACTTAAGTCAGGGTTTTTTTGTTTTGTTTTTTTGTTTTGCGGTACGCGGGCCTCTCACTGTTGTGGCCTCTCCTGTTGCGGAGCACAGGCTCCGGACGCGCAGGCTCAGCGGCCATGGCTCACGGGCCTAGCCGCTCCGCGGCATGTGGGATCTTCCCGGACCGGGGCACGAACCCGTGTCCCCTGAATGGGCAGGCGGACTCTCAACCACTGCGCCACTAGGGAAGCCCAAGTCAGTGTTTTTGTTTTTTCTTCCAGAGAGCCATCTCTTGATTCCCAGCACATGCCTGGGACTACTTCTAATTCCAAGTTCCACAGGTCCTTTCCTTTGTTCTTCTAGGCACTGACAAACCAATCCTTGAGGCAAGGGCAGCTTCTGCAGATACACAGCTTCAGCACCAGAAAGGCTGGATTCCCCATTCCCTATCCTTCAGTTCACTCAGGGAGATTAAAAGAGATATTACATTCAAACAACTTAAGAAATATGAAATTCTTGTGTACACTCTTGATTATATGACTGCATTTTCTCCCCAAGAAAACAAACATGGGGGGCAAATGCATACATCAGAAAAGGAAACATTTTTTACACAGCTGCTCTGAGCTTCCTGAGACCAGGACCTACACTTGCCTATATGTTTATCTGGTAGAGGGCAGCAGCTCCCTAATACTGAGGCGAGGCAACCTGCTAGGAGGTGGGTGGTTTCTGCTCTGGGGGGCTTCTCACTCTTCCCATGCTCCAAGAGTGCGGGAAAACACCCTCCACTGGACTGCAAGTGTCATAAAGAAATGACCGACTTCCTAGAATCACACACAAGTCTAACACAACTCACTATCAAACCTAGAAACAGCCATTTAAGAGAACAGATCTACCGTGTTTCTCCTCTCAGTCAACCACTGGTGGCTCACACGTAAGACTGCACCTGCATTCTTCTGGCAGAAGCCACAAGACAGCATTCAACAACAACAATGACTGGACTTCCCTGGTGGTCCAGTGGTTAAGACTCCATTTTTCCAATGCGGGGGACGTGGGTTTGATCCCTGGTGGGGGAATTGGGATCCTACATGTCACATGGCGCGGCAAGAAAACCCAACAACAATAACTGCAACACAACCAAACCCAATAATTATCCTACCTTTAAACGACTATAGCATTTCTCAGCATAAAAGCTCTTCAGCAGCATTATTCTGAGCTGGTTAGAACCAGTTCACAGAGACAGAGATTCCCTATATAGACCCAAATGAGATTAATCTGAGTTCCCCTTTCCTTGTTCAAATTTGGGCTTAATACAGAGTCACTGTTCTCAGATATTCATATAATCAACTTACTGGTGACACACCGTTTGTTAATTTAGATGAACCAACACCCTCAAGCGTTATTTGTTTAAGTAAGCATCCTTTTGATGCAAAGAGACATAGACATCTTTAGGAAAACAAATAAGTATTAGATAAGTAGAAGTGGTTGTCAAAGATCTCTCCTCCCAGTATCCTCCACTAAAGCCAGATGGTTTTTCAAGACAGTCTACTAAAATCTCAGGGGACAGTTAATTCTAAGTTACACAGATAGTTGTAGAAAACCGATAAAGAATGAAGTTGGACAGCCATTTTAAAGAAGCTAGAGTAACTTGGTTCTAAAACAAGAGTGGACAGTACAAGAAAACAATAGTCCCATTTCAATTCCAAAGGTGCAAAAAATTCAAAACACAGCATAGTGTTGCCAAACCAAATATGAGTATTAAAGGTGCCTCGTAATTGAGTGCGGTTTATTCTTGGAATGCCAACATTACAGAATCAATGTAATTCACCACAATGATAGCTTAAAGGAGAAAATAATATTATCTCAACTGATTTTTAAAAAGCATTTGATAAAGCTGAAGGCATATTTATGGCTGCTTTTTTAAAATCCTTTAGAAAACTACGTATCAAAGTGAAATTTCTTCAGTTTATAAGGTTATTTGCCAAAAAGCTACAGCACATATTTTATTTAATGGAAAAACCTTTAATTCATTGCCGTTCAGGATCTGGAATGAGAAAAGGAATGCTACTATCACCACTGTTGTGTAACACAGCTCTGGAAGCCCTGGCCAATGCCACAGAAAATTTCGAAAGTAAGAGATACAAGGATTGGAAAGGCAGAGATGAAACCGTCATATTTGCAGTTAGTATAATCTTCAACCTCAAAAAGCACACAAAATCAACAAACTATAGAATTACTAAGGAAATTTAATAAGGTTGCCCAACACTTGATCCAAAAGCCTAATCATTTCTCCATAGCAGAAATAACAAAATGGAAAATATGATTAATAATAATAAACAATTCATGGTAACAACATAACTATAAAATTCCTAAGGACTGGTTTCACCAGTAATACACAGCACCACAATGGAGATTTCAAACCTCTAACAAACACCTTAAAAGATGATTCAAACAAATGGAGAGAAGTTCCTGGCTCACTGATGGGATGACTTAATATTGTAGACATGTTGATTCTACCACAAATTAATCCACAAATTTAATGCAATTCTAATGAAAATTCCAGTTGAATTTTCCCAGAACTGAAGAAAATTACTCCAAAATTCATATCAAGAAGTAAAGGTTCATGCATACAAAAGTCAATCCTAAAAAAGGAGACTATTAAGAAGAGGCACTTACCATATGAGGTGTTAAGATGTACAGAAGAGCACAGTAAAAAACAGTAGTATTTGCTCAACAAAAGATATATTGACCAATGGAATAGGATAGAGAGTACAGAGCTAGGGTCACACATATAGGACATTAGTATACGATCAAGGAGACATCACAAATCATTGAAGACAGGATGGGTTACTTAATAGTTTTGGAAAGAGAAAAATAAAACTGGATCCTCACCTAATACGTATACAAATGTTCACTCCAGAAGTATTAAATACATAAACATGAAGGTAAAACTATAAAGTTAATAGAAAAGAATATCAAATAATATATTTGTGATGTAGAGATGAGGAAAAAATTCTTAAACAAAACTTCAAAAGCGGGCTTCCCTGGTGGCGCAGTGGTTGAGAGTCCGCCTGCCGATGCAGGGGACACAGGTTCGTGCCCCGGTCTGGGAAGATCCCACATGCCGCGGAGCGGCTGGGCCCGTGAGCCATGGCCGCTGAGCCTGCGCGTCCGGAGCCTGTGCTCCGCAACGGGAGAGGCCACAACAGTGAGAGGCCCGCGTACCACAAAAAAAAAAAAAAAGAAAAGAAAAAGAAAAAAATAAAACTTCAAAAGCACAAAACACAAGACATAAAATGGTATTTCATTACATGAAAATTAAGAATTTATTTTCAGATAGAGAATGGGAAAAGACAACGTCTAAATTACGGCAAGGGATTAATATTTCAAATATACAAGGAACTTCTGTGAATCATTAAGAAAAAGACGGCAACCCCAATAGAAAAATGGGTGAAAGGTACACAAAAAATAGTTTACAGACAACACACTAGAAGTAATAAGCTCACAGAGGGATGCACAAATCATTAGTAACCAGAAAAATGCAAATGAAACAAGCAGACGTTACATGCATTAGACCAGAAAAAAGATGACATCCGCAATGTGCCATGTATATCAAAAGAGTGATATTGCTGGCGTGCACATCCTTGTTTTCACTGTGAAGTGTCACTCTGCTGTCCAGGAGGGCAGCCCGCCCATATGCCCTCCAACAGTTTTGAGGGTTTCTATAGCTCAGTGCCGTTGCCTTGGCATGACCCAGCTATCCACTTTTCCAGTCTAAAAGCTTCCATCAAAAAAGAATTTTGCTTCAAATACACAGATTAGTGTCTAAATAATAAATAAAGTATTACAGGGTTGCTCTCACAGGACACAGTGACAATCTCTGATGTCTCTTTTGTTGTTGTTGTTGTTTTAAAAAACTCCTCTGTTAGAAATAACTTTTCTGGATACAGTTTTTGTGATCCTATCTGCTGTTCTTGCAGCTCCAGGAGAGAGGGAACATTTTCTATTTCTTATCTTGAGGAGACTTCTTTTGCCAGAGACGAGTAGGGCCTATAGTTTTCAAGGTCAAGTGCTGGAAACACATGGTTTAACACTGAAAGAGATGCAGTCCTGAGAGAAAAAGAAATCATATGGAAAAGAAAAGGTCAGAATAGGATTATTAACAGATGGAATATGGCACATAAAGATTAGGGACATCTGGGCTTCCCTGGTGGCGCAGTGGTTGAGAGTCCGCCTGCCGATGCAGGGGACGCGGGTTCCTGCCCTGCTCAGGGAGGATCCCACATGCCGCGGTAGCGGCTGGGCCCGTGAGCCATGGCTGCTGAGCATGCGCGTCGGGAGCCTGTGCTCGGCAACGGGAGAGGCCGCAGCAGAAAAAGATTAGGGACATCTTTTTTCCTCTTATCTTCCATTATAAATTTTTTATGTGACTCTGACAGGTTTATCGATTCTTATTTTATAATCGTTGTTCATTTCGGTGCGTTATTTATGTGTACGTATGTGTTTGCACATTTAGTGGTGTTGTGGGGAGGTGTGTGTGTAAAGAGAGAGAGGCATATACAAGTCAACTATATTATAAATGGACATTTGCTGTTTTTCCTTATCTCATCCTTGGAATCCCGATCAGGACAGGAACTGGGTTGTTGGTTTTCTTCATCATCATACTCAGTACCTAGGAAAATGCCTAGACACAGGCAGACTTAATGAATCTTATTGGACAAACATGTCCACTGAAGAAAATCGAAAAATTTAAAATAAGTATAAAAATGAAAATAAAAGCAATACGAATTTCATCAGCCTAGACGGGGCGGGCGCGGTGGTGGGGGTGGGGGACCGGTGTGCAGGAAGAACCTCTGTAGAAACGTCATGTTTCCAATCTGTTGTCTCAGTGCATGTAGACATATAAACCCATAAACAAAAACAGGGTGATATAACACTATCGTTTTATGTTCTGCTTTTTCACTCCACAGCTTATCATAATCATTTTTGCATGTTACTACCCTTACCTACCACAGTCAGTGGCAAAGCCGAAATTCAAATCCAGCCTGTGAAGCCTGGGCGTTTAGATTCTTAGCCGTAGGTTATAGAGTTGACACCTGAACTTGGCAGCCGTTATTAGCATATAAACAAGTAACTGGACAATATATTTTAATTCAATTTCATTAAATACTGATTAGCTTAATAATACCTCTCCAGTGGAATGTTACCCGCATGAGAGCACTGATCTTGTCTATCTCAGATTCCCAGCGCCCAGAACAGTTCCTGCCACATTCTGGGGGGATCATTAAACAGGTGTTGAATAGTGAATAAAAGGACGAATGAGTTCTGTAGGCATCTTTACTGGAAGGATAAATTGAGGTTTTTAGAGACTCTTTGTTAGACTATTTTGGACAGTCCCAAGTCCACCCTGCAGAGAATAAAGGATGATCTCAGTGCACTGGCTCCCTCCCAGGTCAGATCGTCCAGGAACTAGGCACGCTGGCCAGCCTGAGTTATTGCCCATTTGTCCAACTCTTTCAGGAAACGTATCAGTGGGTCATTGACGGGCGATTTTGCAACTATGGTTTAAACAGAGTGGTTTGACAGGACTCCCCAGGTAATAACTGTGTGTATAAACAAAGCACACTATCCTCAGAGAGGACCTGGGTCTTCTTTCCCATAATTACAGATTTCAAAAAGCAAACCTGGGAAACTAGAGAATGGTGAAAGGGCTCCCTATGCACCCGAGAGTGAAAAACAGGCTGTTGAGTGATGCTTCTTTTCTATCACCCACAGCTGAGGACACAGCGGCTCCAAGTACCCCACATCCTAGAGAGGGCATCCAGGAAGCAGGGCCAGACCTCAGTAAACTCCCAAGGCTGACAAAGAGGCAGCAGTGCCGGCCTCTGCAATCAACACCTCTCCAACCCATTCCACCTCTGGTCCACTTAGGAAACGCCAGAGGAAAGGGAGGGAGAGACGGCAGTGTCGTCAGTCTTGTGGGGAGTGCAGTATTTGTGGAGATAGGTGATTTCCTCAAATTGGTTCAGGGTGCCAAGAAGAATAGAAGAATGCCTGTTCAGTTCTCAGCTGGGTGCATGCTCACTGCAAACACTCCCAGCTCATTCTGGTGCCCCTATCAAAGCAGAAGGGAGTACGGTGAGGGAGTTCTTGAGAGAGTTGACATGTGTAGGAGCCGGTGACTGTTCTGGGGATTTCTAAAAGGTTGGAGCATCCATGCCAGCAGAGCTTAAAGAGGCAGTGGTGGAGTGTGACTAGGAAGGAGATGGGGTGAGCTCTTTCCCATCTGCCATCTCTGCAGGAAGAGAAGAGGCCCTCAGTCATTCTGGGGTTAGAATAAAGGCAGTGCTGCGCCAGGTGAGGTGACACCTCAGCTAAGGAGGGAGCTTGGAACATGGACCATCATCAGGACCAGTTGTGGATAACCTGCTCCTCTCTGGGGAGGCCCTCCATAGCTGAGGGGCTGGTATGAAGCTGAACCTCACCTCAGGAGCACCCCCATCACACCTGATGATTAATAATAGCTCAAAGCTTATTATTATTTCTTCTCAGTAAATATAGTGAGAGAGAGAGAACTTGCATAGGTTTACATTTATATCTCATATTTCATCATTTCTAGGACACACATTTCTTGATTATACATTTCTGAAATTAGGATGTGTCTTACATTCACTAATGACCAGGCAGCACTCATGAAATTGTTGTCATTGCTTTAGGATTAATTTTGTGTATGCTTTCCTTTTTGTTTATTCACGAGAGTGATGTAAGATGAAAATCTATGTCTAAGTTTAAAAGAACTCTCTCAGTACGTGTAAAGTAAAAATTCAGAGTGATGAGAAAACATTATGTCTGAATCTAAATGGTAGCATCTTTTTTCTTGGTGGTGTATAAATAGTAACACATCTTTCAGTCTAGGGGTCTTAGACTCAGAGAAATACAGTGTGTCCTTTTTCCCCTCCTCTAGTCTCACAGAGTGTTCTCTGCTAACTTGCCCCTCTGATAATCAGCACAGTACTTTGGAAATTCAAAATATTCCTTTATTTCTCCCAAGGCTTCTCATCAGCTACCACAACGACTAACAGTTTATTTGCACATGGCGTTCCTCATTTTCATTTCTATGAGGGAGTGTGCACAGTATCGTTGGAGAAAACTGAATATTTTCTATGATGAAGTAAAATTATATCCTTTCGGCTGGTGTGAGTATGATATTTGTACAGATTTAGCAGTCACCTCAAAGTGACTCATTACCACATTCTGCAGATCCAAACCACATCCATACTTTCTACAACTCCCAAACCCTCCCCCCAGTTCTGTCCACTTCTGAACAATACTCTTCTCAGACCTTATTCATTCATTTCAACAAATATGTATAAAGCAGCTACTATTTGTGAGGCCCTATGACAGGCACTGTGGATACAATGACAACACACAATAAAAGAGACAGGCCTTTGCCCTTGGGTTCCCTACCTACTGGCTCTAAAGACAGACAAGAAAACGGGCGAACGCACTGGAGTGTGACGAGTCCTGGGGACACTCACCTACAGCAAGAGCAGGTACAACCAGATTCCCGCAGGTCCCTGTCGTCCATCTCAAATGTGCTGCATCCCCTGACCCCACTCTCTTCACCCTCGTTCCTTTCTCAGAGCCAGAGAAGTTTCTGCTCCCCTTGGGGTTAACCATCCTTTGTGGGTTCGATCCCTCTGCCTCTTGCTTCCCCTTGACTCTGCTCTTATTCCTTCTTCTTTACCTTTCTTATCTCCCTCTTCCTTAGCTCCTTCCTGTTCCTTATAACTAGTCTGACCTTCTTTGAAAGAAAACCTTTCTTGTATTAGTAAAATAAAAGATTAGGTCAATTATTCATTTTCAATAAGCACTTGTTGAGATGCCATTATATGCCAGGTACTGGATATTAGGGGTGAACAAGGGAGAAATGGTCACTTCTCTCACTGATTTTATAATACAAGGGAGGAAGATGGACCAAAAGAAAACCCAAACAAAAATTAGAAGAATAAACCAAAAATTGAGTAAAAGAATCCCACATGTTAAAAATTGGTAAACTGTAAAGAATAACCAGAGTGAGTCAGCCAGGATGACCAGGAAGGCCTCTCTCAAGAAAGAGTGAATTCGGGAGAGCCCCACAGGTGAGACATTCCCATCCTTGTGAAAAGCGAGCAGAGGAGTATGTGGGCAGAGAAAATGTCACCTGCAAACGTCCTGTGCCAAAGAAAATCTTGGTTTGTTGGTGATACTGGAGAGTGGGGAGCTTAGGAAGGGGTGGCATGAGATGCTGCTGCAGGGTGGCCAGGGACAGATCACACTGGGCTTTGTAAGCCGTGATAAGCACCTGGATTGTATTTTAAGGGACATGGGAATCCATTGAAGGATTTTAAGCAGGGGAGAGACATGATCTGAGTATAGTTTGTATGCTAGACTGAGAGGTAGGGTAACTACATGCTCTCTTTTGCCCA
The DNA here is from genome assembly GCF_963455315.2 of Globicephala melas. Taxonomy (NCBI): domain Eukaryota; kingdom Metazoa; phylum Chordata; class Mammalia; order Artiodactyla; family Delphinidae; genus Globicephala; species Globicephala melas. The sequence goes on along the minus strand of NC_083321.1, from coordinate 37,604,664 downwards.
GGACAGTTCCAGCTTATTCCTGTCATCCAGGTATAATTATCAATAATGTCCCTTTCACAATGGAAAGTGACTTGGCTTAGATGATAAACTATACAGTCACACTTAAGCAGAGGCGGAAGCCATGAAGATGGGGAGACTACTGAGACAGCTGTTGCAGGATCCCAGGTGAGAACAGGTGTGGCCAGGAGCGTGGAGGTGCACGTGAGACCAAGCTGATGGGCTAGAGATGAATTTTGGAAGTAGAATCACAGGGCTTGCTAGTGGATTGGATGTGGAGGTAAAGGCAAGGGAAGCATCGAGCACATTCCCCAATATCTGGGGTGAGCCACAGAGGGAAGAGTCGTGTCATTTGCTGAATTGGAGTGGCCTGGGGGTGAAGAGTTCTGGACGGAGATGAGCGTTTCCTTTGGACAAGCAGAGTGTGAGACCTCTGGAAGCCATCCAATCAGAGGTTTCAGGAGGCCAATCAGATAAACAAGCATGGAGCTTGGAAACCAGGTTCTGAGGGGGAGATATAAGTTTCAGAGGCGTCAGCATGTAGATACTATTAGCTGCGCTTGTTGGGGAGAATACAGAGAAATAAAAAGTGCGAGCCCAGAACCAAGTCTGAGGGACACTTAGAGTTTGGGGAGATGAAAAGACCCAGCTAAGGAGATAAAGGAAAACTGAAGGGAAGCAAAAGGAGAGTGTGGTACTATGAAGCCAAGAGAGAACCTTCCAGGAAGGAGGGAGAGGACAACTGTGCTGAGCATGGCTCAGAGGCCTCCTGATAGGAGGAGAGAAACATGTCAGTTGTTTTGGCAACATGGAGGTCAGTGGTGACCAGAGCTGTTTTGCTGAGTGGTGGGGACAGAGGACAGGCTGGTGTGGGTTCAAGTGTGAGTCAGAAGCGAGGAATCAGAAAGTGCAGATGGGCAGGTTTCCAACAAGTCTGACTATAAAGAGGAAGAGGAAAACGTGCAAGAGTGAAGAGTGATGTGGATTGAACTCAGGGTTTTCAATGTGGTGCTTTATTGGGAAAGCTGTTACTGACTGTCTGGACTCTGCAAGGTTTTGCCCATGTGAGGAACAAGCACATTTTCCTCCCTGGTGTGAGTGTCACTGGGTGTCCTGTGCAAGAGAAGAGCACCACAGGAGCTGGGCAGAAGGAAAGCACAAACCAGGAAGTGTTTGTGTCCTACAACGTCCCTCCTGCGCCCTGAAAGGACAGAGATTAACACCGTGCCCAGCTGGCACGAGAGAAATGTTTACCAGTTCCAGTATCACAAGCGGGCAAAAGAAGGGTGGACGTGGAGCTCAGAGTAAATAAACTGATAACCGGCACACACTTCTACTCTGAAAGTGGGATTCAGGAGCACTCCTAAGGGGAGACGATTCATGATGAAATGATCCCTGTAGGGGAAAGACAAGTTTAACTTCCTTGTCAAGGAGGAAGAAAAAGTGTGTCTGTAAGGTAGTTAGTCACAGGAGAACTTTCTCATACAGTTCCCATCAGAAGGCACTGTCAGAGGTGTACGTAGAGGCTGTGTCTCAGAAAAGTGAGTCTGACAAAATAAAGCAGGAGCAGGGTAGCCGGGATTAGGGAGAGTGTGGTGGCAGATTGGCTGGCAAGAACAGGCTCAAAGCACTGCTGAGTTTAGGGCTCTAGTGGTAAAGTCTCAACAGACCCCAGGTTGTAAGGAGACTCCTATTATGAGAATGTTCACTATTAGATTTCTATCCCAGGAACTGAAGGTATAGAATTTGCAAAATGAGGGGAAAGAAAGGAAAAGTAGGAGAAAGGATGACTTGAAAGTTTAGATAAAGCAAGTTCTCCAAATTATTGTAAATAGGAAAAATTTAATAATCAGCCTTTTTATTACTTGAAATAAAAGTTGGATACAGAAGTCTATTCACCATTCTTTTTTCTTTTTTTGGGGGGGCTGCTTTGGGTCTTCGTTGTTGCACGTGGGCTTTCTCTAGTTGCGGCGAGCGGGGGCTACTCTTCGTTGCGGTGCGTGGGCTTCTCATTGCGGTGGCTTCTCTTGCTGCGGAGCATGGGCTCTAGGCACGCGGGCTTCTGTAGTTGTGGCGTGTGGGATCAGTAGTTGTGGCTCGCGGGCTCTAGAGCGCAGGCTCGGTAGTTGTGGTGCACAGGCTTAGTTGCTTTGCGGCATGTGGGATCTTCCCGGACTAGGGCTCGAACCCGTGTCCCCTGCATTGGCAGGTGGATTCTTAACCACTGTGCCACCACAGAAGCCCCTGTTCCCCACTCTTTAAAGTGTTAGATCATTTTACTTCTTGGAATCTGTAATCTGAAAAAAACAAACACCCAAACCAAATTTTTATCCAAGGAAGAAGGCTATTGGTTTCTCTAGGAATTTGTGATTTATAGAGTCACTCATAATTCCTGTACTCTAACAGGCCCAAACCCCTTTTATTAGACACTGTTTTCCTCAGTAAGAAGTAACATGCTGGGACTTCCGTGGCAGTCCAGTGGTTAAGACTTGGAGCTCTCACTGCCGTGGGCCTGGGTTCAATCCCTGGGGGGAGAACTAAGATCCCGCAAGCCATGCGGCATGACTGGAAAAAGAGTAACATGCTGCTGGCTTTCCTCTGTTGGGAAGGGTCCAGGGAGGGAAAATGACTTCTTCTCAAGGACCTGATACATATCCAATGCAATACAAAACCTCCTGATACTTAATCTTGATGGCGTCCCTATGCCTCCGTTTCTGGACATGTTTATTCCTGGACACTTGCATCAGGCAAGGAATATAGAGTGAAGGGAGACAGCGTTGGAGGCACTTCTGGATGGCACAGACAGAAATTGGTTCATAGATGGATTTGTAGGTGTTGCTGAGAGATGAACAGAAGATCAAGGTGCAGCTGCTGGAGCAGGATTCCACGATCCAGTCGTCCCGAGGCTGTGTCCCCTGCCCGCACACAGACACCACTGAGGACGCACTAAGGGCACTAGACCCCAGGGCAGAGAAGCTGACAGGACCCAACTGCCAGGGAGTGAAGAGGCCTGAATACAGAAGGGCCTAGAAAGAGCACCACTGTAACCAGAGGGGCCTGGAGGGGAGCGGGTCTGATTAGGGGAAGGGGTGGAGCAGGGTGTCTGCCCTGTATGATGCTGAGATTGTGGCCCCGACTCCCAAGACACAGGCACAGACTCGGTCTTCATGTGGGTGTCCAGCCATCACCCCTTGGGAACAAACAGGCTGTCCTTATATCAAAGAATAATACACGGTTTTCAACATTCAATCTCTTAAGCATTTATTAGATCTGCTGGCTTCCGTGGACAGAGAACTCACAAGCTCAGCGTCCCTGCCCTTGGGGGCTCACAGCCCCGTCGTCTCCTGAGCAGAGTGAGAGGCAGCTCAGTACTTGTCGGGCAGGCCAGGAGGTCGGAAGTAATTGGGGTCTTTGCCGCTCCGGCCCCATCTATTGGCAAACTGGTCGGCCTCCGAGTCCTCCCGTCCGTGGCCACTGTCTCCAGGCTTAAAAAGGTCTGTGATTCTCTGACTATTCTCCCTGGCATCGCTGGAATGGAGGAGGGCAGGTAGGGGATTACTCCAGGGCTGACGAGCAACAGCCCACCCTCCCCATCTCTCCTCTTTCCAAGGAATCGAGGACTCTGACAGGAGCTAGGAAAGAGGGAATGAAGCCTGAGGCTGCCCGGGCTCAGCCCACCTCAGCCCTGCGGGTCCCCTTATGCTGGGTGAACAGCACCCATGGGGGAGGCTTGGGAATCGTCTGTCCCACCAGCCTTGCTCTGCTCTTCAGCCACTCAGACCCCACACAGGACACAGAGGGTGAGGGTGGATAAGAGGAGGAGAGGCCACAGCCCTACAGGAAGTTCTCCAGGGCTTGGCCCCTCCTGGCTGTCCGAGGCTCTCACACCCATCCCTGCATCCTCAGGGCCCCTGGTACCTGATCACTTCAGCAGCCCAGACGCCCCCAGGTCCCCTTTGGGCAGCGTCATAGTTGCCCCGGGCGTGAAAGTACTTGTCTGCATCTTTGTACCCGGCTTCTTTCATGTCAGAGTACGCTCGCCACATGTCTTTAGCCCCTGGGAGGAAAGCACATAGAGAAAGGATTATCAGGTGGACAGAAAACTGTGACACACCTTAGGGAAGAATCAAGGAATGAAAAATCTTCCACTGACTCAGTTTCATCCTGTGGCTATAGCACCATGAGTGCCATAGAGTGAGCAGAGCATTCTTTGTGTCTAGTTTCCTGCTCCTGGTAACTCGAATGAGAGTCGTTATGGGGGGAGGGGCACAGCTGCGTTGGACCTGGTTGTCGGGCCCCTACGATGCTGTCTCTGGACTGCATCTCACTTAGGGCTCCATGTGATACGTTTAAGGAGAGAAGGGAGCTATCTTTATAGGGCAGGATTCCTCAGCTTCATACTATTGACATTTTAAACCAGATAATTCTTTGCTGTTCAGGGCTGTCCTGGGTATTGTAACACGTTTAACAGCATCCCTCACTTTTACCCACTAACGGGCAACCTATTCCCCAAGTGGGACAACCAAAAGTGTTTCCAAACATTGCCAGATATCTCCAGGACACAAAATTGCCCTTGGCCCCGAACCACTGTTAGAAAAGGAAGCCGCATAGGATGAGATCCAGGGGATTTGGGTGAGTGAGGAGGTGACGTGGAGGACAGATTCTGAGAAAGGGGCAGACATGCAGCACCTCTGCCCTGACGCCTAAGAAATGTATCCCTGCTGCGCGAATGCGCTCAATGTGACTTGATTCCCCTGCCTGTTAGGCACGTGAATGGCATCCTGAGGACTTTCTAGTGGACGGTATTGGTGACGTGGGCTGCCTGAGGAAGCAAGCCCTCGAGCAGTGGGTCTTGCCTCAGCCTGGTTACACCTTCCAATCAGCTGGGGAGGTACTGAAAGTCCCCTGAGACCTACCTCACAGCCCAGGCCAGTTACCTCACACTCTCTGGGGTGGGTCTCAGGCATCAATAGTTTTCACTGCTCCCCAGGTGAATCCAACATGCAGCTGAGATTGATAAGCCCCCAGCTTGAGGGAGTGGCACTGGGACAAGTCTGCCCAGCAAGAGCTGTGGCCTCGTGCACAGCTGGGTTCAAACTTCTGTCCTGCCACCTGCTGACTGGCACTTAGTCCCTGGGCAGCAGACTCGGCTGCTCTCAGCCTCGGTTTTCTCCCCTTCAGATGGGGGGAGATGCCTCCCTCACGGAGGTATTCTGCAGGTAAGTAGGTGACCACCTGTCCCAGCCTAACCAGAACTGCACCTGTTTTCCTGGAACTGCCCCAGTTAGCGTTGAAAGTGTCCTGGAAAAGTCCTCAGACCTGGGCAAAGCAGGAGAGTTGGTCACCCTGAAGTGCATGTAAGGGCCGAGTTCCTACCGGAAGCTTGAGATATGTTATTAGGTTCCCCACCCCGGTCGCACACGGGTTTTTTTGTCAGTTAAAAGGCTATAAAAGGGTAGGAAACAGACTGAACCAGGGACAGTGTCACTGAGTATAGGAAGCAGGAGCAAGAGCTAAGCTGAAGGTCCCTGAATTATCCAATTAGGAAATGGAAGGTAAGAAGGAAGAGAAGAAGAAGAGAGGAAGGAAGGAAGGAAGAGGGAAAGGGAGGGAGGAAGGGAGAAATTGGTCTGAGGGAAATGCTGTACCATTTCAAGACTTATTTTATGTCTTCCATTCAAACTTCCATTTCAGCTGGGAATGATGACTGTTCTTTCTCTAGTGACTGATCGACATAAATCCTGTGGTTTTCAATCTGTCTGAAAAAAAGCTCCCCAAACACCTGGCACATTCTACCACATAGGGCAGCACCGCCTAAGACAGTAGCTCCAACCCTTAAGAGCGCTCATGGTGAATCCCAGAGGCCCATGGGTGTCATCCCCCCTCCACCAGCCTTACCTTCATAAGCCTCGCCAAGGAAGGAAAACCATCGGCTGTGGACTCCCAGCACCAAGGAGCAGAGAATGAGGCCTGTGAAAAGCTTCATTGTGCTGAAATGAAAGGAGAGGGTCAGGGAGACACGGACAAGCCTTGTACACCCACTTGGGGATTTGTATGTCGAGGAGAGCCCGGCTGTTCTTTCCACTTGTTCTCATTAGACTCTCAGTGGTCCACCTAGGCAATATTGCAGTAGGACCTCACTCGGAGCCACTAGCCCTCAGCTCTGAACCCACCAACCCTGAACCCAAGCCTGTCTAAGAGGTCACCAAGGTGTCTATGGTGGAAGAAGAGAGCAGCTGGGACGTAGCTGTGTCTTGCTAAAGCAGCCTGTAATTAATCAAAAAGCATTTCCCATGCACCACGCTGCCAGCACTGACCTCATTCAGCACAAATACAGAAGAGAGGATTTAAAGTTAAGTGTTTTCAAAGAAATCACTCCGTGGAGAACTTTCTCACCTGAACCCGGTGGAGCAGACCTGCTGGGGACACGTGGCTGCATTTATACTGAGCCATCCCTGCTGGGGTCATGGGGTGAGAAGGAAAGCTGGACTGGTGCCTGGGGGAGAGTCCCTGCAGGTCATTTCTCCTACAAAACTGCAAAGGGTAACTTACTGGAGACCAGTGGCTGTCCTCATCCACAGGTCATATTCCTCATTGTGCAACCCTGAGAAAACAGCAAGGCCTGTTCTGCCTGGTGGCCACTGTCAGGGGTGGAGGGGCTGAGGCCTGGGCCACCTGGGCTGTGGAGAAGAGGGTGTGGAGCTCCAGGAAGGAGGCCCCCAGGCTGCTGGCTGGTGTGTGGTTAGAGGATACTCCTCCAGCCTGGACCTTGCTTTCCTGGTCGTTTCCTCAGGAAGGTCCCTTCTGGACCAGACAGCCGATGTGTCAGAAATAAAATCCTTTGAACTCACGTGTAAAGCCCTTGAGTTTCAAAATTGACAGGCCACCCCACCGAATGTCGTGGGTGCCGCGAGCACTTTCCACCACTCTGTGTACCTGTGCTGAGCTCTCCGCTCCAGGGCAGAGAAAGCCCTCTCAGCCTCTCAGCCATGCCTTTCATATGGGTCAGCACCTATCATGACGACAAAAAAGGGAGGTATTATAAAATAATGAGAGGCTTTTTGACTTGATAAAGGTTAAATACCAATAATCTATAGCAGCAGTTCTCACAGTGTGTTCTAGGGAAACCTGAGGGTCTCTTAAGACCCTTTCAGGGGAGTCTGTGGGATCAAAACTATTTTCACAGTAGCACTAAGAAATTCTTTTCCTTTTTCATTCCCATTTTTTTCATGAGTGTACTGGGTATGAAATGTTCATTGATATGGTTTGAGATTTCTACATTGCAACTGACCTTTAAGAAACTACCACTTGTCAAGTTTTGGTATCGTATCAAAGAATTGCCTGAATTATCATAAAATGCTATTAAAATGCTCTCCTGTTTTCTACCTATATGTTATATCTGTGTGATGTTGAATTTTTTGGTATACTTCAACCCAAATGATGTACTGTGACAGATTGAGTGCAGGATCAGACATGAGAATCCAGCTATCTTCTATTAAGCTAGATATTTAAAACTTTTCAAAAATGTAAAGCTACTATTTTTGTTATTAATCTTTTTGTTTTGGAAAAAGATTATTTTCATTAAAATATATTATTTATGTTAACATAATGGATTTATTATTGTGTTTTTATTTATTCATTTATTTATTTGACCATTTTTTAGATACTCTGCAAAGGGTTTTTCATAAATTAACTCAGTCCTCATAAAACTTCATAACAGCACAATATATTATTGTGTTTTTAAATGCTCAAACATTTTTTCTTTCCAGTGTGTTAAATCCTGATAGAGTCAGGATAAATTAAATTTCTTTGAGGTCCTCAATAATGTTTCAGAGTATAATGGGACCCTGAGACACAAAAGCTTGAGAATCATTGCTCTATAGCAAATCTTATGTATAAAGAAGACACTTTAGGTGCATTCTCAAGAAGGCCAAGAAGGAGACATGGGTGTCCTCTTCTGATCACCTCAGTTTCACATTCTCCTGGAGGACCAGCCCGTTGCTAAGACAAGAAACATGAGGAGGATAAGAAATGGAAGAGAAGAAATGAAACTATCATTATTTCTAAGTGATGCAAGCTTTTACGAAGAGAGCCCATCAGAATCAAATGGCACACTAATGAAGCCATTAAGAGAATTCAGTGAGATTGCCATGTTTCACATAAAAATTCAATTGTGTTTCTGTACACCAATTCTTTTTTTGTCGTGTTTTTGGCTGCGTTGGGTCTTCGTTGCTGCCCGCGGGCTTCCTCTAGTTGCAGCGAACGGGGGATACTCTTCAACGCGGTGCATAGGCTTCTCACTGCGCTGGCTTCTCTTGTTGCAGAGCACAGGCTCTAGGTGTGCAGGCTTCAGTAGCTGTGGCTCGCGGTCTCAGTAGTTATAGCTCGCGGGCTTTAGAGCACAGGCTCAGTAGTTGTGGCACACGGGCTTAGCTGCTCCACGGCATGTGGGATCTTCCCGGACCAGGGCTCAAACCCGTGTCTCCTGCATTGGCAGGCGGATTACTGACCACTGCGCCACCAGGGAAGTCCCAACACCAATTCTTAACAGTTAAAAAGATACAATACAAAATAGTACCAAAAACATTAACTATCTAGGGAAAACTTTAATAATACACAAATATTTACAGAGAAAATTTAAGTTTGTTAAAGGATAAAAAGTGGGGGATGTATGTCATGTTCATGGAGAGGATGTTTTGACTTAGTAAAGGTATCAGTTCTCCTTGGATTAATTTATAAATTCAGTGCAATGCTAATCAAAATTCCCCGTGGAATTCAATTAGGGACACACCAGATTTGTTTTCTATAGATGAATAAAAGTCCATGAATAAGTAAATTAAAAAAAATAAGGACCAAGAGGAGATATGCACTGGTCTCTAACATGCGTGATCTTGGGATTAACCCTAAGGGGGGAGACAACTGTGACTGCTGTCTCTGTCTTTGGGCCAGAGGGCATCCCCAGGGACCAAGAGAACTGAGAGGTGTTTGCAGCACCAGTTATGTCCAGAATAGGCACCAGAGAAGTAGAGCCACACAGCTTTGAAGATCGTCCTTAACCCAGATGTGCATGAAACAATTTCACATCAAGCAATGGGTACCCATGGAGAAGTGTGTGTACCATCCTCCGTCTCACCATCCTACAGGCAATGTTAAAATGGTGTTGGACTGCACCCGGGAACAGTCATGAGAGATGTGGCAGAGATGGTGAGGACCCAGTGGGCGCCCGATCTCATCCTCCCTGCACAGGCACAAGTAGTGCAGCCAGTGCTCTGTGGCATCAAGGTGACCGGATTGTTCCTTGAGGTGTGGTGCAGACTGGGGAAAGAAGAGTGTGAACAGTGGATGGAACACACTGGGGATGTAGGAATGGAAGCTTCCGTGGGATGGATGCAGGCAGGTGGCGGAGGACAGAGAGAGTGCACTTTTTGGGTTGTGATTGTGGAGTGGCAGGCTGGGGACAAAAATGTGTAAAAGCCGAGAAGAGGAGGCACTTGCACTCTGACTGACAAGAACTCTAGAACATAGTTGAACCTGCCGTTGAGGAGTTCACTAGGTCCTTGACCATTCTGCAGAGGAGGAAGAGTGGACCGCTGGGTGTGGATTGAGACCGGAGACATTTAGGTAGAAGAGTAGAGATTACAGGGATTTACAACAAGATAAAGCAAGCCAGGCAAGGATCCCACATCCACTGACAAGAGCTTCATACAGCCTGGCTCATCTGACAGCAGCGAGATGCCCGAGCCCCTCCAAGGATGCCTCGGAAGTTGTGTTAAACATGTTTTTCCATTCTGTATCTGTGTTTTTGATGCTTTCACATCCTGGGGCCTCCCTGCCCTGGAGGGACTGCTTCTCCCAGAGGTAGCCAATTCTTACAGATTAGTAAACTAACCTGTGGTAGTAAAGTAACCTGTGAGTGAGCCTTTCAAATACAAACCAACCAATCCAGAGCTCACACTTCCACCACCTCCTTCATTGCGCCCTCACGCTCTGGGCCACTGTCCACCTGCCCTGATCACAGCAGAGCCAGGTACCAGACAACTAGGAACCAGCCCCTATGCCGAGCGAGAGCTGAAAGTATTCACATGAGCCAGTCCTTAACCCGCTCACTGTGCCTCACTGGTCCTCCCACAGAAACCACAATAAAGGCGTTTGTCACGTTTTCTGCCCCTCTGTCTGTCCCCTGGCCCACCCTGAGTGCTTCCTCGTGTGGCCACCCCTTGGTGTGATGTGCCCCCTTCTTTGGGGTTCTGTGAGTAACAAACTTCTTTTTCATGGCAGTTGTCTCCCGATCTGTTGGCCTTACCATCACAGTTGTCTCCCCCCTTGGGCTAAATCCCAAGATCACGCATCTTAGAGACCAGCGTATGTCTCCCCTAGGCCCTTATTTTTTTTAACTTACTTATTCATGGACCTTTATTCATCCATAAAACATAAATCTGTTGTGTCCCTAAAAGAATTCCATGGGGAATATTGATTAGCATTGCACTGAATTTATAAATTAATCCAAGGAGAACTGATATCTTTACTAAGTCAAAACATCCTCTCCATCAACATGACATACATCCCCCACTTTTTATCCTTTAACAAACTTAAATTTTCTCTGTAAATATTTGTGTATTATTAAAGTTTTCCCTAGATAGTTAATGTTTTTGGTACTATTTTGTATTGTATTTTTTAAACTGTTAAGAATTGGTGTTGGGACTTCCCTGGTGGCGCAGTGGTCAGTAATCCGCCTGCCAATGCAGGAGACATGGGTTTGAGCCCTGGTCCGGGAAGATCCCATATGCTGTGGAGCAGCTAAGCCCGTGTGCCACAACTACTGAGCCTGTGCTCTAGAGCCCGTGAGCCACAACTACTGAGCCCGCGAGCCACAGCTACTGAAGCCTGCACACCTAGAGCCTGTGCTCTGCAACAAGACAAGCCACCGCAGTGAGAAGCCTATGCACCGCATTGAAGAGTAGCCTCAGCTCGCTAAAACTAGAGGAAGCCCGCGGGCAGCAACGAAGACCCAACGCAGACAAAAAAACAACACAAAAAGAATTGGTGTAGAGAAACACAATTGATTTTTTATGTGAAACATGGCAATCTCACTGAATTCTCTTAATGGCTTCATTAGTGTGCCATTTGATCCTGATGGGTTTTCTACGTAAAAGCTTGTATCACTTAGAAATAATGATAGTTTCATTTCTTCTCTTCCATTTCTTATCCTCCTCATGTTTCTTGTCTTAGCAACGGGCTGGTCCTCCAGGAGAATGTGAAACTGAGGTGATCAGAAGAGGACATCCATGTCTCCTTCTTGGCCTTCTTGAGAATGCACCTAAAGTGTCTTCTTTACACATAAGATTTGCTGTAGAGCAATGATTCTCAAGCTTTTGTGTCTCAGGGTCCCATTATACTCTGAAAACTTATTGAGGACCTCAAAGAAATTTAATTTATCCTGACTCTATCAGGATTTAACTCACTGGAAAGAAAAAATGTTTGAGCATTTAAAAACACAATAATATATTGTACTGTTATGAAGTTTTATGAGGACTGAGTTAATTTATGAAAAACCCTTTGCAGAGTATCTAAAAAATGGTCAAATAAATAAATGAATAAATAAAAACACAATAATAAATCCATTATGTTAACATAAATAATATATTTTAATGAAAATAATCTTTTTCCAAAACAAAAAGATTAATAAGAAAAATAGTAGCTTTACATTTTTGAAAAGTTTTAAATATCTAGCTTAATAGAAGATAGCTGGATTCTCACGTCTGATCCTGCACTCAATCTGTCACAATACATTATTTGGGTTGAAGTATACAAAAAAATTCAACATCACACAGATATAACATATAGGTAGAAAACAGGAGAGCATTTTAATAGCATTTTATGATAATTCAGGCAATTCTTTGATACGATACCAAAACTTGACAAGTGGTAGTTTCTTAAAGGTCAGTTGCAATGTAGAAATCTCAAACCATATCAATGAACATTTCATACCCAGTACACTCATGAAAAAAATGAGAATGAAAAAGGAAAAGAATATCTTAGTGCTACTGTGAAAATAGTTTTGATCCCACAGACTCCCCTGAAAGGGTCTTAAGAGACCCTCAGGTTTCCCTAGAACATACTGTGAGAACTGCTGGTATAGATTATTGGTATTTAACCTTTATCAAGTCAAAAAGCCTCTCATTATTTTATAATACCTCCCTTTTTTGTTGTCATAATAGGTGTTGACCTTTATGAAACGCGTGGCTGAGAGGCTGAGAGGGCTTTCTCTGCCCTGGAGCTGAGAGCTCAGCACAGGTACACAGCGTGGTGGAAAGTGCTCGGGGCACCCACGACATTCGGTGGGGTGGCCTGTCAGTTTTGAAGCTCAAGGGCTTTACACGTGAGTTCAAAGGATTTAATTTCTGACACATGGGCTGTCTGGTCCAGAAGGGACCATCCTGAGGAAACGACCAGGAAAGCAAGGTCCAGGCTGGAGGAGTATCCTCTAACCACACACCTGCCAGCAGCCTGGGGGCCTCCTTCCTGGAGCTCCACACCCTCTTCTCCACAGCCCAGGTGGCCCAGGCCTCAGCCCCTCCACCCCTGACAGTGGCCACCAGGCAGAACAGGCCTTGCTGTTTTCTCAGGGTTGCACAATGAGGAATATGACCTGTGGATGAGGACAGCCACTGGTCTCCAGTAAGTTACCCTTTGCAGTTTTGTAGGAGAAATGACCTGCAGGGACTCTCCCCCAGGCACCAGTCCAGCTTTCCTTCTCACCCCATGACCCCAGCAGGGATGGCTCAGTATAATTACAGCCACGTGTCCCCAGCAGGTCTGCTCCACCGGGTTTTATGTGAAACATTACCATGTTTCACATAAAAAATCAATTGTGTTTCTGTACACCAATTCTTTTTTTGTCGTGTTTTTGGCTGCGTTGGGTCTTCGTTGCTGCCCGCGGGCTTCCTCTAGTTGCAGCGAACGGGGGATACTCTTCAACGCGGTGCATAGGCTTCTCACTGCGGTGGCTTCTCTTGTTGCAGAGCACAGGCTCTAGGTGTGCAGGATTCAGTAGCTGTGGCTCGCGGGCTCAGTAGTTGTAGCTCGCGGGCTCTAGAGCACAGGCTCAGTAGTTGTGGCACACGGGCTTAGTTGCTCCACAGCATGTGGGATCTTCCCGGACCAGGGCTCAAACCCGTGTCTCCTGCATTGGCAGGCGCATTACTGACCACTGCGCCACTAGGGAAGTCCCAACACCAATTCTTAACAGTTAAAAAAATACAATACAAAATACTACCAAAAACATTAACTATCTAGGGAAAACTTTAAAAATACACAAATATTTACAGAGAAAATTTAAGTTTGTTAAAGGATAAAAAGTGGGGGATGTTTGTCATGTTCATGGAGAGGATGTTTTGACTTAGTAAAGATATCAGTTCTCCTTGGAGTAATTTATAAATTCAGTGCAATGCTAATCAAAATTCCCAGTGGAATTCTTCTAGGGACACAACAGATTTATATTTTATGGATGAATAAAGGTCCATGAATAAGTAAGTTTAAAAAAATAAGGACCAAGAGGAGACATGCGCTGGTCTCTAAGATGCGTGATCTTGGGATTTACCCCAAGGGGGGAGACAACTGTGACTGCTGTCTCTGTCTTTGGGCCAGAGGGCATCCCCAGGGACCAAGAGAACTGAGAGATGTTTGCAGCACCAGTTATGTCCAGAATAGGCACCAGAGAAGTAGAGCCACACAGCTTTGAAGATCGTCCTTAACCCAGATGTGCATGAAACAATTTCACATCAAGCAATGGGTACCCATGGAGAAGTGTGTGTACCATCCTCCGTCTCACCATCCTACAGGCAATGTTAAAATGGTGTTGGACTGCACCCGGGAACGGTTCATGAGAGATGTGGCAGAGATGGTGAGGACCCAGTGGGCGCCCGATCTCATCCTCCCTGCACAGGCACAAGTAGTGCAGCCAGTGCTCTGTGGCATCAAGGTGACCGGATTGTTCCTTGAGGTGTGGTGCAGACTGGGGAAAGAAGAGTGTGAACAGTGGATGGAACACACTGGGGATGTAGGAATGGAAGCTTCCGTGGGATGGATGCAGGCCGGTGGCGGAGGACAGAGAGAGTGCACTTTTTGGGTTGTGATTGTGGAGTGGCAGGCTGGGGACAAAAATGTGTAAAAGCCGAGAAGAGGAGGCACTTGCACTCTGACTGACAAGAACTCTAGAACATAGTTGAACCTGCCGTTGAGGAGTTCACTAGGTCCTTGACCATTCTGCAGAGGAGGAAGAGTGGACCGCTGGGTGTGGATTGAGACCGGAGACATTTAGGTAGAAGAGTAGAGATTACAGGGATTTACAACAAGATAAAGCAAGCCAGGCAAGGATCCCACATCCACTGACAAGAGCTTCATACAGCCTGGCTCATCTGACAGCAGCGAGATGCCCGAGCCCCTCCAAGGATGCCTCGGAAGTTGTGTTAAACATGTTTTTCCATTCTGTATCTGTGTTTTTAATGCTTTCACATCCTGGGGCCTCCCTGCCCCTGGAGGGACTGCTTCTCCCAGAGGTAGCCAATTCTTACAGATTAGTAAACTAACCTGTGGTAGTAAAGTAACCTGTGAGTGAGCCTTTCAAATACAAACCAACCAATCCAGAGCTCACACTTCCACCACCTCCTTCATTGCGCCCTCACGCTCTGGGCCACTGTCCACCTGCCCTGATCACAGCAGAGCCAGGTACCAGACAACTAGGAACCAGCCCCTATGCCGAGCGAGAGCTGAAAGTATTCACATGAGCCAGTCCTTAACCCGCTCACTGTGCCTCACTGGTCCTCCCACAGAAACCACAATAAAGGCGTTTGTCACGTTTTCTGCCCCTCTGTCTGTCCCCTGGCCCACCCTGAGTGCTTCCTCGTGTGGCCACCCCTTGGTGTGATGTGCCCCCTTCTTTGGGGTTCTGTGAGTAACAAACTTCTTTTTCATGGCAGTTGTCTCCCGATCTGTTGGCCTTACCATCACAGTTGTCTCCCCCCTTGGGCTAAATCCCAAGATCACGCATCTTAGAGACCAGCGTATGTCTCCCCTAGGCCCTTATTTTTTTTAACTTACTTATTCATGGACCTTTATTCATCCATAAAACATAAATCTGTTGTGTCCCTAAAAGAATTCCATGGGGAATATTGATTAGCATTGCACTGAATTTATAAATTAATCCAAGGAGAACTGATATCTTTACTAAGTCAAAACATCCTCTCCATCAACATGACATACATCCCCCACTTTTTATCCTTTAACAAACTTAAATTTTCTCTGTAAATATTTGTGTATTATTAAAGTTTTCCCTAGATAGTTAATGTTTTTGGTACTATTTTGTATTGTATTTTTTAAACTGTTAAGAATTGGTGTTGGGACTTCCCTGGTGGCGCAGTGGTCAGTAATCCGCCTGCCAATGCAGGAGACATGGGTTTGAGCCCTGGTCCGGGAAGATCCCATATGCTGTGGAGCAGCTAAGCCCGTGTGCCACAACTACTGAGCCTGTGCTCTAGAGCCCGTGAGCCACAACTACTGAGCCCGCGAGCCACAGCTACTGAAGCCTGCACACCTAGAGCCTGTGCTCTGCAACAAGACAAGCCACCGCAGTGAGAAGCCTATGCACCGCATTGAAGAGTAGCCTCAGCTCGCTAAAACTAGAGGAAGCCCGCGGGCAGCAACGAAGACCCAACGCAGACAAAAAAACAACACAAAAAGAATTGGTGTAGAGAAACACAATTGATTTTTTATGTGAAACATGGCAATCTCACTGAATTCTCTTAATGGCTTCATTAGTGTGCCATTTGATCCTGATGGGTTTTCTACGTAAAAGCTTGTATCACTTAGAAATAATGATAGTTTCATTTCTTCTCTTCCATTTCTTATCCTCCTCATGTTTCTTGTCTTAGCAACGGGCAGGTCCTCCAGGAGAATGTGAAACTGAGGTGATCAGAAGAGGACATCCATGTCTCCTTCTTGGCCTTCTTGAGAATGCACCTAAAGTGTCTTCTTTACACATAAGATTTGCTGTAGAGCAATGATTCTCAAGCTTTTGTGTCTCAGGGTCCCATTATACTCTGAAAACTTATTGAGGACCTCAAAGAAATTTAATTTATCCTGACTCTATCAGGATTTAACTCACTGGAAAGAAAAAATGTTTGAGCATTTAAAAACACAATAATATATTGTACTGTTATGAAGTTTTATGAGGACTGAGTTAATTTATGAAAAACCCTTTGCAGAGTATCTAAAAAATGGTCAAATAAATAAATGAATAAATAAAAACACAATAATAAATCCATTATGTTAACATAAATAATATATTTTAATGAAAATAATCTTTTTCCAAAACAAAAAGATTAATAAGAAAAATAGTAGCTTTACATTTTTGAAAAGTTTTAAATATCTAGCTTAATAGAAGATAGCTGGATTCTCACGTCTGATCCTGCACTCAATCTGTCACAATACATTATTTGGGTTGAAGTATACAAAAAAATTCAACATCACACAGATATAACATATAGGTAGAAAACAGGAGAGCATTTTAATAGCATTTTATGATAATTCAGGCAATTCTTTGATACGATACCAAAACTTGACAAGTGGTAGTTTCTTAAAGGTCAGTTGCAATGTAGAAATCTCAAACCATATCAATGAACATTTCATACCCAGTACACTCATGAAAAAAATGAGAATGAAAAAGGAAAAGAATATCTTAGTGCTACTGTGAAAATAGTTTTGATCCCACAGACTCCCCTGAAAGGGTCTTAAGAGACCCTCAGGTTTCCCTAGAACATACTGTGAGAACTGCTGGTATAGATTATTGGTATTTAACCTTTATCAAGTCAAAAAGCCTCTCATTATTTTATAATACCTCCCTTTTTTGTTGTCATAATAGGTGTTGACCTTTATGAAACGCGTGGCTGAGAGGCTGAGAGGGCTTTCTCTGCCCTGGAGCTGAGAGCTCAGCACAGGTACACAGCGTGGTGGAAAGTGCTCGGGGCACCCACGACATTCGGTGGGGTGGCCTGTCAGTTTTGAAGCTCAAGGGCTTTACACGTGAGTTCAAAGGATTTAATTTCTGACACATGGGCTGTCTGGTCCAGAAGGGACCATCCTGAGGAAACGACCAGGAAAGCAAGGTCCAGGCTGGAGGAGTATCCTCTAACCACACACCTGCCAGCAGCCTGGGGGCCTCCTTCCTGGAGCTCCACACCCTCTTCTCCACAGCCCAGGTGGCCCAGGCCTCAGCCCCTCCACCCCTGACAGTGGCCACCAGGCAGAACAGGCCTTGCTGTTTTCTCAGGGTTGCACAATGAGGAATATGACCTGTGGATGAGGACAGCCACTGGTCTCCAGTAAGTTACCCTTTGCAGTTTTGTAGGAGAAATGACCTGCAGGGACTCTCCCCCAGGCACCAGTCCAGCTTTCCTTCTCACCCCATGACCCCAGCAGGGATGGCTCAGTATAATTACAGCCACGTGTCCCCAGCAGGTCTGCTCCACCGGGTTTTATGTGAAACATTACCATGTTTCACATAAAAAATCAATTGTGTTTCTGTACACCAATTCTTTTTTTGTCGTGTTTTTGGCTGCGTTGGGTCTTCGTTGCTGCCCGCGGGCTTCCTCTAGTTGCAGCGAACGGGGGATACTCTTCAACGCGGTGCATAGGCTTCTCACTGCGGTGGCTTCTCTTGTTGCAGAGCACAGGCTCTAGGTGTGCAGGATTCAGTAGCTGTGGCTCGCGGGCTCAGTAGTTGTAGCTCGCGGGCTCTAGAGCACAGGCTCAGTAGTTGTGGCACACGGGCTTAGTTGCTCCACAGCATGTGGGATCTTCCCGGACCAGGGCTCAAACCCGTGTCTCCTGCATTGGCAGGCGCATTACTGACCACTGCGCCACTAGGGAAGTCCCAACACCAATTCTTAACAGTTAAAAAAATACAATACAAAATACTACCAAAAACATTAACTATCTAGGGAAAACTTTAAAAATACACAAATATTTACAGAGAAAATTTAAGTTTGTTAAAGGATAAAAAGTGGGGGATGTTTGTCATGTTCATGGAGAGGATGTTTTGACTTAGTAAAGATATCAGTTCTCCTTGGAGTAATTTATAAATTCAGTGCAATGCTAATCAAAATTCCCAGTGGAATTCTTCTAGGGACACAACAGATTTATATTTTATGGATGAATAAAGGTCCATGAATAAGTAAGTTTAAAAAAATAAGGACCAAGAGGAGACATGCGCTGGTCTCTAAGATGCGTGATCTTGGGATTTACCCCAAGGGGGGAGACAACTGTGACTGCTGTCTCTGTCTTTGGGCCAGAGGGCATCCCCAGGGACCAAGAGAACTGAGAGATGTTTGCAGCACCAGTTATGTCCAGAATAGGCACCAGAGAAGTAGAGCCACACAGCTTTGAAGATCGTCCTTAACCCAGATGTGCATGAAACAATTTCACATCAAGCAATGGGTACCCATGGAGAAGTGTGTGTACCATCCTCCGTCTCACCATCCTACAGGCAATGTTAAAATGGTGTTGGACTGCACCCGGGAACGGTTCATGAGAGATGTGGCAGAGATGGTGAGGACCCAGTGGGCGCCCGATCTCATCCTCCCTGCACAGGCACAAGTAGTGCAGCCAGTGCTCTGTGGCATCAAGGTGACCGGATTGTTCCTTGAGGTGTGGTGCAGACTGGGGAAAGAAGAGTGTGAACAGTGGATGGAACACACTGGGGATGTAGGAATGGAAGCTTCCGTGGGATGGATGCAGGCCGGTGGCGGAGGACAGAGAGAGTGCACTTTTTGGGTTGTGATTGTGGAGTGGCAGGCTGGGGACAAAAATGTGTAAAAGCCGAGAAGAGGAGGCACTTGCACTCTGACTGACAAGAACTCTAGAACATAGTTGAACCTGCCGTTGAGGAGTTCACTAGGTCCTTGACCATTCTGCAGAGGAGGAAGAGTGGACCGCTGGGTGTGGATTGAGACCGGAGACATTTAGGTAGAAGAGTAGAGATTACAGGGATTTACAACAAGATAAAGCAAGCCAGGCAAGGATCCCACATCCACTGACAAGAGCTTCATACAGCCTGGCTCATCTGACAGCAGCGAGATGCCCGAGCCCCTCCAAGGATGCCTCGGAAGTTGTGTTAAACATGTTTTTCCATTCTGTATCTGTGTTTTTAATGCTTTCACATCCTGGGGCCTCCCTGCCCCTGGAGGGACTGCTTCTCCCAGAGGCAGCCAATTCTTACAGATTAGTAAACTAACCTGTGATAGTAAAGTAACCTGTGAGTGAGCCTTTCAAATACAAACCAGCCAATCCAGAGCTCACACTTCCACCACCTCCTTCATTGCGCCCTCACGCTCTGGGCAACTATCCACCTGCCCTGACCACAGCAGAGCCAGGCACCAGACAACTAGGAACCAGCCCCTATGCCGAGCGAGAGCTGAAAGTATTCACATGAGCCAGTCCTTAACCCGCTCACTGTGCCTCACTGGTCCTCCCACAGAAACCACAATAAAGGCGTTTGTCACGTTTTCTGCCCCTCTGTCTGTCCCCTGGCCCACCCTGGGTGCTTCCTCGTGTGGCCACCCCTTGGTGTGATGTGCCCCCTTCTTTGGGGATCTGTGAGTAACAAACTTCTTTTTCATGGCAGTTGTCTCCCGATCTGTTGGCCTTACCATCACAGTTGTCTCCCCCCTTGGGCTAAATCCCAAGATCACGCATCTTAGAGACCAGCGTATGTCTCCCCTAGGCCCTTATTTTTTTTAACTTACTTATTCATGGACCTTTATTCATCCATAAAACATAAATCTGTTGTGTCCCTAAAGGAATTCCACGGGGAATTTTTGATTAGCATTGCACTGAATTTATAAATTAATCCAAGGAGAACTGATATCTTTACTAAGTCAAAACATCCTCTCCATCAACATGACATACATCCCCCACTTTTTATCCTTTAACAAACTTAAATTTTCTCTGTAAATATTTGTGTATTTTTAAACTTTTCCCTAGATAGTTAATGTTTTTGGTACTATTTTGTATTGTATTTTTTTAACTGTTAAGAATTGGTGTTGGGACTTCCCTGGTGGCGCAGTGGTCAGTAATCCGCCTGCCATTGCAGGAGACACGGGTTTGAGCCCTGGTCCGGGAAGATCCCACATGCCGTGGAGCAGCTAAGCCTGTGTGCCACAACTACTGAGCCTGTGCTCTAAAGCCCGCGAGCTATAACTACTGAGACCGCGAGCCACAGCTACTGAAGCCTGCACACCTAGAGCCTGTGCTCCGCAACAAGAGAAGCCACCGCAGTGAGAAGCCCATGCACCGCATTGAAGAGTAGCCTCAGCTCGCTGCAACTAGAGGAAGCCCGCGGGCAGCAACGAAGACCCAACGCAGTCAAAAAAACAACACAAAAAGAATTGGTGTAGAGAAACACAATTGAATTTTTATGTGAAACATGGCAATCTCACTGAATTCTCTTAATGGCTTCATTAGTGTGCCATTTGATCCTGATGGGTTTTCTACGTAAAAGCTTGCATCACTTAGAAATAATGATAGTTTCATTTCTTCTCTTCCATTTCTTATCCTCCTCATGTTTCTTGTCTTAGCAACGGGTTGGTCCTCCAGGAGAATGTGAAACTGAGGTGATCAGAAGAGGACACCCATGTCTCCTTCTTGGCCTTCTTGAGAATGCACCTAAAGTGTCTTCTTTATACATAAGATTTGCTATAGAGCAATGATTCTCAAGCTTTTGTGTCTCAGGGTCCCATTATACTCTGAAACATTATTGAGGACCTCAAAAAAATTTAATTTATCCTGACTCTATCAGGATTTAACTCACTGGAAAGAAAAAATGTTTGAGCATTTAAAAACACAATAATATATTGTACTGTTATGAAGTTTTATGAGGACTGAGTTAATTTATGAAAAACCCTTTGCAGAGTATCTAAAAAGTGGTCAAACGAATAAATAAAAACACAATAATAATTCCATTATGTTAACATAAATAATATATTTTAATGAAAATAATCTTTTTCCAAAACAAAAAGATTAATAAGAAAAATAGTAGCTTTACATTTTTGAAAAGTTTTAAATATCTAGCTTAATAGAAGATAGCTGGATTCTCACGTCTGATCCTGCACTCAATCTGTCACAATACATTATTTGGGTTGAAGTATACCAAAAAATTCAACATCACACAGATATAACATATAGGTAGAAAACAGGAGAGCATTTTAATAGCATTTTATGATAATTCAGGCAATTCTTTGATACGATACCAAAACTTGACAAGTGATAGTTTCTTAAAGGTCAGTTGCAATGTAGAAATCTCAAACCATATCAATGAACATTTCATACCCAGTACACTCATGAAAAAAATGGGAATGAAAAAGGAAAAGAATTTCTTAGTGCTACTGTGAAAATAGTTTTGATCCCACAGACTCCCCTGAAAGGGTCTTAAGAGACCCTCAGGTTTCCCTAGAACACACTGTGAGAACTGCTGCTATAGATTATTGGTATTTAACCTTTATCAAGTCAAAGAGCCTCTCATTATTTTATAATACCTCTCTTTTTTGTTGTCATGATAGGTGCTGACCCATATGAAACGCGTGGCTGAGAGGCTGAGAGGGCTTTCTCTGCCCTGGAGCGGAGAGCTCAGCACAGGTACACAGCGTGGTGGAAAGTGCTCGGGGCACCCACGACATTCGGTGGGGTGGCCTGTCAGTTTTGAAGCTCAAGGGCTTTACACGTGAGTTCAAAGGATTTAATTTCTGACACATGGGCTGTCTGGTCCAGAAGGGACCATCCTGAGGAAACGACCAGGAAAGCAAGGTCCAGGCTGGAGGAGTATCCTCTAACCACACACCTGCCAGCAGCCTGGGGGCCTCCTTCCTGGAGCTCCACACCCTCTTCTCCACAGCCCAGGTGGCCCAGGCCTCAGCCCCTCCACCCCTGACAGTGGCCACCAGGCAGAACAGGCCTTGCTGTTTTCTCAGGGTTGCACAATGAGGAATATGACCTGTGGATGAGGACAGCCACTGGTCTCCAGTAAGTTACCCTTTGCAGTTTTGTAGGAGAAATGACCTGCAGGGACTCTCCCCCAGGCACCAGTCCAGCTTTCCTTCTCACCCAATGACCCCAGCAGGGATGGCTCAGTATAATTACAGCCACGTGTCCCCAGCAGGTCTGCTCCACCGGGTTTT
Source organism: Globicephala melas (assembly GCF_963455315.2). Classification (NCBI taxonomy): domain Eukaryota; kingdom Metazoa; phylum Chordata; class Mammalia; order Artiodactyla; family Delphinidae; genus Globicephala; species Globicephala melas. The sequence goes on along the minus strand of NC_083321.1, from coordinate 37,582,441 downwards.
ATGTGAAACATTACCTTGTTTCACATAAAAAATCAATTGTGTTTCTCTACACCAATTCTTTTTTTGTCGTGTTTTTGGCTGCGTTGGGTCTTCGTTGCTGCCCGCGGGCTTTCTCTAGTTGCAGCGAACGGGGGATGCTCTTCAACGCGGTGCACAGGCTTCTCACTGCGGTGGCTTCTCTTGTTGCGGAGCACAGGCTCTAGGTGTGCAGGCTTCAGTAGCTGTGGCTTGCGGGCTCAGTAGTTGTAGCTCGAGGGCTCTAGAGCACAGGCTCAGTAGTTGTGGCACACGGGCTTAGTTGCTCCACAGCATGTGGGATCTTCCCGGACCAGGGCTCAAACCCGTGTCTCCTGCATTGGCAGGCGCATTACTGACCACTGCGCCACTAGGGAAGTCCCAACACCAATTCTTAACAGTTAAAAAAATACAATACAAAATACTACCAAAAACATTAACTATCTAGGGAAAACTTTAAAAATACACAAATATTTACAGAGAAAATTTAAGTTTGTTAAAGGATAAAAAGTGGGGGATGTTTGTCATGTTCATGGAGAGGATGTTTTGACTTAGTAAAGATATCAGTTCTCCTTGGAGTAATTTATAAATTCAGTGCAATGCTAATCAAAATTCCCAGTGGAATTCTTCTAGGGACACAACAGATTTATATTTTATGGATGAATAAAGGTCCATGAATAAGTAAGTTTAAAAAAATAAGGACCAAGAGGAGACATGCGCTGGTCTCTAAGATGCGTGATCTTGGGATTTACCCCAAGGGGGGAGACAACTGTGACTGCTGTCTCTGTCTTTGGGCCAGAGGGCATCCCCAGGGACCAAGAGAACTGAGAGATGTTTGCAGCACCAGTTATGTCCAGAATAGGCACCAGAGAAGTAGAGCCACACAGCTTTGAAGATCGTCCTTAACCCAGATGTGCATGAAACAATTTCACATCAAGCAATGGGTACCCATGGAGAAGTGTGTGTACCATCCTCCGTCTCACCATCCTACAGGCAATGTTAAAATGGTGTTGGACTGCACCCGGGAACGGTTCATGAGAGATGTGGCAGAGATGGTGAGGACCCAGTGGGCGCCCGATCTCATCCTCCCTGCACAGGCACAAGTAGTGCAGCCAGTGCTCTGTGGCATCAAGGTGACCGGATTGTTCCTTGAGGTGTGGTGCAGACTGGGGAAAGAAGAGTGTGAACAGTGGATGGAACACACTGGGGATGTAGGAATGGAAGCTTCCGTGGGATGGATGCAGGCCGGTGGCGGAGGACAGAGAGAGTGCACTTTTTGGGTTGTGATTGTGGAGTGGCAGGCTGGGGACAAAAATGTGTAAAAGCCGAGAAGAGGAGGCACTTGCACTCTGACTGACAAGAACTCTAGAACATAGTTGAACCTGCCGTTGAGGAGTTCACTAGGTCCTTGACCATTCTGCAGAGGAGGAAGAGTGGACCGCTGGGTGTGGATTGAGACCGGAGACATTTAGGTAGAAGAGTAGAGATTACAGGGATTTACAACAAGATAAAGCAAGCCAGGCAAGGATCCCACATCCACTGACAAGAGCTTCATACAGCCTGGCTCATCTGACAGCAGCGAGATGCCCGAGCCCCTCCAAGGATGCCTCGGAAGTTGTGTTAAACATGTTTTTCCATTCTGTATCTGTGTTTTTAATGCTTTCACATCCTGGGGCCTCCCTGCCCCTGGAGGGACTGCTTCTCCCAGAGGCAGCCAATTCTTACAGATTAGTAAACTAACCTGTGATAGTAAAGTAACCTGTGAGTGAGCCTTTCAAATACAAACCAGCCAATCCAGAGCTCACACTTCCACCACCTCCTTCATTGCGCCCTCACGCTCTGGGCAACTATCCACCTGCCCTGACCACAGCAGAGCCAGGCACCAGACAACTAGGAACCAGCCCCTATGCCGAGCGAGAGCTGAAAGTATTCACATGAGCCAGTCCTTAACCCGCTCACTGTGCCTCACTGGTCCTCCCACAGAAACCACAATAAAGGCGTTTGTCACGTTTTCTGCCCCTCTGTCTGTCCCCTGGCCCACCCTGGGTGCTTCCTCGTGTGGCCACCCCTTGGTGTGATGTGCCCCCTTCTTTGGGGATCTGTGAGTAACAAACTTCTTTTTCATGGCAGTTGTCTCCCGATCTGTTGGCCTTACCATCACAGTTGTCTCCCCCCTTGGGCTAAATCCCAAGATCACGCATCTTAGAGACCAGCGTATGTCTCCCCTAGGCCCTTATTTTTTTTAACTTACTTATTCATGGACCTTTATTCATCCATAAAACATAAATCTGTTGTGTCCCTAAAGGAATTCCACGGGGAATTTTTGATTAGCATTGCACTGAATTTATAAATTAATCCAAGGAGAACTGATATCTTTACTAAGTCAAAACATCCTCTCCATCAACATGACATACATCCCCCACTTTTTATCCTTTAACAAACTTAAATTTTCTCTGTAAATATTTGTGTAGTTTTAAACTTTTCCCTAGATAGTTAATGTTTTTGGTACTATTTTGTATTGTATTTTTTAACTGTTAAGAATTGGTGTTGGGACTTCCCTGGTGGCGCAGTGGTCAGTAATCCGCCTGCCAATGCAGGAGACACGGGTTTGAGCCCTGGTCCGGGAAGATCCCATATGCTGTGGAGCAACTAAGCCCGTGTGCCACAACTACTGAGCCTGTGCTCTAGAGCCCGCGAGATACAATTACTGAGCCCGCGAGCCACAGCTACTGAAGCCTGCACACCTAGAGCCTGTGCTCCGCAACAAGAGAAGCCACCGCAGTGAGAAGCCTATGCACCGCATTGAAGAGTAGCCTCAGCTCGCTGCAACTAGAGGAAGCCCGCGGGCAGCAACAAAGACCCAACGCAGCCAATAAAACAACACAAAAAGAATTGGTGTAGAGACACACAATTGAATTTTTATGCGAAACATGGCAATCTCACTGAATTCTCTTAATGGCTTCATTAGTGTACCATTTGATCCTGATGGGTTTTCTACGTAAAAGCTTGCATCACTTAGAAATAATGATAGTTTCATTTCTTCTCTTCCATTTCTTATCCTCCTCATGTTTCTTGTCTTAGCAACGGGCAGGTCCTCCAGGAGAATGTGAAACTGAGGTGATCAGAAGAGGACATCCATGTCTCCCTCTTGGCCTTCTTGAGAATGCACCTAAAGTGTCTTCTTTACACATAAATTTGCTGTAGAGCAATGATTCTCAAGCTTTTGTGTCTCAGGGTCCCATTATACTCTGAAAAATTATTGAGGACCTCAAAGAAATTTAATTTATCCTGACTCTATCAGGATTTAACACACTGGAAAGAAAAAATGTTTGAGCATTTAAAAACACAATAATATATTGTGCTGTTATGAAGTTTTATGAGGACTGAGTTAATTTATGAAAAACCCTTTGCAGAGTATCTAAAAATGGTCAAATAAATAAATGAATAAATAAACACACAATAATAAATCCATTATGTTAACATAAATAATATATTTTAATGAAAATAATCTTTTTCCAAAACAAAAAGATTAATAACAAAAATAGTAGCTTTACATTTTTGAAAAGTTTTAAATATCTAGCTTAATAGAAGATAGCTGGATTCTCATGTCTGATCCTGCACTCAATCTGTCACAATACATTATTTGGGTTGAAGTATACAAAAAAATTCAACATCACACAGATATAACATATAGGTAGAAAACAGGAGAGCATTTTAATAGCATTTTAAGATAATTCAGGCAATTCTTTGATACGATACCAAAACTTGACAAGTGGTAGTTTCTTAAAGGTCAGTTGCAATGTAGAAATCTCAACCCATATCAATGAACATTTCATACCCAGTACACTCATGAAAAAAATGGGAATGAAAAAGGAAAAGAATATCTTAGTGCTACTGTGAAAATAGTTTTGATCCCACAGACTCCCCTGAAAGGGTCTTAAGAGACCCTCAGGTTTCCCTAGAACACACTGTGAGAACTGCTGCTATAGATTATTGGTATTTAACCTTTATCAAGTCAAAAAGCCTCTCATTATTTTATAATACCTCCCTTTTTTGTTGTCATGATAGGTGCTGACCCATATGAAAGGCATGCCTGAGAGGCTGAGAGGGCTTTCTCTGCCCTGGAGCGGAGAGCTCAGCACAGGTACACAGCGTGGTGGAAAGTGCTCGGGGCACCCACGACATTCGGTGGGGTGGCCTGTCAGTTTTGAAGCTCGAGGGCTTTACACGTGAGTTCAAAGGATTTAATTTCTGACACATGGGCTGTCTGGTCCAGAAGGGACCATCCTGAGGAAACGACCAGGAAGGCAAGGTCCAGGCTGGAGGAGTATCCTCTAACCACACACCTGCCAGCAGCCTGGGGGCCTACTTCCTGGAGCTCCACACCCTCTTCTCCACAGCCCAGGTGGCCCAGGCCTCAGCCCCTCCACCCCTGACAGTGGCCACCAGGCAGAACAGGCCTTGCTGTTTTCTCAGGGTTGTACAATGCAGAATATGACCTGTGGATGAGGACAGCCACTGGTCTCCAGTAAGTTACCCTTTGCAGTTTTGTAGGAGAAATGACCTGCAGGGACTCTCCCTCAGGCACCAGTCCAGCTTTCCTTCTCACCCCATGACCCCAGCAGGGATGGCTCAGTATAATTACAGCCACGTGTCCCCAGCAGGTCTGCTCCACCGGGTTTTATATGAAACATTACCTTGTTTCACATAAAAAATCAATTGTGTTTCTCTACACCAATTCTTTTTTTGTCGTGTTTTTGGCTGCGTTGGGTCTTCGTTGCTGCCCGCGGGCTTTCTCTAGTTGCAGCGAACGGGGGATGCTCTTCAACGCGGTGCACAGGCTTCTCACTGCGGTGGCTTCTCTTGTTGCGGAGCACAGGCTCTAGGTGTGCAGGCTTCAGTAGCTGTGGCTCGCAGGCTCAGTAGTTGTAGCTCGCGGGCTCTAGAGCACAGGCTCAGTAGTTGTGGCACACGGGCTTAGTTGCTCCACAGCATGTGGGATCTTCCCGGACCAGGGCTCAAACCCGTGTCTCCTGCATTGGCAGGCGCATTACTGACCACTGCGCCACTAGGGAAGTCCCAACACCAATTCTTAACAGTTAAAAAAATACAATACAAAATACTACCAAAAACATTAACTATCTAGGGAAAACTTTAAAAATACACAAATATTTACAGAGAAAATTTAAGTTTGTTAAAGGATAAAAAGTGGGGGATGTTTGTCATGTTCATGGAGAGGATGTTTTGACTTAGTAAAGATATCAGTTCTCCTTGGAGTAATTTATAAATTCAGTGCAATGCTAATCAAAATTCCCAGTGGAATTCTTCTAGGGACACAACAGATTTATATTTTATGGATGAATAAAGGTCCATGAATAAGTAAGTTTAAAAAAATAAGGACCAAGAGGAGACATGCGCTGGTCTCTAAGATGCGTGATCTTGGGATTTACCCCAAGGGGGGAGACAACTGTGACTGCTGTCTCTGTCTTTGGGCCAGAGGGCATCCCCAGGGACCAAGAGAACTGAGAGATGTTTGCAGCACCAGTTATGTCCAGAATAGGCACCAGAGAAGTAGAGCCACACAGCTTTGAAGATCGTCCTTAACCCAGATGTGCATGAAACAATTTCACATCAAGCAATGGGTACCCATGGAGAAGTGTGTGTACCATCCTCCGTCTCACCATCCTACAGGCAATGTTAAAATGGTGTTGGACTGCACCCGGGAACGGTTCATGAGAGATGTGGCAGAGATGGTGAGGACCCAGTGGGCGCCCGATCTCATCCTCCCTGCACAGGCACAAGTAGTGCAGCCAGTGCTCTGTGGCATCAAGGTGACCGGATTGTTCCTTGAGGTGTGGTGCAGACTGGGGAAAGAAGAGTGTGAACAGTGGATGGAACACACTGGGGATGTAGGAATGGAAGCTTCCGTGGGATGGATGCAGGCCGGTGGCGGAGGACAGAGAGAGTGCACTTTTTGGGTTGTGATTGTGGAGTGGCAGGCTGGGGACAAAAATGTGTAAAAGCCGAGAAGAGGAGGCACTTGCACTCTGACTGACAAGAACTCTAGAACATAGTTGAACCTGCCGTTGAGGAGTTCACTAGGTCCTTGACCATTCTGCAGAGGAGGAAGAGTGGACCGCTGGGTGTGGATTGAGACCGGAGACATTTAGGTAGAAGAGTAGAGGTTACAGGGATTTACAACAAGATAAAGCAAGCCAGGCAAGGATCCCACATCCACTGACAAGAGCTTCATACAGCCTGGCTCATCTGACAGCAGCGAGATGCCCGAGCCACTCCAAGGATGCCTCGGAAGTTGTGTTAAACATGTTTTTCCATTCTGTATCTGTGTTTTTAATGCTTTCACATCCTGGGGCCTCCCTGCCCCTGGAGGGACTGCTTCTCCCAGAGGCAGCCAATTCTTACAGATTAGTAAACTAACCTGTGATAGTAAAGTAACCTGTGAGTGAGCCTTTCAAATACAAACCAGCCAATCCAGAGCTCACACTTCCACCACCTCCTTCATTGCGCCCTCACGCTCTGGGCAACTATCCACCTGCCCTGACCACAGCAGAGCCAGGCACCAGACAACTAGGAACCAGCCCCTATGCCGAGCGAGAGCTGAAAGTATTCACATGAGCCAGTCCTTAACCCGCTCACTGTGCCTCACTGGTCCTCCCACAGAAACCACAATAAAGGCGTTTGTCACGTTTTCTGCCCCTCTGTCTGTCCCCTGGCCCACCCTGGGTGCTTCCTCGTGTGGCCACCCCTTGGTGTGATGTGCCCCCTTCTTTGGGGATCTGTGAGTAACAAACTTCTTTTTCATGGCAGTTGTCTCCCGATCTGTTGGCCTTACCATCACAGTTGTCTCCCCCCTTGGGCTAAATCCCAAGATCACGCATCTTAGAGACCAGCGTATGTCTCCCCTAGGCCCTTATTTTTTTTAACTTACTTATTCATGGACCTTTATTCATCCATAAAACATAAATCTGTTGTGTCCCTAAAGGAATTCCACGGGGAATTTTTGATTAGCATTGCACTGAATTTATAAATTAATCCAAGGAGTACTGATATCTTTACTAAGTCAAAACATCCTCTCCATCAACATGACATACATCCCCCACTTTTTATCCTTTAACAAACTTAAATTTTCTCTGTAAATATTTGTGTATTTTTAAACTTTTCCCTAGATAGTTAATGTTTTTGGTACTATTTTGTATTGTATTTTTTTAACTGTTAAGAATTGGTGTTGGGACTTCCCTGGTGGCGCAGTGGTCAGTAATCTGCCTGCCATTGCAGGAGACACGGGTTTGAGCCCTGGTCCGGGAAGATCCCACATGCCGTGGAGCAGCTAAGCCCGTGTGCCACAACTACTGAGCCTGTGCTCTAAAGCCCGCGAGCTATAACTACTGAGACCGCGAGCCACAGCTACTGAAGCCTGCACACCTAGAGCCTGTGCTCCGCAACAAGAGAAGCCACCGCAGTGAGAAGCCCATGCACCGCATTGAAGAGTAGCCTCAGCTCGCTGCAACTAGAGGAAGCCCGCGGGCAGCAACGAAGACCCAACGCAGTCAAAAAAACAACACAAAAAGAATTGGTGTAGAGAAACACAATTGAATTTTTATGTGAAACATGGCAATCTCACTGAATTCTCTTAATGGCTTCATTAGTGTGCCATTTGATCCTGATGGGTTTTCTACGTAAAAGCTTGCATCACTTAGAAATAATGATAGTTTCATTTCTTCTCTTCCATTTCTTATCCTCCTCATGTTTCTTGTCTTAGCAACGGGTTGGTCCTCCAGGAGAATGTGAAACTGAGGTGATCAGAAGAGGACACCCATGTCTCCTTCTTGGCCTTCTTGAGAATGCACCTAAAGTGTCTTCTTTATACATAAGATTTGCTATAGAGCAATGATTCTCAAGCTTTTGTGTCTCAGGGTCCCATTATACTCTGAAACATTATTGAGGACCTCAAAAAAATTTAATTTATCCTGACTCTATCAGGATTTAACTCACTGGAAAGAAAAAATGTTTGAGCATTTAAAAACACAATAATATATTGTACTGTTATGAAGTTTTATGAGGACTGAGTTAATTTATGAAAAACCCTTTGCAGAGTATCTAAAAAGTGGTCAAACGAATAAATAAAAACACAATAATAAATCCATTATGTTAACATAAATAATATATTTTAATGAAAATAATCTTTTTCCAAAACAAAAAGATTAATAAGAAAAATAGTAGCTTTACATTTTTGAAAAATTTTAAATATCTAGCTTAATAGAAGATAGCTGGATTCTCACGTCTGATCCTGCACTCAATCTGTCACAATACATTATTTGGGTTGAAGTATACCAAAAAATTCAACATCACACAGATATAACATATAGGTAGAAAACAGGAGAGCATTTTAATAGCATTTTATGATAATTCAGGCAATTCTTTGATACGATACCAAAACTTGACAAGTGGTAGTTTCTTAAAGGTCAGTTGCAATGTAGAAATCTCAAACCATATCAATGAACATTTCATACCCAGTACACTCATGAAAAAAATGGGAATGAAAAAGGAAAAGAATTTCTTAGTGCTACTGTGAAAATAGTTTTGATCCCACAGACTCCCCTGAAAGGGTCTTAAGAGACCCTCAGGTTTCCCTAGAACACACTGTGAGAACTGCTGCTATAGATTATTGGTATTTAACCTTTATCAAGTCAAAGAGCCTCTCATTATTTTATAATACCTCTCTTTTTTGTTGTCATGATAGGTGCTGACCCATATGAAACGCGTGGCTGAGAGGCTGAGAGGGCTTTCTCTGCCCTGGAGCGGAGAGCTCAGCACAGGTACACAGCGTGGTGGAAAGTGCTCGGGGCACCCACGACATTCGGTGGGGTGGCCTGTCAGTTTTGAAGCTCAAGGGCTTTACACGTGAGTTCAAAGGATTTAATTTCTGACACATCGGCTGTCTGGTCCAGAAGGGACCATCCTGAGGAAACGACCAGGAAAGCAAGGTCCAGGCTGGAGGAGTATCCTCTAACCACACACCTGCCAGCAGCCTGGGGGCCTCCTTCCTGGAGCTCCACACCCTCTTCTCCACAGCCCAGGTGGCCCAGGCCTCAGCCCCTCCACCCCTGACAGTGGCCACCAGGCAGAACAGGCCTTGCTGTTTTCTCAGGGTTGCACAATGAGGAATATGACCTGTGGATGAGGACAGCCACTGGTCTCCAGTAAGTTACCCTTTGCAGTTTTGTAGGAGAAATGACCTGCAGGGACTCTCCCCCAGGCACCAGTCCAGCTTTCCTTCTCACCCCATGACCCCAGCAGGGATGGCTCAGTATAATTACAGCCACGTGTCCCCAGCAGGTCTGCTCCACCGGGTTTTATGTGAAACATTACCATGTTTCACATAAAAAATCAATTGTGTTTCTGTACACCAATTCTTTTTTTGTCGTGTTTTTGGCTGCGTTGGGTCTTCGTTGCTGCCCGCGGGCTTCCTCTAGTTGCAGCGAACGGGGGATACTCTTCAACGCGGTGCATAGGCTTCTCACTGCGGTGGCTTCTCTTGTTGCAGAGCACAGGCTCTAGGTGTGCAGGATTCAGTAGCTGTGGCTCGCGGGCTCAGTAGTTGTAGCTCGCGGGCTCTAGAGCACAGGCTCAGTAGTTGTGGCACACGGGCTTAGTTGCTCCACAGCATGTGGGATCTTCCCGGACCAGGGCTCAAACCCGTGTCTCCTGCATTGGCAGGCGCATTACTGACCACTGCGCCACTAGGGAAGTCCCAACACCAATTCTTAACAGTTAAAAAAATACAATACAAAATACTACCAAAAACATTAACTATCTAGGGAAAACTTTAAAAATACACAAATATTTACAGAGAAAATTTAAGTTTGTTAAAGGATAAAAAGTGGGGGATGTTTGTCATGTTCATGGAGAGGATGTTTTGACTTAGTAAAGATATCAGTTCTCCTTGGAGTAATTTATAAATTCAGTGCAATGCTAATCAAAATTCCCAGTGGAATTCTTCTAGGGACACAACAGATTTATATTTTATGGATGAATAAAGGTCCATGAATAAGTAAGTTTAAAAAAATAAGGACCAAGAGGAGACATGCGCTGGTCTCTAAGATGCGTGATCTTGGGATTTACCCCAAGGGGGGAGACAACTGTGACTGCTGTCTCTGTCTTTGGGCCAGAGGGCATCCCCAGGGACCAAGAGAACTGAGAGATGTTTGCAGCACCAGTTATGTCCAGAATAGGCACCAGAGAAGTAGAGCCACACAGCTTTGAAGATCGTCCTTAACCCAGATGTGCATGAAACAATTTCACATCAAGCAATGGGTACCCATGGAGAAGTGTGTGTACCATCCTCCGTCTCACCATCCTACAGGCAATGTTAAAATGGTGTTGGACTGCACCCGGGAACGGTTCATGAGAGATGTGGCAGAGATGGTGAGGACCCAGTGGGCGCCCGATCTCATCCTCCCTGCACAGGCACAAGTAGTGCAGCCAGTGCTCTGTGGCATCAAGGTGACCGGATTGTTCCTTGAGGTGTGGTGCAGACTGGGGAAAGAAGAGTGTGAACAGTGGATGGAACACACTGGGGATGTAGGAATGGAAGCTTCCGTGGGATGGATGCAGGCCGGTGGCGGAGGACAGAGAGAGTGCACTTTTTGGGTTGTGATTGTGGAGTGGCAGGCTGGGGACAAAAATGTGTAAAAGCCGAGAAGAGGAGGCACTTGCACTCTGACTGACAAGAACTCTAGAACATAGTTGAACCTGCCGTTGAGGAGTTCACTAGGTCCTTGACCATTCTGCAGAGGAGGAAGAGTGGACCGCTGGGTGTGGATTGAGACCGGAGACATTTAGGTAGAAGAGTAGAGGTTACAGGGATTTACAACAAGATAAAGCAAGCCAGGCAAGGATCCCACATCCACTGACAAGAGCTTCATACAGCCTGGCTCATCTGACAGCAGCGAGATGCCCGAGCCACTCCAAGGATGCCTCGGAAGTTGTGTTAAACATGTTTTTCCATTCTGTATCTGTGTTTTTAATGCTTTCACATCCTGGGGCCTCCCTGCCCCTGGAGGGACTGCTTCTCCCAGAGGCAGCCAATTCTTACAGATTAGTAAACTAACCTGTGATAGTAAAGTAACCTGTGAGTGAGCCTTTCAAATACAAACCAGCCAATCCAGAGCTCACACTTCCACCACCTCCTTCATTGCGCCCTCACGCTCTGGGCAACTATCCACCTGCCCTGACCACAGCAGAGCCAGGCACCAGACAACTAGGAACCAGCCCCTATGCCGAGCGAGAGCTGAAAGTATTCACATGAGCCAGTCCTTAACCCGCTCACTGTGCCTCACTGGTCCTCCCACAGAAACCACAATAAAGGCGTTTGTCACGTTTTCTGCCCCTCTGTCTGTCCCCTGGCCCACCCTGGGTGCTTCCTCGTGTGGCCACCCCTTGGTGTGATGTGCCCCCTTCTTTGGGGATCTGTGAGTAACAAACTTCTTTTTCATGGCAGTTGTCTCCCGATCTGTTGGCCTTACCATCACAGTTGTCTCCCCCCTTGGGCTAAATCCCAAGATCACGCATCTTAGAGACCAGCGTATGTCTCCCCTAGGCCCTTATTTTTTTTAACTTACTTATTCATGGACCTTTATTCATCCATAAAACATAAATCTGTTGTGTCCCTAAAGGAATTCCACGGGGAATTTTTGATTAGCATTGCACTGAATTTATAAATTAATCCAAGGAGAACTGATATCTTTACTAAGTCAAAACATCCTCTCCATCAACATGACATACATCCCCCACTTTTTATCCTTTAACAAACTTAAATTTTCTCTGTAAATATTTGTGTATTTTTAAACTTTTCCCTAGATAGTTAATGTTTTTGGTACTATTTTGTATTGTATTTTTTTAACTGTTAAGAATTGGTGTTGGGACTTCCCTGGTGGCGCAGTGGTCAGTTATCCGCCTGCCATTGCAGGAGACACGGGTTTGAGCCCTGGTCCGGGAAGATCCCACATGCCGTGGAGCAGCTAAGCCCGTGTGCCACAACTACTGAGCCTGTGCTCTAAAGCCCGCGAGCTATAACTACTGAGACCGCGAGCCACAGCTACTGAAACCTGCACACCTAGAGCCTGTGCTCCGCAACAAGAGAAGCCACCGCAGTGAGAAGCCCATGCACCGCATTGAAGAGTAGCCTCAGCTCGCTGCAACTAGAGGAAGCCCGCGGGCAGCAACGAAGACCCAACGCAGTCAAAAAAACAACACAAAAAGAATTGGTGTAGAGAAACACAATTGAATTTTTATGTGAAACATGGCAATCTCACTGAATTCTCTTAATGGCTTCATTAGTGTGCCATTTGATCCTGATGGGTTTTCTACGTAAAAGCTTGCATCACTTAGAAATAATGATAGTTTCATTTCTTCTCTTCCATTTCTTATCCTCCTCATGTTTCTTGTCTTAGCAACGGGTTGGTCCTCCAGGAGAATGTGAAACTGAGGTGATCAGAAGAGGACACCCATGTCTCCTTCTTGGCCTTCTTGAGAATGCACCTAAAGTGTCTTCTTTTTACATAAGATTTGCTATAGAGCAATGATTCTCAAGCTTTTGTGTCTCAGGGTCCCATTATACTCTGAAACATTATTGAGGACCTCAAAAAAATTTAATTTATCCTGACTCTATCAGGATTTAACTCACTGGAAAGAAAAAATGTTTGAGCATTTAAAAACACAATAATATATTGTACTGTTATGAAGTTTTATGAGGACTGAGTTAATTTATGAAAAACCCTTTGCAGAGTATCTAAAAAGTGGTCAAACGAATAAATAAAAACACAATAATAAATCCATTATGTTAACATAAATAATATATTTTAATGAAAATAATCTTTTTCCAAAACAAAAAGATTAATAAGAAAAATAGTAGCTTTACATTTTTGAAAAATTTTAAATATCTAGCTTAATAGAAGATAGCTGGATTCTCACGTCTGATCCTGCACTCAATCTGTCACAATACATTATTTGGGTTGAAGTATACCAAAAAATTCAACATCACACAGATATAACATATAGGTAGAAAACAGGAGAGCATTTTAATAGCATTTTATGATAATTCAGGCAATTCTTTGATACGATACCAAAACTTGACAAGTGGTAGTTTCTTAAAGGTCAGTTGCAATGTAGAAATCTCAAACCATATCAATGAACATTTCATACCCAGTACACTCATGAAAAAAATGGGAATGAAAAAGGAAAAGAATTTCTTAGTGCTACTGTGAAAATAGTTTTGATCCCACAGACTCCCCTGAAAGGGTCTTAAGAGACCCTCAGGTTTCCCTAGAACACACTGTGAGAACTGCTGCTATAGATTATTGGTATTTAACCTTTATCAAGTCAAAGAGCCTCTCATTATTTTATAATACCTCTCTTTTTTGTTGTCATGATAGGTGCTGACCCATATGAAACGCGTGGCTGAGAGGCTGAGAGGGCTTTCTCTGCCCTGGAGCGGAGAGCTCAGCACAGGTACACAGCGTGGTGGAAAGTGCTCGGGGCACCCACGACATTCGGTGGGGTGGCCTATCAGTTTTGAAGCTCAAGGGCTTTACACGTGAGTTCAAAGGATTTAATTTCTGACACATCGGCTGTCTGGTCCAGAAAGGACCATCCTGAGGAAACGACCAGGAAAGCAAGGTCCAGGCTGGAGGAGTATCCTCTAACCACACACCTGCCAGCAGCCTGGGGGCCTCCTTCCTGGAGCTCCACACCCTCTTCTCCACAGCCCAGGTGGCCCAGGCCTCAGCCCCTCCACCCCTGACAGTGGCCACCAGGCAGAACAGGCCTTGCTGTTTTCTCAGGGTTGCACAATGAGGAATATGACCTGTGGATGAGGACAGCCACTGGTCTCCAGTAAGTTACCCTTTGCAGTTTTGTAGGAGAAATGACCTGCAGGGACTCTCCGCCAGGCACCAGTCCAGCTTTCCTTCTCACCCAATGACCCCAGCAGGGATGGCTCAGTATAATTACAGCCACGTGTCCCCAGCAGGTCTGCTCCACCGGGTTTTATGTGAAACATTACCTTGTTTCACATAAAAAATCAATTGTGTTTCTCTACACCAATTCTTTTTTTGGTCGTGTTTTTGGCTGCGTTGGGTCTTCGTTGCTGCCCGCGGGCTTTCTCTAGTTGCAGCGAACGGGGGATGCTCTTCAACGCGGTGCACAGGCTTCTCACTGCGGTGGCTTCTCTTGTTGCGGAGCACAGGCTCTAGGTGTGCAGGCTTCAGTAGCTGTGGCTCGCGGGCTCAGTAGTTGTAGCTCGAGGGCTCTAGAGCACAGGCTCAGTAGTTGTGGCACACGGGCTTAGTTGCTCCACAGCATGTGGGATCTTCCCGGACCAGGGCTCAAACCCGTGTCTCCTGCATTGGCAGGCGCATTACTGACCACTGCGCCACTAGGGAAGTCCCAACACCAATTCTTAACAGTTAAAAAAATACAATACAAAATACTACCAAAAACATTAACTATCTAGGGAAAACTTTAAAAATACACAAATATTTACAGAGAAAATTTAAGTTTGTTAAAGGATAAAAAGTGGGGGATGTTTGTCATGTTCATGGAGAGGATGTTTTGACTTAGTAAAGATATCAGTTCTCCTTGGAGTAATTTATAAATTCAGTGCAATGCTAATCAAAATTCCCAGTGGAATTCTTCTAGGGACACAACAGATTTATATTTTATGGATGAATAAAGGTCCATGAATAAGTAAGTTTAAAAAAATAAGGACCAAGAGGAGACATGCGCTGGTCTCTAAGATGCGTGATCTTGGGATTTACCCCAAGGGGGGAGACAACTGTGACTGCTGTCTCTGTCTTTGGGCCAGAGGGCATCCCCAGGGACCAAGAGAACTGAGAGATGTTTGCAGCACCAGTTATGTCCAGAATAGGCACCAGAGAAGTAGAGCCACACAGCTTTGAAGATCGTCCTTAACCCAGATGTGCATGAAACAATTTCACATCAAGCAATGGGTACCCATGGAGAAGTGTGTGTACCATCCTCCGTCTCACCATCCTACAGGCAATGTTAAAATGGTGTTGGACTGCACCCGGGAACGGTTCATGAGAGATGTGGCAGAGATGGTGAGGACCCAGTGGGCGCCCGATCTCATCCTCCCTGCACAGGCACAAGTAGTGCAGCCAGTGCTCTGTGGCATCAAGGTGACCGGATTGTTCCTTGAGGTGTGGTGCAGACTGGGGAAAGAAGAGTGTGAACAGTGGATGGAACACACTGGGGATGTAGGAATGGAAGCTTCCGTGGGATGGATGCAGGCCGGTGGCGGAGGACAGAGAGAGTGCACTTTTTGGGTTGTGATTGTGGAGTGGCAGGCTGGGGACAAAAATGTGTAAAAGCCGAGAAGAGGAGGCACTTGCACTCTGACTGACAAGAACTCTAGAACATAGTTGAACCTGCCGTTGAGGAGTTCACTAGGTCCTTGACCATTCTGCAGAGGAGGAAGAGTGGACCGCTGGGTGTGGATTGAGACCGGAGACATTTAGGTAGAAGAGTAGAGGTTACAGGGATTTACAACAAGATAAAGCAAGCCAGGCAAGGATCCCACATCCACTGACAAGAGCTTCATACAGCCTGGCTCATCTGACAGCAGCGAGATGCCCGAGCCCCTCCAAGGATGCCTCGGAAGTTGTGTTAAACATGTTTTTCCATTCTGTATCTGTGTTTTTGATGCTTTCACATCCTGGGGCCTCCCTGCCCCTGGAGGGACTGCTTCTCCCAGAGGCAGCCAATTCTTACAGATTAGTAAACTAACCTGTGATAGTAAAGTAACCTGTGAGTGAGCCTTTCAAATACAAACCAGCCAATCCAGAGCTCACACTTCCACCACCTCCTTCATTGCGCCCTCACGCTCTGGGCAACTATCCACCTGCCCTGACCACAGCAGAGCCAGGTACCAGACAACTAGGAACCAGCCCCTATGCCGAGCGAGAGCTGAAAGTATTCACATGAGCCAGTCCTTAACCCGCTCACTGTGCCTCACTGGTCCTCCCACAGAAACCACAATAAAGGCGTTTGTCACGTTTTCTGCCCCTCTGTCTGTCCCCTGGCCCACCCTGGGTGCTTCCTCGTGTGGCCACCCCTTGGTGTGATGTGCCCCCTTCTTTGGGGATCTGTGAGTAACAAACTTCTTTTTCATGGCAGTTGTCTGCCGATCTGTTGGCCTTACCATCACAGTTATCTCCCCCCTTGGGCTAAATCCCAAGATCACGCATCTTAGAGACCAGCGTATGTCTCCCCTAGGCCCTTATTTTTTTTAACTTACTTATTGATGGACCTTTATTCATCCATAAAACATAAATCTGTTCTGTCCCTAAAAGAATTCCACGGGGAATTTTTGATTAGCATTGCACTGAATTTATAAATTAATCCAAGGAGAACTGATATCTTTACTAAGTCAAAACATCCTCTCCATCAACATGACATACATCCCCCACTTTTTATCCTTTAACAAACTTAAATTTTCTCTGTAAATATTTGTGTATTTTTAAACTTTTCCCTAGATAGTTAATGTTTTTGGTACTATTTTGTATTGTATTTTTTTAACTGTTAAGAATTGGTGTTGGGACTTCCCTGGTGGCGCAGTGGTCAGTAATCCGCCTGCCATTGCAGGAGACACGGGTTTGAGCCCTGGTCCGGGAAGATCCCACATGCCGTGGAGCAGCTAAGCCCGTGTGCCACAACTACTGAGCCTGTGCTCTAAAGCCCGCGAGCTATAACTACTGAGACCGCGAGCCACAGCTACTGAAGCCTGCACACCTAGAGCCTGTGCTCCGCAACAAGAGAAGCCACCGCAGTGAGAAGCCCATGCACCGCATTGAAGAGTAGCCTCAGCTCGCTGCAACTAGAGGAAGCCCGCGGGCAGCAACGAAGACCCAACGCAGTCAAAAAAACAACACAAAAAGAATTGGTGTAGAGAAACACAATTGAATTTTTATGTGAAACATGGCAATCTCACTGAATTCTCTTAATGGCTTCATTAGTGTGCCATTTGATCCTGATGGGTTTTCTACGTAAAAGCTTGCATCACTTAGAAATAATGATAGTTTCATTTCTTCTCTTCCATTTCTTATCGTCCTCATGTTTCTTGTCTTAGCAACGGGTTGGTCCTCCAGGAGAATGTGAAACTGAGGTGATCAGAAGAGGACACCCATGTCTCCTTCTTGGCCTTCTTGAGAATGCACCTAAAGTGTCTTCTTTATACATAAGATTTGCTATAGAGCAATGATTCTCAAGCTTTTGTGTCTCAGGGTCCCATTATACTCTGAAACATTATTGAGGACCTCAAAAAAATTTAATTTATCCTGACTCTATCAGGATTTAACTCACTGGAAAGAAAAAATGTTTGAGCATTTAAAAACACAATAATATATTGTACTGTTATGAAGTTTTATGAGGACTGAGTTAATTTATGAAAAACCCTTTGCAGAGTATCTAAAAAGTGGTCAAACGAATAAATAAAAACACAATAATAAATCCATTATGTTAACATAAATAATATATTTTAATGAAAATAATCTTTTTCCAAAACAAAAAGATTAATAAGAAAAATAGTAGCTTTACATTTTTGAAAAATTTTAAATATCTAGCTTAATAGAAGATAGCTGGATTCTCACGTCTGATCCTGCACTCAATCTGTCACAATACATTATTTGGGTTGAAGTATACCAAAAAAATTCAACATCACACAGATATAACATATAGGTAGAAAACAGGAGAGCATTTTAATAGCATTTTATGATAATTCAGGCAATTCTTTGATACGATACCAAAACTTGACAAGTGGTAGTTTCTTAAAGGTCAGTTGCAATGTAGAAATCTCAAACCATATCAATGAACATTTCATACCCAGTACACTCATGAAAAAAATGGGAATGAAAAAGGAAAAGAATTTCTTAGTGCTACTGTGAAAATAGTTTTGATCCCACAGACTCCCCTGAAAGGGTCTTAAGAGACCCTCAGGTTTCCCTAGAACACACTGTGAGAACTGCTGCTATAGATTATTGGTATTTAACCTTTATCAAGTCAAAGAGCCTCTCATTATTTTATAATACCTCTCTTTTTTGTTGTCATGATAGGTGCTGACCCATATGAAACGCGTGGCTGAGAGGCTGAGAGGGCTTTCTCTGCCCTGGAGCGGAGAGCTCAGCACAGGTACACAGCGTGGTGGAAAGTGCTCGGGGCACCCAGGACATTCGGTGGGGTGGCCTGTCAGTTTTGAAGCTCAAGGGCTTTACACGTGAGTTCAAAGGATTTAATTTCTGACACATCGGCTGTCTGGTCCAGAAAGGACCATCCTGAGGAAACGACCAGGAAAGCAAGGTCCAGGCTGGAGGAGTATCCTCTAACCACACACCTGCCAGCAGCCTGGGGGCCTCCTTCCTGGAGCTCCACACCCTCTTCTCCACAGCCCAGGTGGCCCAGGCCTCAGCCCCTCCACCCCTGACAGTGGCCACCAGGCAGAACAGGCCTTGCTGTTTTCTCAGGGTTGCACAATGAGGAATATGACCTGTGGATGAGGACAGCCACTGGTCTCCAGTAAGTTACCCTTTGCAGTTTTGTAGGAGAAATGACCTGCAGGGACTCTCCGCCAGGCACCAGTCCAGCTTTCCTTCTCACCCAATGACCCCAGCAGGGATGGCTCAGTATAATTACAGCCACGTGTCCCCAGCAGGTCTGCTCCACCGGGTTTTATGTGAAACATTACCTTGTTTCACATAAAAAATCAATTGTGTTTCTCTACACCAATTCTTTTTTTGTCGTGTTTTTGGCTGCGTTGGGTCTTCGTTGCTGCCCGCGGGCTTTCTCTAGTTGCAGAGAACGGGGGATGCTCTTCAACGCGGTGCACAGGCTTCTCACTGCGGTGGCTTCTCTTGTTGCGGAGCACAGGCTCTAGGTGTGCAGGATTCAGTAGCTGTGGCTCGCGGGCTCAGTAGTTGTAGCTCGAGGGCTCTAGAGCACAGGCTCAGTAGTTGTGGCACACGGGCTTAGTTGCTCCACAGCATGTGGGATCTTCCCGGACCAGGGCTCAAACCCGTGTCTCCTGCATTGGCAGGCGCATTACTGACCACTGCGCCACTAGGGAAGTCCCAACACCAATTCTTAACAGTTAAAAAAATACAATACAAAATACTACCAAAAACATTAACTATCTAGGGAAAACTTTAAAAATACACAAATATTTACAGAGAAAATTTAAGTTTGTTAAAGGATAAAAAGTGGGGGATGTTTGTCATGTTCATGGAGAGGATGTTTTGACTTAGTAAAGATATCAGTTCTCCTTGGAGTAATTTATAAATTCAGTGCAATGCTAATCAAAATTCCCAGTGGAATTCTTCTAGGGACACAACAGATTTATGTTTTATGGATGAATAAAGGTCCATGAATAAGTAAGTTAAAAAAAATAAGGACCAAGAGGAGACATGCGCTGGTCTCTAAGATGCGTGATCTTGGGATTTACCCCAAGGGGGGAGACAACTGTGACTGCTGTCTCTGTCTTTGGGCCAGAGGGCATCCCCAGGGACCAAGAGAACTGAGAGATGTTTGCAGCACCAGTTATGTCCAGAATAGGCACCAGAGAAGTAGAGCCACACAGCTTTGAAGATCGTCCTTAACCCAGATGTGCATGAAACAATTTCACATCAAGCAATGGGTACCCATGGAGAAGTGTGTGTACCATCCTCCGTCTCACCATCCTACAGGCAATGTTAAAATGGTGTTGGACTGCACCCGGGAACGGTTCATGAGAGATGTGGCAGAGATGGTGAGGACCCAGTGGGCGCCCGATCTCATCCTCCCTGCACAGGCACAAGTAGTGCAGCCAGTGCTCTGTGGCATCAAGGTGACCGGATTGTTCCTTGAGGTGTGGTGCAGACTGGGGAAAGAAGAGTGTGAACAGTGGATGGAACACACTGGGGATGTAGGAATGGAAGCTTCCGTGGGATGGATGCAGGCCGGTGGCGGAGGACAGAGAGAGTGCACTTTTTGGGTTGTGATTGTGGAGTGGCAGGCTGGGGACAAAAATGTGTAAAAGCCGAGAAGAGGAGGCACTTGCACTCTGACTGACAAGAACTCTAGAACATAGTTGAACCTGCCGTTGAGGAGTTCACTAGGTCCTTGACCATTCTGCAGAGGAGGAAGAGTGGACCGCTGGGTGTGGATTGAGACCGGAGACATTTAGGTAGAAGAGTAGAGATTACAGGGATTTACAACAAGATAAAGCAAGCCAGGCAAGGATCCCACATCCACTGACAAGAGCTTCATACAGCCTGGCTCATCTGACAGCAGCGAGATGCCCGAGCCCCTCCAAGGATGCCTCGGAAGTTGTGTTAAACATGTTTTTCCATTCTGTATCTGTGTTTTTGATGCTTTCACATCCTGGGGCCTCCCTGCCCCTGGAGGGACTGCTTCTCCCAGAGGCAGCCAATTCTTACAGATTAGTAAACTAACCTGTGATAGTAAAGTAACCTGTGAGTGAGCCTTTCAAATACAAACCAGCCAATCCAGAGCTCACACTTCCACCACCTCCTTCATTGCGCCCTCACGCTCTGGGCAACTATCCACCTGCCCTGACCACAGCAGAGCCAGGTACCAGACAACTAGGAACCAGCCCCTATGCCGAGCGAGAGCTGAAAGTATTCACATGAGCCAGTCCTTAACCCGCTCACTGTGCCTCACTGGTCCTCCCACAGAAACCACAATAAAGGCGTTTGTCACGTTTTCTGCCCCTCTGTCTGTCCCCTGGCCCACCCTGGGTGCTTCCTCGTGTGGCCACCCCTTGGTGTGATGTGCCCCCTTCTTTGGGGATCTGTGAGTAACAAACTTCTTTTTCATGGCAGTTGTCTGCCGATCTGTTGGCCTTACCATCACAGTTATCTCCCCCCTTGGGCTAAATCCCAAGATCACGCATCTTAGAGACCAGCGTATGTCTCCCCTAGGCCCTTATTTTTTTTAACTTACTTATTGATGGACCTTTATTCATCCATAAAACATAAATCTGTTCTGTCCCTAAAAGAATTCCACGGGGAATTTTTGATTAGCATTGCACTGAATTTATAAATTAATCCAAGGAGAACTGATATCTTTACTAAGTCAAAACATCCTCTCCATCAACATGACATACATCCCCCACTTTTTATCCTTTAACAAACTTAAATTTTCTCTGTAAATATTTGTGTATTTTTAAACTTTTCCCTAGATAGTTAATGTTTTTGGTACTATTTTGTATTGTATTTTTTTAACTGTTAAGAATTGGTGTTGGGACTTCCCTGGTGGCGCAGTGGTCAGTAATCCGCCTGCCATTGCAGGAGACACGGGTTTGAGCCCTGGTCCGGGAAGATCCCACATGCCGTGGAGCAGCTAAGCCCGTGTGCCACAACTACTGAGCCTGTGCTCTAAAGCCCGCGAGCTATAACTACTGAGACCGCGAGCCACAGCTACTGAAGCCTGCACACCTAGAGCCTGTGCTCCGCAACAAGAGAAGCCACCGCAGTGAGAAGCCCATGCACCGCATTGAAGAGTAGCCTCAGCTCGCTGCAACTAGAGGAAGCCCGCGGGCAGCAACGAAGACCCAACACAGTCAAAAAAACAACACAAAAAGAATTGGTGTAGAGAAACACAATTGAATTTTTATGTGAAACATGGCAATCTCACTGAATTCTCTTAATGGCTTCATTAGTGTGCCATTTGATCCTGATGGGTTTTCTACGTAAAAGCTTGCATCACTTAGAAATAATGATAGTTTCATTTCTTCTCTTCCATTTCTTATCCTCCTCATGTTTCTTGTCTTAGCAACGGGTTGGTCCTCCAGGAGAATGTGAAACTGAGGTGATCAGAAGAGGACACCCATGTCTCCTTCTTGGCCTTCTTGAGAATGCACCTAAAGTGTCTTCTTTATACATAAGATTTGCTATAGAGCAATGATTCTCAAGCTTTTGTGTCTCAGGGTCCCATTATACTCTGAAACATTATTGAGGACCTCAAAAAAATTTAATTTATCCTGACTCTATCAGGATTTAACTCACTGGAAAGAAAAAATGTTTGAGCATTTAAAAACACAATAATATATTGTACTGTTATGAAGTTTTATGAGGACTGAGTTAATTTATGAAAAACCCTTTGCAGAGTATCTAAAAAGTGGTCAAACGAATAAATAAAAACACAATAATAAATCCATTATGTTAACATAAATAATATATTTTAATGAAAATAATCTTTTTCCAAAACAAAAAGATTAATAAGAAAAATAGTAGCTTTACATTTTTGAAAAATTTTAAATATCTAGCTTAATAGAAGATAGCTGGATTCTCACGTCTGATCCTGCACTCAATCTGTCACAATACATTATTTGGGTTGAAGTATACCAAAAAATTCAACATCACACAGATATAACAGGTAGAAAACAGGAGAGCATTTTAATAGCATTTTAAGATAATTCAGGCAATTCTTTGATACGATACCAAAACTTGACAAGTGGTAGTTTCTTAAAGGTCAGTTGCAATGTAGAAATCTCAAACCATATCAATGAACATTTCATACCCAGTACACTCATGAAAAAAATGGGAATGAAAAAGGAAAAGAATTTCTTAGTGCTACTGTGAAAATAGTTTTGATCCCACAGACTCCCCTGAAAGGGTCTTAAGAGACCCTCAGGTTTCCCTAGAACACACTGTGAGAACTGCTGCTATAGATTATTGGTATTTAACCTTTATCAAGTCAAAGAGCCTCTCATTATTTTATAATACCTCTCTTTTTTGTTGTCATGATAGGTGCTGACCCATATGAAACGCGTGGCTGAGAGGCTGAGAGGGCTTTCTCTGCCCTGGAGCGGAGAGCTCAGCACAGGTACACAGCGTGGTGGAAAGTGCTCGGGGCACCCAGGACATTCGGTGGGGTGACCTGTCAGTTTTGAAGCTCAAGGGCTTTACACGTGAGTTCAAAGGATTTAATTTCTGACACATCGGCTGTCTGGTCCAGAAAGGACCATCCTGAGGAAACGACCAGGAAAGCAAGGTCCAGGCTGGAGGAGTATCCTCTAACCACACACCTGCCAGCAGCCTGGGGGCCTCCTTCCTGGAGCTCCACACCCTCTTCTCCACAGCCCAGGTGGCCCAGGCCTCAGCCCCTCCACCCCTGACAGTGGCCACCAGGCAGAACAGGCCTTGCTGTTTTCTCAGGGTTGCACAATGAGGAATATGACCTGTGGATGAGGACAGCCACTGGTCTCCAGTAAGTTACCCTTTGCAGTTTTGTAGGAGAAATGACCTGCAGGGACTCTCTGCCAGGCACCAGTCCAGCTTTCCTTCTCACCCAATGACCCCAGCAGGGATGGCTCAGTATAATTACAGCCACGTGTCCCCAGCAGGTCTGCTCCACCGGGTTTTATGTGAAACATTACCTTGTTTCACATAAAAAATCAATTGTGTTTCTCTACACCAATTCTTTTTTTGGTCGTGTTTTTGGCTGCGTTGGGTCTTCGTTGCTGCCCGCGGGCTTCCTCTAGTTGCAGCGAACGGGGGATGCTCTTCAACGCGGTGCACAGGCTTCTCACTGCGGTGGCTTCTCTTGTTGCGGAGCACAGGCTCTAGGTGTGCAGGCTTCAGTAGCTGTGGCTCGCGGGCTCAGTAGTTGTAGCTCGAGGGCTCTAGAGCACAGGCTCAGTAGTTGTGGCACACGGGCTTAGTTGCTCCACAGCATGTGGGATCTTCCCGGACCAGGGCTCAAACCCGTGTCTCCTGCATTGGCAGGCGCATTACTGACCACTGCGCCACTAGGGAAGTCCCAACACCAATTCTTAACAGTTAAAAAAATACAATACAAAATACTACCAAAAACATTAACTATCTAGGGAAAACTTTAAAAATACACAAATATTTACAGAGAAAATTTAAGTTTGTTAAAGGATAAAAAGTGGGGGATGTTTGTCATGTTCATGGAGAGGATGTTTTGACTTAGTAAAGATATCAGTTCTCCTTGGAGTAATTTATAAATTCAGTGCAATGCTAATCAAAATTCCCAGTGGAATTCTTCTAGGGACACAACAGATTTATATTTTATGGATGAATAAAGGTCCATGAATAAGTAAGTTTAAAAAAATAAGGACCAAGAGGAGACATGCGCTGGTCTCTAAGATGCGTGATCTTGGGATTTACCCCAAGGGGGGAGACAACTGTGACTGCTGTCTCTGTCTTTGGGCCAGAGGGCATCCCCAGGGACCAAGAGAACTGAGAGATGTTTGCAGCACCAGTTATGTCCAGAATAGGCACCAGAGAAGTAGAGCCACACAGCTTTGAAGATCGTCCTTAACCCAGATGTGCATGAAACAATTTCACATCAAGCAATGGGTACCCATGGAGAAGTGTGTGTACCATCCTCCGTCTCACCATCCTACAGGCAATGTTAAAATGGTGTTGGACTGCACCCGGGAACGGTTCATGAGAGATGTGGCAGAGATGGTGAGGACCCAGTGGGCGCCCGATCTCATCCTCCCTGCACAGGCACAAGTAGTGCAGCCAGTGCTCTGTGGCATCAAGGTGACCGGATTGTTCCTTGAGGTGTGGTGCAGACTGGGGAAAGAAGAGTGTGAACAGTGGATGGAACACACTGGGGATGTAGGAATGGAAGCTTCCGTGGGATGGATGCAGGCCGGTGGCGGAGGACAGAGAGAGTGCACTTTTTGGGTTGTGATTGTGGAGTGGCAGGCTGGGGACAAAAATGTGTAAAAGCCGAGAAGAGGAGGCACTTGCACTCTGACTGACAAGAACTCTAGAACATAGTTGAACCTGCCGTTGAGGAGTTCACTAGGTCCTTGACCATTCTGCAGAGGAGGAAGAGTGGACCGCTGGGTGTGGATTGAGACCGGAGACATTTAGGTAGAAGAGTAGAGATTACAGGGATTTACAACAAGATAAAGCAAGCCAGGCAAGGATCCCACATCCACTGACAAGAGCTTCATACAGCCTGGCTCATCTGACAGCAGCGAGATGCCCGAGCCCCTCCAAGGATGCCTCGGAAGTTGTGTTAAACATGTTTTTCCATTCTGTATCTGTGTTTTTAATGCTTTCACATCCTGGGGCCTCCCTGCCCCTGGAGGGACTGCTTCTCCCAGAGGCAGCCAATTCTTACAGATTAGTAAACTAACCTGTGATAGTAAAGTAACCTGTGAGTGAGCCTTTCAAATACAAACCAGCCAATCCAGAGCTCACACTTCCACCACCTCCTTCATTGCGCCCTCACGCTCTGGGCAACTATCCACCTGCCCTGACCACAGCAGAGCCAGGTACCAGACAACTAGGAACCAGCCCCTATGCCGAGCGAGAGCTGAAAGTATTCACATGAGCCAGTCCTTAACCCGCTCACTGTGCCTCACTGGTCCTCCCACAGAAACCACAATAAAGGCGTTTGTCACGTTTTCTGCCCCTCTGTCTGTCCCCTGGCCCACCCTGGGTGCTTCCTCGTGTGGCCACCCCTTGGTGTGATGTGCCCCCTTCTTTGGGGATCTGTGAGTAACAAACTTCTTTTTCATGGCAGTTGTCTCCCGATCTGTTGGCCTTACCATCACAGTTGTCTCCCCCCTTGGGCTAAATCCCAAGATCACGCATCTTAGAGACCAACGTATGTCTCCCCTAGGCCCTTATTTTTTTTAACTTACTTATTCATGGACCTTTATTCATCCATAAAACATAAATCTGTTGTGTCCCTAAAAGAATTCCACGGGGAATTTTTGATTAGCATTGCACTGAATTTATAAATTAATCCAAGGAGAACTGATATCTTTACTAAGTCAAAACATCCTCTCCATCAACATGACATACATCCCCCACTTTTTATCCTTTAACAAACTTAAATTTTCTCTGTAAATATTTGTGTATTTTTAAACTTTTCCCTAGATAGTTAATGTTTTTGGTACTATTTTGTATTGTATTTTTTTAACTGTTAAGAATTGGTGTTGGGACTTCCCTGGTGGCGCAGTGGTCAGTAATCCGCCTGCCAATGCAGGAGACACGGGTTTGAGCCCTGGTCCGGGAAGATCCCACATGCTGTGGAGCAACTAAGCCCATGTGCCACAACTACTGAGCCTGTGCTCTAGAGCCCGCGAGATACAATTACTGAGCCCGCGAGCCACAGCTACTGAAGCCTGCACACCTAGAGCCTGTGCTCCGCAACAAGAGAAGCCACCGCAGTGAGAAGCCTATGCACCGCATTGAAGAGTAGCCTCAGCTCGCTGCAACTAGAGGAAGCCCGCGGGCAGCAACAAAGACCCAACGCAGCCAATAAAACAACACAAAAAGAATTGGTGTAGAGACACACAATTGAATTTTTATGCGAAACATGGCAATCTCACTGAATTCTCTTAATGGCTTCATTAGTGTACCATTTGATCCTGATGGGTTTTCTACGTAAAAGCTTGCATCACTTAGAAATAATGATAGTTTCATTTCTTCTCTTCCATTTCTTATCCTCCTCATGTTTCTTGTCTTAGCAACGGGCAGGTCCTCCAGGAGAATGTGAAACTGAGGTGATCAGAAGAGGACATCCATGTCTCCCTCTTGGCCTTCTTGAGAATGCACCTAAAGTGTCTTCTTTACACATAAATTTGCTGTAGAGCAATGATTCTCAAGCTTTTGTGTCTCAGGGTCCCATTATACTCTGAAAAATTATTGAGGACCTCAAAGAAATTTAATTTATCCTGACTCTATCAGGATTTAACACACTGGAAAGAAAAAATGTTTGAGCATTTAAAAACACAATAATATATTGTGCTGTTATGAAGTTTTATGAGGACTGAGTTAATTTATGAAAAACCCTTTGCAGAGTATCTAAAAATGGTCAAATAAATAAATGAATAAATAAACACACAATAATAAATCCATTATGTTAACATAAATAATATATTTTAATGAAAATAATCTTTTTCCAAAACAAAAAGATTAATAACAAAAATAGTAGCTTTACATTTTTGAAAAGTTTTAAATATCTAGCTTAATAGAAGATAGCTGGATTCTCATGTCTGATCCTGCACTCAATCTGTCACAATACATTATTTGGGTTGAAGTATACAAAAAAATTCAACATCACACAGATATAACATATAGGTAGAAAACAGGAGAGCATTTTAATAGCATTTTAAGATAATTCAGGCAATTCTTTGATACGATACCAAAACTTGACAAGTGGTAGTTTCTTAAAGGTCAGTTGCAATGTAGAAATCTCAACCCATATCAATGAACATTTCATACCCAGTACACTCATGAAAAAAATGGGAATGAAAAAGGAAAAGAATATCTTAGTGCTACTGTGAAAATAGTTTTGATCCCACAGACTCCCCTGAAAGGGTCTTAAGAGACCCTCAGGTTTCCCTAGAACACACTGTGAGAACTGCTGCTATAGATTATTGGTATTTAACCTTTATCAAGTCAAAAAGCCTCTCATTATTTTATAATACCTCCCTTTTTTGTTGTCATGATAGGTGCTGACCCATATGAAAGGCATGGCTGAGAGGCTGAGAGGGCTTTCTCTGCCCTGGAGCGGAGAGCTCAGCACAGGTACACAGCGTGGTGGAAAGTGCTCGGGGCACCCACGACATTCGGTGGGGTGGCCTGTCAGTTTTGAAGCTCGAGGGCTTTACACGTGAGTTCAAAGGATTTAATTTCTGACACATCGGCTGTCTGGTCCAGAAGGGACCATCCTGAGGAAACGACCAGGAAGGCAAGGTCCAGGCTGGAGGAGTATCCTCTAACCACACACCTGCCAGCAGCCTGGGGGCCTCCTTCCTGGAGCTCCACACCCTCTTCTCCACAGCCCAGGTGGCCCAGGCCTCAGCCCCTCCACCCCTGACAGTGGCCACCAGGCAGAACAGGCCTTGCTGTTTTCTCAGGGTTGCACAATGAGGAATATGACCTGTGGATGAGGACAGCCACTGGTCTCCAGTAAGTTACCCTTTGCAGTTTTGTAGGAGAAATGACCTGCAGGGACTCTCCCCCAGGCACCAGTCCAGCTTTCCTTCTCACCCCATGACCCCAGCAGGGATGGCTCAGTATAAATGCAGCCACCTGTCCCCAGCAGGTCTGCTCCACCGGGTTCAGGTGAGAAAGTTCTCCAAGGAGTGATTTCTTTGAAAACACTTACATTAATTCTTCTCTTTTGTATTTGTCCTGAATGAGGTCAGTGCTGGCAGCGTGGTGTATGAGAAATCCTTTTTGATTAATTACAGGCTGCTTTAGCAAGACACAGCTACGTCCCAGCTGCTCTCTTCTTCCACCATAGACACCTTGGTGACCTCTTAGACAGGCTTGGGTTCAGGGTTGGTGGGTTCAGAGCTGAGGGCTAGTGGCTCCGAGTGAGGTCCTACTGCAATATTGCCTAGGTGGACCACTGAGAGTCTAATGAGAACAAGTGGAAAGAACAGCCGGGCTCTCCTCGACATACAAATCCCCAAGTGGGTGTACAAGGCTTGTCCGTGTCTCCCTGACCCTCTCCTTTCATTTCAGCACAATGAAGCTTTTCACAGGCCTCATTCTCTGCTCCTTGGTGCTGGGAGTCCACAGCCGATGGTTTTCCTTCCTTGGTGAGGCTTATGAAGGTAAGGCTGGTGGAGGGGGGATGACACCCATGGGCCTCTGGGATTCACCATGAGCGCTCTTAAGGGTTGGAGCTACTGTCTTAGGCGGTGCTGCCCTATGTGGTAGAATGTGCCAGGTGTTTGGGGAGCTTTTTTTCAGACAGATTGAAAACCACAGGATTTATGTCGATCAGTCACTAGAGAAAGAACAGTCATCATTCCCAGCTGAAATGGAAGTTTGAATGGAAGACATAAAATAAGTCTTGAAATGGTACAGCATTTCCCTCAGACCAATTTCTCCCTTCCTCCCTCCCTTTCCCTCTTCCTTCCTTCCTTCCTCTCTTCTTCTTCTCTTCCTTCTTACCTTCCATTTCCTAATTGGATAATTCAGGGACCTTCAGCTTAGCTCTTGCTCCTGCTTCCTATACTCAGTGACACTGTCCCTGGTTCAGTCTGTTTCCTACCCTTTTATAGCCTTTTAACTGACAAAAAAACCCGTGTGCGACCGGGGTGGGGAACCTAATAACATATCTCAAGCTTCCGGTAGGAACTCGGCCCTTATATGCACTTCAGGGTGACCAACTCTCCTGCTTTGCCCAGGTCTGAGGACTTTTCCAGGACACTTTCAACGCTAACTGGGGCAGTTCCAGGAAAACAGGTGCAGTTCTGGTTAGGCTGGGACAGGTGGTCACCTACTTACCTGCAGAATACCTCCGTGAGGGAGGCATCTCCCCCCATCTGAAGGGGAGAAAACCGAGGCTGAGAGCAGCCGAGTCTGCTGCCCAGGGACTAAGTGCCAGTCAGCAGGTGGCAGGACAGAAGTTTGAACCCAGCTGTGCACGAGGCCACAGCTCTTGCTGGGCAGACTTGTCCCAGTGCCACTCCCTCAAGCTGGGGGCTTATCAATCTCAGCTGCATGTTGGATTCACCTGGGGAGCAGTGAAAACTATTGATGCCTGAGACCCACCCCAGAGAGTGTGAGGTAACTGGCCTGGGCTGTGAGGTAGGTCTCAGGGGACTTTCAGTACCTCCCCAGCTGATTGGAAGGTGTAACCAGGCTGAGGCAAGACCCACTGCTCGAGGGCTTGCTTCCTCAGGCAGCCCACGTCACCAATACCGTCCACTAGAAAGTCCTCAGGATGCCATTCACGTGCCTAACAGGCAGGGGAATCAAGTCACATTGAGCGCATTCGCGCAGCAGGGATACATTTCTTAGGCGTCAGGGCAGAGGTGCTGCATGTCTGCCCCTTTCTCAGAATCTGTCCTCCACGTCACCTCCTCACTCACCCAAATCCCCTGGATCTCATCCTATGCGGCTTCCTTTTCTAACAGTGGTTCGGGGCCAAGGGCAATTTTGTGTCCTGGAGATATCTGGCAATGTTTGGAAACACTTTTGGTTGTCCCACTTGGGGAATAGGTTGCCCGTTAGTGGGTAAAAGTGAGGGATGCTGTTAAACGTGTTACAATACCCAGGACAGCCCTGAACAGCAAAGAATTATCTGGTTTAACATGTCAATAGTATGAAGCTGAGGAATCCTGCCCTATAAAGATAGCTCCCTTCTCTCCTTAAACGTATCACATGGAGCCCTAAGTGAGATGCAGTCCAGAGACAGCATCGTAGGGGCCCGACAACCAGGTCCAACGCAGCTGTGCCCCTCCCCCCATAACGACTCTCATTCGAGTTACCAGGAGCAGGAAACTAGACACAAGAATGCTCTGCTCACTCTATGGCACTCATGGTGCTATAGCCACAGGATGAAACTGAGTCAGTGGAAGATTTTTCATTCCTTGATTCTTCCCTAAGGTGTGTCACAGTTTTCTGTCCACCTGATAATCCTTTCTCTATGTGCTTTCCTCCCAGGGGCTAAAGACATGTGGCGAGCGTACTCTGACATGAGAGAAGCCGGGTACAAAGATGCAGACAAGTACTTTCACGCCCGGGGCAACTATGACGCTGCCCAAAGGGGACCTGGGGGCGTCTGGGCTGCTGAAGTGATCAGGTACCAGGGGCCCTGAGGATGCAGGGATGGGTGTGAGAGCCTCGGACAGCCAGGAGGGGCCAAGCCCTGGAGAACTTCCTGTAGGGCTGTGGCCTCTCCTCCTCTTATCCACCCTCACCCTCTGTGTCCTGTGTGGGGTCTGAGTGGCTGAAGAGCAGAGCAAGGCTGGTGGGACAGACGATTCCCAAGCCTCCCCCATGGGTGCTGTTCACCCAGCATAAGGGGACCCGCAGGGCTGAGGTGGGCTGAGCCCGGGCAGCCTCAGGCTTCATTCCCTCTTTCCTAGCTCCTGTCAGAGTCCTCGATTCCTTGGAAAGAGGAGAGATGGGGAGGGTGGGCTGTTGCTCGTCAGCCCTGGAGTAATCCCCTACCTGCCCTCCTCCATTCCAGCGATGCCAGGGAGAATAGTCAGAGAATCACAGACCTTTTTAAGCATGGAGACAGTGGCCACGGACGGGAGGACTCGGAGGCCGACCAGTTTGCCAATAGATGGGGCCGGAGCGGCAAAGACCCCAATTACTTCCGACCTCCTGGCCTGCCCGACAAGTACTGAGCTGCCTCTCACTCTGCTCAGGAGACGACGGGGCTGTGAGCCCCCAAGGGCAGGGACGCTGAGCTTGTGAGTTCTCTGTCCACGGAAGCCAGCAGATCTAATAAATGCTTAAGAGATTGAATGTTGAAAACCGTGTATTATTCTTTGATATAAGGACAGCCTGTTTGTTCCCAAGGGGTGATGGCTGGACACCCACATGAAGACCGAGTCTGTGCCTGTGTCTTGGGAGTCGGGGCCACAATCTCAGCATCATACAGGGCAGACACCCTGCTCCACCCCTTCCCCTAATCAGACCCGCTCCCCTCCAGGCCCCTCTGGTTACAGTGGTGCTCTTTCTAGGCCCTTCTGTATTCAGGCCTCTTCACTCCCTGGCAGTTGGGTCCTGTCAGCTTCTCTGCCCTGGGGTCTAGTGCCCTTAGTGCGTCCTCAGTGGTGTCTGTGTGCGGGCAGGGGACACAGCCTCGGGACGACTGGATCGTGGAATCCTGCTCCAACAGCTGCACCTTGATCTTCTGTTCATCTCTCAGCAACACCTACAAATCCATCTATGAACCAATTTCTGTCTGTGCCATCCAGAAGTGCCTCCAACGCTGTCTCCCTTCACTCTATATTCCTTGCCTGATGCAAGTGTCCAGGAATAAACATGTCCAGAAACGGAGGCATAGGGACGCCATCAAGATTAAGTATCAGGAGGTTTTGTATTGCATTGGATATGTATCAGGTCCTTGAGAAGAAGTCATTTTCCCTCCCTGGACCCTTCCCAACAGAGGAAAGCCAGCAGCATGTTACTCTTTTTCCAGTCATGCCGCATGGCTTGCGGGATCTTAGTTCTCCCCCCAGGGATTGAACCCAGGCCCACGGCAGTGAGAGCTCCAAGTCTTAACCACTGGACTGCCACGGAAGTCCCAGCATGTTACTTCTTACTGAGGAAAACAGTGTCTAATAAAAGGGGTTTGGGCCTGTTAGAGTACAGGAATTATGAGTGACTCTATAAATCACAAATTCCTAGAGAAACCAATAGCCTTCTTCCTTGGATAAAAATTTGGTTTGGGTGTTTGGTTTTTTCAGATTACAGATTCCAAGAAGTAAAATGATCTAACACTTTAAAGAGTGGGGAACAGGGGCTTCTGTGGTGGCACAGTGGTTAAGAATCCACCTGCCAATGCAGGGGACACGGGTTCGAGCCCTAGTCCGGGAAGATCCCACATGCCGCAAAGCAACTAAGCCTGTGCACCACAACTACCGAGCCTGCGCTCTAGAGCCCGCGAGCCACAACTACTGATCCCACACGCCACAACTACAGAAGCCCGCGTGCCTAGAGCCCATGCTCCGCAGCAAGAGAAGCCACCGCAATGAGAAGCCCACGCACCGCAACGAAGAGTAGCCCCCGCTCGCCGCAACTAGAGAAAGCCCGCGTGCAACAACGAAGACCCAAAGCAGCCCCCCCCAAAAAAGAAAAAAGAATGGTGAATAGACTTCTGTATCCAACTTTTATTTCAAGTAATAAAAAGGCTGATTATTAAATTTTTCCTATTTACAATAATTTGGAGAACTTGCTTTATCTAAACTTTCAAGTCATCATTTCTCCTACTTTTCCTTTCTTTCCCCTCATTTTGCAAATTCTATAGCTTCAGTTCCTGGGATAGAAATCTAATAGTGAACATTCTCATAATAGGAGTCTCCTTACAACCTGGGGTCTGTTGAGACTTTACCACTAGAGCCCTAAACTCAGCAGTGCTTTGAGCCTGTTCTTGCCAGCCAATCTGCCACCACACTCTCCCTAATCCCGGTTACCCTGCTCCTGCTTTATTTTGTCAGACTCACTTTTCTGAGACACAGCCTCTACGTACACCTCTGACAGTGCCTTCTGATGGGAACTGTATGAGAAAGTTCTCCTGTGACTAACTACCTTACAGACACACTTTTTCTTCCTCCTTGACAAGGAAGTTAAACTTGTCTTTCCCCTACAGGGATCATTTCATCATGAATCGTCTCCCCTTAGGAGTGCTCCTGAATCCCACTTTCAGAGTAGAAGTGTGTGCCGGTTATCAGTTTATTTACTCTGAGCTCCACGTCCACCCTTCTTTTGCCCGCTTGTGATACTGGAACTGGTAAACATTTCTCCCGTGCCAGCTGGGCACAGTGTTAATCTCTGTCCTTTCAGGGCGCAGGAGGGACGTTGTAGGACACAAACACTTCCTGGTTTGTGCTTTCCTTCTGCCCAGCTCCTGTGGTGCTCTTCTCTTGCACAGGACACGCAGTGACACTCACACCAGGGAGGAAAATGTGCTTGTTCCTCACATGGGCAAAACCTTGCAGAGTCCAGACAGTCAGTAACAGCTTTCCCAATAAAGCACCACATTGAAAACCCTGAGTTCAATCCACATCACTCTTCACTCTTGCACGTTTTCCTCTTCCTCTTTATAGTCAGACTTGTTGAAAACCTGCCCATCTGCACTTTCTGATTCCTCGCTTCTGACTCACACTTGAACCCACACCAGCCTGTCCTCTGTCCCCACCACTCAGCAAAACAGCTCTGGTCACCACTGACCTCCATGTTGCCAAAACAACTGACATGTTTCTCTCCTCCTATCAGGAGGCCTCTGAGCCATGCTCAGCACAGTTGTCCTCTCCCTCCTTCCTGGAAGGTTCTCTCTTGGCTTCATAGTACCACACTCTCCTTTTGCTTCCCTTCAGTTTTCCTTTATCTCCTTAGCTGGGTCTTTTCATCTCCCCAAACTCTAAGTGTCCCTCAGACTTGGTTCTGGGCTCGCACTTTTTATTTCTCTGTATTCTCCCCAACAAGCGCAGCTAATAGTATCTACATGCTGACGCCTCTGAAACTTATATCTCCCCCTCAGAACCTGGTTTCCAAGCTCCATGCTTGTTTATCTGATTGGCCTCCTGAAACCTCTGATTGGATGGCTTCCAGAGATCTCACACTCTGCTTGTCCAAAGGAAACGCTCATCTCCGTCCAGAACTCTTCACCCCCAGGCCACTCCAATTCAGCAAATGACACGACTCTTCCCTCTGTGGCTCACCCCAGATATTGGGAAATGTGCTCGATGCTTCCCTTGCCTTTACCTCCACATCCAATCCACTAGCAAGCCCTGTGATTCTACTTCCAAAATTCATCTCTAGCCCATCAGCTTGGTCTCACGTGCACCTCCACGCTCCTGGCCACACCTGTTCTCACCTGGGATCCTGCAACAGCTGTCTCAGTAGTCTCCCCATCTTCATGGCTTCCGCCTCTGCTTAAGTGTGACTGTATAGTTTATCATCTAAGCCAAGTCACTTTCCATTGTGAAAGGGACATTATTGATAATTATACCTGGATGACAGGAATAAATTGGAACTGTTCTGGGCAAAATAGGCCTGTCTGTCTAGCATTCAGACTGATCTTTGCAAACCATAATCTGATCATGTGTCCCTTCTGCTTAAAACCCTTTAGCAGATCTGGTCCCTGGTCACCTTCCAGCATCATCTCATGCCACACCCTCCCAGCTCACTGCTCTCCAGCCACACTGTTCTTCCCTCAGTCCTACCAACAAGTCAAGCTCTAATTTACCAGGGTGTCTACACATGATATTGCCTTTGCCTAGAACACGCTTCCCACCTCTCCTTCACATGGGTGCTTCCTTTTTTCCTGTGCCTCTCACTTGAAATCTCTCTTCGGAAAAGCCTTCTCTGACTACTCTGAGTGACCTACCATGACTATTCTTTCTTTCTTAGCAATTATCAATATGTGGGATGATTTTGTTCATTTCTCGGTTTACTTTTTCTGTTACTTGGGTGGTTTGTTGGTTTTGATTGTTTTCTTGGTCTGTCTTACACCCTAGATTGTAACAATTTCTGTCTCATTTATCTAGCACCAAGTAAAGTATCTGGCACATAACAGGACTTCAACAAACACTTATTGAACACATGAACGACTGAGAGAATTTATTTTTTAACTTACTAGTAAGAAGGGAATTTTTGCAAGGTAAGAGAAATGCATTACCTTTCTTATAAAACGTATTTCCATTATACACAGATACCACATTTTCTTTATCTATTTATCCATTGATGGACATTTAAGTACTTAGGTTTCTTCCATATACTGGCTGTTGTAAATAATGCTGCAGTTA
The DNA here is from genome assembly GCF_963455315.2 of Globicephala melas. Taxonomy (NCBI): domain Eukaryota; kingdom Metazoa; phylum Chordata; class Mammalia; order Artiodactyla; family Delphinidae; genus Globicephala; species Globicephala melas. The sequence goes on along the minus strand of NC_083321.1, from coordinate 37,547,115 downwards.
ACATAGGGGTGCATGTATCTTCTAAAAAATTTTTTAATTGAGGTACAGTTGATGTATATTATGTACGTTTCAGGTGTACAACACAGTGATTCACAATTTTTAAAGGTTATACTGCATTTATAGTTATTATAAAGTATTAGCTATTATTCCCTGTGCATCCTTGTAGTTTTATACATAGTAGTTTATACTTCTCAATCCTTTACCCCTATCATGCCCTTCCCTCTCTCTACTAGTAACCACTAATTTGTTCTCTATATCGTGAGTCTGTTGGGGTTTTTTTGGTTGTTGTTATATTCAAGTTTGTTTTATTTTTTAGATTCCACATGTAAGTATGTAAAAGTTCTCATCACAAGAAAAAAATTTCATCACTGTGTATGGTAAGTGATGTTAATTAAACTTATTGGGGTGATCATTTCACAATATGTACCAGTATCAAAACATTACGTTGTATAACTGAAACTAATGTAATGTATTAATTATATCTCAATTAAAATAATAATAAAGGCCATTCTAATCAGCACCCAGAATCACTGGAAGAGAGGGACCAGAGAGCCTGAGCTTGTGTTTGATCCAGCTGGAGTCAAGTTCCCAGGCACAGAAAGTTTATTTAAGCCTAAATAAACTGAGAACAGAACAAGCTGTGAGACTGTCACCTGGGATCCTCCCAGAAATGCAAAATCTCAAGTTCTACCTCAGATCTACTATGGCAGCCAGGACCAGTTACATAATGTGTGGTACCAGTACCAAATAAAAATGTGCGGACCTTGTTCAGAAATTATTAAAAATTCTAAGATGGTGAAAGCAGGGCATTAACCAAGCACTGGGCCGTGCTAAGCATGGGGCTCTGCACAGCTGCACAAGCCTCATGCCACAAAGATGGGCAGTTTCCTAGGAAAAGCTACACAGACAGCCAGGGGATTAAAAACTCTGATACAAAGTCACTAAACCCAGGCTTTGCCTATTAGTATCAGATAAAATCATGCTTAGATTGCTAGAAGAATATATCAACTCGAATATTCAGATTGATTCAGAGTCGTCCATCTGGAATAATGTATTATTACCTGGGGAAGATGGGAAAACCACAATCTGGGAAAACATTCTCTGTATTTAGGACACGGCGGTGCCAGTTAGTATTTTTCTGAACCCTCTGGGAAGAAATGCCAAGCAGGAATTTTCCAGGCCTCTCTTGTGGTTTGTATTTGATCCACTAAACCAGGGTTGACTGGAAACTCCAGGCTGGTCAACTCTGCACGGCAGCATTGTGTAGTAATTCTGTACTGTTACTCAAGAAGTTTCACGGCATCCAGATTTCTTCTAAATGAAGGAGAGGGAAAAGCTGGGTTTTGCTCTGACCTTACTCTAAAGTTACTGTTCCTGGTGCAAGGGATGATTTCAGCCCCTTGTTGTGCCCCAAAATGGTTAAGATGGTAAATTTTATGGTATCTGTAGTTTACAATTTAAAAAACGAACTTGACATGTGGAACCTGAAGAAACAGAACCCTGGTGGAATTTCAGCAGGTGGGCCCTGGGGCAAAGGGCAGCTCAGGGTTGATTGAGCAGAGGCACAACCGGAGGGCAAGTGCAGAGCGTGTCCAAGAACAGAGAGCCCAGGATGAGAGACAAACTTGGGCTCTGAAACTGAAAACAAGAGTGCGGGAACAAGTCACAGAGGGCCTTGTCGACAAAAAAACTTTAATCAGTAGTCAATCTAAGAAAGAAATAGAGAATTTTATTCCAGCCAATATGAAGATTATAACTCAGGAGACAGTCTTTCAGAAAGCTCTGAGAGGGAGGCTTCTGGGAAGATGGCGGAAGAGTAAGACGCGGAGATCACCTTCCTCCCCACAGATACATCAGAAATACATCTACACGTGGAACAACTCCTACAGAACACCTACTGAACGCTGGCAGAAGACCTCAGACCTCCCAAAAGGCAAGAAACCCCCCATGTACCTGGGTAGAGCACAAGAAAAAAGAATAAACAGAGACAAAAGAATAGGGACGGGACCTGCACCAGTGGGAGGGAGCTGTGAAGGAGGAAAGGTTTCCACACACTAGGAAGTCCCTTCGCGGGCGGAGACTGCGGGTGGCAGAGGGGGAAAGCTTCGGAGCCGCGGCGGAGAGCGCAGCCACAAGGGTGCGGAGGGCAAAGCGGAGAGATTCCCGTACAGAGGAACGGTACCGACCAGCACTCACCAGCCCGAGAGGCTTGTCTGCTCACCCGCCGGGGCGGGCGGGGCTGGGAGTTAAGGCTCGGGCTTCGGTCGGAGCGCAGGGAGAGGACTGGGGTTGGCGGCGTGAACACAGCCTGCCAGGGGATAAGTGCGCCATGGCTAGCCGGGAGGGAGTCCGGGGAAAAGTCTGAACCTGCCTAAGAGGCAAGAGACTTTTTCTTACCTCTTTGTTTCCTGGTGCGCAAGGAGAGGGGATTAAGAGCGCTGCTTAGGGCTTCCCTGGTGGCGCAGTGGTTGAGAGTCCGCCTGCCGATGCAGGGGACGCGGGCTCGTGCCCCGTTCCGGGAAGATTCCACGTGCCGCGGAGTGGCTGGGCCCGTGAGCCATGGCCGCTGGGCCTGCGCGTCCGGAGCCTGTGCTTCGCAACGGGGGAGGCCACAACAGTGAGAGGCCCGCGTACCACAAAAAAAAAAAAAAAAAAGAGCGTTGCTTAAAGGAGCTCCAGAGACGGGCACGAGCCGCGGCTAAAAGCACGGACCCCAGAGACGGGCATGAGACACTGAGGCTGCTGCTGCCGCCACCAAGAAGCCTGTGTGCGAGCACAGGTCACTATCCACACCCCCTTCCGGGGAGCCTGTGCAGCCCGCCACTGCCAGGGTCCCGGGATCCAGGGGCAACTCCTCCAGGAGAACACACGGCGCGCCTCAGGCTGCAGCAACGTCACGCCGGCCTCTGCCGCCGCAGGCTCGCCCCGCACTCCGTGCCCTTCCCTCCCCCCCCGGCCTGAGTGAGCCAGAGCCCCCGAATCAGCAGCTCCTTTAACCCCGTCCTGTCTGAGCGAAGAACAGACGCCCTCCGGCGACCTACACGCAGAGGCGGGGCCAAATCCAAAGCTGAGCCCCTGGGAGCTGTGAGAACAAAGAAGAGAAAGGGAAATCTCTCCCAGCAGCCTCAGAAGCAGCGGATTAAAGCTCCGCAATCAACTTGATGTACCTGCATCTGTGGAATATATGAATAGACAACGACTCATCCCAAAATTGAGGCGGTGGACTTGAGAGCAAGATTTATTATTTTTTCCCCTTTTCCTCTTTTTGTGAGTGTGTATGTGTATGCTTCTGTGTGAGATTTTGTCTGTATAGCTTTGCTTCCACCATTTGTCCTAGGGTTCTATCCGTCCATTTTTTTAAAAAAATTTTTTCCTTAATAATTATTTTTTATTTTAATAACTTTATTATATTTTATCTTACTTTATTTTATTTTACTTTATCTCCTTTCTTTTTTTTCTTCCTTTCCTCCTTCCTTCCTTCCTCCCTTCCTCCCTCCCTCCTTTCTTTCTTTCTCTCTTTCTACTTCTACTAATTCTTTCTTTCTACTTTTTCTCCCTTTTATTCTGAGCCGTGTGAATCAAAGGCTCTTGGTGCAGCAGCCAGGAGTCAGTGCTGTGCCTCTGAGGAGGGAGAGCCAACTTCAGGACACTGGTCCACAGAGACCTCCCAGCTCCACATAATATCAAACGGCGAAAATCTCCCAGAGATCTCCATCTCAACACCAGCACCTAGCTTCACTCAACGACCAACAAGCTACAGTGCTGGACATCCTATGCCAAACAACTAGCAAGACAGGAACACAACCCCACCCATTAGCAGAGAGGCTGCCTAAAATCATAACAAGGCCACAGACACCCCAAAACACACCACCAGACGTGGACCTGCCCACCAGAAAGACAAGATCCAGCCTCATCCACCAGAACACAGGCACTAGTCCCCTCCACCAGGAAGCCTACACAACCCACTGATCCAACCTTAGCCACTGGGGACAGACACTAAAAACAATAGGAACTATGAACCTGCAGCCTGCAAAAAGGAGACCCCAAACACAGTAAGATAAGCAAAATGATAAGACAGAAAAACACACAGCAGATGAAGGAGCAAGATAAAAACCCACCAGACCTAACAAATGAAGAGGAAATAGGCAGTCTACCTGAAAAAGAATTCAGAATAATGATAGTAAAGATGATCCAAAATCTTGGAAATAGAATAGACAAAATGCAAGAAACATTTAACAAGGACCTAGAAGAACTAAAGATGAAAAAAACAACGATGAACAACACAATAAATGAAATTTAAAATACTCTAGATGGGATCAATAGCAGAATAACTGAGGCAGAAGAACGGATAAGGGACCTGGAAGATAAAATAGTGGAAATAACTACTGCAGAGCAGAATGAAGAAAAAAGAATGAAAAGAACTGAGGACAGTCTCAGAGACCTCTGGGACAACATCAAATGCACCAACATTCGAATTATAGGGGTGCCAGAAGAAGAAGAGAAAAAGAAAGGGACTGAGAAAATATTTGAAGAGATTATAGTTGAAAACTTCCCTAATATGGGAAAGGAAATAGTTAATCAAGTCCAGGAAGCACAGAGAGTCCCATACAGGATAAATCCAAGGAGAAATACGCCAAGACACATATTAATCAAACTGTCAAAAATTAAATGCAAAGAAAACATATTAAAAGAAGCAAGGGAAAACCAACAAATAACACACAAGGGAATCCCCATAAGGTTAACAGCTGATCTTTCAGCAGAAACTGTGCAAGCCAGAAGGGAGTGGCAGGACATGTTTAAAGTGATGAAGGAGAAAAATCTACCACCACGATTACTCTACCCAGCAAAGATCTCATTCAAATTTGATGGAGAAATTTAAACCTTTACAGACAAGCAAAAGCTGAGAGTTCAGCACCACCAAACCAGCTTTACAACAAATGCTAGAGGAACTTCGCTAGGCAAGAAACACAAGAGAAGGAAAAGACCTACAATAACGAACCCAAAACAATTAAGAAAATGGGAATAGGAACATACATATCGATAATTACCTTAAATGTAAATGGACTAAATGCTCCCACCAAAAGACACAGATTGGCTGAATGGATACAAAAACAAGACCCATATATTTGCTGTCTACAAGACACCCACTTTAGACTTGAAGACACATACAGACTGAAAGTGAGGGGATGGAAAAAGATATTTCATGCAAATGGAAATCAAAAGAAAGCTGGAGTAGCAATTCTCATATCAGACAAAACAGACTTTAAAATAAAGACTATTAGGAGAGACAAGGACACTACATAATGATCAAGGGATCAATCCAAGAAGAAGATATAACAATTGTAAATATTTATGCACCCAATATAGGAGCACCTCAATACATAAGGCAAATACTAACAGCCATAAAAGGGGAAATCGACAGTAACACATTCATAGTAGGGGACTTTAACACCCCACTTTCACCAATGGACAGATCATCCAAAATGAAAATAAATAAGGAGACACAAGCTTTAAATGATACATTAAACAAGATGGACTTAATTGATATTTATAGGACATTCCATCCAAAAACAACAGAATACACATTTTTCTCTAGTGCTCATGGAACATTCTCCAGGATAGATCATATCTTGGGTCACAAATCAAGCCTTGGTAAATTTAAGAAAATTGAAATTGTATCAAGTATTTTTTCCGACCACAACGCTATGAGACTAGATATCAATTACAGGAAAAAATCTGTAAAAAATACAAACACATGGAGGCTAAACAATGCACTACTTAATAACGAACTGATCACTGAAGAAATCAAAGAGGAAATAAAAAAATACCTAGAAACAAATGACAATGGAGACACGACGACCCAAAATCTATGGGATGCAGCAAAAGCAGTTCTAAGAGGGAAATTTATAGCAATACAATCCTACCTTAAGAAACAGGAAACACCTTGAATAAACAACCTAACCTTGCACCTAAAGCAATTAGAGAAAGAAGAACAAAAAAACCCCAGAGTTAGCAGAAGGAAAGAAATCATAAAAATCAGATCAGAAATAAATGAAAAAGAAATGAAGGAAACAATAGCAAAGATCAATAAAACTAAAAGCTGGTTCTTTGGGAAGATAAACAAAACTGATAAACCATTAGCCAGACACATCAAGAAAAAAAGGGAGAAGACTCAAATTAATAGAATTAGAAATGAAAAAGGAGAAGTAACAACTGACACTGCAGAAATACAAAAGATCATGAGAGCTCACTACAAGCAACTCTATGCCAATAAAATGGACAACCTGGAAGAAATGGACAAATTCTTAGAAATGCACAACCTGCCAAGACTGAATCAGGAAGAAATAGAAAATATGAACAGACCAATCACAAGCACTGAAATTGAAACTGTGATTAAAAATATTCCAACAAACAAAAGCCCAGGACCACATGGCTTTACAGGTGAATTCTATCAAACATTTAGAGAAGAGTTAACAGCTATCCTTCTCAAACTCTTCCAAAATATAGCAGAGGGAGGAACACTCCCAAACTCATTCTAAGAGGCCACCATCACCCTGATACCAAAACCAGACAAGGATGTCACAAAGAAAGAAAACTACAGGCCAATATCACTGATGAACATAGATGCAAAAATCCTCAACAAAATACTAGCAAACAGAATCCAACAGCACATTAAACGGATCATACACCATGATCAGGTGGGGTTTATTCCAGGAATGCAAGAATTCTTCAATATACGCAAATCAATCAAAGTGATACACCATATTAACAAATTGAAGGAGAAAAACCATACGATCATCTCAATAGATGCAGAGAAAGCTTTTGACAAAATTCAACACCCATTTATGATAAAAACCCTGCAGAAAGTAGGCATAGAGGGAACTTTCCTCAACATAATAAAGGCCATATATGACAAACCCACAGCCAACATCGTCCTCAATGGTGAAAAACTGAAAGCATTTCCACTAAGATCAGGAACAAGACAAGGTTGCCCACTCTCACCACTCTTATTCAACATAGTTTTGGAAGTTTTAGCCACAGAAATCAGAGAAGAAAAGGAAATAAAAGGAATCCAAATCGGAAAAGAAGAAGTAAAGCTGTCACTGCTTGCAGATGACATGATACTATACATAGAGAATCCTAAAGATGCTACCAGAAAACTACTAGAGCTAATCAATGAATTTGGTAAAGTAGCAGGATACAAAATTAATGCACAGAAATCTCTGGCATTCCTATACACTGATGATGAAAAATCTGAAAGTGAAATCAAGAAAACACTCCCATTTAATAGATGGAGAGATATACCATGTTCTTGGATTGGAAGAATCAACATTGTGAAAATGACTCTACTACCCAAAGCAATCTACAGATTCAATGCAATCCCTCTCAAACTACCACTGGCATTTTTCACAGAACTAGAACAAAAACTTTCACAATTTGTATGGAAACACAAAAGACCCCGAATAGCCAAAGCAATCTTGAGAACGAAAAATGGAGCTGGAGGAATCAGGCGCCGTGATTTCAGACTATACTATAAAGCTACAGTAATCAAGACAGTATGGTACTGGCACAAAAACAGAAAGATAGATCAACGGAACAGGATAGAAAGCCCAGAGATAAACCCTCGCACATACGGTCACCTTATCTTAGATAAAGGAGGCAGGAATGTACAGTGGAGAAAAGACAGCCTCTTCAATAAGTGGTGCTGGGAAAACTGGACAGGTACATGTAAAAGTATGAGATTAGATCACTCCCTAACACCATACACAAAAATAAGCTCAAAATGCATTAAAGACCTAAATGTAAGGCCAGAAACTATCAAACTCTTAGAGGAAAATATCGGCAGAACACTCTATGACATAAATCACAGCAAGATCCTTTTTGACCCACCTCCTAGAGAAATGGAAATAAAAACAAAAATAAACAAATGGGTCCTAATGAAACTTAAAAGCTTTTGCACAGCAAAGGAAACCATAAACAAGACCAAAAGACAACCCTCAGAATGGGAGAAAATATTTGCAGATGAAGCAACTGACAAAGGATTAATCTCCAAATTTTATAAGCAGCTCATGCAGCTCAATAACAAAAAACCAAACAACCCAATCCAAAAATGGGCAGAAGACCTAAATAGACATTTCTCCAAAGAAGATATACAGACTGCCAACAAACACATGAAAGAATGCTCAACATCATTAATCATTAGAGAAATGCAAATCAAAACTACAATGAGATATCATCTCACACTGGTCAGAATGGCCATCATCAAAAACTCTAGAAACAATAAATGCTGGAGAGGGTGTGGAGAAAAGGGAACCCTCTTGCACTGCTGGTGGGAATGTAAATTGATACAGCCACTGTGGAGAACAGTATGGAGGTTCCTTAAAAAACTACAAATAGAACTACCATATGACCCAGCAATCCCACTACTGGGTCAAAAAGAGTCATGTACCAAAATGTTCATTGCAGCTCTATTTATAATAGCCAGGAGATGGAAACAACTGAAGTGTCCATCATCAGATGAATGGATAAAGAAGATGTGACACGTGTATACAATGGAATATTACTCAGCCATAAAAAGAAACGAAATTGAGCTATTTGTAATGAGGTGAATAGACTTAATGTCTGTCAAAGAGAGTGAAGTAAGTCAGAAATAGAAAGACAAATACCGTATGCTAACACATATATATGGAATTTAAGGAAAAAAATGTCATGAAGAACCTAGGGGTAAGACAGGAATAAAGACACAGACCTACTAGAGAAAGGACTTGAGGATATGGGGAGGGGGAAGGGTAAGCTGTGACAAAGTGAGAGAGAGGCATGGACATATATATACTACCAAACGTAAGGTAGAGCTAGTGGGAAGCAGCCTTATAGCACAGGGAGATCAGCTCGGTGCTTTGTGACCGCCTGGAGGGGTGGGATACGGAGGGTGGGAGGGAGGGAGACGCAAGAGGGAAGAGATATGGGAACATATGTATAACTGATTCACTTTGTTAGAAAGCAGAAACTAACACACCATTGTAAAGCAATTATACCCCAATAAAGATGTTAAAAAAAAAAAATGTGAAAACAGAAAAAAAATGTAAAAAAAAAAAAAAAAAAAAAGCTCTGAGGAATTCCCTGGTGGTCCAGTGGTTAGGACTCTTCTCTTTCACAGCCGAGGACGCGGGTTCGATCCCTGGTCAGGGAACTAAGATCCTGCAAGCCGTTCCACCCATTAGAGGTCAAAGCAGTTATGTAAGTTTTTGAGGCAAAGGGTTATACATCAAAGTGACATATTGACTATGTAGTCCAACAGGCAAGCAGTGGGTCATTGTGACTCCTTACAGGATTAAAAGGAAATGTTAATTCCTAAAGAGTTACCTTGCTGGGGGCTTCCCTGGGGGCTTCCCTGGGGGCTTCCCTGGTGGCGCAGTGGTTGAGAGTCTGCCTGCCGATGCAGGGGACACGGGTTCGTGCCCCGGTCCGGGAAGATCCCACATGCCACGGAGCGGCTGGGCCCGTGAGCCATGGCCGCTGAGCCTGCGCGTCCGGAGCCTGTGCTCCGCAACGGGAGAGGTCACAACAGTGAGAGGCCCGCGTACCACACACAAAAAATAAATAAATAAAAATAATTTTTTAAAAAAGTTACCCTGCTGATGCCAGGAGGAAATTGCTTTTTTTTTTTCTTTTTGGCAAGTAGGCATTCCTGTGTCTTTTAAGGGAACCTAGTTAATGTGTAGTACAGATGCACAATGTACACTAAAGGGGGGGGGATAGTGGTTCAAAAAGCAGAGAAAATTTTACGTTACATTTTTTTCTTGTCCTGCCTTAAAATAATTTTGTTTCATCAGTTTAAATGTCAATCTCAAGGATTTGGGCTTTATTTTGAAAGCAGAGGAGAGCCACCGAAAGTTTCTGATTGGAAGTGGCTTAAGGCTATGCCTCAGAGGACAAGGATTCTGACAATATATCTCCAGTTAACTTCCCATGAGACCCAGGGAAGCACTCTTTCTCAGGGGCCTAGGTTTATCTACAAACTAGGATAACTCTACATCTAAATTTAGGAATAACGTGGGGGTAGGAGACAAGCTGAAGGAGGTTAAATTAGTCCTTAGATCTACAAGTTCCAGGTCTGGGGCAGGATCCCAGCGTCTGTATTTTTAACGAGCTCCTGTGATGATTCTGATGCATGGCAAGTTCGTGAATCACCTGACTGGGTGGTACCTAATGCTGGTTCCATTGTGATGTGCTGAGACTCAGTGGTGGTGGGGAAGGCAGTCTTTAGAAGTGTTAACGAGAAAACCAAAGGCCCAAAATGGTGCCACTTGTGCTCCCGTGATACCAAGCCTAGACTTAATACTTGACTTAGTTGCAGTTTCAACCCTCCCCAGAAATGTAATCTTAACCAGTGGAATTTTCTGGTCAGCACCGAAGAGGTAATCTGCATGTGGGCCCTCTCCATCCACGCCCCACCCCCAGAAGAGGTAACATGCATGATAAAAGTTTTGATGATCCCTTTCCCCCAAAAAGAAGATATCCTGACCTAGAAATAATCTTTTTTCTTTTGTCTTGTCCCACCCTTCTTCCTATAAAAGCTGTCCGTTTCGTACACCCACTCAGAGCACTCTTCTAGTTGCTAGGTGTGATGCTGTTTGATTCATGAGTTGTTGAATAAAGCCAACTAGACCTTCAAATGTACTGTTGAATTTTGTTTTTTTTAACAGAAGTGAAGAAAGTTCCCGTAAGACTGATGTAATTGTCTTGGCAAGAAGTAATGAGAATGTGGGATGGTGGCAATAGAGAATGGAAAAATAAACGACTAACGGAAAACACCACCAATGTAGAATTGAGGGAATTTACCTAGTAATTGGAAGTGAGGGTTGAGGAAGGGGGCAAGGATGACGACAAGGTTTTGAGCCTTGGCCAGGGCAGTGACAAATTAAATACATGCAAGGAAATTATTTCAATTTTGGTCTTCCCACTGTCTTTCATTCATGAAAACCAGTGTACATGGGTCTGATCACTACTGGGTGAAACGATATTCCAAATCTTTCAAACGACAACTAATATTTATTACCCAGACACTATGCCACAGGCACTATGCTCTGCATTTTAGTCTCATTTAATTGTCACTATGAGGTAGCTCTGGTTCACATTCATTATCTCATTTAATCCTCAAACTACCCCCAAGGGGACTGCTACTATTATCCATATTTGACAGATGAGGAAGCTGAAACTTGGAGAAACAAAGGAACTCACCTAAGGTCATCTAGATGAAGAGCAGACATTCAAAGCCAGTCTGCCTCAGAAACTGCCAACTAAAATTTGGCATTGCCATCTACCTCTACAAGGATTGAATCATGAACCACTGTGGCTGCTGACCTTCAACACCCCCTGAAAGGAGGTCAGGGTGGAGATCAGGAATGTGGCACTCTGTGATCTGGGAAAAACTGGAACAGGTCTTCATATAGTTAGATATTTTCAGGAGAAGATCTTATGAGCTCCAATTCTTGCATCTACTCACATCTAGAAAAGAACTAAAATTATAAACTGTGACATCTGCTCCTCCTGACTAGCAACAAGCCTCTGTCCAACTGCATGCTTGACTGCACGCACCACCCCCCTTCAATAATCATTTACAACACTGACCTTCTCCCAACCTCTTTGGAGCAGTTTCTCAGAGCTATCTGAAATGCAGTCTCCGGGCAGTAGTCCTCATTTTGCCCCAAATAAAACTTAACTCATGGGCTTCCCTGGCGGCGCAGTGGTTGAGAGTCCCCCTACCAATGCAGGAGACACGGGTTCGTGCCCCAGTCTGCGAAGATCCCACATGCCGCGGAGCGGCTGGACCCGTGAGCCATGGCCGCTGAGCCTGCGCGTCCGGAGCCTGTGCTCCACAACGGGAGAGGCCACAACAGTGAGAGGCCCGCGTACCGCAAAAAAACAAACAAAAAAACCTCACAATTCTCACATTGTGCTCCTTTTTTTCAGTCGACAAACCCAAGCCCTCCGCCATTATGATACCCTGAAGCCCTGTTAAACACCAGTCAAGTCTGGATGCAAAAATAAAAGTGAGGCAACCATGAATCAATCTATCATTTTTAGGCAAGTGAAAGATTACAAGTTGTATTTGAAAACACTGCCTAATATCCAAGTAGACTGTTCAAATTTAAATGTTTAACTGAATGGGATTTTTGTTTGTTTTCCTTAGAAAATAAATTCAGATGATGTGGGGTTTCGGGGGGGGGGTTTGTTTTAATGCTAGAAAATTCTGTTACCCTTTAGGTAAATGAGGATTGCTGTAACGTGCCCTAGAACGATCTGTTGGGAAATAATTGCACAATTGTGCCAGTTCAGGGTGTCCCCTCCTCCTGAGATTTCCTCCACACCCTCTTTCGGACAGTCACTGTGTAATGACAAAAGCTGAAAGTGACAGGAGGGCTCTCACCCTTTACCTTATAGACTCACAGTCAACTTAATCCAATACAGCCACAATCCAGCTGAACTAGTGGGAAGGTTTGATATTGTGATAAGAAATTTATATTTGGTCTTCATCTCCTTTCCTGGCACAGAGTTCCTAAAACCCTTGGAATTTCCAAGGCGATGAGAGGCAGAAAAGTGTCTTTCGTTGTTAATGAGGTGAGTTTTGGACCACACCTAAGGATGGGGGCTGGCTGCCAGTGGAGCCAACCATGTGATTAGTGTTGGAACTTTCAGTCCCACTCTTGACACTGGCCATTGGCAACTGAACTCAACGTCCAGCCTATCTCCACTCTCAATGCTGCCGCTGCTTTATCTAGAGCTTCCAGTTGGTAAACATGTGGAGATTGGTCTAGAGTGGCACTAGGAGAGGGCATGGAACCTCCTTGCCCCTTCCCCATACCTTACCCTTCCAGCCAGCTGTTCCTGAGCCTTTTATAATAAACTGATAATCTAAGTAAGTAAAATGTTTCTCTGAGTTCTGTGAGCCACTCTAGCAAATTAATTGAACCCAAAGAGCGGGTCACGGGAACCTCTGATTTATAGCCAGTTGGTCAGAAGTACAGGCATACCTTGGAGATATTGTGGGTTCGGTCCCCAGACCACAGCAATAAAGCGAGTCACATGAATTTTTTGGTTTCCCAGTGCATATAAAAGTTATGTTTACACTATACTATAGTCTATGAAGCGTGCAATAGCATTGTCTTAAAAAATGTATATACCTTAATTTAAAACTGCTTTATTGATAAAAAAAATGCTAAGCATCTTCTGAGCCTTCAGCAAATTGTAATCTTGCTGCTGGTGGAGGGTCCTGCCTCCATGTTGATGGCAGCTCACTGATCAGCGTGGTGTTTGATGAAGTTGGGGCAGCTGTGGCAATTTCTTAAAATAAGACAACAATGAAGTTTGGCAGATCACCGACTCTTCCTTCTCTTCCTTTCACAAATGATTTCTCTGTAGCAGGCAATACTGTTTGAGAGCATTTTACCCACAGTAGAACTTCTTTCAAAATTAGAGTAATTTCTCTCTCAACTCTGCCACTGCTTTATTAACTAAGTTTATGTAATATTTTACATCATTTGTCTTATTTCAACAATCTTCACAGCAATCTTCACCAGGTGTAGATTCCACCTCAAAAACCACTTCCTTTCCTCACCCATAAGAAGCAACTCCTCATCCGTTCAAGTTTTACAATGAGATTGCAGCAATTCAGTCATATTTTCAAGCTCCACTTCTAATTCTAGTTCTCTTGCTATTTCCACACGTGCAATTACTTCCTCCACTTAAGTCCTGAACCCCTCAAAGTCATCCATGAGGGTTAGAATCAATTTCTTCCAAACTTCTATTAATGTTAATATGTTGACGTCTTCCCACGAATCATGAATGTTCTTAATGGCATCTAGAATGGTGAATCCTTTCCAGAAGGTTTCCAATTTACTTTGCCCAAATCATCAGAGGAATCATTATCTATGGTAGCTATAGTCTTACAAAATGTATTTCTTAAAAAATAAGACTTGATAGTTGAAATTACTCCTTGATCCATGGGCTGCGGAATGAACGTTGTATTAGCAGGCATGTAAACAACATTAAACTTGATGTACAACTCCATCAGAGCTCTTGGGCAACCAGGTGCACTGTCAGTGAGCAGTAATATTTTGAAAGGAATCTCTTTTTCTGAGCAGTAGGTCTCAGCAGGGAGCTTAAAATATTCATTAAACCATGTTGTAAACACTTGTGCTGTCATCCAGGCTTTGTTGTTCCATTTATAGAGCACAGGAAGAGTAAACTTAGCATAATTCTTAAGGGTCCTAGGATTTTCACCATGGTAGATAAGCATTGGCTTCAACTGAAAGTCACTACCTGCATTAGCCCCTAACAGGAGAGGAAGCCTGTCCTTTGAAGCTTTGAAGCCAGGCATTGACTTCTCCTCTCTAGCTATGAAAAGTACTAGATGGCCTCCTTTTCCAATATAAGGCCGTTTTGTCTACACTGAAAATCTGTTGTTTAGTGTAGCCACCTTCATTAATGATCTGAGCTAGATCTTCTGGGTAACTTGCTGCAGCTTCTACATCAGCACTTGCTGCTTCACTTTTATGTTATGATGACAGCTTCTTTCCTTAAACCTCATGAACCAACCTCTGCCAGCTTCAAACTTTTCTTCTGCAGCTTCCTCACCTCTCTCAGCCTTCACAGAATTGAAGAGTTAGGGCCTTGCTCTGGATTAGGCTCTGGCTTATGGGAATGTTGTGACTGGTTTGATCTTCTATCCAGACTACTAAAACTTTCTCCATATCAGCAATAAGGCTCTTTCACTTTTTTCTCATTCTTATATTCACTGGAGTAGCACTTTCAATTTCTTTCATGTACTTTTCCTTTACATTCACAATTTGGCTATTTGATGCAAGAGGCCTACCTTTCAGCCTATCTCAGCTTTCAACATGCCTTTCTCACTTAGCTTAATCATTTCTAGCTTTTGATTTAAAGTGAGAGATGTGTAACTCTTCCTTCCACTTGAATACTTAAGAGGCCATTATAGGGTTACTAATTGGCTTAATTCCAATATTGCTGTGTGTCAGGGAATAGGGAAGCCTGAGGAGAGGGAGAGAGATGGGGAACGGCCAGTTGGAGCAGTCACAACACACATTAAGTTCACCATCATACATGGGTGCAGTGGTGCCACAAAACAATTACAATAGTAACATCAAAGATCACTGATCACAGATCACCCTGACAAATAATGAGAGTGAAAAAGATTGAAATATTCCAAGAATCAGGGAAATGTGACAGAGACACAAAGTAAGGAAATGCTGTTGGAAAAATTGTACTGATAGACTTACTGAACACAGGGTTGCCACAAACTTTCAATTTGTTAAAGAAAACAAAAAAGAAAGAAAAAAAAAACAGTATCTGTGAAGCACAATAAAGCAAAGTACAATAAAAAGAGGTATGCCTGAAAAAAAAAAAAGAGGTACGCCTGTACGGTTAACAACCTGGATTTGTGACTGGCATCTTAAGTGGGGGCAGTTTTGTGGTTCTGAGCCCCTAACCTGTGAAATCGGATGCTATCTCCAGGGAGATATGTTCAATTGAGTTGAGTTGTAGGACAACCAGCTGGTGTTGGAGAATTGCTTGGCGTGGGGAGACACCACACACACACTCTGCCACACACTGGTGACCAAAATTGTTAGGTTTTCCACACTTCCCAAAATGCTAAGAAGCTTTGTGAAGCCTCCCTTCTCTGATCATCTCTTCAACTAATCTGGTTATGTCATATCCAAATGTCACATGGAAGTATGACAGCAATTTGTGTCTATAGTTCTCTGGCTGTGTTATAAATGAAAGAAAGAAGTGAATCATTCAATGTACCCAACACTTTGCTTATTCCACACCGAGTTTACACCACACCTTCCTGCAAATTGCTCACTATAAACCTCATGTCTACATTCCACTCAAATAATTTTTAAATTAGATTTTACATTTATTATTAATATAACATGCTGTGTAAGTATACAGGAGCCTGAAAATGGCAATCTAGTACTTGGCTTAAATAATACAAGCACTTGCTGTGATCTTTATCAGTACTCAGCCTTCCTTTATTATGGCTTTTAAAAAACAAATTTTAAAAGTACATGATTCCTTTAGGCTACTGTTTAGGAAAGACTGGAGTAAAACATTTCCAGTAATGAATTAGTTGTATATAGGTTCAGATTAGAAAATGTCAAGCACTGGAAAAAAAAAACATTTTAAATTAGCTCAATTTAAATATGGGGCCATTTCATTTAAACATCTGATTTGAATCTTCAGTGTTTCACTCATTTTATGTGTTAATTCCATTATACCAGATCTTACTTTGGTAATTTCTCAAGTGTCCCAGAGAAGATAAAAAAGGAATTCAATTTCTGTCAATTACATTGTATGTCTTCATGTGACCAGGATGAGAAACTTCTGCTCCCTACATGGCAGTCACGACAGGAAAAGAATTCCCCCAGTCCACCAGCAAGGAACAAATAACACTGTTGTTCAGAATAAGGACTGCATAGCTGGGGATATTCACATTCTGATTCCTTCCAGAGCACTTCATTTCAGCAAACAAGGACTGATTCCTTTCAAAATTCAACTTCAGTTGAAAAACACTGAGGTACAGATAGAGCCACAAATGCAGAGGTTACAGACACGGACAAAAGTGCTCCCAATAAGGTGGCAGGGATCTCAGGTGGGGCCTTTCCTTCAATAACAAATGCATTCAGAAGGTTCCGGAGCACGATTCAGTTTTTCTCAAAATGTCATGACACCCTGCTGAATCTTCTTCAATTAGGCCTGCTGAGACCAGAGAAACCGATCACATTTTTCAAGCATGCTTTGTATCAAGGCTCTGAAATCCCAAAGAAAAGAAACAGGCAAATTTAGCTGTCATTGTTCATTCTTTTCAGAAGAAAGGATTAAAAAAGCTGACTGACTCTGTGCATCAAAAGACACAATCAACAGACTGAAAAGGCATCCTGTGAATATGGCATCCTGTCCTATACAATAGGAGAAAATATTTGCAAATCACATATCTGAGAGGTTAATATTGAGAATATGTAAAGAACTCATATGACAAAAAACAAATAATGCAATTTAAAAATGGGCAAAAGACTTGAACAGGTATTTCTCCAAAGATGACATTCAAATGGCCAACGAGCATATGAAAAGATGTTCAACATCAATAATCACTAGGGAAATGCAAATAAAACCACAATGAGATACCACCTCATGCCCATTAGGATAGCTACTATCCAAAAAAACAAAACAAAAATCAAAACAGAAAAAAACCAGAAAATAACTAGTGTTGGTGGGGATGTGCTATAATTGGTGGGAATGTAAAATGGTGCAGGCTCCATGGAAAACAGTATGGAGGTTCCTCAGAAAATTAAAAATAGAAGTACCATCTGATCCAGCAATTCCACACCTGGGTATACACCCAAAAGAACTGAAAGCAGGGTCTCAGAGATATCTGTAAACTCATGTTCATAGCAGCATTACTCACATTATGCTAAGTGAAACAAGCCAGTCACAAAAAGACAAACACTGTATGATTCCACTTATATCAGGTACTTAGAGTAGTCAAAGTCAGAGACAGAAAGTAGAATGGTGGTTACCAGGGCTTAGGTGGAGGGGAAAGGGGGAGCTGTTGTTTAATGGGTATAGAGTTTCAGTTTTGTAAGTTGAAAAAGTTCTGGAAACTGCCTGCACACTGATATGAATATACTTAACACTACTGAACCAAGTGGTTAAAAACGGTTGGCAGGAAATTTTATGTTATCTGTATTTTACCACAGTTTAAAAAAAACAAAACAAAACAAAACCCTGACTGAGACAATTAGGTATGCGGTACCAATAATATTCTTAAAGAACTGAGTACACATCAGATTTGGGTACTTACATTAACCTAAACAGTGTTTTGGTGATGACTGTGAACAAAATATTACTTTAGCCTCTTCTCTTAATCACCTTCGTCAACAGAGGAGTCTCTGTTCCCTCATCTATGAATGAGGGGTTGAGACTATGTGATCTCTATAGTCCCGTCCACCTCTGAAAATCTGTGCAATTCTACATTCCCCAGGTGCCTGTGGATAGGGCAGGACAGACATACATTACCTCTGCCTTTTCTCGGCAATCCTCAGGATATCACAGGTTCTGGTAAACCTCTCTGACAGCTCAAGGGTCAAACCACATTCTTGTAGCAGTGACCAGGCCCGGTCTGGGCCCATGACCTTAGCTAACAGGAGTGCCACATTCTCCATGTTGATAGGGGAAGGCCCATCGCTGAAGTTCCCATTTGGTGACTTCTGGGGGGCTGGCTTTGTGCTCTTGTTTTGTACCAGATGTAGGAGAAGCTTCCATTCCTCCACAGTCTCTGGGATCCAACCTACTCAAACACAGAGAAACAATGTGGGCTCTGACCGCTCTTAGCACTCTGCCTGCATACAGGAGAAACCATTCGTGAAAATGTTTCATACCAAAACATAAAAATATTAAAGAATATAATCTCATTACCCCCAATACAGAGTTGTTTTCTGAATATTTGTTGAATAAATAGCTCACGAAAAGGAGAAGCCATAAAATTAGCTCCAACATTCCTTCATTTGCTCACGCAGTAAGTAATTACCCAGGGCACACTGCATACTAGGCACTGAATGTGAATGAGGAACAGACAGACATGATGAGCCCGGCCTGCACTCCTGTGGAACTCATGGTCCAGTATGCTTATAAACTGTGCTAAGTGCTTGCTATAAAGGAAAAGATCAAAGAGCCATTAGAGAGATTGGCAGGTTTGGGTTTTTTTTTTTTTTTTTTTTTTAAGGATCAGAGAAGGGCTGTATGAGAAGCGACAGTTAAGCAGAGAGCTGAAAGATGAGACAAGTTTAGTGAGCATGTGCTTGTGGCCCATATGTACACAAACGTGCAGGGAAGGTGTCAGGAATGGAGGGTGAAGGAGCCTGCATTTCTGACAAAGGAAACATGGAAAATGACTCGACACAGGAAGGAACTAGGTGAGTTCAAGGAACTCAAAAAAGGCCTACAATGCACAAAGGTGGCAGTGAGGAGTGAGAATGAGATGATAGGGCCAGGCCATAAGGGAACAGCTTAAGAATCTGGATTTTATTTTCAGTCCAATGTAAGGGGCTTCAAGGAGGAGAGCCACATAATCCAATTTTTGTTTAAAAGAACCATTCTGAGAGTCAGCAACGTGGTGGAGTGAAAAGCTACCTTTGTCTCTCCCCTTAACCTACAACCAGTAAAACATCCACAACACAACAAACGTTCTTGTGTCCGACACACCAAGAAACCAGAGAATTCTCCACATATCTATACAACTAAAGGTGATGGACTGGAACACATAGAAGAGGCAGAACCAGGGAAACAGTGGAGGCGGTGTCTGCAGTCCCAGCCCTCCAGCCCCAGAGAAGCTGACGGTAGCAGGGGAAGCAGTGCACATGACCCCAGCCCCCAGCCCCCCACTCGAAGTAGCAAGCCCATGAATCTTACAACACTGGACATGGCAGGGCCACCTGAGCAATCCTAGCTATTGCCCCTGCCCCTTCCTCCCCAATAGCAGTAGAACTTGCCACTCAAGGGCTCCTGGACAGGAGGGAGCCCACCATCCTGGTGCACCAGGTGGCAATGCTAGCAACACTGGCAGAAGTAAGGCGACCCTGCAGGTACAGGAAGTGATAATGCAGGCATCGGGCCACACCACAGATGGAGATGGTAGAGGGCACAAAGTGCAGACTCTCAAATATAACCAGAGGCAGCTGACGTAAGAGAAACCCAAAACTTGTGCTATAGCGCCACCTACTGGAAAACAAAAGAAAGGCCTCTAATTTCTAACCTGTTGGATCATTAGAATCAAGCAGAAAGGTGCTTGCTACTTTAAATGTGTCAGAGGAACAACTTCATCAAACACTGTGAAGAACCATAGTGACACTGTACCACAAAAGGAAAATGACAATTCTCCAGAAACCAAACTTAAAGTCACAGAATACTGTGATCTAACTGACAGAGAATTCAAAATAGCTGTCATGAAGAAAGTCAAGGAACTACAAGAAAACTCAGGCAGTTCAATGAACTCAGGAACGAAATTAATGAACAGAGGAATACTTTACAAAAGAGATTAAAACTCTAAAAAAGAAAAACAAATTCTAGAACTAAAGAATTCAATAAATGAGTTGAAGAAAACATTAGAAAGCACTGAAAATAGAGCAGATCACATGGGAGAGAGAATTAGTGAGCTTGAAGATAGAACTCTAGAAATGACACAAGCAGAAGAAGAAAGAAATAAGATATTTGAAAAAATTCTATGAGAACTATCCGACTCCTTAGGAAAGACAACATTAGGGTAATGGGTTTCCCAGAAGGAGAAGAAAGGGAGAGGGGAGCAGAGAGTTTATTTAAAGAAGTAATAGCTGAGAGCTTCCCAAACTGGAGAAGGAACTGGATATACAAGCCCATGAAGCTAAGAGAACACCTAATTATCTCAATACAAAAATACCTTCTTCAAGGGACTTCCTTCCCTGCTGGTGCAGTGGTTAAGAATCCATCTGCCAATGCAAGGGACATGGGTTCATGCCCTGGTCCAGGAAGATTCCCACATGCCGCGGAGCAACAAAGCCCATGTGCCACAACTACTGGTCCTGCACTCTAGAGCCCACGAGCCACAACTACTGAGCCCACCCACCTAGAGCCCATGCTCTGCAACAACAGAAGCCACCACAATGAGAAGCCAGAGCACTGCAATCAAGAGTAGGCCCCGCTCGCCACAACTAGAAAAAGCCCACACGCAGCAATGAAGACCCAACGCAGCCAAAAATAAATAAATAAATAAATAAATGTATTTAAAAAAGACCTTCTTCAAGACATATTATATTAAAATTGTTAAAAGTCAATGACAAAGAATTAAGGCAGCCAGGGGAAAAAGGAAAGGTAACCTACAAAGGAACCTCCATTAGGCTATTAACAGATTTCTCAGCAGAAACTCTACAGTCCAGAAGAAAGTGGAATGACATTCTCAAAATACTGAAAGATAAAAACCATCACCCAAGAATACTCTATCCAGCAAAGTTATCATTCAGATATGAATGATAAATAAGGACTTTCCCAGACAAACAAAAGCTGAGGAAGTTCATCAACACTAGACCTGCATTTACAAGAAATGTTGAAAGGAGCTCTTTACCAGAAACAAACAAACAGAAAAGAGTAAAGTACACAAATCTTTGAGTAAAGTGATAAGCAGACAGAATCTTTAAACTGCAACTCTTTATCAGAATAGGTTTTTTAAACACTTTACAGCATAAAGGTTAAAGGGCAAAGATGAGTAGAAAAAGTAATTATAGCTACTTCAATTTGGTAACAAACTCACAACATAAAAAGGGATAATTTGAGGCAAGAAAAATACAAAAGGGGGAGAGGAAAAGGGTGGAACTCATATAGGTACATAAAGATAAGATGCTATAAGCAGAAAAAGGACTACTTTATCTATGACATGTTTCATACAAACCCCATGGTAACCACAAAAAATAAATCTAGAGCAAAGACACAAAACATTAAAAAAGAGGAAAGTGAGAAAAACATCATGAAAAAACACCAAAGCAAAATGGCAGACAGAAATACACGGAAAAAGAAATAATGAAGATATAGAGCAACCAGAAAACGAAAGATAAAATAGCAGTACCAAATCGTCATCTGTCAATAATCATCCTAAATGTAAATGGATTGAATTCACCAATCAAAAGACACAGAAAGGCTGGGTGGATTAAAAACCAAGAGCCAACTGTATGCTGCCTCCAGGAGACTCATCTCAGAGTTTAAGACAATTATAGGCTCAAAGTAAAGAGATGGAAGATGACACTCCAGGCAAATGGCAGCCAAAAGAAAGTGGGTGTAGCCATACTTATATCAGACAAAATAGACTTCAAACCAAAAAAGATAACAAGAGACAAAAGTGGATAGTATATAATGATAAAGGGGATAATTCATCACAAAGACATAATGTTATTAATATATATGCACCTAACACAGGAGCACCAAAATATATAAAACAATTATTAACAGACTTAAAAGGAGAAATTGACAGCAACACAATAATAGTAGGGGAATTTAGCAGCCCACTGACATCAATGGATAGATCATCCGGACAGAAAGTCAACAAGGAAGCAGCAGCCTTAAATTAAACATCAGACTAGATGGATTTGATAGATTTGTACAGAACATTCCATTCAATTGCATCAGAATACACATTCTTCTCAAGTGGACATGGAACTTTCTCAAGGGTAAACCGTATGTTGGGACACAAAACAAATCTCAGTGAATTTAAGAAGACTGAAATCGTATCAAGAATATTTTCCAATTTCTATGAAACTAGAAATCAACTATAAGAAAGCTGGAAAAATTACAAATATGTGGAGACTGAACAACATGCTACTGAACAACTACCAAGTCAATGAAAATCAAGGAAGATATCAAAAGTTACCCAAAGACAAATGAAAATATGACATACCAGAATCTATGGGATGCAGCAAAAGTGATACTAAAAGGGAAGTTTAAGCAATACATGCCTACCTCAAGAAACAAGAAAAATCTAAAATAAACAATCTAACCCTGTACATAAAGGAACTAGAAAAAGAACAAATGAAGCCCCAAATCAGTAGAAGGCAGGAAATAATTAAGATCAGAGCAGAAATAAATGAAATAAAGACTAAAAAGACAATAGAAAAGATCAATAAAACTAAAAGCTGGTTCTTGAAAAGATAAACAAAATTGACAAATCTTTAGCTAGATTCACTAATCTTAGAGAAGGCTCTGATAAATAAAATCAGAAATGCAAGAAGAAAGATAACAATGGATACCACAGGAATAGAAAGGCTTATAAGAGAATAATATGAACAGCTACATGCCAAAAAATTGGACAACCTAGAAGAAATGGACAAATTCTTAGAATCATAAAACCTTCTAAGACTGAATCATGAAGAAATGAAAAATCTAAATAGCCCGATCACTAGTACAGAAATTGAAATAATAATCAAAGCTCCTAAAAAACACGAGTCTAGGACCAGATGCCTTCATAGGTGAATTCTACCAAACATTCAAAAGACTTAATACCTATCCTTTTCAAACTCTTGAAGAGAAGGGAATGCTTTCTAACTCATTTTACAAAGCCAACAACACCCTGATACCAAAACCACACAAAGACTCAAAAAAATTACAGGTCAGTATCTCTGATGAACATAGATGCAAAAATTCTCAACAAAATATTAGCAAACCGAATACAATACATAAAAAGAATCATACACCATGACCAAGTGAGATTTATTCCAGGGATGCAAGAATAGTTGTATCCACAATAAATTCATGTGATACACCACATTAACAAAATGAAGGATAAAAACCATATAATTATCTCAATAGATGCAAAAAAAAAAAAAAGCATTTGACAAGATTCAACACCCATTTATGATAAAACGAACTTTCAATAAAGTGGGTATAGAAGGAACATACCTCAACATAATAAGGCCATATATGACAAACTCACAACTAATATCATTCTCAATGGTGAAAAACTGAAAGCTAGCCCTCTAAATCAGGAACAAGACAAGGATGCCCACTCTTACCACCCTTATTCAACATAGTACCAGAAGTCCCAGCTAGAGCAATCAGGCAAGAAAAAGAAAAGGCATCCAAATTGGAAAGGAAGAAGTGAAACTGTCACTATTTGTGGATGACATGATTTATACATAGAAAACCCTAAAGACTCCACCAAAGAACTACTAGAAATAATAAAGTTGCAGGGTACAAATCAACATTCAAAAATCTGTTGCATTTCTATACACTAACAATGAGCTAGCAGAAAAAGAAATTAAGAAAACAATTCCATTTACAGTCACAACAAAAAGAATAAAATACCTAGGAACAGATTTAACCAAGGAGGTGAAAGACCTGTATACTGAAAACTATAAGACACCGCTGAAAGAAACTGAAGAAGACACAAATAAATGGAAAGATATTCCCTGCTCATGGACTGGAAGAATTAACATTGTTAAAATGTCCATATTGCCAAAGCAATCTATAGATTCAATACAATCCTTATCAAAATCCCAAAAACATTTTTCACAGAAATAAAACAAAAAATTCTAAAATTTACATGGAACCACAAAAGACCCCAAATAGCCAAAACAATCCTGAGCGAAGAGAACAAAGCTGGAGGTATCACACGCTCTGATTTAAAACTATATTATAAAGCCACAGTAATCAAAACAGCATGGTAGTGGCAGAAAAACAGATACATATATCAATGGAACAGAACTGAGAGCCCAGAAATAAACCCATACATATATGGACAATTAATATACAACAAAGGAATAAGGAACATCCAATGGAGAAAGGATAGTCTCTTCTATAAATGGTGTTGGGGACACTGGACAGCCTCATGCAAAAAAATGAAAGTAGACCACTACCTCACACCATACACAAAAATCAACTCAAAATGGATTAAAGACTTAAATGTAAGATCCAAAACCATAAACTCCTAGAAGAAAACATAGGCACGACACTCTCTGACATCAGTCCTAGGAATATCTTTCTAGCTAGGTCTCCTCAGGCAAGGGAAACAAAAGCAAAGATAAACAAATAGGACTACATCAAACTAAAAAGCTTCTACACAGCAAAAGAAACCATCCACAAAATGAAAAGATGACCTATTGAATTGGAGAAGATATTTGCAAATAATATATCCAGTAAGAGGTTAATAACCAAAAATACATAAACAACTGGATGAAAAAATGGGCAGAGGAACTGAATAGACATTTTCCCAAAGATGACATACAGATGGCCAAGAAGCACATGAAAAGATGTTCCACATCACTAATTATTAGGGAAATGCAAATCAAAACCACATGGGAGGACTTCCCTGGTGGCTCAGTGGTTAAGAATCCGCCTGCCAATGCAGGGGACACGGGTTCGATCCCTGGTCCAGGAAGATCCCACATGCCACAGAGCAACTAAGCCTGTGAGCCACAGCTACTGAGCCTGCACTCTAGAGCCTGCGAGCCACAACTACTGAAGCCCGTGCACCTAGAGCCCATGCTCTGCAACAAAAGAAGCCACAAAAATGAGAAGCCTGTGCACCGCAACAAAGAGTAGCCCTTGCTCGCTGCAATTAGAGAAAGCCCATGTGCAGTAACGAAGACCCAACGCAGCCAAAAATAAATAAAAAATAATAAATTTATATTAAAAAAACCCACATGAGATATCACCTCACACCTGTCAGAATGGCTATCATCAAAAAGTCTACAAATGTTGGCAAGGATATGGAGAAAAGGGAACCCTGTGCACTGTTGGTGGGAATGTAAGTTGGTGCAGCCACTGGGGAAAACAGCATGGAGGTTCCTCAAAAAGCTGAAAATAGAACTACCATATGATCCAGCAATCCCACTTCTGAGTATTTATCCAAAGAATATGAAAACACTAATTGGAAAAGATATATGCACCCCTATGTTCACTGCAACATTATTTATAATAGCCAAGATATGGAAGTAACCGAAGTGCCCATCGATAGATGAATGGATAAAGAAAATGTGATACACACACACACACACACACACACACACACACACACACACACATGTAATGGAATACTTCTCAGCCATAAAAAAAAAGAAGAAATCTTGCCATTTGTGACAACATGGATGGACCTTGGGCATATTATGCCAAGTGAAGTAAGTCAGACAGAGAAAGACAAACACCATATGATCTCACTCATTTGTGGAATACAAAAACAAACAAAAACAAAATAAATGAACAAACCAAACAAAAACAAACATGTAGATGCAAAGAACAAAGTAGTGGTTACCAGAGGGGATGGAGTGGGGGCAGGGTGAAATGGGTAAAAGGGAACAAACACGGTGACAGATGGAAACTAAATTTTTAGTGGTGAGTACACTGCAGGGTATACAAAAGTGGAAATATAATGTACACATAAAACTTATATAATGTTATAAACCAATGTTATCTCAATAAAAATTTTTTTAATTAAAAAAAAGAACCATTCTGGCGGCTCTAAGGAAAATCGGTTAAAGATGGGCAAGAATGGAAACCAGAAGGCCAATTATAAAGTTATTGCAGTAACCAGGCAAGTAGCTGGGATCAGAATGACCGTGGTGGAGCCAAAGAAAGTAGATAAATATGAGATATATATTTGGCAGCAAAAGCAACATTCTTTGAAGTGAAATATAAGTTAGGAGAGAACAATGTCAAGAAAAGACTCCCATTTAATACACCAAGGGTAAGAATAGCTATTATTATTATATTAACAAAATATTAAGAGTACTTTTATCTGGGTGGGAAGAATTTTAGGTGATATCTTCTTCATTCTTCCTAGATTTTCCATTTTTTTCTATAACAAACATCATGTTGTAACTTTAAAAGCATAAACCATTTATATCTTAACTTTTCTGGTTATTTTTCCAAAGTGAACACATCTATAGTTCTACAAAACCATGTGACCCTCTTGTTTCATGTTTGAAACAAAGATGATTCAGTTATTATTGCTGTAACTGTGACACCTGAGGCTATCTCTTTGCCAGTCATCTGGTTTCTTTGCTTGGTTGTAACTTTTCTTCCTCTACAGAAATAGGGCTGAAAAAGGCTGTAGATCACACTGCTAGATGAAGGATCCTGACGTCATGCTGCTGGCATCTCTGCTTGAGATGAATAAAGTAACACTACAAAACAGACCAAGACCACCTCTCTGAGTGCAGGATGAACTCTCAGACTTCAGAAATCAGTGTGTCAAAGTCCTGGCCTCCTGACTGCCATTTTATCTGTATTGAATTCACGAAAATTAAAAAAACAAAAACAAAAACAAACCCTAAGTACCTGTAAAGGCTTAGGAAAATCTGACTGCTACTCTAAGTTCATCTTAATGATCTCTAACTTTGGGCTGTGTAAAATGGCAACATGATGCAGATCAAAAAACCTGAGCACAAGCTTTCGAGATGGTCAGACCTGGCCTGAACACCAGCTCCAGCATTAACTAGTTGTATGACTGTGGGGAAACTAATTATCCTTTTTCTGGGCCTCAATCATAACTTTTTAAAAATCGAAATAATAGTAACTATCCCACAGGTTTAATATCTCATTTAAACAGCATATGGAAAAGCATCAGGTATCAATATAATGCCTCACACGGTAGGCACTCGTGAAACAGAAAAGTTGCCTGTAGTTTATTTCTAGTTATGATTTCATGGTATACCAAGTAGTACAGATAAAAAAAAAAAAAACTCCAAAAATGTGACAGCTAGCTAGAATAACATAAATGATCATTGAAATATTTAGCAAATTTCTTTACTGAATAGTCTGTAGTGACTTCTAAAATACTGTAACCAAGAATAACCGATTGAGATTTACATACCATTGTCCCCTTCCATCAGGCTCATATCATTCAGATACACAATATTCGTGAAGGCCTCTCTTCTTCTCCCCAGCTCCAAACAGAGGATAAGATATCCAGGCCAGAAACTTGAAAGAGACCAAAGTTGGAGAGAGGAATAAAAGGCAGTGAATTTATCTGGAGCTGTGTGGTCCAATACTGTAGATATTAGCCACATGTGGCTACTTACATTTAAATTAAATAAAATTTAAAAGTCAGTTCTTCAGTTGACCAATACATATTTCAAGTACTTAATGGCCACATGTGACTAGTGGCTACCATACTGGACAGCGTGATAGAATATTTCCACTGCCTCAGAAAATTCTATTAGACAGCCCTGATCTAGAGCATTTAAGAAAAAAAATAAAGCTAGTGATAAATACTAACATTTGAGGCCAAGTCCCAATTATGAGACATTTAAGCTTATACACTTCACAGACTTTAAGGTTCAATAACAAACTAGCATATTTCTTCCCCAAGTATGCAAACTTTGGAAGTTCTCCTTGACTCTTGCCCTTCCTTCATTTGCTATACCCAGTATCTACAGGTCCCACTGCATTTTCCTTTGAAATGTGCCATTAGATGTGCTCCTTCTGCTGACCTAGAATCAATTTGGTCATACCTGAATTACTGCACCAGCTTCCTAGCTGGCCTTCCTTTCTCATCTCCAATCTTTCTCATGTATGAAACCAGAAATGATCTCCAGAAACCTCCATTTTATCCTGTCATTTTTGTACCTAAAAGGGTCTCTGCTGATAACTAAATTCTTCTAACCACCTTTCAAGGTCCTATATGATCTCATGACCCACAACCTGGCCAGTCTCATCCCTCATTATCAGTGAACAAATATGTACCAAGTGCCTACCACTTTATGAATTATGCATAATGAGGGAAAAGCAAGACACATGTCCCTATCTCCAAAAGACTGTAATCCAGGTAAAGCCATAAGATAACATCTTCAGGCCATGAATAACTGACGAATATGTGGTACAGATAAAAAGCAATGTCAGTTTTTCATGGCTTTGCTCTTGCTGTTTCTCTCACCTGACTTGCCCTCCTCCTGGCTCCTGTTTGAATACAAATCCTACCCAGGCTTAGGGCTTACCTCAAAGTCTCACCTCCTCCCTGAGTCCTTCACCAGCCATTCTACCAAGCCCATTCTGATCTCTCCCTTCTCCGAAACTGTATCAATTATAACTTGTATCACACAGTCTGGTGCTTAATTAAATAAACCTGAGAACCGGGGCTAACAACTAAGCAAAAGGGGGAGAGAGGAATGAGCAAGGACCAGTCTCTTCCACACACAAAATAAAATACACTCAAAATTTAAGACAAAAAAAGATGTTTATTATCACTTAAAACAAAAAGCCACCTTTATGTAGCAAAAAAAAAAAATCCCAAATGACAAAGCATATCCGTTCAGGCCCCTAACTACAAAGTTACTAACTAAAATGATTCTAATCCTAACTTCAGCTTCTAGGAAAATTCTCACTTACCCATGAGACCTACAGATGTCAGTCACTTTCTCTTTTGTTGTAAAATCTGCAGGAAGTTTAATTAGATGAAGGATTAGCTGACTGTAACCCCAGGAAAACAAGTGGGAATGAGGCCTGAAAAATGAAAAAAAAATCAGTAAATTAGACAGGAAATAAACTCTACAAAAATGCTTATTCGTCAGCTGATAGGTAAGATCAGAGTTTAATTACATTTTTTCCATTATTATATTTTTCAAACATTTCTACTTGGCCTTTGAAAAATTAAAATAGCTATTTTTCCAATGACAAATACCTGTTTATTTTTTTTAATTATATATTTTAGTAATCAAAAGAAAGAAGCTCATAATTCCATCACTCACAGATAGCCATTTTATATCCTTCCAGACCTTTTTCTCTAGGCATATAAAATAGGCATTTTGGTAGCTTTTAAAAAGTTTCTCCTGGAGGAAAACACAAGGAATATTTCTGATATATTACAAGTAACAGTGTGTATTTTTTATGAATTCTTTTTTTTAAAAAATCCTAATCAGGGACTTCCCCAGTGGCGCAAAGGTTAAGAATCCGCCTGCCAATGCAGGGGACACGGGTTCAATCCCTGGTCCGGGAAGATTCCACATGCCGCGGAGCAACTAAGCCCATGCCCCACAACTACTGAGCCTGCAAATCTAGAGCCCGTGAGCCACAACTACTGAGCCCATGTGCCACAACTACTGAAGCCCACACGCCTAGAGCCCATGCTCCTCAACAAGAGAAGCCACCGCTCACCACAACTAGAGAAAGCCTGTGCGCAGCAACGAAGACCCAATGCAGCCAAAAAATAAATTAATTAAAAGTTTTTAAAATGTACTAGAAAAGCTTTAAAAAAAGAGTCAAAGTTAAAAAAAAATCCTACATCAGGTTACATCTAAAAATCCCTTGGCAAATTTCTAGGAAGAAAACACACACACACACACACACACACACACACAATTTTCTTCTAACACAGGTTTAGTCACCAAGGTCTCTTAATGTTGGTCCATGAAAGAGTTTCAGTAGCCCAGTTTAATTCTCTGCAATCATGTGCAAAATTTTGTATGAATGTGCATTTTTCTGAGAGGAATCATCAGATTCTTAGAGGGTCTGTGATTCAAAAAATATTCAGAACCACTAAGCAGTACACTCAATCTGATTACTACCATGACTTGAGTCAGTCGCTTCCATAGCTATTCCTGAAGTAAGCCCAGAATGCTATATGTGAATAAACTGGTTCCATTCCAAAGGAGCAGCAGAGCTTAGAAACAGGACTCCTTCTATACCTGGGGTCTCCTTCATCGTCCATAGTGCTGGTGCTTGGGGGAGCATCATGGGACACTGCCAACAGCAGCCAATCCAATCTTAAAGACTCTGGTTGTAGGAGGGACTCAAGGAAGAATGACCTAAGAGAAAGTTGGGGAAAAAAATCACCAATATTCATGCTGAGAAAGGAAAGATAAAATGTGCAGATGTGAAGAAAATGTTATTAAGGGATCAAGACAGTGGATGAAATAACCTGAAAACTCTTCTGCTACAAAATGTATAGAAATGCTGGTGAAAATATAATAGCCTTTTAACTGAACAGTTGAGCTTCAAGATAATAAGGAAAATACCAAGGGGCCAAAAAAAAAAAAGGAGAAATAAATACCAGTATAGCAAATGTGAACCAATCAGAAGAAACAGAGGGGGGAAGTTGTCATTCTCAATAACCAAAGGACATGTGTGTTCACTGCCATGTGGAGATAGGAAGTGAGGCCTCAGCCCAAAGAAGTTAAGAGCTGTAACTGAGATCCACCCACAAAAAGCTGGGATATATCACCAACAAAAAGGTGGCAGCAAATCCACTCACTGGCAGAGACAACAAGGAAGCTTATCTGTCTTAGCATAGGCCTTGAAGCGGAGTTTAATTTTACACTGTTGATCTGAGAATCTCTGAGAGGGAGAGAGGGAGGAAAGAGAAGTGTGGGTTATGTGCACATTTGTGGTGTGTGCTGTGAATTGTGGAAGAATGGAACACAACTGCCAAAATCCTCCTCTTCCATAGCAGGTGCCTCAATCCTGTGGCAGTTAATAGTATAAATTTTCCAACTGCTTATACTAGAGAAACAGTGCCCTATCAAAAGAGAGTCCAAAAAAAAAAAAAAGGAGGGTCCGCAAATATTCTCTCCTTCTCACCGTTGATCTTCAGGCCTTGATTTTACCAGACTGTCTAAATAAGCCAAAAACTGAGCAGGATGATGATGACAAAGTTGCATGACATCTGAAGGCAAAATGGATGGATAAAACCTGATTAAGGATCGAAGGGCAGATTCTCCAAATTTCTCATACAATCTGCATTTAAAAACAAAACATGTTAGTCTCCAACTTCAGTAAGATAATATAACTTGGTTACATTATCTATGTATTTACTAGAAATAAAAATAAATATACTAACAAGAAGCTGCTCAACATGTAACAGAGTAAAACTTTACAGACTGAGACGAAGAAAATGTCTGTGCTTTAGTTCACATAAACAACATACAGGACCACTCACCGGGTAGCATAAGCAATCAACAAAGGACTGTCAAAAGAGACCAAGTCATCCAATAACTTTAATCTTGTTGGAAGGTCTCCTTCTTCCATCTTTATATATGTAGGATTGGAACTTGCCATTTCTAAAAGACAAAGCACACCCCTTTCCCTTCATCTCATAGCGGTAAATATTTTATTCATGAACACATTAATCAACAATCATTAGTCATGCACCTACTGTGTGCAAGTCCCAACATTTGTAAAGCATCATAGGAGAGACAAAAACAGAACAAGAGACAACCACTGCTTTTAAGAACTTTAAAATCAAATTGCATAATCAAGACAGTATGGCACTGACACAAAAACAGAAATATAGATCAGTGGAACAGGATAGAAAGCCCAGAGATAAACCCACACACATATGGTCACCCTATCTTTGATAAAGGAGGCAAGAATACACAGTGCAGAAAAGACAGACTCCTCAATAAGTGGTGCTGGGAAAACTGGACAGGTACATGTAAAAGTATGAAATTAGAACACTCCCTAACACCATACACAAAAATAAGCTCAAAATGGATTAAAGACCTAAATGTAAGGCCAGACACTATCAAACTCTTAGAAGAAAACATAGGCAGAACACTCTATGACATAAATCACAGCAAGATCCTTTTTGACCCACCTCCTAGAGAAATGGAAATAAAAACAAAAATAAACAAATGAGACCTAATGAAACTTCAAAGCTTTTGCACAGCAAAGGAAACCATAAACAAGACCAAAAGACAACCCTCAGAATGGGAGAAAATATTTGCAAATGAAGCAACTGACAAAGGATTAATCTCCAAATTTTATAAGCAGCTCATGCAGCTCAATATCAAAAAAACAAACAACTCAATCCAAAAACGGGCAGAAGACCTAAATAGACATTTCTCCAAAGAAGATACACAGATTGCCAACAAACACATGAAAGAATGCTCAACATCATTAATCATTAGAGAAATGCAAATCAAAACTACAATGAGATATCATCTCACACTGGTCAGAATGGCCATCATCAAAAAATCTAGAAATAAATGCTGGAGAGGGTGTGGAGAAAAGGGAACCCTCTTGCACTGTTGGTGGGAATGTAAATTGATACAGCCACTATGGAGAACAGCATGGAGGTTCCTTAAAAAACTATAAATAGAACTACCATATGACCCAGCAATCCCACTACTGGGCATATACCCTGAGAAAACCATAATTCAAAAAGAGTCATGTACCAAAATGTTCATTGCAGCTCTATTTATAATAGCCAGGAGATGGAAGCAACCTAAGTGTCCATCAACAGATGAATGGATAAAGAAGATGTGGCACATATATACAATGGAATATTACTCAGCCATAAAAAGAAATGAAATTGAGTTATTTGTAGTAAGGTGGATGGACCTAGAGTCTGTCATACAGAGTGAAGTCAGAAAGAGAAAAACAAATACTGTATGCTAACACATATATATGGAATCTAAGGAAAAATTTAAAAAGTCATGAAGAACCTAGGGGCAAGACGGGAATAAAGACACAGACCTACTAGAGAATGGACTTGAGGATATGGGGAGGGGGAAGGGTAAGCTGTGACAAAGTGAGAGAGTGGCATGGACATATATACACTACCAAACGTAAAATAGATAGCTAGTGGGAAGCAGCTGCATAGCACAGGGAGATCAGCTCAGTGCTTTGTGACCACCTAGAGGGGTGGGATAGGGAGGGCGGGAGGGAGGGAGATGCAAGAGGGAAGAGATATGGGAACATATGCATATGTATAACTGATTCATTTTGTTATAAAGCACACCATTACACACCATTGTAAAGCAATTATACTCCAATAAAGATGTTTAAAAAAAAATCAAATTGGGAGGCAAAGCATATTGGAAGTTTTAAACAAGATAAAGGAACAGATAACCAATACATGACTATTACCATTGAAAATGTACCCTTTAGGGCTTCCCTGGTGGCGCAGTGGTTGAGAGTCTGCCTGCCAATGCAGGGGACGCGGGTTCATGCCCTGGTCTGGGAGGATCCCGCATGCCGCGGAGCGGCTGGGCCCGTGAGCCATGGCCACGGAGCCTGCGCGTCCGGAGCCTGTGCTCCGCAACGGGAGAGGCCACAGCAGTGAGAGGCCCGTGTACCGCAAAAAAAAAAAAAGAAAATGTACCCTTTATATATGTAATATATGTATTACATATATAAGCTATCATATATGCAAGCTAATATATATATAAGCTACATTTCTACCATCAATGACAAATTCTTCCGTTTTTTTCTAGAACTGATATCCCTAATCAATCTTTTGGAACAAAATTAGTTAATTAAATTTAATTAAATTAACTTAAAAATATTTTACCTATTTTTTAAAAACATCAGTTATAGCAAATCTTCCTCCAAAGGAAGATCTGACTTTGGGGAATAGCCGAGTCATTTAAAGCGAAGTGTGTAAATAAAGTGAGTGAAGATCTAGTTAAAACTACTTGTAGTTAAAAAATATGTTTACATATATATGAATCTAAAGTAAAATGAGTTTTTTCAAGAAGTTTTCATCTAGCTCTGAAGATAAATCCCAAAGAACTGTTCCAAAGCTGTTTTCATGATTACAACATCATTAGAAGAGTAGAACCTGTTCAATAGACCATTTCTAAAGAGCCAAACCTTCAATTCCGATATATTTGTTTAAAAAAATATATCAATCTTTCCCAGTTTCATTATTTCCGATTTGACTGGGTCAGACAGTAAGTATTTAAAGGGATTTAGAGGAGAAGGCCATCATTTAGAGCATATGAAGTGAGGGAAAGCTTTATGATTGGGTGGGCGCTAAGCCAAACTTATCCCCTTAAATTCAATTTGGAAGCAGCTGCATCATCTCAAACACCCACCACACTTGCTCCAGCCAGCCCTGGCAATAAGTTAACCACTCAGGTTGATGAAGTGGTTATTTTTTTTGCTATTTTCCTGTAACCAAGGTTGGGTACAATCACATAATAGAGACAGATATAGCAAATTTCCAGTAAGTAATATCAAACATTTGAACTTATTTGAAAAGAAATAACTCTTCTTACTTCAGCATAAAAGACAGTCTACCTCAATTCAGAAAAAGAAGCTGAAATCATTTCTTATGCTTTTAACTGCTAAATGTGAATTGAGGCAGAACTGTAACCATAGATCCTTGTTTCTAGAAACCTTAACGCTCTTTAAGTCAGATAATATAAAAATGTACCTCTACTTGTGACTACTCACTTTTGGTAATGAATGAAAAGTTTGCTTAGAGTCTACATCAATTATTAGAAACATGACATCTGTTATTCAGAGTTTTGAGTTAAGAAAATCCACCTGTTCAAAAACATAGGACTATGTAGTAGAAAGGGCAGGCATGGCCTCTAGGGTATGAAAGCTGGTGTCTACATGAGGATGACCAACAGTGTGACCTTCAATCAAGTGTGAAGTAGAGGCTGCTGACTGCCCACCAAAATCTCTGAGGCAGACATGCAAGCTCCTGACCCATGTCCATCCTCTTCCTTCTAGACACCTGGAGAGGTCATTTCCCAGACTCCTTTGCAGTTAGGTGGGGCCATGAGATAGAATTCTCACCAACAGAAGAGATATAAGCCACTACCAGGCCACACCTCCCTGTAAGAGCCTGTCTGCCTCTTCCACATGCTTCCCCCTGGACATAGCAACCCAGTCTTAATCATCAGCCCTAAGGGAGGATAGAGACCAAAAAAATGGAAGGAACTTGGAACCCTGAGTTACCACATGCAAGAGAGCTGCCCACTGACCTGGAACATCTGTCCTGGGCTGATATATGAGCAAGAAATAAACTACCATATCTGAGTTATTATATTGTATCTGAGTTATTATGAGATATTACAGAAGTTTAGCCTATTCAACTATTATAATCTCTCTGTGCCTCAGTTTCCTTACTTATTAAACAGAATAACACCATCTACTCCAAAGTGTTGTAAGGATGAAATGAAAGAATGCTGGCAAAGTGTTTAGCATATTATCTGGCACTTGGTGAGTACTCAATAAATGGTATATATTATCTCTATATTAGTAAGTTACAAGAGGGATTTTCTGGTTTTCATATATCTGCACTTATAAAATTTTACTTAAACCCAACTTCTCCAACATTGCTGTATCATTTTCTGAATGACTGTGAGAGAAATAAAACTAGCTTCTTATAATAGTTGCAAGAACTATTACAAATTAAATTGAGTTGTAAATCAACTATACTTCAATTAAAAAAAAAAAGTGAGCAATCTCAACAGAAAAAAAAAGCAACAAAAGACTAAATTGAGTGGAAAACTGAAGGGATGGTTGACCAGAACAGAGGTGATTTTCTACTTAAATCTTCTTCTTTAAACTCAAAAATGCCAAGATGCTACTGTCCTCTATTGGTAAGGCAATCTGATTATTACCTTTCAATCCTTCAATGAAAGTATCCCAAACACAAGGACTGTTAGCATAACTCAGCTTGATGCTCTCCTTTGCTCTTTTCAAGTCCAGAAGAAAAAAGTACTTCTTTAGGAACTGACAAGCCAGAATTTCAGGAGAGCACTGTTGCAAAGTGTGGTCTACATGTCTACTTGCACTTTTGATCTCAGAATTCAATACATTCAGTTCCAAACACAATGTTGTCACTTCAGCCAGGTCCTTCTGAAGACTGCCTGGTATACTGCATGGAGAACATACTTGAAAAATGTCATCATCCAGGGACTCCCTCAGACTATTTACAGAGTCACACGCTGCTCGATCAACAGTTTCTTCATTGCCTAAAGAGTTCCTTTTTTCTTTTTCATCTTCTTCGTCTAATATTCCCTTTTTTGACTCATCAAGCAATAGCATACCCTGGTTTGATTCCATGGATGAGTTGCCAGTATCTGAAATGCCTGAAAAGTCCTTCATGGCAAATGTTTTTTCTAACTGTGAAAGCCACTCCTGTAAAACCATTTTCAGAGACTGTGGTTCAAACAATACCAGTGGGTCCTGTAGCTTGGTCCTATATAAGACAGACAAGTAAGAAATTTATGTTTTATGTGGTTTTTCAAAAACAAATTGTTTCATGCTAAATAAGTCTAACAGATACAACATTACTTATCCAGAATAAATGTTACTTTTCAACTCTTTAAATAACAATTATCTCAGTAGCAAGACAACAACACAGAGAACGTTACCTTTGTATTAATTCATGAATTTCAATTCCAAATGAAACTGCCTCTGCCCCACACTGTCTCAGGACCACTACTAATGATCTCAAAAAGTCATTCCCACTCTCTATAAAACTTTGTCACCCATAAATACTCACATTGCTTCTGCTGTTGCCATTCTGAGCTCTTGAAACTTGTCCTCTTCTGGAGGTTGACTAGTTACTTCTTCTTTTCCCCTAGAGAAGTGTGAGAAGAGTTAAAGGGGATTAGAACCTTCTTGGGCAAATATTTCTAAGTGCTCACTAAGTGGTAGGTATTGTACTTAATGATACATGAAACAAACAGATGAGTATAAAAAATGGTCCATGGCTTCAAGATGAGTAAGTTCAAGTCAGAGTAAGCCCTAGTCAGAAAGAAAGGCAAGAAAACAACTGTAATATAAAAAAGAATAGAATGAATGCTAAAGAGCAGCACAAGCACTGTGATCTGAAAGCACAGAAAAAGGAATAATTATTCTGACTAGGCAATCACGAGAAGCTTTCCTGAGGAGGTGTATTTGCGTTAGGAAAAATGGGGGGAAAATACTGCAGGTGGGAGAAACAGCATGAAGAAAAGTAGTGAGGTGTACACACCCACTTCTCTGACATGACTAGAATTTAGAGTGCTTAGAAAGACGTGGTTGGAAATGAACCTGGAAAGGTGGGCTAACGTCAGACTGAGGGCTGCCTTAAATGCCACAGCACTATCTACACTTTTTTCCCGATATACATACGGATTCATAACTAAGTTACTCTAAGGGTAACACACCTTTTTTCTCATCTGAATGTCCAGTCAGTGTACACTGGCCCTGTGGGTCTATCTCAATTCCTGTGTGAGTGCTGAGCTTGCCTGCCTCCAATGCCCAGATCCCCTGAATTATGAGAAAAGGCAGAGACCAGATGGACAAGATACTTCACATTGTGCCAGACCAAGGGCTCTGCTACAACTCCACTACATAAGGACTATGCCACCAGCATACCATAGGAAGGCACGTGACGACATTAATGCCAATGCTCTCATCTTACAGGCCAGAGGGCGTCACCAACGTCACATGCTAGTCAGAAGCAGAACCAGAACAAGGCCTATATCCTTGGTCATCCTACTCTTGCTCTAATACTCCTTCTCTAACATTGCAGAAGTTTGAAGAGATTTGGAGGTGAGGGAAGTTGTTCAGGGGAAAGATGGAAGAAGAGGTGCTAAATTAAAATTCTGTCTCAACAGACTTGTTATGGGTAGATGTAATTTTCCAACACTTACTCTGTGGTATTCAGTTTTTATAAGCTATGCAAATAATCTACAATGAACAGAGTCATACATGTGTCTTCTTCAAGACGACATGGTTTATGGCTCTCTTCAAACCGACAATTGTATCCTCTAGAATTTACACAGATTTCTCTGCAATGGCTTACTCAGTGTCTTCCTCCTTTGGGCAAGTGACTGGACCCACATCCTCTTCACATGACTGCTCATCACACCTGGGTTCTGGTCTCACTTTCAGATCAGGGCTCGTATGAAGGGTGCCAATCTTCTCAGTAGTTTTACGCACAAAACTAGAAACGCTGGAAGCCAAATACCAATAAACTAATATGAAAAGAATCTCATTACTGCCAAGAATGAAAATTTCAGTATCTGAGTTCTGTATGTTCCTGTCAGTCCCTGAAGGCAACTTGGACTTAGCAAGTCTTTCTTTACTTGCTATAAAGAAAGACTCTTTATAGCAACTTCCTTAATCAATCACATATTTCACATAAGGCCCATGTAAAATTTATAATAAGGATTTACTTCATTTACTAAACTACTCTGATTCAATCCTAAAGAAAAGGTCTTTAATTGCAGCTGTGCCTGCAATGTTTCTGTTTACTTAGGCAAAGAAGGCCATGTGAAAACCTGCCCCATCCTAGCCAAAGAATTTCTTCAGGAAACTCAGCTGCTGATTTGTCACAATATATCCTTTGAAAAAGCAAAATTTGTATCCAGTAAAACTCCCATTAGCAGTGAAGGAGCTACAGAAGTCTTCTCTTTCAAACTTAAATGTCTTTATTTTTTTTTTTTTACAGAAATCATTAGTATATTCATAATACAGGGACTCAGTGACACATTGTATAATTATTAAGTTATAATTATGAAGACTTTATCCTATTATGGTAAAACGTTTAAGTGGAAAAACTTGGACATAAATTCATGTAAGTCAATTCTGGGCCCATGGAGTAGCTAGAAAGACTTCTGAAGAGTCTTCAATTCTGAGCCCAAACTGAGAAATGATTAAGTTAAGAAATGACTAATGATATATGGAAATTGTTCCTATCAGGGATGAGGAAAAAACATTTTTTAACTTTTGCTCAGCCTGAGGGGGAAAAAAACACATTTGTAACAACTCAAATATCCAGGTACTCAAACAAAGAGGGACGATAAATTCCCCAAGATTGAAATGAGAAGTAAACGGCTTCGTATAACAGGCTATATGAGGAATAATCTAGAGACTTTCTTTTTCCTCATTTAAAATGTCTTTCCATTCTCAGCGCAAAAGTGCCTAACATGACAACTGAAGTAAAACCAGAAGTGGGATTAAATGACAAGACTAATGAGTTTACCTTTCCTTGACAGCCTGAAGAGACACAAGAGGAGATGGAGAACGAAATGACAGTGGAATGCCGAAGGGGAGAAAAGTTTCATTCTTATCTGTCTCAAACATCACTGAAGCGTGTGAAACATTGTCTGATGAATGGAATTGGGGAGAAAAAACAAAATCTAATCACATGAAGAGTTTTTTAATCTTTAAAGAAATTCTGAAATGAATGAAGCAAAGGAAATGAAGGATTCAATACCAAAATCACAACTGATCCAAATACAAATGAGTGGAACACAGGTTTTACAAGAAGCATGGGATGGTCCACATATAAAACACTTGGACAGGTACCTTCATTTTTCCTACTAGCCCTGAATCCCCACAAGTCAGAAAGGAAGCTTAGAGTCTCTATTAATCTCAACAGTTCGGTCACAGGAGTACTTGAACATCGAAAAGTGAAGGCAATGACCCCCAAAACTGTAGTAATTTTTCATTCCGAATGGAAAATAATTTGGTTAGGATAAAATCGTTCCACTCTTGGTTAATGACCTCCTTTCTTAACCTTTCCAGCACTTTGATGCATGATAATAATTAGGTAATTTACCAATGTTAGCCTAAACAGGAGGGGAAAAAAACCCCAACTAAACATAAATCCATTCTTCTAATGGTGAACTGATCAATAGGTCTGGATGGAAAGTCTAACAACTTAATAAAAATTATTAACACCTTGTAGAAAACTCTATGCATGAGATAATCTTGGCAAACAGAAGTCACAGAAAATAACTGCTTCACATCAGCAACCAATAAAAGACACATTCCTCACCTTCATTTCCATGTGAACCACAACACTGATCTGGTTGGTCCTCTTCTTGATGTGAGGTGAATTCTTTAAGTCTCTCATCTTCTGAGAGGGTTTGGCTGTGAAGGGAACAAGAGTCTTCATCTGACTGACTGCCTCTTCTACTATTAATGATACGATAAATACCAGAGTCCAAGATGCTGAAACTTTCCTAAAAAGAAAAAGAATTAAAGAAAAGTTAAACTTTTATAACACGATATAGCTTTTTAAGAGAAAAATCAACACTAAAAGAAACAAGTCATTAACGACAATTATGGCTTATTAGAACAAAATGGTGAGCAAGGTCTAGGCTCCTGGAAGCCAGGTCCCTCTCACCTGCTCATGGCATCATGCTACCATATTTCTCTAGTGGGTCTCCATGAAGTCTGGCTGTGAGAATGTGAGAATGTGAGAATGAGGATTAAATAGACAATCCTGAGCTGCACTGAGATTCAAGCTGGCATGAAGCATCTGAAATTACATATTAGGGGTAACTTAACTTGCTCTGGAGGCTATATGAGGTATATTTTCAAACAGAACATAATAAACAATGACAAAACAAAATGCGGCTCTAAGACACACCTAAATGAAGGCTTCATAAGGTTGTCCAACACCTGAAAGAAAGCCCCCTCTTCACCACCACCCCCAAACAATATACAACATGGAAAGGAAGGTAAGTTTTGGGATCCTAGAGGTAAATGAGTACAAACTAATGTAGAACAACCTTACTGTACAGCAAAACCCTTTTAAAAGTGAGAATACCTACATGTGATGAAATGGAGCTTCTTCTACTGCTACAAGCTGAATCCAAAGGTTCAAATTTTAAGATCAATTCTTCCAGTTGGGAAATCAGATCACCATAGGTTGTTAAGTCCAGCTGAGATTTCAAATGTTCCAATTTATCTATAGTCAAAGTTTTTCTTCCCTAATAAAAGGATAAGTAGAACCAATAGGAGGGTTTTCTGTTTGTAACTAAATCTATATTCAAATGGCCAATACATTGAAAGAGGTCTACATAGAACATAAAACCTCAAAGGTGCTTTAAAAGGGCGTTAAAAGCTAGTAAAAGACTTAATAAGAATTCTCTTAGGAACTAAGAATTTAGAGTTACTGTACATATAATAATTTCACTTAAAACAAGGCCTTGGGCTTCCCAGGTGGTGCAGTGGTTGAGAATCTGCCTGCTAATGCAGGGGACACAGGTTCGAGCCCTGGTCCGGGAGGATCCCACATGCTGCGGAGCAACTAGGCCTGTGAGCCACAACTACTGAGCCTGCGTGTCTGGAGCCTGTGCTCCACAACAGGAGAGGCCGCGATAGTGAGAGGCCTGCACACCACGATGAAGAGTGGCCCCCGCTTGCCACAACTAGAGAAAGCCCTCGCACAGAAACGAAGACCCAACACAGCAAAAAATAATTAAATAATTAATAAACTCCTACCCCCAACATCTAAAAAAAACAAGGCCTGAAATTCAAATAAATTTGTGGGTAAATTTGATTTTTTTTAATGGAAAGTGTACAGTTTTTCTCACCCCCATCCCCACTCCAGACTTATCTGTCATGTTTCCTTTGGGGATTTACTGCTGCTTAATCAGCAGGCTAATAAAGACAAGCAACTGCGTAGCACAATCCTGCAAGCTAGAATGGTTTTAACAACCCAGATGAACATGTAAGCTTTCTGACTCACTCTGCTGGCAATGACGGAATTCTGGAAAAGACAGCAAGTTTGAGCAGCCAGGTTCCACAGGCCTCTCCTTAGCAGGCGTTCCACACAACGTTCCACAGATAACAGGGAAAGATGGGAGACCTTCCCATTTAGGTGCAAACAGAACAGCTCATTCTTACAGACAGCCACATCCTGAATATCTACAAAAACCACAGGGGTGAACACACAGGACATTAACCAAGTACTCCTTTTCCATTTTTGCGATGGCTGAAATTATTCTAATAGATTCATTTTCTATACAGGGTTTGGCTTGATTGAATTTCACCTCTATTTTTATACTTGCATTTCAATGAAGAAATCATATCTTAGACACTATTCTTTTAAAAAAGATCAAGAATAAAAGAGACAGAGAAAGAAACATCTCTCTGATCTAAAATCCTGTTTTTAAAAATGCTATGTTTTGTGAAAAGAAATTGGGACTTTAAAAGGGGGCACTTCGGAGGCCAGACTATCACATTTCTGAGTTACAAATCTGATACCAGTAACAGATTTCAGTGCAGTATGTAAATCAACAAACTGTTCGTGAAAAAACACCTGTCTTGGCAGAATACCATGAAATGACCTAAAAAACTAGTTTTCACGGGACACCTTTAGGAAACTTAATTCACGAGAAATCAGTATGTAATGGTTCCTTCATCTTTTTTATGTTTTTACAAAGTAGAAAATGACTCAAAAGTCAGGATACACTCTCTGAGCAGTCATGTTAAAAATGCTAGATTTACTTCCTCCATTTCTGGTTTAAACCAGAAGAATACAGAGATTGACTTTCTCTGCCTCAGCCACATAAAATGGCTATTGTTCCCACAAGGACTTTTCAACCCTAAATTA
This sequence comes from Globicephala melas, assembly GCF_963455315.2. Lineage (NCBI taxonomy): Eukaryota > Metazoa > Chordata > Mammalia > Artiodactyla > Delphinidae > Globicephala > Globicephala melas. Next base: position 37,504,502 of record NC_083321.1, on the reverse strand, counting down.
TTAAGACACAAAACAGGAGTTAAAGCAAGACTTCTAACAGGGATAAATATTCAGGGTAAGTAGAGGGAAAAATTAACCCATTCAATTCTTAGCAGTGGTTGCTAATATTTAAGAATAAATGGAAATTGTATTTAAAATAACTAAATAACTATACATAGATTCACAAATGTATACTTCGTAAGTATCTTATAATGGGATACACCTATGAAGTTAATCTTTAAAAGAAATGTCACCTCATTCTATTTTCTACTTCTTACACTGCAAGAGAATCCTCCTACAATAATTAAATCTTTCACAAGCATGCGATTAAAAATTACATAGGAAGAAAAACACAATTACCCTTGACTTCACTCCAAAGAAGAACTTGAACATTCTGAGGAAGGAAAATATAAATTCCTCTTTCTGTCCAAGTCAGCACACAGTGCTCACTGCAAGAGAAAATGGAAGAGGTCAAGAGAATTCTAGTTTGCTCGGAATCAGAAGTTTATAATTCCCTGATTTCAGACCCTCACTCTAGCTATTAAAGCAAAATCAGCCTGTACAAAGAAAGCAACAGTTGATCCAGCCAATTACATCCTACCACCTCTTTTCTGTCTGTAACAACAAGCCAGTAAAAGATAGCATAATATGACACCAAAGTGGGAAAAATTCAGATACACGAAATATCTTCTAGAAAAATAAAAGGCTGGTATCTTATCTGACATTTATTAAAGTATCTAAACTTCCCATATCTGGTATGACATCTAAAACAAAGACTAAACATCACATCTAACCACCAATCACTGCTCTAGTGAGCCACTTTTAGGGAGGATAATATATATATATTTTTAAATGTGTTTATTTATTTATTTGTTTTGGGCTTCATTGGGTCTTTGTTGCTGTGCGCAGGCTTTCTCTAGTTGCGGCGAGCAGGGGCTACTCTTCGTTGTGGTGTGTGGGCTTCTCGTTGCAGTGGCTTCTCTTGTTGAGGAGCACGGGCTCTAGGCCCACGGGCTTCATTAGTTGTGGCTCTCGGGCCCTACAGCGCAAGCTCAGTAGTTGTGGCGCACGGGCTTAGTTGCCCCCTGGCATGTGGGATCTTCCTGGACCAGGGCTCGAACGTGTCCTCTGACTTGGCGGGCGGACCCTTAATCACTGCACCACCAGTGAAGTCCCAGGGAGGGTAATATTTTGATGTCCTTAGTTGTATGTGGGCAATAAAAGGTTGAAAACTACCAGTCAACTATGGGAGTTTATTTTTTTCATTAAAGGCTATACCAATATTATCTAACCTTGTAGCATCTCATCAAGATAGGAGTGTTATCCCTATTTTACAAAAAAGAAAAACTGAAGTCCAGAGAGATAAATAACATGTTGAAGCCCATTCAGTATGAATACGGAAGAGTCAGAATTTATACCAAGGACTGTCTGGCTCCAAAACCTGGACTTTTTTCTCCATACCTCACAGAAGCTACTTCTACCCTCATTTATCCTCACTGACCCACCCACTGTTATCTGGAATCCTGATCATTCCACTTAACTACATTCTTGGAAAGTCACAGATCTCCTACATGCCAAACCCAATAACCTACTTTCTCATTTTCCTTCTTGATCCCCAAGCAGAGGCCAACTCTGCAGACTGTTCCTTCCTTCCTGAATCTCGCCTTCCTAGACTCTGGACACTACTTCTTGGTCCACCTTCCTTTCCAGTCCTCTGGTACTCTCCATCTCTGCTCATCTCCTTCTATACTCCTTTGCTCATATATCTCATTTACTCTCTCGAGGCTGCTATTATTTTTTTATACACCACTGGTAATCCCCAGTCAGAGCATTCCCCATATATAACAGTTTCATTCTAGTCACCACTTAAGCATCAGCAGCAGTTCTACTGCCCTTTGAAATCCTCCCCGACAGCCCTCAGCACTCTCCCTCCTGCACGCAACCTATTTCTCATCAACCCCGCTCAAACGGCACTTAATCATGTATTGCACTGTCACAACTCTTACTTTTTATTGTTGTTAAACATTTTCTAGAAATAAACTACATCTCTCCAACGAACTATAATCTTGAGAACAGGGACTTTTTTTTAAGTTTATGCCTCCAAGAGTACTAAAAAAGGTAACATGTGGCGATGAAACTAAGGGCGATATTTAACGGGAATTCGGTCCTCACACAAATGTTAAACATTTTGCCAATATAAGATCAGATCACTGTCCCTATGGGAAAGTAATCTTTGTCACAAAGAAGGAAGAAATCGTCAGAATCCTAGTCCAAAATAAGTAAAATTGGAAGGCTGCCTTTAGGAGCCAGAGGGGAAAAAAACCCCAGAGGCCAGAAGATCCCTGAATAAAGAGACACAGGATCAGGATTTTGACACTGAACTTGACATGCAGCTTGGAAAGATTCCTTAAGAATAGGTGGGGGGTGGGGGGGACTAATATCAGAGCTGAGACTTGGTAATTTACACATCCCTCATCCCCTTCCCCTTCACTGATAATAAACAGACAGGGACACAAGCCTAACAACATTGTTTAAAAAGTTAAGGGAGAGAAAGTGACATCAGTGTACCCCAAAGAAAATGAGGCATACAAATTTGCTTCCCCGTAGAACTTGTGGGTGTAACAGTGAAGGTTACCAAAACACAAGTGTACACATGGGAAAAAAAGTAAAGAAAAGCCCTGTATAACTAATGTTTTTTCAAAAAAATCTTTGTGAAACTCTTTAATTTAGCCATTATTTGAGAACCTTCTATGTGCCTAGCACTGTGCCCATAGCAAAGGAGTTGACAATCTGGTCCTGGGATGGATATTCATAGGACAGTGAAACAGGGTGGTGACAGAGAAATGAACAAGATGTGACAACAGTGCAAGGGAATAAGTGTCTAACGGGAGTCACTGGAGGAGTCAGGAAAAGCTTCAAAGTGGCATTAATTATTCCTTAAGCTGAGGAGTAGGCAGAGCCAGATCATGCAGGGCTTTGAATGCTATGGCAAGAACTTGTATGGGAGCTTTAAATAGTTTCACTCAAAGGAAAAACACTACCAGGAGAACCAAGCAGACTGGCCTTGCCATTAGAAAACATACTCTTGGGTAGGGGACTTCCCCACACCCCACATATCACACCATAGCCAACAAATGTTAAGTGTCTATGATGTGCTAGGCTTTACGCCAAACACTGAGAATAACACAGTGAACAAAACAGACATGATGCCCTCAAGGGCCTTACTGTCTAGGAGTAAGAGAGGCATAAATACTGTTTGAATATGTAATTATAAACTGTGATAAGTGCCATAAAGAAAGAGTTTTTAATATGCTTTATCTAACTATGGGCAAGTAAATAGTGGTCTTTCTCCCATAACTTTTAGGATGAATTATGGACTTGTGAAAGAGTTATACTGTTTATAATTTATTTTCAAATATTGCATTATAGGTAGTGTGGCATACATACGTTAGTTAGGGGCAGTTAGTTAACATTTCAAGTGTTTTTTAAAATTACATTCAAAGCACGGTTAGTTAGCCTTTGAAAGAACTCGATCAGGAGCCAAGCTCCAGAGTACCCTATACCAGCTCTAAATAACATTCTCTGAATCTGCATTAGGGATCTTATTAATTAGCTTAAGAGATATTAGAAATAATATTCTGCTGTTGAAATAAGAAGGGTTCAAGACACACAGATTGACTGGAAATCATACACTGGCATGCCCATGCTTGTAGAACAAGCTGTAAGAACTGGCAAGCCCAGCAGTTGATAGCTTTAAGTGGCACTCTGTGCTGCCACTTAATAGTGGACTTTTTTGTACCTAATCCAACTAGAAGGCTAGCTGAACTCAGATGTTAAAATATGGCTGGCTGGATCCACCTTGAGCAGATCTTTCATGCAAAGTACCTGAAGAATAGAGAGCTGAAATTTCACCAAGCTTACAAGAACAAGTTCTACAACTACTTTTGTGCCTGCCTACTAAGAAACATACATATGCAGCAGACTTCAGTCTGAGACTTGCTTTCACTGGAATATTCCACTAGGGAGAGGAGGTTATGAAAGAATGTGTATCTACAGCTCTGAGCTCTAATTTGTCAAAAGTTCTCAACAACTGTGAAGTGTCCAACTGGTTTAGGCCAGTTCAAAACAGAAAGGGAAGCATATTTCTATGCTTTTTTTCATTCCTCTTATACGTAGAACACTTCACATAACACAGTCATTTCCTAATTTTCTAAAAATGATTTAGTACAAAAACAAACTTGAAAAGCTAACTACCTTGAACAAGAAACAAAGAGGAAAAGTTAAGTGTTCATTTTTTTTTTAAAGGATCGAAGGGAGAAACTTACCTAAGATGTAAGAGTTTGGGGAAAGACAAAGACTGGGAGGATCCAACCGTATGATCATACTGAGGTTCTGATCTAGGAAGTAAACATGATTAATGATTTAATCAAAATATAAAAGTATCTTTTTCCCTATATAGGAAAATTTCTGCCTCCAAAACAAATTCAAGAGCCTAATTGCATTTACCCTTATTGAATTTGCTTTAAGCATATGAAAGATAATTGATTAAAGACTTTTTGGTTTCTCTGAATCTTTTAATAAAAATTCTACTTCACTCTTAAAAGGCATGATAAAATCTTTAACTCATGCAGAATATCAGAGGTTTCAAACCAAACCCTCCCTGTAAGTTCCTCAAATACTCCCTACTGGCCATACAAATCATTACCTTAGATTAATCACAGGAAGAGGTGGTGATGAGAGGAGTTTCTTAAACTGATGTGTACTTATAACTTCTCCATCAAAGTTCACTTCCCACATCCTGGAGCCAGGGCGGGCACAGTATATTAGGGGCTGCTGGCTGGCAGAACATCTTCCAGGGAAGAAACAAGCTCCGTATTCTCCATCTCTTTCCTTGTTTCCAATTTTCCAAAATTTTTCTCTAATACCCGACCCCCGCAGAAAAGAGAAAGCATGTTTACTCACAAAAAAGTCAAAAGCAATGGCACTACATATCGGCATGGCCATAATAACCCCACCTACAATGTCCCCTCTCTCCTCATATTAGCAATTTACTGGAAAGAACAACAGAATGGAAAGGTCAAAATAGGGTTCTAGCTCTGATTTGCCATTAACTATTTCTGTTACAGAAAGCAAATGACTTCAAGTTAGTACTCAGTTTATTATCCACAGAATGTGAACGCTCTTTTCAAAACTAAAAAGTAAGTGCTACCGAACCATTTCCTACATCCTTAAATCCTACTGACTGCTTTCCAAATCACCTTGTTCTTTGGCCACTCCATGGAGGCTACTGATCTGCCCTGTCTCCAGGCCACTCCTCGGCCACATATACCCAATAAATGCCTCACTCTTTCCTCAAAATGCTAAGTCCTTCTGAAAGGCTGTACCTTGGAACATTCTGTTCCCTGAGGGTTACCTGAGCTAGATATATAAAAGAACTGCATATACAAAACTGCCTGAGAACATGGAAGGTGAGAATGAGGATATCTCTTTCCAAACACTCCTTTACTTATTCTTCATAATTAACTCCACCATTCCTCCTCTGACAGACTTCCTTGACTCCTATAAGCAGAAGGATATGCTTCCCATGCTATGTTTTCAAAGCATTCACCACGTTACATATGGTAGTTGTGTCTATTTGAACAGTAGATTATGACTTTCTTCAGGACAAACGTCATTTCTTTTTCCTCTTTAGCTGAACTCCCAGTGCACAGCACAGTAGCTGGCCCACGGAAAGCACTCAGTGCCCTTTGTGCTCCATATACTCAAACTGTTTATTTGGACAATGGCCTGATATGGTCTCTAGCATGAACTTCCTACATGACTTTAGATAATTCAATAAATATCCCTGTACTTATTTGCTTTATGAATAAAATATAACATCAGCTTTACTAGAAGAATATGGATGTGAAAGTGCTTTAAAATGTATACAGAGCAATACAAGAAGTTACGGTTTTATTACCTATGTTCCTTATTTGGGAAATAAAATATATTTCTTGCTTATTTCACATCCTCTATGGTGCTTAACAACAGTGCTACTAATTCAGAGGCGTGCAATAAATATTTCCTGAGTAAACCAATACAGTCAACTCATTCTCATTTGCATGCTCATTAATCTTGCTTTCCACATTTTCAAATGACATGTGACAGGCACAAGGCTAGGTATTTCCTATACATTATCTTAGTTAATCCTTAAAACTACCTCTACATTCTGGATGGGGAAACTGACATTTGGCAAGGTTTAAGAAGTGGCAGAACTAGAACTTGAAACCATATTGTCAGGCTCCCTTATCCAATGTTCTCTCTACTACAACATAATTCTTTGTTTCTGTTTGTTCTATTTCCTCCTGGGATCCACCCTGTTCATTAACAATACTGACAGAAAGTAGCAGGAAAAGCAAACTCATACCTCACTTCCGTTAGTTATTAGGAGCCTTTGTTTAAAAAAGAAAAATGCTTCTTTGTTTGGAAGGGAATATACCTTGAAACAAAACTTAAAACATACATAAAAATTTTCAATTATTGTCCTATCCATGTACCCCCAAACTGAATTCTAGCTAACAAAGTAGGCATTTCTAAAACATGTTATTTTTGCAGTTAGTTATTCTCATAACCAACTCTAGCCACAATCCTGTAAAATGGGAGCATAAATGATTAGCAACTGTACTGCACACAGGGAAGAATAAGCCTCCACTTAGTTAGCTCTTTATACCATTTGACTAGATTCTCAAAACAACCCCAATAAGGTGTTCATTCAATGCAGTGTTTTGACCATTTGTCAGAATTTCAGCCAAATTTCTGAATTGGGCTGTTTGGTAAACTCGAAAACCTATAGATGAAGAATATTTGAGAAATTTGTGAAGCTAACAAATATTTTACCAAAATCTCAAGGATGGATTTAATGGCCAAAGGTCCAATGTCAAAGAATATACTAGAGGTAACAGGAAAGGCACAAAATCAAGACAGAAAGATTCTAGTCTGCCTCCTCCCAGCTGCATGATGTGAGGCAAGCTCTATCACTCACTAGGCTTTCTGATCTGCAAAAATGAAAGAGTGACACTACATGATCTCCAGTTCTGTAAGTCTAACTTCATCACCGATCTAGTCTGAAATAAGTCAGAACCAAGTACACCATCCTTCCTACTAATTCCAGGTAAACTGATCCTTCGCATCTCAAAGCCTTGCCCCTCTGCTGTACAGCTACGTTCTCTGATGCCAGACATCGGCAACCTACTATTACTGGTCTCCTTCCCACATACCTTTCTCATCCCAAGAAAATTTTTAAAAAGTGCATCCTCTCCTCATCCTTCCCTCTACTAACCCTGACAGTCAACATACATTCCTTCAAAACTTTTGGAGTCCAGTCTCCTACTTTCTAGAATAGCAGTCTTCTAACTGAGATACAAGAACCCCTGGAAAAACATAAGAAGTTTCCAATCCTTGATAGTTCTAAGGGAATCAATTTCCAAACCCTGATTTTCTACATGTACACTTTCTTAAAATGATCTGAGAACCCACATACTTAATTAGTGTGACATTTAAGACTGTCACTCTCCATGTGGTGCTAATTTACCAACGTGATCTCCCACGACTCCCCTACTCAAGCCAGAGGACACGTTTTAAAATATGCCTAATTCTTTCTTACTTCTCCCCAAGACGCTGTTCCTTCCTGCTAGAATATCCTATCCCCTCTTACCTCTCTTCCTTCAAACTTCGCCTATTAAATATCCTCAACAAATTACTGAAGCTGGCTAGTGGGCTCACAGTGGTTTATTATGCAATTCTCTCTTCCTTTGTGTGTGCTCAAAATTCTCCACAATAAATTTTTAACAGAAGGGCTGGGTCCTGAGGAATATCGTAGCTGGACAGGGCCAATGGAGGGGGAAAAAAATGCCCAGTGAATATTTCCCTGTGGTGAGAATGGCTGAAGAACTTAAACACAGCAATACACAACATTTTTTTCAAACCATTTCCTATTCTGTTCTGGTATTTTACAGCTACCGCCAATATACTCCTTTGCCATTCATTGGACCTTTGGTTCCACTGTTGAGATTTCATTAAATATCTGTCAGCTTCATAAAGTTCTTATTTTTCATCCAATTTTACCCTATAGTAAAATTCTATTAAATACACAACAAATTTCAACAACAACAAACTCAATCAAGGAAGACTTCCCAATTCCCCATATAGAAACAGGCCTCTGTTCGGTCTTCCCTCATGACACTTAGACCAGGCTTCTTGGTAGAGTTAACTGAATATTTTTCTTAGTCACCCACTGGACTATGTCACTGTCCTCTACCTCCTCTCTAATCACTAACATCAGCTTGCACACAGGTGGTTCCTTATTAATATCTGTATAACTGAATTTAGGGGTTTGGGCGGGATGACTTCTTTCCGGGACTAAAATTCTGTATTTCCAATGACTCATGGTTAGTCAATATACCTCTCAGTATCACATAAGAAGCATCGAGTAAGTGAAGATATAAGTAATCTTCCATCCAAATAATCTAACTGGACAACACAGGAGTCAACTGTTGTTATTGTGTGAACAGGAAACATCACAAAGGCAGCAGCCGCCTAAAGGGGATGTGACAAGGAAATAAAGTTTATTTATCTTTACGTATACACATAATTCCCTTCTCTTTAGAGAGAAGGGGATTATGTGCTTTTACATGAAAACAGCTTAGACAGCAAAATAAAAACTTTAAATGGGCCAAAATTAATTTGCCTGTTAGAATATCAAGTTTTGCTCATTTAAGTTTTGTGAAATAATTTGCTACATAACTGCAGAAGAGAATTCTTAAGGCTCTGTTTGTGATTATCTATTCTTAGAAGTTGGGAAGAAAAAGATGAAGCAAGTTTTAGAATACGTGAGACAATTTTTCACCTGTAGACAGTACTTCTCCCTTTGGAAAAAAGACAAATTAGAGCTGTAATAAGTGTAGAATTCCAACTGTATATCAAAAATATGTTAGGAATCAAGTAGTAACCTTGATGGGTCATCATGAATATTTAATTAATACATCAAGAATATTCTGATGTGTTAATTAAAATAACTTAGCCAATAGTAGTTAGATCTCTTCTTCTCTACCAGGATCCTACATGCAAATAAGCCAATGAGAGACAAGTCCCCCATTTCTGATATCATAGCTTTGGAGGAGAGGGACAGCGAGGAGCAGGCTGGCTCTGCCTTAATGACAGACTGGAGCATTCTGTTAGGATAACTTGAGACTCAACTTTTCTACTCCAACAACTGTGGCAGGAAGCCTGGGGAACCACACTGCTTAGCGTAATCCAGGAGATGTCTTTAAGATTCCATTCACAAGTTACATCCATCCTGAGAAAATATACCTAGACCCATGAGTTTCTTCTAACCAGGGACCAGGAGAATAGGACCCTGGGCAATTGGTACCATTTCTATGTTTGCCATTTTATTCACACAACTAATAAACAGGCATCTTTTCTTTTTTCTTTCTTTCCTTTTTTTTTTTTTTGGCTGCGCCATGTGGTATGCAGGATCTTAGTTCCCCGACCAGGGATCGAACCTGTGATCCCTGCATTGGGATCACGCAGTCTTAACCACTGAATCGCCCGCGAAGTCCAGCCATCTTTTCTTTCTTAACAGCCTAGTATTAAAGGATGCTTTACTTAAATGAGCCATGAAGGTGAATTATGGAGTAATATAATAGACAACTGCAAATTACTGAAGTTAGCTCACAGAAGCCATTCTGTAACAGTGTCAAGCTAAACCAGGGTACCATATGCACTACATGCAAACAAGTCTTCTCAAAATTCATAGTCTGGGCTCTAGATCAGTCCCCAAGAGATACAGTAGGTCAAATTGTGTCCTTTAATTGAAATTCTGCGAGACAACACCTTATATCTCACCTACATACACAAAGAACTGGACTGGTTCTCACCTTTGCTTGTTTAGAAGTGTTGAGTTTGATGGCAGAAACTTTCCCCATATGATCACCTATAAAAACTCTAAGAATAGCTGTATCCCAACAGAGAGCTGTAACTTTTCGGCCTTTGTGTTCTGAAGACACATAAATTCGTTCTGGTTTCCCACGACGCTCTTGATTTAATTCCCAAACAACTACAAGACCTTGACTGCAAGTATTGAGACACAAAAGCAAATTTTTGGCAATGGTGAAAAAGGTACAATTTCAATGCATCACAATATCAACTATGTTAAATATATAAGCAAATTCTTATTCTTCAGAAAAGAGGAAGTAGAAAGCCAAGGTATTAATTTCCTTGCTTTAGTCCACCAATCCAATATAATAGGAGAACTTAGATGTTCTAAATTATCCCTGTTACCTTTCTCTTTTAAGGTCACAGAAATGTTGTTGCCTCATATTAGTGTTTTCCACAGACCCTAGGGTGACCAAGTGTCCATCCTGGTTTGCTTGCATCTAAGAGGTTTCCTAAGACACGGGACTTTCAGTGCTAAAACAGGGTCAGGCCCAGGCACACTGGGATGGCTGGTCACCCTAACAAACACACAACTACATTTGTCAGCTTCAAATGCATTTGGAAAAGATCAGACAGTTTTAGAACAGTTTCTTACCTGGTAGCCACAGCAACATAATCATCATCATGTAAACAACAGGCGACCTGAGAAATTGTACCTTCCTAGAGCACAAAAGGAAAAATATTAGGCAGCTCCTCAAAAATGGGTAATTTTTTACTTTTAAATCTCAAGTTTTACCTTCTTCTTTTAGTCCAAATGATCATTGATAATGGAGAAATTCAAATTTATGAAAGATACTCCGGATGGTACATGACAGGGCTACCCTTAATCTTACCCTGTGCGAAAGAAAAAGCCTGTGCTTCCATCCTTCTTTCTGAATGAGATTGAGTCCTCCTCCTGAACTGCCCAAAGCCAACCATTTTCGAGACACAGCTATGCTCGTGCACTAAAAAACATGGCAACAGACAAGTGTGAAACTGTCACAGTCATTTAACAAATAAACTATGTACTGGAAATAAATACTGAGGATCTGTGTCAGGTTCCTCCCCGCACCCGCCCAGTTAGACACCACATAATGGCACTCAAGCTCTTATTCTAGATAGTGAAAGATACAGAAGAAAGAACATTTTGGTTTTAAATTTTTAATTGAATCTCAAAATTGCTGAATAGGCTCAATTGTATAAATGAGTAATTTTCCCTTGGCAAAAGCCAGTTACTAGCCCATTCATCTTCTGTGCAATTCAGCTAGCTCATTCCAATACTGACTACAATGATGGAAGATCAAGTAAGTCTCTATGGGATAAAGCAACCACTTTAATCACCTGCTCACATAAATCACTTCTCGTCTGTATAATCAGCACAAAATGTCCACAGTTTTGAGAGCAAGTGAGACTGCAGAGGACACAAATGCAAGTCAGTGTACTATTACATCTCCCCGCACCTTCAGCCTACTGATTCTTCTCCTTACCCACCAGAGAAAGCAGTGGCCAGGCTGTGCCCAATACCCTGTGACAAAAATTATTGGTTGGTGAACGAACAGGAATTCCCAATCCTCTTCGAACTTGTTGCTTTCTACCGCAGAAGCTGGAAAACCTAAATCTTCACTTACCCAGTTTCTTTTGCAGCTAGGGGGAGCCCTGTGACTCAAATCCAGCTACTAAGACTAAGCCCTACTGGGGCTTCCCGGAAAGCTTTGCCCTCCCAGATGAATGGCCGAAGCTGAAGAGAAAAAAGCCTTTGTCCTCGGCCACCTCTTTCTTGCTTGAGATGCTAATGGAGACATTAAGACTGGAGCCAGGACACTTATCTTGCAACTGTGACCAACAGTCAATATACAGATGATGGTAGAACAGGAAAGATGGAGAGCCTGGGTCCTAAGGAATATCAAAGGCCACTACACTAAACCCAGAAACGATAACCTCCAACCAGGTTATAAACACCTTTACTGCTTAAGATATTATTGAGAAGGTTTTCTGTAACTTGCAGCTAAAAAACGTCTGATATCAACCCTCATGATTGTTGTCCATATTACTTTGCCTATTACTTCCTATTCTCCCTTTGCTCAGAGGCTAGAAAGGTGCTTTGGGGTGGGAACAAAAGGATAAGAATGAAATTATTTTGGAATTGGTTATGAAACTGTTCTTTACCATGTCATTCCTGAGTTTATCAAATGAATTCAAGGTTCGAGGGAAGCACATACTCCTTCCCACAGAGCTAATTTTTAGCTAACTTTGTAAAGCTAATTTTTAGCTCTGTTCCCTAAAACAGAGGGGGTACATCAAACTCCTTGTTTTGGAACAAACTTAGTTTAATAGCAATGGTTTGTGTTGCTCAAAATGCAATGGGGTATACTCATTTATACTATTTTATTTTCAATTGAATACATTACTTTCTGAGAGAAGACAGCAAGATTAGAGGCGGGAAAATTCAGTAATCTATATCATAGTTTCCAAGGATGGGAAAGAAGAATTCAAAGATTGCTTGAAAAATAAATCAAGAAAGCACTATGAACATACTACTGCTATGTGAGGTATTACTAGCACAGGTAAGAACACCCAAGAGTCTATAAAACATAAAGAACGGGGTCGGAGGGGCACGTAACCGAGAGCACACAAAAATATGAACGTGAAAATAAAACTGATATAAGGATCACGAAAATCACCTTTAGACGAGCGGAGTCCAGCCTCAGGGCTGAAAGTAATGGATCCAGAGACTCAAATTCTGCAAGAACATGGTTGTAAGACTCTGGTATCACTGGCACGAAAGTCATTTACCCAGAAAGATGAAACTACGTTGAGGGATAGGCACAGTATTCCTGAATAAAACCTGCAAAAATATAATTTAAGAAGCTCACCACTCCTTCAGCAAGCATTTAATGAACAGGTGGAGAAAACAGGGAAACATGCGAAAGGGACAAGGATCCCTATTCTGGAGCTCCTTGGCATCTAGGTGGAAAGAAAACACACGCAGGTGACATTATAAGTGACCATCAGCTTGTACTGATTATTCCCTGACTCCTAAAACTCTCACAGAACGAAATCCAGATTCTCAAGGCCCTCCACAATCCTATCCCATTCTATTTACCTAACAGTGTGAACAGATAGAATAGACGCTTGCAGGATATAAGGGGAAATTTTGTCAAGCTCCTCTGTGGTAAAATAGCACCTCCAGCTGCAATTCTTTGAGCTGTAAATCTTCTGCTTTTAAGTCTCTTGTTAAATTCAATGGTTATCAGCCCACATTTTAACCGTGCTTAATAGGAAAGGGCCTCTGGATAGCTTTCTCCAACCTGTGAATAAGTGAAAAGTCAGGTGTGGGGAATTAGGCAGAAAGACGAATAAGAGCTTCAATAAGAGGCCTGATAGGAAAGAATAGAAATAAGAATACAAGGTAGCAAATGCCAACTACCCAGTGAAGACTTTGTAAACTAACACAAGAGTTCTTACCTGTTCAACAACTCTCAAGTGTACATTTTTGTCAAATTATACCAGTTTCCAGAAGAAAGCAGAGTTTAAGAAAATTCTATCCATTAATTTTAACTTTTCCTCAATCCTTTGTTGCCTACCAAATTGAGAATAAAAAACAAATACTACAAAAAAATTCAGAAACAACTGTTTATGCTTAATTGTTTTTAATTTATACTTTGTGGTTTTAATTTTTTTTTCCAGAAACACATGTATTCACTCACTCATTTATTCAACAAATATACACTTAGCACCAACTATGTGCCAGGCATTGTTCTAGGTCCCAGAGATAAAACAGAGGACAAAACAAAGTCCTAACGTTCATGGAGCACACTTTCCAGGGGCAAACCATATATAAGCTTACAATACTTTTTACTGCATACACATAATATAGTCTTATTTTCTGCTGGTAATACAGCTGATCTCTGCAAGGAGAATGGTGTTCTGAAAAAACAAAATTCTTTAGTAGTCCTCCTATACTCAAATATTTGAGAATTCCTAATCTAAGAAAAATCTTCTCTCATCCTTTTCACTCATTCATTTTATTAAGTACTGTAGATACAGAAAAATCAGGATTGCTAAGACAAATAGTTTTGCTCACCATCCAGTTCTACAAGAGTTACATCGTAACCCACTACAGTTGCTGACCACCAGTGCACTCTGAGAGGAAATTAACAACAGGATGAGGCCCTCTGCTTTGGACAAAGCAGGCCCCTCATAGATGTATATCTCAGGAAGAATTTTAATCACCCCAGATTTTTGCACCTTCCCATACATAGAAAAGCACTAAAATCATTAACTTGAGATATCTATTCTTTGTGATTAGCAGTAATCTTTTACCAAGATGTAGGCTTAACTTGCAGTTATTTCCTCGCCAAAAATCATATATAAACTGTCTTCTCTATATACACTATTGATAGTATGTATAAAATAGATAACTAATGAGAACCTACTGTATAGCACAGGGAACTTCTACTCATTGCTCTGTGGTGACCTGAATGGGAAGGAAATCCAGAAAAGAGGGGATATATGTATATGCATTGCTGATTGACTTTGTTGTACAACAGAAACTAACACAATATTGTAAAGCAACTATACTCCAATAAAAATTTAAAAATAAAATAACATAAAATATACTGTCTTCTCCCCTACCTCTTCAGAGCAGTTTCCTCAGGGCTAAGTGGCTGTTAGCTGGGCTATAGTCCTCAGCAAGACCCTGAATAAAACTTAAACTCACAACTCTCATCTTGTGTGTTTTTCTCTGAGTCGACAGTTTCTAGTAGAATATGAGGCACAGTGGTGCGAACAAGACAAATAAAATAATTCCTGAAATCAGTCACTTTATAATCAACTAGGGAGAAAAAGACAAATCATACACACACACACACACACACACACACACACACACACATGCACACACCCCCCTCATAAGGGAAACGTAAGCAAGGTCCAATGTCGGAACTTAGAGGACAGAGGGATCACATTGAGTTAAAAGTAACCATAGAAAACTTCCTAAGGGAAGTAGCACTGGAGCTGATTAGGTTTTATCACAAGGAAAAAAGAAAGGGTAGCAGGTAGGGCAGCAATAAGCAAAGATACAGAGGATATATTTGGAGAATACAAGTTTAGTCTTTGGTTGAAACACAGGACACAAGCAACAGAAAAATGAAAGATAAAGCTGGAACAGTAATTCAGTCACAAAGTACAAGGCACTGAATCTCAAACTAAGGAACCTGCACAAATTTTAATTTGGTAGGCAACAGAAAGGCATTGAAGAATTTGGCGTTGGGAGATCACATAATTTCTGTGAAGTGCCGTGGGTAGACACTAGAAAACAAAGACTTGAGAAAAGGTGGGAGGGGCGGTGCGGAACTAAAGACAAGGCCTTTCAATTACTCAAGAAATCTGGTGGAGAAGGAGAAAACCTCTCGACCTTGTGAGCAGGGGAGACGCAGATTTGTAGATAGCAGCTAAAAGAAAAGGCTTTAGAATGAAAGGGACTGAAGGGACTTCCCTGGTGGTCCAGTGGTTAAGACGCTGTGCTCCCAATGCAGGGGGCTCAGGTTTGATCCCTGGTCAGGGAACTAGATTCCTGCATGCTGCAACCAAAGATTCTACAGCCACAACTAAGATCCTGTGTGACCCAACTAAGACCTGGAGCACGCAAATAAATAAATAATTTTTTTAAAAAATGAAAGGGACTGAAAATACAAGAAAAAGAAAATAAAATCACTGTACAAGATCCTAAGAAAGACAGAAAGGAATGACATTAGGACCACAGCGGCTATCTCTTCCACTTGCAATCTTAAAACAATCTCTGAGACGGATAGACCATTTGGTCTTGATCTCAGTGAAGAGAGAATGACCTGGAAATTATGACCTAACAGAGTAAAAAACCTAGTAAGTTTCTATTTTTCGGAAAAAGACTTAATAGAGACGAGAATGAAAAAGGAATAGCATAAACAATGTCAGTTCTCAAGAGAAGTTGCTAGTGATAGTGTTGAGCCAACTCCAAACTTATATTTTTCTTTGCGTTTACTCTCTGAAATGACTCCTTTCCCTCCAGATCTACTTACTAAAATCTGCCCAGGCTTTCAGGCCCAGCGTAAGTCCCACTTCCCAGAATTCTCAAAGTGGAAGACTCATAGGTAATTCAGTGCACACATCCACGTAATTCAGGAATTAGTCTTGTGCTGGATCCCTGAACACTTTCAGTAAGGGAAAGGAATTGCTCCCTCTCATGAAGCTGCCCATTCCACTCCTCCACAGCTCTCACTGTTATAAGGTACTTTTTCTACTATTGGGCTGAAACCTGATGACTTGGAGCTTTTATTTCCAACTGTGGCTTCTACAGTTTAAGGAAATAAGTTCACTCCTTTCAAAACAGTCCTTCAGTATTTGAAAAGTGTTATGAGGTCTTCTAAAAATTCATCAACCCCAGTTCTTCCTGACCTGACAATGTCCAAATTCCTCTCTGTTCTGATCAGCCTTCCACACAAGAGCTTTAGTTTGCCTAAAAATGTGGTCTCCAGAACTGAACATAAATCTCCTTAAGTAGCTGGATACACAGAATAGAGTAGAAACACTAAGTTCCTTGACCTGGACACTAAATTTCTATGTTACATCCTAAAAAAGTATCAGACTTTTTTTTCCAGGTATGTTTTTAAAGTAGCCATGTCACACTTTTTTTTTTTAACATCTTTATTGGAGTATAATTGCTTTACAATGTGCCATGTCACACTTTTGATTCAACAGAGCAAGCAGTTAACTAAAACCCAAAGAAATTTTCAAATAAAATGAATATAATCTTCCTAGCCAGTACCTAGATACAGTAGAATTGAGCTCAAATTGAAAGTTGCCATTAATCAAATGTGATAATGGATATAAAAAGTACCTAGAAAATTTAAAACTGTTCAAACAAGAACAGCAGAATGCTGATAACTGTTAAAGTTTGGTTAGGTGCACATGAGGGTTCGTTATATTATCCTGTCTACTTTTGTCTGTTTTAAATTTTCTTGAACAAGATTTCTTATTGAAGTATAGTTAATTTACAATGTTGTGTTAGCTACAAGTGTGCAGCACAGTGATTTCGTCACATATATTCAAGATTTTGTTAAGTATGTGCTTAACAACAAAAAGCTCTGTACAAACCTTTCATTCTATAAACTTTCTGTGCCTCCATGGTTTAATATATGCTGTTCCTTGAACCTTCCTCCATCTAACAAAACACTATCTTCCTACAGATCCGAGTTTAACTATTACTTCTGTTAAGTCTGTCACACTGTTAGCCTAGCAAAAAACTAAGCAAATAGAAGGTGGTCATAAATGCTTACCAAAGTCAATGAAAGAACTTTTTGAAGTGTTGACTTGCCCAAGGTCACAGAGTTCACAAGTAGAGCTGAGACTAGAATCCACTAATCCTGAGTCCAAATCTAATTACCTTTCCATTTCCCCACACTGCTCGATGGTAACTAAAGGAGCAGTAGAATCAAGAAAAGTCTTTTCTCTTCGTCCTAGTACTCACTTTTATTCATTTTAATGGACTAGTGTTTGCTGCGCAAACAACCAATGCAAATCACAGCTTTCTTTCTTCCCCACTAGGGGCGTGGAAGGAAGAGGAGGCAAAAGAGAAAAGAAAGGAAGCAAAAATTAAAGATATTATGCGGAGGGGAAGTACGAGAGTCCCTCATTCCCGTAATGGGGATCTTTAAACCCAAGTAACAGAGAACAACTCTTCACCTCAGACCAAGAAATGGCGACTCACTCATTCATGCACTCAGCATGCCTCGTACACCCCACTGCAGACAGTTCCTGACCACAAGCTCCCTGACTAGCGGAACTCCTAACTTTTTAACAGCAGTAACTTTAATACTATACTCAGATCTCTTGAAAGGAGCCTCGGTAATCAAGTTTTCAAAGCCAGGCTCACAGCCTGTAGGTCTCAGCCTCTCTCCACCATCTCCAGGCCGGTAGTCCCCAAATTCCAATGGGTCACACCCTCTCTCCCGGCTGGGTGCCGTTAACACTCACCGCGCACTAAGAGCCGCACCTGAACTTCAGTCTCCCCTCCTGCTCCTCCCCTCCCTGGCTTACGTCATCCCGGAGCGCCGGGGACGCTGGGACAAAGCTGTTAACTGTACTTCCTCGTCACGTGACAGGTTACGCCCCTGCTGGCGCGTGATCCCTCCCCCTCGGGCCGCCGTCGTGATTACGCTCTCTGTGGCCTGCAGTAAGCGGGCCGCTGCCGGCCGAAGACGCAGCGCCGATCGGGACCGGAGGAGCTCTAGGCCAAAGGGGTGAGCCAGGCAGGATCCCGGGACCCTTCACCGCTTAAAGCCGGCGAGAGGAAATGAAACAGGCGGGCACCGGCGGGGAAGGGAGGGAACTAGCGGAAGGTGTCATGGCGGCCGCGCTCTGGGGTCACGTGCCCCGCAGGCCCGCCTTGGTACTTCCGGTCACGTGCCTTCAGAGTTCTCGCAGCCAGCGATGGAGGCGAGACCCCCCGGTAACAGAGGCGGTGGCGACGGCTGCGGCTGCTGGGTTTCAGCCTCTTCCCGGCAGCGTCTCTAAGAAGCGCAGCGGAACTCGACTCGACCTAGCTCAGTAACTTACTCCTTGCCCAAGGCCGTAGCTCCCACCTGGTAAGTTTCGACCGAAGAATGGGGGTGGGCGGGCGGGTGAAGAGCTGACAGGCCTGGGGGCCGCAGGACGGCGCGGAATCTGCCTCTTTTTCCTGTGTCCCTGTCGCCGTTGACACAACTCCCAAGCCTGCGGTCTCGTAGCCCTTTATTATTCTGACGCGACGAAGAGGCGACCCCTAATCTACTTGTCTGTAGGAAGCCTTATCTCTCCACTGAAAGCAGGGACTCGAAGATTTATTCAAAGCCGGGATCAGACTTGGCTCATGAGGATGAAGGACACGGAGGCCTCTCTGGGGCTGAGAAGTCCGTCCCGTTAGAAAATGTGCTGTTGAGTCTTTTGGTTTCTGTAAGGGAAAAGCTTTTACCTTAGTGTCCACACACCTTTTGCTTTACCTGTCAAACTTACCACTCTTAAAATCTTCTTAACATGTGTGCTAGGCCAACCTCCTACACACACATCACATTTTGGTCTGTGCCCAATTTGATCATCTTTAAGCACCAACACATGGAAGTAAATAATTATTTTAGAAATTCCCCAGTGTTCTCAGAGACTGCATTGTTTAAGGAAGTGTATTCAGTTGACTCTTAAATGCCCGCTTTAGGGTCTGTAAAATGGGGGGCGGGAGGAGAGAGATAAAAACAACCTTTTGCCCATCAGAAGACCCAGTTTTAAAAACATACAAAAACTAAGTGGTTTAAAATATACCTTGCAGTAAGTACTGATTCCATAAAGGAGTGGAACAATTTTTCCCGTTGAATTCTTACCAGAAACCCCAACATACAAAGCAGCATGCCATGGTGGAATTGAGTTTGGGAGCGCTCAGCCTCCCCTCTTGGAACACAGTGTGAACATCATGAACTGGGCTTTGGTAACTAAGCCAAAGCTGCCAACCCTAAGATCGATTTAAAAAAATCAAAACTAGAACAAATGAGATGGAGAGGTCACAACAGAGGGGAAGGTAACCTCTAGTATCAGGCTTATGGCTTACAAAAGATCTAGACTCTGGAAAGAACTTTGTACCTTTTAGCAGACCAAAATCCATTATTTGGAAGAGAGAATTTGGAGGCATTAAACCTGTTCTGCTACTCTCACTCATCTGACATTTGGCAGGGCATCAGACTGATGAGCTTTGAGTCTCTCCTAGGGGATATTAAATACATATGGTAGTGCTAATGTTAAAAAAAATCCACACAAATGCAGAGAGGGCTCTTTAAAAATACTAGGAAGGTTGGTGCAAAGAGAGAGGAATCAGTTTAAAAGAATGCACCCAACGATCAGCTTCAGTCAGTTGTGGCTGCCTCCTGTACGACCTGCTCTCAAGGCTTATATCTTATCCCTGCTGGGCTGTCTTTACACCTTTTAGCCCTGCTTTTCTGCGCTGCTGGTTTTTCCCTTACCATCAGAATGTTGTCAGGTGTACCTTGAGCTTTCCTACCATTTTGACCACTATTTCTACTTCATGGATGCTGCTACTAGAAGTGTCTTTGGGGACTTCCTTGGTTTTCCAGTGATTAAGACTCCCTGTTTCCACTGTAGGGGGCATGGGTTCGATCCCTGTTCAGGGAACTAAGATCCCACATACCACATGGCATGGCCAAAAAAAAATGTTTTTTTAATTAAAAAAAAAAAAAAGTGTCTTTGTCCCTTCCTCCTTTTTCTCTTTCCTGCCTGCAATGTGACAGTGTCAGGCATCCATCTAATAGTCCCTCCTTGCTCCATTTATGATTACCAACTGATTGCTCTTCTCTCAATTTTGGTATCGTACTCTTTGTCAGCATGCAGTATTTATTAGTGAATATGAGCATACTCTTCCCTCTATCTTGCGTCTCTGTCGCATTTTCCTCCTCCTGCCTCTCCCATCACTGCTGTAAAATGAAAAAGTGCTCGGTCTTAAAATTGCTACCTCAGTTATTCCCTTTAATATCTTCTTTATGTGTGTAACTATCCTTAAAACAGTACATTTTGGTCACTCTTTACATACTTTCAAGGTCTTATTCCCTGTAGTGCTGAATTGTTAACATTTTTTAGGATTGCCTGATGGCAAGCAGCATTCCAGTCTCCATTTTGTATGCTGGCAGACACAGAAGTGCTTTCTCTAATAACAGTCCTCCTTTTAGTGAGTGATAAGGAGTTTATATTTCACTTGTTGCCTTCTTTTCGTCTGCCCCATTTATCTCTGCACATTGGAAAAGGAGATGTAGGTGATGGAAATGCAGAGACATGAGATGTAGGAAATGGAAATTTAAAGATTTCTCCTGAATAGTTTCAAATTCTTCCTATCCCTGTTTACTTATAAGCCAGTTATTGGAATCTGTGAGGAATGGTACTCTGATCTGTGAGTTGAGAGCTTTAGTGCTTCCTGGAGTTTAGCCGAGGATGTCTGTACAATGGCTTCTTGTTATGTATTAACCAAGACTGTATTCTTTTAACAACAGAGATCTTAAATTGATGTCATAGGTATTTATTGGACTATTCCTATGGACTAAAATATGCTGCTGGGCTCTGTATTGCCATGAATACAACACGTGCAGCCTCTTCCCTTCTTTATGAAACTTGCGGTCTTTCGGGGAGAAAGGCATTAAAAGAATTACATTAAAAATTAATTGCAGGGACTTCCCTGGTAGCGCAGTGGTTGGGAATCCGCCTGCCAATGCAGGGGACATGGGTTCGAGCCCTGGTCCAGGAAGATCCCACATGCCACGGAGCAACTAAGCCTGTGCACCACAACTACTGAGCCTGCACTCTAGAGCCCGTGAGCCACAACTACTGAAGCCCATGTGCCTAGAACCTGTGTTCAACAAGAAGAGAAGCCACCGCAATGAGAAGGCTGTGCACCGCAGCAAAGAGTAGCCCCTGCTCGCGGAAACTAGAGAAAGCCTGCGCGCAGCAATGAAGACCCAACGCAGCCAAAAATAAATTCATTAATTAATTTAAAAAAATTAATTGCAGTAGTGATAAGTGTTGTGAAGGGAAGAATACTGTAACTTTGAAACTTAGACAGAAAATGAGTAAAAGCTAGTTGATGGAAAGGGAGGAGAATGTGCAGAGGCTCAGCACAAGGCATGCATGTGCCTTTAGCCTCAAGCAAGTAAATATTTAACTGCAAATGAATAAATGCCTTTACTGGAGGATTTTGCTATTTAAAGAAGTCTTGTGGCAGATTATTTCATAAAGTAAATAATCTTTTAAGTAAAGCTAGATCTTCATCAAGCCACTTTGTTTAAATATAACTGCACCGGTGTTTTTCATAAAATATTCTGTGGCTCTTACAGAGTTCTACTAGAAAGAAGTTTTTGCCACCCAAGGAGCCACCTTCAAGAAAAATCTAGAAATCATAGAAGCCCTTGTAGGATGGTCCTACTGGTTCTATTAAACTTCCTAAAACTGGTCCTTGTACAATTAACAGAGGTGCTACAGATGACCAGGGAAATTTGCCAAGCAGGTTAGCTGTGAGACAATTGACTAGTTATTCCCAGTGTTCAATAACTTATCTCTGATTTATTTTTAAAGCTCCCTCTAAATAGATTTTAATATGAATGGTTTTACATGCTATGCATAAGAGGCTATGTTTTTCCCCAATTGATTTAAAGTAGCCAACTCTAATAGTTCTATTAATCTAATTTATTCTCCACTTTACAGTTTCTCTGTCTTCATTCATCTTTCTCCTTATCTTCCCATCTCAGAAAGGTTTTTTTGTTCTTTTCCAAAGTTAACACTTTATTTGTGCCCATAAGCCCAGTTAATTGGTGACTTGCTCTGTCAGCTGTAACCTTGTGTTTCCTCCATATATGGACA
This sequence comes from Globicephala melas, assembly GCF_963455315.2. NCBI lineage: Eukaryota > Metazoa > Chordata > Mammalia > Artiodactyla > Delphinidae > Globicephala > Globicephala melas. The sequence goes on along the minus strand of NC_083321.1, from coordinate 37,482,149 downwards.
TATTTTAAATTATCCTGTAATTATCTGCTTATCCCCCTCCACACACACACCTCTCCTATCTTTCTCAGATTTTAATTCATGTTTCCTAAAATGTGATTCATATGATATGCAGTTTAATTTTACATAGTATAGACAGGTTTTTAAATGTTTTTAATAGTTACGTGTTTATTATAATGAATATTATAAAATTAATATTAAAATATTTAATGGTTCCATAGATTTTATAAAAATTATTATAAATTAAAGTTTTAATACTAAATAAAAATAGTACACATATTACAGAAATTGAAAATAACAGTTTTAATTCTTACCAACCCTAACACCTTCCCATGTTACCTTATAGATGTGGTTTGATAGAGAACAAACTCTTGGAAAGACATTTTTAGTAACTGCTTTTCTCATTACAAAATACATATTTAATGTAGATAGTCCAGAAAACAAAAAGAACATTCAAATCATCTGTAGTCCTATCACCATAGGTAACCACTATTAAATTGGGTGTATGTCTCTCCAGTCATATATATTTGCAAAATAGCATAATGGAACTCTAAGGTCAGACTGATCCAGATTCAAACCCAGTTCTACTTCTTGGTGCTTTGGGAAAGCATCTTGATCTCTCAGACCCAATTTCCTTTATCTGCAGAATAGAACTAACTAATAATAGAACCTACCTCAGGATTGTTAGCTGGGGACTGAATGAGATAATGCCTATGAAGAATTTAGCCCAATGCCTGGCACGTATTACAAGCCTTCAATAAATTTTAGAAGGTTTTTTAAAATTTAAGAATATGGAATCAAACTACATGCTTTTTTTGCTTGCTTTGATCACCTAACAGTTTATCTTTTCATGTCATTAAATAGTCCTTTAAGGAATTCCCTGACGGGCCAGTGCTTAGGACTGTGCATTTTCATTGACGGGCCCAGGTTCAATCCCTGGTTGGGAAATTTAAATCCCACAAGCTGCGGCACAGCCAAAAAAAAAAAAATAGTTCTTTAAAACAGTGGTTTTCAAACTTTTTAAGCGACAGTAATCCTCTAATCAAAATCTTTGGAGGACATCAAATAAGTTAATCAGTTAAAAGATGGTATTATATATTAAGAATTTTGACCCTTTATCATATATAATGTATGGATATTAAAACTGGAGATTGTAAAGTAACATGGGAAAATGTTTTCAATGGCAAATAAACAAGATAATTAACTTGGCTGTACTTCATGATTACATTTGTAAGGTGAGTACAGATAAGCACAATTTAAAATTAAGAAAATTGATGTTAAAGTTGTGAGATTGTGGCATTTTTTAAATCCCTTTTTGTTAACTTACTAGGCTCTGTCCCAACATTTATAAATGCCCACATAATACAGACTATTTCTACCTGCGTGACTCAGCAGCACCTCACACTCATTTTCAGAGCCGAATTCCTTGCCTTCACTTTCAAACTTGTTTTTCCTTGTTACTGTTTCTGTGAGTGGCATCGCTGTACTCATGTCAGTTAGGCTTAAAAGTGGGGTATGAGCAAGCAGCTGTGATACCTCCTTCAGCACAGTGTCTATTCATCCTGCTTCCTCAGTACTCCTCCTTGTCTCTTCCTCTCCATTCTCACTGCCACCAGCCTGGTTCAGACCCTTTCTGGTCCTCCCTTCAGTCTCTCTCATATTGCCTCAGATTAATTTCCTAAAATAAAAATCACTCCCTTATTCAAATCTTTAGAAGTTTTCTGTTGTCTGCCACATAGGGGGATATTCTCCACTATCTTCCTCCATCTTAACTGTCCAACTTCATATCCCACTGATCCCCACTATGAACTTTGTGCTACATCCAGAGTGGACTACTAACCATTTGCAGAGAGTCTGGAGCCTTTGCCCCAAGCCATTCTCTTTGCCTGTAATGCTTATTGCCTTTTCTCTGTCAAAACCCTCATTCAAGACCCAATTCATAACTAACTTCTGTATAAAAAAGAATAAACTACCAATACATGTAATAATGTGGTGAATTTCCAAAAACATGTTAAGCGAAAAGCTAGAGACAAAAGCATACATAGTGCCTGAATTCCATTTATATGAAATCCTAGTACAGATAAAAACTAATCTGTGGTGATAGAAATCAGAAAACAGTTGCTCGAGGGCGGGAGGAAGAGAATTGACTAGAAGGGGACATGAGAGAACTTGGGGGGTGATGGAAATGTTCTCTGTCTTGTTTTGGGTAATGGTACACGGGTGTATACAGTTGCCAAAACGCATCAAACGGAACACCTAAGGACTATGCATTTAGTGATTTGCATCTTGTTTGTTCAGTTAATTATAACTGAATTATTTTTATTGCCCTAAGATATCTGTGACAAATATTTGACAAAGCCTCTCATGTGAAAAAGTTAATTGCCTCTGAGTCCTAATTCAGAACTGTTTTTTGTCTCCCTTTTGGGACTTTACACATTCTAATTTGTATATACACACACACATCTTGCTCACTAGACTGGAAGCTTTCTCAAAGCAGAAATCACTACTGGCAGACATTTGTCTTCAGGTAATCCCTAGACTTCTTGGCTCAGTACAGAACTATTGAATAAATGTATTCACACTGACCCTTTTCCTTTCCATTTTTGGGGTGGAGTAGCCTGTAAGGAAACTAAAAGGGAAGATCTGGCTATTCAAAATTCAGGTAGTCAACTTCAGAGAAATTAAAATTTCACTCTTTTTTTTTTTACTTGTATTTTTGATTTTTAAATCACTGTTTCAGTGAATAAGAAATGTTACAATAAAGCTTCACTTGTTTGCTCAAATTTAATTCTTATGACACTTAGATATGCTAACTTCTCTGAAATTATAATTTGTACCTGAAGAAGTAAATATTTTTAAGTTATATTTTAAATCATTCCTTTGGGAATGAAAGCTAAAGTCATAACTTCACCAGAAATGGCATATATGTGCCATTTGTGCCACCACTTTCCCCATCGCAGCCCATGGCAGACTTCATCAATCATGGCATCTTTCCTGTTGAGCCCAAACAGCTTCAAAATCCTTTTCAGCCTCATATTACAGACAGCTACACTCAAGACTCTAGGATTTGGGTTGAGTGGCTTAAGATTCCCAGGATGGGGTGAACCTGGGGGGAGCTCCAAGCTGTTTCTTCCTAGGTAACAAATTAGCCATATACAAATGAATCTTCCGCTTAGACTGGAGAGCAGTTGAAGACATTTGATTGTTAAAAGATGGGGAAGATAGGGCTTCCCTGGTGGCGCAGTGGTTGAGAGTCCGCCTGCCGATGCAGGGGACACAGGTTCGTGCCCCGGTCCGGGAAGATCCACATGCCGCGGAGCAGCTGGGCCCGTGAGCCATGGCCGCTGGGCCTGCGCGTCCGGAGCCTGTGCTCCGCAACAGGAGAGGCCACGACAGTGAGAGGCCCGCGTACCACAAAAAAAAAAAAAAGATGGGGAAGATAGCATCTGAAGTGTTAAGTGTTAAATTCTTTCAGTTTTTTTTTTTAAGCATATTAGACCGGGTTTTAGATCTAGGAGTGGTTTTAGGAAGGTCACACAAACCCTTTGGCTCCTAGTTTTTTCAGTTGAAACAAATTTGAACTAAATATCCAATAGAGTGCTGTGTAATTCTAAAGTTCTGCAATATAGGTTACAGACCACATATTTGTAGTCAAATCATGTGTTTAAGATTTAATAATATAACAGGAAAATAAATTGAAAATACTGATTAGCATATGTGGAAATGGTTTGAAAACTGCCAGGTGTTGTCAACTTGCAGTGTTGTGTAAATTCATACCTGTGGTATGAGCAAAATGAAATTTGATTTTAAAGGAATAACGCCATACAGCTTTATCTTCAACTCGGAAAGAGGGAAAAGACTTTTTTCCCTCCTTATTACTCATTTTAGATTTGGAAGGGACTCAAGTCAATGAATCCAACCCTAACTGAGATGTGAAATCTTTTTGTCTTTTTTAGCACCTTCTAGCCGTCATGGCGACTTCATCTGAAGAAGTTTTGCTGATTGTAAAGAAGGTGCGACAGAAGAAGCAGGATGGAGCTCTGTACCTCATGGCAGAAAGAATTGCTTGGGCACCTGAAGGCAAAGATAGATTTACCATCAGCCATATGTATGCAGATATTAAATGTAAGTCGGCTATACTAAGTCTGATGTATGTCATATTTGTTAGTAACTTTATAAGAAGACTGATTATACAGTCTCTGTGGGGTTTTTATTATAATGTCAAAAAATCAACTGTATAAAAATAATTATAGAGTAGGATCATTGAATATATATTATTCTGTAACCTGTCTTTTCTACAATAATAGAGTATGTACAGCTTTACATGTGTAAATCTACCTCACATAAAGATCTCCACACATACCATCTTTTTTTTTTTTTTTTTTGCGGTATGTGGGCCTCACTGTTGTGGCCTCTCCCGTTGCGGAGCACAGGCTCCGGACGCGCAGGTTCAGCGGCCATGGCTCAACGGGCCCAGCCGCTCCGCGGCATGTGGGATCCTCCCAGATCGGGGCACGAACCCGCGTCCCCTGCATCGGCAGGCGGACTCTCAACCACTGCGCCACCAGGGAAGCCCCATACCTTCTTTTAAGAGTTGCATAATAGTCCACTGAATGGATTTACACTTATGTATTTAACCAGTCCACTATTGAAGGACATTTAGGAAGTTTTCAGAATTTTATTATTGAAAACAATGTTGCAGTATTGGTCTATGCACTAATATTTTTTTGAGCTTTTATGTATGGAATACATCCCTGCAGTGGGCTTACAGGTTCAAATGGTTCATGCATTTAAAATCTTGATAGATGGACTTCTCTGGTGGCGCAGTGGTTAAGAATCCCAACTGCCAATGCAGGGGACATGGGTTCAAGCCCTGGTCCGGGAAGATCCCACATGCTGCAGAGCAACTAAGCCCGTGCACCACAACTACTGAGCCTGTACTCTAGAGCTCGCGAGGCACAGCTGCTGAGCCTGCATGCCACAGCTACTGAAGCCCTTGTGCCTAGAGCCCGTGCTCCGCAACTAGAGAAGCCACCGCAATGAGAAGCCCGCGCACCGCAACAAAGAGGAGCCCCCGCTCGCCACAGCTAGAGAAAGCCCACGTGCAGCAACAAAGACCCAGTGCAGCCAAAAATAAATAAATTAATTTATTTTAAAAAAAAGCTTGATAGATGATGCCAGATTGCCCTGGCATAAAATTGTATCTTTTAAGTAAAGTCGTCTAATCTTTGGTTATGTGGCCATCCATCATCTGTTGAGAAAATAGACTTAGTTTTATACTAAATGTAGATGGGAGGAATACAGAGCATAATATTTTTATATCCTTTTTATGATTTTCAGGTATGAAAGCTAACATCAAAACCCCTTCTCTTTTCAAATTTGCAAAATTAACTTTGAATTTATTACCCAAAGGACATGGTACTTTGTGGCTCAATAATAATTAGGTTTAAAGGCACCAAGTGAATCCTGGGATTTAGAACCTGTACTCTGAAAGGGATTTCTGCAATTCACCTAACTAAAAGATCTTGAATAGGAGGGACCCCAGGGGAGTTGGGTAACAAAGCCCTCAACAAATTGTGGTATCTTAACTGTGACCATTAATATGGATTCATTTATTTTCCTGGATATGAGATTCTTCTCCTAGATAAAATCCTGAACAGATTTCAAGGAACATGACACCTCAAAACATAGACAATCCTCAACTTGCAAGTGGTCAGTTTACAAATGTCCTTTGTGTATAAACAGTTGCCCTAAGGACTTACCTCTAATTTGCTGCTGGAAATGACCAAGATCATCTTTCTCCACTGAAATAACTGAGAATCTTAATTTTCAAAAGGAAATACTGTTTAAAATTCATCATAATTCAGTACTGCCTAAGCTATCTGGTCTTTGTCCACTCTCCTGGTAACACTACTTCCTTTCAAACCTTTGTTTCTGTGGAGAAATGCCTCACCAAGTTTCTAATAGTAGTCTTAACAAACTAACATTTGTTCTACAATAGACTCATAAATTAGGAACTGCCTGTATTAGCATTTCTCTTAAACGGGAAGCTAGCCTTACACCTTTGCAAAACACATACTCAATATGATACTTACAGCATGCAATAAAGAATATGCCTTGGGCTTCCCTGGTGGCACAGTGGTTGAGAGTCCGCCTGCCGATGCAGGGGACGCGGGTTCGTGCCCTGGTCCGGGAGGATGCCACATGCCGCGGAGCGGCTGGGCCCGTGAGCCATGGCCGCTGAGCCTGCGCTCCGCAACGGGAGAGGCCACAAAAAAAAGAATATGCCTATCTTCTGTATTTCAACAATTCTTCTCAGCTGTTGGGGAGGAGAGCACATACCCAAATTTAGATCTGCACCAGATCAGTTTTCATTTTAAGCTGAATATTTGAAAGAATGCTCATTTCTGAAAGAAGCCATTGAAAGTTGTCAATAGTACATTACTAAGGTGAAAATTAGCAGTTAGATAGTTAAAAAACTTCAAAAGTAGGCCTCTCAGAGGCACGAGCTAAGATAGAGCAAGAATAAAGCAGTGACTGAGAAGAGATAGTAGAGAGGAGTGATAGTTTGTTTTGGAGGTATGGGATAATGGAACAGGCTGGCTGACAGTGTAAATTGCTTCATATTGCTCTTTTTGGCAGTAAGGTATTTCATCTAAACTGTTGGTTTGGAAGCAGCATTTTCATTGAAAAAGTTCCTGTTTATTTAAGTGTTAGTAGGTTGCTTGGGGCAGAGAGCTCTAGGTAATGTGTTCACACTACCATTAGTCACCCATTTAGTGAGACAAAGCCCCTTCATCTGTTTCCCTTATGAAGAAGACAAGTCATGAGGCCCACTTTTTAAGAATACAAGATCTCTATTATGTAGGTATATTTTGACATTTCCAGCTCCAAATTAGTATGAAAATCTTCAAAGTTACAGAAGAGTTTAAAGAATAGTACAATGTATACGTGTATATTGTATACCATCTAAATATTAGTAATTTTGCCATATTTGCTTTTTTATGTGAGTGTACACTTTGACTGCTTATAATTTTATGACACCAAGAAAATTTTAATAAATATCCAGACCATTGTTGCATTTCCCCAGTTGTCCAAAGTTTTTTATACCTGTGATTTTTTTTTTTTTTAACCAATACCTAGTCTAGGTTCATGTATGTAGTTGTAGCCTCTTTTGTCTGTTCTTTAAGAGTATGGGCTTGTAGAATATCACACAGTCTGATGGTCTCCTCAAGGTTTTGTTTCATTTTTTTCCTGTATACCTGTATTTCTTATAAAAGTCAGGTCTACAGGCTCGATTATACTCAAGTTAGACATTTTCAGCAAGAACAACACATAAGTGGTGGTGTTGCTATTCTGTCACCTCAGAAAGCCCATAGTGTCAGGTTGTTCCATTTTTAATGAGGCTAAGTTTGGTCACTTGGTTAAAGTGCTGACACCTGATCTCTCAAATGTAAAATTATGTATTTTCCTTCGCAATTAGTAATTAGGCCATGGGCTATGTTTTGGAGTTTTTTGAATCGTGACAAATCATTTTTATTAATGATATTGTCAGTTGGAAGCAGCTATTCAGGGTGGATTCAGGACTCTGGGTTGGCTGTTTAGAAAGCTTTTAAGAAAGCTGCCCAGTTGAGTGGAAACCAAAGCCCTTTAGTATCCGTAGGTGGAAGCAGTGGGTGAGAAGTGCCACACAAAAAGGATACTGAAGAAGGAAGCCAAGTGCTAGCAGCGAATTTGTTGAACCATGCTCTGGTTATATGGGATTATTTGAGAATTGTACATTTCTTCTGAAGCATCAAGATTGGAATAGGGCAACTAAAGCCCAAAGGAAGCCTGAGTCTTGAGAGAAGTAACTTATTGTATGACTTTCCACAGTGTGAGTGTCCTTATCTAACTAGCCTCATGCTTCTTTTTAGGCCAGAAAATCAGTCCAGAAGGAAAAGCTAAAATTCAACTTCAGCTGGTCCTGCATGCAGGGGACACAACTAACTTCCATTTTTCCAATGAAAGCACAGCAGTGAAAGAGCGAGATGCAGTGAAAGACCTTCTTCAGCAGCTGCTGCCCAAATTCAAGAGGAAAGCAAATAAAGAACTGGAAGAGAAAAACAGGTGAAGGAGGAAAAGAACAGCCTTTTAAAGAGATGCTAGGTTCTCACCAGTCAAGTAATAGTTTATTTCTCACCCTTGTGCTTTGACAGTGTAGTTTAGGAAAATATGGGCTTCATTATCTTTACCTCTGTGTTTGGTTATTAACTTTAGCATCTTACTAGCTTTGGCTTTCGGCAGATGAGATAAACTCAGACGAACTGCCTCAAACCTAACATCTGATTAGGAACAGAACTGCGATTCGAAGGTGCTAATAAGGTCCCTTAATTCTCTAGTTCTCTGTCACAGAGAAGATACTAAACCATTAGAAATGTGTATGTGAATAAGAAACCTGAAAGTAGTCATACTGTAAAAAAGTTGAGCAAACATTCTAAAATAATGAGAATTTCTGATAAGATGAATTGTCTTTCTGTGCTTATGGCTCCAGGTGCTTATCACCATGAAAAACTAGTTGCTAGAAAATCTCTCTTCCCCATTCACCTTTTTGTGAAAGAATACAGTACAGTACAAATACAGCCTTTGTATCACTGGAATATAGGGATGAATAAGACCAAATCCATGCCTTCAAAGAGTTTAGCCTTTGCTTCTTCAGACTGACTTCTGTTTATCTGCACTTACATTTGTTCCTCCAAAAATGTTTTTTTGCTTTTAATTACAAATGAACTAAATGACCTCTGCCGCTCAGTCATCACAAAATGAAAGTTGGGTGTTTCATGTGGCTAAAGTCTTTTTTGAATGTTACCTAAATGGTATTTTATTCTAAAAGTTCAATATGTTCGATATATTCTATCACCAGAATGCTGCAAGAAGATCCTGTTTTGTTTCAGCTTTATAAAGACCTTGTTGTGAGTCAGGTGATCAGTGCTGAGGAATTCTGGGCCAATCGTTTAAATGTGAATGCAACAGAGAGTTCTTCCACATCTAATCATAAGCAGGATGTTGGCATTTCTGCAGCATTTCTGGTATGTGACCCTTCTAGATTTCTAAAGGGAAAAAACCGTGGTATATGTATTAACGATGCCACTTCTTTTGTAAAATTTAGCATTTTCTTCAAGTAAATTAGTGGATACTTCAGTATCTATGGTATTCTTCTAAAATAATTTTTAAAATACATACAGTGTCTTTTTTAATTTATATATTTTTTGCCAGTTATATTTTCTTAGTTTTCTGGACTTGACCCTAGTATGCTGGAAATCAAATGGACTTTTGAAAAAGAATGTTATAGCAACTGGACTAATGCTTACTTCCCCTATTACTTTTAAATTTAGGGCTTTCAGCTACCTTTTTTTAATGATTGCAATATTTTACTTACAATGCAAAGTTTAAACGTATAATGACCACCAGGTTATAAAAAAGTAAGATTTGTAAAATGTATCTTAAGAGGAAAATTGAGACTACCTTATGTGTGGAATTAGAAAGTGACGGTAAAACCAAAGCAGTATTTATACATTTAACAAAAATTTGAGTAGCAGTTACGTGTTTGGCATCTTTCTGAGTGCTTAGCAGTGAATTGAATTAATAAGGCCTTCTAAAGAAACCAATCAGATAATATTTAACTACTTAGTAACCAAATAGTTAAATATTTGGTAACTGTATAAGTTTTATGTTAAATCTCCACTAGATATCTGCCTTTGGCCACACTTAAATGTGCCTGTTTGACCATGTTGTATTTTCAAAAAGCAGATTTTACAGTTCACTAAAATTATGTGAAACCAGGTCAGGCTTCTGTGAGCCCTGTCTCTATGCCAAAAGTATAGGTGAGGGACTTATCTCTGTCTGTATTTCATTCAGAGAGTCTATTTTTCCACCTTTGTCCAGTGTTCATTGGGTTCTTAGACATCTCCCCCCAATATTCTAACAAATAGAGATATATATGTGGTCTTTATTTTAGGCTGATGTCCGACCCCAAACAGATGGATGTAATGGTCTGAGATACAATTTAACGACTGATATCATTGAGTCCATATTTAGGACCTATCCAGCAGGTAAGAAGAATCAGTTCTTTCAGATAGTTAAAATATTTGTTTGGATGAATTCAGTAATGTACCATTGAAAAGCAAAAGGCTTTACCTTTATTCCTGATGAAGTGCTATAAAATATGTAAAGTACGTTATCCAGTGCCTGACATGTGGTAGATACTAATGGCTTAGCATATAATGTGCTGTCATCAATCCATTGGTATGATGACTTTCCCATTCTTTCCATTGGTGGTTCTTAAACTTTTTTTCTTTAATATTTAAGTTATTTTTTCTTTTTTATGTATATATTTATTTTTGGCTGCATTGGGTCTTAGTTGCGGTGCATGGGCTCTTCGTTGCAGCATGCAGGCTTCTCTCTAGTTGTGGCCTGCTGATTTTTCTCTCTCTAGTTGTGGTGTGCAGGCTCCAGAGCACATGGGCTCCAGAGTGTGTGGGCCCTGTAGTTTGCGGCACACGGGCTCTCTAGTTGAGGTGTGCGGGCTCAGTAGTTGCAGCACGCGGGCTTAGTTGCCCCGCAGCATGTAGGATCTTAGTTCCCCGACCAGGGATCGAATCTGCGTCCCCTGCATTGGAAGATGGATTCTTTACCACTGGACCACCAGGGAAGTTCCTAAACTTTATATACCCTTTAACATACATGAGTAAGATGACATGCTCCAGAGGCATCAATAAATGAGTCTCTACAGCACTAACTCAGATCATCCTTCATTCTGCCTCCCTTGCAGAAATCATCCTAAAAGTATAAATGTTTTGATTCTAGCTCTAGTGATGTACGATGTGCAGCCAAGGTTGAGAGCAGCTGCTTCAGTCATTCTTCTAACTAAACAAAGCTCTCAAGCTATACACTATTCTCTCTTTATACTTCCTCACTCCTGCCCCTTTAGTCCTTAGGAAACATCTCTCTCCCACAGGACTCAGCTCAAGCATCACTTCATTGCCACTTCTGTAAAATCCTGACTATCTTAGGCAGATATAAGCCCCCTCCCCATTCCTTTGATAGGGCTCTGTGTCTTACCACATTATAATGTAATTATTTTCTTATCTTTCTGATAATAACATAATTATGTAGTGTTTACTGTGTGCCAGACACCATTCTAAGGCCTTTATGTATATTAACTCATTTAATCATCACAGATAGTACCTATGAAGTAGGTACTATCATTACCCCCACATTACAGATGAGGAAGCCAAGATAAAGAAAGATTAAGTAATTTGTCCAGCATCACACAGACAGTAAGTGGCAGACCTAGAATTTTAAACTTAGGCTCTCCAGCTTAAGAGACCTAAACCTCTTAATCTCTTTACTTATTGAACAATGTGTATGCATCTGGAGTGCTGAACTGATAGTCCAGTGGGTTATGGAGATCTTTATTTATTTCCCCAGCACCTAACATGATGCCTTGGATTAAAAGTGTCCATATGTAAGTGATCAAATAAGCAGATTCAAGTCTCACTCCAAAAAGCTTGGTGTTTCCACTAAAACTTTGAAACTCGTTAATTTTCTTGGTACAAAATAAGGTTTTGTGGGACTTCCCTCGCGGTCCATTGGTTAAGACTCCGCACGCCTAATGCAGGGGGCCCAGGTTCAATCCCTGGTCAGGGAACTAGAGCCTGCATGCTGCAACGACGATCCTGCATGCCTCAAATAAGACCTGGCACAGCCAAATAAATAAATATTCAATATAAGGTTTTGTTTGTAATTTGTTAAGATTCATAAAGGTAGTGCCTCACCTAATCTCTCAAGTTATATTTTATATTTACAATTATTATATACAGTTTGTAAAGTTGAATACTTTCATAATCTAGTTTTGCTGTTAGTCTATTTTGAAACTAATTTGAGGGGTTTTAAGAATTGGAAATTCACTATGTAACTATTATGGGTTTTTTTCACAGTAAAAATGAAATATGCAGAAAATGTTCCCCACAACATGACAGAAAAGGAGTTCTGGACACGTTTCTTTCAGTCCCATTATTTTCACAGGGACCGGCTGAATACTGGGTCAAAGGACCTCTTTGCAGAATGTGCCAAAATAGATGAAAAAGGTAACTGTTTATCCTTGACACACATTTATTTATTTATTTATTTTAAAAAGACATTTATTCAGCATCATGATCAGACTGTTACATTTAGCAATCAACAGCATGGGTGCAAAAAAAAAATCTATATTAAAACCCTTTGTTGGAATGCTTTACACTTTACACAGAACAGAAACTAAAATAACCTGTTATACAATTAGTCACAAATACAGTCCTCGAGTTTTTTTGCACATACACATGAGTATTGTCTAAAACATGTCTTCTTTGTAGCAGCTAGGCCCTGCCACCACTGTGCTTGGCGGAGTTCACAAATCTGTTGTAACCTGTAGCTTCCCTGTCACTTCTCTGGCTCTCCTCTCCCGCTAAGCTTTGTTTCCTGGCAGTAATCAAAACCTTCTGCCACTGCCGTAGCTACTGCTGCTGCTGGAACCACCTTGGTTTCGGGGTTTGGCAAAGTATTGGCCTCCACCACCGTAGGGGCCAGAACTACTGCCTCCAAAGTTTCCTCCTTTCATGGGTCCAAAATTTGAAGATTGATTGTTGCAACTGCCAAAATCATTGTAGCTTCCACTGCCTCCAAAACTGCTTCCATCATTACCAAATCCATTACAGCCATCCCCACTGCCACCATATCCCCCACCACCGCGGCTGCCACCAAAGCCACCTCGACCACTGAAGTTTCCTCCACGACCAAAGTTGCCATTCCCACCAAAACCCCCTCCACGACCACCGCCAAAATTTCCAGAACCACTTCGACCTCTTTGGCTGGATGAAGCACCAGCCATCTCTCGCTTAGATAGGGCTTTCCTTACTTCACAGTTGTGGCCGTTCACTGTGTGATATTTCTGAATGCCACCAACAAAAATGTTTTTCACAGTTAAGTGGGTACCAGGTCTTTGAGAATCTTCTCTTGAGACGGCCCTCTTTGGTTCCACCACTCTTCCATCCACCTTGTGCTGGCCTTGCATTCATGGCCGCATCCACCTCCTCCACAGTGGCATATGTGACAAACCCGAAGCCTCTGGAGCACCTGGTGTTTGGATCCCTCGTTACCACACAGTCTGTGAGCGCTCCCCGCTGCTCACAATGGCTCCTCAGACTCGCATTGGTTGTTTCAAAGCTCAAACCTCCAATGAAGAGCTTCCGCAGCTGTTCGGGCTCTTTGGGTGACTCTGACTTAGACATGACGGCAGTGGAGGGGGCGGGGAGACGTCAACGATGCTTACTCGGCGGCGTCCATGGGCAGAAACACACTCTAGCATTTAATTTGCTGCTCTCGTCATTAATGCTGTTAGTGATTTTTTTTATTTCTGAGAAAGGAAAACTTAATCACTTTTTGTTTCATTGATTTTCTAGGGTTAAAAACAATGGTTTCATTGGGAGTGAAAAACCCACTACTTGATTTGACAGCTTTGGAAGATAAACCATTAGATGAGGTAAGTAGTAGTAAAAGGATTTACGAGAGAAAACAGTCTTCCTAGTCTTCAACATTTGTATAATTTTAAAATTGCCTTGAGTATAGATATTCTAACTTGTTAGAAGGTAAAACAAACAAAATACTGTTATTTGGAGTGGTTTATCAAAAGTGCTTTTCAAGAGCACTGTTTATTATTAAGATTGCCTTGGAGAACTGAAATTTCCATATGAATTGGTAAAACATTTTTTAAAAGAATTTTCTAGCTCCCCCATCAACAGTTGCCTAGGTATTAATGAAGGTTTAACACGATGTTTTTTATGCTGTATCTAACATTAATCTAAATAAATGTGCCTAAATATTATTATACAGGGAAAAGTTAACATTGTTGGTTGCCCACTATTTGCCAGATCTTGAGCACAGTCATGACCCTTACCCTATATTAGCCCCAATATGTTTCAACAGCTAGACCATCAAGTATGAGCACCTACCTCAGCATCGTGACTCCAGACTGAGAAGTTTATCCAATCACGGAGAAATAGGTGATCCCTTCTGATCAAGGCTAATTCTATCCCTGCCTCTATCTTCTAGGCTAGGAAGGAACCTGCTTTCCTCAGGTATTCTCTTGACACTGTTACTTTTTAATTTTCTTGCCCTTCCTTTGGCTACTATTCTGTTGGCCATATAAACATGCTCATTCCTTCCTTCCCCCCCCCTTTTTCCTCTTGGTGTATGCATGCACCTGGTGAGAAAACCAATGTTAAAATTGTGTCCTATAGTCTAAATTATTAAATTAACAGAAAGTAATCCTTGATGTCCCAGTGAGTCATTTCCCTAATGAAATTCAGTTGTTTTCTTGAAAATTCTCAGCATTCAGTCACTTCCTTGGTGAATCTCAACACGTTACAAATGTGGCCTTCTTTAATCACCTGGAGAAAATGAAGCTTAAGATACAGTTTAAGGGACTTCCCTGGCGGTCCAGTGGTTGAGACTCCGCGCTTCCAATGCAGGGGGCATGGGTTCTATCCCTGGTCGGGGAACTAAGATTCCACATGCTGCGCAGCGTGGCCAAAAATAAAATAAAATTAAATTAAAATTAAAATATTTTTTTAAAAGATACAGCTTAATATGATGGAGGGGGAATTTAATTTTTTTTTAATAAAAATGGTGGTATGTTGTGCATACCTTTCTTCTCTTTTCCTGTTATCACTATCAATCTGAGCTAAACATACCACACGGTTGTTAAGTACATAGACTTACCTGGCTTAAACTGTAGTTTATAAACATTTTTCTAAGTTTTCTTGTAAATGAGGTTAATAGTTCTGACCTTGGGGAGGGGTAGCAAAATTGGAGAGATGTTGTTTAAGGGTACAGACTTGCAACTAGTGTTCCCTTGTAAGGATATATAAAAATTTATATATCCAATCCTTTTAATTAAAATGTTGGTTGATTCAGTTGTTCCTTTAATGCCTCTTTTTCCCCTGTCATCCTCTAGTAGTTCTGTCCCAGGATACAGACTTGAGCCTCCTTGTAAATACATCTTTCCATTCCATTGCTTCAAATTCTAATTATGTAATGATGACTCCCAGTTAGTCCTGGTCTGTCTACCCCAGAACTCCAAAATCATATATCCAACTCCCTACTTGATATCTTCACTTAGGTAGTTCACAGACACCCTTCAACATAACATGTCCAAAATAGAACCTTTGATTCCCATTCTCAAAAACCTATTTCTTCCTGGGTCATCCGTATGTCAGTTTAAAAAAAACAAAACCATTACCATGGACTCAGTTACTCAAGCCAAAACCTAGGAGTCTCCTTGATTCCTCCCCTTTCTTCACCTCCAACATTCAATTGATCAACAAGCACTCAACAACACATCTCTGATCTGTCTATATCTCCTCTGTCTCCGTAGACATTTACACCCTCTTGCTTTTAGGGTACCGTTGCTTCATGGCTTGCATTAACCTCCTAATTGATCTTCTTATTTCAACGTTTATTCCCTATAGTTTATTCTTCCCTAGCAGTCAGAGTTACAAATCAGATCATAATGCCCCCCTTATGTAAAACTCTTCAGTGGTTTCTCATTGAACTTAGAATAAAATCAAAACTCCTACCGTGCTCTTCTTGATTTGGCCTCTGCCTACTTCTCCCTCAGTTGGGGCTGTTTCCACTCGATTCGTGCTCCAAACATAATTGCCTTCTTTAAGGTCCGTATCAAGCTTTTTCTACCTCAGGGCCTTTGCACTTGCTGTTCGTTCTTCCTGCTCTTCTACCTAACTAGCTTCTACCCATCTTTTGGACATGTGTTCTAATGTTACTTCTTCAGTGAGACCTTCCCTAACCTCCCTATCTAAAGTATCTCCTCCCATTCCAGTCACTACACTGTGTCTTTATTTTCTCCATTTCTTTTCTTTATTTTCTTCATAGCATCTGTCACTTTCAAAAGTGGTCTTATTTTTACCTTGTTTTACTTGTCAGTTGTCAGTCTTCTTTCACTAGACTGTAAGTTCCATGAGGCTGACTGTTCTTATTACTGGCCTATCCCCATCACATAGGAGGTATTAGGCACTCAGTAATTACTTGATAAATGAATGAATGGCATATGAGTTTTTACGATCTTTCTCATACCTCTTTAACCTTATGTCCCACCAATCCCTGGCCCACCCTTCATTCCAGGTATACCAAACAACATACAAACCCATGGCACAATATGTATTACATTACTTCTATACCTTTGTTTAGTTTCCTCTTCCTGAAATGTCTCCGTTTTTGCCTTGCAAGCACCTATTCATCTTATGGTGCTCCGTGAAGCTTTTTTGAACCTACCCTACCCTCCCTATACCCCACCCCGGTGGGAGTGACCACTTCTTCTTTCGTAGCCCCTGTGAGTTTTAACTAAGTGTACTGACTTACAGCCCAACGTCCCACTAACTAGTATTTTAATCTAGATCCAAAATTGCTCTTTAGGAAAAAAATGCAGCACTTAACAGTTAAGGTATTTTTGTGATACTAAAAGCAGTTAGTAGTATTTCTTCATTTTTTGCGTGTATAATGTCACTTATTTTTAAATGTTTACCTGTAAGTATTTGATAATGCTTAGAATTAATAAAGTCCTGTCATCCAGAAAGTTTTTATGGCTCAACATGTCTCTCATAATAGATAAGAAAAACAGAAGTTTATTTTAATTTTTAATCTACTAAATTGTTTCTCACAGGGCTATGGCATTTCCTCTGTGCCATCTACTTCTAATTCTAAATCCATAAGAGAGAATAGTAATGCTGCCATCATCAAGAGATTTAACCATCACAGTGCCATGGTCCTGGCAGCAGGTCTCAGGAAACAGTTAAGTACACATGCTAAGATGCAGTAACTGGGTTTCCCATGATAGCCAGATGGAGTTTTGTTGTTGTTCTGCCTGTGGTTTTCAACATTAATTTTTTTTCCTTTGTTTTCAGAGAAGCACAAAATGAGCAAAATGGCGAGCCCAGCAGCGTTGATGGAAATTCTGGAGATGTAGATTGCTTTCAGCCAGCAGTAAAAAGGGTATGGGTAAAAAGTCTGGGACATTTACGGCTCACGTTTCTCCAGATAACTTATGTAACTGACTGCGAGTACCTTATGTTGACCCTTGATCAGTTCAGATGACTCAGTTCCTTCTGGCCAAGATGTTAAGCATTTGGGTTAAATTGTAGAACATTTTAAAGAGTACTTCCTTAGTTTTGGCCTGCCAGCCTGCTTTCCGTGGACTCAAGTCTGTTAACTGTTTTTATTGTTTTGTTTTATTTTTTTATTTTTATTTTTTTCCTTCACCTGTAGACACATACACATATTAACATACAGTTTTATTTTCTGGGAAAGAGTATCAACAAAGACTATGACAGAAAGAAAAAACTAAAGGTTAGTGTATGTGATTTTAAAAGATAAGATTGGCCCTCATGTTAAAGCCTGGCATTTCAGAACTGGAAATGTCTTTCATTAAATACTGAAAAGAGGTTGTGGGGGAATATGAACAGTTACCTACTTGTATGTTTCTTCTCTCCCTGCAACTTTGCCAAGCTTCGCTATCCCTCAGTTTTTTTAAGTTCCTCCCTCCCTCGTTATAAAAATAAGTTATGATAAAGCTTCCTTAGAGGGCAGTCAGGCAATATGTATTAAATTTTTGAAGGTTTATACCCTTAATTCCACTTCTGGATAGTATTCCACTTTGGACATTTATTTTTTAAAAAAATAAAGATGTGTGCAAAGATTCAGATACAGATACTCATGGCAGTATTATAATTGAGAAAATAGCAACCATCCTAATATCCGTGATACATCCATACAGTGGAGATTGATGCATGCAGCAATTGATGGCTTTTTAAAAGGATTAATGATATGTTGAATTAAAAAGAGTTCACGTATACCATACGATAGTTCAGTTCATTAAAATTAAATTCAAGAAAGCACTTTTGAGTTGCCTTACATGCCATATTAGGTGGTGGGAAACAAGACAGAATAAGATTGGGTTCTTGTCCTCAAAGAATTTAGTGTCTACAGGTAAAACAAAATCAAAAGAATAATTATAAAACAATTTAAAGTATAGTAATTGTGTGATTTACAATAGGAACCAAAGAGTGAGCAAGTAGATGAAGTTCACAGAACAGACTAATACGATATAATTAAGTTTATGATTTTTAAAAGGGGATTATGGGCGAGTCTTTATTTTATATATTTCAGTTACTTAATATGTTTCTACAGGGATATACACCTTTAAAATTAACAAAATAAGATATTTCTTTTCTGAACTAAGCAAAGTGAATCTAAAATGTAAGTTAGAGATGCTAAGGAAGAAATCTAGGAAGTGATGCTTTTCTTTGCAATATTGCACTAAGTACTCGTGATTCTTGGTAGTGAAAGAATTGTCAAAAATCATTGTGTTAATTTTCACAATATTCAGTGATAAACTGACTCTATAGATATTTTTTCAAGTCAATAGTCTGCTGTGTGTTCTGCAAGGATTTATAGAATGAGAGATCCAGAAGTATTATATTCATGGAGCTTTCAGTTAAGTATGAAAGTTAGGTGAATAACTAGGCCTTGGCAGAGGCTTAGGGTTTGGATTTATATAAGAGGTTAGGTTGGGACATGACTTGGGTAAGGTAACAGCAGGGTAGAAATGAGCTTGACATATGGGAAAGGTAATGAAGACATCAGTATGCTTTGAAGTTGGCTCAAGGGTGTAGAGCTGAGAAAATAATAAAAGCTTAGGCTGAGTCTAGGTAAGGTGGGACTGATGGATGTGTTACTCTGAATAGCATGCTGAGGTCAGATCTGTTCCTATACTACAAGAGGACTATTCAGACTCTTAAAATAGGGGCAGTTTAAATACTGTTTTCAGATTGATCTTTTTTGAGGTATATTTAATATCGTAAACGTTTTGATCCTAGTCTGGGAAGCTACAGATGAGAGCTAACCAGATGAATTCCATAGCTCTGTAGGGATGAAATATTGTAAAATTGTTTTCCCAAATGTTTACATAGATTGTCACCATGTGTCTTATAATTAATGTGTTTTTATTATAAGGCTATAGAAATATAGCATTTTGTTACTAGTCCAGGAGAAAACACAGTAGTAAAACCAAAATAAAGAATCCAGAAGTAAACCCAAATATTTATTACATGGAGGGATTAAATACATATATGATAAACATGACATTTCAGAATAAGTGGGGAAAGACATTATTCTACACATGGTGTTAGGGGGACTGATTAATAATTTAATATTTTAAAAAACCCTCAGATTCCCTACCTTACTACTTATTTCAAAATAATTCTAAGTGGATCAAAGATTTAAGCAAAAAATTAACCCACAGAAAGAATAAGCATAAAGGGAATAATTAAAATTGAAAAACACCAAATTGGAAGAGAAGTATTTGCAACACATGTAAAAAAATTATTTTTTTATATTTATTTGGGGAGAAAAATAGTAAAATACACATTTTCATCTACCAAATTTTCAAATATTAAAGGTTCAGTAATGCTTAGTTTGGTCAGAGTGTAGGAAAACAGGTACTCTGTGTAAGTGGATGGTGAAAAAAAATGGGTTCAGCCATTTGTAGAGCAGTCATGTCTAGGAAGTGAGACTCATTTTGGGAAGACTTCATATTTTATCCTCTGTACAGTTTTGCTTTTTCAGTCATGTTCATTACTTTTGTAAGAGAACTTTACAATAAAAAATGTTGTGTTGATAATTATAGGCGAAGTTACAAGAGTCCATTGAATATGAAGACTTGGGAAAAAATAATTCCATAAAAACAATTGCACTAAACCTCAAGAAGTCAGATAGGTAAGTTTGGTGACTAATATTAAATTAACTTGAGACAGAATAGTTTTATATTACAAGTCATTACAGAATATATTCTGCAAGTATAGAACTCAAGTTTTAATTAGTTTGTTACCATAAAATACAGTATCTTATTTCCTTAAAAATTTACTTTTTGCATCTCAGGAAAGGATCCTAAATGATGGAAGCCAAGAAAATAAATTTTGGCAATCTGTGCTGTTTTCTTCCTATTGCCCTTACAGGAATTCAATTATATTATTGAAATATCTTTAACTCTTTACTTTGGGGAGAATGTTGTCTTGAGACTGCTAAAATATTTGAAAGCAAATGTTGAGCACCTTTATTCTGTGTGATTAGTAATTTCTTCTTTGCTAATCTTCAGGTACTATCATGGTCCAACTCCAATCCAGTCACTACAGTATGCAACAAGTCAGGACATTATTAATTCTTTTCAAAGTATTAGACAAGAAATGGAAGCTTATACACCCAAATTAACTCAGGTAGGTGACTTGTACTGTTTGAAAAACAGAATTCCCATTCTGTTTTCTGAGTTTATGAGCACATTCACATTGAACTGTGAAACTAATACTTTAATGGGGTTTAAAGACATATTTCTGCTTAATAAATTGAAAAAGAGGTAGAGAAAAGAGGTATTTGGCATACCTGAAGGTAAGATGATGATGAAAAGTAAGATAATGAGTTTTGTGATTGCTGATTTTTTCTTCCATATACACAGTTTTATTGGAAAAATCTCCCAGATTTCCCCAAATTTCTGGACATCACTCTCTAGATACTATACTTGTGCAAGATCTGGCCCTTGGGCCAAAGTAGGTCCACCTAACTTTTTTAAGCTGTGGTCAGTCTTCAATATTTAGATTCTTCCGCACAGCCCTAAAAAAGTGATTTCATCATCTGAGACACATGAAGAGGTCATCTGCCCTCGGATGTGTATACCTGAGTGTAACCAGTGACTAGTCGGCAAGCTCAGCAGTCACTGAAACTTCTGGTTACAATGCATTATAACATTTCTAACAAAAGGAAATAGGAATGAAGTGAACATTCATGTCCCCTTGACTCATAGTTGTCCTATAATGTGCTCTTTACACCAAGTTAAATATTTTTTTCATACACACATAAGTTTCTACTTGTAAAAACTCCACTGAGACACACTAAACCTGCGCTTGAGCTATTCAGCAAATGATTTGTTCCTCTCCATGGCTAGCCCTTGGTACTTGTTAGGCACTCAATGAAGAGATAGATCAGTTATGTCCCTAAATGTTGATATGGATACAGTGGGGAATGTGGGGTTTTTTCCCCTTTTGGCTAGGTGTATTCACTTCTTGAAAAGTGACAAATGGTATATTTCTGCTTTGCTGGATTTTCTTATGTCAGCTGCCATTAAGGATTTAACATTTGTTTTATTGTCATTTTTTTCTTTCCTTAAACTCAGTTTTACCTTAGCACTCTTACCTTCAGTGCTAAGAGTTCATAAGTTAAGTTGGTACTTAAGTAAGGGCTTGGCTAAGACAGAGAAAGACAAATATTACATGATATCACTTCTATGTAGAATCTAAAAAATAGTACAGGGACTTCCCTGGTGGCATAGTGGTTAAGAATCCACCTGCCAGTGCAGGGGACACGTGTTCGAGCCCTGGTCCAGGAAGATCCCACATGCCGTGGAGCAACTAAGCCCATGCGCCACAACTCATAAGCCTGCGTGCCACAACTACTAAAGCCCATGCACCTAGAGCCCATGCTCCACAACAAGAGAAACCACTGCAATGGGAAGCACATGCACAGCAATGAAGAGTAGCCCCCACTCACGGCAACTAGAGAAAGCGCACATGCAGCAACGAAGACCCAACACAGCCATAAATAAATAAATAGATAGATAGATAGATAGATAAATAACTCACTCCCAATCTTTAAAAAAAAAAAATAGTACTAGTGAACTTATTTACAAAACAGAAACAGACTCACAGACATAGAAAACAAACTTATGGTTACCAAAGGAGAAGGAGGGGTGGTGGGCAGGGATAAATTGGGAGTATGGGATTAACAGATGCACACTACCATATAGAAAATAGATAAACAATAAGAGTTTACTGCACAGGGAGCTATATTCAGTATCTTGTGATAAACTATAATGGAAAAGAATGAAAAAAAGAATATAGATATATACATGTACATGTGTAACTGAATCACTGCTGTACACCTGAAACTAGCACAATATTGTAAATCAACTATACTTTAAAAAAGGCAGGGGGGCTTGACTAGACAAAAGTTGTGTATTTTGAAGTACCTGTGGACTTGCCTGGTATTCCTGGAAGATTGGTAGGTATTCTGTTTCTACACATATTGTGTTTCTAGCCTCATGGAAAGTGGTTCACTCTGGTTGCTATAACTTATGTATTTATACAGGAATGAAGACTTAATGGACATTTTGCTATAGAACTGAAATGTTAAGTAAAAAAGATGGCCAGAAAAGAGAGAAACCACTTTTTTGTCTTAATTTCTTTCAGGTTCTCTCAAGCAGTGCTGCCAGTAGTACCATCACAGCACTGTCACCTGGAGGAGCACTGATGCAGGGAGGGACACAGCAAG
The DNA here is from genome assembly GCF_963455315.2 of Globicephala melas. Classification (NCBI taxonomy): domain Eukaryota; kingdom Metazoa; phylum Chordata; class Mammalia; order Artiodactyla; family Delphinidae; genus Globicephala; species Globicephala melas. The sequence continues at coordinate 37,459,688 of NC_083321.1, read as the reverse complement.
CCATAAACCGTATGTTCTGGACCTCATGTTGCTGTCCCTTTACCTAAATAACCTCAGAAGAGCAATTTGAGAAGAGTGCTAAGTTTTATTGGTTTCTCTTTGGGACATTTCTGGAATTTTTGTTTTGTTTTTATGCATCCAGATCCTAAAGCATATTTAGACAAGAGTTGATGTTTCAGTATTGTTTTAATATTACAAACAGTGGCACGTTGCTGTGTCACACTAGTAATGTCTGATATTGCTCGTCACACATTTTTTTTCCTCTCCTACCTCTTAAAGCAAAACCTGAAAATTCCTCCAAAACCCCAAGGAAATTTAAATTCTGTGGTCTTTCAGCCACAAAATCAGTAACTTGTCTCAGAATAGCACATCCTGGTTTAGTATTGGTAGAGTGTGCATTCAGATTTATTCTCTGAGTTGTCATTCTTTCAGAGACCACACACAGGGGAAAATAGCTTTTATCCTATGGACCACTTTTTCTTTTGCAGAGATGGTGCCAAATGATATTCAGTCTGAATTGAAACACCTGTATGTGGCTGTTGGGGAACTTCTACGGCACTTCTGGTCCTGCTTTCCCGTTAATACGCCATTCCTAGAAGAAAAGGTCAGAACCGATTCCAAACACAGCCAGCTGTTGTAGTAGTGTAACTTAGTGAAGTGTTATCTTGAAGTTGGAAAATCGTATTGGATGTTTACTATGTGCCAAACACTACTTTGCATATATTGTTTCATTTAAGCCTCACAGCATCCTGATGGAGTAGGTATTGACACCCATTTTGTATGCAAAGAAACTTGAGATCCAGACCAGTTCCATAACTTATAATCGTGCATCTTAAAAGTTAACTGAATCACTTTGCTATGCACCAGAAACTAACACAACATTGTAAATCAACTATAATTCAATTTAAAAAAAAGGTAGTAATAGCTTTACTATATAGATTGCTCTTACAAACAATCTTTAAGAGAAAGATAAATACCCCATTTAAAATAATAGGCAAAACATTTTTAACAGGCGATTCACTAAAGAATGCAAGTGGCCCAATAAACCTAGGAAATTTTCATACTCAGTATTCAAATAAATTATCTTTAAAGCTACATAAAAAGCGCATTTTTCATCTATAATTTGTAAAAGGATAAAAAACTTAGAATGATCAGTGATGGCCAAGTTGCTAAGAAGAGAGTCCTTTCCTCCACTACAAGTACTACCTTTTTAAAACACGCTTTGACCCAGAAATTCAACATTTAGAAACTTAACCTAAGGAAATAATTAAGAATGAATGTATGCAAATATTGAGCCATAGAGATGTTTCTCTACCACTGTCTGTGTAGAAATGGTCTAAATATCTACCAGAAAGGGATTGGTTAAAGATACATCCATTTTAAATGACGACTTAGTATTTAATGACTTAAAGATGTTCCCGTTAAACCAAGTGGAATTTTAAAACAGTGTATACTGTATATTTTCTACATATGCATTTATACGCATGCACAAAAAACATCAGGAAGGATATGAATTATAAACCAAAAGAATCTGAATATATTCAATATTGCTTCTCTGCCTGGTGGAGCCAGTTAATCTTAAAAAAAAAAAAAGAAGAAGAAAGAAAAAGAAACCTTATGTGTGTTTTTCTCTTGATCCCTGTAGGTTCTTTGAGAGTCTGTAATTCATTATTTCTCTCATCTTTTTTTAGGTAGTGAAAATGAAAAGTAATTTGGAACGATTCCAAGTTACAAAACTCTGCCCATTCCAAGAAAAAATTCGGAGACAGTATTTAAGCACAAATGTAAGGCAACAATTTAATTTTGGCCTAATATTTTTCTCTGTGTAGTAAAATGATGAAATTTACTTTGTTTTCCTGTAAATGAGTATATATGTTGTTTTTTTTCTGTTGCTGGGAATACTGGGGGTTTTTTTAAGGCTGCTTTTTTTTTTTTTTAAGAGCATTTATTTATTTTATTTTTGGCAGCATCAGGTCTTAGTTGCAGCACGTGGGATCTTCGTTGAGGCATGCGGGATCTTTCGTTGCGGCGCCGCGGGCTCTTCCTTGCGGTGCGCGGGATTCTCTCTAGTTGTGGTGCGTGGGCTCTGTAGTTGCGGCACACGGGCTTAGTTCCCCGGTGGCATGTGGGATCTTAGTTCCCTGACCATGGATCAAACCTGTGTCCCCTGCATTGTAAGGCGGATTCTTTACCACTGGACCACGAGGGAAGTCCCAGGAATAGTTTTTTAATTGTAAAATGTATCATACATTCAGAAGTGTATAAAATACATTTGCTCTTTTAAATAGTAAAACAAGTATCTGTGTACCCACCAATCATGGTAAAAATAGAACCAGTACCCTGAGTGTCCCTGTCCCACTCTCTCAAGGCCATGACTAACCAGGATTTGTAATAATCACCTACATGCCTTTCTTTATAGATTTACAACCTATATGTATGTTCCTAAGGGTATTTATTTTGAAAACCTGAGTAGCAAGTACAAATGTAGCAATGCAGAGAAAGGTAGAATTGCCATTCTATGAAAGTAAGCTGAACAGTTCCTGGATTATGGTCTGCCTTCAGCTTCCCTGGTTGACAGCAGGGCATGGCAAGTGGGTAAGAAGTGTCACCTTATGCCCAGGATTTTTAGCATTGTTTTTAATGGAAGGCTAGAACAACCACACAAGATTGTTTCTCTATGTGTTAATGCAGGTCTTCTCAGAGGTGACAGGGAAAAAATTAGTATGTACAAACTTAGAGTTCAGTGTTTCAGTGAGTAGGATAATCAAAACAAGTTTTACAGTTGAAAAATCTTCATCAGTAATATTTTTAGTAAATTTTTATTCCCTAAACATTCTAAGTGGTTTTTCTTAAAATATAACAACGTTATTTATAATCAGAAAAGAAGCTCGAAGTGTCTTCCCACAGCAGAGCAAGGGTGACAAGTAGATTTCAGTTTATGTGCCTTCTCAATTGACTGTCACTACCTGGAGCACTGTAGTCAACAGGATTCTGAGGCCATGTGCGGCCTTACAGGAGGCTGTGGCGTTCATCTCTTCTAACTGGTTCTGTGGAGCCACTGCAGCCTATGGAGCAGTGTAGTTCCCGGACAGAAGTAAATAACATAACACTCCCCCTTGTGCGCGCGCGCGCACACACACACACACAGTGATAACAGGTGTGGTAAATAAGAGTTTATTTTGTTTTTAACTATCTCAGATTGAATCTAAGTTATTGGCATGCTACAAGGATTTAGAACTTCCTGGTCTCTGTCCCCATACTGCCAAAATTGACTTGCAGACTTTTCATAAGACTTTTACTTCCAACCATGTAAATTACACTCTCCACTTCCGAGGAAACAGATAATCCAAAGACACTCTGCCTTAGGAGTCTTTATCAGCTTAGATCAGTGTGGTCCTGTTGACTTCTAGTTATGTCTGTGACGAGGGTAAAATTGTTTTCTGCTCAAGATACGTAGTCCTGACCTAAGGCATGACATAATACTTGTGTGAAGCTTTGAGACCATTTAGATTTTTCTGTAATCTGCTGAGTTACATTGAAATCCTGAAGTGTTAGACCTGGAAAAGACCCTAGAGAACATAGAAAAGTGCTTCACAAGGTTGCCTGTGAAGCAGAATTAAGTGGAGGAGCTTTTGAAAATCAAAAGATTCCTGGGTCTCATCCCAGACCTGTTGCCTCAGAATCTTCAGGGGAGTGGGGCATTTTTCAAATTTTCTCTAAGTTAGTGTTGATGCCACCCTCTTGATCTTAGTCAAGAGGCTTATGTTTATATCTAGAAATCACCAGTTTAGTTCACCTTTCTCATTTGACAAAAGAAACTAAAGCCTAGAACCCAGCATTTCATGTTGTCCTATGGCTGATTAATGACAGGGCAGACATACAGTGCAGGCAAAGCAGGTGAATTTCCAGCCTCTACTATACCCCACCTTCCCTCTTACCTTTCTATACAAAGTGTGTCTGATAACACCTTCACAGAGGGCTTGCATGTTACCTCATTGGAGAAACAGAAAAGAGCTTGGGAACAGCACTGAAGTATGTGCCAGATCTGGATCAGAAGCAGTAACTTCCCCAGCCTTTACCATTGTTGCCTAAGTGTCTTGCTATGTTTTTCAGTTGGTAAGTCACATAGAGGAGATGCTCCAGACAGCTTACAACAAGCTCCACACGTGGCAGTCACGGCGTCTGATGAAGAAAACGTGAAGTGTCCGTGGCTCTCACAGGTTCTGTGAGACTGAGAGAACTGTGACCTGCAGTGACTCTGGAAACCTGGCCTGTCAGACATGCAGGTGATCACACAGAAGTGACAAGAAACATCTGTACCATGCCGACTCGGAGCTGATGCTATTGTACTTGCACATTGAGAACTGAAAAGAAGGGAACTAGGATTAAACTAAAAGCTAGGGAGGTAAATTAAGGCAGAACCAAAATGAGCTAAGTTGCAAATATATATATATATATATATTTTAAAAAGACACTGTTTACAGCAGTTACTCAGGAACTGCTTTTGATTCACATTAAGCTGCTTTCAGGAATCTAAAAAAAAAAAAACTTTTTAAAAGGGTGCATTGATAAAATCTGAGGATTTTTGGTTTTGTTTTGTTATTGTGTAAATTTTTTTTCCTAAGTTTATGGCACAGGGTACACCTTAAGTATTTCTCCTCCATCTTCCACTTGGATCCTCAAGTTTTGCTGAATTCTAGTTGTACCTTACATCAGCAAGCTAAAGAGAGTACTTTAAAATAAAGCAGAGGGAGACTGTTGCTCAGCCATCCAGAAACAGTTGTAGTCAGAAGACATCATTGGTCCTGTGTTTCCTACGGAAATAAGAAACAATAAATATTGCACTGAATGTTTGTGGTTTGGAGTCCCTAAAAGATAAAGAGGGGACATATTTGCAGAAAGTCGTGTGGGGTTTTTATGCAGAATTTTGTCAGAGGACAATGCGCTGCATGTTTTTCTTTGAGTGCAAATGTACATTGCTAAGATTTTTTTTAAGATGGCATGTGCTTTGAAAAGAAATTGCATTTTTAAGAGTTTAAAAATCTTATGAGTGAGAGATATAAGAAATCTTACTTATTTTCACCTCTTTAGAAAAAATAAAAGATGTTTCTCATATCTCTTTTTCTCCAGTATCTGACTGTTACAGTCCTTGGCGAATTGATAATCATTGCATAGTGACTGCAAAGCCTAAATGCAAAAAAAAAAAAAAAAAAAAATTTGTTTTTGGAATCTGTGCCATATCTTGTTCCTGATAGTATCAACTCACCGTTTATCTAAGACATTAGATGTCTTATATTAAAAATTACAGAAAAAAGTAAAACTTTTTATAGATACTCTTTTAACTGTAACACATCTTGTGGATTCTCCTTATGTGTGGTACTTACTTGGGTGGGCTGCTCGAGGGCTACTCGTTTTTTTAAGCCATTATACAAGCTGGTTATCTCTCATAAAATGGCTACAACAGGTTTTCAACCTGTTCAGACTTTGAACCAGTAAAAGGAAAGTAGCAACATCATTCTTCTGCTTCAGCCGTCCCATTTCTCCTTCAGATCAGTTTAGTAATGGTGTGTTACACTTCACAGTTTTACAAAGTGCATTTCAAATGAATTATTACCACAACTACTCTATAAGCAATAGCAATCGAGCAGATAGAAAAATGTTTGAAATAGAAGAAAGAGTATGTCTGGGAAAGGCAGACGTAAAGAAATAAAATGCTCTGTTGAGTGCTCTGTTAAAGATTAAGTGATAAATATAATGGAACCTGAAGGAAGAAACCATTGGGGGAATTGGGTGGACTTCACTAAAGAAGTAACATTTTAGCTAAGCCTTGAAGGGTGAACATGGAAGTGCATGATGAGGATGTGAAGACTTTGAAACCCACACACACACGTGTTGGGACAAGAGTGTTTGTTGGATTGGAGAGTTGGAAGTGAAGAGGCTGGGAAAATCAGTTTAATTCAGGTTTCAGATGGCTTTGTAAGGCCAAGATAAGAAATTCAGACCTTACCCATTAGGCATGGGGGACCTGGAGAAAATTTTAAGCACATGAGTTGTTTTTCTGAGGGTATTTTGCTTGTTCTGTTTGTTTTGTTGGATTAAAAGTCCAGCAGTTGGGGATGCCAAAACCTAGAAGGCTTTGGAACAATCCAGACTGGAAACTAGGTCCAAATTAAAGTGGAATTCTGGTAAATAGAAGAGGGAACTGAATAAAGACTTTCGTTACGGTGTATGATTAAGTCTCATAAGGAATGAAGGACTTAAGGGGGATTTCACCAGAGGTAGCTCTCACTTTCAAGTCCAGCTTACATTTGAAATATTTGATCCTTGGAGTCCTTTCAAAATGAACTTTGGCAGCTGTTTAGACCTATTACGGCCCCACCTTCACATTGTGGAAAATGATAGCAGCCGCTGGTGATTGAGAGCTGCGATAAACCAGTACTGTTCCTAGCACCTTCAGAAATGGTTTTGATGTTAAGTAATTTACCCCAGTAAGTGTCAGAGCTTACTCTAAACTGCTAAGCTTCTGCAGTCACTGAGATGGGACAAGATGCTTGTGAAGTTGGAAGCTTTTATTCCCCAGCCCAGGCTTCCACTGCATAGTTTTTCCTTTGACTGCCCCGTCAGTCATTCCTGCCTCCAATTCTATTCTGTACTTCTTTTACAGCAAATCACATTATGGGGTTATTTTGCCTAGTGGGTCCCATTAGCCCAAAGGGCTGCAAAATACAATAGTATAGTGAAAGCATGTCATGCCTTAGGAGAATGAGTTTCCCCTGGAAAAACATAAAATCAGTAGTGCTAGTCTACTTTGGACTTAACACTGCAAAATGAGTAGGATACTTTGTGACATCTGCTTCAGTCTGGAAAGCAAGATTGCTTAAACACCTGTAACTTAGGAGGGTAAGCCACTCATCCAGGCTGAGGGTTTAATCCAGAAAGTGATTTCCTATTGGTGCACATATCATCTGGAGCCAACAGTGGCCCTCGTATGGAAAGCTGCCCGTTTTAAACTTAGATTTGCTATTTCCAGTGTCAGAACTTGCATGGGAGTCCTCAGTGCATTACCTCTGCCCTTTCCCAATTTAGCTTCTTCAAGACTCAGCTGTTTTCCCAGTTCCTGAGGCCAGGGGAGTCTTAATTATTTTCAGCTCTTAAACTGTCCAGAGCTGGAGCATTGCCTAGAACCTGGTTCAGGGGTGATCAGCCTTAGTTTGTAGTCCATATCCTCGATTGGGTGTGTATTTAAGTCACAGAAAAGACCTTGGAATTCAAACTTTGTAACCACAGAGCCCTGTTTTCATAGTCTTTTGCAGAATCCCTAATATTTATGACAAACATGGAATTATACCTGTTGAGGTGGAGCCTGCGATCCAGCTCTTTCCACTCCCCCTAACAAAACAGCATGAAAAACCTACACCCTCTCTGGCCATCTGGTAACCTGCTGTGTTTGTTGGGATGAATGATAACAAAAGTAGGCCGAAGGCAGTCCCCTGGCAGTCCAATGGTTAAGAGTTGGTGCTTTCACTGCTGTGGGCCCGGGTTTGATCTTTGGTCAGGGAACTAAGATCCCACAAGCTGTGCGCGCAGCCAATAAATAAATAAATAAAAATGAATTCTCTTTAAAAAGGAAAGTAGGCTGAGGTTGAAGCATAAGATAAACTGGCTTGTATTTATTTATTTATTTATTGGCCGCACAGCACGGCTTGCCGGACCTTAGTTCCCCGACCAGGGATTGAACCTGCATCCCCACTGCAGGGTCTTAACCACTGGACTGCCAGGGAAGTCCCTAAACTGGCTTAAATTTAAAATTTTACTCATCTGTAATCATAGAAATAAATAGCAAGATGGTAGACTTAAACCCAACTTACTAGCAATTGAAACAGACTGAACACTCTAAAAGACAAAGATTGTCAGATTGGATTGAAAAACAAGACTCAACTACATGCTAGTTATAATCACAGAAATGTCCATACCTCACTGGATTTGCCCTCCCCTCATGTCAAATTCAGGTTCACTAGGTATTAGAATTCAAAGACCTTTATTACTCAGATTTATATCTTTCTGGTTCGAGGACCTAAGTGGGGAACAGAGCAGTGAAAAAGGAATGACAAATACAAAATCACTGACCATTAATGTCCATTTTTTAAATTATTACAAAAGTATAATGTTTTTAAGGTTTGAATAGTACCGACATATATAAAATAATAGAAGATGTTTCTGTATCCTTACCCCCAAATCTCATTCTCTTGAGGTAGTGCTTAGTGTATTTTCTCCTGGACATTTTTCTATGTGCTTAAAATTATTTTTCTAACCTACAATCTAAGATTTTTCTAGCAAAGAAACACCTGTGCACACATTTATACCCTTTAAGATAAGCCCTGACAATGGGGCTCTTCTCCATAGAGAACCCATTCATGGTCCCATTTCTGTAAGCTAAGTTTTTATGAATTTTGATCTTATCCATTAGTGTGCTACTTCTGGCACCTGGTTATCCATAAGAACAGGCTATGTCTGGCCTGAATGCAAAAATTCCTTGGAATTTTACTTGTACAATCGGATTCTTATCACCCAAGAACATTTAGACCCACAGATATAAAAAGTAGAGAAAAAGTAGTGTTATAACAGTCCCTCCCAGAATTGACTGCAGCCTCAGCAGCAGTAGAGACATGGTGTAGCAGAGCCATTAGAGCACAGTCATTGGACCTACACTGGGTTCAAATCCCAGCTGCGTAGCTCACTAGATGTGTGACTACTTAATCTGTGCCTTGGTTTCTTCTTCATCTGTAAAGTGAGTGTTATAGTACTTAACTGATAGGATTACTGTGAGGATAACAAATAGAGTATATATAGGGCACTTGGAGCAGAGTCCAACACATGACATGTGCTGGGTGAGTGCTGTCCTTAATGCTGATACAGGTTTTCACTGAGCCACACGGTGAAAGGCAGCATCTTCTCGATTTCACTGTTTAGAAATCTAAATGGAAGAAAATTTCCTCAAAGAACAGTAAAGTGCTTACTTTTGTACTTCTACCCCCAAAAAACTGCCCAAATCTAATTTTCATGGCTTATCTTTAATAGATGTATTAATAGTCACGTTTTTGTGGTGCCCTGCATTCTCCCAATTACTTTAAAATATACATATAAAATTGCTTATAACTGATTTCACACTTCAGTTGCAGTATTTATGAAATAAATTCCATTCTTTTGAGAATGTGAGGAGAACATTTCTGTGTTCTTCCCTGGGATGTAAAATATAGGTCAAGAGACAACTGTACGTTAAAAGATACTGTAAATTAGAATCCAAAATACATTTGAAATTAATGTTTCATTTCATATCTTATGTTTGATATTTAGGGAAACTCCCTTTTTTTGGTGAGAAGGGGAAGGGAAGCACATCCTGTTATCTTTTAAGTACTTGCTAAAATTTTTTCGTAAAAATAGAGGTTGGGATCTATGTAGAAAATAAACATGGTTACTGGGGGTAAGCGGGGGAAGGGATAAATTGGGAGATGGGGCTGACATACACATTACTATATATAAAATAGATAACTATTAAGGACCTACTGTATAGCACAGGGAACTCTACTCAATACTCTTAATGGCCTATATGGGGAAAGAATCTAAAAAAGTGGATATATGTATAACTGATTCACTTTGCTGTATACCTGAAACTAACACAACATTGTAAATCAACTATACTCCAATAAAAATTAAGAGAAAAAATAGAGGTTGGGATCAAAGAAAAACAGGTTGAAAATATGCTGAGTTAGCAGGAGAGCAACCTTGAAACTTGATAAAACAGGTGAAGGGGTTTCTCTTCAAAACAAGGTCACTAACAGGCTTCAGGGAGCACATCCCCAGACCTAAACATGGTGATTTGTCATCTGGACAGTTGCATATCACAAGTATAGCTTAGTTAGGCAAGAAGGAATTTCTTTAAAAACATAATAGTGATCAATTTTCTGTGTTACATGAATAGGTTAGTAAAAATCTAGTAAACGAGAAAGCGCTCAAGCTCTACAGCTGAGCTACCTGGGTTCAAATCCCAACCCTGCCACTTAATAGCTGTGCAATTACTTCATCACTTCATGCCTCAGTTTCCTCACTTTTAAAATGGGCATAATAAGCGTACTTACAGATTTATTGTGAAGGTTAAATAAGCTAATAAATGTAAGTGCTTAGAATACTGCATGGCACAAATTAAGCACTCAATAATTGTTCTTCGTACCATTTATTATTATTTACCTTTACCTGGCTTCAGCTCAAAGCTTATTGACTCAGGCTGGCATAAAATATCAACATTGATAGAGACCAGAGAGTAAGGGCAAAAAACTAATATTTATTAGATCTATTTGCTAGATATTTGCCATGTTATATGTACATTCTTAATCCTTAGGATTCACTGAACGATTATTTATCAAGCTCCTACTATACATCAGTCTACAGACCCCACCGTATAAAATCTCCGGGTCAGGAAAAGGCACTGTCCTAGATGATGCGTAGAATAGACTGTGCCTTCATGGAACTTAATAAAACTGAGTCTCGGAAAGGTGAAATGACTTGCCTAAATACCCTGACTCCAATTTGAGAGTGGAGAGCTAAGATTCAGGCTCAGCTCTTCAAAGCAAATCTGTGCAGCTGCGAACTATTGACCTTTCTCTCCCTAATCGCCTTACTGTCTCCCCACCCTGCTCAGGCAGGCTGGAACTTTCTTTTCTCCCTGCTCTAAATAATGGAGAAAGGGAGATCTGTGCTATCAGGCCACACACTGACAAGCACATGTGGCTCTGAGGCTGGGAGACTGCTTCATTCTCCTGAAGTGCAGTGACGGACACAGATTCTTGGATTTGAAGCCCTAAGGGAGGGCCACCTGGGCTCCAGCTCTGCTGTTGATGCCTAAGCCTCTATTATGTGCTGGGTCCTCAGAAGAATTCAACGGACCTTCGCTGTCCTGTTTTCTCCTGACATTTTACTTTTTAAAAATTAATTTTGTTTTTTAGCAAAGTTATTCATGCTCATAATTTAAAAAATCAAAAACACTAAAAGATGCATACCAAAACATCAAATCCACCAACTTCCCTCATCACAGAATTAATCACTTTCAACTCTTTTAGCTTATATTTTACCATTCTCAATTTATCAATTTTGTTATTCTCCACTATTATGGTCATTAAGGATTTACTGTTCTTATCATTATTCCCATTTCCCTCTCTCCAGCCTCCCAATATAGTTCACAGTTTTTTGATGATCAACAGTGCTCACATTTTGATAATGTGAAGATTGTTTGGTGCTTCAGTCAGGGTCCTGGCAGGAAATAAATGGCACCCTCAAATTGGGTGATTTAAGGAGGTTAATAAAGGGCAGTTTTCCAAAGTGTAGGCAGAGTAGAGAGAAACCATAAGTTATAGTGCAGTATCCTAGTTACCAGGCCTAGGCCTGATGAGGCGATGGAAAGAAGTGGCTACCAGGAGAGAAGAGACCCTGACAGGAGTTAAGGGACACAACCCACCCACAGTCCCACAGGGAGGGCTCCATCTCACTTTCCCTCTCCCCCAGTCTCTGCAGGGAAGGCAGAGGGCATGGGGGCACTGTTCCTGTGTGGTTGCTTCAGGTCAGCCCCTCAGGACCCAGAGCAGGGTGGAGAAGAAGAGAGTGGACCTGCAGGGCAAATAGAAGATATCGAGCATCACAGCCGAGCAGGGTCCTAAGGTTCCCTTAACTTTCTTGACCAACTTTTCTTTCACCACAGTTTCCAGTTGGCTTGATCTTCTAACACTCCTATGGCCACTTCACTCCAAACTCTGAACAGACTGTAAAACCCCTCAGCTGGCCCTTATATTTGAGCAAGTTATTTAACGTGGATTAGAAGCTCCATGTGCACAGGCAGGTCTGTCGAATAGAGGACGTCCACCGGGGTAACTGGGGGGAAGCCGCTTTGCCAGCCAGGTCTCTCACATGTCAGTATTTGGGGAACTTTTCTCTGAGACCATTCAGTCTCTCCAGAGAAGGAGCCGCTGTGTCTCTACCTGGGAGGATAAGCCTGGAGACTAGCTTTCTGGGAATTGCCTCAGGAAGGGGGTTCTCTGTCTATAGACATTCTCTTATGCGCCAGTGCCTCTCACCACTTTGCTTGTGTCCTGATTGCATTTCCCCAAAGAGTAAACCCCTTATTTTCAGTGAGGGTGGAGGCAAGAGGCAGTCATTTTGTTGCGCAGGTGGGGAAGGAATCCGGGAATCTCCAGTCTCTTAGATCCCTTGTTTCAGGCCCACACTGTACTCCTATCTTCCATAGAACTTGCTCCCTCCAGCTCCTGAGCCTATCTAGTGCAAATCAGCTTCCATCTCTTCACCACCTCCCTCTGTGGCCACTTAGATTTCACTCTCGTGTTAGTCACACTGATTTCAGCTTTCTAAAATGTGGTTGACAGACCTCAGCTGCGGTTGTCTCCTCTTCCAGTCTCTTGGTCGTTGTGTGATTATATGTTTGTATGTTCTTTTCCCATTATTTTAGTAAGATTTGGGGAAGGAACTGAGATAAACATATGAGTTCAATCTGCCACGTTTAACCAGAGATCCACTAGTGTTGAATCATGGTTATTTTAGTGTCGAGGTGAATGCTCACCATTTCATGACTAAAGACCCCATAAGATGACTGCTCTAAACCGACTGAAAAAAAATGTACAACCTAAAAGTTGAAACTTATGTTTTATTCGGCAGACATACTGAGGACTTAAGCCCGAGAGACAGCCTCTCATATAGCTCTGAAGGATCCTTCAGAAGAGGTAAGGGAGGAGCCAGCATATATAAGAGTTTTGCAAAAACAAACCAGGTAGTTGAACATCAAAAGGTTTCTGCTAATTAAAGAAAAAACAAACATCTCAAGTTAATGAATTTAGCGCTTTTCTCTGTATGGGAAGGTGCAAGAGTCTGGGCTCACTGAAATCATTCCTTTGATATGCACCTCAACTATCTAGGGCCAGCATACTGTTCTTTTCCATCCTGAATCCACTCAGGGTGCACCGTTGGGGGTGACTGCAGTGGCCGATGACTTGATGGCCACAACATCCTTTGTTTACTGATTTGTCAAGCAGCATTCTTTGTCCACAACCCAAACCCCTAGTAGCTATCCTCCGTTCCTTGTCATAGAGCACGCCAAAGTTACTGAGCTCGTGCTTTTTCCCCTGCTGTGTGTGTGAGCATATCACATGATCCCACTGCTAAGCTGTTCACTAGCCCAGTGTTTTCTAAAGTGTGGTTAGCACACCCGCAGGAGGTTGAGTAAATATCAGATGACTGAGAATTTCAAATTTCTAATTGTATAGTTATATATTTTAATGTGTGTGTGTATATATATATATTTAATGTAACTGGCATATCAGGCACATTTTTTTTTTTTTTTTTGCGGTACGTGGGCCTCTCACTGTTGTGGCCTCTCCCGCTGCGGAGCACAGGCTCCGGACACGCAGGCTCAGCGGCCATGGCTCACGGGCCCAGCCGCTCCGCGGCATGTGGGATCTTCCTGGACCGGGGCACGAACCCGCGTCTCCTGCATCGGCAGGCGGACTCCCAACCACTGCGCCACCAGGGAAGCCCTCAGGCACATTTTTGCTAGGGATGAAGCTAAGTAAAATAGGGAGTCAATTTAAAGAAGCACGTTGAATAGAGTAGTATGGGTGCTATTCAGGAATGGCAAACATTGTGACAATGACTGATACTTGCTAAACACCAATGCTGCTGAGTTGCAGCTAGCTAGTGCTACATGATCCAGAAAGGAGACTTAAGAAGCACGTTTCTTTCTAAAAAAGCCCTAGCGGGGCTTCCCTGGTGGCACAGTGGTTGAGAGTACGCCTGCCGATGCAGGGGACGCGGGTTTGTGCCCCGGTCCGGGAAGATCCCACATGCCGCGGAGCGGCTGGGCCCGTGAGCCACGGCCGCTGAGCCTGCGCTTCCGGAGCCTGTGCTCCGCAACAGGAGAGGCCGTAACAGTGAGAGGCCTGTGTACTGCAAAAAAAAAAAAAAAAAAACCCTAGGGCCTGTGCTCTTCCCCCAGCTGGAATGGAAACTAAGGATTGTCCAGTGTGGGCATCTCACTGTTTGTTTTTGTGGAATGGACATAGAAATCCTTCGGGCCTGGTTGGAGTTAGCCCGTTGTGAGTTGCAGAGTGTGGGCACTAGAAGAGCAAAGCTGGCCTTTAGAAACTGCCTGCCTCTTTAGAGCTGCATTTCTGCCCCCAGAGAGCCCCCTTCTTTGCACCTTTGCTCCTGCAGCTCTGAGATGCAGGGTGAGCACATGGGAGGGGCTGGTCACTGACAGAGCATTCAGTTCTCAGCCTCAGGGAGGCCGCTCGCTTGTCTCAGAACTGCCCCTGGCACAGCTCCAGCCCAGATGAGGCAGCGCAGGTGGGGAAACAGGTGGTATCAAAGGTCTCTCCCAGCTCCTGGAGGCCATCCCTCTTCTTAGATCAGGGCTCTTGAGAGCTTCCCAGAAGTGTCTTCATTTCAACATTCCAGATTGCCCCCCAGCGATCGAAAAGGAAGCTAACATTTATTGGGCACCTACTGGGTGCTGGGTGCTTTACATTTAAACCTCACAGCAACCTATGAAAATGGTATTATCCCCATTCTACAGAGGCCCCATGAGAGGAAGTAATTTGCTCACGTTCTCATAGTGAGTGGTGGAATCAGGAGTCAAACCCAGAGCAGTGTGAGGCCAAAGCAAAGAGCCATACTGAGGGAAAGACGACAGCAGGCCTGTCCCCTGGAAACATGGGCCTCACCCTGCTGCTGTCTGGACATTGCATGGCTGCCTCTCTTTCCAAACTGTGAGAGAAACAAAACCGAAGGAGGCCAGGGTCTCGTGGGCAGGGGCTGCCTTTCTGAATCCATGCAAGGGGCAGAGACCAGCCAGCGTAGGGTGGCCAGAAACAACCATGTACTTTACATCATAAGCTAAGTATGCCATAAAAAACCAGGAAACTTGCAGCCCCTCCCTGACCAGCCCAGCCTTGTATATACAACCAATTTTAGTACTAGGTAATAAAGCATCTTAAAAAAAAAAAAAAAAGGTTGGATAAAGCAGTCATTATGTGCAGGTTCTAGAAGATCCTCACCTGAGGAAGGGGTCAGGCTCAGCCTGGGTGCAGGGCCAGGAAGAATGCTCTGAACCAATTAGAGTCTGAAATAGATAAAACAAACGGTCAGAGCAGTGACCACAAACTTGCCTCTCTCCTCAGTTCATTTCCTGAGATAGGAATATGGTTTATTGAGCTATTTCCTTGTTTTTCCTATTTCAAAGATGCATAAGGCTTAGAAAGTGACTTGCCCAGAAACATACAGGCAGTAGGAGTCATGTCAGGGTTTGAACCTGACTGGCTCCCAAAGCTGAGGTTCCCATGGAGACCCTCTTCCTGAAGGACAGTAAGTTTGGTGCAGCAGAGGAATGCAGTACAGATGGAGGCTCTGCCATCTGCCCCTCCTTGTCCCTTAGGAGACGTGCAGAGTATCTCTCCAAGTGGAGGAGTTTGCAGGGATGTCTGTTTTCTGAAAGGCCTGGACAGAAAGATAGACAGGGCCCTCCTCGGAAAGGGTCAATCTGGGCTTTGTTTTCCCCAACGTCTCTGTCCCAGGACTAACAAAATGGCAGGAAAACAGGCTGACAGGAGCTGTCCGAGATGATCACGCCAGCCCCTGGCGCACCCCTGCTGCTCAGAGCAGTGAGGGAGCAGCCTCCATGGAGCGGTGCCTGGTGTCAACTTCGTTGATTTTCTACTTCATTAGGTCAGTGAGAGGCTGCGGCTTCCACAGAGAGCCCTCTTCAGCGTGGCCTAGCAATTTCCTGAGAGGAACTCCCCGTTGTCCCTGCTGTCACGGGCAGTAGCTGCACCTGGTCTCCCTGCAGAGAACTTGCCCAGATGCCACCTGGCTTTCATGTCTTTGAAGCCTGGCTATAGCACATCTGGCTGTGTGACTTTGGGCAAGTGCCTTCCCCTCCCCAAAACTCAGTTCCTGTTTCTGGAAAACGGGAGTAATGATGTGCCCTACTCCACAGGGCAGTTGTGAAGATTAAACAGTGCTTTTAAAGGGTTTAGTAGGAGTGCTGGGGACATACATATTAAATGTTCAGTAAACCTGGGAGTGATTATTATTGCAATGCTCAGAAAGTCTGCACCCGCGAGGTTTGGTGTCCTAGCACTGACTAGGAAGTACCCTTCAGCATCACAAGTAATTTCAAAATAGCTCAAATCCCAGGCTCGCCCTTTGGCAAAGTGAGAGTGGAGACGACAGTGATGTCCATAGCAGCATTGACCAAGAATTCTCCTTACTCTCAAATCTCCCTTCATCAGTCAGCAGAAGTTAAGGCAACCCTTTTCCAGTCTTCCACCTCCACTGCCTCCAAAATTCCCTTGAGATATTTTCTCTTCCTCTTTATTATACAGATTAACATCCTGTAGGCCCAAATCCTCCCTTCCACTACCAGGCCAAATACACAGTCTTCCCCAACCAGGGACTGATTCTGCATCACAAAAGCCCAAGGCACAAGTTGAGCAAAAACCGAACTCCCCTCAGAGACCGGGAAAAGAAGTTGAACAGGAGAGGGACTGCCCCAGGGCGCAGGGAAGGCTATGAACCTTGCCCGGTCCACTATCCACACAACTGAATTTCAGGCTCCCCCCCGGAGATGCGCACAGAGGGCTGAGAGGAGGAGCGGGTCATACCAGGAGCGGTTCCACTTGGCATTCTGATTTGGTTTTCTCCTGGAAACGGAATCTCTCTGAAGAGGCCGCCCCAGTTCTTGACACTGAGGCAGTGAGTTTTAGCTCCATCTCTGCTCCCGGGGCACCCACCCTACCTTCCCTGTCACTTTGACTCCACACTGATAAACACCCACCCTGGTTAAGAGCCTGCCAGCCCCTCAAATGCCTCAGGGGCCACTTTATGGGGTAGGGGTAACAAGGCCCTGGGATTCTTGCCTAATCCATGGCAAACTATCTCCTGCATCACCAGCACCTCCTCTGCCAGGGAGAGCAAAGTCTAAAGGCAACTAACACACTGTGCAATTTTCAACTTTCACCCATTACCCTAAAGAAGGTTTACCACCAGAGCCTCACAGCCTGCCCTGAGAAATCAATTCCATGTGGGAGGGAGTTGGTGGACTCCAAAGAAGAGCCTTCCTAGCCTGCCCCGTTTCAAGATTTTTCTCAGAGAACTCCTGCTGGGTCTGAAATCTTCCAGGGAAACCCAGCTGGGCTTCCTCCCTAGGCTGTTCCTAAGTTCCAGGCACGACAGTGGGGTGTGATGGGCCCGAATGACACTCAGCCCCACTGGAGTCTGCAAGGGAGCCCTGCCAAGGGTGATCGCTCTGGATCGTCGCCCAAGGCAGGAAGCTGTGGCCCCTGGTTACCATGGAGATCTTGGCACAGGCTGTGCCCATCTATGGCTGCCAGGCAGCCTCCCTTAGGAAATGAGGAAGAGAAATTTGGTTGCTGGAGAACTAGCTCAGCCTGGGAGGAGACTCCGTGACACCATGAGCCTGCAGCCGAGGGGGCTGCAGAGGAGGCTGAGGCCGGGAGCTCTGTGAGAACAGCTCTCTGCTGAAGCGGCCTCCTGCAATCCTGTGGCTTCAGTGGCTGGGGTGTGGCCTCCTGCTGAGCGAGGCCTCTCCGCCAAGCTGCCAGTCCCAAGCCAGGGCTTGTTCGAAGTGGCTCTGGTACAGTGGAAAACCCCAGAAGCCAAGCCGGGAGTAGAACCACACCCACAGTGCCAAGGAAGCAGCCCAGGCTGGTGGAGAAGGCCGTGTTGTCTGGTGCAGGGAAGAAAACGCTAGACTAGTTGGGAGGTTCCTGTTTCTTAGTCACCACCCCTGAAACACTACGGTAGAGTCAGGAGCACTTCCCTTCCCTTCCCTTCCCTTCTCCCAGCCCTACTTCCCCACTGCACAATGACGTCTGCCCTGCAGGCCAATCGGATTGCTGAGAGGCCCTGCAGTGTAAGCAAAGCAGGGGCAGGTGTGAGGGGCTGATCTCCCTCACTGATTCAGTGGGTAAAGGAGGGCCAAGGCTGTGAGGGCCTCTCCTAGGCTTTCATCCCTTCTGTGGCTAAAACTGGAAGATCAGCTCAGTTAAAATGTCCTTTAAGACAGCCTGACGCTGCAAGTATGTTTGCACAGAGGGCAGAGCTTGGCCCTGCACACATGTGGGCTTTGCCAGGCTAATGGAGCACCAGGAACAGGGAGGCTGGTTAGATTATTAGATAGGGCCCTGAAGCAGCCCTGTGGGCAGATGAGCTGTCTGGACCTTGGGGAGTGTTTTTCACATTTGTCCTTTGATATTCGGAAAGCAAAGGGCTAACTGCTTTCCAGGCTGTGAGGCACCCCAGGAAAGACAGAGGGGCAGAGTAGCATAGGAGAAGAAAAACTAGACCAGGAGTTTGAAATCCACCTGGCTGCTTTCCAGCTATGAGGGGCGTGAAGCAATTACTTTTTTGTGTGTGTGTGTGGTACGCGGGCCTCTCACCGCTGTAGGCTCTCCTGTTGCGGAGCACAGGCTCCGGACACGCAGGCCCAGCTGCCATGGCCCACGGGCCCAGCCGCTCCGCGGCATGTGGGATCCCCCCGGACCGGGGCATGAACCCACATCCCCTGCACCGGCAGGCGGACTCTCAACCACTGCGCCACCAGGGAAGCCCCTGCAATTACATTTTTTGAGGTTTGGTAGTCTCACTAGTAAAACAGAGGTCAAAATTCTTGTTCTGCTCTCCTCTCTCGGTTGAGGTGAAAATGCCTTGAGAGAATGGATATGAAACCCCCCCCCACCAAGCTACACATAAAAGAAGGCCCGATGAGCTTTACCCAGCTGCAGGGAAGCCTTCTCCATGTCTGTACCCATCACAGCCTGTGGTCCCTCCTGGGGGTCAAAGGAGCTCTCTTTTGTTCCTCTTAACAGAATCCCAGGCTCCCTTCTGGTACACTGGAAAAATGAGGTGGGGTACCTTTTCGGGTCAGGGTGCTCTGAGCAGGCTCAAATAATAGGGCAGAGGGCCTCCTTCTCCAGTAGAGCCTGCGTTGTGAGGTGCAGCTAGATGAGTGCCTGTGTACCCCAGTTTAAACAAAAACCTAGGACCCAAATTTCAGTGAGGGGGCCCTGCAGTCAGCAGCTGCACAGCTAAGAAGACTTCCATTCATTTCCCACACCTAGCCCCAGGAAATTACCAATACACTTCCCTGGTGGTATTCATATTTACAATTGGCTTGATCCTCTTGGACTTTTAGAGGAAATTGCCCTTCTTTTTTGAGCTAGGCTTTGGAATGTAATTCTCCATCTGGTGAAGCTTTGAAACATCTACACAGGAATCAAAGAGATGGGTTCCTATTATCAGTAATTCACTTTCAAAGCCCTGTGAGACTGCTTTTTATTAACAATCCAATACCCACCAGTGTCTT
The DNA here is from genome assembly GCF_963455315.2 of Globicephala melas. Lineage (NCBI taxonomy): Eukaryota > Metazoa > Chordata > Mammalia > Artiodactyla > Delphinidae > Globicephala > Globicephala melas. The sequence goes on along the minus strand of NC_083321.1, from coordinate 37,440,250 downwards.
GGGAATTTTGGACCCCGTTTTGGAGCTAATATGGGGACAAGAGAGTGCCAGGCATGGATTTCCTGTTGCCATGGGTGGAGCCAGGAGCCTTGGATGTCTGTCTCCACCCCCACAGTAGCCCCAATCACTTTCCAAAGTAGGGGGCAGCCTTTGCCACTGGGTCCTGAGCAAAACTGGAAAAATGAAGGTGTGTGTGGAGGCTCAACTCCCTAGTTCAGAGCCTCCCGGGATGTTTGAACTGGAAGAGAGAGACCCTCTTATGTTTAGAGGCAGGGATGCTGAGACTACAGAGGGAATGTGACTGCCGTAGTGTCACCCAGAGGCCCATGACAAAGCTGGGGCAAGAACCCCAGGTCAGGGCTGCCTCTTCACCGGGTTGCTCACTCATCTTTGCCAAGCCACCACTGTCACTGTCCTTGCCACCCAACCTGTCAGAGGGAAAGGCTGTCGCAGCTTCCCACAGTCCTCCCCTGCTGTGATTAGATAAGGGACATCTTCTGTTACACTGGGAATTGTCTGGCTTGGAGAGGCCCTGGGACTCCCTCTGCAGCCCTGATACTGGAAGGCCTCAGTTTGGGAGCCCCTTATATTCTGGTGTCAGTCTTTGCCTTGGAACCCATCAATGGGATGGAAGATTGAGGCCTAACTCCCTGCCAGGGAAGGATGGAGAGAAAAGGGCACAGGTCTTATCTCTTTCCTGGGGTAGAATGTGGCTGGAAGGGTAATGCCTTAGTCCGTTCAGGCTGCGATAACAAAATACCATAGACTGGGTGGCTTATGAACAACAGAAATTTATCTCTCATGGTTCTCGAGGCCTGGGAGTCCGAGACCAGGATGCTGGCAGTTTCCAAGTTCATAGACGGCAATCTTTTTGCTGTGTCTTCACATGGCAGAAGGGACAAGGGCTCTCTCTAGGGTCTCTTTTATAAGGACACCAACCCCATTCATGAAGTCTCCACCTTCATGACCTAATCACCTCCTAAGAGCCCCACCTCTAAATATTATACTATTCTATTGGAAATTAGGTTTCAACATATAAATTTTGGCGGGACACAAACATTCAGTATACAGCAAAGGGAGTTTAGGGTTTCTGAGGGGATTGTTAGGGGATCATGTCAGGAATGAACTCTGGAGGGAATGACAGTCTAAGCCAAAAAGGGAAACAGAGGCAGCATCTAGTGCCTGAGGATGAGCCAGCTTGGAGGAGGGGAGAAGGAGTTGGGGGCAGGGAGACATCAGGATAGCAGAAGAGATGGCACCCAGGAGAACTTGGGGTCGGGTTGGAGTCTTCAGCTTCCCCTCCCATCATGCGAGAAGAAGATGCGATTGGGGCGATGACATGAAGCAGTCTCCCAGGGGCAGGCACCTGCTCTCTTCCCAGAGAGAGGAGCCTCTGCTTTGGCACATACGCAGCAGGCCCTGGCCTATCAGGGATGGAGATGGAAGAGGCTCTCTGCATCTTGGACTCTGCACCTTAGGAAAGTCATCAGCTTTGCAACTGTGGAAAAGGCTGTCAGCGAGTGTTCAGAGGTGCCATGGGGACATGTAGGGTGTGTCAGAGAAGAGTATGTTTTGTGCAGAGGTGGTTGGAGCTGTGTGTGTTCTGAAGCTTTCTGTTGTGTAACAATGTCCTTACTCAGGACCCTCCCCCATCACCTTTCAACCACCTTGCTTTCACCCTATCTCTCCCATTTCCCCAAAACTTCAGTGACTTCCACTGTCCACCAAAAACCAAAAACCCAAACCCCCAAATTTCTCAGCCTGGCATTTAAAGCTAAAGATTCACCAGACGTACCTTGAATTTCCTGTCTCCAGGTATTTGGTCTCTGCTTTCTCAACACCTGATCTTCATTAATTGAACTTTTTTTCTGGGCTGAGCTCAGATCCCACCTCTTCCAAGAATGCTTCACCGGTATCCCTGGCCAAAGGACCTCTCTCTCCTCTGAATACTAGAGCAATATTTTCTACATCTTTTGTGTTAGTTTACATTCTATCTTGCACTTTAACTATAGAGGGGGATGTTGGTTTTCTCCACTAAATGGTGGAGAAAGCTTTGAAGGCTTATCAATTTGTCTTATTCATTTTTGTATCCCTAGCACCTAGAATGGTGCCCTTTACACAGCAGGCACATCATTCAGAATACATTTATTAAACAGATAAGTGCTGGTGATGTGGAGATGAATGAGAAAGTTTCTGTCCATTAGGAGCTTACAGTGTACCGAGAGAGAGAGATGCACAGCAATAAGAACTAATTTAATACACAGCCCAAGGAACAGCATTTGATCTATGGAGGTGTGGGGTGTGGGTGGGCAGGGATGGTGCGAAGGGCATCATGTGGGTTGAACGAACCGCCCAGGTGGAAGTGGGTGGCATATTTGGGGAACGTGGTAAGTACCCTTGGGACTGGCATGAAGGAAAATAGGAGATAATGCCAGAGAGGGATGTGGGCACTGGATTATAGAAAGCCTAGTGTGACTTTCCAAGGAATTTGAAGTTTATCCTAGAGGCCACTGACTGAGGAGCCATTGAATATTCTTGAGGAGGAAGATAATAAACACTTACTGGATAAAGGAATGACTCTGTGTTTTGGGTAGACACCATTCTCTGGCCAGGGTCACTTTAGGAAAATCTTATGTTGGATGTTAAGTAGCACCCATTCTCTGAGGCCAGCCTGTCCCCTGGTCAAACCACCGTTCTGTGAGATTTTCCCTTTTAAAGAGGCCACCCCCCCAAAAAAAAAAACACTTGGTCAGGGTGAGAAGTCTGTTCTGCCTTCTGAAGCAATTTCCTGCCCCACCCCCGGCTTTTATATAGAAATTCTTCTGTTTGGACTGCATTAGTCAGGATACCGTATTACTTAGGGTTCTCCAGAGAAAGAAACAATATATATAAAATGAGACTTGTCATAAAGAATTGGCTCATGAGATTATGGAGGCTGAGAAGTCCCACGATCTGCTGTCTGCAAGCTGGAGACCCAGGAAAGCAGGTGGTATATATTCCAGCCCAAGCCAAAGGCCTGAGAAGCAAGAGTGCCAATGGTGTAAGTCCCAGCCTGAGGATGCGGAGACCCATGTCTCAGCTCGAGCAGACAGGCAGAGACACCCACTGCCACCCACTGCCTCTCACTGAAAACTGAGCCTGGGACTGGCTTGGGCCCCCTATATAATTTCTTGACCTTTGTGGAATTGGGGGGTAAGGGGTGGGGGAGGGACAACATCCTATACAGAAGAAGAATCACAGGCTTTGGAGTCATCAGCCTGGGTTAAAGTACCAGCTGAAGTCAATTATTAACTGCAGGACCTTGGCAAAGTCAGTAATCTCTTTGAGCTTCAGTTTTCTTGTCTGAAAAATGGGGATAATTATGCCTGCTCCAAAGAATTAAAATGACGATGAGTATGGGGATTGCCTAGCTTGCTGCCTAACACACAGGAGGTGCTGAGTAAATGGTACTTGTTTGATTCGTATTTGTAGAGTTAAATAGAAGCTCCTGTTCTACATGAGAAGAAGGAAGCTGCGCTTGGAGTGGTGCCTTAATTTAGGGGACTGCAAACTTTCTGCCTAGATTATCTTCAGAGGTTGTCCCAGAGCCCTCCTGGTGAAGGTTCCTACCCGTCTCCCCAGCCTAACGTCTGCTCTCCATGCTCTGCCGTCCTCCTCCAGACAGCTGCGGTTGCACTGATGGGAAGCCAGGGGCCCAGCCCTGACTGAATGAGGACATTGTTGCAAAGACTGAGGAACCACAGACACTGTTGCAGTCCTCCCTGCCCTGAGGAACCCTGGAGAACCTGTGGCTGGCCCTCAGCCCCTCCAGCTCTGTGTTTGGGGAGACAGCCTAGGTCCTCCCTAAACCTCCTGGCCTCCTGGGCTCCTCCGGGCCTCCTGGAGGGACGGGGAAACGGTTAGGATGTGCTAGAGAGATGCCCTGTTTTTCTGAAGATGAGGTTAGAGTTTTCCCTTCAAAACCAAGGAAGCCATGATTAGGGATCTTTCTCAGAGCTGACGGCTAAATTGGTGCCCCAGGTGCAGGGAGGACATAGACTTACCCATGCCCTTAAGAGACTCACCCGCAGGTGGGAGAGCAGAGCCACACACACCTCGAAGGCAAACAGGTTTGAAGGATGTATAGACTTGGGTGGTGGAAGCAGAGAGGAGGGAGATACCGACTCTGTAAGTGTATGTGGGTGGGGAGTGGGGGGAGTAGCAGAAGATGGGTACAGCTGGAAGAGGTGGAGGAGGAAGGCCGGCCGGGAACCAGCGTGAGCAAAGGCCTGGAGGTAAAATTAATGTGATATGCTAAAAACAAAAAACCAAAAAAAACCCCAGACTGTTCTTAGGCGTGGCTGGGACACAAGGTGCTGGGCCGGTGGGGCGGTAGGGAGTGCCGACCAGAGAGGCTGAAGCTTTACTTTTGAACTGTGGGACTTGGAAGGTTTAGCAGTGGGGGACAAGCAGTGTCAAGTTTTGGAAATCGCTCGACTTAGGTAAGCAGACTGACGGTGTGCTAGGCATTTTCTTTCTTTCAACAAATATTTGTCGAGTGTCTATGACGTGGTAGGAGCCGTTCTGGGCACTGGGCAACAGCGGCAAAAATTCAGATCGAGCCTTCCTTGAGAGTAACTTTCACATTTTATGGAAGAGGAAACTGAAGGTCGGCTTGACCCCGGCTGATGACTCTGGCCCGTACTTCAGTGCGGAGGTAGCGTGGCTCTGGACAGCCCTTTAGATGTCTCGGCGCACATGGGTCGGTTAGCCTGCGGGTCCTCAGGATGCGCGCGCGCAGCCGGGGCTTCTCTACCGCCCCGCCCGGAGCCCGCCTCCAGCCCAACCCACACGTGGGTTCCCGCACGTCCGCCCGGCTCCCCCCTGACGTCAGCCTCGCGGTTCTATTTAAGGCCCCTCCCGCTCTCGAGTCGGAGTACCCGAGCAGCTGCCGCCAACTCCGGGTCCATCGCCGCTTGCCGCCGACGCCCGCCCGCCCGCCCGACGTGTACTCCCGGTATGATCGGGCCCGGCGCGCACTGCGCCCGAGGGGGAGAGCGACTGCTTCGGGCTAAGCTGGCCCCGCGCTGCCTGCTCACGGGAGGGGTGGGCTCTGCTTCCCAGAGGCAAAGTCCTGAGACCTGGGCGGTGGCTCATGCCACAAATGGGCTCTGGGCCCGGCCGCACCCTGCTTTGGCTCTAAGTGGGCACAGTGGCCTCTGGCCGGGCTGGGGAACCAAGGAGGTGGCCGCACCTAATCTGAGGTCGAAGGCCTGGGTGGATGCAGAAGGACCCGGAGACTACAGGTCTGAAGGGTGGGGGTGAGGGCATACCTCCGAGCTCGAAACGAGCAAACAGCACAGAACTCGAAGTCGGGTTCCGGGAGTCCATGGAACTGAAAAAGCCTCAGCAGTCTTGGGCGGCTTCCTGGAAGCCGGAAAGGCGCTGGGTGCCGCTCGGGTTGTATTTTAACCCTCGGACTCTCGAGAGGTGGGCTCCTTGGGGGCAGCCGCTGCCTGCAGATTAAAGGTAGCTCTTTGCGCAAGTTACACGTGTTAAGCAGCTAACGATGTTATAGGGCGCTATGCTAGACATGGTGCATGCAAATTTGAAGCCGAAAGGGTACCAGCTCTCCCGCCTCTCAGACAATGTAATGAGAGGAGGATCATCCGGTACCTTCCCCTCCTTTTGACAAATGGGGGACTGGTTGGGGCATCTCTAAGGTCACAGTGAGTGGGTGGCAGAGTTGGGGCGTAGACTCTCTTTCTTCAGGGCTTCACCCGCGGGTATCCCCACATTGAACGGAGCACTGCAGCCCAGAGCTTAGGTTTTGGTGAAACCAGATGTCCGCTGAAAGAACTCCCTTCCCCCTGCCAGGCTGCGAGAAACCTTACAAGGCTGTCTAGAAATAGCAGTGATTTGTAAGGAGAGACTCGATTCTAGCTTGGTGACTCTGGGCTGCCTGCCTGGAATTCCTCTCGGATATTTTTGCCCTCTGGGGCAGCGTCAAGATTAGACGTGGTGCTTTCGGGATGCAATCTACGACAATCTCTCCAGTGAATGCAGTGCAGGTTTGGATTAGCAGAGCCGAAGCCCCCGTCCCCGGCTGTGGAAATCGAGGGTTCCACCAAGTATCTGTTAATTTTAGGGCTCCAGGCTTCAGGCCTCTGCAGCTTCCTGTAGTAACAAAATTTCCTCATACCGGGCCTCACGCCTTTGCAACGAGGATCACGGCGGAAGCCACACGAGGTGCCTCCCTGTGGGTTGGTTAACGGTCCCGGGTTCCTAATATCACGATTTAAAATCTGGCTCTGGCAGCGCGCCAGGCCGGGGAGGCTGCCAGCCGGGCTTCACGTTGTTCGTGTGTGCGTAGGAGCGCTAGTTTAGTCTAAAGTCTGATTCTGAGCTCACTCTGACCCAGAGAGCAGCATAGTTTCTGGACACGTCCGCTCACGGGCGGGGTCTCGCAAGCATCCGCTGTGCTGTCTGGTCTAGGGCCCACGTCTCCGTAGCCGGCGGCCACTAGCACTCTGAAATGCGCTTGCGCTTAGGGTTACTGAATGGATAGGTGGGTGGGGGAGGGGTAACTGCTAATCTTCCGGGTCTGGGCGGGGCGTAAAATCCGCGGGCTCCGCTGCTTCTTCGGGGGCGGAGGTTGGGGTGAGGAAGAAGAAAACGAGGGATTGAGCATGAGCAGAGCTCACCTTGGCGGTGGGCAACGCAGTGAGGCCGTCAAAGGCCCTTTACTCACGTACCTGTTGTCCTGAAGGGGCTTGGCAGGAGTCCTGGTGACGGGAGTAGAGTTGGGCGGGCGGCTCACAGTGATCTTGTTTGAGGAAAGGCCGGCTCCACTTGGAGTTAACAAGTCAAGATGAGTGAGCCCTCAGGAGGCTATACTTACACCCAAACGTCAATATTTTTTTTCCACGCCAAGGTGAGGACGTTTACACCAAGATCCTAGTCAGACCAGATCCTGGCATTAGGCCTTTCAATTCTCCTTTGTCTATCTTTAAGTTTTTTCCCTCTCCCTTTTTAGTCATCTCTTGTGATTTTTAGTGGCAGCTACCCCAAAAGGAAGCAAAAGAAGCTTTTCCAGAACACTTTTGGTTAATAAGCGTTAATTTAAAGAGGATGCAGTGACAGTGCATGTTTTTCCCCTTATAGATTCCTTTCGGTTCTAAGTCCAATATGGCAACTGTCAAGGATCAGCTGATTCAGAATCTTCTTAAGGAAGAACATGTCCCCCAGAATAAGATTACAGTGGTTGGTGTTGGTGCTGTTGGCATGGCCTGTGCCATCAGTATCTTAATGAAGGTAAGTGAGAGCCTATCACTCTGGAAGCCAAGGATACCTTGACTCCATCCATCCTCCACTCACTCTCCAAGAATTGCATTATCACATTGTATATACAGATATTTAGGTTCATGCACTCATTCAAAGAACTTTATGTGAAACAAACTTGTAAAACATGATGCTATACCAAGAGTATCTAAACTACAAAAATTAAAGGTTTTTAGGCTGGAGACCCAGTTTCTTAAATTCACTGTGCTTTATTAACCTGCGTTAGTTGCCTACAAATGAAAAAGTAGAGTCCATGCCTTTAAACAAGCTAAAATTATTTAAAAGTAATTTTGGAATTGAAATTGATATATATACGTGGTAAAAATTAAACTGAATGTGGGACGTCTTCCACCCATGTTAATCCCCTCTGCCCCCCTCCTTGGATAGCAGTTTTGGTACCAATTATGGAGCTAAAATTTAATTAGAAAAAGAGAACTTGTGAATGAATAAAAAGTACTTTTGGGGACTTCCCTCGTGGCACAGTGGTTAAGAATCCGCCTGCCAATGCAGGGGACACGGGTTTGAGCCCTAGTAGGGGAAAATCCCACATGCCACGGAGCAACTAAGCCCGTGTGCCACAAGTGTTGAGCCTGCTCTCTAGAGCCCGTGCTCCACAACAAGGGAAGACACCACAGTGAGAAGCACGCACACCACAATGAAGAGTAGCCCCCCTTCACCGCAACTAAAGGAAGTGCGCACGCAGCAACGAAAACCCAACACAGCCAAAAATACATAAATTAATTCCTTTTAAGTTCAGGTTTGGAGTTCCTAATAAGAGAGTGAAATGATGAATTCTGGATTCTGAACAGAAAAGGATTGAAATGAGAAGGGACTGAAGGCAGAAATGAGCTATGCAAAGGTCTTGTAACTACACAGCTTGCTCTATATGTTCTTAGACCACATAGTATACCAACTCTTATTCTTTCCGCATTGGTTCAGAAATTGATGTCATTTATTTTTCCCACGCCTATGAAACACCTGTGATGCCCCCTAACTCAGGTGTGGCTAAGAGTAACTGGCAGACCACTCATTATACTGTAGATGATTAGGGGTGGATCGGCTAGTATACCTCTTTGGTTTTAGTCCTCATTCCATTTGTATTAAAGCTGTTGCTGGTGCTCCTTGTCTGAGATGCACCTACGAACTTTTAAAGGTTCATCTGAAAGGATTTTTTTTTTTTATAAGAAGATGTTGGGGGTAGGAGTTTATTAATGAATTAATTTATTTTTGGCTGTGTTGGGTCTTTGTTTCTGTGCGAGGGCTTTCTCTAGTTGTGGCGAGTGGGGGCCACTCTTCATCGTGGTGCGCGGGCCTCTCACTGTCGCGGCCTCTCTTGTTGCGAAGCACAGGCTCCAGACGCGCAGGCTCAGTAGTTGTGGCTCACGGGCCCAGTTGCTCCGCGGCATGTGGGATCCTCCCAGACCAGGGCTCGAAGCCGTGTCCCCTGCATTAGCAGGCAGATTCTCAACCACTGCGCCACCAGGGAAGCCCCTGAAAGGATATTTTTCACCAACATTTTGTAATGCACAAATCTGTCTTTATGTAATAAAACTGTTAGTGTTGGTTAGTATGTGGAAAACATGTAACCAGGGAATGATCCAGAATATCACTTTTTAAAGTCTTAATACTAATCAATATCTATTTAATGGCTAACAACCTAAAATCAATGTGTAAAACTGAATTTGAGAGACTAAACAGAGCAGTTTTGTATAATTGGTTGTTAGTCACTGCCAATCCAGTGTTCTGCTTCTGTACAGTAGTGGTGGACCTCCTGCAGAGGTTGCTCCAATGTGGAGAGACGATTGGAGAGAGGGTTGGTGCTTTTTCCTATGTATAGGTCATCTGGGAGTCAGCTCTTAAACGGAGGCCTGCCTCTACTTTGAGGTCTGTCCTGATAATAAAGTAGCTGAACTCTCCTACTCCAGAAATATAGAAATTTTGCATGCCCTTTTAAAAGTTTGGAAATAGCAATTTTCCATTAAACTGAAAATTTTTTGTCTTTTAGGACTTGGCAGATGAACTTGCTCTTGTTGATGTCATAGAAGACAAACTGAAGGGAGAGATGATGGATCTCCAACATGGCAGCCTTTTCCTTAGAACACCAAAAATCGTCTCTGGCAAAGGTTGATTTCAACATGTTTGTATTACACTTTATGCTAGACTTAATTCTTTATCAGGCTTGAGAATCCTAGCTCTTCAAAGATTTCTTTTTTATACAGGATAAGAGAGCCTTTGAACAATTTTGCATTGGTACCTATGGATATCAATGTTTGAATTTCCAGCAAATGGTTTTAAATGGAAATCCAGTTTGTCCATGATGTGGAAAGCATCTGAATTAGAATGTAATTAGCAAAGCTTCGTAGGTCCATATTTTGCCACATTGCTTCAACTATTTAAATATATACTTACTTCCACTGCTTCCTTTCATACACTAACACAAGGTTGAGACTAGGGCAGATGAGTCTGTTCAGCAGATATTCTTGGCGTAACCCTATCACACCTTACAATTACCAGCCAGGAAACGGACATAGGCCCTAATAGAGTCTGTTTTGACACATGAAAATCATTGACCATTTATCTGACAGGTGACTCCCTTCATTATCTTCAACCCAGGGTTAACCACCCTGTGCCATAGGGTATCTAGAAGCAAGACATGCTTGATAAGTGTACAGTTGCCCCTGCTTAAAAAAAAAAGAAGAGCCTATCCCTGAGCTGGTATGACCACCATTAAGTAGTTAAGTAGAAATAGGAGTATGGAAGAGTGTGAGCATTGACCTCAGGTGGCAAAAAATTGGGGGATGTGTCTCACTTGATATGAGTATGAAATAAATTTTATTTCTTTCAGCTCCCCCCAATCATTGTTATATAAAGCCAACCACATAACTAAAACCAGAATACAAGGAAGGTGTTGATGTATTCTTCCTCCATGTAAGTGGCCACAGTGATAAAACTCCAAAAAGGAGGAGTCTGGGCATTTATATGCCACATAGGCAAAACACTGATAAAACTGTCCATTAAAAAAGTTAATGGAACAAACTTGCTGGAGTTTTCTTAAAGCCCTTAATCTGGTTATTGTTTCTCTTTTGTCTAGACTATAGTGTGACAGCAAACTCCAAGCTGGTTATTATCACAGCTGGGGCACGTCAGCAAGAGGGAGAAAGCCGTCTTAATTTGGTCCAACGTAATGTGAACATCTTTAAATTCATCGTTCCTAATATTGTAAAATACAGCCCACACTGCAAGTTGCTTGTTGTTTCCAATCCAGGTGAGACTTTTAATGGCATAAAAATAGAGGAGCTAGAGTAAAACTGATAGTATCAATATATATCATAATCTGTATATATATTTATTTCTCATATTTTTCATTTTCCTCCTGGGAGTGAGTTTGTGTTTTTGTAAAATAGTTAAGTTTAAAACGTTAAAAGAGATACAATGCCATTAATGTAGTCTGCACTTTAAAATTTGTTACTTGCCTAAGAAGATCTTGGATAAGGAATAAGTTTATGAATAATGTGTTATTTATTTTTTAAAATTATTTATTTTTGGCTGCGTTGGGTCTTCGTTGCTGTGCACGGGCTTTCTCTAGTTGAGGCGAGCCAGGGCTATTCTTCATTGCGGTGCACAGCCTTCTCATTGCGGTGGCTTCTTGTTGTGCAGCATGGGCTCTAGGTGCACAGGCTTCAGTAGTTGTGGCTTGCAGGCTCAGTAGTTGTGACTCGTGGGCTCTAGAGCACCAGCTTAGTAGTTGTGGCACACGGGCTTTGTTGTTCTGCGGCATGTGGGATCTTCCAGGACCAGGGCTTGAACCCGTGTCCCCTGCACTGGCAGGCCGATTCTCAACCACTGCACTACCCACGAAGTCCCAATAATGTGTTATTGATGCACAACTTATTTTCATTAAACTACACTTCTTGAATACTTAATGTATTTGCTATATTGTACACAGTATAGAGGCTTAAAAATATTAACAAAAATATTGATTGGTCATGATCAATATCAAGATCTATACAGAGCCATGTATCCTGAGTAGTCAGTCCTTATCTAATGATTCACGTAGTATCTGTGCCTAAATATTTTCTTCACAGTGGATATCTTGACCTATGTGGCTTGGAAGATAAGCGGCTTTCCCAAAAACCGTGTTATTGGAAGCGGTTGCAATTTGGATTCAGCCCGGTTCCGTTACCTCATGGGGGAAAGGCTGGGAGTTCACCCATTAAGCTGTCATGGATGGATCCTTGGGGAGCATGGAGACTCTAGTGGTAAGCATAACTTATTTTCTCTTATTGTTTTCAAGAAATTGTGTAAAAAAAATTGACAGGAGTATCGTTACTAAATCAGAGCCTAAATCAGATATCCATTCGTTAGGGCAGATGGTTTCCAGAAATCTTATCTTTTGGTATAATTGTATGCTAAGAATTGCTAAGATTTAAGCCATTTTGCATGACATTTTTTGGTATAAGGGATGGGGAATGAAATTTATTTATTATAATGGACATATTAAATAAGATGATAGTGCTTAGGATACTTCATTTAATATCACAGCTATTTGGACTCAAACTGCTTGTTCCTGAAAAGGTAAGCCAATCCAAGTGGCGTGTATGAGAAAGAAATCTATTATTATCACAGGTGAGAGATGTTATAATTTGTGCAGAGTTCTCAGTTCCTTATGCCAAGAAAATTCCTCTTACGATCTCATAATATCTCAATAAGTTAGGAAAACAGATTCGAATATAGTGAAAATTCTTAGCTTTACATAATCTAATCAATGAAAATCTAAAAGTTAGAGTATTGGTAGTCTTGACCAGCTACCAAAAGGAGATAATCCTCCTTAGATAAGAAAAGACAATTTTAGAAGAATGGATCAGAATTACTAGTCTGCTGGCTGGTGCATGGGAATAAATAAATTCTGTTGTATTGCTTTTAGTGCCTGTATGGAGTGGAGTGAATGTTGCTGGTGTCTCCCTGAAGAATCTGCACCCCGAATTAGGCACTGATGCAGATAAGGAACATTGGAAAGCAATTCACAAACAGGTGGTTGACAGGTAATAGATCTCATAATTTGTAACACAGAAGGTTGAAACTTACTATTTTTATTTAGAAGATTAAAAGTTTGGGGAATTCCCTGGAGGTCCAGTGGTTAGGACCCTGCACTTTCACTGCTGCAGACGTGGGTTCAATCCCTGGTCGGGGAACTAAGATCCTGCAAGCCGTATGGCGTGGCCAAAAAAAAAAAAAAAAAAAGATTAAATAATAGCATTTGCATTTGGTTACTCTGTCAGAAAACTTGTTTTCTAAAGCTTTGTTAAAGCTTATAATATAAAACAGGTAAAGGGATTAAAAATCGCAGACATTATAACGTGGTCAAATATTAAAATGGCAGTTTAGGCCACGAAGAGATATCCTAGGCAGTAGTGCATTCTGACTTGCCAATCAACAGTTAGAGGAGAGAAAGACCACGTACAGCTGGGACAGTCAAGGAAGCCTTGGTGTAAATGCAGATTGACGCAACTATTGAAGGGCTGTGAAGACAGATACTGAATCTCTGGCTTTATACATCTATGAACCTTTCCCTCATCTTTACAGTTATTCATTTGTAGTTGTTAATGAACGTTTGTAAAAATAAACAGAAAAGCAACAAAAATCGCAGACATTAATGCTACAGTCTATCTTTATTTGCCATAATTATCAATTTACAGTATGATAAATCTTTTCTGTATTTGTAATGTAAACTAAGATAAATCAAGTTAGATTAAGTCTACCCTATTTGAGATTCAGTCTTCAAAAGCACATGATTCATTTAGTTAGGAATAAGAATTTTTAAATCTTATATAGGGACTTCCCTGGTGGTACAGTGGTTAAGAATCCACCTGCCAATGCAGGGGACACAGGGTTCGAGCCCTGGTCTGGGAAGATCCCACATTCTGCAGAGCAACTAAGCCTGTGCACCACAACTACTGAGCCTACGCTCTAGAGCCCGTGAGCCACAACTACTGAGCCTGCATGCCACAACTACTGAAGCCCGTGGGCCTAGAGCCCGTGCTCTGTAACAAGAGAAGCCACTGCAATGAGAAGCCTGAGCACTGCAATGAAGAGTAGCCCCCGCTTGCCTCAACTACAGAAAGCCCGTGCGCAGCAACGAAGACCCAACGCAGCAATAAATAAATAAATTAATTAATTAATTAAAACTTATAATAGTCTCTGAGTAGAAACACAGCTAGCTTCTTATTTATTCAGATGATTATAAAGTTTTAAGCAAGATATATATTCATAATGGTACAAAAAATGAAAATAATTATTAACTGTCAGAAATTATTCAAATAGGGAAACTTTCAACATAGTGGCATTATCTACTTTAAATAAGGTAGCCATGTGTGGATCTCAAGTTTATGGAATTGGAGAATGAATCATGATGGGTGTAGGCAAGGCCCTCTTATTTGTATTTGTTTAGTTAAAACCTGTTAACCCATCATCCAACCCAAGAAGTGTTGACAGTCGCTGTCAACTAACTGTAACGTTTGTTGAGTTGGAGTTAGTAGTCTGCTGGTGCTTGGAAACGAGTGAATTCTGTGCTCCTCCCACTGATCCCTGTGTACTCCTCCCCCCACATACACACTCTTGAGATAATCCCAAGTCAAACATGCTATATGTAATCTTGGATTTGCATTTTAAAATTAGTATTGCATTTATAAGAATCATCCATTTTGTTGCATGTGGCTATAGTTATTTGTTTTCACAGCTATGTGATAGTCCATTGTATGAGTACACCACAGTTCATCCATTCTCCTTTTGGAGAGCGTTGGGCATGTTGCCAGGTTTTTGCTATTACCAGCAATACTGTTGTGAACATACCCATACATAATATCCTGGCATACATGTGCAAAGGTTACACTTAGGTATATAATGCAACTTTACTATATTTATATAGTATTATTTACTGTAAAAATGATTTATTATAAAGCATATGTTCAGTGAAAGCTTTTTCTTTGTTCCTCCCACCCTACTTTTCCCTACCCTTCCCTGTCCTTTCCTACACTTCCCTACCCTACAGTGCTTATGAGGTGATCAAACTGAAAGGCTACACATCCTGGGCCATTGGACTATCTGTGGCAGATTTGGCAGAAAGTATAATGAAGAATCTTAGGCGGGTGCATCCGATTTCCACCATGATTAAGGTAGGTCTATGTAGTAATAGGTTTTACTTGAATGCCATTATTTCCTGTTCTTTAAAAGAAAAAAAAACTTCTGAGAAAGCAATTAATGTTAAGTCCTCAATCATTGATTTAAGTGAAATAAATTAATGCACCTGCGACTTTCTTTTCTGAAAAGACATGGTTGAGCTTTAGGATTAATGTCCACCAATACTGTGTTGAGCACATAGATACTCGATAACTTGTTGACTGAAAGACTCTACTCAATTTTGTTGAGATGAGTGGAAGACTATAAAACAAATTTTTTCCTTTGGGAAAAACAGAAATCACACTCATGTTAGAGTTACCAAAGTGTTATACAATAAAAATGGGAAATTCCCTGGCAGCCCAGTGGCTGGGACTCCGTGCTCTCACTGCTGAGGGCCCAGGTTTGATCCCTGGTTGGGGAACTAACATCCCCCAAGTCTCGCAGGGCAGCCAAAAATAAATTGCAAAGTACGATGGATAATGGCAATAATTTAGATTTTCTTTTAGAATGGAAATCTTGCTACTATGTTAATGACTTTCTTTTACACTGTTCATTACATCCTAACTGAAATTCTGGAAAGGAATTTCTACTTATCAAGTTTTATTAAGTAAGCTTCATAACTGTAAAGAATGAAATTCTTGGGAGATCCCAGAATGCATAGAAAAAACGTAAAATATTTTTCATTTCGTCCTCAGGGTTTGTATGGAATAAAAGAGGATGTCTTCCTTAGTGTTCCTTGCATCTTGGGACAGAATGGAATCTCAGATGTTGTGAAAGTGACTCTGACTCCTGAGGAACAGGCCTGTTTGAAGAAGAGTGCAGATACACTTTGGGGGATCCAGAAAGAGCTGCAGTTTTAAAGTCTAATATCATACCACTTCACTGTCTAGGCTACAATAGGATTTTAGTTGGAGGTTGTGCATACTGTCCTTTATATCTGATCTGTGACTAAAGCAGTAATGTTAAGACAGCCTAGGAAAAACATCAGTTTCCTAACATTAGCAATAGGAATGGTTCATAAAACCCTGCAGCTGTATCCTGATGCTGCATGGCACTTATCTTGTGTTGTCCTAAATTGGTTCGTGTAAAATAGTTCTACTTCCTCAAGAGGTACCACTGACAGTGTTGCAGATGCTGCAGTTGCCCTTCAAACCAGATGTGTATTTAACTCTGTGTTACATAACTTCTGGTTCCTTTAGCCAAGATGCCTAGTCCAACTTTTTTTTCTCCAATTAATCACATTCTGGGATTGATGATAAATCCAGTATTGCATGTCTTGTGCATAACTGTTCTAAAGAATCTTATTTTATGTACTATATGTATCAGAATAGTATACATTGCCATGTAATGTAAAAAAGAAAATCAACATAAATAATGCAGCCAAGTATTTGTTATACCAACTAAAACAATAAATAAACCTTGAACAGTGACTACTCTGCTAATTTATTAAGATACAAAGTGATAAAGCTGTTATTTGTTAATTACATTAATGGAAGCCATTAGGTTATTCTTGGGCAACACTATGATGATTTTTTAAGGGGTGCTGTTTCTAATGACCAGACTTTAATAAGAATTAATATATTAAGGGTGTGACTAGATTGACTAGCTGTTTTGTTACCATTTCCATTGTAATCAATTGTTTTAATATACTAAGGCCCAAAGTACTGAGTTACCTTGATTATAGTGCTGATCATAACTTGTACCCTACAGTTCACACAGGTAACATTCTATACATGAATGTAAAAAACATTATTTGCCAACTGAACATAAGCAGTGGTACTTTGCCACTACAGGGGGACAGAAATTTTTAAGAACCTTTACTCTCTGGAGGCAGTAACATAATGGTACTTAACAATTTTAAACCAAATAGTCCTGGTGGTTGTCTACTCAAAAATTTTCTTTAAAAAAAAAAACAAAAATTTTCTTTAGATTTCCCTTAAAATATTTCTATAACTGTGATCTTCTCCAGGCCTAAAAACCATACTTATAGAGGTTAACTAGAACAACTTTATGGTCATCACTCCTCCAGGATTTTTTTTTCCGAAGTTTCCTTCTTGAGAGCTAGATAAGGAAAAGAATTATGTTTTGTTTTGTTTTTTAATGTGTCTCAAATGTAGAAGGACAAGACTAACCTACATAGCCTTGACAATTAGCTGTTATAATAGGATTTGCTTTCATATAGGCTTTGAAAAGAATAACAGCCTTACGATGTAATTTACATAGCACAAAATTCACCCTTTTAAAGTGTACAATTCTGTGGATTCACATAGTTGTGCAGCTATTACCACTATCTAAGAACTTTTTAATTACCCCCCAAAGAAATGTGCAATTATTCCTATAGCCTTTTGTAGACTTTGATGCATCTTCAGTCTTTAAAAAAAAAAAGGATTTACCCTTACTTCGTATTATTTCATACAATAAATTAGCCAGTATCAACGTGACAAAAAATGCTTAACAGATTTATTAAACTAATCTTTCATGAGTTTTCAGATTTAATCTTACAAAGCTTCCTTACTTTCTGGTACATTATGTGTTCCACGTTCACCTTGCACCTTCCTGCGCCAGGCAAGGGTAGGCCAACTCTGCTAGGAGCCCTGATTATTTTTACTGTTGTATCTCATTTTAGTCTTAATAACCTTGGGAAGTGGATTAAGCAGGACTTAGACTCATCTCACACAAGTTGCCAGTTAATGGAGGAAGCAAAGGGGACGTTCAGAACATGTGCCTTGGGCAGGTATGAATGAAGAACCTCTTTTCACCTAGAGCAGGAGTTTGGTCACTACTAAAATGACCCCTCTTTTGGCCTGAGGCAGGTGTAGAGCTTGAATCTGGAGGTCATCCAGGTCAGCTGTGTCTCGCTCACAGTCCTGTGGTAAATGAGGTACAAGGGCCAGGAGCTGCTGTGGAAGAAAGCACACAAGCAAGTGGTAGTACAGGACCAACAGTCACTGCCACTCCTGTGAACCCCTTGCTTGGGGCTGGTAGTAGGTTGTGAAAAGCGCCATAAGAGAAACAGGGAGATGTAGGGAGCTGATGGTAGTTGAGACATTAGTCAAGGAAAGCTAGAGGAAGTGCTGTTTATGTTCAAAACTGAAAATGAGGAATCAACTTTGAGAGGGGCTGGGGAAGAACTTTCCAGATATATGGAACAGGAAAAAGCTGTCCAAAAGCTGGAGGGAAGTGTGGTGAGTGTCTTGAGATGAAGTTGGAGGGACAGAAGGCGGCCAAGTCTTGAATGCCTCTTAGGTTGTGGTAAAAACTGGTTAAGTGTAATGGAAAGCCATTGAAGGGTTTTAAGCAGCCTCACTGCATGATCTAACTCACATTAAAAACAAACTACAGGCTTTGATACAGAAAATAGATTATCCTTTAGATTCTGAAAAGGATTCAAATGCAAGTGATGACAAAAGATGACAGAGGAGGTTGTGTCCCCTTCTGTGAGTTATAAATAAATCCTTGGCATAAATTAAAATCACCCTTAGAAAACTAGACATGGCCTTTCCTTTTCATTATTACCCTCTGTTCTTTCAAGGGAAATTCAAACTTTATTTCACCACTCAGTCCTGAAGTTATAGAACTTAATCATAATTTTTTAAATTCCTGCAAATAAATGCTCAGACAAGGGCATGTAAGTGCATTGAAGTTTGTTTCTGAAACTCAGGCTGATCATTCCCAAGTCTGCTCTTTCCTTAAATTCCTTTTCGTCCTCGGGGCCCAGGTCCCTTCAGCATGCCCTCTCATAGAGAGGTAAGTTAGGTCGGTTCAGGCCTTGAGCTCTGCCACATATGTCCCAAGATAGCTGCCCATCTTCAATCTCGCCTCCACTAGCTACTATCAATTCAGATTTGGAAGCACTGTCCTCAGGATGCTGGTTTTAGCTGGTCCACTGGAGATTATGGGGCGCTCCCGGGAGAGTTCTTTCCCACGACGACTTCGAGCCTGGCCCCTTGCCCTCCACGTGGTAGTCTGGCCTCCAAAAAGCTTCGCCCTAAAATCAGTCCGAAGCCTAGGCCGGCTGAAGGAAATGAAACAACACACCAACATCCCTCTCTTGCACACTCTTCAAGACCGTCTAGAATACCACCTACCGGTATTAAGAGAACATAACCACAGGTGGCGCAGAACGCCCTCGGGCCAGAGGACAAGCCTGAGCCAATGCGCCTGCGCCCCGGGCTGGCCGGGGGCGGAGCTTGCGTGCTGACGGAGGAGAGCCATGCGTGGGAGCGTGCTTGCGGAACGGTTCAGGGAGTAACTGTTGCTGTGCTTCACACCTCAACGGACTTTGCTGTCTTTTTTTAACTGGTGTAACTTTAAAAAGCAGCCTAACGGCCGTACGTTACACATTCAGACTGCCTATACTGTTGCGCCACGCTAAGCGTTTGTGAGTGACTGGGACTGGAGCGAAAATGGTGGCTGGGGGCAGGGAGAACCTTTAAAAACTTGTTGGTTCCCCAATCCCTAATACGGATAGATAGACTGGTCCGTGTTCCACCCCTCGACCAGGAATTTTTTTCTTTGGCTTCCCCCTGCTCCTGGCTCCAAAATTCTGCAAACTCAAGAGGTAGGTCCTTAGATGTTCAGTGTGGTTAGTACATCGGTAGGTATGAGAGTGATTAATTCAGGGACTTTGATTTCACTGAAATTGCATTATCCCTATCAGGTTCTCAAAATGTCAACTGTCAAGGAGCAGCTTATTGAGAATCTAATTGAAGAAGATAAAGTCTCCCAGAGTAAGATCACCATTGTTGGAACTGGTGCTGTAGGCATGGCTTGTGCTGTTTGTATCTTATTGAAGGTAAGTGATAAGCCTATACTGTGGCTGAAAATGAGTAAGCACTCATAGGTCTTGTAGATGATCATGAGTGCAGGGTTGCAGGGTTAATCCCTTGGAGCAAATAAGTATCATCTGATTTTTACACAATTTAAGAAACATTTATTTGGAGTTTACCATTTGTTAGGCATTGCCAGACTATTTAAATTTATTCCTAGGAGACACACTGATTATATTATTTTGTTAATAGTATAACATTTTCTGTTAAAGTGATTCAGCACTTTGTCTTCCTTGAAGAGTAATGGGTGAAAATCATATTTCCCAATGGCTTATACTTAAAAAAATTTTTTTTAATTATATAAGCATTACATTCTCATGATAAAATAAAAAGTACCAAATTTGATAAAATAACAATGGAAGTCCTTTAATTTTCCTTTCTATTTCCAGAATATGTTTTCATGTACTTGTTGGGCATTTGTATAGCTTTGGAGAAATGTCTGTATCAAATCTTTTGCCCACTTTTATTTTTCTTTTTTATTATTATTTATTTATTTATTTATTGGCTGCACTGGGTCTTCATTGCTGCGTGCGGGCTTTCTCTAGTTGTGGCGAGCGGGGGCTGCTCTTCATTGTTGTGTGTGGGCTTCTTATTGCGGTGCATGGGCTTTCCATTGCGGTGGCTTCTCTTGTTGCAGAGCACGGGCCCTAGGCATGTGGGCTTCAGTAATTGCAGCACATGGGCTCAGTAGTTGTGGCTTGCAGGCTCTAGAGCGCTGGCTCAGTAGTTATGGCACACAGGCTTGGTTGCTCCACAGCATGTGGGATCTTCTCGGACCAGGGATCGAACCTGTGTCCCCTGCATTGGCAGGCAGATTCTGAACCACTGCACCACCAGGGAAGTCCTTTTGCCCATTTTTAAATTGGGGTTTTATTTGTTTTTGAGTTGTAGGAGTACTTTTTATATTCTGAATATTAACTGCTTATCAGGTAAATGGTTTTCAAATATTTTCACCCATTCCTTGGGTTTCCTTTTTGCTCTGTTGGTTGTGTCCTTTGATGCACAGAAGTTTTAAATTTTAATGTAGTTCAATTTATCTGTTTTTACTTTTGTTGCCTGTGGTTTTGGTGTCATATCCAAAAATCATTGCCAAATCCAATGTCATGAAGCTTTCCCTCTATTCTTGTAAGAGTTTTATAGTTTTGGGTCTTACATTTAGGTCTTTGATCCATTTTTAGTTAATTTTGTCTATGGTATAATGTAAATAGTCCAACCTTATTCTTTTGCACATAAATATCCAGTTATCCCATTTGTTGAAAATGTTGTCCTTTCCCTATTGAATGATCTTGGCACTCTTGTCAAAAAATATCTGACCATATATGTGAGAGGTTTTTTTCCCCCGGGCTCTCTGTTCTGTTCCATTGGTCTGCATGTCTCTTTATATTAGTACCACACTGTTTTGATTACTGTAGCTTTGTAATAAGTATTGAAATCAGGAAGCTTGAGACCTCCAGCTTCGTTCCTTTTCAAGATTGTTTTTGCTATGCAGAGTCTCTTGAGATTCCATTTGAATTTTAGAATGGATTTTTCTATTTCTTTTTTTTCTTTTTTTTTGCGGTACACAGGCCTCTCACTGTTGTGGCCTCTCCCGTTGCGGAGCACAGGCTCCGGACGCGCAGGCTTAGTGGCCGTGGCTCACGCACCCAGCCGCTCCATGGCATGTGGGATCTTCCCGGACTGGGGAATGAACCTGCGTCCCCTGCATCGGCAGGCGGACTTCATTGAACGAACTCATTGAACGTCTACATGTTCGACAGTGAGGCAAGAATCCTCTTACTCCCTCTGGGCTGCTAGATAGCAGACTGTCAGACAAAGATGGAATATAGAAAAGAGATGAAATTAGAGGGTCAGTCAGGAGGTCCAGTAGTTGATTGACATTTCAGTAAGAAATAAGAGAGGGAAGAAAATTATTCAAGAGATAAAAGGACATGAGTTTGCAGATATGAAGAATTCACTGAGGGCTCAACACAATGAATCAATAAAAGCCTACTCCAAGGAATATTATGATGAAATCTCAGAACTCAAATTGTACGAGAAGGTCAGTTGTTAGAGCCCATTTATTTTCTACTAGAATCCATTGTACCCTGGCAAATGTCCAAATGAAGGAGAGTAGTTCAGGACCTTGTCTTCAAGTCACATTGATGTAAATTGTGGGATAAATGGAAAGTGATGAAAGATATTAAAATATTCATATTCATATAGTCCACTGATGTGAAGGGTCATAAGGGCTGTAGTGAATACCATGACACCTGCATATTTCATGAAAGGTGGACTTTAAAGGTTTTATCAGGACATGTAAAGTTTTTAGGAGTGGATAGCAGTACAACCTACTTCCTTGTCCTGTACAGAGCAAAGTGCCCATAGCAGTTTTCCTTAGATTAATTTTTTTTTTGTATCTCTCTACCTTACTATGGTTACTCAGGACCTCCCTAGAGAAAAGATCCTGGGATACTCTTAACTATTCCTTTAGATTCTGGTAGGCTTAACAATCCCAGGCTCTCTATTCGGAATTGTATTTGAGAAATGGCTCATATAGATGTAGTTAATTCTTAAAAAACAAATAAAAACTTTTAGGGATTATTTGAGCTCCGTCTTTGACAGTCAAGACAAATGGGGATGGAAAGATTCCCTTGAGAGAATTTTCTGGTAACCTGTTGAGAAGGGAGATAAATCAAGTTGGAAATATAATTGAAAAGCAGGCTGTGTTGGTTATTAACTTACTGGCACTCAGCTCCAAATTCAGCTTTGTATACTCTGCTTTGTGATGCTGGCGCTGGATCTCCACATAATCGTTTTCTCCTTTGCCAGTTGGCATCTTGTTAGGTTCTGCCAATAGGGAACACTAGAGGAAAGTTGGGAGGCAGGAGGAGAACCATGACCTGCTGCTTCCTGTTTGCTTATTGTTCTGTTCACTGTCATCCCAGCTGTATCCCTTTGTCCCAAAGGTAGCAGTTGGTTCTAACCTCCACTTTCTTTTGGAGCCACCAGCATTGACCTCATCTTGTCCGTTTAGTGGTGTGAGCAGTAGGCAGATTTTGCCTCTTCCAGAGTCTGAGCCTAGTTCCATGAAGCACCTCCTTTAGACTCTCTGCTTCCTCAGCCTTGGGGGTGGTAGCTTCAAGCTGCAGTTACTATCTCTGGGTTACCATAAATGTTCCCCTTCTGTTCTTTCAGCCGTTCAACATCTGTCTAACCAATTCCCTATATTAAATTCCTTCTGTTGAAATGCTTAGAGTGGTTTCTGTTTTTCTGTCCAGACCAGACAGATACACAGATGTAAAAATGGATCTGTAAGCATGATCTGGTTTTCTTATCAGTTAGCTGAAAAGTGATATATGATTCTTTTGGATGAAACTCCTTATCCTTATCCTATTCCTGATGTATGACACATAATTCAGTAAATTTTAGAATTTACAGTTTTCCAGAAAGGCCAGATGGTGCCTGATGTGGAGGGTGGGGTGGGGAACAGTAGTAAATAGGGACTTTGATTCCTTTCCCTTACTGTTCACCTTTGGAATCTGGCCACTGGAATCTGAGGGAATACATTCCTTCTTCTTCTTCTTCTTTTTTGCCACATGGCATGTGGGATCTTAGTTAAACCCGTGCCCCCTGCAGTTAAAGCACAGAGTCTTAGTCACTGGACCGCCAGGGAAGTCCCCTGCATTCCTTCTGTATAGTTCTATATTCTGTTGCATGTGATGAAACCCCAATAAATTAGAATATAGTACAGTATATAGAGACTGTGTATTGTTCATGTAACTGGAAAAAATCTCAGTAGAGCTAGCTTCAGATATTACTAAATTCTGGAATTCAGACATATCAAGACACAGTCTCTGTATATCTTAGTCCATACTTCCTCTGTTGGCTTAATCCTTGGGCAGGGTCTTTGTATATGGTGGTGAAGATGGCTGTACAGTTTGTTCTTAGAGTCTTATATCATTAGAGCTTATGATTGCAAAGAAAAACGGGACTTCATTTCTCATCTTCCATTTTCTAACCTCATAGACATTGTGCTCATTTGTTATGCCTGGGCCATATACCCATTTGTGAACTAATTGATGCAGCCAGAAGGAAGGATGGAACAATTGGTTGGGTCTGGTATATGCTTATCTACCCCTAGGTTGGAGGGCGGACGTTAATTGTAATATACTGAGCCACATGAAATGGTTTCCCACAGGTGGCTACCTTTATATTTTGGCCATGAGCATTCATACTAAAAACAACTTCAGCCAATTCAGAAATTAGGCATAAGAGTTAAATATAATAAAAACCTTTGAAAGGATTTCATAACTTTTCATTTGTTTTATACTGTTACCTGAAGTGGAAGAAAACCAATTCTAAAAAACTTAACAATTACACGAAGGCAAAGCAATTAATAATTTTTGCTACATTCTGTTGTTTACCTTAACTTCTGGTCTCTCTAGGCACATTAAAAGACTTTTCTTGGCCATGCCTTTCAGCTTGCAGTTCCCCTACCAGCGACTGAGGGATTGAACCGGAGCCACAGCAGTGAAAGCTCAGAATCCTAACCACTAGGGCACCAGGGAACTCCCATAAAGACCATTATTTTTAGACCACTTTTTCTATTAAAAATGTAACACTCCTTTGATTCTAAAATAACCACACAAAATTTTTTCTCTTTCTCCTAAAACTGAAATGGGAACATTTTATTCAGGACTTTCATGTATTTTAGGATTTGGCTGATGAGCTTGCCCTTGTGGATGTTGCAGTGGACAGACTGAAGGGAGAAACAATGGATCTTCAGCATGGCAGTCTTTTCTTTAATACTTCAAAGTTTGTTTCTGGAAAAGGTTAGTTTTATAAAGTTATTTTCAGAGCTTTAAAAACAAGTAATGAAGTTTATCAAACTGTTGTCAATAAATATAAAATTAAAAAATAGCACTATTGTAATTAGGACATATAGTTTAGAAGGTTAATTTTTTGAAAAAAAACATTCCAGGGGCTTCCCTGGTGGTGCAGTGGTTGAGAGTCCGCCTGCCGATGCAGGGGACACGGGTTCGTGCCCGGTCCAGGAAGATCCCACATGCCGCGGAGCAGCTAGGCCTGTGAGCCATGGCCACTGAGCCTGCACATCCGAAGCCTGTGCTCCGCAACGGGAGAGGCCACAACAGTGAGAGGCCCGCGTACCGCAAAAAACAAACAAACAAACAAACAAACACATTCCATTCTAATGGGAGAAAATTTGGTAAATACAAAAACAGTATGAAGAAAATTTTAAATCTCGTGTTAATGGTTTTGTTTCTTTCTTTTTTTCATTTGTTTTTTACACAACTGACATATAAATGCTTTTTAAACTTGCCATTCAGTCTTATATATTTTCTCAAGGATATGCAGTCTTGAATAGTTTTGTAATATTACTGATACATTTATCTATATTCTTTAACCTGTTTTATTTATTTATTTATTTTTGGCTGTGTGGGGTTCGTTGCTGTACACAGGCTTTCTCTAGTTGCGACGAGCGGGGGCTACTCTTCGTTGCAGTACACGGGCTTCTCATTGCAGTGGCTTCTTTTGTTGCGGAGCACGGGCTCTAGGCTCGTGGGCTTCCGTAGTTGTGGCACGCGGGCTCTAGAGCGCAGGCTCAGTAGTTGTGGAGCATGGGCTTAGTTGCTCCGTGGCATATGGGACCTTCCCGGACCAGGGCTCGAACCCGTATCCCCTGCATTGTCAGGCTGATTCTTAATCACTACGCCACCAAGGAAGTCCCTAACCTGTTTTTTTGATGTGTGTTTTTAGAGGATCATGTTTCAGGGTATAGTTTGATGCTATAGAAGAGGAAATGGAGAGCTTAGCCCCATTAGCACTAGCATCATGTGTTGGCCAAGTAAGAAGCCTTAGAGCATTAGGAAAAATAACTTTTATCATACACTGATGTATGTAGTGTGCTTTTTGGTAATGTGATTCAACAGATGTACTTTCTACTAGAATCCCTCTTATCTAACATGATTGGAACTGAAAGTGGTTACTTAATTTAAAAATGCCTATTAGAAAGAACCATCATAAAATTTTATATTGACCTAAACATGTTAATGTACTTAGAACTTCATTTGCTGATTTTCTGATTGTAGGGCAAGGACTTTGAGTATGGCTCAGCTGATTGGAGTTTTGCAGTGTGTTTTTTATAGCATACCAGTAGTAATCATTTCTATTTCTTTAAAATACTGTAATTAATTTAAAGATACTCATGAAGCAGTCTAATCACAAAATTCTATTAAATTTTTATGGTTTTTCTCCATTTTTATTTCTCTCATACCTAAGAGGAAGATTTTTAAACAACCTTCTTTTAATATGTCTTTCTAAGGCATTCAACTTAATTTTCATAGTAACAATCATTAAAAAAATTAATTATGAAATACTTCAGATATAAAAAGTTTTAAGTATAACAAACATCAGTGTATCCAACACCCAGCAAAAGAAATAAAACATTACCAATTCACTTGATACACTCTGTGTGTTACATGTGTTCATATCTCAATCCTGAATGTGGTGTTTACCTTTACCGTGTGTTTCTTTCACCCTCATATTTTAGTGATTTACATCATATTATATAATTAATAGATATATCTGGCATAAATATATTTGGGTATAAGCGTGACAGATTCTTGATATGCAGCAACTCATGAGCAGAAGTATACAGATGTACTAGACAGAAGTCTGCTAGTTGAGAGTGTTCAGTGTGCCTTGGGTATCAGTATGTTTTACATCAGTTAATCTGTTGAGTTTATTGAGTGGAGTCAAGTTAAAAGAGCTACTCCTATATTAAAACGCTTTAAAAAATCATTCAGCCTTGAATTTCTAGCCATATGGCAGGATAAGTACCTGAATCAATCCTTTTAGTAAAGGGGAAGAAGTAAAATTACAAAAACATACTTTTTGATTTTATAAAAAAATCAAAAAGAAGATAAATATAAGAAGAGGGACAATATATAGAACTAAATAAGAGTTTAGCAAGGATGCCAGACACAAAATTATTAACTATTAATAATTATTAACTATTAATATTAACTATTAATAATATTAACTATTATTATTAAAAATCTATTCAAAAACAAGCAAAAATTTTTAAAGGTATTATTTGTTATCAAATATAGGAAGTACCTAGGAATAAATCTAACAAGACATGTATAAGAGCTTTTATGCAGAAAATAATACAGCCTCATTGAAAGATGTTAAATATCTAAATAAATGAAGAGATATGCCTTGTTCATAAAAGTCTCAATATTGTAAGATGTCTGTTCTTCCCATATTGATTATAGATTATATGCAATCACAGTCAAAACCCAACAAGTTTTATTGTTGTTGTTGTTGTACATAATAAACTAATTCTAAAATTCATTCAGAAATTCAAAGGTCCAAGAATAGACAAGATACTTTTTTAAAACATTGTTAAAAACACTTATTTTGATACAGTCTTTCATAAATAAGTCAGTAGAGGTTCCACTCTGCCACAGATGCAGCTGTGCAGTGAGAACCCTGTGCCATCCAACTGGTAAATGTCTGAAAGATGTTCCATTTCACCTCCCAGGCAGAGTGCACACCTTCCATGCTCTTCCTGTCTATTGATCGCTTCCAAATCCAGTTGACCAAATAGTCCTTTATCCCCAAAGCAGGTTCAAAACAGTAGATTCAGGCATTCTTCTCAAATCCCAGGTAAATCTTAAAAGGAACAGAGCTCCAGTGGATGGCAAAGTGCCCACCCTTGAAGAGCTGCTGCAGCCTTTGCTCAGCTTCACCATGGCAACAGCCTGGGCTGCGCAGTCAAGAATACTCTTGAAAAAGAACAAGGTGGTGAGAACTTGCTTTACCAGATATCAAGACTTATTACAAAGCTACACTAATTAAGTGCAGAGACAAACAAAAGATTGTTATATAACACTGATGATATTGTAGATCAATGGGAAATTTGCAGACTTATAAATTCTTTTTCTTATGGCAATAGTTGTTTTTATGGAAAGAAATAAAATTGAACCCTTTCCTTTTTAAAAAAAAAATATTTTTTTATTTATTTGGCTGCAACGGATCTTCGTTGCGGCATGCAGGATCTTTAGTTGCGGCATGTGGGATCTTTAGTTGCAGCATGTGGGATCTAGTGCCCTGACCAGAGCTCGAACCTGGGTCTCCTGCATTGGGAGCACAGAGTCTTAGCCACTGGACCACCAGGGAAGTCCCCTGAACCGTTTCTTGATAACACACACAATTCCAAATTGGTTAAAGACCAAAAATATGAAAGGCAAAACTTCAAAGCTTCTGTTTAGAAGATAACATAGAATATCTTTATGACCTCAGGATAGGGAAGAATTTATTAAACACAAGGACACAAAAAGCATAAACAGTAAAGGAAAGAGTATAAAGTTTAGTGTTTATGTTCTTAAAAAGGCACTAAAAGAGTGAAGAGACAAAGTGTAAACTGAGAGAAAACATTTGCAACATAAACAACTGGCAAAGGAATTGTGTTCAGACTAAAAGTACTTGGGTAATAAATAAGATAAATATAGGTAGCCCAACAGAAAAATAGGAAACGACTTGAACATTTCACAAAAGAAGAAACTCGAATTGCCTATAAATATAGGAAAGGACAATCTCATTAGTAACCAAGAAAATAAAAAGTATATCAATATACCATTACACACCTATTAGATTGGCAAAAGTGTGATAATACTCAGTGTTTGTCAGGATGTGGAACAATAGGTTTTCTCATGCATGACATGTAGAAATGTATTATATTAAAACTATGTTTTTTTTTTAAGTTTGTCATTACCTGGTGAAGTTGAACATGAACATATCCCAAACCTAGAAATTGCACTCCTAGGTATATTCCCAAGAGAAATTTGTGTACATGTGTACTAAGATACATGTACAAGGATGTATAGTGTTGTCATTTGTAATAGCCCCAAACTGGAAATAATTCATTGTATAACAATACTAAGTTGATCAATTATGCACTGTAATATTACACAGCAATGAAAATGAATGAACTAGAGGGACACACATTAACATGGATAAATGTCAGATAATATTTATCTAAAGTAATACATACCTTATGATTCAAAACAGATAAAACTTAATATGTTATTTGAATATGAATAGGTAGTAAACCTTTTTAAGGTTTTAAGGTAGTATGAGACCAGAATCTGTTATTGTGGATCTAATGATCAAGTTAGGGGTATAAATACAACATAACCACAGGAAGATAACATAAGGCACTATAAATAAGGACTATGTGAGAATTATAGGCAGTAAGCGCTATAAAAATTCAGTGAAGTCAGAGTAGTATTTATGAATGATATAATTAGGGGATGCCTGGCAGAGGAATTGGTATTTGAAGAAGCCTTTGCTCCAGACCACTATGGTTTGCTGTCTCTGGGAGGACTGAGTTATATTTAGAAAGGAAAATAAATAACAGGTAAGGAGATGATGGCATTAACAGAATCAGGGTACCTGGAAAATCTGAAATAAAAATAAGACACAAAGCTAGTAAGTTAACTTGTTGGCAGATTGTGAAAAGACTTGATATTTTACTCTGGTATACACTTTAATTGAAGTTGTCGGACATAATATTTCAAATAGTTGATCTGAGCTATGGCGAGATGATTCTGGAGAAGTTGCGAGGCTTTTTGCCAGTTTATTCTCTAAAAGTCGAGGGGGGAGGAGGGAAAAAACGAGGGGCTGGGATAGAGAGTTACAGAGAGAGACACAGAGGTTGAGAGATTACTTTGGATTTCTGTGGTTAGATAAGACTTTATGGAAGATGATGTCAAGCAAGGTCTTTGAGCAAGAGTGAGTAGACTATGTATGCAGAGAGAGAAGAGAACTTCCTCCTGTAGATCTTTTTTTTTTTTTTTTTTTGCGGTAAGCGGGCCTCTCACTGTTGTGGCCTCTCCCGTTGGGGAGCACAGGCTCCGGACGCGCAGGCTTAGCGGCCATGGCTCATGGGCCCAGCCGCTCCGCAGCATGTGGGATCTTCCCGGACCGGGGCACGAACCCGTTTCCCCTGCATCGGCAGGCGGACTCTCAACCACTGCGCCACCAGGGAAGCCCTGTGTAGATCTTTTATTTGATACAAGGGAAAGATAATCTCTTAGATTAATGTGAAACTTGCCAGCCTAAGAAATGAAATTCTCTAAGTTTGTCTTTCTAATTAAAATCTTTACTGGGGCAGGAAAACCATTCAGATGTTTACGGTTTATAAATTGGATTAGAAAGATATAAGAATGATCATAGAGATGCAATAGTATGTTTAAAATCAAGCAAATTTCCTTTTCAAAAGAGCATAAAAATAAGTTTTTTTAAAATGGAGATGGCATATAGAGATTTTAGCTAATTTAGTTTTTGACATCCAAATAGAAAATAACTTCTAAGTATATGATAGTTTTTAAAAAGTCCAGTATGGGATAGTGAGCATTGTAACATATTGTCGTTGTTTTTTTTTTTTTTAATTTACTTATGTTTTAAAATTTTTGGCTGCGTTGGGTCTTCGTTGCTGCGCGCGGGCTTTCTCTAGTTTCAGTGAGTGTGGGCTACTCTTCGTTGCGGTGTGTGGGCTTCTCATTGTGGTGGCTTCTCTTACTGTGGAGCACGGGCTCTAGGTGCACGGGCCTCAGTAGTTGTGGCTCGCGAGTTCTAGAGCACAGGCTCAGTAGTTGTGGCGCACAGGCTTAGTTGTTCCGCAGCATGTGGGATCTTTCCGGACCAGGGCTCGAACCCGTGTCCCCTGCATTGGCAGGCAGATTCTCAACCACTGCGCCACCAGGAAAGCCCCTGTCATTGGGTTTAATAGGTGAAACATTTTACAACTGGTCATCAGATTTAGAAGGTAATTAATTTTCTTGTGTGAATCAAGAACTTGTTTATGATCTCAAATACATAAACAAGTTATAATAATTTTAAGTAAATAATGTAAGTAAATACATTCTCACTCTTCGAATCATGAAACACACATAAATTCTCAGAGTTCTAAGCTTCTGATTTATATGGTATTTCTAAAAATCCAGAGAGCTGACTTGCAGTGCCTCAGGCCTTAATAACAAATGAGAATGTGGGCTAAAAGCCATGGTAGGTTCTGTTATTATTTTTATTTTAAAAAGCCATGTGAACATTGGTAAATCATAGTAACAAAATTTCCTTCAGATTATACAAGATAACATTACTATATGCAAAATTTGTTCATCTGCAAATGCCAGACATGAAGGTAGTACTTTAATACCATCATCATACAATAGACTTTTAAAGAATTAAAGCACAGTGATTATGGCAGTCTTGACCAAATAGTTTCTTTTGTTTCCTTCTTTAGATTACAGTATATCTGCAAATTCCAAATTAGTTATTGTTACAGCAGGTGCACGGCAGCAGGAAGGAGAAAGTTGCCTTGACCTGGTCCAACGTAATGTGAATATCATGAAATCAATCATTCCTGCCATAGTCC
This sequence comes from Globicephala melas, assembly GCF_963455315.2. NCBI lineage: Eukaryota > Metazoa > Chordata > Mammalia > Artiodactyla > Delphinidae > Globicephala > Globicephala melas. The sequence goes on along the minus strand of NC_083321.1, from coordinate 37,409,482 downwards.
AAAATAGTCCTGACTGTAAGATGCTTATTGTTTCAAATCCAGGTGAGTCCCTTCTACTCCGTTTACCTGCATAAGGATGATATTTCCATACCATTCCTTTTTTTTTCTTTTTAAAACAATGTCATTTAGGTAAATTTATGACAATAAACCGCGCCCATCCAAATACACAATACTTTGTTTTTTTCCAGCTTTACTGATATATAATTGACGTATAACATGTAAGTTTAATGCATATAACGTGGTTATTTGTGGTGGGAACACCACAAAAGAAAGGAGAGAGAAGATTCACTAAGAGAAGATTTACTCTCTTAGCAACTTTCAAGTATATATATAAAATATAGTAGTGTTAACTATAGCCAACATTAGATCCTCAGAACTTATTCATCTTACATCTGGAAGTTTATATCCTTTGACCAACATCTCCCCATTTCTCCTTTCCCCTAGCCTCTGGCAACCACCATTCTATTCTCTCTTTCTATGAGTCTGGCTTTTTTAGTTTCCACATATGTGATATCATACAGTATTTTTTTTCTCTGTCAGACTTATTTCACTTAGCATAAGGCCTTCAAGGTCCATCTGTGTCACAAATGGCAAAATTTCCTTCTTTTTTGTAGCTGAATATTCCATTGTATATCTATATACCACATCTTCTTTAGACATTTATCTGTAGATGGACATCAAGGTTGTTTTCATATCTTGGCTATTGTGAATAATGCTGAAGTGAATATGGGAGTGTTGGTATCTCTTTGAGATACTGATTTCATTTCCTGTGGATATATGCCCCAAAGTGGGATTGCTAGGTCATATGGTAGTTCTATTTTTAATTTTTTTGAGGAACCTCCATACTGTTTTCCATAGTGGTTGTAGCAATTTACATTCCCACAGGCAGTGCACGAGTGTTCCCTTTTCTTCACATCCTCGCCAACATGTGTCCTCTTGGTGATAGCCATTCTAACAGGTGTCAGGTGATATCTCACTGTGGTTTTCATTTGTATTTCCCAGATGATTAGTGAAGTTGAGCATCTTTTCATGCACCTGTTAACCATTTGTATGTTTTCTTTGGAAAAATGTCTGTTTGGTTCCTCTGCCCTTTTTTTTTTTTCCGGTACGCGGGCCTCTCACTATTGTGGCCTCTCCCGTTGCGGAGCACAGGCTCTGGACGCGCAGGCTCAGCGTCCATGGCTCATGGGCCCAGCCGCTCCGCGGCATGTGGGATCTTCCCGGACCGGGGCACGAACCCGTGTCCCCTGCATTGGCAGGCGGACTCTCAACCACTGCAACACCGAGGAAGCCCCCTCTGCCCATTTTTAAATCGGAATTTTTGGTATTGAGTTGTATGAGTTCCTTAGATGTTTTGAATATTAACCCCTTATAAGATACATGGTTTGCAAATATTTTTTTTTGTTTGATATAGTCCCAGTCATTTATTTTGCTTTTGTTGCTTGTGCTTTTGGTGTCATATCCAAAAAAATCATTGCCAAGACCAATGTCAAGGAGTTTTTCCCCTACATTTTCTTCTAGGAGTTTTACACTTTCAGGCTTCTGTTTAAAGCTTTAATCCATTTTGAGTTGATTTTTGTGAGCAGCATAAGATATGGGTCCAGTTTCATTCCTCTGCATGTGATTATTCAGTTTCCCAACACCATTCATTGTAAAGACTGTATTTTTCCACTGAGTATTTTTGGCTCCCTTGTCAAATATCTGTTGACAGTATCTGCAAGGGCTTATTTCTAGGCTCTCGATTCTGTTTCATTGGTCTATATGTCTGTTTTTCTTCCAGTACTATACTGCTTTGATTACTATAGCTTTGTAATATAGTTTGAAGTCAGGCAGTGTGATGCCTCTAACTTTTTTCTTCTTTCTCAGGATTGCTTTGGCTATTTGGGGTCTTTTGTGGCCCCACATGAATTTTAGGATTGTTTTTTATATTTCTGTGAAAATGCCATTGGTATTTTAGATTGCATTGAATCTATGGAATGCTTTGGATAGTATGAACATTTTAACAATATTACTACTTCCAATCCATGAACATGGGATGTTTTTCCATTTATTTGTGTCTGCTTCATTTTTTTGCATCAAAGTCTTATAGTTTTGAGTGTGCAGATATTTAATCTCTTTGATTAAATTTATTCCTAAGTATCTATTGTTTTTGATATTATTGTGAATGGGATTGTTTTCTTTATTTGTTTTTCAGGTAATTTGTTGTTAGTGTATAGAAACACAACTGATTTCTGTATTTTGTATCCTGAAACTTCACTAAATGTACTGATTAGTTCTATTAGTTTTTGGTGGGGTCTTTAGGATTTTCTATAAATAAGGTCATATCATCTGTTATCAGAGACAGTTTTACTTCTTTTATTCTAATTTGGATACCTTTTCATTTTGGCTCCTGCCTTATTGCTCTGGCTAGGACTTTTCAGTAGTGTGTTGAATAGGAGTGGTGAGAGTGGGAACACTTGTCTTGTTGCTGATCTTAGAGGAACAGCTTTCAGGTTTTCACCTTTGAGTATGTTAGTTGTTGGCTTGTTATATATGGCTTTTATTATGTTTAGGTACATTCCTTCTCTACCCACTTTGTTGATGTGATATTGACATGAACAGATATTGAATTTTGGTAATTGCTTTTTCTGCATCTATTGCGATGATAATAAAATTTTTATTTTTATTCTGTTAATGTGGTATATCACATTTATTGATTTGCATATGTTAAAACATCCTTACATCCCAGGGATAAATCCCACTTGATCATGATTTATGATCCTTTCAATACATTGTTGAATTTGGTTTGCTAATATTTTGTTGAGAATTTTTGCATCTGTATTCATCAGGGAAATTGGCCTGTATTTTTCCTGTAGCAGCCTTATCTGGTTTTGGTATTAGAGTAATGTTGGTCTCATAAAATGAGTGTGGGAGTTTTCCCTACTCTTCAATTTTGAGGAAGAGTTTGAGAAGGATTGGCATTAATTCTTTAAATGTTTGGTAGGTTCACCAGGGAAGCCATCTGGTCCTGGACTTCTCTTTGTTGGGAGATTTTTGATTACTGATTCAATCTCTTTACTCATTATTGGTCTGTTCATTTATTCTATTTCTTCATTATGTAGTGTTGGTAGGTTTATGTTTCTAGGAATTTATCCATTTCCTCTAGGGTGTCCAATTTGTTGGCATATAATTGTTCATAGTAGTGTCGTGATCCTTTGTATTTGTGTGGTATTAGTTGTAAGGTCTCTGTTTTCATTTCTGATTTTATTTGAGTCTTTGCTCTTTTTTCCTTAGTCTAGTTTGTCAATTTTAACTTTTCAAAAAACCAGGTGTTAGTTTCATTGACCTTTTCTATTGTCCTTTTAGTCTCTGTTTAATTTATCTCCACTCTGATCTTTGTTATCTCCTTCCTTCTGCTAACTTTGGACTTGGTTTGTTCTTCTATTACTGGGTCCTTGAGGTTGTTTATTTGAGGTCTTTCTTTTTTCTTAATGTAGGCATTTAATGCTGTATAGACTTCCCTCTCCGAACTGCTCTTGCTTCATCCCATAAGTTTTCATATGTTGTGTTTCCATTTTCATTTGTTTCAAGATATTTTAAAATTTCCCTTTTGATTTCTTCTTTGACTCTTTGGTTGTTCAGGTGTGTGTTGTTTAATTTCCATATATTTTTGAACTTTCCAGTTTCCCTCCTGTTAATTTCTAGTTTTGTAACATTGTGTTTGGAAAAGATACTTGGTATGTTTTTGTTTTTGTTTTTTTGCGGTACACGGGCCTCTCTCTGTTGTGGCCTCTCCCGTTGCGGAGCACAGGCTCCGGACGCGCAGGCTCAGCGGCCATGGCTCATGGGCCCAGCCGCTCCGCGGCATGTGGGATCTTCCCGGACTGGGGCATGAACCCCTGTCCTTTGCATCGGCAGGCGGACTCTCAACCACTGTGCCACCAGGGAAGCCCTGGGATCCATTTTTTTTTTGGATCCATTTTTATTGTACAGTCAATGACCTCTCCAGATTTGGTAAAATAATCCTTTAGGTCCTTTTTGCTGGTATCCCAGCTCAGGCCACCAGTGAACAGTCTTCCTGCATCCTCCTTGTTCTTGCTGACATTTATCTAGTAGCCCTCCGTGCCGTTCTGGTTGCCAGCCTGGGGCGCCGTGCTTCCGCCTTCAGCACCCACCGTGCCCCCAGTGCCGGCTGGCCACTTGCCTTCAGTGGTGGCCTTGTGTCCGTTGTCAGTGGCGCCCATTGTCTCCATGGGCTGCTCCTCATCCGCTTCCGACATGCTAGGCCGTGGCGTACGGCTGCAACCCAGAAGCTTGCCCGGGCCTGTGTGGTGCCTCCGCCTCTAGTTTTTTTCTTATAGTGACTTTGTCTGGCCTTGGTAAATGGGTAATGCTTAGAATCAGTAATAATGGCTCCACTTTCATTTCTGATTTTAGTAATTTGAGTCTTCTCTCTTTTTTCTTAATTCATCTAGCTAAAAGTTGTCAATTTGTTGATCTTTTCAAAGAGCCATTGATTTTTTTTCTATTGTTTTTCCATTCTCTATTTTGTTATTTCTGATCTTCATTATTTACTTCCATTTGCTAGATTTGGGTTTAATTTGTTCTTTTTTTTCTAGTTCCTTAAGTTGTAATGTTAGTTTGACATCTTTCGTGTTTTTTAATGTAAGCATATATGGCTATAAGTTTACCCTTTAGCACTGCTTTTTCTCTGACCAATAAGTTTTATGTTATGTCTTCATTTTCATTCATCTCTAAGTATTTCCTAATTTCCATTGTGCTTTCTTCTTTGATCCATTAGGTTGTTATAGAGTGTGCTTTTTAATTTCCACAGATTTGTGAATTTTCCAGTGTTACTTCTGTTATTGATTTCTAAATTCACCTCAGAGAGTTGTTTCAGAGAATATACTTTGTATGATGCCTGTCTTTTTATATCTGTTGAGACTTAATTTGTGGCATAACGTATGGTCTATTCTCGAAAATATCCTATGTGCACTTGAGGAGAATGTACATGCTGTTATTGTTGGGTAAAGGGTTCCATTTGTCTGTTAGATCTAGTTGGTCTGTGGTGTTGAATTCTCTATTTCCTTACTTACCTTCTGTTTGATTGATCTATCCATTATTGAAAGTTGGGTATTGAAGTCTTCAATTATTATTGTAGAACTGTCTATTTCTCCCTTCAGTTTTTGCTTCATGTATTTTGATGGTCTGCTATTAGATGCATACATGTTTATAATTATTGTTTTATTTTCTTTCATTTTCTTTATTGAACCTCTAATTAGTATGTAATGTCCTTCTTTGCCTACTGTAAACTTTTTTGATTTGAAGTCTATTTTATCTGACATTAGTATAGCCACCCCTGCTCCCTTTTGGTTACTATTTGCATAAAATATCTTTCTCCATTCTGTCACTTTTAATCTCTTTGTGTCTTTGGCTTTAAAGTAAGTTTCATGTTGACAGCATGTACTTGGCTTCTGTGTTTTGATCCATTATGTCAGTCTCTTTTGATTGTAGAGTGTAATTTGTTTACATGTAAAGTAATTACTGATAATGGGAGCTTCTGTCATTGTGCTATTTGTTTTCTATATGCCTTAGAGCTTCTTGTTTCTCATTTCCTGCATTACTGTCTTCTTTTGTGTTTATTTTTTGTAGTGAAATATTTAAATTCCTGTCTCATTTTCTTTTGTATATATCCTATAGCTATTATAGCTGTTTTCATTTTGGTTGCCATGGAGGATTACCTTTAGCACCCTAAAGTTATAATACTCTTATTTGAATTTCTACCAGCTTAACTTCAATAACATACAAAACCTCTGCTTCTTCATAGTTCCATCCTCACCCCTTTTGATTGTTGATGTCACAAAATTGCATCTTTGCACACTGTTTGCCCCAAAATATAAACTAATAATTATTTTAAATGCAATTGTTTCTTAAATTTGAAAATGGGAGTTACATACCAAAGTCACAGTAATACTAGCTTTTAGACTAATTTTTTTAATGTATTAGTCTCTTAAATTATGCAGAAAATAAAAAGTGTAAGTATAAACCATTGTTACAATATTACTAGCTTTTATAACTGCCCATGCATTTACCTTTATTGAGATCTTTATTTTTTCACATGGCTTCAAGTTATTGTTTATTTCATCCTGCAGGACTGCCTTGAGTATTTCTTGCAGGACTGGTCTAGTAGTGAAGAACTCCCTAAGCTTTAGTTTCTTTGGCAAAGTCTTAATTTTTCCCTCACTTTTGAAGAACAGTTTTGCCGGTATAAGACATGATTCTTGGTTGACAGTTGTTTTCTTTTTATCACTTTAAATATATCTGCCCAGTACCTTCTGGCCTCCAAAGTTTCTGGTGAGAAATCTGCTGATGATCTTGTTTTTCACTTTTCTTCAGTCTTTTTTCTTTCTGTTCCTGAGTCAGTAATTTCCATTGTCCTATCTTCACGTTTGCTGATTCTGTCTTCTGCCTGCTCAAATCTGCTTCTTAGTCCATCTAGTGATTTTTTTCATTTCAGTTATTGTGCTTTTCAGCTCTAGAATTTTGGGGGTGGGGGTTCTTTTTAGGTTTTATATTTCTTTATTGATATTTCCATTTTGTTCACTCATCATTTTCTTGACTTTCTCTACCTCTTCCTTTAGTTCTTTGAGTATCTTTAAGACAGTTGTTTTAAAGTCTTTGTCTAGTATATCTGCCATCAGTTTCTTTTCCCTCCAGGGACAGTTTCTGTTGATTCATTTTTTCCTTTGAATGGGCCATACTTTTATATTTCTTTGTGTGCCTTGTGATTTGTTGTTGTTGTTGCTGTTGTTGAAAACTGGATGTTTGAATCTAGTAATATATGACAACGTTATCAGATTCTATCCCTTCCCCAGGGTTTTTGTTGTTATTGTTATCGCTTTTGTTTTTTGATTGTTGAAGGCTGTTTCTGTACCAAGGACCAACCTGAGGTGTACTCTTAAGGTCTTTGAGGTTTTTTTTGTGGTACCTCACGGGCCCAGCCGCTTCGTGGCATGTGGGATCTTCCCAGACCGGGGCACGAACCTGTGTCCCCTGCATCGGCAGGCGGACTCTCAACCACTGCGCCACCAGGGAAGCCCCTTTGAGTTTTTTTCTAGGCCTGTGCTTTTCCCTGGGCATACGTGGTTACTTTCTAATTTCCCCCAAATATGCCACTGCTTTTGTATGTTCTGGTCTTTAATGTCTGGCTCCCATGAGGGGAAAAAGAAATACTAAGGGAAGGGGGAAAGGGTGCCTGCCCTTTACATTCCTTGGAGGTTACTTTAGCCAGAGGGGGAGAGGCTTGCAACAGTAGTGGGGAGGTGCAACAACAATGGCTTTGCTCTCTTTGTCTACCCTTCTGTCATCAGAAGCAGTAATCAGTCATTAGAGAACAGATCTCTGATATTTGGAGGAAAGGGTGCTTTTCACAGGCTGTGCACAGACTGCTTTCCGTACATGTAAACAGCCCTGCTACTCTGCTAAGGGCTGAAATTGGCTGAAACTAACCACAGTTTAACATACAAACCTTCCCCTAGAAATTTCAAGCTTTCGGAAGACTCCAGAGTTCCACCAAAAGTTATATCAGACAGATTCTGGCAGTGCAGTTATTGTCTAGTTGGGGAGATAGATTCCTGGTGCTTCCTACTTCTCCATCTTCCTAGAATCCTCCAGTATTTAACTAGATTTTTAAACCTAGGAAACTGTTTTGTGAAAAAGCAAACTCAAAGTCATCTTCCCAGATACTCCTGCCTTTTTGGAAAGGGTCCATACCTGCTGTTAACCATTCACCCATGACCTGGGTGATTATCTTTGTATCATATATCCTTCATAGTTCCTGTGACAAGCATGTCCTAATATTTTACACATAGAAAAAAAACAAGCTTGTATACACCTATAATTACCAGGATCTATAAGATCCAATAGGTAACCAAAATCCCTCACCAGATGTTTTGGTAATTCTTAACTAATTGGACTATCTTATTTTGCCCTTTTATTTACTATCACTTGTACCTTATTAAAGTTATTGATAGATGCATTTGTGTGTTCAGTTTCTCTAAAGCAAATTTATTTCTTCTTCTAGTCAAACTATTTCCACATCAATTGGAAGTTTCAGGTCAATATCCCAAAATATCTTTTCACTGTGATAATTTTTATTGGTATGTTTCATTTTCTTAGATTTCCTTAAGGGGACCTACAAACCTTTGTTATGCCACATAGCTTTGGATAAGAGATTAAATTAATGCCTAGCAAATGAAACATATGTTAATATTACAGTATCATTTCATATCGTAACAAAAATGTCCCTTACCCACGTATTGTACCATATATTTCCAGTTACAGGGACCACTAGAGACCATTTCCCAGTAAATGCAGGAATCTAACTGATCTGGTGGCTCAGTTATAACCCAGCCACAAAGGAACATGTTTTAGCCAATACTGGTTTCCAGATGTCATGGAGTAGCCCATCTTTATAGGGAGGTCACAGTGTTAGGCTTTTGTCTGCCCAATCCCAGATAATTGTACTACAGGGACTGCTAGTTTCTTTTTCATTTGAAACACTATTGCTATAAGGGAATAGTGATTAAGATCACATTTTCCACTGTAGTCCTGTATGATTTGAATACCAAACACTGCAACACATTACAGATCAGTACTCATTCCAGTTAGTCCTCTCAACAATGCAATGTCCAGCATTAAATTATTTGCCCCTTGTTCATTTAGCAGAGGATCTATAGTTACAAAGAATCCTCAGGATACTGCTAGTACTTATCTAAAAATGACTCAACTCTTTTATGTTATAGCCTCTGATTTTCCAGTGCCTAACTAACAATTGCAGGGGAGTGACATCATGATTTAATAGGCTGTCTTTCCAGGTTCTGAATAGAGCATTTAGTTTACAGCATGGGTCAGTCTTTGTCTTAAAATACCAGCCTTGAAACTGCTTGTTCTCTATCCTCCCTTTTACACCAGCGGTTTTAATTTCATTAGGATGGTTAATAGCAACTAAAGGATTATGTTTTTAGCCATTTTCTTCTCAACCCTCTTCTCTTTCTCAAGACATTTTGTTAATTCCTCAGAGGGTAAACCTGTCATCCAGATTCTACTGGTAAGATTTGTCCCCACTTATCTACTGCAAAGCTTTCTTCAACTCATACACCACTAGTCAATCAATCTCTAGGCAAAACTTTCCTTCCTTTCTTTTTACTTACCCCACAGAGTCTTGGTTATATTGAGGATCTGAAAGTTAATTTTAATTTTGACATCAATTCTCTTGCCCTCTAGTAGTGCCCCTGGTTTTGGATTGATAGTCAAATCACAGGACACCACAATAAGTGTAGTGCAGGCCCAACTTTCCTGTGTTGAGCTTGTCCATTTACACATCAGTGTAATTTGCTACCGAGTGTGTTGTGTGCAGTCCTGGGGCCTTAAAACTGTGCCTAGGTAGTTGCAAGACCATCTGATACAAATAATGATACTGTACATTGTGTGTTTCTTGTCCTGGATCCTTTTCTCAAAATTATATAAGAGCTAGGTTAAAACTTCTTTGTCCTTTGAGTTTTACTGTCAGTCCAAACCCGAGATCGCTGTTGGTGGCAATGCAAAAATAAAATACATATTTATTGTAGAAAATAAGAAAATTCATAAGCATAAAGAAGATAATGTCACCCTGGGGTTTCCCTGGTGGTGCAGTGGTTAAGAATCCGCCTGCCAAGGCAGGGAACATGGGTTCGAGCCCTAGTCCGGGAAGATGCCACATGGTGCAGAGCAACTACGCCCATGCGCCACAACTACTGAGCCTGTGCTCTAGAGCCCGCAAGCCACAACTGCTGAGCCTGCATGCCACAACTACTGAAGCCTGTGTGCCTAGAGCCTATGCTCTGCAATGAGAAGCCACTGCAATAAGAAGCCCACAATGAAGAGCAGCCCCCGCTCACCATAACTAGAGAAAGCCCACATGCAGCAACGAAGACTCAATGCAGCCAAAATATTAATTAATTAATTAATTAATTAATTAAAGAAAGAAGATAATCTCACCTGCAAGCCTGTCACTCAAAAATAATCACTATTAATAATTTGGTGGATTGATATGATTCTAAAGTTCCTATAAAAATGCATTATGTTTTTTACAAGGCTGAGATAAGAAATTGCATAATGTTTCATAATGTTTAGGATTATGCTATTTTCCTTTGAAAATGTATTATGAACATTTCCCCATATTTCAGTATGTTATTGATTTAATAATATATTCTTGGGAAAAATGTGTAACTTGGCTTATAATTATATAAAGTTTAAATTTACACTGGCACCTTAGTAACAATATTATGTGGTCAGCAAGATGTATATGCCAACTTTCAAGGTGATCAGAGTCTATGTTTGGATATTTAAGAAAAAATTTAAAATTAAAAGTTTCATTTTGAGTGGCACAATGACCTAATATTCCACCTTTATGATGAAAGAAGGGTGAACTATTATTTGAAGTGAATAATGAAGTTTATGAGAATAATATAGAAATTTTTACTGCCTATTCATAAATAATTTCAAGACGACATCTCTGAGAAAATTTTAAGAGTGGTATTGACATGTAGATTGCTTCAGAACAGATGCTTGAAAAATATTATGTTCTCTCTGAATCAACTTCTCATGAATTTGATTTTCTTACTTTCCACAACTGTAGTGCCTATGAGATTATCAAGCTGAAGGGGTATACCTCTTGGGCTGTTGGACTGTCTGTGACAGGTCTGGTAAGATCAATTCTGAAAAATCTCAGGAGAGTGCATCCAGTTTCCACTATGGTTAAGGTAGGCTTAAATAGAATCTTCACTTATCATCTTTGTTTAAATATTGCTGAGTCTTTACTATGTGCCAGGCATTATACAAAATTTTGAGAATATGTTGGTGAACAAAATAGAGGCCCTGACCTCATAGAGTTTAATGAAAGATAGGAACTTAATAAAACAATTGTAAATATATAATAACACATTGTGTTAAGTGCTATGATGACAAACTACGAAGTTCTTAGAGTATTCAAGAAGAGAATTTACTCTGCGGAGGGGGTGTTTGTGGTGGTTAGGGAAGATTTCCTAAGGAAGTAAAATGACCTAATCTGAATAATGAGTAGAAGTTAATTTGCAAGGCTGGACTAATATTCCAAGCAGAGGGAACACATGTGTAGGGGACCTGAGGTAGATATAAGTAGAGAGCACCTGAGGATCTGAAAAAAAAAAGTCAGTGGTTGAAATGCACAGAGCAAAGGGAGCAAAGGGAAGTACATGATAAGGCTGGAGGAAGTAAGCAGGGTCAGGCCACTGAAAGTCTTATAAGGGGGTCCTTACCATAAGAGCTATGGAAAGCCACCAAAGGAACTTAAGAAAGGGACTGGTTTTACAATCTTTTTTTGTTAAAAAGATTCCTGGGGCTGTGATGGATGGAACAGATTTGAAGGGGACAAGAGTAGAGGTGGGTAAACTTGGGAAGAGGATGTGCGTTAGCTCGGAACAGAGAGGATGGTAGTAGTAGAGATGAAGAGGTGGTGGCAAATTTGAGTTATACTATATTTAAGAGGTAAAATTCATAGGTCTTGATAATGGAATGAAGTGGGAAATAAGGGAGATAAAGGTCATTCTTAGGTTTCTGTTTTGCACAGTTAGATAAATGGTTATATAATGCACTGAGGAAAGGCATATTCAAAGAGAATCAGGTTTGAAGATCATGTTTGTAGTTATGGAGAAATTGAATTTGAGGTGCCTTTGCAATATCTCAGAGGAAATAGTCAGTTAGGTACAAGCTTCTGGAATTCATAAGAGTTTGGGGTTGGAGTTATAAATATGAGCATCATCAGCATAAAAAGTGTATATCAGGGCTCTTAGTTAAAAGCCACAGAAGCCAACCCAAACTAGCTTAATAAAAAGAAGATATATTGGCTCATGTAACCGAAATGCCAAGGAGGCCCGAACCACATGCTCAAACTATATCATTAGAGCTACCTTTTCTCTCCACAATCTTGGCTCATCTTTTCACTCTTATTGGCTTCAAGCTCATGTGGACTTTTTCCATGGGGCAACAAAGATGGCCCTCAGCATCTGCAGGCTTAGAGCCTATAGTATCAGAACCCTGCCTCTCCCTTTACCCATATTAATTTCTTGATAATTGGCCTTTCTGGGATCACTTGTCCATTCCTGTGATACTTGTCAGTTCGGAGAGAGGCAGTTCCTGAAAGGAAAAGAGAGGTTCTGTCAACATTAAGAAAAAAAAAAAAGAGAGAGAGAAAGAGATACTAGACAGGCAAAGACAGTAGATATCCCTTACACATGGTAGCTGAAACCATGAATTTCAACGAGCTTGCCTAAGGAGAGAGTATAAAGTGAGAAGACAGATTGAGATTGAGTCTTGAGGAATTTCAGTATTAACAGCAGAGTTTATAGTGTGAGTCCACGAAGGTGACTAAGTGGTGGCCAGAGTTAAAAACCAAGAGAACATGGAATCATGGTAACCAAGTGAAAGGAGGATGCCTTAAAGATGAAAGGATTGGTTTTCTGTTCTTGATTGATGTGAAGTCATATAAAATAAGGGTTAAAATGCCAGGAAGGTAAAGTAACAGAGGTCATTGATAACCTTAGCAGATGTTTAATAAAGTAATAGAAATGAAAAATTCTGATTGGAGTACACCAGGGTTTTCTTAACTTCGGCACTGTTGATTTGGGGCTGGATAATTCTTCATTATTGGGGCTGTCCTGTGCATTGTGGGATGTTAGCAGCATCCCGGGCCTCTACTCATTAGATGCCAGTAGCATACCAGTTTTGACAATCAAAAATGTCTCCACAATTATACTCCAATAAAGATGTTAAAAAAAAAATGTCTCCAGACATTACCAAATGTCCCTTGGGAATGTTTGGTAAGGCAAAATCACCTCCAGCTGAGAACGTTTTAAGTCGACTGGAGAAAGTAAAGCCAGTATAAACAGCTCTTTTGAGGTAAGTGGCTGTGAAATTAAGGAGAGAGAGCAGTAACTGGAGAGGAGAATCAGGGCAAGGCAGGTTTTTTTGTTGTTGTTTAAAAGATAAGATGTAAAGAAGATATTGAAGATAGAAGTAATAAGCAGAGAGGGTGGGATCCAGAGCACTGGTGAAGGTATTAGTCCCAGAAAGGAGGAGGGACAACTATCTTTTTTAATAGGGGATAACAAAGAGAAGATAGGTAGTGAATCATATAGGTTTGTAAGTTTGGCATTGGAAGCATCTGATGACTTCTTTTTAGTGAAAGGAGACAAAATCATCTACTGAAAGTCAAGGGAGGTATAGAAAAGTCAGGTGTTTGAGAAGATTTGAAATCACCTTTGTAGATAGTGAGAAATAGAATTTGACAAAAAATAAAGGCAGAATTACTGTCAGGTGGATGCTTGAGGTAGATAAGTATTAATTTTGACAAAAGTTAAAGATCAGCTTTGTTGTGTGGTTTTCTCTAGGGACCTGAGTGCAGGAGTGGAGAAAGTAGATAACTGAATTCATCTGGGTTTGGGTTTTACTTGTGGAGTGTTAAAGGGGGAGAGAGAAGAGAGGAAGACAGAGATAGATAGAGGTGTAGGTAGTTTTGGTGTCTATACTTGTTAAAAATGAGTTTGACCTTCTGCTAAAGGGTCACAGTCAAATTCAAGACCGTTGCCCTTAAATGTTATCTACATACAAATGAATAAATTACAAAAAGAAAATGAGTAATAAAGAATTTAAGAAATATTTATAAAAATTAAAATAGGCAAAGGGTCTTAGGGTGTAGCAAAAGAGTTACAAGAAAGGAATATAAGTTGGATATGGAGGAACCTCATAACAAGGTTCAGAGTAAGATACTTGGGGTGGGAGAAGGTCCCATGAGCTAAAGAAGACAAGAAACTGGAAAGAAAGGGAATTGGTTCGTTTATCCACATGGACAATGAAGCCACCAAGGATAATGGCACAAACTGGGATAGAGAGAGAAGATTGCTAGGGTCAAAGTCTTTTATGAATGAGATGGAATACTCAAGAGGTTTGTAGACGGTCATTAGAAAGGAAAGAAGAGCTGAATAAGATGGGCCTCAAAAAATAGGGGGAATTGTTTTTGTTTTTAAGAGAGCAAGGGATTAATAATCTGGAAGAGACAGTGAGGGGTATACAGTGGATTCTACACTCTTCCTCTTTTGAGGATACAAAGGGCTGTGGGAGAATAAGCAATTACCCCCAGAGGGCTCCTGAAGAAGAGTCAGGGAGGTGTCAAATGAACGCTCCTGGAAAGAGGTTGAGTAATACGGGAATTTCATAGTCTTTACTGAACAAATCAGTGGATGAGTTATAGTTTATGGGAAATACTTAAACATTTGACATTAAGAGCAAAATCATTTGTATGCTCTTAATCTTTTTTCCCAGTTACTTCATTTCTATTACTTCACATTTTCAGCAAATAAAGTTGCCAATAGAGTTTATTTAACATTAATATATTAACTTGATTTTTTGTCAGATAAATAGGGAATTCTCTTTAAATAACCATTTCCTCACTTCACGGCCAGTCTATGAGGAAAGGAAGCAAATTTCAGTGCATCCAGGGGTCATACTGCCAACCAGGCATGACGCTTAAAGGGAAGAGGATAGGCTAAGGGGGGGGGGGCAGCAGGTCATGGCAGTACACAGGGCTAGGCCAGGGCAGCCTTGGAGGTCAGGGCCCTTGTTTCCAGTCTACCCAGCAGCCCCCAAATGGCATAATGGCATGGACATACATTTCCAGTTCTAATCCAAGAAGCCCTTTCTAGCAGGAAGAGATACAGTGAAAGGAGAGAGAGCAAATTCCTGAAACACCAGCACGGAAGGCAGGAGGGCTTTTGCCCCAGCCACGCTGCCTTGTTCCTGATGCCACCCAACCCCTGGCAGCTCATGTTAAAGCTCTAAAAGGTATTGTGCTACACAGAGGGAGCAACAGAATGACCAAGGACAGGAAAGGGAAGCGGGGGCAGGCAAGTGTGACTGCAGCTGGAATGTGGCTGGGAAGGGAATGTGGGCTGACAGTCTGGTGGGACAGTGGCCTTCCATGGCGAGGCACGGACCAGAGTGGAGTGAATGTGAGTAGAGCCTGGCAGGGGACCCTGAGGAGAAGACATGTGGCTGTTCTGATGGAGATCAGGAGGTTGAGTATAAAGTGGCTACCAAAATGAGGGAGTTGGACTGCAGTGGAAAAGGTAGATAGGGAGTCCCTCTGTGGGCCACTAGAGTAAAGCAGGAACGCTGAGCTCCTGAGGAGAGCCCCAGAGACGGTGAGAGGGAAGCCTGGCTGAGTAGTGCCTGTGGGCTCTGAACTACTATGGGAAGCTGGGAGGCACCACTCCAGGGTCAAGGAGCCTCTCCCTTTCTCAACGCTGGTTCTGGTAACTTTACAGGCACAACTGGAGGAACAACAAGACCTTCCCATTGCCTCCTCCAGCCCTACATTCTGGGGTAAGAAAAGGCAATGGGTGGTAGGGGGCAGAGAGGTGTGAGAGGTCTACTGGGTCTTCCTACCTTCCAGGGAGGAGGTGGAGGCTGGTTTGTGGGCATGTAGACATTGTGTGGGTTACCCAGGTTGTAATAGGCTCTAGCAGCTGCCTCTACAGCCTTGGCTTCAGCTGCAGGAGTGGAGGGAACATCAGGGCTGCTGATGGGAGGCTCCATGGCCCTAGGATAGGGTGGTGGCCATGGCTGCACCCGTTCCATGGCCCTGTCCATCATGGAAGGTCCTGGATAGAAGCCAAGTGGTAGCCAGGAGGGCAGGAGTACATTCCACTGGTGACTAGCGGGGGAATTACGTAAACCCTGCTGAGCATGTGAGTACCTGGAAGCTTAGGCTCCACTGGAGGCTCCACCTCTGGAGGCTTGAGAAGCCACCTGTTAGCATCTGTTGTCCAAACTCAGTGGCATCCCCTCATGTAAAGATTATACAAAGCAGAGCCTGCCCAGCCACTTCCTGCTTCTGCCTTCACTGTTCTCTTGATTATTTTACACCAAACACAGCCTGCTTGATCTCACAGTCCTTCATCAGACTGCATTCTTCCGCTTAGAAAGAAATATGACAAGGGTAAGGGGTAAAATAGACAGTGCCCTTTTGGGCCCCTTTGAAGGCATCTGGCACATTCTTCATGTCCTTAAACACAAGTTCTCACATGGTCATAGGACATTAGGATGCTCTTCGTACTGTTGACGATCACTCTGCTGCCCTCCGAATGATTCTTGAGCTCCGTAGTCTCTCTGTATATTCTTATTCTGAAGCTGTCTTGCATAGCTGCTTTTCCATATCAGGTTACTGAATAATAACCTAATTTTGCCTTTTAGGGCTTATATGGAATAAAAGAAGAAATCTTTCTCAGTATCCCTTGTGTCTTGGGCCAAAATGGTGTCTCAGATGTTGTGAAAGTTAACTTGAATTCTGAGGAGGAGGCCCTTTTAAAGAAGAGTGTAAACACACTTTGGGATGTCCAAAAAGACCTGATATTTTAAAACCTTTTAATGTTCCATGTTTTATAGAACAGAAGATAGTAGACTGTATATTTTACATTTTGAAAGTATCTTCACCTGATCTTTCAAAAATAAAAGAACATTGGACCTATGACATAACTCCAGCCTCTCAAGGCTAGAAAAAGGAAATGGTAAAGGAATTTCTCTATTCTAATGATACTCACCCTGTACAGATGTAAGTTATACTTCTGAAGTATGTCATATATGTAAAAGTTGTCTTCAGGTTTAGTAGAATATGTATACTAACCCATTTAATATAGAACTTATGATTCTTCTCATAAAACAACAGAATTTCTAGTACTGAAATTTCGTTTTGTGCTTTCCTCCATTAGGGCACCAGCATATTCACTTTATATTGCTTCATTAACTTTATGTGTTTATATATAATTTTTACTAAGTACTTATTTTTAAGACAATGTATATCAGAAGGAAAATAGAAATATAACTTCATGGTATAAAAAAATTAAATATCTTCAACCCTGCAAGTATTAAACCAATTAATATAAACTCAAATAGTTGATTTGGTCCCTCTGTTGAAATACCACACAGGGAGTTTAGACCATCCTCTAGGTTATTCTTTTAGCAAACTACTACTGTGCTTGCTGTGTTATGGTTATGAGTTCAGTATGACATGATTTCTGCCCTCAGGTATTTCACAGTGAGTATTTATGGTACCTCATCTAACTGGTTATTGATGGATGCTTGGTAACAGTCAATTGGTAGCTCCCTCTTGGTGTCCAAGGTAGGAGTGCATGTGCTTCATACAAAAATATATATTTCCGGGCTTCCCTGATGGCGCAGTGGTTGAGAGTCCCCCTGCCGATGCAGGGGACACGGGTTCATGCCCCGATCCGGGAAGATCCCACATGCCGCGGAGCGGCTGCGCCTGTGAGCCATGGCTGCTGAGCCTGCGTGTCCGGAGCCTGTTGCTCCACAACGGGAGAGGCCACAACAGTGAGAGGCCCGTGTACCACAGAAAAAAAAAAAAAAATTTATATATATATATATTTCCTTGATTCCACAAAGAATTTAAGGCAGCTATAGGAAATACACAGTGAAACAAAAACTAAAAAATCAGGAGCGAGGTAATTTACAAATTAGACTAGGACAGGACCAGTGGGAAAAATTAGAAGGCATATATGCAGACCCTGAGGACCTACATAGCTCTGGTGGAGGCAAACCCATTTAGTCAGAGAGTTACGGTTAACTCTCTGTTATTCTTGCTATTTAATAGCTTTCATTTCAGTCATCTATTACTGAACATAATTAGTTTCCCATTATTTTGTTGTCTTTACTTTTTTTTCAACTTTTCCCTTGAATGTACAAAATATGGTCATGAGAGTTTAGTTAGGATGGGGGGAGGGGAGTCTTCTGTGGATTTTGCCTCGTTTTTTTTTTTTTTTCATTTAATCTCCTTTATTTTTTTTTTTCATTTTAACATCTTTATTGGAGTATAATTGCTTTACAATGGTATGTTAGCTTCAGCTTCACAACAAAATGAACCAGTTATATATATACATATGTTCCCATATCTCTTCCCACTTGCGTCTCCCTCCCTCCCACCCTCCCTATCCCACCCCTCCAGGCAGTCACAAAGCACCGAGCTGATCTCTCTGTGCTATGCGGCTGCTTCCCACTAGCTATCTACCTTACGTTTGGTAGTGTATATATGTCCATGCCTCTCTCTCGCTTTGTCACAGTTTACCCTTCCCCCTCCCCATAGCCTCAAGTCCATTCTCTAGTAAGTCTGTGTCTTTATTCCCGTTTCACCCCTAGGTTTTTCATGACATTTCTTTTCTTAAATTCCATATATATGTGTTAGCATACGGTATTTGTCTCTCTCTTTCTGACTTACTTCACTCTGTATGACAGACTCTAGGTCTATCCACCTCATTACAAATAGCTCAATTTCGTTTCTTTTTATGGCTGAGTAATATTCCATTGTATATATGTGCCACATCTTCTTTTTCCATTCATCCGATGATGGACATTTAGGTTGTTTCCATCTCTGGGCTATTGTAAATAGAGCTGCAATGAACATTTTGGTACATGACTCTTTTTGAATTATGGTTTTCTCAGGGTATATACCCAGTAGTGGGATTGCTGGGTCATACGGTAGTTCTATTTGTAGTTTTTTAAGGAACCTCCATACTGTTCTCCACAGTGGCTGTATCAATTTACATTCCCACCAACAGTGTAAGAGGGTTCCCTTTTCTCCACACCCTCTCCAGCATTTATTGTTCTAGAGTTTTTGATGATGGCCATTCTGACCAGTGTGAGATGATATCTCATTGTAGTTTTGATTTGAATTTCTCTAATGATCAGTGATGTTGAGCATTCTTTCATGTGTTTGTTGGCAGTCTGTATATCTTCTTTGGAGAAATGTCTATTTAGGTCTTCTGTCCATTTTTCGATTGGGTTGTTTGTCTTTTTGTTATTAAGCTGCATGAGCTGCTTATAAATTTTGGAGATTAATCCTTTGTCAGTTGCTTCATTTGCAAATATTTTCTCCCATTCTGAGGGCTGTCTTTTGGTCTTGTTTATGGTTTCCTTTGCTGCGCAAAAGCTTTGAAGTTTCATTAGGTCCCATTTGTTTATTTGTGTCTTTATTTCCATTTCTCTAGGAGGTGGGTCAAAAAGGACCTTGCTGTGATTTATGTCATAGAGTGTTCTGCCTATATTTTCTTCTAAGAGTGTGATAGTTTCTGGCCTTACATTTAGGTCTTTAATCCATTTTGAGCTTATTTTTGTGTATGGTGTTAGGGAGTGATCTAATCTCATACTTTTACATGTAGCTGTCCAGTTTTCCCAACACCACTTATTGAAGAGGCTGTCCTTTCTCCACTGTACATTCCTGCCTCCTTTATCAAAGATAAGGTGACCATATGTGCGTGGGTTTATCTCTGGGCTTTCTATCCTGTTCCATTGATCTATCTTTCTGTTTTTGTGCCAGTACCATACTGTCTTGATTACTGTAGCTTTGTAGTATAATCTGAAGTGAGGAAGCCTGACTCCTCCAGCTCCATTTTTCGTTCTCAAGATTGCTTTGGCTATTCAGGGTCTTTTGTGTTTCCATACAAACTGTGAAAGTTTTTGTTCTAGTTCTGTGAAAAATGCCAGTGGTAGTTTGATAGGGATTGCACTGAATCTGTAGATTGCTTTGGGTAGTAGAGTCATTTTCACAATGTTGATTCTTCCAATCCAAGAACATGGTATATCTCTCCATCTATTTGTATCATCTTTAATTTCTTTCATCAGTGTCTTATAATTTTCTGCATACAGGTCTTTTGTCTCCTTAGGTAGGTTTATTCCTAGATATTTTATTCTTTTTGTTGCAATGGTAAATGGGAGTGTTTTCACTTTCAGATTTTTCATCCTTAGTGTATAGGAATGCCAGAGATTTCTGTGCATTAATTTGGTATCCTGCTACTTTATCAAATTCATTGATTAGCTCTAGTAGTTTTCTGGTAGCATCTTTAGGATTCTCTATGTATAGTATCATGTCATCTGCAAGCAGTGACAGCTTTACTTCTTCTTTTCCGATTTGGATTCCTTTTATTTCCTTTTCTTCTCTGATTGCTGTGGCTAAAACTTCCAAAACTATGTTGAATAAGAGTGGTGAGAGTGGGCAACCTTGTCTTGTTCCTGATCTTAGTGGAAATGCTTTCAGTTTTTCACCATTGAGGACGATGTTGGCTGTGGGTTTGTCATATATGGCCTTTATTATGTAGAGGAAAGTTCCCTCTATGCCTACTTTCTGCAGGGTTTTTATCATAAATGGGTGGTGAATTTTGTCAAAAGCTTTCTCTGCATCTATTGAGATGATCATATGGTTTTTCTCCTTCAATTTGTTAATATGGTTTATCACGTTGATTGATTTGCGTATATTGAAGAATCCTTGCATTCCTGGAATAAACCCCACTTGATCATGGTGTATGATCCGTTTAATGTGCTGTTGGATTCTGTTTGCTAGTATTTTGTTGAGGATTTTTGCATCTATGTTCATCAGTGATATTGGCCTGTAGTTTTCTTTCTTTGTGACATCCTGGTCTGGTTTTGGTATCAGGGTGATGGTGGCCTCGTAGAATGAGTTTGGGAGTGTTCCTCCCTCTGCTATATTTTGGAAGAGTTTCAGAAGGATAGGTGATAGCTCTTGTCTAAATGTTTGATAGAATTCGCCTGTGAAGCCATCTGGTCCTGGGATTTTGCTTGTTGGAAGATTTTTAATCACAGTTTCAATTTCAGTGCTTGTGATTGTTCTGTTCATATTTTCTATTTCTTCGTGATTCAGTCTTGGCAGGTTGTGCCTTTCTAAGAATTTGTCCATTTCTTCCAGGTTGTCCATTTTATTGGCATAGAGTTGCTTGTAGTAATCTCTCATGATCTTTTGTATTTCTGCAGTGTCAGTTGTTACTTCTCCTTTTTCATTTCTAATTCTATTGATTTCGGTCTTCTCCCTTTTTTTCTTGATGAGTCTGGCTAATGGTTTATCAATTTTGTTTATCCTTTCAAAGAACCAGCTTTTAGTTTTATTGATCTTTGCTATTGTTTCCTTCATTTCTTTTTCCTTTATTTCTGATCTGATTTTTATGATTTCTTTCCTTCTGCTAACTTTGGGGTTTTTTTGTTCTTCTTTCTCTAATTGCTTTAGGTGCAAGGTTACGTTGTTTATTCAAGGTGTTTCCTGTTTCTTAAGGTAGGATTGTATTGCTATAAACTTCCCTCTTAGAACTGATTTTGTTGCATCCCATAGATTTTGAGTCGTCGTGTCTCCATTGTCATTTGTTTCTAGGTATTTTTTGATTTCCTCTTTGATTTCTTCAGCGATTACTTCGTTATTAAGTAGTGTATTGTTTAGCCTCCATGTGTTTGTATTTTTTACAGATCTTTTCCTGTAATTGATATCTAGTCTCATAGCGTTGTGGTCGGAAAAGATACTTGATACAATTTCAATTTTCTTAAATTTACCAAGGCTTGATTTGTGACCCAAGATATGATCTATCCTGGAGAATGTTCCATGAGCACTTGAGAAAAATGTGTATTCTGTTGTTTTTGGATGGAATGTCCTATAAATATCAATTAAGTCCATCTTGTTTAATGTATCATTTAAAGCTTGTGTTTCCTTATTTATTTTCATTTTGGATGATCTGTCCATTGGTGAAAGTGGGGTGTTAAAGTCCCCTACTATGAATGTGTTACTGTCGATTTCCCCTTTTATGGCTGTTAGTATTTGCCTTATGTATTGAGGTGCTCCTATGTTGGGTGCATAAATATTTACAATTGTTATATCTTCTTCTTGGATCGATCCCTTGATCATTATGTAGTGTCCTTCTTTGTCTCTTCTAATAGTCTTTATTTTAAAGTCTGTTTTGTCTGATATGAGAATTGCTACTCCAGCTTTCTTTTGGTTTCCATTTGCATGAAATACCTTTTTCCATCCCCTTACTTTCAGTCTGTATGTGTCTCTAGGTCTGAAGTGGGTCTCTTGTAGACAGCAAATGTATGCGTCTTGTTTTTGTATCCATTCAGCCAGTGTGTGTCTTTTGGTGGGAGCATTTAGTCCATTTACATTTAAGGTAATTATCGATATGTATGTTCCCATTACCATTTTCTTAATTGTTTTGGGTTCGTTATTGTAGGTCTTTTCCTTCTTTTGTGTTCCTTGCCTAGAGAAGTTCCTTTAGCAGTTGTTGTAGAGCTGGTTTGGTGGTGCTGAATTCTCTCAGCTTTTGCTTGTCTGTAAAGGTTTTAATTTCTCCATCAAATCTGAATGAGATCCTTGCTGGGTAGACTAATCTTGGTTTCAGGTTTTTCTCCTCCATCACTTTAAATATGTCCTGACACTCCCTTCTGGCTTGCAGAGTTTCTGCTGAGAGATCAGCTGTTAACCTTATGGGGATTCCCTTGTGTGTTATTTGTTGTTTTTCCCTTGCTGCTTTTAATATGTTTTCTTTGTATTTAATTTTTGACAGTTTGATTAATATGTGTCTTGGCGTATTTCTCCTTGGATTTATCCTGTATGGGACTCTCTGTGCTTCCTGGACTTGATTAACTGTTTCCTTTCCCATATTAGGGAAGTTTTCAACTATAATCTCTTCAAATATTTTCTCAGTCCCTTTCTTTTTCTCTTCTTCTTCTGGAACCCCTATAATTCGAATGTTGGTGCGTTTAATGTTGTCCCAGAGGTCTCTGAGACTGTCCTCAGTTCTTTTCGTTCTTTTTTCTTTATTCTGCTCTGCAGTAGTTATTTCCACTATTTTATCTTCCCGGTCACTTATCTGTTTTTCTGCCTCAGTTATTCTGCTATTGATCCCATCTAGAGTATTCTTCATTTCATTTATTGTGTTGTTCATCATTGTTTGTTTCATCTTTAGTTCTTCTAGGTCCTTGTTAACTGTTTCTTGCATTTTGTCTATTCTATTTCCAAGATTTTGGATCATCTTTACTATCATTATTCTGAATTCTTTTTCAGGTAGACTGCCTATTTCCTCTTCATTTGTTAGGTCTGGTGGGTTTTTATCTTGCTCCTTCATCTGCTGTGTGTTTTTCTGTCTTT
Organism: Globicephala melas; assembly: GCF_963455315.2. Classification (NCBI taxonomy): domain Eukaryota; kingdom Metazoa; phylum Chordata; class Mammalia; order Artiodactyla; family Delphinidae; genus Globicephala; species Globicephala melas. Next base: position 37,386,438 of record NC_083321.1, on the reverse strand, counting down.
TCATTTTGCTTATCTTACTGTGTTTGGGGTCTCCTTTTTGCAGGCTGAAGGTTCGTAGTTCCTGTTGTTTTTAGTATCTGTCCCCAGTGGCTAAGGTTGGTTCAGTGGGTTGTGTAGGCTTCCTGGTGGAGGGTACTAGTGCCTGTGTTCTGGTGGATGAGGCTGGATCTTGTCTTTCTGGTGGGCAGGTCCACGTCTGGTGGTGTGTTTTGAGGTGTCTGTAGACTTATTATGATTTTGGGCAGCCTCTCTGATAATGGGTGGGGTTGTGTTCCTGTCTTGCTAGTTGTTTGGCATAGGATGTCCAGCACTGTAGCTTGCTGGTCATTGCGTGAAGCTGGGTGCTGGTGTTGAGATGGAGATCTCTGGGAGATTTTCGCCGTTTGATATTATATGCAGCTGGGAGGCCTCTTGTGGACCAGTGTCCTGAAGTTGGCTCTCCCACCTCAGAGACACAGCACTAACTCCTGGCTGCAGTACCATGAGCCTTTCATCCACACGGCTCCTTAATTTGGGATGATTCGTTGTCTATTCATGTATTCCACAGATGCAGGGTACATCAAGTTGATTGTGAAGCTTTAATCCGCTGCTTCTGAGGCTGCTGGGAGAGATTTCCCTTTCTCTTCTTTGTTCTCACAGCTCCCAGGGGCTCAGCTTTGGATTTGGCCCCGCCTGTGCGTGTAGGTCGCCAGAGGGCGTTTGTTCTTTGCTCAGACAGGATGGGGTTAAAGGAGCCGCTGATTCGGAGGCTCTGGCTCACTCAGGCCCGGGGTAGGGAGGGTCACGGAGTGCGGGGCGGGCCTGCGGCGGCAGAGGCCGGCGTGAGGTTTCCAGCCTGAGGCGCGCCGTGCGTGCGTGCGTTCTCCCGGGGGAGTTGTCCCTGGATCCCGGGACCCTGGCAGTGGCGGGCTGCACAGGCTCCCTGGAAGGGGGGTGTGGATAGTGACCTGTGTTCGCACACAGGCTTCTTGGTGGCGGCAGCAGCGGCCTTAGCGTCTCATGCCCGTCTCTGGGGTCCGCGCTTTTAGCCGCGGCTCGCGCCCGTCTGTGGAGCTCCTTTAAGCAGCGCTCTTAATCCCCTCTCCTCGCGCACCAGGAAACAAAGAGGCAAGAAAAAGTCTCTTGCCTCTTCGGCAGGTCCAGACTTTTTCCCAGACTCCCTCCCGGCTAGCCGTGGTGCACTAACCCCCTGCAGGCTGTGTTCACGCCGCCAACCCCAGTCCTCTCCCGGCGCTCCGACTGAAGCCGCAGCCTCAGCTCCCAACCCCGCCCGCCCCGGCGGGTGAGCAGACAAGCCTCTCGGCTGGTGAGTGCCGGTCGGCCCTGATCCTCTGCGCTGGAATCTCTCCGCTTTGCCCTCCGCACCCCTGTTGCTGTGCTCTCCTCCGCGGCTTCGAAGCTCCCCCACTCCGCCACCCGCAGTCTCCGCCCGCGAAGGGACTTCCTAGTGTGTGGACACTTTTCCTCCTTCACAGCTCCCTCCCGCTGGTGCAGGACCCGTCCCTATCCTTTTGTCTCTGTTTATTTTTTTCTTTTGCCCTACCCAGGTACGTGGGGGGTTTCTTGCCTTTTGGGAGGTCTGAGGTCTTCTGCCAGCGTTCAGTAGGTGCTCTGTAGGAGTTGTTCCACGTGTGTTTGCCTCGTTTTAAGCTCCTCTCTTACACCAAATTAAAGCTTCGTTTTAGGAGATCCTTGCAGAGATCAAAAAGCTTCAAAATATACTTTCTACAGGGAATATTCTAGGAAATAAAACTGCTGTACATCATGTGTTCTCAGCTGGAGCAATATTGCCCCTAGGGGGTGAAAATTGGTTCTTGGGTGGGGGGGTTGGTGAAAGAAATCTTTGATATTACAAGGGTTTGGCTCTCCAAAGGTCAACGCTACCAGACAAAAGTCTCACTCCATAATATTTAATCTCATGCTGTGGGGGCAGGTGAGGGAGCTGAACGATTAGGGTTAATGTCTGAAGAAGCTCTTGAGGGAAAGATAATGAAAAAAGGCTGAGAAACACTGCTCTACATTTTGTAAAAGAATTTGTCAGATGTCTATTATGTTTTATGATTCACAAATGAGTAAGAAAACAGTTTGGGTAGAATGTGCTGGGAGAAGAGAAGTGGAAACCTTGGTTCATCCCCAATTAACGGATGAGAGGGGGATTTTATTAGATTCTACATTTAACGACTTCATAAATAATGAGTTGTAGAAATGGTTATCAATTGTATATATGGTTATCAATTAGCACTGCCCTGATCAAATTCTTAGGGTTTTGTATCTTATTTAAAAATCTCCTTTGCATAGAGGGTTTAAATTAAATGTTTTTTCTACTTCAGCTCGTATTTGGGTGGTAAACAGTAGCCCTGAGATCCTTTTCTCCCACAGCCCTGGTGAAAAATTCCCAATCAAGAGTCAAAAAGCCCTTATCCCATACATCTAGACAAGATTTCGTTAGAAATAAATTTACCTGGGCTCCCTGGTGTTCCTTGCCTCTCTGGGCAAGGAACACTCCGTTTGAGAGCTGAGTCCCTCTACTTCAGTGTGCCTGCCAGCCAGGCAGAAACCCGCCAGCCACAGGAACCGCAACCTGCAACAGGTGCAGGCGCAGTGCCTCTAGGGCTCGCCTCCTGGCCTCGCGCCTGCACCTGGAGCGCTTGGCCCCCGCGAGGTCCGCACGGGCTGGGCGCCGCCTTACGCAGCCTCAGTAGCCAAAGGTTTTCCTCCTCTGAGCTTCAACCAGCTTCCCCTCCGCTTTCCTCCATTTTCTTCCTCTTCCTCGGGCGGCCATGAGCTGGGCCGCGGGAGTGCTGCGGGCTAGCGGGAGAGTGGGCGCCGCCGGAGTGTATGCTTTTTGCTTGGCGTTGACTCTGGGTCCCCTGCAGGCGGCATGCATCCCCCTGCGGGGCGGCTGGCCCTTCACCCGTGTGAGGGTGGCCAGGAGTACCGTGCGCCTGGACGTCCTAGGCCCAGAGCCTGGGGACTGTGGGCTCGTGGACCCTGGGCTCGGTCCTGGAGCTAAGAGCTGGGGGAGGAGAAGAATGGGGGCGCGGGGGGCGGAGGGAAGGAAGAGCAGAGGCTTCAGGGCAAAGGCTGAAATAACTTTACCGGTGGTAGGTCTCATTTTTGGTGGAGGGAGACCCTTTTCCTTCCTTCACTCCCTCTCAACCCCTCTTCACTGTATCCACCTTCCTCCTCCTCCCCTTGGTTTGCCTCCTGGATGCTGGGCTGCTGGTCATTGTCGTTCCCTGTGTGTCTGCAGCGCCTCCTTACCCGCCGGGGCCCAGGAGTTCTCTATATGCCCCCTCTTACTACAGACCAATTCCAGATCAATCGGAAGTGGCTTTGCGGCTTTGCCATTTTTCCTCAAGATGGCGACCGTCAAGCGTGACTTCTAAGATTTTCGCTTCAGAAGAGGCCATTCATCCCAGTAAGGAAGTGGATCAGTTGCTATGGCCTGTGCATCTTATTAAAAGTAAGTTATACGCCATTCTCAACAAGTTAATCCAAATCAGCCCCTTAAGAAGAAAAAAATTAAGGTTAGGGGATCATATATAAGCGAATTCGTGATAGTAGAAATTAGCTATGCCAGAGAGCCATTTGGGCATTTTGCCTTTAAATAAAAAGGTTTTTTCCATCTGCCTGTGCTGCTTTGCTCCATGGCTGCTTCCCAGCACAGTAAGCTGTAGCCCCAGGGAAGCACCTGTTGTCCAAGAGCAGTCGGTAGCTTGCCGCTTCAGCTCTGGACAAGTATCAAGTGCTTTGACACATGTAAGAAGCAGGTATATGGCATTTTCAGAAGGTAGCGTGGTCCTCAAGTGAGTTACTGGTATTCTACATCAGCAAAATAGCTCAATTTTTGAGAGGTTACACACAAACTTTCTCTTTATGCATTTTATTCTTTTAGAATAAAATAAATACATGCTGCTGTAATAAAATTGCCTTTAATCACTTAAGCCTAACCTTGACTCAAGCAGTGAATGCCTGTAAATATAATAAATGAAAAAAGTTAGTATTTTTATAACATAAAACAGTATCATTTATAGCTTGTCAATCACATTTAGTCATCCAGCAAAAATAAAAAGCCTGGTAGAGAATTTCATACCTGCAAATAATGGAGACTATTTTTGTTAAGACTGTCAGAATTTACTAACCACAATTACAACATACAGCCCAAAGAATGCAGTCATCTCCTTATCATGTTAATTGTTCTCTTTTGAAGATGTGTTGTGTTGACTAATTGAACAGTAATTCAAGTAGAGTGTCTCAGGAGAAACCACTTGAGCTCTGTCTTTGGCGTCTGGCTGGCGGCTCTGAGCATTACCAAAGGCTCTGACTCGCCCTGACTGTGTCGTCTTTTACAGGCCTCATCTTCCGCGCACGGCTTCATTCCCAGTGGGCTGGAAACAACCTAAGGTTGTGTTTTTTTGGGGAGTTGTTTGGTCAGGACCTTTTGAACAGTACTGTCCCAATGAAGTACTAGATATTATCTATGTAAGAATGAGTCTTTTTAACAATAATATCCTTTCAGAAATTTCTCACTACTTTGTAACTGCATGACTTAACCTGGTGATAAAAGCAGTTATTAAAAATCTACCTTTTCCCCCACCCCCCAGAAAAAGTAAGTTATGTGCTCTGTGCCATAGGGTTAACCAAGTTTTCCTTAGTTGCAGGCAAGGCCACCACATACCATTGTGCAGGTTGTGTCTAGTTCAAGAGGTGAGTGGGGGCCTATCCAGCTCCTGCTGGCTTAACCCAGAGGAACAGGTGCTCTCTTCTAATTGTTCCACCCAGAGAGGGCTGCTTTTTCTAGTTCTTATGATGGTATCCTATGTGTTAGAAGCGTCTCTATGTGAAAGCATCTTGACATTTCACTTTCACTCATGTGGTGATACTATGAGGTCCCCCTTTGCTTGACTAGGAAACTCTGCTCACAAGTAAAACAACTGGAGAAATAGGGGGCAGAAAACGAGTGTGCAACTTGTCAGTTGTGGTAGGTGTCCTACTAGTAACAAATACAATAATCCTTTTCCTTTAAAAATCTCTCTCCCATTTCCTGGTCTCTATTTTTATTTCCCTTCCTTCTTTATTCATGTTAGGTTAGTTTTAGTGTTTAGTTTTCTTAGTATTGATGTAGCTAATAAAGTTAGCTTCCACTTTTAATGGAGAGACGTAGGACTAAAAGATCTGACCCTTTTCTAAGAATATTACCCTGATCTGAACACATAACGTTTTGGTAAATCATAATAAACTCTTTTAGCTATGATTTGTTTTTATTAGTGGAATATCTATAAGATTTCTTCAAGCTACCTTTCTGTAGCCTTTAATCCTGGCATGATTTATTGGATTTAAAGGATTAGGCCTGATTTCACGTCTGAATGACATAAGGCACTGAGAGCATCAGGTACTGTCACCTGCTGCTTCAAGCAATCATATGAGTTCCTCATGACTCATTTTGTCCTACCAGCTATAATGCCTTTGTCAGCAGTGTCCTCATTGCTGAGAAGAATACACATACATGAAAACCAACACATTCGTTTACAACATTGATTATAATGAGAATAACAGTATGCTTTGTATACATTATCTAACAGCCCTGAAAAGTAATTATTAGATCTACTTTATAGAGGAGAAAAAAGCCACAGACTGTCTCAAGTTACCTGAATAGATAAGTGTATATAGATAATATATACATAATACATTGTCATTAACTAAAGTCCATACTTTAGTTTTTACCTAATGTTCTTTTTCTGTTTTAGTATCCCTTCCAGGATACCACATTACATTTAGTTATTCATGTCTCCTTAGACTCCTCTAGACCATGACAATTTCTTTTTTAGGCTTTCCTTGTGTATTTTTGTTTCCCCAGCCACGCCACGCGGCTTGCAGGATCATAGTTCCAAGACCAGGGGTTGAACCCAGGCCCTGGCAGTGAAAGCACTGAATGCTAACCACTGGGCCGCCAGGGAATTCCTGAGGCCTTCCTTGTTTTTGATGACTTTGGCAGTTTTGAGGAGTACTGGTCAGATATTCTGTAGAATGCTCCTCTGTTGGAATTTGTCTGGTGTTTTTCTCATAGTGAGACTGAAATAATGGATTTTGGGGAGGAAGACACAGAGGTTAGGTAGCATTTTCATCACATCATTTCCAGAGTACATACTATCAACATGATTTATTCCAGTTGATGTTGACCTCAGTCACTTGCTGAGGTACTGTTAGGTTTCTCTACTGTAAAGTTACTCTTTTTTCCGTCTTTCCATGCTGTGCTCCTTGGAAGGAAGTCTCTGTACAGCCCACACTTAGGGAGTGGGGAGTTATGTTCCCTCTCCTTGGGAGTAGAGTATCTTCCTAAATTATTTGGGTTTCTTCTGCATGGGAGATTTGTCTCTTCTCTCCTTTTTATTCATTCATTCAGTCATTTACTAATATCAGTATGGGCTCATGAATTTTATTTTATATTTTGGGTTATAATTAAGCGCATCTTTATTTTGTTTCTCAAGTCGTTCCAGCTTTGGCCGTTGGGAGCTCATTCAGTCGACTACTGTGTCCCTTTGACATACCCCCATCAACATAGGGTTTTTGTTTAGTTTGAGCACTTCTGTAGCTTCTGGCATATAAGATCTTGCAGCTTCTTCATGTCATATACTTTCTGCTTCAGTTGTAAATCAACCTTTTTTTTCCCCCAAGGAGCCCTGATTCCTTTTATTGGAGTATGATATTATAACCCAAGATCTGAATGCTAGGTGTGCTCATTTCTACACAGAACATTTTAAAAACTATCTTTCAAAGGTAATTTTATCAATAATGTAATTCTGCTCCATGCTACTATAATCTCTGTAAATAATTTAGAGTATCCAGAAAGCATTGGCATCTCATTAGGCAACAACGTTTTCCTTGTGATACAGTTTAGACTTCTAGGCTAATAAATTATAATCAAATCAGCCAAGCACTTTAAATTTCCATTAATTAGAATAAAGTAAAAAGATCCAACAATATAAGTTGGACATGTACTTAAATTATGGATACTTGATCATTTATTTCTAAGTACTAGCTCAAAGCCATTGGTTTTTTTCAGTGAAGATTTTAATAATATTATATATTTAATAATATATAATAAATATAATATGTAGTTATTTACAACATTATTTTTCAAAAGGTGATACATTCACAAGGTTAAAAAATAAAAGTAATATAAAAAGATATACATAGTATGTATAGCTGATTCACGTTATTATAAAGCAGAAACTAACACACCATTGAAAAGCCGTTATACTCCAATAAAGATGTTTTAAAAAAAAAAAGATACACATAGAGAAGTCACACTTTCATCCTGTTTCCATCCAACCTTTCCCCTAAATTCCACTTTAGGAAACCATTTGTCAGTTTCTTACGTATCCTCTAGAGTTTCTTTTGCAAATACAATATATAATTTTCCTCCTTTATTACATATGAAGTAGCATGCTAGAAATATATAGTACTGATTCCTTTTTGCATGTAACATTGCTTGATAAAAGAACTGTAAAATTTTAGAGTTGGAAAGGGCCCTATATTTTAACCTATTTATTGAAAAAACTTTTATTGAGCTTCTATGTGCCAGGTTAATGCTAAGCACCAGATGAGTGAAAATGAATGACTTCCTTTTCTCTAGGAGCTCGTAGTCCGGTGAGAAATTCCTTCTACAGAATCCCTTCTTTATCATTGTGCAGCCTCAACTTAAATTGAAGAGGTGTTCACTACCTTCAGAGACTGTTCTGTTTATTAAATGGCTTCTCTGTTTGTTTTCCTAATTGTGAGCTGAAGCTTTCCTCCTTGTAGCTTGTATCTCTTCTAGTTTGGACTTTTATATCATGATGACATGTTGAACAGATTCAGTATGTCTTCCCTGAGTCTGATAATTCATAAGGTAGATATAGATTGCCAGTGTAAGAATTTTCTTTCATTCTCCAGTTAATCCAGAAGCCCCTTCTCCCACTTGACTAATGTCTTTTTAGGGCTTGAGTGATGAACTTGCCTTTGTGGATGCTGATGAAGGCAAATTGATGGGTGAGACAGTGGATCTGCAACATGGCAGCCCTTTCATGAAAATCCTAAATGTTTTTTTCCAGCAAAGGTTACTGTCATAGCTAAATACCATAAATATTCTAATAGTACATTAATAAATATCTAAGAAAATCATATCTTTATATCATGACTTCCCCAATTGTTATAAAGTTGGTTGCTCCCTACCCTGTAGTCTCATAACATGTTCAGATTTCATTAGGTTGTACTTAATTTGTTTACAGGGCTTCCTACAGCACCAGACTGAGTTCCTGTGAGCAGCAGTAATAGTAATTATCATGACAGTAATCATTAATTGATTGCCCATTTTGTGCCAGCCACTGAGCTAAAGCACTTTATTTTATTTAATAACCTCAGCACAATTCTATGATGTTTCATAGATGATGCATCTGCACATCAAGGTTAAATAAAAGTGATGGAGTAAAGATTTGATCCCTTTGTTTTGACTCAAAAGCCTAAGCTCTTAACTACTGTACTTTATTTACTTGGCACCCAGGAGGTAATTGTATGAACAAATGAATGAACCAATATCTCCCTGTTCAAGGGTCTTTTCATACCACATCTATCTCTAAGTAAACATTCTCATTTACAGAACAATGTACATTTTGACCTTTTATTCTATAAAGTGCAAGAGGTATGTATGTTAGGAGGTTGTTAAAACAAATGTACAAGGAAAATTTAGCACTAATTTCCTAAAATTAAGAGTGCCCTGGGCATTGTAGAAGATCTGAGGGAGCTCACTCTTTAGTAAGAAGTGTGGTGATTGAGCTGGACAGGAAATGTGTACTTAAATTTTAGATGTTTTCTCCCATAATGTTTTCTATTCAAATCTTTCCCCAGATTACTTTGTCACTGCAAACTCAACATAGTGATTATCATAGCAGGTGCAGGCCACATAAAGAGAAACATACCTTGATTTAATCCAGAGAAATGTGTTCGTGTTTAAATTAATGATTTCCAGTATTATCTAACACAGTCTCCACTGCAAAGTGATTATTGTTTCCAATCCAGGCCACCTTTATTTTGGCTGTGCAGTGAATAATAATTTTTTTTGAGTGGGGGGGTGGGTTTAGTAACTTGGTAGAGAAAAATAATGGGCATTAAACTCTAAACTACCGATATAGCCAGAATAGTTTCCTGTTTTGTTAATTTAACGTGTATTTTGCATAATCAGTGTGTGTACCATAATGAAGATTTCTTTAAATACTAGCGTATATGAAGATAATTTGCGGAATCATAGTGTGTAAGTCCAAGTTTTACAAACTAAAGACTTCCATATCTGAGCTGTTTTCCGGATTGCTGAGGGTGCTGAAGTGAAAGCACAGTACTTTATTGACTAACCCTCCAAGATTGTACTAGACTCCTCACTGGTACATGCACAAAGTGGACAAATTTAAGATATACTTTGGAAATAAAACATGCAGGACCACTGACAGATTTTGTATAGTGAGGGACAGGGAAGAGTAAAAAATGACTTCTGGATTTTTACCTTGAGCGACTGATTGGATGGTAGTTCCATTTACCTGGATTGTGATGCTCTCAAGGAGGTGGGAGTCAGTGAAGGAAGTAGGAGGGAGTGTTGAGTTTAGGGGGAGAAAAACCAAGATTTCCAATTGGGACATGTTAAATTTGAGATATCTGAAAAGATACTCAGGAGATATCAAACAGGTAGCTGGTAGCTGATTATGAATCTGGAACTCAGAAATCTAGGTTGTGATATTCAGCCAAATTACTGTATTTTTAAAAATGTATTTATTTATTTATGGCTGCGTTGGGTCTTTGTTGCTGCGTGCGGGCTTTCTCTAGTTGCGGCGAGTGGGGGCTACTCTTCGTTGCGGTGCGTGGGCTTCTTATTGCGGTGGCTTCTCTTGTTGCAGAGCATGGGCTCTAGGCGCACAGGCTTCAGTAGTTGTGGCACATGGGCTCAGTAGCTGTGGCTCGTGGGCTCAGTAGCTGTGGCTCACGGGCTTAGTTGCTCTGCAGCATGTGGGATCTTCCCAGGCCAGGGCTCGAACCCGTGTCCCCTGCATTGGCAGGCGGATTCTTCACCACTGAGCCACCAGGGAAACCCACTCTCAGCTCTTCTATTCAACATAGTATTGAAGTCCCAGCCACAGCAATTAGACAAGAAAAAGAAGTAAAAGGTATGCAGGCTGGAAGGGAACAGGTAAAACTGTCACTATTTGCAGATGACATGATACTCTATGTAGAGAATAATAAAGACCACACAAAAACTATTAGAACTAACAAATGAATTCAGCAAGGTAGCAGGATACAAGTTAATATGCAGAAATCAGTTACATTCTCTACACTAACAATCAAATATCAGAGAAGGTTAAAAAAAATCCTGTTTAAAATTACATTAAAAAAAAACAACCTGGGAATAAACCAAGGAAGTGAAAGACTTATATGCTGAAAACCATAAAACATTGATAGAGGAAATCAAAAATGATTCAAAGAAATGGAAAGCTGTCCCATGCTTTTGGATTGGAAGAATTAATATTGTTTAAATAGCCATACTACCCAAAGCAAGCTACAGATATAATGTGATCCCTGTCAGATTATCCATGACATTTTTCATAGAACTAGAACAAATAATCCTAAAATTTATATGGAACCATAAAAGACCCAGAATTGCCAAAGCAATCCTGAGGAAAAAGAACAAAGCAGGAGGCATAACCTTCCCAGACTTCAGACAGTACTGCAAAGCTACAGTAATCAAAACAGTGTGGTATTGGCCCCAAACCAGACATATGAATCAATGGAGCAGAATAGAGCCCAGAAATAAACCCACACACCCATGGTCAATTAATCTATGACAAAAGAGGGAAGATTATACAGTGAGGAAAAGACAGTCTCTTTAGCAAGTGGTGTTGGGAAAGGTTGACAGCTGCATGGAAATCAGTGAAGTTAGAACACAGCCTTACACCACACACAAAAATAAACTCAAGTGGCTTAAAGACTAAAATATAAGACATGACACCATAAAACTCCTAGAAGAGAACATAGGCAAAGCATTCTCTGACATAAATCGTACCAATGTTTTCTTAGGTCAGTCTACCAAGGCAATAGAGATAAAAGTGAAAATAAATAAATGGGACCTAATCAAACTTACAGTCTTTTGTACAGCAAAGGAAACCATCAACAAAAAGACAACCTATGGACTGGATGGAAATATTTGCAAATGATATGACTGACAAGGGCTTAATTTCCAAACTATAGAAACAGCTTATACAACTCAATAACAAAAAAACAAACAACCCAATCAAAAATTGGGCAGAAGGCCTAAACAGACATTTCTCCAAAGAAGACATACAGATGGCCAATAGGCACATGAAAAGATGCTCAACATCACTAATCATCAGAGAAATGCAAATCAAAATGACAATGAGATATCACCTCACACAGGCCAGAATGGCTGTTATTAAAAAGTCTATAAATAACATGTTGAAAGGGTGTGGAGAGAAGGGAACCCTCCTACATTGTTGATGGGGATGTCAGTTGGTGCAGCCATTATGGAAAACAGAATGGAGGTTCCTCAAAAAACTAAAAATAGAATTGCCATATGATCCAGCAATCCCACTCCTGGGCATATATCCAGAGAAAACTATAATTTGAAAAGATGCATGCACCCCTATAGGGTTCATAGCAGCACTATTTACAATAGCCAAGACATGGAAACAACCTAATGTCCACTGAAGATGAATGGATAAAGATGATGTGGTTGTGTGTGTGTGTGTGTGTATGAAATAAAGAATGAAATAATGCCAACATGGATGGACCCAGAGATTATCATACTGAGTGAATGGTTTAAGAAGATAATGGCACATATATACAATGGAATATTACTCAGCCCTAAAAAAGAATGAAATATTGCCATTTGCAGCAACATGGATGGACCTAGAAGAATATCATACTACATGAAGTAAGTCAGACAGAGAAAGACAAATATTATATGATATCACTCCTATATGGAATCTAAAAGAAATGACATAAATGAACTTATTTACAAAACAGAAATAGACTCACAGACATAGAAAACAAACTTATGGTTACCAAAGGGGAGAGGGAGGTAGGGAGGGATAAATAAGGATATGGGATTAACAGATACAAACTACTATACATAAAGTAGATAAGCAACAAGGATTTACAGTATAGTGCAGGGAACTATATTCAATATCTTATAATAACCTATGATGGAACACAATTTGAAAAAATACGTATATACAACTGAATTACTTTCTGTATACCTGAAACTAACACAATATTGTAAATCAACTATACTTCAATTTAAAAAAAAACTAAAATAGGATAATGACCCCAAAATACAGATAGTACTAAAAAAAAAAAAAGTGTGTCTCTTCTAGAGAGCAATATAGTTAGACCTCATTTTATGCAGTGTGAAAATCTCTGCCTTTTGAATGGACTGTTTATTCACATTAACTGTTACTGTGATATGTTTGGATTTATGCCTGTCATTTTGCTGTTTGTCTTGTGTCTTCTTTTGTTCCTTGGTTTCTCCTTTACTGACTTTTTTTGCATTTTCTCAAGTACCATTTTAATTATTTAATTAATTTTAAATTATGTTTTTTGAGGGTTTTTTTTTTTAGTGGTTGCTCTTGGGGTTACAATATCAGCTTAAGGTACCTGGATGTACTTCACATTTTTGCACACTTAATTCCAATAAAATATAGAAACTTTGCTCCATTGTAGCATCAATCCCTCACCCACTTTTGTGCTATTATTGTTGTATATGTCTATATGTATTAAAAATTCAACAGTACAGTGTTATAATTGTTGCTTTATATAATCTTAAGTCTTTTGTAGAAGCTAAGACAAAAATATATGAACTTTTTAATATTAACTTTCTTATTTTTCATTTTTGGTATTCATTTCTTTGTCGAGATTTGAGTTACTGTCTGCTGTCACTTCCTTGCTCTACTCTAGTATCTTTCCCTTCCTCTTCTGGTTGTTATTGTCAAATACCTTCTATCTGTATATCTTGTAGGCCCAACAATAAATTTTATATAGTTTTATGCAGTTGTGTTTTAAATAAGAGGTAGGTGTATGTGTGTGTATGTATGTATACACACACACACACAAACATTTTTATAAATAAATTATATTTCACTATTACCAGTGCTCCTTTCTTCATGTTGGTATGAATTGCTGCCTGGTATCACTTCCTTTCAGCCTGAAGAAACTTCTTCAGTATCTGTTGTAAGGCAGGTCGGCTGCTAGCAGTGAATTCTCTCAATCTTTATTTATTTGGGAATGTCTTTATTCTGCCTTCATTTTTGAAATATAGATTTGCTACATATAGTATTCTTGGTTGAGTTTCTCTTCCAGCACTTTGAATGTCATTCAACTGTCTTCTGGCCTCCATTGCTTCAGATTAGAAGTTAGCTGTTAACTTATTTTCTTTCTCTGGTATGCAGTGAGTCTGTTTTCTCGTATTTCCAATATTTTCTCTGTGGCTTTTGACAGTTCAACTATGGTGTGTCTAAGTAAGAATCCCTTTCAGTATATCCTACCTGGAGTTCCTTAAACTTCTTGAATGTGCAGATTAATGTTTTTCATATTTGGGAAGTTTCACCCATTATTTCTTTGCATGTGTTTGCTCCTTTCTCTCCTCTCCTTCTGGTACTACTATAACGCATGTTGGTATGTTTAATGGTCTCCCAGAAGTCTCTGTTATTTCTTGTTTTCTTTCTGATCCTTAGTTTCTATAGTTTACAAATTACCAGACATTTTCTATTAGACCTACCATCTCCAAATAAGGCCTTTTTTCTATACTTAAGACCTTTACCTTTTCCTGTCCTGTTGCATTGGCTGGGAGGATCTCCAGTAAGATGTTAAATAGAAACAGTGATAGTGGGTATATCCTTGTCTTGTTCCTGACTGTAATGAAAATACTTTTAATTTTTCTTCATTATTTGTAGTTTGTTTTGGATTTTTGATAGATATCTTTTGAGGTTAAGTCTCCTTTTCTTCTTAGATTGTTGAGTTTTACTTTTATTAAACCCTAATGGATTTGGAACTTCATCAGGTTTTTGTACAATTCAAATAATCTTTTTCTTTAAATCTCACATGGTGTAATATATTAATATATTTTCTGATATTGAACCATCTTTGCATTTCTGGGGTAAAACTTCCTTGGTCAGGAAATATTTTTCAAAAACCCCACTTAAGTATATTTGCTAATATTTTATTTAGTACTTGTGTATCTGTGTAAATAAATAATATGAGTTTACTATTTTTTATCTGGTCTTTGCTCAGTTTCGGTATCAAGGTTTTACTATATCCCCACCAAAAAATTTTTTCTGTTCTCTAATAAAATAGGTTGCATAAGAACAAACTGTTCCTTGAAATTTTGATATAACTTGTTTGTAAAACAGTTGAAAGGGTGAGGGGCTAGATTTTTGTTAAAAGTTCATTAATGTAATTTGTTTATTCAGATTTTCCATTTCTTCTTAAGTCATTTTAGGAATTTTTCTAGCTGTCCATTTCATCCAAGTTTTATACTGGCATGTGTTTCATATTTTATGACTTTTTAAACCTTTACTGTGTTTGTGCTTACCTCTCCTGTTTCCTAATATTATTTGTTGGGGACACTGTGCCCTCGTTTTGCTAGATGTTCTTCTAACTTATTAGTCCTCCTCTCCCCAAGAATTATTTTCTATTTTATTGATACTGATGTTTTTAATCTTACTACTTTCTGCTTATTTTTTAAAACTTCCTTTTACTTTATGGTTAGTAACTTTTATCCTTGATCTTTCTTGTTTTTTTAAAAAAATGCATTTAAGAATATAAACTTAACAGTAAGTACCACTTTTTCTTTTGTTTTGTGGCACTTTTATTGTCATTCAGGTATAAATATTTTGTAATTCCTAGTTTTATTTTCTCTTTAACTCAGCAAGAGTATGCTTTTAGCTTTGAAACATTTTAAAATTTGTTATATGGTGGTTGATTCTAACATAGCTGAATTGAGATCAGAGAAATGCAGGTTAACATCCACTCTTTGAAATCTGTTAAGGCTTCCTTTGTGACCTAGTTAATACAGTTTTTGTAAATGTTCCTTTATGTATTTGGGGGGTGGGAATGGACTTAATTGGATGATCTTTCTATATCCATTCACACTTATTGATTTGGTTTAGTTTTACTAAATTACAAATTTTTAATTATTACTGATCTGTCAGTTTCTGATAAAGGTAGTTACTCAAATCCACCTAGCGTTTCCCGATTTTTTTCCAATATATTTTGAGGCCACTTCAATGAGTTGCATCTAAGTTCATGATTATTATGTATTGTTGGATTGTTTCATATATTATGTAGTATCTCTGTGTATCCTTAATAATGCTTTTTTATTTTTGAAATTCTCTTTTGTTTGCCATTATTGTATCTGCACTAACTTTCTGGCTAATAGTTACCACTTTTTAAATTCAATGAGAAAAAAATTCTGATAAAATAATGTTTAAAATAGTTCACATACCCAAAACATCAGACTATGCCAAATTTTTTTCCCTTGCCTAGTGGGACTAAGGCCTGATTATGTTTTGCCTGACAGTTATATTCCATGTATACTTGTTTCTCTGTTTCCCTCTTAACTAAGCTTTTTGCTCTAAATGGATTATTCTCTGAGAAAAATTATTTCAAAGACTTGATAAGGGATATTGATTTGTGTTTCTTAAATTTTTTTTAATGGCATGAATGAATGTGTTTCTGCACAAATGTCTATACAAAGTAGCAACAAAAGGTTTTCATAATTTATTTCTATTGGGTAGATATTGTTGAAACTATGGTATAACTGGAGTTGGACAGAGAACTGTTTTTGTTCCCCCCAGCGAAACATCAGACTTAGTTTTAATTTAGATAAACGTAAAAAAGTTCATCATTTAAAGTGAGAACTTTTTCTGTCTTGAATTTTTTCTTCTCAGTGGGTATCTTAACTTTGTAGCATGGAAGTTAAGAGCATTTCCCCAAAACTGTGGTTATTGGGAGTGGCTGTAATCTGTCCACTGCCCCTTTCCATTTCTTGACTGGGCAGAGGCTTGGTGTCCACTCTGAAAGCTGTCATGGTTTGTCCTTTTAGAGCACAGAGACTCAAGTGGTAAGCCTAAAAGTACCACTGAGCTGTGCACACTCTCTGAAATATATTTAGACTGTATTGATCATATATTTAATCATAAAGTAAAATACCTCCTGGGTGAAAGGACTTTTATTCTACTTTAGGTCCTTTTAGTAGTGTGTTAATTTTTAGCACATTATTTTTTATAATAAAATAACTTACCAGAAATACAAGTTTGAAAAAAATGAGAATGTTACTACAATCCTACATATATGTACAATTAAGATTATAAGGCTTTCTTAACACAGCACTAAGTAACAAGATGTAGTTTACATTTAACTTGGGATACTCTAGTTCAGAAAGGTCAGTATTGTTAATTCAAGTAACATGAATTCTTCCTGTTAACTGGAGAAAATTAAAGGGAAGAGGAGGAGGGGTGCTAATATGATAGCAGTCCTTTTTATCTTACTTTCTTCTGGCTAAGAACCCTTGAAATCGATCTAATACAAACCCCTGGCTATGGAAAAGGACTTGAAGTGATAAAAGTTAAAACTTAATAATTTATAGTTGAAAATTTCAAAACTGTCACTTTCTTGTTTGGAGAATCTCTGCCAAGACGATAGAATTGTGGGCTCCATCCCTTAAGATTTTGATTTAGCTGATTTGGGGTAGGGCTTAGACATCTGAATTTTTGATAGTTTTGTTGAGTGTTCCTAGTTATAAACCACTCAGGGCAATTGTAACAGTTTTGCTAAGGTTAAAAAAAAACAACCACCACCTGTTATATAATACTATGTAATGAATGGATTTGGGGGTATCTTTTTCTTAGTTCCTGTGTGGAGTGGAGTGAACATTGCTGTGGTCTCTCCAAAGGTTCTGAACTCAGATAAAGGAACTGATAAAGACCTGAGCAGAAGGAAAATGTCCGCAAAGTAGTGGTTGCCAGGTAGTATGTTTTTGTTTATTTTTTTTGTTATTTTTCTGTACGCGGGCCTCTCACTGTTGTAGCCTCTCCCGCTGCGGAGCACAGGCTCCGGACACACAGGCTCAGGGGCCATGGCTCACGGGCCCAGCCGCTCCGCGGCATGTGGGATCTTCCCAGACCGGGGCACGAACCCGTGTCCCCTGCATCGGCAGGCGGACTCTCAACCACTGCGCCACCAGGGAAGCCCCCCAGGTAGTATGTTTTGTATTTTCAGTACCTTGGAAGTTAGCTGTAAGCCTGAATTGTGCCAGAGGGATGAGACTTGGGTCCTTTAAGTATATGTTGTTGTATCTGCCGGACTTTTCTTTCCTTAGCACTTCTACTTTTATTTTGGTGTGATCATATTCACATTATAAACTCTTAAGCAGTTAGGGACTAGACTAAGTCTGTCTCACTCACTGCTGAGCCTAACCCAGTATCTACCATATAGTAGGCACTCACTTGTTAACTGACAATATATTTTTTCTAATTGTTGCTATATATTCTTTACAGTTGATAGTAAAATTGGTTTCACATTAACTTTTGGATCTCCGTACTTACCGTCATAACTGTTTTCCTACCTTACATAACCAACTCCTATAAGAAATTCCTAGGAGAAATTATTGATGGAAACATTTCAGATTTGTGGCATTGTCAGGCTGCCGCAATATGGATGTTCAAAGACAAGTATTTCTTCTAAAATTAACTTATGTTCATGATTTCTTCCAACTCCACAGTGGCTGTGAGGTGATTAAAAAGAAATGGGGTGTTGCCCTACCTGTGTTGATTTAACAGAAAGTATTCTGAAGAATCTTAGGAGTGCATCCAGTTTCCACCATGAGTAAGGTAGGATATTTATGTTTGAAAAAATATTTAATATCAACATAAGATAGAGGTAAAAGAGCATTGAAGAAAATGTTTGAAGTTGATCTTATGGAAGCACCTCTCTTCCTAAAATCTGTTCTTTGCTGCTGCTGCTGAAGAGACAGAGACAAAGGGATGGTGGTAGAGGAGGAAGAGGCCTACCTTTGTAGACCTTTGTCCTGGCCTAGTGTGGTATTTCTTATACATTCTATTAGATAAAAGTCTTATTGCATCTTTATTATTTAACTGAGTGAACTAGCTCTACAAATATCTAGTAACATTGGGAACCACTGTGGTAGTTCTTGCCACATTTTGAGTTGTTCTCTAGCAGTTTCAATGAGGTCCAGTGAAGAGACCTAAGAAAGAAGCACTGATCTCAAAAGTATTAGCAGTTGGTCTCCTGGGGAGGGGGAAGTTGGGGCCTGGGTAAGATCCCTCTGCTAGTTTGAATGGGAGAAGGTAAAGTAAAATGGAATTAAATCACTGGGAATAAAGTAATAGGAATTTTGAAGTGGGTCCCCTGATAGGAAGTGGTTTGGGGGCAAGGAGATAGGAAAAGGAGGGTTGGTCCCAGCAAACATGGCAAGAGGTTGGGGCCTATGTGGGAAGATGGCAGATGAATCTGAACAATAAATATGTCTAGTCATCTGTTTTAAATTGTTCTTTACTTGTATCTTTTTTTTTTTCTTTGTGGCTTGTGGGCTCTAGAGTGCAGGCTCAGTAGTTGTGGCGCATGGGCCTAGCCGCTCCGCCGCATGTGGGAATCGTCCCGGACCAGAGCTCGAACCCATGTCCCCTGCATTGGCAGGCAGACTCCCAACCACTGCACTACCAGAGAAGTCCCCTTTCCTTGTATCTTTTTCTGCCACAGTTCATACTACAAATCTGTTAAATACTCAGTTCACCCAGCAACTGTTGTTTCTCATATTGCAGACCTTTGTTAGAAGAAAGGAGAAAGGAATAATTTTTAAGTCTTTACTTTCAGGGCCACTATTGAACAAATGAATATACCTTAGTGTTCCGTGTATCCTGGGCGAGAATGTTATTACAGACCTCATAAAGGTAAAGCTGACCTCTGCAGAAGAGGCCTGTCTGAAAAGGGTGCAGAAACTCTCTGGGAAATTCAGAAGGAGCGCAAGTTTTAAAGTTGCTTAAAACTACCATTCTGAAGTTATCGAAAGAGAGAGAGTGGTTAGTTACAGGATTAAATACGTCATACTTTTGAATACACTCAAATTCCTAAAAGTCGGAAAAAAGAAGGAGGGAAGAGTGACTCCACTATTTAGCCCCTCAGCTTTTTTATTTAGCATCCAAATGTTGGATGATACTTATTTTTTGTAATTCCTAAGTCACTGCATCAAATAAGGTATTTTGGTACCTCTGATGTACCAGTACTTGCCTTGTATATTATTATGTAGTTGCCATTTGGTCCAAAAGAATGTATGATGTGTGTTTATTGTGTTTAGAAACTGTGATTCTTTTCATCAAGCGTATGCTAATTATTTCGTTCTGGCTGGCTAATACAACTAAGTTCATTTTGTATGCTATAAAAAAGCTGTAACTTCCTTTACCATGTAAAAATAAATGTATACACAAAAATAACTCATTTAAACGTTAGCTTCAGGGCTTCCCTGGTGGCGCAGTGGTTGAGAGTCCGCCTGCCGATGCAGGGGACACGGGTTCGTGCCCCGGTCCGGGAGGATCCCACATGCCACAGAGCGGCTGGGCTTGTGGGCCATGGCTGCTGAGCCTGCGCGTCTGGAGCCTGTGCTCCGCAACGGGAGAGGTCACAACAGCTAGAGGCCCGCGTACTGCAAAAAAAAAAAAAAATGTTAGTTTCAAACCTAACACTAGATTAAACCTTGCTAGTTTCTATTCTGATAATTTTTACAAGTAGATTTTCATTTTTTAAGAAAAGATCTAAACTATATAAACTCTTCAGTGATGAGTGAGACCAAATGTCTTTCTTCTCTTGGGAGAAGTATAGAGTAGCTGTCTGGCTGCCTGAATACCTTAAAACATCTTAAATTAGAATGTTCATTTCTTTGTAACCTCATGAACCTTCTAGTGCTCTCATTTTGACAGAGAAAATTCTGTTCTGCTAGATAAGCTTTTTAGGACATGTAGATCATTGGATGGGTGGCCACAATCTTGACTACAGAATCACTCACCAGAAAGACTGACTTTAGATGACAATAAATGCAGAGAGGCAGTGTACACTGTACCTTCCTCCTTAATTGTGGCCAGACCATCTTGCCTAGTTAACATAAATTCTCAGGTGTGTAGCTTGGTACTGGCCACTCTGCTCCTTTCTTGATGAAAACAGTTAGTTACGGTTCTGTCAGGCCTGGAAAGGAAACAAATCTAGGCAGGACTAGGCAGGAACTGGTAGGAGGGTACCAGCCAGGACCTTTCACAAAGAAAAGTCACTCAAATCCCTCAATTTCAAATATTTGAAAATTTAGATTTCTGTGTGGTATTATATCCCATATTGAATAGAATTCACTTTATATGCTAGAGGATAAATAATGCTAAATTTCAACTCACGATGGATGATATACTTTGCTAAATTAGAAGCCGAGCTTCTTATTTAGGTTTCATATATTTTTCCTAAAGATGTTCAGTAAAAGAGAAAAATTATGCAACAAATTTTATTTAGCATAGTCAGTCCCAACATTCAGCACAAAAAGAGTTTACAGAGGATAGAAAGTGCATTAATAAAAGCCAGTCTTTACCAAAAGAAAACAGAAAATATATTATTGATTCAAAATATTTTACACTTGAATGATAAACTGCAATAACTTATTCTGGGCACCTACTGATATAAGAGAAAGGAAGAGAAGAAAAGAATACTTTAGAAGAGCTCAATCTCCAGCTGGTATCAGAGGAGTCAGTAGAGGTCACTGAGACCGGCAGTCTTTCTTGCTTTCTGCATTAGTGCCCTCAGCTGGAACTGTTTACGGGACAGAAGACGTACATGCTGTGAAGGGGGAAAAAGTTTCAACAGTTTAGACTGGCTCTGATCCAGGCCCAGGCATGAACTATCAGACAGTTTGTAACCTAGGTGGGAGCTAAGAACCTAAACTCATATCAACTTTCCTTTGGAGCCAATACTTTAGTACATGTGGCTTTTTAAACTCACTGGATTGATGCTGGCAGGTTGTGTTAAGGAAAGCAGTCTTCTGAGACCCTATACAAAGGCCTTCTTCACAGGGAAAGCACCACATTGCAGGATCTGGCTCAGGAGTTCAAGCTGCACTTGAGACAACCAAGATGGCAGGGAAACATGTACTGTGATCCTAACAAAAGTTACAAAAAACTTTTGTACAGACTGTGACTGTTTGTTCCCACTTGGCTAAAAAAGGGGAAGGGCAAGGATGAGTATAGCACAAGGCCAGCTTTTGTCCAGTGCCTAGCAAACAGTGTACCTCTCTTGCCTCTCCATGTGTATCTATCTTTCCCTAGGCTATGCCACCCAAGCAGGGGACAGTGTACAGAAAGGAAGTCCTCTCTAGGGTTCCAGCTATTCATGTGCTTGCACCAGGTCCAAGAGTGGTTTGGCCACACGCTCATAGTAAGACAGGCAAGATCAGCAAGCAACCTGACCAGCCTCGCATGTGCACTGAAGCATCAGCAGCAGCTGTACTGAATATCCAGAAGATGGCTGCTATTATTCCTAAAGCCATGCTCTTCATGACCCAACAGAGAGAAGTAGCCAAACTTGGCTTACAGATCTTCATGTCTGTACAATAGCATTAAGCCTGGAATATAACCTTTATTCAGAAGGGCTCTATTACCAGCAGGGCAAACCCAATACTTCCAAGGCTGTTTGATTTGGGAAAACAGGTATAAAACTATGCAAGTCTAAAAAAATTAACAGAGGAAAAAAACAAAAACAATAAGGGTGGGGCAGTCAATGATCTCAGTTTAGATGATGTGACCTGAAAGAATCAATGGAAATCTGACTGTACCTCATGATCCACCTAGGCACAGTAGCAAGAGAGAAGGATTACATTCAGCTTGATGATATCTTGTGGGGTGGGGAACTGCAGCCACTAGCCCACTTTTCTTCCCCTACTCAGATGATCCTCAGCCCCCTCTGTAGGTGGGAAGACACTGCTCACAGCCATTTATCTCACTTGCTCTCTTTTGGAAATACGAAGAATTTTAACCCACCTCCTACAGAGAAACCCTCTTGATCTGTGGTTTTCAAGGTCAGTGTCTCTAAAACACATGTTCCGAAACCCTGGAAAGCAGAGCGAGGAAGACATACCTTCAGGAAGACGTCCAGGTCTATTACTCCCCGCCTCAAGGCTTCTCCCAGGTAAAAGATAGTGTCTTCAATAGCATTTTCCTCTGCATACAGATTTAGGATCTGTTTGTATAGTGGGGCTGTGGGAATGATAACTTCATCAATATCATTGTTTTCAGATTGATTTTCCATTTTCTCCAGAGCAGAACTGAGTTCTTCATCCTTCTTTCTCAAAAGTTCTATGTTTTTATCAACCTCAGCCTGAAAACAGAATAGTCCAAGCATGATGATTTTATACTAATTGTAATTATCTGCTTGTCAGACATCTACAATTCAACTTCACAGAAACAGACTTGCTAATAAAACAATGCTTAAACAACTCATGGATGAGATTCATGTATCACATTAGTCAAAGTTAGAGAAAAAGGTG
This sequence comes from Globicephala melas, assembly GCF_963455315.2. Lineage (NCBI taxonomy): Eukaryota > Metazoa > Chordata > Mammalia > Artiodactyla > Delphinidae > Globicephala > Globicephala melas. The sequence continues at coordinate 37,363,811 of NC_083321.1, read as the reverse complement.
TGCTCTAACATGCTGAGTGAAAACAGGAGATGCTGAGCTGAGCACTTTTGGTGGCAGTGATAAGCTTGTCACTTACCAGTGACAAATGATACTGCAAACTAAGCCATCAGACAAGACACTTTCCAGCAGGAGGTTCCTTACGTGAAAATCATAAAGGAGGTCCTTCTTTCAAAACAAGTGGCCATCTGCCTCAGAGGAATAACTTTCCCCAGTCTGTACAGATGATTCAACACATAGAACTCCAAACAGTTGAACTTTATTCACAAGATACAGCAGGTGGTAGTTGCAGGCTCTGAACTGTACTGGTGTCACTTTGCTGAACTTTTGAAAATAGCTGGCTATTGAGCAGCTCACTTTATACTAGAACCATTTTATTAGAGTAATGTGTACATACAAATCACTTTCTCCAAAGCCCTCTAACACTTAATAACTCTTTACCCTTTCATCAAAAATGCACACTTGCTGGAACAAATTCTCCATCACAGGAATGAAAGTGAAGAGTGAAGCTGGCACTCAAATTATGCTAGTGCCTCTAATCACTAAACAAAAGAAGTCACAGGGCTGACTTGACTCATAAGGGCACAGCAGTCTGATAAAAATGTGAGAAAGCTTAAGAGCTAAAGGTTGCATACACTATGGGTTATTAAGTTAGAAGGGCTCACCTAGAAGGGGTCACCAAAGATACTTTAAATATAGTTCAAACAACATTTGGAAACAAAAAAGACCTGACCCTTAAGTTTGTACCCAGGGTCTGCAGATCTTTATCACGACTTAGAGCTCTCTCAAATTCTTATTTCCTAGTAACTGTCTGGTAACATCAAGCGCTCAAACAGTCCTCCTTTGGGTCAAAACATTATCCCCCGGGGTGAAGGTGCAAGCAAAACTCCTCTGAATACATCCACTCCCCAATCAAAGACTACATTCCAACCACAGGCTGCATTTTTTTTTTTTTAACAAAGCTGTAGAGGAGCTATGTGAAAATGCTTAAAGGTGTGTATAATTTTCGGAACTCTTTAACTATACCCACAATGTTCAGGGTAACCACAGTATATACAGAACACTTTGCCATGGCTATGATTCAATCTAACTAGTACAACTATTCAATGAGTTACTTACTACTTCTTGATCTAAACGGGTAACCATCTCTTCCAGTTTCTGGTGACCTTTTTTCAGGTCTTCCTCTGTTCGTTTCAAGGCATTGAGCTCTGCCTGGGCACGATCCATTTCCTCCTTCATCCGCCATCTCAGTTTGTCACTGACTGCTGAGATGAGAGAGGCTCGGATAGTGTCCTCGCTGATTGTGCCATCCCTACTGGGACCTGCAGGAGAAAAAGGCAGAAACACTTGCTTATTTCCCAATCTCTTTCTATTCCTTTCACAAGAGCCATCACAAAACAGGACAAAATATGAGTCAACACTTTCAAAGTGCGAGGAAAGAAAAAGTTTATGTCACAACTTCATAAAACATAACATTTAAAATCTGAGTTGATTCAGAAATACTTTCCCTGCAAGAGATTACTATTAATCCATATTTACCCACTTTCTTGCCTTAACGGCCCAAACAATTAGCTATTTTCTCAATGAGGCAGAGGCTCTATCCCTACAGATTATTCCTAAGTCTCCAACAAATGGGACAACAAATTTATACCAAGGTAAAACATTTGATTCAGGTCCAGTCTATTCTCAGGCTTTACTGCTAAGCTGAAGGAGGAAGGAACCCACTCTAGAGGCCAGTAAGACTGAAAATGGGCAGAGTTTCCTTAAACTAATATACAGGTTAACGTGGCTTCCCTTCTGTAAGACTTTTACTCCTTTACCCTTTACGAAAAGAATAGGAGAGAGCAGATGTGCAAAGGAGAATGCCATCCAAAATTCAACAGCTGATAAAATTCTGCTTATTCTCAGATTCTTTACTCTTCTCTCCCAAATGTACCTTCCTAGTCAGTGTCTTATATAAAACTTACTCCTCAGATATTTCCTTCAGAAGGTCCTCCCTTTTAACTAAGTATGGATACTCTTTATGACTGTCAATGTTCTTTAGTTAGGGTCCTAAATCAGCAAATGATAAATGGTATTTTCAATTACGTTTGATGATGGAATACACATGGGGAATTATACTTACCTTTATTGCTTACAATGAATAAAGAATGATTACAGATTAACAGAAAGTATCGCTTCCACTTTGAGCTGAAAACTGTTATCACCTTGACGCTGAGTTCTGCTTACTAGGGGGGAAAAAACCCTTCAAGTCAGTTTGTAAAAATGTACCCAGAGTCTCACCACTCATGTTCCCATCCATTATAGGCTCCTTCCTGGTACCATGCAAAGTTGACTGTTTCTTCAAGGAAACTGCACTGTCCAAACCACACCACAACCAGCGCCACCTGTGCTCTTCAGCGTCCCATCTGATCACAACTCTCGCTATTCCATACACTGGTCTGGTCACTCTACTTTTTGTGGTTTTTGATTCGTAAAGTTGTTTTCTCCCAGAAGCTGGTCCATACCCAGGATACCCTGAGTGCTTTTCTGGGCTTTTGTAAATGACACTGGGAGACCTTGGAGTTCTCAGGTGTTACAGGTTTCAAAAAAAGAGTCTAAATCTAGAGTTGTGTTTTTTTCCCCTCTTTTTCTTGTTTCCACCACAGAAGAACTACGTTTTTTTTTGACTTGGGTTCTACTAAAATGAGTAAAGACAGTGTCTCCCATGGCCAGGTTTTCCTGAGGAGTGTCATTCGTCCATCTGCCCTAAGGACACTGCTTGTACATGGTGAAAGGAAAAGCCCAATATCAGACTCTCCCGCTTAGAGTCTCCCTCTTTCCTGTTAGAAACCTCCTGCTGAGGAGCCCAAACAGTATCCATCCTCCAGTGTTTACAAGGAGGCAATTAATACTTCTGACTGATTGTTAAAATACAAATCCATATATTATATGCTTTTCAGAGTTCACTTCTGATTTTACAAAAATATGTCAGCGTATTATTTCATATTTCTGAGAAGCAAAACTATTAACTTTCAGACAATGTGTGCTCTGGAATTCAGAGTTGTAAAGCCAGAGGGCAACCTGAGGTCTTGTTTTTCACATCCCTGGCCTCTCAACACCTGACTTTTCCAAAGTGTTCTCATCAATTTACCAGCTACTGCATCACCTCTGGGCTCATTCCACTCACATTTTCCTGTCATCTTCCTCTCTGACCACCTCTTTATTCACAACCTCCTGTATAGACACTGGGATGACTCTAGCAACCTCCCCAAATTCATCAATTCTTATCTCCACTCATTCCTTTTCGTACCTTTGACCTCCCTTTCTTCCACTCCTGGTCCCAGTATCTCCCCTCAGTCCCAACTCCTTGCCCATCTCTCTTAGTCCTGTATACAGGCTGCCTGCCATGGCAGCCTCTCTCTCATTCTGTCAGATCACCAGGACTTCTAATTCCAAAGGCCTCACCTGCCATAACCTAACCCAAATCCTCAATCCTTTGGATTCTTTCAGAAAGCCTTAAGCCCTCCTTTTACCATTTTCCCACAAAGGCAAAAAAAATCCTCAGAACATCTTCAAGGATTGAAAGGACCAGATAGGAGTCTTCCACTCTCTTCTCCCATTCTGCTTTGGAACAAGAATCCTAACCCTTTAATTATGTGCTTCACTCCTCACCATTCAAAAGTACCCGCCTCCCTTTCTCAGCATGATTTAAAGACTTCGCAGCTGTTTTATTTTCTGATATAAATCGCACCAATGTTTCCTTAGGTCAGTCTCCCAAGGCAATAGAAATAAAAATGAAAATAAACAAATGGGACCTAATCAAACTTACAAGCTTTTGCACAGCAAAGGAAACCATAAGCAAACTGAACAGACAACCTACAGAATGGGAGAAAATATTTGCAAAAGATGTGACCAACAAGGGCTTAAAATTTCTAAAATATACAAACAACTCATATAACTCAACAACAAAAAAACAAACAACCCAATCAAAAATTGGGCAGAAGACCTAAATAGACATGTCTCCAAAGAAGACATACAGGTGGCCAACAGGCACATGAAAAGATGCTCAACATCGCTAATTATTACAGAAATGCAAACCAAAACTACAATGAGGTATCACCTCACACCAGTAAGAATAACCATCATTAAAAAGTCTACAAATAACAAATGCTAGAGGGTGTGGAGGAAAGGGAACCCTCCCACACTGTTGGTGGGAATGTAAGTTGGTGCAGCCACTGTGGAAAACTATGGAGGTTCCTCAGAAAACTAAAAATAGAACTACCATATGATCCAGCAATCCTACTCCTGGGCATATATCCAGACAAAACTATAATTGAAAAACATAACATGCACCCCTATGTTCATAGCAGCACTATTTACAATAGCCAAGACATGGAAACAACCTAAATGTCCATCAACAGATGAATGGATAAAGAAGATGTGGTACAATATATACACTGGAATACTACTCAACCATAAAAAAACACGAAATAATGCCATTTACAGCAAGATGGATGCAACTAGAGATTATTATACTAAGTGAACTAAGTCAGAGAAAGACAAATACCATATGATATCACTTACATGTGGAATCTAAAATATGACACAAATGAACCTATCTATGAAACAGAAACAGAGTCAGGGACATATAGAATAGACTGGTGGTTGCCAAGGGGGAGGGGAGTGGGAGAGGACAGGAGTGGGAGTTTGGAATCAGCAGATGCAAACTGGTATATATATAGAATGGATAAACAAGGTCCTACTGTATAGCACAGGGAATTATATTCAATATCCTGTAATAAACCGTAATGGAAAAGAATATGAAAAAGAATGTATATATAACTGAGTCACTTTCCTAATTAACATCATCAACTATACTTCAATTAAAAAAAAAAGACAAAAAAAATGACTTAGCTGTTTATTTGTAGAGAATTTATGCCAAACCAAAATCTCTAGTTTCTTATATCGCACTATTAAGTCCTAAGTGAGAGCAAAAAGGGGTAATTTCTACAAGTTTAGAATTTTGTGCCCAAAGGATGATTTACAAAATAATGACTAGTGGAGATGGTATCTCATTAAGTCCCCATTTTATGATAAAGATGCATTAACAACAGGAATTTAAAAACTTGTTTCTAAAAGAACTTTCTTATTATATCCTATATGAAATGGTTCCTGTGAGATACAACAAACCTTCTCCCAGAGATTGGGGAACCCAAATTATATGAATATGGTTAGGTATTCAAATGTCTGGTCAGTCATATGCAGCAGTTAGTGTCCCATTTATCTGTGTAGAAGTTATCTGAACTAATACAAGCTTAAGGGTCTTTTTGTAACTAGTCTGTATTTTTCACACACAACCATATCAACAAACTTTGTTAAAATCACTACATTAAAATGAATCAAGGGACTTACCTGGTGGCGCAGCGGTTAAGATTCCAAGCTCCCAATGCAGGGGGCCTGGGTTCAATCCCTGGTCAGGGAACTAGATCCCACATGCATGCTGCAACTAAGTGTTCACATGCCACAACTAAGGAGCCGGTGAGCCACAACTAAGGAGCCTACTGGCCACAAGTGAGAAGCACATGTGCCACAACTAAGACCCAGCAAACCAAATAAATAAATAAAATAAATATTATAAATAAAATGAATCAAGTTATAATGATGTTGAATTTTCAAAAACCAATTTTAAAAAACACACTTAAATCCTGGAATTTACATTCTGTTTCTCTTATAAAATACGTTAAGGCAAATGCTACAATACAGGGCCAAATAAGTCCTTCCAAATAAGTCTCCAGCTAAAGCCATTAACATTCAAAATGGGAATCAAGCTGAGGCAGCAATCACCTGGCTTTCTATAAAGGTCACAGTTCACCCGAGGAGGCTAGAAATGCCAAGGTTAGACTTAGTCCTCTCCTCTACCACACATAGACCTTTTTATACAGTATATTTGAACACTTTAAATCCATCTACTTTCTAAAAAGAAGAAAAAAACTAATTAAGATCTGCAATGTGAATGCCAAGAGAAAAACCCAGATTAAAGTTCAAAATTGAATGAACCATGACACTTTAAGAGATTGTTTATATAAGTAAGAAAAACGTTTGGTAGAAGGTTCTTATTCTTGATTGCTCTTCAAACAAAAAAATCTTTATTTTCCTCAAACGTCTTAAGAGAAATTTTAATATTCTTTATACCTGCTATAACAAGCCTTGGATTAATGAGTTTGTGGCAAACTGCCATACCTCAAGTCCCCACACATTGTTGACCTTTACTCATGCAGAGTCGGATTTCAGAAGTGCCCTTCTACAATTCCAGATTAGCAGCAATTGAAAAGGTAACATAGATTTTGAGAAACAATCCTGAACAAAAACTTCATTTAAATGTCAGATAGGATCCAATCACTAAACTTAATCCTTAGGAAATAAGACGATTTTTCTACTATTAGGAAACCAATACTCTACTCAGTGGATCTGATAATTCAATGAATAATTTAGGCCAGTATCTTCAAAGTACACTGGTATATACACTACCTGATTTTAAACCATCTTTAAACACTTAAAGATAATCAGTTTTATTTATCTCCTAACAGTACTTACTGATGATCATTACTTCCTACAACTCAAAAAGGAGCTCATTTATATTAGAGAAAGAATCCATGGTAACCTCAAAGAAAAATACAAAATAACTATAAACAGTAACTTTTCTGATCTTACCTCTAACCAGCAAAGTGAATCACTTGCCCCCGCCCCCAGCATTTTTCCTTCCTGAAGTTACTTGCTCAAGACCCACATAAGATCTTTGGTCGGGCATTTGTGCTACAGAGCAAACTATGGAGCCTAAGCAATCTGAAACAAAAGACTATTGACCCATCTACTGAGAAACTGGGTCAAGCCCATGTGGATCACTGGATCAAGCCCGTATTATTTCCTTTTAGAATAAAAACAGAAAAACAGGTCAATCTCTGAAACAGGAGAAACATTTCAAACAACTATATGAGCAGAGTCATTCTGATTCGTGCTATTAAACACAAATCAGGCAAATTCATTAAGCTGCTTACAAAAGGCTTTTATTTATAGTCTATGAATATATAAGCTTCTAATACTACTGGCCAGGCTCTGGGTGGGCTATGGAACTTTCTTCCAAAGAAATCAGGGGACCTCAATTTATCTTTTAAACACTATTAGAGCAGTACTCTTTATTTAAACTCTAGAAAGTTTCTATTACCACAATCAATGAGAAAAAGAAAAACAGGTTTACACTTCTTGAATATAAACACACAGCGCAAAGAAAGATTTAGATTAATTTACATAACAATTCAAGTTTCAAAAGTGGAGGTTAAGTATAGACCTTTTTTTTTTTTTTTTGTGGTATGCGGGCCTCTCACTGTTGCGGCCTCTCCCGTCTCCCGCTTAGGCTCCAGACGTGCAGGCTCAGTGGCCATGGCTCACGGGCCCAGCCGCTCTGCGGCATGTGGGATCTTCCCCGACCGGGGCACGAACCCGTGTCCCCTGCATTGGCAGGCGGACTCTCAACCACTGCGCCACCAGGGAAGCCCTAGACCTTATTAAAATAGATGCCAAAGTAGTAACTACTTCAAAAAATAAATGGCGCTACAAAATCATTCAACTATCATAATCATGAAAGATGCTACAAGCAGGCTTAAGCACAAAGGGCAATTAATCTGAAGGACAGATTCCATCCTTTAAAACCAAATGGGTCAGAATCAAAGTCATACCTTAAAATTATTTTGTGAACAAGAACAATTTAAGAATCTACCATGTTAAAGAACAAAACTGGAGGTATCATGCTCCCTGATTTCAAACTACACTACAAAGCTTTTCAGTAATCAAAACAGTATGGTACTGGCATAAAAACAGACACATAGATCAACTGGACAGAACAGAGAGTCCAGAAATAAACCCACACTTATATGGTCAATTAATCTATGATAAAGGAGGGAAGAATACAGAACGGGGAAAAGACAGCCTCTTCAATAAATGGTTTTGGGAAAACTGGACTTTCTCACACTATATACAAAAATAAACTCAGAATGGGTTAAAATTAAATGTAAGACCTGAAACCGTTAAGACTCCTAGAAGAAAACATAAGCTGTACTAGGGATGTAATGTACAACATGATTAATACAATTAACACTGCTATATTTTATTTATTTTTGTTTATTTATTTATGGCTGCCTTGGGTTTTCACTGCTGCGCATGGGCTTAGTTGCAGTGAGCAGGGGCTACTCTTCGTTGCGGTGCATGGGCTTCTCATTGCAGTGGCTTCTCTTGTTGCGGAGCAAGGCCTCTAGGAGCACAGGCTTCAGTAGTTGTGGCACGCAGCTTCAGTAGTTGTGCTTCGCGGGCTCTAGAGCTCAGGCTCTAGAGCGCAGGCTCAGTAGTTGTGGCGCACGGGTTTAGCTGTTCCGCAGCATGTGGGATCTTCCTGGACCAGGGTCGAACCCATGTCCCCTGCACTGGCAGGTGGATTCTTAACCACTGCACCACCAGGGAAGTCCTGCTATATGTTATATAGGAAAGTTGTTAAGAGTAAATCCTAAAGAGTTCTCATCACAAAGAAAAAAAATATATTTTCTTGTATCTGTAGGAGATGACAGACGTTCACTAAACTTACTGTGGTGATCATTTCATGATGTATGTAAGTCAAATCATTATGCTGTACACCTTAAACTTATAAAGTGCTGTAAGTCAAGAAAAAAAAGTTAAAAAAAAAAAAGAAAACATGGGGAGTACTCTGACATTGGTCTTAATATTTTTTTGGATATGTCTCTTCAGGCAAGGGAAACAAAAGCAAAAAAAAACCCCAAAAAACAAACAAACAAAAAAACCAAATGGGAGACTACATCAAACTAAAAAAGCTTTTGACCAGCAAAGGAAACTATCAACAAAAAGAAAACGCAGCCTACTGAATGGGAGAAGATGGCTGCAAAAAATATCCGATAAGGGGTTAATATCCAAAATATACAAAGAACTCATACAAGTCAACATCAAAAAACGAACGGCCTGATTAAAAAATGGGCAGAGAACCTGAAGAGTTTTCCAAAGAAGGCATACAGATGGCCAACAGGCACATGAAAAGATGCTCAACATCACTAATCATCAGGGAAATGCAATCAAGACCACAATGAGGTATCACCTCACACGTGTCAGAATGGCTATTATCAAAAAGAAAACAAATAATAAGTGCTGGTGAGGATGTGGAGAAAAGGAAACCCGTGCTAGTAGTAATGCAAATTGGTGCAGCCACTATGGAAAACAATATGGAGGGGTTCCTCAAAAAATTAAAAATAAAACTACCGTATGACCCAGCAATTCCACTTCTGGGTATTTTTCTGAAGAAAACAAACACAGTCATTCAAAAAGATGTATGCACCCCTGTGTACTGCAGCATTATTACAATAGCCAAGATATGGAAGGAAGCAACCTAAGTGTCCATCCATAGATGAATGATTACCCCTCCTCAGCGTATGTGACCACATCCTCTGTCCCCACACTGGTCCGAGCCACCATCTCAGACCCAGATTCTTGCAGCGGCCGCCTCGGGGTGGGGAGCTCTGCTGCCACCCTTCCCTCCTGGGGTCTGGCACAGAGGCATCTGTTATAATAGCAATCAGATCAGATCACTCCTCTGCTCAAAGCCTGCCCGTGGCTCCGCAGCTCACGTAGAGGAAAAGCCACAGGCCTCCTCCCCCTGACCCACAAGGGCTTACTTGAGCCAGCCGTTTCCCCTCCGACCCCATCTCTCTGTGCACGCCTTGCTCACACCACTAGTCTCTTTGCAGTTCCCTGAACCATAAACATACTCCCACCTCAAAGTATAAGGCACAGAAGCCTTTTTCCAGTCTTGGAGATCTCCAGGTCACCATCCAAGCGAGCAGAGCGCGGATGGGGCTGAAACAGTAAACCAGTGTGTTTGGGGCTCAAGGAGTGACAGGAGGCCAGTGGTGTGAGCAAGGTGGATATAGAGGAGGTGAGATCAGAATGCAGTCCTCACCCTCCAGGTCTTCCTGTGCCCCTCTTTCGTCTGAATGTTCCTAGGTAGCATTTATCTCCATCTGGTGCATTGTATACTATGCTGTAAATTTGTTTTCTGTCTTCCCCCATTGAAATGTAAACTCCATGAAGGCAGGAAGTTACTTTGTGTTGTTCTTACTCCTGGCATGTAGCAAGCACTTAGTAAATATATGTTGAATGACTAAATGAATAAACAAATAACTGAAGAAAAAAATAGATGAATGGATAAAGAAAGTGTGGTATGGGCTTCCCTGGTGGCACAGTGGTTAAGAATCTGCCTGCCAATGCAGGGTACACGGGTTTGAGCCCTGGCCCAGGAAGATCCCACATGTGGTGGAACAACTAAGCCCGTGCACCACAACTACTGAGCCTGCACTCTAAAGCCCATGAGCCACAACTACTGAGCCCATGTGCCACAACTACTGAAGCCCACGTGCCTAGAGCCCATGCTCCGCAACAAGAGAAGCCACCGCAATGAGAAGCCCGCGCACTGCAATGAAGAATAGCCCCTGCTCGCCACAGCTAGAGAAAGCCCGTGCACAGCAACAAAGACCCAATGCAGCCAAAAATTAATTAATTAAAAAAAGAAAAAGAAAATATGGTATGTATTTGTGTGTATACGTGTGTGTGATGTACTGATGGTACATCCTCCAATGAACTTCATAAAAGAGCCAATTTGTCCACTGACTTTCTTCACACGTATATTCATAACATGTAGAGGTTTCATTGAGTGGGACCACACTTTTCTGGGTACCATACTGGACCACACTCTAGTAACATTCTTGAACATTTACTTGATAAATCTTTTTTTTTTAAGATTTATTTATTATTTATTTATTTATTTTTGGCTGTGCCGGGTGTTAGTTGTGGCATGCGGGATCTTTGCTGCAGCGCATGGGCTTCTCTCTAGCTGTGGCATGCAGTTTTTCTCTTCTTTAGTTGTGGTGCACAGGCTCTAGGGCACATGAGCTCTGTAGTTGTGGTGCGCAGGTTCCAGAGAGTGTGGACTCTGTAGTTTGCAGCACGTGGGCTCTAGTTGAGGCGCACAAGCTCAGTAGTTGCGGCATGCGGGCTTAGTTGCCCCGCAGCATGTGGGATCTTAGTTCCCTGACCAGGGATTGATCCCGCATCCCCTGCATTGCAAGGCAGATTCTTTATCACTGAACCGCCAGGGAAGTCCCGATAAATCTTAAATCTTTCTTAATTTGGATTAAAATATCAAACAACTTCATCACTCCCAGATCACTGCCACCTGGGTGCACCACCAGCACATCAGGGTCTGACAGAGAGTGCTATGCATGAATCAAGGTGGAGTGACTGGTCCCTCATGCCACTCTTCCCTATCCAATAGAGTTTGGAATTCTCCATGGGAATGCCCAGCTGGGGACCAAAGCTTTTCTTGAATGCCCGTTTTTCAGCCCTGAAAACATACAGATGACCAATATCCACACCTGCTTCTGCTGTATTCTGGCATGTGCTATTAAGAGAACAAACAAGTATTAATGTTGCCTCCTAAATTTATTCCTTGTAACTTGGTGCCGGTCAAGTAGTTTTAAACCTTTAAAATCAGAGTTCAAGTTCTCTTATAGTTTTGGCAATGCCAACTTGGTAAAAGTTATATGCCAGTCCTAACAAAAATGTTTTACTCTTAAGAAGCATAATTGAATCTGAAGAAACAGAAACTTAAAGTTTTAAGTTTTTTAGATATCAAGAAAAGTTTACCTTCCTTCTGATGCTTTTGTTGATATATAATGCCTGCAATGGGCAGAAAATCTAAGGAAAACTGTCCAAATTCCACAGCTTTTCCCACTGATCTTCCAGTAGAAAATGTTTTTGCTAGTAACTTGCAAAGATGATATACAAAAAATACACCTGGGACTTCCCTGGTGGCACAGTGGTTAAGAATCCGCCTGCCAATGCAGGGGACATGGGTTCCATCCCTGGTCCGGGAAGATCCCACATGCCACAGAACAACTAAGCCCGTGCACCACAACTATTGACCCTGCGCTCTAGAGCCTGAGTGCCACAACTACTTGAGCCCACATACTGCAACTACTGGAGCCCACGCGCTCTAGGGCCTGCGTGCCGCAACTGCTGAGCCCGCGTGCTGCAACTACTGAAGCCTGTGCGCTCAGAGCCCATGCTCCGCAACAAGAGAAGCCACCACAATGAGAAGCCCGAGCACTGCAACGAAGAGTAACCTCCGCTCGCTGCAACTAGATAAAGCCCATGTGAAGCAACAAAGACCCAACACAGCCAAAAAACAAAACAAAAAGAACACCTGGTCTTACAGTAACTTCAACGAAGAATTTAAGTTATAGATCACAACTTTTCCCTCATTAAATAATACAACTGAATTAAAATATCACTGCAATTGCCCAGACCTGATGGAAAAGCACCACCAACAGGTTTTTCACTATTCAACAGCTGCCTTCACTGCTTAGTCAATGCCCTCAGTGAGCACCAATCTCATGAAGGTGGTTTTAAAAGTCAGGTTAGGCAGGAAGCTGTCTGCCAGGTGACAAAAAAGCTATAAAAAGAGATGACAAAACAAATTCTCTGATTTTCTTATAAAGGTGGTTGTTCAAAATCTACATGTAATGGAGTCAGAAAGAGCTGTTTTAAAGTCCCAAGATCTGCATCAATCCTCAGTCTTCTGCAGTGTTTCAGAAGAAACTGCTATTAAGAATGTAATCTCTATTACTTCTTTTTTTTTTCCCCCAACCTCACTGCATAGCATGTGAAATCTTGGGATCCTAGTGCCCCGACCAGAGATTGAACCCTCGCCCCCTGCAGTGGAAGTGCGGAGTCTTAACCACTGGACCGCCAGGGAAGTTGCCTCTATTACTTCACTTTAAGTGGTCCTTTTACTTCAATATTGTTGGAGATGGTTAAAAATCAACGCTTGCACAGGCATCCACATCAATAATAACACATGAGTTAATTAATGATGCCATGAAACTGGTGTTTGTTTTACATCATAAAGTCAAAATCTTTAAAGTGAAACTATCAAGTTCCACAAAGGATAAATAACCACTTTCATTCTTTCTCATGGCCTTAGTAGCACAGAGAATAATAGCACAAATCCTGATGGCCACTGACAGACTGGGAAAATGTTGACTATCTGTGAACTCTAATATTCAGATGATACTTTTATGTTTCTGCTTTCCTTTACGACGATTTTGAAGTTCAACAGTTTTGCACAATGTACTACTAAAATATGAAAAAAATCACGTAGGTAAGCAACAAAGGGTAGAAAAACAACATACATTAAAAGGATATCCTAGATTATCATAAAATGATAATTTGTTTTTAGCCTTTCTAAGAAAGTACTCTTAAAAGTACTTTAAAGAGCTTCCCTGGTGGCGCAGTGGTTGAGAGTCCGCCTGCCGATGCGGGGGACGCCGGTTCGTGCCCCGGTCCGGGAGGATCCCACATGCCGTGTAGCGGCTGGGCCCGTGAGCCATGGCCGCTGGGCCTGTGCGTCCGGACCCTGTGCTCCGCAACGGGAGAGGCCACAACAGTGAGAGGCCCGCGTACCAAAAAAAAAAAAAAAAAGTACAATATTAATTGCTTTGATTCTTGTTCTAAAAACAAACACTAGATTTGATTTAAAATGCACCCTTTTCCGAGAGGCAGCCGGGAAGATGGCGAAAGAGTAGGACGCGGAGATCACCTTCCTCCCCACAGATACACCAGAAATACATCTATACGTGGAACAACAACTACAGAACACCTACTGAACGCTGTTAGAAGACCTCAGACCTCCCAAAAGGCAAGAAACCCCCCAAGTACCTGGGTAGGGCAAAAGAAAAAAGAATAAACAGAGACAAAAGGATAGGGACAGGACCTGCACCAGTGGGAGGGAGCTGTGAAGGAGGAAAAGTTTCCACACACTAGGAAGCCGCTTCGCGGGCGGAGACTGCGGGTGGCGGAAGGTGAAAGCTTCGGAGCCGCGGAGGAGAGCGCAGACTCAGGGGTGCAGGGGACAAAGCATAGACATTCCCGCACGCACAGAGGATCGGTGCCGGCCAGCACTCACCAGCCCGAGAGGCTTGTCTGCTCCCCCACCGGGGCGGGCGGGGCTGGGAGCTGAGGCTCGGGCTTCGGTCAGAGCGCAGGGAGAGGACTGGGGTTGGCCGCGTGAACACAGCCTGCAGGGGGTTAGTGCGCCACGGCTGGCCAGGACGGAGTCCAGGGAAAAGTCTGGACCTGCCGAAAAGGCAAGAGACGTTTTCTTCCTTCTTTGTCTCCTGGTGCGCGAGGAGAAGGGATTAAGAGCGCTGCTTAAAGGAGCTCCAGAGACTGGCGCGAGTCGCGGCTAAAAGCACGGACCCCAGAGACAGGCATGAGACGCTAAGGCTGCTGCTGCCGCCACCAGGAAGCCTGTGTGCAAGCACAGGTCACTATCCACACCCCCTTCCGGGGAGCCTGTGCAGCCCGCCACTGCCAAGGGTCCCGCGATCCAGGGGCAACTCCCCTGGGAGAACGCACGGGGCGCCTCAGGCTGCAGCAATGTGACGCTGGCTTCTGCTGCCGCAGGCTCGCCCCGCACTCCGTGCCCCTCCTTCCCCCCAGCCTGAGTGAGCCAGAGCCCCCAAGTCAGCTGCTCTTTAACCCCATCCTGTGTGAGCGAAGAACAGATGCCCTCCGGCGACCTACACACACAGGTGGGGCCAAATGCGAAGCTGAGCCCCTGGGAGCTGTAAGAACAAAGAATAGAAAGGGAAATCACTCCCAGCAGCCTCAGAAGCAGCAGATTAAAGCTCTACAATCAATTTGATGTACCAGCATCTGTGAAATACATGAATAGACAACGAATCATCCCAAATTAAGGAGGTGGACTTTGGGAGCAACATTTATAATTTTTTCCCCTTTTCCTTTTTCTGTGAGTGTGTATGTATATGCTTCTCTGTGAGATTTTGTCTGTATAGCTTTGCTTCCACCATTTGTGTGACGGTTCTATCCGTCCGTTTTTTTTTAAATTTTTTCTTAATAATTACTTTTTATTTTAATAACTTTATTTTATTTTACTTTATCATCGTTCTTTCCTTCCTTCCCACCTTTAGACAACAAGTCATCACAAATTGAAGAGATGGACTTTGAGAGCAAGATTTATTATTTTTTCCCCTTTTCCTCTTTTTGTGATTGTGTATGTGTATGCTTCTGTGTGAGATTTTGTCTGTATACCTTTGCTTCCACCATTTGTCCTAGGGTTCTATCCGTCCCTTTTTATTTTTTCTCTTAATTTTTTATTTTAATAACTTTATTATATTTTATCTTACTTTATTTTATTTTACTTTATCTTCTTTCTTTTTTTCTCCCTCCTTTGTTTGTTTCTTTCTTTCTTTGTTTTCTTTCTTTCTTTCTACTTCTACTGTCTTTCTTTCTACGTTGTTTCCCTTTTATTCTGAGCCATGTGGATGAAGGTCTCTTGGTGCTGCAGCCAGGAGTCAGTGCTGTGCCTCTGAGGTGGGAGAGCCAACTTCAGGACACTGGTCCACAAGAGACCTCCCAGCTCCATGTAATATCAAATGGCGAAAATCTCCCAGAGATCTCCATCTCAACACCAACACCCAGCTTCACTCAACAGCTAGCAAACTACAGTGCTGGACACCCTATGCCAAACAACTAGCAAGACAGGAACACAACCGCACCCATTAGCAGAGAGGCTGCCTAAAATCATAATAAGTCCACAGACACCCCAAAATACACCACCAGACGTGGACCGGCCCATCAGAAAGACAAGATCCAGCCTCATCCACCAGAACACAGGCACTAGTCCCCTCCACCAGGAAGCGTACACAACCCACTGAAACAACTTTAGCCACTGGGGACAGATACCAAAAACAACAGGAACTACGAACGTGCAGCGTGCAAAAAGGAGACCCCAAACACAGTAAGATAAGCAAAATGAGAAGACAGAAACACACAGCAGATGAAAGAGCAAGATCAAAACCCACCAGACCTAACAAATGAAGAGGAAATAGGCAGTCTACCTGAAAAAGAATTCAGAATAATGATAGTAAAGATGATCCAAAATCTTGGAAATAGAATAGACAAAATGCAAGAAACATTTAACAAGGACCTAGAAGAACTAAAGATGAAACAAGCAACGATGAAAAGCACAATAAATGAAATTAAAAATACTCTAGAAGGAATCAATAGCAGAATAACTGAGGCAGAAGAACGGATAAGTGACCTGGAAGATAAAATAGGGGAAATAACTACTGCAGAGCAGAATAAAGAAAAAAGAATGAAAAGAACTGAGGACAGTCTCAGAGACCTCTGGGACAACATTAAACACACCAACATTCGAATTATAGGGGTTCCAGAAGAAGAAGAGAAAAAGAAAGGGACTGAGAAAATATTTGAAGAGATTATAGTTGAAAACTTCCCTAATACGGGAAAGGAAATAGTTAATCAAGTCCAGGAAGCACAGAGAGTCCCATACAGGATAAATCCAATGAGAAACACGCCAAGACACATATTAATCAAACTGTCAAAAATTAAATACAAAGAAAACATATTAAAAGCAGCAAGGGAAAAACAACAAATAACACACAAGGGAATCCCCATAAGGTTAACAGCTGATCTCTCAGCAGAAACTCTGCAAGCCAGAAGGGACTGGCAGGACATATTTAAAGTGATGGAGGAGAAAAACCTGAAACCAAGATTACTCTACCCAGCAAGGATCTCATTCAGATTTGACAGAGAAATTAAAACCTTTACAGACAAGCAAAAGCTGAGAGAGTTCAGCGCCACCAAACCAGCTTTACAACAAATGCTAAAGAATCTTCTCTAGGAAGAAACACAAGAGAAGGAAAAGACCTACAATAACGAACCCAAAACAATTAAGAAAATGGTAATGGGAACATACATATCGATAATTACCTTAAATGTAAATGGACTAAATGCTCCCACCAAAAGACACACACTGGCTGAATGGATACAAAAATAAGACCCATATATATGCTGTCTACAAGAGACCCACTTCAGACCTAGAGACACATACAGACTGAAAGTGAGGGGATGGAAAAAGATATTCCATGCAAATGGAAACCAAAAGAAAGCTGGAGTAGCAATTCTCATATCAGACAAAACAGACTTTAAAATAAAGACTATTACAAGTGATAAAGAAGGACACTACATAATGATCAAGGGATCGATCCAAGAAGAAGATATAACAATTGTAAATATTTATGCACCCAACATAGGAGCACCTCAATACATAAGGCAAATACTAACAGCCATAAAAGGGGAAATCGACAGTAACACATTCATAGTAAGGGACTTTAACACCCCACTTTCACCAATGGACAGATCATCCAAAATGAAAATAAATAAGGAAACACAAGCTTTAAATGATATATTAAACAAGATGGACTTAATTGATATTTATAGGACATTCCATCCAAAAACAACAGAATACACATTTTTCTCTAGTGCTCATGGAACATTCTCCAGGATAGATCATATCTTGGGTCACAAATCAAGCCTTGGTAAATTTAAGAAAACTGAAATTGTATCAAGTATCTTTTCTGACCACAACGCTATGAGACTAGATAACAATTACAGAAAAAGATCTATAAAAAATACAAACACATGGAGGCTAAACAATACACTACTTAATAACGAAGTGATCACTGAAGAAATCAAAAAATACCTAGAAACAAATGACAATGGAGACACGACGACCCAAAATCTATGGGATGCAGCAAAATCAGTTCTAAGAGGGAAGTTTATAGCAATACAATCCTACCTTAAGAAACAGGAAACATCTCAAATAAACAACATAACCTTGCACCTAAAGCAATTAGAGGAAGAAGAACAAAAAACCCCCAAAGTTAGCAGAAAGAAAGAAATCATAAAGATCAGATCAGAAAGAAAGGAAAAAGAAATGAAGGAAACGACAGCTAAGATCAATAAAACTAAAAGCTGGTTCTTTGAGAAGATAAACAAAATTGATAAACCATTAGCCAGACTCATCAAGAAAAAAAGGGAGAAGACTCAAATCAATAGAATTAGAAATGAAAAAGAAGTAACAACTGACACTGCAGAAATACAAAAGATCATGAGAGACCACTACAAGCAACTCTATGCCAATAAAATGGACAGCCTGGAAGAAATGGACAAATTCTTAGAAATGCACAACCTGCCAAGACTGAATCACGAAGAAATAGAAAATATGAACAGACCAATCACAAGCACTGAAATTGAAACTGTGATTAAAAATCTTCCAACAAACAAAAGCCCAGGACCAGATGGCTTCACAGGCCAATCTATCAAACATTTAGAGAAGAGCTAACACCTATCCTTCTGAAACTCTTCCAAAATATAGCAGAGGGAAGAACACTCCCAAACTCATTCTACGAGGCCACCATAACCCTGATACCAAAACCAGACAAGGATGTCACAAAGAAAGAAAACTACAGGCCAATATCACTGATGAACATAGATGCAAAAATCCTCAACAAAATAGTAGCAAACAGAATCCAACAGCACATTAAAAGGATCATACACCATGATCAAGTGGGGTTTATTCCAGGAATGCAAGGATTCTTCAATATACGCAAATCAATCAACGTGATAAACCATATTAACAAATTGAAGGAGAAAAACCATACGATCATCTCAATAGATACAGAGAAAGCTTTCGACAAAATTCAACACCCATTTATGATAAAAACCCTGCAGAAAGTAGGCATGGAGGGAACTTTCCTCAACATAACAAAGGCCATATATGACAAACCCACAGCCAGCATCATCCTCAATGGTGAAAAACTGAAAGCATTTCCACTAAGATCAGGAACAAGACAAGGTTGCCCACTCTCACCACTCTTATTCAACATAGTTTTGGAAGTTTTAGCCACAGCAATCAGAGAAGAAAAGGAAATAAAAGGAATCCAAATCAGAAGAGAAGAAGTAAAGCTGTCACTGTTTGCAGATGACATGATACTATACATAGAGAATCCTAAAGATGCTACCAGAAAACTACTAGTGCTAATCAATGAATTTGGTAAAGTAGCAGGATACAAAATTAATGCACAGAAATCTCTGGCATTCCTATACACTGATGATGAAAAATCTGAAAGTGAAATCAAGAAAACACTCCCATTTACCACTGCAACAAAAAGAATAAAATATCTAGGAATAAACCTACCTAAGGAGACAAAAGACCTGTATGCAGAAAATTATAAGACACTGATGAAAGAAATTAAAGATGATACAAATAGATGGAGAGATATACCATGTTCTTGGATTGGAAGAATCAACATTGTGAAAATGACTCTACTACCCAAAGCAATCTACAGATTCAATGCAATCCGTATCAAACTACCACTGGCATTTTTCACAGAACTAGAACAAAAACTTTCACAG
This sequence comes from Globicephala melas, assembly GCF_963455315.2. Classification (NCBI taxonomy): domain Eukaryota; kingdom Metazoa; phylum Chordata; class Mammalia; order Artiodactyla; family Delphinidae; genus Globicephala; species Globicephala melas. The sequence goes on along the minus strand of NC_083321.1, from coordinate 37,344,419 downwards.
TTTGTATGGAAACACAAAAGACCCTGAACAGCCAAAGCAATCTTGAGAACGAAAAACGGAGCTGGAGGAATCAGGCTCCCTGACTTCAGACTATACTACAAAGCTACAGTAATCAAGACAGTATGGTACTGGCACAAAATCAGACAGATCAATGGAACAGGACAGAAAGCTCAGAGATAAACCCATGCACATATGGTCACCTTATCTTTGATAAAGGAGGCAGGAATGTACAGTGGAGAAAGGACAGCCTCTTCAATAAGTGGTGCTGGGAAAACTGGACAGCTACATGTAAAAGTATGAGATTAGATCACTCCCTAACACCATACACAAAAATAAGCTCAAAATGGATTAAAGACCTAAATGTAAGGCCAGAAACTATCATACTCTTAGAGGAAAACATAGGCAGGACACTATGACATAAATCACAGCAAGATCCTTTTTGACCCACCTCCTAGAGAAATGGAAATAAAAACAGAAATAAACAAATGGGACCTAATGAAACTTCAAAGCTTTTGCACAGCAAAGGAAACCATAAACAAGACGAAAAGACAACCCTCAGAATGGGAGAAAATATTTGCAAATGAAGCAACTGACAAAGGATTAATCTCCAAAATTTATAAGCAGCTCATGCAGCTCAATAACAAAAAACCAAAGAACCCAATCCAAAAATGGGCAAAAGACCTAAATAGACATTTCTCCAAAGAAGATATACAGACTGCCAACAAACACATGAAAGAATGCTCAACATCATTAATCATTAGAGAAATGCAAATCAAAACTACAATGAGATATCATCTCACACTGGTCAGAATGGCCATCATCAAAAACTCTAGAAACAATAAATGCTGGAGAGGGTGTGGAGAAAAGGGAACCCTCTTGCACTGTTGGTGGGAATGTAAATTGATACAGCCACTGTGGAGAACAGTATGGAGATTCCTTAAAAAACTACAAATAGAACTACCATATGACCCAGCAATCCCACTACTGGGCATATACCCTGAGAAAACCATAATTCAAAAAGAGCCATGTACCAAAATGTTCACTGCAGCTCTATTTACAATAGCCCGGAGATGGAAACAACCTAAGTGTCCATCATCGGTGAATGGATAAAGAAGATGTGGCACATATATACAATGGAATATTACTCAGCCATAAAAAGAAACGAAATTGAGCTATTTGTAATGAGGTGGATAGACCTAAAGTCTGTCATAGAGAGTGAAGTAAGTCAGAGAGAGACAAATACTGAATGCTAACACAAATATATGGAATTTAAGAAAAAAAAATGTCATGAAGAACCTAGGGGTAAGACAGGAATAAAGACACAGACCTACTAGAGAATGGGCTTGAGGATATGGGGAGGGGGAAGGGTAAGCTGTGACAAAGCGAGAGAGAGGCATGGACATATATACACTACCAAACGTAAGGTAGATAGCTAGTGCGAAGCAGCTGTATAGCACAGGGAGATCAGCTCGGTGCTTTGTGATTGCCTGGAGGGGTGGGATAGGGAGGATGGGAGAGAGGGAGACGCAAGAGGGAAGAGATATGGGAACATATGTATATATATAACTGATTCATTTTCTTGTAAAGCAGAAACTAACACACCGTTGTAAAGCAATTATATTCCAATAAAGATGTTAAGATGTTAAAAAAATAAATAAAAATAAAATAAAATGTACCATTTCCCCCGTATTCCTATTTTTTAATGTATGGATATCATCTATTCTAAGTTATAAAATGCTTCATATCTATTGTAGTGAAATGAGTTAACATAAAAAAGATCTTTAGGAACTGAGGTTCTCTACAAATCAAATACTATCGTCTCAGTGAGAAACAGGGTAACAAATAGCACTATTCCTATTTTACTGATGATGCCTGAGCCATAATGGAGAGATTAACAACATTTAGTGTGTTTTGCTTGTGGATTAATGATCTCCCATCATCAGGTTTCTAACTCAAGGATTTAAATTACATTGTTAAAAAAAGAGCTATATTACAGAAGGATGAGAACATTTTTAAAAAACAAAACCATTGCCACTAGAATCTCAATAAATAGAACGTATCAATGACAAAAACAGCTGAAAAAAATGCTCTTTTTGGGGGAAGGGGAGATATTTACAGCAGATCTCAGGATGCTTACAATTGATCAGAAAATGTAACAGAACAGTAAACTTCACAAGATTCTACATTCAGACACTCAGTAAAATATTTAGGTCAACTTCTATATATCAAGCACTGTTCTAGATGTTGGGCATGTGTGTATATGTGTGCGGGGTTGGTGATGGGAGTAGATTGGTCAGGGTAGGCCTGACTGCTCCACACAAAGGAAACAGGTAGTGGACGAATCCTAAAACAGAAGAGTAGTAGGAGATGAGTTCAGAGAGGTAACAGGGGGAGGAAAGCAGGATCACAAAGGGCCTTCTAAGCTTCAGAAATTTGGATTGAACGCTGTGTGAAATGGGAAGACATTGGAAGGTTCTGAGTAGAGGAGTGATATAATTTATTTATCTTTTAATAGGATCATTCTGGCTGTTGTGTTAAAAACAGATGTAGGGATTAAGGAAAGAAGAAGGCTTTTTAGGAGGCTTTTGAAGTAAATTAGATGAAAGATAACGGTGACTTGGATCAGCACTGGATGTGATCAGATTCTATATGTATTTTGAAGATAATTGGTTCTTGATGAAGAATCAAGGATGACACCAAAGTTAGAGTATTGAGTAGGTATCACTGGAGGTGGGAAAGCATCATAGAAAGATTGAGAGTTTAATTTTGGTCACATTGAGTTTGAAATGTCTATTAAATATCGAAATGGAGATATTGAGAAGGGAGCTGGATATAAGAATCTGGAATTCTGGAGAGTGGTGTAAGTTGGAAAGAAATTTGGGAAGTGTGGACACAGAAATGGTATTTAAAGCTATGAGATTGGTAGAGATCACCAGGAGAGTGAGTATAGAGAATGCCAAGGACTGAGCCAGGGGGCATTCCAATATTAAGAAAAGGAGGGACTTATAAAGGAGACTGAGCATGAGTACCAGTGAGATGGGAGGAAAAACAAGTGAGTCTGGGGTCTTGGAAAGCAAGAGAGGAAAGTGTATCAAGGAGATACAACTGTCAAATACTGCTGACAAGCCAAGTAAGTGGAGACTATTTAATTGGCCATTGGATTTAACATCATAAAGGTCAATGGTGACCTTGAGAGAAGCAGCTTAGTGGAAGGACATGAGGGAAATCCCACATGGAGTGGTTCAAGAGTGAAAGGAAGAAGAGGAATTGAAGCTAATGAGTACGGATAATTGTTTCAAGGAGTTTTGCTGTAAAGGGGAATGAAGAAATGGAATACTGGTGGCAGGGAAAGGGAAATTCAGAGGAGGATTTTTAAAGGTTTTTAGGGTATATTTTTGGGTGCTGATGAGAGCAACCCAGTAGAGAACAAAAGCTGATGATGAGAGGGGAAACTGCTGAAATGATGTCCCTGAGTAAATTACAGAGGATAAAACCTAGTGGGTAGAAATAATGATCTGTGGTAACAGGGAGAAGGCAGATATGGTAGGGGCAGATAGTCATGTAGAGGGGTGGGGGTCTGTAGAAGTTCTTGTATTGCTTTCATTTTCTCAACTGAAGAAAATTATATTTCAGGTAACTCTACTAATAAGCAACATAAAAAACCAAGAACTATTGGTCTGCAATAATTTGTCTTACTTGATCCACCCATATTTCCCAATGGTGCTTTCTTCTAAAGATGCTCATCTGTTTTTACATATAACAAGGCTAGGAAAACCTAAGTATCTGTTAATAGTTCAACACACATTAACGTTCACCAATAAATATGTGAAACACAGGAAAGAGTGATAAGAGTCAATCAAATTTACTTTTATGCCCTGGTAGAAGGCTCATTTATATGATGATAAATCATTTCAAGTTTTAGAGTACAGGACACTGATCATTAAGTGTTTTTGCTCTAAAAAGAAAGAGTATTCTAACATTTCACATGTAAAAGTGAAATGGGGGGAGGTGTGATAAAATTGATGATATTTAAAGGTACAAATTTATAACGAGTAGTAAGCAAGCCACAGAGATCTAATGCGCAGTATGATGGATATAGACAATAATACTGTATGATAATTATGTAATGTAATAAATACTGCTATAATGCAATCATATTACAATATATAAATCTATCAAAGTAACAGACTGTACTCCTTAAACTTACACAATGTTACATATCAAACATTCAATAAAAAACAAAAGTGAAATGCACTTTTCACAACAGGAGACTCTGACTTTCCTTATGTGGAGAAATACAGTTTTGAATGGTACTTACCAACAGTGGTCACAGGAGGCTGGGAAGGGTACTGGGAACTTGTGGTGGCAGGATACTGACTGCCAGGTGGGTAAGGACAGCCTGGGTAACCACTAAAGAAAAGAACATAAAATATTAAATGTTAAGATGACCCAACTCTACAGTATCTCTTTAAGAACCCCATTCAGGGGACATCCCTGGCAGTCCAGTGGTTAAGACTTCACCTTCCAATGCAGGGGGTGTGGGTTCAATCCCTGGTCGGAGAGCTAAGATTCCACATGCCTCGTGGCCAAAAAACCAAAAAACATTTAAAATAATCCAGAAGCAATACTGTAACAAATTCAATAAAGACTTAAAACAAACAAACAAACAAATCCACCCCATTCAGGAGGCTAAGCTTGATATTTCATTGTCTTACCAGTTAATGACTTTACAGTTTTAGAGCTACAGGTGTCTATTCAAGCAAAGCTCCACAAAAATTCCATTAATGACACTGGATTTACTCTTAAAGTAAATGATTAAAATACTCTTGCTTGACCCTGGTTTTTTTTTTTTTTTTTTTTTTGGCTGCGGCATGCGGGATCTTAGTTCCCTGACCAGGGATCGAACCCGTGCCCTCTACAGTGGAAGCACAGAGTCTTAAACACTGGACCACCAGGGAAGTCCCTTGGCCCTGGTTATTTGAGGGTCACCTTCACAGTAGCAGAAAGCAACTCGAGTTTTTCTAAGGGCAGTCCAACAGTATCAGAACTGAGAGCAACAAATATTTTGTGAGAACTTTTCCATTCTGATTTCCTAGCATACAGGTAAATAATATTATTTAATTTTTACCTGTGGTTCATTGATAACCTTTTTGAATGTCTGATCTGAAAATACTCCTCTTGAGATAAAGTTTTAAAAGCTTCCTCTTCACTCTAAGGAAGGTTTGTGTCATTCCTGTATTCACATCAGAGTTGGAAGAAACTTTCCTTAGAAGTATTGTCCTCCAATCTCCTATCCAACATTGTTTCATAAATATCATTTACAATATCCCTGACAAATGGTCATCTTTCTCTACTGAACACTAACTGCATTTTGACACAGTAACCTCTAATTAATGGTCCTAAATTTGCACTCTGTAAGATCACTTGCATATTAGAAAACTTCTAACATTTTCCCCTCAGTCCTCTCTTTTTCAGGTGAAATATTTTTAATTCCTTCAACCATTCTTCACAGCTCTGATTTTCAGATCTAATCACTTTCCTCTGAATGATCACTAATTTGGCAGTGTATCCCTTATAATGGAGAAGAAAAGGAACAGGATGATTACTATAGCTACCTGTTAGTTGAACAATCAATTTTGATGAATCCTATTTTATCTACAATTGTCAGATCTATGGCATTTGCAATTCTGATTAACATGCCTTCTATGAGTCCATTAAAATTACTGACTAAAAAGACCCAGCCCAGAGTCCCGGAGCAAGAGCTCTAAGTTCATAGTCAGTAATCCTTTTATAGGGCAGTGGCTCAAAGATTCTCTCCTATGTGTACTACTAGTTCACACTTTATAACCTGTCACCAACAAAAAAGTTTTGTGTGTAACTTGTTGAGGATTCAATGTAATCATGATACTCTTATCGATTAGTATAAAAGTAAAATGAAAAAAGAAAAAGGTTAAGCATTTCTGTTCCCAGTGGACACATGCTGAATGCTATTGCACAGTACTTTTGTTCTAGTCTCTCTAGTAATCCATGCTGCAAGGAAACAATGTCAATCTTATTCAAATTTCTGAATCTACCTTTTTGAACACTGGAATAAATTTGCTTTTTCTGGAGTTCCTCCCATATTGCATACTTTTTCAAGGACAATCTGTGATTTTATTGCTGAATTTTTCAGTAAGTGGTATAAAACTCTTCTAGGCCTACAGATACTAAATTCAGAGAACTCCCTGTCTCTTTATTTAGTTTGCTTAATTTCTCCTTCGTAGTTATTCTCTATGTTCAGGGTTAACAACTTTTCTTGAGTAAAAAAATAATTTAGTAGTACTATTTTCTGTCTTTGTACATTATTAAACAATTTGCCCTATGTAGGAAATCTTTTTCAGATTTTTAAGAGCCCTTTTGGACTAAATGTATTTAAAAAGAATTTTCCAACACTCTTATATTCCTTTTTCTTTATGTGCCCCTTCAAAATTTACTGTTTATTCTATTTAAAGCACTGTTTTCAAGTGCTTGAGGCAGGAGCTAAAGTATGAATCCATCTCTTCCTCAAGATACTAATAATCAAAATAGGGCAAGATCCCTGTAAACAATCCTGATAGGATAAAGAAAACAATAAATGCTAAATAAAAGTTCAGGAAATGTATACAGTTGATCCTTGAACAATACGGTTTTGAACTGTGCTGGTTCACTTATATGCAGATTTTTTTCACTAAATACATACTAGACTACTATACAAGCCACAGTGGGTTGAATCTGAGGATGCGAAACCTCAGATATGACAGAGAGGGCCGACTATAAAGTTATACTTGGATTTTCAATTGCAAGGAGGGTCGACACCCCTAGCCCCCCGACCTCCCCCTGATGTTCAAGAGTCAACTGTAGTGGAAAATCAATACCAGCTAGAGGAGATCAGAGAAGGTTTGGGGAGATCTGTAATACCTATGAAAGTTGCACCTTTATTAAAACTCTTCAGGGGCTTCCCTGGTGGTGCAGTGGTTAGGAATCCACCTGCCAATGCAAGGGACACGGGTTCGAGCCCTGCTCCGGGAGGATCCCACATGCCGCGGAGCAGCTAAGCCCTTGCCACAGCTGCTGGGCCTGCACTCTGGAGCCCGTGAGCCACAACCACTGAAGCCCGTGCACCTAGAGCCTGTGCTCCGCAACAAGAGAGGCCGCCACAATGAGAAGCCTGTGCACCACAAAGAAGAGGAGACCCTGCTCTCTGCAACTAGAGAAAGCCCACGCACAGAAATGAAGACCCAACACAGCCAAAAATAATAAATTTAAAAAATAAAAAAAAAAACCTCTTCAGTCCTCCTACTCATAACCCTATATTCTCCAGCCATATTAGAGTGCTTCCTTATTCTTTCCTGGGATTTTTTTTTGGCTTTCACACCTATGATTACATAAAATTGAGTGGGCTGAACTTAATAACCGGTAAGTTTCCTCTGATATAAAATGTTATTGCTGTTTGCTGCTCCCTCCACCTCTAAATACTTACTTTTCTTTTAAACCAGTTCCTTCATTTATGAAGCTATCTTTAAGCTCCCACCTCCAAACAGATGTGACCTCTCCTTTAAAGCTGTTTATCACAGCAATTAACATTTTCTGTCTTTTCTGATATCAGAAACTGTTTTCTAATAATACATGCTTGCTAGTACATATACCAAAACTGGAACAACTATCCTTGACATACTTTTTAGTTTCCTTGCATACATGCTGCAAGGTGCTAAATAAAACTTTCAAAAGATCTTAAAATTTTAAAGAGACCTTAGAGATCATCTAGTCCAACTTTCCACAGCAAGAATAAATATTCTCATATTCACTGTTGTAAAATAAAGATTCTTGAATCACTGATTTACTAATTCTCCTTTAGGATAAAGCGAGAAGACAAAGAGGTCCTGAGGCTCTTCTGCCAAGACCTTGCATATGCAGAAGGATACAGACAGTAATGTGAGTACAGTTACCCTTAACAACTCATTAGCCTGTCATGAGGCTCTTCTGCCAAGACCTTGCATATGCAGAAGGATACAGACAGTAATGTGAGTACACTTACCCTTAACAACTCATTAGCCTGTCATGAGATTAGCATGTCATTAAAAGTTACATTTCAAAAAAAACCCAAAAAACAAAACGCATCAAATCTTGAAAAATAGCTACCTCAAAAAGGAACTTCTAGGCTTCCCTGGTGGCACAGTGATTAAGAATCCGCCTGCCAATGCAGGGGACATAGGTTCGAGCCCTGGTCCGGGAAGATCCCACATGCCGTGGAGCAACTAAGCCTGTGCACCACAACTACTGAGCCTGCGCTCTACAGCCTGCGTGCCACAACTACTGAGCCCGCGTGCCACAACTACTGAAGCCCACGCGCCTAGAGCCTGAGCTTCGCAACAAGAGAAGCCACCGCAGTGAGAAGCCCATGCACCAAAATGAAGAGTAGCCCCTGCTCGCCTCAACTGGAGAAAGCCCGCAGGCAGCAACAAAGACCCAACGCAGCAAAAAAAAAAAAAAAAGAATAAATTTTTTTAAAAAAGGAACTTCTTACAAATAACCTCACAAAAGACACTTTTTTTTTTTTTTTTGCGGTACACAGGCCTCTCTCTGTTGTGGCCTCTCCCGTTGCGGAGCACAGGTTCCGGACGCGCAGGCTCAGCGGCCATGGCTCACGGGCCTAGCCGCTTGGCAGCATGTGGGATCTTCCCCGACCGGGGCACGAACCCGTGTCCCCTGCATCAGCAGGCGGACTCTCAACCACTGCACCACCAGGGAAGCCCACAAAAGACACTTTTAAGGTTATGTAAGATGAGTAAGATTTACATTTCTGTCAATATTTTCAGCCTTCATTTTTATCTACAAGTTTCTCTGAAGTGGCTTCATTGTTCAGAAGTCCATTTCCTTATTGTGCTTCTAATAACCATTCCCTATATGCCCAAAGTTCCTTCTTACTAGCAACTGTTCATTATAACAGCTTGTAATTTCAAGGCTTCAGATAGAATTCCATTTCTAGAACTTAATCAGAAAATTAAAGGTCTCTAGAAATCTAAAACTTACAACTTGTTTATATATAACAATCATAGGAATCTTTCTTTCTTGTCTCTGACAGATGTTCATCTAGTCTGCTTACCCAGATAAATGTGACAGAATACTTACTACCTTATAAAGCAAGTTCTTGAAATTAAGAAAGGCCCCCAAATAAACGTTTGCGAAATTTAACTTATAAGATCCTGCATATTATATATGTATATACATATATTTATTTATGGCAGGTGTTCCGGAATTCTAGCTGCATTTATCTGTGACGTTCTATGGAGCTAAGAAGAGTTAGCAGGATTAAAATTTTTTTGTTAATTTTGAGTAGCTGGAAAATTTCATCTAGGCACCAAGTATATGCCAGTCTTGCATTCTAAGTTATCCCCAAGACCACCTTTGGAAAGTACTCCTAGATTACCCCTGGAACAGGTACACATTTAAAACATGGATTAATAATTATTTCTTATCGATTTTTCTAGTATGTATTATTCATAGACTGATTTCACTATTAATTTCATTTACCTGTTATGTTATTAACATATGGATACTAAAGGTTGGTAGTACGTGTAGTCTATGAACTGAATAAATATGGGGATGAGACTGACCCCATCACATGCACCATTAATTCATTCCCTGTAGTTTACAGAAAAGGTCAGTTTTTTAAAAAGGATATTAAAATATTTTTCTCAGTGGCTGAGGTCATCATAATTAGTATTCCATTAATCTTTCAGCCATTTACACTGGATATACAGAGTTCTTAAAAGGAAAGAAACAAGGATTTCAAGGTACAAAACTAATCAAGATTATTGTCATTTCCCCACCCCTTTCCTCTCTCTGAATAGAATGGAGCTGCATTTCTCTAAATGGAAAAAACTCCTCTTGAACTATGTATATACCATAAAATTTCAGCAATAAACTGAGTTTTACCTTCCATTAAATTGCAACCATTTTCATTTTAATGCCCTAGTTAGCACCCATTATTTTTATTCTAGATCTAATAGAATTTCTAATACAATTATTCAAAAGATAATTTTTCATTACCTGGGATTGGGAGGGTATCCGGATGGGTATGCAGAAATTCCACTTGGCATGCCTGGCATGTAGGAAGCTAAAAATAATTTTTAATATTTTAAAATAGTATGCATAGTCCTGGATATATAGGGTATCAAATAATACACACATCACCATCAAACCACAGCAAAATTTCATACAGTTAAAGAATTCAAATCTCAGCACCAAAAACAAAACACTCCAGCCATATTAGTTTCACTGCAACTAATAAATAACTTCAAACCACATAACTCTAAAAGCATTAAATGTGACAATTCCAACAAGGATTAACTGGCGAACGGGTCAACCTGGTCAGCTCTTCAAGCTCTCAACGAGTCTATAACCTGAGACAGGAGCCAATTCAGTTTGGAATTTAGAGGAAGGTAAATGTGCCCTCCTCTGGTCCAAGGTCAGCTTCTTAGAAAGTGACCTCTTTATTATACCTAAGATATCTTTTGAAATTTCTTGCAAGATTATGTTGACCGATTAGCACAGCTGGTTTTGTTGGCTTGACTGAGGACTTTAAACGACTTCAAATTACTACAAGAAGTCCTAAACAAAACTTATATTCAGCCAGACTGGTTAAAACAAACAAAAGCTTGGAAATACTAGGTGGAAAAAGGTTCAAATCTAGCAAGCATAAAGAATGCTTTATATATATTTTAAAGAGAACACTAATGACAAAGAACTAGTCAGTGATGCCAAGAGGCTAACCAACATCGAGGAAGAAAAAGAGAAGAAGTTAATCTTGGCCTTAACTGGAAACAACTTGTCTGAGAATCAAATTAACCTCAGTGAAATTTTTCTCACTGAATATAATTAGCCCTTAATCCAATCAATAAATATTTTAGTGCCTTTCTGTGAAAGGCACTGGATTAAAAAAGAAAGAAAGAAAGAAAGAAAGAATTCCTGGCCTCAAGTTGCTTATAGTCTAGTGAAGGAGATAAACACGAAAAGAATAAAAATAGAGTGATAAGTGTCATGACAGGGGAAGTACAGAGTGATATATATGGGATCATACAGGAGGTAGCTAATTAAATGTAGGAGGTGGGGGTAAACAAGAGTGATCTAGTAGATGAATGGTACACAAAGGCTTGAAGAGAGAAGTGGAACACTCAAGAAGTAAACTTTTAGAGCACATAATGCAAGTGGATGGGAGAAGTATGCTGGGCTCTGACTAAGGGCCTTAAACGTCTTTATCAGAGTTGCTGAGCTTACATCCCCAAGTATCAGTGTTCACAGTCTTCTTGTTAGGGTGAATCTATAGATGTCATAAGTAAATTTTTTCTTAAGTATAATTAAGCTAAGGATGATGTTCAGTGCTATTTCATAAAGGGAAAAATACCTCCCAAAATGTCATAATTGCTAGATCTCATAAAACATTTCTTCTTCCTGGGCCAAAACACAGTTGATCTTTATGAACATCAAAAGATGAGGCCACTATTAGGTGTCAGCAACATATATAGTCAATTACTAGTTTCTCTCCCCATTCTAGTTTCTCTTAAACACATATAAACTACGACTTCACAGTTATAAGCAATTTCCTCATAATTATAGGCAATTTCCCCTTCTAAGGTTCTGAAAAGCTAGTAATTTGACCAAAATCTCCAAATTTTGATTTTGGGAAATAACAAAAGTTGAGTCCAAGACTGGTAAGGAAGCAGATAATGAAGTAATTTCAGAGCCAGAATAAAATGGAATACAAATAAGCATAATACATGGGGTTATTATAAGAATTAAATAAGAACTAATATGAAGTGCTTAGCTGTGTCTCATAGTCACCACTGAATAAATGTTGACTATTACTGTTAGTTGTCAAAAAATGAGGTTTGGGCACAACACTTTTTTAGTGTGACTTATAGCTAGTTCAAAAGTCTTCCTAAAACCAGAGATCAAAAATGTTTACAGTAGGGCTTCCCTGGTGGCGCAGTGGTTGAGAACTGCCTGCTAATGCAGGGGACACGGGTTCGAGCCTGGTCTGGGAGGATCCCACATGCCACGGAGCAACTAGGCCCGTGAGCCACAACTACTGAGCCTGCGCGTCTGGAGCCTGTGCTCCACCACAAGAGATGCTGCTATAGTGACAGGCCCGTGCACTGCGATGAAGAGTGGCCCCCGCTTGCCACAACTAGAGAAAGCCCTCGCACAGAAACAAAGACCGAACACAGCAAAATAAATAAATTAAAAAACTCCTACCCCCAACATCTTCTTAAAAAAAAAAATGTTTACAGTAATGATGATGATGATGATGATGATAATAATAATAATAATAGAAGTATATAATTTCTTAACTAGAAGATCGTATTTAAGTATGGATCCAAATTTCTGGGCTGTTCCTTGATGTGTGGGTGTAGGACGGAATTCAGACTTTCATTTCTTTGCAGTCATACATAACAATAATGAATATCATTTAAATGTATAAAATGTATTAAAACTGTAATGGACAGACAATAAGTTGGTCTCTTTTAGTAATTTACTTATATTAGCTCTATATTGTTTAATGTGATTTATAGTGAGTGAATGCAAAATGGAAGTGCAATAGTGATCTCTTTAGTGAGGTCTCTTTCTTGAATGCTGCACTTCCAATGTTAACATGAAACTAGAAGAAATTTAGGAAAAAGATGTTGCTTAGGGGACTAACATTCTGAAAAGGTTACCTTTATCTTAAGTGGTCACTGGCTATGTTACTTGAGCAAATAAATATGAATGATGATCTAGGAAATATTTTGCATTTCAACATTAGATGGGCAAGATAATCTAACCTTGGATATTAAAGTCAACAGAATTTATTAAGATGAAAACAAATTTCTGATCCAAAAGAATCCCTAGAATCTTTATTAAAAGAGCAACAAAATGCTACAGCCAAGCTTATTCTGGGAAAGCAGAGAAGGAAAAGGAAATGGATTCAGAAAGTTCTGTTAGATTCCCATTCAGCTTGTTAGTCAAGATGCTCCTCAAGGCAGAATGGATTAAAAAGGAAGATGATAATTTTCAGTGGGAGGAAAATGAAAGCTCACATAATCTAACTTATAAGATAAATTAAGTCTGGTTAATTATCTTAAACAAAATTTGTTTTAAAAAAATCACAGCTCAAAACACAATGAACAGGTTTAGTAAAGTCAAAACAAGTAAGTACAACCAACTCTCAATTATCCAGGGTGATTTTAAAGTACCAGTAAGAATTATTTTTGAAAAACCCAGAAATAACAGAGATAATGTACACCAGTTAGGGGAGAACTGATATTGACTCCATGCCCCCACCCTCTCCACTCAAAGTAAAATCATGAATTGGTTGTACTCAAGAGAAGAAAGCTGAGAGCTAGATGTCCATTGTGTACACCCAGAATAGCTGAATGTGAATTATATAGTTTACTTTATAATTGATTCTTATCTATAGCACTGATCCTGGAGTTGCAAACAAAAGGAGGTCAGATTGCCTTTCTAGTTGTATCTACTTCCAAACGGATCAAATAAAGCTATTCCATGGCATGCATAATTTAAAAAAAAAATTCCAGCTCTATTCCAGCATTCTTTCTCCTCCATTTTGGAATCCAGCACACCCATAGTTAGATTTCTACCCACAAACGAAAGCCCAAATGCCAGTCTTTGTTGAGAATCTGTACATGCAGATGTGGGGCCTCAGAATACCTCCAAAAAATCGACTAACTTGATAAGCTAAAAAGCAAATTGAAGTCATCAAAAAAAATATTTTTACAAGATTTTGTTTTCTTTTGTTTATATGAGTTTAAAAATCAAATCTCAGTTCTACTTACTGTTTGGTGGCCCTGTTGCCTGGTATGGTGGATAGGATGCTGAAATAGTAGCACGAGAAAAGACTGGAGGTTCTTCTCCAAACACCACAATCATAACTTGAATAAGCCCCAACAAGTCTGACTGTGGCTAAAAATGGAAAACAAATTTAAGTCATTTACAGATTTACTTTTTGGCAATAAGGAAAAGTCTGGCCATTTCTTATCTGTTTTCAACTTAGCGCGACAATTTCCTTTGTAGGACCCCAAACGTGAAAATTCCATTTAATTAATTTAATACAGCTAGGTGATTTCTACTTATTATTTATGTGTAGCAAGGCTGCTACTTCATGTATATAAAAACAGCACTAGCCAAAGCAGTATACTGCAAAAATCAGATGGTATTGTTCTTCATTTGACTCCATACAGCTAACCAAAATTTATTATATTTCCAGTGGACAAATTAAGGATGCTGGTACGGTATAAACTCAGGGATGGATGTAAGCAGTAGTCACAAATATTATTTAAGGTCTTTAAAAGATAACAATGTTACCTTGGAAACACATGTTCCTAGATTAATTTTTATTAAAGATAGTATTATGAACTCTGAAATTATAAGTAGACTCCATTTTAGAAATCACTAGATTGTTGTACAAAAGATATAAATTATTAAAGGATCTTTCCTTCCAGTACCATAGTTACAAAGAGAGTGCCTGTATCCCATAAAGGCTGCTAAACTTTTTTCTCAAGTACCTATTGATCACTAATTTAAGACAAACTATGCTAGGCAAAGTTGTTCAAACTGACTTATCTGATGGTTGTTTTCACCCATTATATTCTGTGTATATCTCACCTCACACACTTCATTCATTAGTTCATCAGGTTCTGAAGGATTACTCAATTATCTTGATCAGTTAATCATCTTCATAACTTCCCTTCTCCTGACAGAAGAGTTTACTAGCAGCTTTCAACTTTCCAAAGCACCAATTTTGTTCCATTCTGTCCCAACGTATGGACAGTGACAATAGATAACATTTCAGAAAGCTTCTTATGAAAACTTACTGATTCTCACTATTCCAATACCCTTCTTATGTTTGTCTGTAAACTTACACGCTGAGACAGGGAGTAAACATGTATAGTATCTGTGTAGCACCAAGGAGTGTAGGCTGGAGATTATGGCTGGTGTGTGTATGGGGTTGCTACTGAGAATCACACAATTTAAATCTCTTGTTAATTATTTAGTCCAACAAAACTCCCTAACTAAATCATAAAATGATTTTAAAATCATGCACTTTAAAAACTGAGATAATTCACATACCATAAAATTTACCATCTAAAGGTGTATAGTTCAGGACTTCCCTGGTGGTACAGTGGTTAAGAATCTGCCTGCCAATGCAGGGGACATGGGTTTGATTCCTGGTCCGGGAAGATCCCACATGAGACAGAGCAACTAAGCCCGTGCGCCACAACTACTGAGCCTGCACTCTAGAGCCTGAGAGCCACAACTGCTGAGCCCATGCGCCACAACTGCTGAGCCCAAGCGCCACAACTGTAGAAGCCCACGCACCCTAGAGCCCATGTGCTGCAACAAGAGAAGCCACCATGATGAGAAGCCCATGCACCACAAAGAGTAGTCCCCATTCGCCACAGCTAGAGAAACACCGCGTGCAGCAACAAAGACCCAATACAGCCAAGAATTTAAAAAAAAAAAAAAAAGTGTATAGTTCAGTGGTTTTTCTCTATCACCACTGTCTAATTCCAGAATATTGTTATCATCCTCAAAAGAAATCTATCCCTATTAGTGATCACTTCCAATTTCCCCCTCCCCTCAGCTCCTGGCAACCACAAATCTATTTTGTCATTGGATTTGCCTATTCTGGACATTTCATGTAAATGGAATCATACAATTCGTGTCTGGCTTTTTCCACCTAGCATAATATTTTCAAAGGTTAACCCATGTTTGTAGTATGAATCAGTACTCCATTTATACAGTCTTATAACCATAGTTTTGTCAAGACAAATTTTATTTTAATTCTTTACCATACCATTCCTTTCACATTAAAGTCTTTGAAGGAAGAAAAATTAATCGTTAATACCTACTTCCAGGCCTATTATAAAGCAACAGGTCATGAATATTTCAGAATGACAAATGACTAATTCAGAATGATACAGGATACAAAAAACATAGCAAGAATGTTAGTTTATTTTAGCTCAAACACCTAAGGGTCAACTGAAACATATAGTATCTTTATAAAACTTTTTTCCTATTGAAAACCCTGAAAACTTGAAGAGCAAAATTGCTTTCTTCTCTATCCCTTTTTGCTTTTCCAGCAAGCAATAAAAAGGTCAGATTTTACATTCTAAGCAGTATATGATACACGTTCAGGATTAGGATTAATAAGCAGTTGAATTAGTAAGATCAAGATAAATGAGAGCAGCCCTAGTTCATGTTCTGTGCCATGCTAGATTACTACAATAGCCTTCTGTGCGGGTTCTAGTTTTACTTACTGATTATGATTGAGAGAATTTTCTATAAAAGTTCACGCTCCCCTCCCATTATACAGAGTTGTTGCTGAGAATCAGTTGCTTAGGCAGAAACTACATTTTCCAGTCCTTTTTGCAACTAGTTTTTACCAATGGACCATAAGCAGAAGAGATTTAACTTTTAAGCCAAGGTGCACAAGAAGGAGGGCTACCAATCTCTTTGCTTGTCTTCCTTGATGCGGAGGACTCTGAAGCCCCGGGAGATGGTGGCACAACAAACTGGAAAGCGCCTGGTCCCTGAAGCTCAAGTGAGGGAAAGCTGCCTGCCAGTGAGGCAGACTCCCAGTGGACTATTACGTGAGCAAGAAATTTCCAGCGTTAAGTCTCCAGTATTTGGCGTTTTATGTTTTAGAGCAGCTAGTGATTTTCAGTCAGAAAGCTAATTAATGTATTTATCTAGTACACTTCAGACATTATACCTAACAATCATTGCATTTAATGCCTTACTTTTGTTCAGAAATCTAAAATGACTCCCAGCTGCCTATTCAAGGATGAAGTCCTTAGCTAAAAATCAGGATCTTCCATGATATAACCTTGAACACCATACCAAAGTTAGCTACCCTTATGTCTTTTTTGTTAGATTTGTGGAATATAACATACATACAGAAATGTATGTAACTTTAAAGAGTAACAATAAAGAAAATATTTGTGTAGCTATCATCCAACTTAAGAAATAGAAGTTTGCCAGCAACTTACAAGTTCCTGACTGCATCCCCCTCTATCTATTCTATAGTTACCCACTTCTCTGACTTAGCAGATAATCATTCTTTTCTTTAAACTACTACCTTATAAACAATTTTCTAAACAGTATGTTTAATTTTTTCTGTTTCTGAACTTCATATGAATTAAATCAAACTGTGGATTCTATTGAGACTTATTTCAACAATGTAAGATACATTCCTGTTAAAGAGTATAGTTATAAATTCATTTTAATTGCTGTATGGTGTTCCACTGAATGAATACACAACTTCTTTATTCACTCTCCTGTTGTTAACAGTCATATGGGTTGTATCCAGTCTTTGGTTATTTATGCTGCCATGAACATTCTTGCTCTGTTTCCTAGTATGTATGTGCAAGCGTTACTCGTTTTTTTTGGCTGCATTGGGTCTTCACTGCTGCACGCGGCCTTTCTCTAGTTGCAGCGAGCGGGGGCTACTCTTCGTTGCAGTGCGCAGGCTTCTCATTGTGGTGGCTTCTCTTGTTGCGGAGCACAGGCTCTAGGCATGCGGGCTTCAGTAGTTGTGGCTCACGGGCTCTCAAACACAGACTCAGCAGCTGTGGCACATGGGCTTAGTTGCTCCATGGCATGTAGGATCTTCCTGGACCAGGGCTCAAACCCGTGTCCCCTGCATTGGCAGGTGGATTCCCAACCACTGCGCCACCAGGGAAGCCCAAAAGGGTTACTCTTGTGCAGTAGTTATCAACTGGGGGTGCTATTTTTGTCTCCCAGTGGATATTTAGAAATGTCTAGAGACATTTTCAGTTGTCACAACTGTCATGCTACTGTCATCTTGTGGATAAAGGCCAGGGATCCTACATCCTATAATGAACAGAACAGCTCTCCCACAATAAAGAATTATCTGACCCACAATGCCAGTAGCACTGAGGTTGAGAAACCCTGCTCTAGTGTACATACCAAGGAGTGGAATTGCTAGGACATAGGGCATGGGCCCTTACAACTTTACTAGGTAATACCAAACTAATTTCCAGAGTAGTGTGTCAATTTTGCTCCCATCAGCAGTGTCTAAGAGTTCCCTTTGCTCCACATCCTCTCTAAGCCTTAGCGTTGTCAACTGGTAGTGCAAATTTAATGCACATGTAATGGTATCTCGTTATGGTCTTAATTTATATTTCCCTCACTACTAGCAGGATTAAACATCTTTCCATATGTTTACTGGCCATTAGGATTTCTCTTTTGTGAAGTACTTGTTCAAGAGTTTCATCTATTTTTCTATTGGGCTTCTTTCTTTTAATGATTCCCAAAAATTATTTTTATGTTCTGGACATTACCCTGTGGGTGTTAAGTACTATAAGTATATTCTTTCAGTCTGTGGTTAGTCTTTTCAGTTTTTAATGTGTCTTTCATGAACAGAAGTTCTTAATCTGCATAAGCTCAAGGTAAAATTTAGTAGTCTTTTCCTTTATAGTAAAAGTTTTCCATCTTGTTAAAAAAACCCTCACCTATTACAAGATCATGAAAGGCAGTCTCCTATATTATGTTTTAAAAGTCTTATTTTTTTGCCTTTCACAATCTACCTGAAATTGATTTTTGTATATTATACAAATAGGAATCTCACTGTCCCAACTCCATAACTGAAGTTAATCTTATCCCCACTTACCTACTATAACACCACTGTTATACATCAAGTGTTTATATATAGGCATACCTTTTCTTACTGTGCTTTGCTTTATTGTCCTTTGCAGATACTGCAGTTTTTACAAATTGAAGGTCTGTGGCAACCCTGCATTGACACGTGATGGTTAACTTTTTTTTTTTTTTTTTTTTTGCGGTACACGGGCCTCTCACTGTTGTGGCCCTTCCCGTTGCGGAGCACAGGCTCCAGACGCGCAGGCTCAGCAGCCATGGCTCACGGGCCCAGCCGCTCCGCGGCACGTGAGATCCTCCCAGACCGGGGCACAAACCCGTGTCCCCTGCATTGGCAGGCGGACTCCCAACCACTGCGCCACCAGGGAAGCCCCATGGTTAACATTTTTAACAATAAAGTATTTTTTTAAATTTATTTTCTTGAAGTATAGTTGATTTACAATGTTAATTTCTGCTGTACAGCAAAGTGATTCAGTTATACATATATATATTCTTTTTCATATTCTATTATGCTTTATTATAGGATACAACAAAGTATTTTTAATTAAGGTATGAATACTGTTTTTTTAGACACAACGCTATTACACATTTAATAGACTACAGTATAGTGTAAACATAACTTTTACATGCATTGGGAAACCATGCAATTTGTGTGACTCATTTTATCGCAACATTTTGCTTTACTGCAGTAGTTTGGAATTGAGTCCACAATATCTCCAAGGTATGTCTGTATAGTGGATCTTTTTTCTGGGTTATTTATTATGTTCCATCTACCCATTGGAATATTTCTCTGACAATTCCATACCATCTTAATTACTAGTTTTTTAAAATGCATTTTGATACCTCTAAGGCAAGTCCCTTCCAGCTTACTCTTCTTGGCTATTATTAATATTTGCATTTCCATATAAACTTTGGATTCAGCTTATCAAGTTCACAAAATTAACAAATATGCAAAGAAACAAACACTTCTGTTAAGAAATAGACCAGGGCTTCCCTGGTGGCGCAGTGGTTGAGAATCTGCCTGCTAATGCAGGGGACACGGATTCGAGCCCTGGTCTGGGAGGACCCCACATGCCGCAGAGCAACTAGGCCCGTGAGCCACAACTACTGAGCCTGCGTGTCTGGAGCCTGTGCTCCGCGACAAGAGAGGCCGCGATAGTGAGAGGCCCGCACACCGCGATGAAGAGTGGCCCCCGCTTGCCACAACTAGAGAAAGCCCTCGCACAGAAATGAAGACACAACACAGCAAAAATAAATTAATTAATAAACTCCTACCCCCAACGTCTTCTTTAAAAAAAAAAAAGAAATAGATCAATTTGTAGAGAACCAACATATTTATAATACTGAGTCTTCCAATCCATGAAAAAGGTTCTTTCAATAAAATTTGGAATTTTCTCCATAATGGATTTGTACATCTTTTGTAAGGTTTATTCCTACGTCAACAGCATTAAAAATATAAACTATTCGTAAACCAGTTAATTCTCTATTCTGCTAAGTCTAATCTGCTATTAAACCCATCTATTGAGTTTTTTGTGGGTTTTTTATTTTATTTATTTTGGCTGCGTTGGGTCTTCGTTGCTGCACGCGGGTTTCTCTAGTCACGGAGAGTGGGAGCTACTCTTCGTTGCAGTACGTGGGCTTTTCATTGCAGTGGCTTCTCTTGTTGCAGAGCACAGGTTCTAGGCGCGTGGGCTTCAGTAGTTGCAGCACGTGGGCTCAGTAGTTGTAGCTTGCAGGCTCTAGAGCGCAGGCTCAGTAGTTGTGGCACACGGGCTTAGCTGCTCCATGGCATGTTGGATCTTCCCAAACCAGGGCACGAACCTGTGTCCCCTGCATTGGCAGGCGGATTCTTAACCACTGTGCCACCAGGGAAGTCCCTCTATTGGGTTTTTAATTTCTATTATTCTATTTTTCAGTTGTAAGGTTTCTATTTGGTTCATTTTACATATAATTATAATTAGTTCTCCATATTGAACATACTAATCACAATCATTTTCAAGTCTGTGTCTGATAACTGGGTTACCTGGGGGGTGGTATCCTGTTTCTACTCTTTTTTCCCTCTTTGTCCTATCTCTTGATGTACTTGATAATTTTAAATTGTACACCTGACACTTCGTGAAAAATTAGACAGGCTCTATATATTATCTCCTTCCAGCAACAGTTCACTCTATCCTATGGCCGGCAGATACCGTGAGAATCACCTTAATATAATCAGGCACTGAACTGATTCAAGGGTGGAGTTTTACAGGGCTCATTCTGCCTGAGTTCCCACTCATGGGGTGTATTCCTCTAGTGGTGCCAAATGAGAGCCTAGGATGTTTACTCATACCCCTCCTCCTTGTGAGTGGTTCCAAACTCATACTGCCTCCTCAACCTAAGACTGCTGAGAACTTGGCTATGAATTACAGAGGCTTTCTGCTTAGCTTTTTAGCATCTTGTCTTTGAAATGTAGGAATTCAGCATATCCCTTGAGGGGGAAACTCAAATTATCTGGCTCACTTCTTTGTAGCTTCCTTTTCTCCCAAATCTTGGCTCCTAAGATATCGGCTGCCTGGCAGACAGAACAGCAACTGTTGTCTTTTCAGCCCTGTGAGACTGTTAGAAACTGTGCAGTCTTCTTTGCCTCTAGCTAATGCCCTCTGCCCAGATTCTCAGCCTCTCACTCTGTACCAAGAATCAGTAAATACTCTTAGGGAAAACTGGCAGAATGTTGACTCATCTCTTTGCAGCAAGGATCTTGGCCCTTCAAGTCCTAATTGCCTCAACAGTTCTCCAAAGCCTTCCTCAGATGTTGTTTGTACTTTGGCTTTTCCAGCATTTTTTTGGATAGAAACTGCCAGAGCTATACCATCAGAGGCAGAAACAGAAGTTTCTTACTAGTATTACTTCTTGATAGGAACACTTTTAGTAATGAGATTTGAACAGTTTCACAAATATATGCCACCAGTATACCACTGGGTTGGCCAAAGTGTCTTCTGTTTTTAAGTAAAAATAAAAGGCACATTTTTCATTGTCACCAAGAACTTTATTGAACAACGTTGTCATCCTTTTGTTCCACTACCTTCTGCCATTTTTCAGGCAACTTCATAATTCCATATTCCCAAAACGTTTTATCTTTTTGAGCAAAGAACTGTTCCAGATGCCTTTTACAGTCTTCCAGGGAATTGAAATTTTTTCCATTAAGAGAATTTTGTAAAGACTGAAATCAATGGAAATCTGAAGGTGCAATGTCTGCTAAATATGGAGGATGAATCAGAACTTCCCAGCCAAGCTGTAACAGTTTTTGCCTGGTCTTCAAAAAACACGCCATCTTGTGTTATCCTGATGGAAGATTATGCGTTTCCTGTTGACTAATTCTGGACGCTTTTTGTTGAGTGCTGCTTTCAGTTGGTCTAACTGGGAGCAGTACTTGTTGGAATGAATCGTTTGGTTTTCCAGAAGGAACTCATAATAGAGGATTCCCTTCCAATCCCACCATATACACAACATCACCTTCTTTGGATGAAGACCGGCCTTTGGTTGGTTGGTGGTGGTTCATTTTGCTTGCCTACGATCTCTTCCGTTCCACATTATTGTACAGTATCCACTTTTCACCTCCTATCACAATTTATTTTAAAAACGGAACGTCTTCATTACATTTAAGTAGAGAATCGCATGCGGAAATACGGTCAGGAAGGGTTTTTTTGCTTAACTTATGTGGAACCCAAACATCAAAGCGATTCACATAACCAAGCTGGTGCAAATGATTTTCAGTGCTTGAGTTGGATATTTTGAGTATGTTAGCTATCTCCCGCGTCGTATAATGTTGACTGTTCTCAATTAACGTCTTGATTTGATTGCTATCAACTTCAACTGGTCTACCCGACATGCAGCATCATCCAGCGAGAAATCTACAGCATGAAACTTCGCAAACCACTTTTGACACGTCTGATCATCACAGCACCTTCTCCATACACTGCACAAATCTTTTTGTGCGTTTCAGTTGCATTTTTTCCTTTCATGAAATAATAAAGCATAATATGCCAAAAATGTTGTTTTTCTTCCATCTTCAATATTAAAATGAATGGCTGCACAAAAATTCACCAATTTTGATGTCTTTTTTTTTTTTTTTTTTTTGCAGTACGCGGGCCTCTTACTGTTGTGGCCTCTCCCGTTGCGGAGCACAGGCTCCGGACGCACAGGCTCTGGATGCACAGGCTCAGCGGCCACGGCTCACGGGCCTAGCCGCTCCGCGGCATGTGGGATCTTCCCGGACCAGGGCACGAACCCGTGTCCCCTGCATCAGCAGGCAGACTCTCAACCACTGCGCCACCAGGGAAGCCCGATGTCTTTTTTTAAATGCACGTTGATAGGACAGCTATCACATACAATCTAACAAAATTGTTTCAAATGAAGTTAAAGACAACTAAGTGCTACTAAAGTCATCTTACGGAAAAAAAAACAACTGAACCTTTTGGCCAACCCAATATACATATTTTTTTAAATAAATAAATAAATTTATCTATCTATCTATTTATGGCTGCGTTGGGTCTTTTTTGCTGCGCGCGGGCTTTTTCTAGTTGCAGCAAGTGGGGGCTACTCTTTGTTGCAGTGCGTGGACTTCTCATCGCACTGGCTTCTCTTGCTGTGGAGCAGGGGCTCTAGGCACACAGGCTTCAGTAGCTGTGGCTCACGGGCTCAGCAGTTGTGGCTCGCGGGCTCTAGAGTGCAGGCTCAGTAGTTGTGGTGCACGGGCTTAGCTGCTCCGCAGCATGTGGGACCTTCCCGGACCAGGGCTCGAACCCATGTCCCCTGCATTGGCAGGTGGATTCTTAACCACTGCGCCACCAGGGAAAGCCCCCCAATATTTTTTAAATGCATTTCCCATATGTGAATTCTATCTATTCTTAAAGGTTCAACTCAAGCAAATAAAATAGTGACTATGTGTATTCTATAAACTACCAAGCTCTATAGAAATATATGTTTCATTTATTTATTTATTCTTGTAAATTTATTTACTTATTTATTATTTATTTTTGGCTGCATTGGGTCTTCGCTGTGGCACGGGGGCTTTCTCTAGTTGTGGCAAGCAGGAGCTACTCTTCGTTGTGGTGCATGGGCTTCTCATTGCAGTGGCTTCTCTTGTTGCGGAGCAGGGGCTCTAGGAACATGGGCTTCGGTAGTTGTGGCATGTGGGCTCAGTAGTTGTGGCTCACGGGCTCTAGAGTGCAGGCTCAGTAGTTGTGGCATGTGGGCTTAGTTGGTCCACGGCATGTGGGATCTTCCCGGACCAGGGCTTGAACCCGTGTCCCCTGCATTGGCAGGAGGATTCTTAACCACTGCACTACCAGGGAAGTCCAGATATATTTCTTTTAAAGAGCTTTTTTGAATTACCCAGCTCAGTGATTAGTGATCTTATGTGAATTTATTCTCCTTTAATCCTCCTTGAGAGTTAACAGAAAGTAAATGCTAGTGAACAAAATATATAAAATACAACGAATTCTCAGAACACTCTGTTAATACTTACGTGTTTCCATTCATGTAGATAAGGAAGATATATCTTCCCGTTAGCATCCACATGCTTTCCTGTTTTAATAGTCATTGAACTAGTAGGCTTAACAAAACAGATAGGGGGATTATATGGGTATGTGTCCAGCAGCCACAGGCATATTGGAATATTATATGTAGTACCTGAGAGAGAAAGAGAAACTTCAGTTACTCTACTTTTATTATTTTTCAATAATGGCTTAGTAGGTAAGCAACAAAGAGCTACAACTAAGCAACACTTTTTTAAAAAAACACAACAAATATTTTATGTTTCAAAGTTCTGTTTAACATCAGTTTCTCAAATTTTCAGTTTGTAAAATACATGAGCAGGATTAAGGAGCTAATTAATCACTACTCTGCCAGTGTAGTAAGTATACTTACTGCCATAAAAACGTTATTCACAAATTATCTTTTGGTTCAAGCCATTCTTTGTTATTTGACTCTTGTCACTTCAGTTAATAAAGTTCACTGGTAAAGGATACAGAAGGAAGACCACAGACAACGGTGTCCTTTTGGAAAGTGATATGCTAGACTTTAAATTCCCTTGCCAAAAGTCACACTGTAAGACCTAATTCAAGTGTCAAACAGATGCTGACTGGTGGCCACAGCTTGACCAATGAATATGGCATTTTCAGTGGTAGTTTCACAATCAATGATGTCATCCCCCTTTTTTTGCTTTATGTAATAGAATCTCTCTCAGTTGAGAAATTTGACTATATATAGTCAAAATGAACAGTGTTTCAAAGGATCTGATAGTTAACATATTGAACATAAATCAAAGACTTTTCTTCCTAAGGTTAAAGTCCAGTGTCCCAAGCAACCATTTGAATCACCTAACATAATTCAGATACATTTCCCCCACTCAGAAACAGTTTTACTTCATAAAAGTATATACACATAAAATTCACTTAAAGAAATCAGACAGTTATGGGACTTCGGATTTATTTTTTACCCAAAAGTACTTCTAGAATGAAAAAAAAAAGACTCCAATAAAATATATCTTAATACATAAAACATAACTTTATTTCCACCATCTAGAATTCTTTGCTTTGTGAAAATGATGGATTCTCTAGAATTACTTAGGCTTAGGAACTGTGCCATACAAAAAAATGGTGAAGGAACAAAGGTTTAGTTTAAATAAAATTTACATGTATGTATGCGTGTGTGTGTGTGTGTGTGTGTGTGTGTGTGTGTGTGTGTGTATGAAAAAGAGAACCCTTGTGCACTGCTGGTGGGAATATAAATTGGTGCAGCCACTATGGAAAACAGTATGGAGATTACTTAAAAATTAAAAATAGAACTACCATATGATCCAGCAATTCTACTTCTGGTTATTTATCTGAAGAAAATGAAAACACTAATTTGAAAAGATATATGCACTCCTATGTTCACTGCAACATTATTTATAATAGCCAAGATATGGAAGCAACCTAAGTACCCACTGATAGATGAATGGATAAAGAAGATGTGGTATACATATACATAATGGAATATTACTGCGCCATAAAAAAGAATGAAATCTTGCCGTTTGTGACAACATGGATAGACCTAGAGGGTATTATGCTAAGTGAAATAAGTCAGACAGAGAAAGACAAATACTGTATGATTTCACTTATATGTGGAATCTAAAAAACAAAACAAATGAACAAACAAAACTAAACAGAAACAGGCTCATAGATACAAAGAAGAGGTGGTTGCCAGAGGGGAAGAAGGTGGGAGAAGAGAAACAGGTGAGGAAGATTAAGAGGTACAAACTTCCATCTGTAAAATAAATGAATCACAGTATGATATGTACAGTGTGGGGAATACTGTCAATAATTATGTAATGTTTTGTATGGTGACAGATGGTAACTAGATTTATCATGTTGATCATTTTGAGAGGTACAGAAATATCAAATCACTATGTTCTATAACAGAAACTAACACAGTGTTATAGGTCAATTATACTTCAAACACACACAGATAAACAAACAGAAAAAGAGATCAAATTTGTGGTTATCAGAGGTGAGGGCTGGGGGGAAGGGAGAATTGTAGGACAGTAGACATGAGGTACAAACTTCCAGTTATAAAAAAGCAAGGGCACTTCCCTGGTGGTGCAGTGATTAAGAATCTGCCTGCCAATGCAGGGGACACAGGTTTGTACCCTGGTCCGGGAAGATCCCACATGCCATGGAGCAACTAAGCCCACGTGCCACAACTACTGAGCCCAGGTGCCACAACTACTGAAGCCTGTGTGCCTAGAGCCCATGCTCTGCTACAAGAGAAACCACTGCAATGAGAAGCCCACGCACCGCAACGAAGAGTAGCCCCTGCTCGCCGCAACTAGAGAAAGCCTGCGAGCAGCAACGAAGACCCAACGCAGCCAAAAAAAAAAAAAAAGTTAAGTACTGGGAATGTAATGTACAACATGATAAATGTTATGAACACTGCTGTATGTTATATATTAAATTTGTTGAGAGTAAACATCGCAACTTGATGAAAACTTAAGAATTTCATCACAAGGGAAAAATATTTTTTTGTTTCTCTAATTTTGTATCTATATGACTGATGTTCACTAAGCTTACTGAGGTAATCATTTCTTGATGTATGAAGTCAATCATTACGCTGTATATCAAACTTATATAGTGCTATATGTCAATTACATCTCAATAAAACCAGAAGAAAAAAAATAATAAATGTCTTTAATTATGTCTACGATAGTCTTCTGCCTCCTTCTCTCCCCCACATACCTTTTTCCCTCACCAGAGCTTACTTCCTGGGGTAAAGGCAAAGTCAATAATCCTGAAGTTTACTCGTATTTGCTCTATAAAATGCTGATGCTCAAGTGTTTTTTCCCTCTCCCTGGGATGTCCATTCTGTTATGAATGGTTCACTCATCCTTTAACACCAAATTGAACGTCATTTCTTTGATGACCTTCCCACGTGTTCTTGTTCTCTATAATCTCACAGCACCTTTATATTTCATTATTCTATAACGGGTATAGAATAGTGTAAATATCTATTTATTCCCTGTTTCCCCTATTTGTGTATGTTCTTCCAGGGAAGGTACATCCTTTATTCACCTTTGTATCCCTAGCCCTTTTCCCCCACGCATAGCAGGTACTATATAAAATCAGTGGGTAGGTTACTGAGACACAGGTCTTAGCTAGTCACAAGGAATAACTAACAGAGCTGTCCACAGTTGCTCATGAAGCTGAATGCTCCATTATCATTGTAAGTCTTCCAGCAGAGGGTGGCTGACTGACAGAGATGTAATTATCCATCATCAGCATTACAACCATAAATAATAGCTACTTTTGATATACCAGCCTCTCTGCTAAGTCCTTTACATACATTATTACAAATGAATTCTTCTTTGAGTTAGGTACTATTATCCAAATGTTACAGATGCCCATTGTCACAAAACTAATACATTACAGAGGGAGAACTAAAACCCTACTCTGCCCTGACTGTAAAGCCTCTATCTTAGTCACTATACTATACAGCTTCCCATTGTCAGATAAGTTTGAGTAGGGTGGGAGCTGAACTAGGAGGCAGCTAAGATCCCTTTCTAGTTCTAAGATTCTCTGATTCTATCAAACAAACTCTTCCAGTGCACTGAGGCACTTATTTGTTGATATATCTGGGTAAGGAAGTAGGGGAAAAAAGATGAAAATATGAGGTGCTGCTGCCAAATGAAGTTCAATTAGAATAGGAGGTGAAGTTTCTATATTATCATGAAAGTCACAAAAAAGCAAGCTTAATTACCTACAATTCTTTGGCAACTAAATGTGAATTAAAATGCATCTATGCTGGAAACACGAATCACATAAGACATTTACCTCTATAAGGCACAGGAATCGTTCCAGTGAGGTTCATTAGTTCCCTGGAACTGCCATCATTAAAAACTGAAAGGTAAGAATAATGAGTTAATCAACAAGCATTCTCACAGATGTTCCCACGTAAGTTATTCTTATGTTTCAGAAACAACAGTTAAAATGCATTATTACCCTTGAAAGGACTAACTTGTTAATGTTCATACATTTTGTCCAATAATAAAGTATCCTTTGTTGATTCACTTAATGGGATCAGCTTTGAATGAGTAAAGATGCTATGAATTACTTGGAAAAATAAATGTTAATGCTACAGTCCCAATAAATATGAGCTCTGGATCCCCAACCAACATGATTATAAAATTACTTAAAAATCACTATTAACTGACACCATATTAAATATTAACCTAATGTTTTCAGATGTTTATTCCCACTCACTGTCATTCTCAATCCCAATGTAGTATCCCACAGTATGAAAAAGGAAAAAAGTTTTCACAGTCAAATACGGACATCTTCTTTTAATACAAATATTTCTCACATCGCACAAGTTTTCCTACCTGTAATTGACTGAATAACTAGGGCACGTACTTTGTGTTACATGGACTGCTATTATCTGTAATAATGATTTGGAATTAACACTATTACATAGAGGAAAGGCTGTAATGTGCAGTACAAGAACACAGAACTGTACTGTTGACCTCAGTTCTTTTACCTACTATTGACAATTATAAACTGTGCTGTAATTTATTCTGATTTTGTATTTTTAAAAGACCACCGTATTTAATTTTAGGGTTATATTTACTCTAAAAGCATGTTGATGACAATGGTTTAGACTTGGTCCAGCCTGTGTGGCTGTATATATAATATTTGTTCAATGATGCTGGAATCTTTGTCAGTTTATTTTGTTGTTGTTGTTGTTGTTTTGGGTTTTTTTTGCGGTACGTGGGCCTCTCACTGCTGTGGCCTCTCCCGTTGCGGAGCACAGGCTCCGGACGCGCAGGCTCAGCGGCCATGGCTCATGGGCCCAGCCGCTCCGTGGCATGTGGGATCCTCCCGGACCGGGGCATGAACCCGTGTCCCCTGCATCGGCAGTCAGACTCTCAACCACTGCGCCACCAGGGAAGCCCCCTCTTTGTCAGTTTTGATCAACATTTATTCTTTTAGTATTCAGTAAAAACTATACACTTACCATAAAATTCTAGCCTTTGTCACTTTATTCCCCCATTGAAGCCATTTTTAAATTAACTCTAATTTTGGTAATATGAGTTTTTTTGCAGATCTAAATACCATAGTACAGTATGTGGACAGGAAGGAGAATTATGCCCTAGTTTGGGAGAGGACTTCCGGTTCATGACTTTGTTGTTCAGGATATTCAGGATTGATTCCCCCTCTGCTGCCTCTCACCAGGCTCCTGTTTACAAAGCCCTGGAGATGAGTGGGGTTTAGAGTGAGAGTCTCAGCTACAAAATTCAGCTCTTTGCCCTCATTGCCAAGGGCCTCACAATGGGCAGGAGGCAGCATGGGTTTCCCTTGGCCCTGGCACATTGGGTGTTTACCAGGAGACGGGGTTGGAGAGATTAGGTTAGGATTGGTGGGGCCAAAAAGACTGTTTAAAAAAAAACAAACCAAAAAAACCCCTCTGAATATTGTCATTTCTTACTTAAATCACAACTTTATTTCATCTCAATAGAAGGTGGACACAAATTGTCACCTACCTACTCTACAGAATTAAGGACAATAGTTTTTAAGTGTTTTCTTCATCTATAAAATGAAAAGGATAGTCCAGAATATAGTTTTACAAAATGTGTTCCTAAGAATATAAAGAGATGCTCTAGAGAGAAAAAAGGTTCACTAGTTAATTAACTTTAGAATATACTGAACAATGTATTATCTTCTCTCCCCCCTTTGTGAGGCATAATGACACATTAGCATATTAAAGGCTCTGAGAAATCTTGTTGCAAAGAAACCCATTTAATTTTGTTTAATCTATAAGTGCTCAAACTTAACCTCAGAATCCCCTCTACCCATGCCCCCAAAGCAACATTCTTCACAACTATGTATACTATTTTGGGAAATGATGGACTAAACTATTTTTAACATCACCTCTAGTTCTAAATTTGCATTAGTTCTATGTTAGAGTAGTATATTAAAACTTAAAATAACTAAACAAATGTAAGATGTTATTATTAGATCTTGTAATTTCCTATCTCTCACAACTTTTTTTAGGTGAAGGTTAGTCCTACAATGAAAAAACCAACAAACTTAAAGGGAAAATGGGAAACCTACAATTATTAACAACGAGAGTAAACTCAAAGTATAGTACTTGATATTTTTATTATATAAACTCACCATATGAATCCAATACAGGTTTGAGATCTTTGTATAAAGTAATAACACTGACAGTTTCACGTACAGTTAGGTCTCTGTATTTGTACTGAAAAGGAAAATTACAAATGAATTTAGTTTAAAACCAATGCACATATTTTACTGCTAGGTTAATTTTCTTAAAATCTTATTAATAGCACTCTTCTTAAAAGTATAATGGTTCTGAGTGATCATTAACATTAATTAAATAAAGACTGAAAGAACCCCAGTAGCTTTTTCTCCTGCCACCTATTCAAACTTTTACCTCCATTTTAGCTCTTTTTCCAACTTAAAAGGTCCTCCGCCAAATCAAATCTTAATCATTCTCAAAGACCTAGTTTACATCACTTTCCTTCTCTTCTTTCTTTTTTTTTTTTGCGGTACGCGGGCCTCTCACTGTTGTGGCCTCTCCCATTGCGGAGCACAGGCTCCGGACGCGCAGGCTCAGTGGCCATGGCTCACGGGCCCAGCCGCTCCACGGCACGTGGGATCTTCCTGGACCGGGGCACGAACCCGCGTCCCCTGCATCGGTAGGCGGACTCTCAAGCACTGTGCCACCAGGGAAGCCCTCACTTTCCTTCTCAATGAATCCTTTTCCAGACTTCCCTTTAGCCCAAAACGATCTCTCCTCTCCAGCATTCATCGTCAATACTATTTTGCAATTTACCATGTGCTGTATTGTATTCTCATACCCCTGCCTTGTACCACTCCAGTCCAGGAAAACTAGGAACCTTGCTTACACACTCTTAGCAGATTAGGAAATCAGGAGATGGGGATCCCCATCTGTTCACAACACACTGAAGCTCACCAGCTGACAAGCTCCATTCATGCACAAAGCTTTCAATCAGCTTTTAGTGCTTCTCTCTTAAAAAGGAACAGTCAGTTATTCCAAAAAGAAAGACTCCAAGAAACATGTCACAGACGGAAAGAAGGAACTAAGAATAAAAATAATGCAAGGAGCAGAAGAAAACTTCAAAAAGAATTAGCATTAAAAATTTCAAAGAAAGAAGAAATGATATTGTATCCATAAAACAAGAACACTCAGAAAAGGACTCTTGGACATAAAAAAAAGTGAGAGTAGAAATAAAACATCTAATAGAAGGATTAGAATATAAAGTCAAAGAAATCTCAGAGACCAGCACAAAAGACAGTGATAGACAATAAGGGAGAAAATACAAGAAAAATTAGGAAATAAATCCAGGTCTACTCAAAGGCATCTCTTCAGCAGTTCTTGACCTCTTTTGTCCTGAAGCACCAACTTTTCCATGCTATGGGATCAGTACTATTACCACACACATATTTTTCTTTCTCCTGTCTTATTCACACAAAAACATTCCTTACCTCCCTTCCCCCTCCACCTACAACCAAACTTCTCTCAGTTCCCCTTTACAGCAAAAACTCCTGCAAGGAGCTTCCTACTTTTGCTGTCCGTACTTGCTCTCTTCCTACTCTCTCCTCTTAAAGCTTTTTATTATGGAACATTTCAAAGGTATCCAAAAGTAGAACAGTATAATAAATCCCCTGCTTCAGCACTACACCCAGCTTCAACAATCAACTCATAGCCAATCTTATTTAATCTATAATCTCATTCACCTTTCCCTCCTCCTGTATTATTCTGAAGCAAATGGTAACATCATATCCTATTACCCATAAATATTTTAGTACGTATCTTTAAAAGATAAGAACTTTAAAAAAAAGCCTACAATACTATTATCACACTAAAATAATCACTATTTCCTTATATCATAAAATATGCAGTCTCATGTCATTTTTGTTGTTGTTTGAATGGAGATCCAAATAAAGACCACATATTTCAATGTGAAAATGTCCTTTAGGCCTCTTTTAATCTACAGATTCTCTCCCACCCCTCTTTTTTGATAATAGCTTTACTGAGATATAATTCACATACCATATAATTCACACATTTAAAGTGACTTACGTAAGGCTCAGTGGCTGTTAGTACATTCAGAGTTGTACAACCGCCACCACTATCAATTTTAGAACATCTTCATCACCCCCAAAAGAAATGCACAACCTGTAGCAATCACCCACTCACTCCACCAGCGACATCCCCTTTCACCCTAGACAACTGCTAATCTACTTTGTTTCTATCAATTTGCCTATTCTGGACATTTCATATAAATGGAATTATATAGTCTGTGGTCATTTATGACTACCTTCTTTCACTTAGGTTTTCAAGGTACATTCATGTTGCTGAATAATATTCCATTATATGGATATAACACATTTTAACTACTCATCAGTGGGTCCATTTCTATTTTAACCCCTTCAAACTTACTTGTTGAAGAAGTCGGTTCATTTGTCCTATAGAAGCTCCCACAGTTTGGATTTTGCTAACTGCGTCCCCTTGGTGTAGTTTAATATGTATGTTCCTATTTGCTTTGTATTTCTTGTGAATTAGTAGTTGGATCTGGAAGTTATGATCTTTTTCATGATTTTTTTCTAAATTTTACTTTTTTTTTTCCTCCACTGTCTTCCCCTCTCTCTGGCAAGATCATTTCACAGATGATGGTGTTTTTCCATCAAGTAGCATATGACATCTAGGTATCTCTCCGTGATGTTAACCACTGATGCTCAAAGACTAGACCCATTCTCTTCAAACCCACTCCAATCAGGGTTTTCCACTTTCACTGAAATTGCTCATTAACATCACCAGTAACTGCCACACATGGCCATATGCAATGGCCAATCCTCAGTCTTCATCTTAACCTATCACAGCAGCATTTGACCAAGTCAATTCCTTCCTCTTAACACATGTTCTTCACTTGATTTGCAGGGCACCACTGCTGCTTTTTCTCCTCTTTGTGTCTACCCCTTCTCAGTGTCTTTGCTGGTTCTTTCTCTTCTCCTAACCTCTTATCTTAATAATATTGAGCCCCAGGGCTCAGTCCTTGGTCCTCTTCTTTATCTCAACTCACTCCTTTGGTGATCTCCATGCATGGCTTAAAATAACATTTATACACTGATAACTCCCAAATTTAAAAATTCGAGTCTGAACCTCTTTCCTGAACTCCAGACACGTATATCCAATTACCAATTTGATATCTCCACTTGGATATCTAATGAATGTCAAATTTAACATGATCAAAATTGAACTCCTTATCTTCCCCCCAAAATCTATGCCTCTTACAGTCTTCCATGTCTGTATCCTTCTAGTTGCTCAGGACAAAAGCTTTGACATTATCCTGGATGCTTCTCTTTCCTACACATCCACAGTGAGTCTGTCGGAAAACCCTGTTAGCTCTACCTTCAAAAATATCCAGAACCTGATCACTACTCACTACCTTCATAGCTACACTTAGGTTACTACAACTGCCTCCTTGGAGCTGTCTCTGCTTCCACTCGACTGAACCTCCTACAGTCTAGTCTCAGCACAGCAGCTAGAGCTATACTGTTAACAGATCAGGGGCTTCCCACCATACTCCAAGTACAAGTAACAGATCAGGGGCTTCCCACCATACTCCAAGTAAAAGCCAAAGTGCTTACAGTGGCCGGCAAGACCCTCCAAAATCTACCACCCCTTTATTCAGCACTGTTTCCCCTTGCTCACTCCAGTCCAGCCCCCTTAGCTCCCTTTGCTGTTCCTCTATCATGCATGACAAGCTTCTGTCTCAGGGCCCTTGTGCTTGTTTTTCCTTCTTCCTGGAATGTTCTTACTCCAGATTGTTCCAGTTTGCTTCCTCACCTCTTTCAGGTCTTGCTCAAATAGACCTCAGGAAGGCCTTCCTTTACTACTCTCTAAAATTGCAACCTATCCTATTCTCACGTTTGAGCACTCTATTACCCTTTCCTGCTTTACTTTTCTCCAAAGTACTTAACACCTTCTAACATGCTACTTAATGTACTTACTGAGTTGTTTGTTGCCTTCTAATAGAATTTAAATTCCACACTGTCTGTTCACTGTTGTATCCCTAGAATCTAAAACAGTGTGAAGTGCATTACAATCTTTAATGTGCCAGCTCTCTCCTACCTAGTTAGTAGTGACTCCACCTCTAGGAATGCTGTAGATGTAGCATGTAAGAATACAGGTAGTTGTCTGTATGAAAAATATAAAAGTTATTTGTGTAAAGCAAGATGGACCAATAGTATAAATATACCTCTCTTAACTGCAAAAACAATGACAGAGAGGTTGTTAAACTAAAAGCTGTATTTAAGTTGGGAGCTAAAATAAATGCTCAAAGGAAAAAAATACCTGTAGTAAAATATCAAAAGATAATATACTGTTCTATGTCAGTTATACCTCAAAAAAGACATAAGTAAAAGCAGGTGGCCCAAAGTAACATGTTGGGTGATGGAAATCCCAGAATCAGGTAAAGAGTAAAGGACCATCACCCTAGCAATGTGTCCAAGGTCCTGGCTACTAATGCCTACACTGGACCACACCCAACTGAAAGGATAACACCTGAAGCCAGCCCTCCACCAGGAGGAAGAAATTCCACAAATTGCTTCTATTATCCTACTTACTATTCCTACCTATCTATCTCTTCACAGGCTGGAGAGAAAACGTGCCGATACTCAGAACTGACATCACCATTGTAAGAGACTCAGTTTTTCAGAAACCAAGCCAAGAACCAAAAGACAGAATGCCCTCTCCCACCTCTTCCCTATGTCCTTTTTTGTTCTTAGGATATGAAGAGGGTGGACGGAAAAGACAGGTGGAAGTATAAAATATCTTCTAAAGATGTCCTGCCTCTGTCTTTGAAGGCAGGTTCCTCTACAGAAAGTTTAGGAAAACTAATTATGGTTTTAAAAATTCAAAACCAATATTTGAATATTCCTGTCCTTGTATGTAAATACCTTCATACATATAAATTAAGGAATAAACCTTAAGGGCAATGTTATCAACTTTAAAGATTAAAAAAATGGTACGGAACAGATACTCTTCAGTTACATAGTATATAAAACAATGTACTTTAAAAAAAAAAAGCAATATATAAATGTTACAACACAGACCTCTGCCACAATCTTCTAGGGCTCCCTAAAACTTCCTCTACAACTATGGATAATTACTTTATCGAAAGAAAATCAAATCAACTATACCTCAATTTTTTTAAAAAAGAAAGAAAATCAGAAGCCTAGAAGATATGATTAGAACAAGCAAGAGAAGCTTTATTTAAAAAACCATCACTCTTTAGAGATTATTTGCTCTTCAATCAAAGACTATGGGGATGATTTTACTGGGGGGAAAAATATTTTTCAAAGGAATAAGTTCATACATAATAGTGTATTTTAATACTATTGAAAACTGTTTACACTTCTTTGCTTCCTACCATTCTTGTTTTGACAAAAGTATCTAAAGCTAATCGTTTAACTGGAGAAGATTCTGCACTCAACCATTTCACATACATCTTATTCCAATTAGCTTTGATAAACTGAAAAAAAAAAACAAAAAAACCACCCAGTTCACTCTGGTATCAGATGCCACATTTTAAGTAGTTGTCAAAATAACTCACGGCTTTAAATACAAAATGCCTACCTCCTTTTATAAAAAAGAAAAAAATACACTGGTCTTGAACAGTGAAGATTAAAAATTTCAAACCAAATAATTCCGCGTTATAAGTATCATACAATTAAAGGTAGTCACTCTTAGCAAATCAAAGTCCCTGAAATGGTAATGGAATTCTATTTATTTCACCCGATGTAGTGAGGTACCGGTATTCTGGCTTCTCAAGGACGTTTTTACTTATAACTGAGCCAATTCAACCAAGTTATGATCTCCCGCGGGTCGGCTATTGAGCTGCGTGAAGAATACAAACTGAAAAGGACACAATCTCCGGGGGCCGGGAGGGAAGGGCGAAGACGCACGAATCCTACACTGGGACACAAGTGGAGGAGTGCCCACGACCGAGTTTTAAGTACAACCCTCTCTTTGTGTTGATAAAAAACTAAGACGAAAACTATACTGCCCCAAAGACTGCTCCAAACTCTCTCCCAGAAGAGAGGAGGACGGGCGGCAGGTGGCAGGCAGCCTCGGCTCCGCGCCTTTGTTGACCGTCGCCGCCCCGCGCCGGCCCCGGCCCAGGATTCCGGCACCGGGCGACAGGCATCCCGGGGCTGGGGCGGCGGAGGCGGCCGGGCACTGCCCGGGTCTTCGGGCTCGCCCGGGGGGGCTCGCTAGGCTGGTCGGAAAGGCCCGGGCGGAGCGGAAGGGAGCGGTGGGTGAGCGCCGAAAGGCGAGCGCGCCGCGGCCTCACCTTGGACACCATTTTCTTGAGCTGGCTCTCCGACCCCGCCATGGCGGCCGCTTCGCGACTCCCGTCCCCACAGGCAGAGGGTCAGCCGCTCCGGGGCTGCCCCAGGCTGCCCCACACAGTCGCACACCGCGGAGCCAACCCCCCACCCCCCCCACCTCTACCAACAGGAAGTAGGCCACCACGCCAGCGCTTCCGGTTCCCTTACGTCACTTCCGAGGTCGGTGACCAAGGGTGGGCGTGGCTAGAGCTTGGCAGGCCGAGCAATCTTGTGCAATTTTGTGCTCTTCTCTTCAAATGGCCAGTGTTTTTACACTAGTTCATTATGGTGTGAATCTTTCCAAGAGTGCACTTTTGTTCCGAGGGTGGAAACTCTGAGCCGGGGTAAGATTGGCAGGTCTTTGACAGTTGCCCTTAGACTAAGAGCGCAGGTGCAGGGAGGGGAAGAAGTACGAAGATCTTGCCAGTGAGCTTAAACGACAAACATCAAGTGGGAAGGCACTGGACTGGAGTCAGAAAACAGTTCTGTCACTGACTTGCCCTTCAGATAATAGCAGGCAAATGCACTCCTAGTTCGGGCTTCAGTTTTTTCCAACTCTAGGATGAAAGGCTTGCAAAAGGCGATGCCCAGCGTCTCTGATTATCAGGTGGTTTTTCATTTTTAAGGTGAAAAGTTCATCATACTACATTCTCGAGGGCAAAGTGCAGAGCCCTCGTTTCACAGGAAGCCAGGCAGTAATTTCTTCTACAGGAAATCATTCCCCTAATCCAAATGCTTGGATTAAGCATTTTAATCCAAGCCCCCATTTCTCCTTGGTGCCCAGACATCCTACCTTCTACCTTGGATTCCGTGTGTGTACTAGCCTGTCCACTAACAAAGTCCAAGTCTTTGAGGGCAGACTCATCTTCAGATCCTCATTGTCTTATTATACAGTGCAAGAGTAGGTACTCTATCTTAATTGAATTTCTATACCCATAGAAGTTCCTCATGGTCATTTATATTAGTCATTATTGTTGCACATCACCACCAGTTTTGTAAGTACAGTGCCGTTCGAGGTACTGTAAAGCTTGGGTTTGACGCTGTGAAGTATGATTATTTGGATGATATTAGCATAGTGCTACTGGGGAACAGGCTGTGGTATTAATTCTCTTCTAAATTGGCATCTAAGTGAAGGTCACATACACAAGGAGGGCCTAATTGACAACATGTGGAAGCATCATTATACATTGTTGCCAACACAGACAAAATAAAGTCTATTTTAATAGGTATCTTTCTTTGGACACTATATATTAGTTAAGCACACAGCTCCAGTCAAACCAAACTATAGGGCAGTCTATCCTTCCCTACACCTCTTTGTCACTTAAAAGTAATGTGCTTTTCAAACTATTCTTAAAGCCACAGCTTACCCAGGAGCACCTCCAGTTACAGCAATTCTACTTTTATCAATTGGAAGAGTGTAGGCAATATATTGTTCAAAAGGTGTTCTTGTTAAAAATAATTTTTTAAAGTTTGAAAACAATTAACAAAATCCATTCTCTTCATTTTGCACT
The DNA here is from genome assembly GCF_963455315.2 of Globicephala melas. NCBI lineage: Eukaryota > Metazoa > Chordata > Mammalia > Artiodactyla > Delphinidae > Globicephala > Globicephala melas. The sequence continues at coordinate 37,306,258 of NC_083321.1, read as the reverse complement.
TAAGCCACTTAAAATGAAGTAACTAAATATCCTGGGGACTGTATGAATTATAGGAAAGAATCTTTCTCCTCAATCTGAATATATTTCCTTCCACCCAATAAATTAGGAATCCCCCGGTAATTTTAAAGTCAAAGTTTATTTTATTCAATATTCTTGATATTTAAGAATAACTACAATGTAAATTGGAAAATAAAATATTTATCTGTTACAATATCAAAGAAGCATTTTAATCCAAGCCCCATTAAAAACCATAACAAGAGACACTGCATGATTTTGGAAAGATGAAAAAAAGTGAAAGTTAATAGAAGCATCATGAATGTCAAATTATCACCAAATCACAGTGAGGTGGTGGTGGTACTGCTTCTTGACTTATATATAGAACTTACTATATGATTTATAATACTCAACACTCAAGGAAATATCTGATAGAATTACTTCTATATTGTGGGCTTCTGTAGGGCAAGGGCTATTATTACTCATCTTTTCACTTCTCAGATTCTAACACAGTACCCGGAATAACAGTAGACGCAATAAGTATTGTTGTAGTGACATGTTCCTTTTATAATTAATGTAGTGAATTCTTAGCAATTCATCTATTTATACAGTATCTTGTAATTAGGTTATTCTTCAAGAGCACAATTAGGTATCTGATATTAGAAAAGGTGACTTTAAAAACACAAGAAATGGTCCTTTTAGTTTTAATTTCTTATTTCATACAAAAGGACAGTGAGGATATACTATTAGAGTTAACACCAAAATAACCTACCCATGCAGTGAAATTACACAGAACTAATGCTCTTCTCTTCAAATGGCCAATGTTTTTACACTAGTTCATTATAGTGTGAATCTTTCCAAGCATATTAAATACTTTTCTACTTAAACATGGAACACTGAATATAATTTCACCTTTTCTTTATGATTTAAGCTCATCATTATAAGCATCCATTATTATTCTAAATCAGCATTAGTTTGACTGTTTCCTCTCTACCTAAGGTATGTCTGCCCGTATAATCCATCTGGCTCCTATCTCATTGACCAGGTTTGGGTTACCTATAATATGCTTTCAAAGCACCTGGGACTTCACAGCACTTATTACACTTGCATTGGACATTTATTTGTGAGACTTGATTACTATGTTTCATACTAGATTATAAGCACCATGAGGGCTTGTACCTAGTCCAGGTTTGCTCACCACTGTATCTGCAGTGCCCAGTATGGCACCTGGTGTATAGCAGGCTCCCACTTATTTAACTGAATGACTAAATAAACGCCTACTTCAGTGCGTACCTCCCCCATTCCCCCCAGCTATTTGCTGAGGGCAAGTCTGGGAAGTCAGAGAATCAGTCTTTCTAAAAACTATATTGAAAAAAAAAGCCCCTACATGAGAATATAAGAGTATAGAACCCCAGCTTTAGGGTCTTGTGGTAACTATTTCTGCTTTTTCCCTCTTCTCGTACTTAGAAAAAGTAGAGGTTGTATGTAAGTGTCCCTTAGTCATGAGATCTTGGGCACTAAACCTCAATTTCCTCCTCTATAAAATGATGATAATAGTCCCTTCCTCAGTGGGTTACTGTGAGGATTAATAAATAATCCTGAGGAATAAAACAATAAAGTGCTCATCACATTGCCAGAAATACTAGAAGTGTTGATGTTAGTTCTTGCTCTTAGCTGTGCATCACATTCGTAATAATATGCTATCTTTCACATATGAAGATATTGTCATTATTGACCCATCACCAAAGTAAATCATTTCTTCAGGAGTAGTTAAAGGATTTGCTCAGACAATCAGCCCACCCAACCTCTCCCCATTAAGACCAATGGCTTTTACGAAAGCCTCGTATTTTGGCTTTAAACTGCTTGGCTTTCATTCATAACCTACTTCCACTAAAAATACACATTCTCTATGGTTCTACTAATGTCACAGTGCGTTCTTGAGATGTCGGAGATCTTATATAGCCTAGGAAGAGGTTATAGAAAATTCCAGAAAGGACAGTCCCACTGGAAATTAAAGTACACTTTTTCTTCATATATTAAAAAATTTCATTTTCCTTTTTACTATTTTAAAGTACGTGTAAAATTCTTTTCCATTTTTGTGGTAGCTAATCAATTTGAAGAGGGAAAACAAAATGCTTTATTATCATTACTACCCACTGTTTTTAAAGAAGAAACATTAATAGCTTAAATTGTGGATCCTTTGAGTGTATAGCTGGCACAGATTTTGTAAATCCATACTGGGCTTTCGGCTTATCATGGTTATTATAACAGTCAGAGTAATTTTCCTTTAAAAATGTATCATTTTCAAAGTATTCCCAAAGTGCTAAAGGTGCTCATTGAGGATACATAATTTTAAAATGATGCATATTGCAGATGAACGTTTATCTCTGCTGTAGGTTTAAAGAACAGTATAGATATCTCAAGAACAACAAAGAAAATTAGATTTTTTTCCTTCTTATCTAACTACCTAAGGATTCATATTACAAAGCCAACCAAGAAACCATCTACCTTAACCAAGCAGTTTGTAAGGATAAATAATAAGACACAGAAGTTCTCAGCCCTATATATATGTTGGTAAAATTAAACGACCTTTCCTTTCAAGTAACTCTGAACTTTAGAATCAAAGTTTTAACTGTTGCTGGAGACTATGTATTGATGATGCACTGCTTTGGAGTTTCTCAGTCACTGTATCTTCTTTCACTGTGGTCCTGATGACTTCAGACACTCCACTGGTTCCAAGGATGCAAGGCAAACTTAAAAACACTTCACTATTTATATCATAATATCCCTGAAATGAAAAAAAATTGGGATTATATTAGAGCCGAATCACTGCAAAAAAGATAATACCATAAATATGGATATTTCCTAGCTTTTCTGGTCCTAGAAGTACAAAGTGATACAAGTTGAACTTAAAAAAAATTGTTCATTTATCTTCTAAATTCGAGTCACTGTTTCACAAAATTTTTGTGAAACGGAACTTGGTCAAAGACACCCACTTTATGGGGAGGTAAGCTAGCCCCCTGCAATATGAGTAACAGGCTGGGGGTTAAGAAAAATGTCAGAGTGAATTCCCAGGGGAGGGGTTTAGCATGGACTCTGAGTGCAGTCAAATTTGGTAATCTGTTTTCAGTCTTTCCTTCCATGTTTTATTTCCCTTCTGGTATTCCTAAGTTTTCATGAACATTTGGTTAAGCATTTGTGCCTCATCTTAGCTGTGCTTTAGGGACTCTATACTTGGAATAAAGCAGTAAAGGACAAACTGAACTGGAGAAGCAGACTGATGATTGGCTAAGACCAGTTGGCACGTTGGTCTGGGGTGACCTGGCTGGCTGAGGAGATAAATGACAAGAAGAAGTTTGTGGAATTTATAAATGCTTCTCGGGGATTCCAAAAATTAATGGGGGTGAAGGGCAACCTGGTAGAAGCCCAGACTTCCCATAGCCAAGCAGGACAGAGCTTAGACCAAACTGTCTTCTCCCATGTGTTACTCTAAAAGCTGGTGATACTGAAGATACCTGGGTTACAGTGTGAACAGCACTTTTTCTGGCTTTACATTAATAATATAAATATTTTAAAATATGATGAGAGAATGAGAATAGCAATTACCTTTGCTAAAACTGATACAGAATGCACTTTCTTTTTATCATTCACAATACTGTCAACCAGGTCGGCTACTGACAGTCCAACAGACCAGGATCTTTGACCTTTTACTCTTAACAGTTCCATGGCTCTAGGTTATAAAAAACAAAAACAAAACACACAAATCACGATTTTAGAAAATGCACAAAATATGTACACTTAGTTTTAGCTTCTGTTTAAGATATTAATTAGATATTTTTATGACACAGAAGTGAGTTATACAGCAATTGTTAGGAAAACCTACAGTCCAGTAATGAAGCTTTTCTTAAAATGTCAGGCAGTTCACAGAGAGTCAATACAAATGGCCTAATAATATAAAAAGATGCTCAGCACCACTAATATTTAACTAAATATGAGTTAAAACAATAAATACATCAGTTTTGCCCATCAAAATTGGCAAAGATTAAAAAGACTGATAACTACTTTTCCAGAAGCTACAGAGAAACAGGCATTCCCATAACTGCTGTTGAGGGTGCAAAATTATTCAACTTTTAAGAGGAAGATCTGGCAACACTTGATCTAGAAATTCCTCTTCTAGGAATTTATCCTATAGCAATATGCTCAAGTGTGCAAAGATATACATGTAAGTATGTTTGTCTTATTTGAGACACAAAAAATTTTGGAAATAATTCATGAAAAGAGGACTTGTTAAATAAATCACTACCAAATGTAGTGCCATATAGCTTTTATTTTTTTAATTAATTAATTTATTTATTTTTGGCTGTGTTGGGTCTTCGTTGCTGCACGCGGGCTTTCTCTAGTTGTGTCGAGCGGGGGCTACTCTTCGTTGAGGTGCACCGGCTTCTCATTGCAGTGGCTTCTCTTGTTGCGGAGCACAGGCTCTAGGCACGTGGGCTTCAGTAGTTGTGGCACGTGGGCTCAGTAGTTGTGGCACACGGGCTTAGTTGCTCTGCAGCATGTGGGATCTTCCCGGACCAGGGATCGAACCCGTGCCCCCTGCATTGGCAGGCGGATTCTTAACCATTGTGCCATCAGGGAAGTCCCCTAGTGCCATATAACTCTTGAGAAGAATATAAAGTAGATTTATATGTACAATAATGGGAAAATATCCAAGATTTATTATTAAGGAAACAAAGCAAGTTGCACGATAATATAAATAGCATACATTATTATAAAAATAATAATAAATAATAATGATAATGTTTGCAGAAGCATGGGAAAAAACGTTTGGCTACGTGGACACTAAACTGTTAACAGTGGTTGTTTCTGGAGAATGGAATTGCCCCTGCTTTTCACTTTCTCCTATATAGATATCTGCAGTATTTAAAGTTTTATCTTTGCTGTATACCAGAAACTAACACAACATTGTAAATCAACTATATTTCAATAAAAAAATAAATAAAAATAAAGTTTTATGAGAGCATACATTCGTTTTGTAACTAATTAAAAGTGATACAAATTAAACAAACATGTTTGAATTCCTTCCTTTTAAAAGCTATAAATGCAGCATTATATAGAGAAGCAGATTAGAATGGATTATACAACATACTACTCTTCTCAATAAGAGAATATTCTTTCTAGTTGTTATATTCTAAAAACCATAAACTGCAGGTTTAAAAAGCTAAAAATCACCACTCAGAATTCAGGAAAGGATGTTATTATGTGACAGTAAAACAACAAATGGCATGAAAATATACAGTATGTAGAGTCCACCCTATCGGGTCCAGACCCCAGGAAGGCCTCTGAATAAACACAAAAGATACGAGGATCTGTGCATTATACTTTGTTTTTGCCTGAATTTATAATGTGGGTTATCCATTCATATTAGACTAATTTCCAAATGTATTTATGTGTAATTAATAAATACATATTGATTTTTAAGTGGTATAGACAAATTCTCTTCTACATTTAAGAAAATATCCAATACCCTCAGATATAGGATCCTATATCCTAAATATAGGAGCAGTAAATCACTGCCTACAAATAAGGAAACTATTCTACCCTCTAAAGAGTCAACTGTATATTGAAATATTAAGCTTGCAAAGCACTCTTAGATCTACTTTGAGATAAGAAATCAAAGAATAGAAAACATTGTTCTCATGTACTTTGGTTCGTCCATACTAGTAAGTTTTGTTTGCAGAAGCCCGGTAAGTACATGCTGTGCAAACAGCTGCTACATTAGCTATGAAGTGTATGGTTTTTAGTTGGATAAATGCAAAACTACACTCAGTATTACCTGTTGGACAGCTGCTGAGAGTTATGCCTTGTTACGTCCTCTTGGCCACCCCATGTGGGCACTAAAAATTAAATGAAAAACTGATTATATTTCATCAATAACTCTCTTAGGATTAAGATGTGATAAATGATCATCTGCAGTTAAGGGTATTAACTGTATTAAACTGTATTAAACTTTTTTTTATTAACTGTATTAAACTTTTTTTTTTTCTTTTTGCGGTACGCGGGCCTCTCACTGTTGTGGCCTCTCCCGTTGTGGAGCACAGGCTCCGGACGCACAGGCTCAGCGGCCATGGCTCACGGGCCCAGCCGCTCTGCGGCATGAACCCATGTCCCCTGCATCGGCAGGTGGACTCTCAACCACTGCGCCACCAGGGAAGCCCTAAACTTTAAAGAAACATTTTCCCCCCTTCTAGCTAGAGTTATATTTTTCCACTGGTGGCACTAAATGTGCTGTACTGATTGCCTGGGGTGAGAAAGACTTTGAGCTGCAGTTCCCCCAAAACATGATCCCCAAAGTCTACTTGCAGCCCCTTACCTGTTCTCTCTCAACAACACTGGGCCATTTTACTGTCCAAGTAGAAAGCTTTCTTTTCTCAGCAGGCAATGCATAATAGGCTCCCATGTGCTGCAAGCACTTGGCATTTGCTCCACTGGGAACCATACATACATACATACATGCCACGCGGCTTGCAAGATCTTAGCTCTGGCCAGGGATTGAACCCAGGCACAACGGTGAAAGCGCCAAGTCCTAACCACTGGACCGCCAGGGAATTCCCACAAGTCTTCTAAACTGCATTCAAGATTAGGCCAGTTAGTGATGTGTCAGCAACCAAGGACAGCTTCCCCTCCTCAAACTGATTATAAGCTTCCAGGGGGCAGGGATCATGTGTTTTTCTTTTGTGTCCTCCAACACAGATTCTTTACCACAGTAAAGAATGCACAGGATGGGCTTCCCTGGTATCACAGTGGTTACGAACCCGCCTGCCAATGTAGGGGACACAGGTTCGTGCCCTGGTCCAGGAATATCCCACATGCCACAGAGCAGCTAAGCCCGTGCGCCACAACTACTGAGCCTGCGCTCTAGAGCCCGCAAGCCACAACTACTGAAGCTCGCGAGCCACAACTACTGAAGCCTGCGTGCCTAGAGCCTGTGCTCCGCAACAAGAGAAGCCACTGCAATGAGAAGCCCGCGCACTGCAACGAAGAGTAGCCCCCGCTCGCTACAACTAGAGAGAGCCTGCACGCAGCAATGAAGACTGCAACGAAAAATAATAAATAATTATTTATTTATAAAAAATAAAAATAGTAAATAAAATAATTTTATTAGTAAATAATAAAAAAATAAATTTATTTTAAAAAAGAATGCACAGGAGATAATATGAGCTGACCTTGCACACAATCCATAATTTTATAAAGTATTTTTATTTATTTATATATTTTTAATTGTTTTCTTTTTTTTTTGCTGTGCTGGGTCTTGGTTGCTGCGCACGGGCTTTCTCTAGTTGCAGTGAGTGGGGGCTACTCTTCGTTGCAGTGCTCGGGCATCCTCTAGCAGTGGCTTCTCTTGTTGCGGAGCACAGGCCTTAGAGCACATGGGCTTTAGTAGTTGTGGCACGTGGGCTCAGTAGTTGTGGCTCACGGGCTCTAGAGCGCAGGCTCAGTAGTTGTGGCGCATGGGCTTAGCTGCTCCGCGGCATGTGGGATCTTCCCAGACCAGGGATTCGCAGGCAGATCCATCCTTCCATCCATCCTTCCTTCCTTCCTTCCTTCCTTCCTTCCTTCCTCCCTTCCTCCCTCCCTCCCATCCTCCCTTCCTCCCTCCCTCCCTTCCTTTCTTTCTTTATTTTTGGCTGTGTTGGGTCTTTGATTCTGTGCGAGGGCTTTCTCTAGTTGTGGCGAGTGGGTGCCACTCTTCATCGCGGTGCGCGGGCCTCTCACTATCGTGGCCTCTCCTGTTGCGGAGCACAGGCTCCAGACGCGCAGGCTCAGTAGTTGTGGCTCATGGGCCTAGTTGCTCCGCGGCATGTGGGATCTTCCCAGACCAGGGCTCGAACCCGTGTCCCCTGCATTGGCAGGCAGATTCTCAACCACTGCGCCATCAGGGAAGCCCCAGATTCTTAACCACTGTGCCACCAGGGAAGTCCACAATCCATAATTATATTAAACAAAGAGGAAAACATAGTTGCAACAGTTAAGTTGAAAAACATCAAAAAGTTTTAAAAGTTTTTATGTTAAGTTAAAAAAGAAGCTAAACCAAACATTGTTACATGAAAAATATAAATACATGTGGACAAATTAAGGGGTTTTAAAAAATGTTTCACTTGAATGGAAGGGCTATACATGAATTATTTTCTAAAACAAAATTTTGGCACATTATTAGTATATTCACAATATAGAGAAAATTGCAGGGAAATATCTGCTAAATGAAACACAGCATTCACAGACCTTGGAAAGATAAATAAAAAGGGCAGGTAGGTATAAGAAAAGACAAATACAAAGAAGTCTGGAATTTAATTATGAGTATTACTGCCATTATATATTACACACATAATCACGTTTTATCTTTCCTCTGAGTTTGAACTTATAAGAGCCATGAGAAAACAATGTTTGGGGAGAGGGAGAAAGCTTCACTATGTTCAAATTTGCTTCTGACACAGTCATTAGGATTTTCAGTTAAGTTTAGATGGACTGAATTATTTCATTTTTTTGTTCATTTACTGCCCAACCCTTCACACTTCCTAAATATATATTTATCCTAGTTTAAGAATCCCTTTCAAATAATGCATCTAATCAATCCTAATCTTTCTGGTTCTACTCCTTAAAAACAGTAATCCCCTGACCCCAAAAATTTTAATAAACAATGACCATGTGATCTCTCTTTTCCATTACATATAACACCTATCCTTTAGGTTAAGATTGATGCCCAAAGCAGATGATCTAACACTCTGTTTTGAGGTCCAGCCCTTAGGTTTCTAAAACACCATTTGAAGGAGTTATCTGCAGTTTACATATGATTTCAATATCACAGCTAAAAATAGCAGCTCCAAAGCACATGTTCTACTGACTAATTTTGTGGGGCACTGTATGAATGACCTTTGGATACAACAAGATGGTATCAGGATCATTCATTAATTTCAAAACATATTTACTGAGGCCGTTCCAAGCTCAACGGGTTTACAGTCTGTCGGGGTGAAGAGACAAGTAAATATGCAATTATAACACAGTGTGATAGTGGTTATAATAGAGGCATAAACTTACTTAACCTGGAGAATTAGGGAAGGCTTCCTGGGAGAGGTGGCACTCAAGCCCAGTCTTTTTTTTTTTTAAATAAATTTATTTATTTATTTATATTTATTTCTGGCTGCACTGGGTTTCTGTTGTTATGTGCGGGCTTTCTCTAGTTGCGGCAAGCAGGGGCTACTCTTTGTTGCAGTGTACCGGCTTCTCACTGCGGTGTCTTTTCTTGTTGCAGAGCACGGGCTCTAGGCACGCGGGCTTCAGTAGTTGGGGCACGCGGGCTCAGTAGCTGTGGCTCACGGTCTGTAGAGTGCAGGCTCAGTAGCTGTGGCGCACAGACTTAGCGGCTCCGCAACATGTGGGATCTTCCCGGACCAGGGCTCGAACCAGTGTCCCCTGCACTGGCAGGCAGATTCTTAACCACTGTGCCACCAGGGAAGCCCTCAAGCCCAGTCTTGAAGGGTAAGCAGGACTTAGCCAAATTAATGAATGTTCAGGTAAAGGAAGCATCAGGTGCAAAGGCAAGGCGGCATGAGAGTGCATGAACCCTTCGGGAAGCTGCAAGTTGATCATCTGACTAGCATAAAATGCTTGTCAGAATGGCAGAAGATGAGGCTGAGGAAGGAAGCATGACACAAATCCTAAAGGGTCTTATATGTCATGTAATTCCTCCTCCAGGCTGTAACTGTCATTTGTCTCTGAAATACTTAAATAATCTCACTTACATATCTGCTATTCTTATAACTCTGTTTCTAAACCCTAATATTGCATTATTTCAAAGTGTAGTTTTCCATGTCCCTTTGCCAATTTTCTATTCATAACCATCTCGCCGTCTTGATCATTGTAGTAACAGCTACCATTTAGTGAGTGTTTACTCTGTGCCAGGCACTGTACTAAATGCTTAAGATAAATTATCTAATTAAGTCACAGCAAGAAAAAGTACAGCTTTGGAGTCAGACCAGGGTTCAAATTGCAGTTCTGCCCTTACAAAATGTGTAAACCTTGGACAAATTGTTAACCTCATTGAATCTTAAGCTTCCTCACATATTGATTTGGAAAACTACCACCTCCTTCATGGAGTGTTTTTAAATTTTAAATGAGATATGCAAAGCATTTAATACTCAATGAAAAATAATTCTAATTTTGCTATTACTGTGGTGTCACCTATGCAGATATAACCAACTGGTGTCCATACATGAAACCAGCAGAGGGAGCCTCTAATCCATTTCTGGCTTCAAGACCAAGGTAATTATCGGTGGATAGAACTGTCTCTGAAACAAAGTAGAAGACAGGATAAAAAGTACCTAGAAGGGAGATAGGGAGATGGGCTGGGGAGTACATAGGTACCTTCAATGGTATTTGTATTGTTCTTAATTGAGTATAGATTCATGAATGTTTGTTCTACTATGATGCTTTAAAACATACATATATGCTATACATATTCTTTTATATGTGTCAAATATTACATAATGTTATATTTAAGTGATCTCAATTCACATGCACCTACAGCTCTCCATTTCTAGTTCCTACTTGAGAGCTCCCTTCCTTGTGCTTTTGTCTTACTTCCCTTGGACCTCTCTTATTGCAAGTCAACACTGCCTTTAATTATAGTCATTTCCTATATTAGACTCCAAGCTGCCTAAAGACAGGGTCAGGTTCTTATTCATTTATGTAGCTCCAACAGCAGTCAGCACAGTACCTTAGGTTTATTTATCAAGTCACACCATCCTTTATTTTCTCTTTACAATTTGAGATATTAATATAACCATATTGTGAAATGTTCTTATTCATTCAAAAATTATAACTTATTAGGGGGACTGGTTAAATAAATTTTGGTATATCCAGTAGTTTAAAAGGATGAGCAAGATCTATATATGTTATTATGCAATCATCTCCAAGTCATATCAATAAGTAAAAGGGCAAGATGGAGAATGATGTATTATGTATATTTCATACATGTGCTTGTCCATACACAGAACATTTCTGTAAGGTTGCATGGCTTCTAGAGAGACGGACTGGGTGTCTGGCATAAAAGGGAGACTTATTTTTCACTACATATTTTTTTGTACTATTTAATCCTTTTACAATGTGAAAGTATGACTTTAACTAAAAGAACAGCTTAATAATTTACTCTTTCAATAAGGAGAAGGTACACACACAAAATTCAAATTGGATCAGAATAAACAGCAGTTTAACAAAAGAATAAATATCTTGAGACAACATATGGTTAATTACCACATAGCTAGCAAGAGCTTTTAGCTCAAAGGAATGAAGGAATCACTGTGCAATGATGTGATCAGGAAAAGCTTCAAAGGGTAAGGTAAGGGAGACTTGACCTAGGTCTTGAAGAATGAGATTTGAATATGCTGAGAGAGAAAGAGAAGGGATTATGGGAAAGGTAAATGCAACGGGCAAAGGTCCCTGTGGCTGAAGCAAAGCTGTGGGGTGGGGCCGAGATGCACAAGACCTGGGTTTTAGCCCCGCTTTGACCTGAAAAGCTACAGCCTCCTGGGGAGGTCACTCTTACCATCCCTGACTCCATTGCTGGCTCCCTACAACAAACTGTAATTGATGATCCCTTGGGTCGCTTCCAGCTCTCTAATAACATGACTCTCTCCATAACTGTAATTGGGGAGGAAGATTAAGACTGCATTTTGGGACTCCTTGAATGGCAAGCAAAAGAATTTAATAATTTGGTCAGAGGAAGCCTGTGAAAGTTTTTGAAAAGAGGAACGTGACTTAGGAACATTGAATTAATATGTGCAACATACTGCAAACACTGTAAGTTTTAGCTAATACCATTATTAATTTGGCATCATTTACAGGGTAAACTAGAGGGAAAAGAGCACATTAACTGGGAGATCTGCAATAATCAGGCAAGCAGGAGATCAACATGGACCAGAATTCAAATGGTAGTAGTGAGTAAACTCTGGGGTCTTGAGTTTGTTTGAATCCCTAGACATTTGTTACTCTAATACATCTGCTCCAAGTTCTTATTTGCTCCCCTCTTCTGGTTCTATTGATTAGTTTTTAGTGTGAGGAAGCATTCTGAGCCTGAAAAGCTATCTCTGCTTGAATCACACTGTCAGGTTTTGTCAAGGTTTATTCTATAGCCTGACTCTTTCTAGCACTGAACTTTCTAGGTGGCCAGTGCAGATTTATACAGATTTAAAATCTTCCTCCAGTTCTCCAGTTAAATGATCACTTCCTCACAGGCAGAGAAGTTCTTTTCTACATTGTTCTCTACCCTACAGCACCTACAGGCTGAATAGAGTAATAGTAATATATTTTAAATGAGGAAGCAATGATTAATTTTCCCCAAATTACCTTTTTAGCACATTACCCGCATGCTCAAATACCTTTAATATTTCCCCTCTGCCTGAGAATCACTTTCCAGCTCTTTATCAGGTATTCAAGGATCTCCAAAATGTGAAAGCAACCAAGTTTATCTGGTTGAAACTCTGCAACAACCAGTCTAGATATTTTTATCCCATGACCATGCCATACTTAAGTGTATGCCTTTGCCTGTTTTCCCATTCCTGGAATGTCTGTCCCATTCTTTGCTATTTATTCAAATCCTATTCATTCTTCCAAAGTACAGTTCAATGATGGCCTACACAGAATTTTCTCCAGTCATTTCAACCCATGTTAAATGCTCACTCATAAGTGTCTAAGCACTGTAAGTCTAAAATATATTCATTTTGGCACTTAATCAAATAGTATCCGATACTTTCATTGTTAGCCAAAACATCTTGTAAATATTTTTCTTGTTGCTCTAAAATAATTTTTAAGTATGATGAAGGAAGAGACTATGCTCTGTGCCTCTTTTGTATCATACTAACATCTTATATAGTAGTGAGAAGAGTAGATACTCATATACTTGTTTAAATGAATAAAAATGAACAAACTTAGGATAAAGCACTTTTATCACCTAACCAACCTGACTTTATAGCATGAGGGAAAAATAAAGAAAAAAGAGATTCTTGAATCAAATAGGGAAAGCATTCATTTGGGATAGGAAAAGGGGCTTTCAAATCCAGGGGACTGTATTTTTTTTTTTTTTTTTTTTTTGCGGTACGCGGGCCTCTCACTGCTGTGGCCTCTCCCGTTGTGGTGCACAGGCTCCGGACGCGCAGGCTCAGCGGCCATGGCTCACGGGCCTAGCCGCTCCGCGGGATATGGGATCTTCCCGGACCGGGGCACGAACCCGCGTCCCCTGCATCGGCAGGTGGACTCTCAACCACTGTGCCACCAGGGAAGCCCGAGGGGACTGTATTTTATGAATGCTTTCTGTGGTAGGGACAGAGCAGAGAGCAAGTAGCTGGTAAAAAAAAAAGGCCATAAGGGTAAATAAAGAATGAAAATTCTGTTTAAAAAGGTGAGAAACAGACAGGAGGTATGTACCTAGGGAGAAAGTCTGAACTTAGGGAAAGGTAAGCAAGATTGTAGGATGGGAGAGTAAAGGCAAGAGTTCTGTATATGCTTTAGGGTTTATGTAAATGTTGCTCTCCAGAAAATTAAACTTTTAAATTGATCCTGGATGCTGAAATTCAAATACAAAATATAAAAAGATAAATAAAAATATATAACCTAAGGGAGTCTTGCCTTTTACTTACAGAAAAGTAAATACAATCAGAATGACATGTTTGCAAAGCATATTCACAATACAGGGCCTGTCACACAAAAGGCAATGTGGAAAGAAAGCCAATTAAGCGCCACAATTTTGGAGTCCCCAGAACTGTGCATATCATGCATATCATGGCCTCTGGTGATGTAGGTTATCAATATACATAACTAATAAACATGTATTTCTTACCTTTGTCTTCTCCCTGCTCACCAATAACCCATACTTCTCTTCCTGAAGTCTGTGCCTTCAAAACATTTGTAATAATATATTGTAATCTCTGTGAATCCAGATTGCAACCAATTCCAATCACTCGATTTGCAGGAAATGCACTCAGTTTCCACGTCACATAGGTCATGATTTCCACTAAATATTACATACAAGGTGAAAATATAAATATTTTAAAAAATGTACTTCTAGCCTAGTTCCTAAACAAAATATTTATTATTTTAATAAGTATATTAAAACTTGTATATACTCTTCTTAGGTCCTAAATGCACTATGAAGCATAACATATTTTAAAATTTATTATATATTATGTAAATTTAATATATTTTAATTTTAATTAATAATTAAAAACAACTAACCAGGTTTCAGCATGATCTTACATAACTTTGCTGTTAAATATAAATTTTTAAGAGAGGAAAACAGATAATTTCCTAGAGCAGTTAAGCGAGAAAGATGAAAACTGGGTACAGAAAATCAGAAAATAATTTTTTTCATTGATCAAGTTCTCTTTTATATCTAGCTTAAGCTGAATTTCTATCTTTAAATTAAAATACTGATTCATATACTACCACCATGTTATACAGCATTATCAACAAAAATACAACTATTTTTTTCTTATGTGACAAAAGGATGTCAGGAATTTTTTTTTTTCTTTTTTTGCGGTACGCGGGCCTCTCACTGCTGTGGTCTCTCCCGTTGCGGAGCACAGGCTCCGGACACGCAGGCTCAGTGCCCATGGCTCACGGGCCCAGCCGCTCCACGGCATGTGGGATCTTCCCGGACTGGGGCACGAACCCGCATCCCCTGCATTGGCAGGCGGACTCCCAACCACTGCGCCACCAGGGAAGCCCGGATGTCAGGAATTAAACCAACATTCCTCAATCAATTGCTATAGGAGAACAAGTGAAATTCATATCATACTCCTATATTGGGAACATTAAAAAAAAATCTGTTCACCAATTTGAGTCCAGTACCACCTAATTCTTTGAAAAAAATTTCTCAAATAATTTGAGAAACAATTTAAAATACAAAATGTTAAAAATGCACTCTGGTGTGCTCACTAACATTTTATGACACTTCAGAGTTAACAAAGGAGCCTTCTATAATCTACTGCATCTTTCTCTTGGGCATTTAACCATTTTCTCACTGAGAAAGGCATGGCTAACAACCTGGAACATATTAATAGTAATATTATATAAAAAATTGTAAGTTGTAACCTTCTAGTTAATGACAGTCAGAAGAAGTAACTGGTTGACAGGATATGGAAAATACTGCATTGTTCATCATAAGAGCAATTTAACTGAATGCTCTGGCTGTCCCTTTATAACCTTGTTTTATGACTTTTATCAGAAATGGCAATTCTACTGATACACTGGACCACCAAATTTATTTAAAATAAAGTCTTGTACCTGGCTGAGATGCAACGAGCAGGATGCCATGTGGACTATAATGTCCCAGAGCTGCAACAAAGGCTCTGAACATATCCACATTTCTCTGTACCACGTCGAGGTAGGACTGAGAACTACCCAGAGAGTTGACTGTGAAGATCACCACCTTGGAATGAGTAGAGGCAGACAAATCTAATGAATAAAAAGAAACAGTCTGAGTTCAAGATAAAGGTTTTAACCAAGTTCTTGTTCATGATAATCAGGTTCTTCTTTTCTACAATTAGACAGCTTTTAGCACAATTGCCTCTAGATCAATCCTGTGTCCATAGGAAGGATACAAAGTGCTGAGGTTTGCCTCCAGAAAGAGGATTAAAAGCAAGAGTGTATCCCAGGGGAGGAAAGAGCAAAAAAGATAAATTACAGAATCCAGACTCCACAAACAGGGAATTAGGTTTCTACGTAATTCACAATTTTCTTAGAAAAAATAAATAATATGCTATAGGCAGAATGCACCTATAATCAATTACATCACTGATTTTTTTTTTAAGCTCTAGGTCCATCCATGTTGCTGCAAATGGCATTATTTCATTCTTTTTATGGCTGAGTAATATTCCATTTTTTATATATACCGCATCTTTTTCTTTTTAATTTTTATTGGAGTATAGTTGCTTTACATGTTGTGTTAGTTTCTACGGTACAACAAAGTGAATCAGCTATACATATACTTATATCCCCTCTTTTTTGGATTTCCTTCCTATTTAGGTCACCATAAAGCACTGAGCAGAGTTCCCTGTGCTATACAGTAGGTTCTTATTAGTTATCTATTTCACACATAGTATCAATAGTGTATATATGTCAATCCCAATCTCCCAACTCATCCCACCCCCCCCTTCCCCCTTGGTATCCATACGTTTGTTCTCATCACTGATTTTTAAACTGCGAGTTTAGGAGTCCTAGACCTCCTTGAAAGTGACTAAGAGGCCATGTAGGAATGGGAATAAGCAGAAAGAAAGCTGGCAGGCACAGCAGAGTGTTGTTTGTATCTGTTTTATTTATTAAGGATTCTACTCCAAAGAGGAAAAAAATTATTTGAAAATCTTTAAATCAAGATAAAACATCTTGGCTCATTTTTTTTACTGACTTTTCCTTACATTGAAGCCCAGTGTCTTGGTTTTAGGTTCTTCTAATGGGGCTTACATGTAAGCAACTGTTATGACTTAGGAAAAGCTGTTCTCCAGAATTCACGTCTCTGATCCTCAAGCATACTTATGCTATTTTACAACTACATTACTCTCTATTACACAGTGTGTTTTACAGAAGTACATGCCAAAACAGTGGCCAGAATTATAAGTATCAGAAACAACAGAAAAATAATAAAGTAACTAGGGTGATATCAGTTCAGTCAACATGTGTAAATGATTATTAGCATCTCAGCAAGACAATGAGTAGATTCCAGGGTTTATAGTCTTAATTAAGCCTATAAGGCCATTTTCCTAAACAAGTTGCAGAATGAAACCCTTGTGTAAGGTTTCCACTGGGAAATGCATTATCCAATTTTAATTCATAATCTGACACAGCTGTGTGGGTAGATCCAAAAACTGAAGTCCTGCATCTTAATTATGATTCTTCATGAGTCCTCTTAAGTAAATAATGCCTATGTTCTAGTGTTCAGAATAGATACCTGGTAATGGGTCAAAATCTCAGCATTGGAAGACATTAGAACTGAAAGGGATACAGTTAATACTTCCATGCCACTTCTATGTGCCAGGTACTGTTCTAAGACCTTGACCTGTATTTACTCATTTAATGTAATCCACAACACACTGTGGGGCAATATCATTCCCATTTTACAGATGAGGAATCTGAGGCACAGAGAAGTTAAGTAACCTGCTCAAAGTCATAGAGCTAGTAAGTAGCAGAGCCAGAATTCAAGCCCAGGCAGACTGGCTTCAGAGTGCTGTTCAACACTATGCTATATTTAGAAACTCACTCCTATACCCTCATAAAGTTGAGGAAATTGATATCTGGAAGGATTAGGTAGCTTGTCCATACTACTGTATTAAATACCAGTGAACAGTTGAATTTATGACCCTACAGTTTGGCCCCAACCTATCTTGCCAGGATCATATTTCCTTTCTTTTCCTTCTTTAGCTTCCTCTACTTTGAATGATGAAATGCCCTCACCCTCAAGGTTGACTTATAAGTAAACAAAGTAGTAGCTGTCTAATATGATTGCAGAAGTGCAAGAAAGCCTTCCTACTCTAAAGCCTTTTAATCTCTCCATAGGCCTGGGGTGGACACAGGCTTCTGTAAGTTTAAAAAGCACCTCAGGTGATTCTCACACAAGGGATCAATCCATAACCCATGTTTTAAGAACCACTGGCTATTGAGAAAATTTTACTTTGCTCCATATGTCAAAAACAGCTTTTTTTGTTTGTTTTTGGCCATGCCACACAGCATGTGAGATCCTAGTTCCCTGACCAGGGATCCAACCCATGCTCCCTGCAGTGGAAACCTGAAGCCCCAACTACTGGACCGCCAGGGAACTCCCAACAACAACTTATTTTTTAATTTGCAACTATTGAACACTTTTTTCTTGAGGCACACACATACACATACTCATACACCCAAATATCTATGCTTGTATATGCAGAGACTATTTCTGGAGTGAATCATAAGAAATTGGTAACAAACATGTTTGAAACTCCTGCTTACTAACTGTGTGACCAAAGCCACAATCTCTCTCAGCCATCTATAAAATAAAGTAAGAGAAGTAATGGAATATATGTAAACTATCTAGCTTATATTACTGGATTCCCTGAAAAAAAATGGCATCTATTATTATTATTAAGGATAAGGGACCAACATAATAGTGTCTTCAGCCAGGAAATGACATGATCAAAATAATATCATAGGATAATTATTCTATTAGCTATGTTTAATATAAAATAAAAGTAATCAGCAGAAAGGAAACAGGAACCCTCATATACTGCTGGTGAGAGTATAAATTAGTACAGCTTAATAATATACATTTTAAAAACACCTTTGACCCAGTAATTCTACTTTATCCTACTAGGTAGAGAAATACACAAAGATTTTTATTACATTACAATGTTCTCTGCAGCATTATTTACAATCACAGAAAAACACAAAAAAACTAAATGTCTACCAATAGGAGACAGACATCCATATGATGGAATATTATTATAAAGCTGTTCAAAGATATAGAGCTATTTAGACCTCTATGTGCTATTAATAATGATCTTCAAAATGATACTATAAATTAATCAATAACTTAAACACAGAATTGCGATATGACCTAGCAATTCCATTTCTGGGTACATACCAAAAAGAACTGAAAAGAGGTGTTCAAACAAAAACTTGTACAAAAATGTTCACAGCAGCACTACTGACAATAACAAAAAGATGCAACCCAAATGTACATCAACTGATAAGTGGATAAATAAAATGTGGCATATCCAGACCACAGAATATTATTCAACCATAAAAAGGCGTGATAAATGCTACAATATAGATGAACCTTGCAAACATTATACTAAGTGAAAGAAGCCAGACACAAAAGGCCGCATATTGTGTAATTCCACGTATATGAAACATCCAGAAGAAGCAAATCCAGAGTAGATCAGTGGTTGCCAGGGCCTGGGGAAAAGGGAAAATGGGGAGTGATTGCTTAATGTGTAGAGGGTTTCCTTTTGGGGTGAGGAAAATGTTCTGGAACTAGATATTCGTGACAGTTGCACAACATTGTGAATATACTGAATGTCACTAATGGTAAATTTATGCTATATGTATTTTAACACAATAAGAAAAGGGATAAAAATATTAAGTGCAGGGCTTCCCTGGTGGCGCAGTGGTTGAGAGTCCGCCTGCCGATGCAGGGGACACGGGTTCGTGCCCCGGTCCGGGAAGATCCCACATGCCGCGGAGCGGCTGGGCCCGTGAGCCATGGCCGCTGAGCCTGTGCGTCCGGAGCCTGTGCTCCGCAACGGGAGAGGCCACAACAGTGACAGGCCTGCGTACCGCAAAAAAAAAAAAAAAAATTAAGTGCAAAAAACAATTGCAGAACCAGTTTCCCCAATCTGACTCCTGAAGCAACTACTCTTAACAGTTCCTCAGTATTTCTCCAGATTTAGTCTATGCACACACTGTTTGTTTATGTATGTATAGTATGCATGTTTGCAGGCTCATATATACCTATGCACAGCCCTCCCCAAAGTATTTTAGTAGCTATTTAAAAAATCCAAATGGAGAAAAGTACAACTCTAGGATGATCATCAATGCCTGTCATGATGGGGCATTACTAAAATTTCCAAATGAGCTTACTTTCCCAAAATTATTAACACACTTCTCCATATCATAGAACATATTTGAGATGTTAGCTAATATTATATTTTAAATTACCTCATGTAATAGTAATTATCAGGAATATGCAATCAAAATTAACAAAGGGAACATGAAAGTTGCCCCAATATAGTGCTCATTCATTCAAAACTCCTTACTTGGTGGCAAGTACCACATCCTATATATCTACTCCAAGGATTCTATTCTTTCAATTATCTGAAACAATAGTTATTGATGGTTAATGAGACACATAGGAAGAAACAATTTCCTCAGGTCCTAAATGGCCTCACAACCTGTAGGGTCCATGTACTAAACAGTCTCCTGGAGTGATTTGGAAGAGTGAAGAGGTCCCTTAAGAACGTCAGTACCTGGAAATGAGAGGCACAAGAGGCTATCCAGCTCCCCAAAGGATCCTCTGTACAAGGCCTACAAAAGGACCATTAAAGGAACTATTGTACTCTTTCCAGAGAAGGAAAATAAATCCATTGTATCCTACAGGGATCCAGAGGCTTGCTAGAACTATTACACCCAATTTTTATAACCTATAGGTATAATTTCAACTTTTTGATCCACCGCGGTTCTTAGTACATTCAGCCTTGTGAAACCATGTCTCAATATTTTATTTGGAAAATATGGTTAAGAAAATAACCATATTTTATTTGGAAAATATGGTTAAGAATATGGTTTAAAAATATGGTTAACATTCCCCAGTGGCGCAATGGTTAAGAATCCACCTGCCAATGCAGGGGACACAGGTTTGAGCCCTGGTCCAGGAATATCCCACATGCCGTGGAGCAACTAAGCCCGTGCACCACAACTACTGAGCCTGTGCTCTAGAGCCCGTGAGCCACAACTACTGAGCCCACGTGCCACAACTACTGAAGCCAGCATGCCTAGAGCCCATGCTCTGCAACAAGAGAAGCCACTGCAATGAGAAGCCCACAACGCACCACAACGAAGAGTAGCCCCCACTCCTTGCAACTAGAGAAAGCCCGCGCGCAGCAATGAAGACCCAACACAGCCAATAAATAAAATAAATAAATTTATTAAAAAAAAAAAAGAATACACAAGACCTGAGTAAGGAAAGGCAAAGGAAAGCTAAGCAACTATAGCATATTACAACCTGACTCTAGCTATAACCTGGTTTTTGGAGACTAAACATTCTCTAGTTCAATGGCTTTCCACTTTTTTTTTGATCATGCATCCCTGGTAATAAAATAACTTTATTCCCACATACCCAAATCTGGTATTTACCTACATATATACATCTGTACTAATATATTATGTACATTGTTAAATATATGCAAATCTTTTGAATTAAAAAGATTTTAAAAATTACTTTTTTAACATTCTAAATTTTATTTATTAATGATACAAATCCCTCTTTTGTTCTTACTAAAATTCATTTTAACAATATATTTTTAGTGAAAGCAATGTGAATGAATTTTTTTTTAATCTTGGTTTAGCACTTTGCTATATACCAAGAGGTATGTATTAATTCCCACTTTACAGATGATAAAACTGAACTTTGAGAGATTATATAATCTGACAAATGGCAGAGCTAGTATGCAAACCCCCATGTCTAACTCTAAAATCTGTGTTCTTAACCAATATATTATGAAAAAGGAAGCAATCAGAGAAAACAATTTATACTAAGGTATAATTCAGAGACTGAAAATAAATCCTTCCAACCAATTTGAATGTTATTTGCTTATCTGACTCTTATTAACCTAATTAGTTGCAATCTGTATGACTTTAGGTAAGTCCCTTAATTTATATGAACCTCAGTTTCCCAATATGTAAAATGAGGGACTTGGACTAGGTGATCTTTAAGATGCTTTCAGCAATAAAATTCTAGGACTCAAGGCAGAGCACAGAGAATTTTTAGGGCAGTGAAACAACTCTGTTTGATACCATAATGGTGGATACATGTTTGATTTGTCCACACCTATAGAATATACAAAGACAAGAGTGAACCCTAATGTAAACTATGGACTTTGGATGATAATGATGTGTCCAGGGAGGTTTATCAATTATACCACTTAGGTAGGGGATACTGACAATGCAGAGGCTGTGCATGTGTGGGGGCAGGGGGTATACAGGAAATCTCTGTACCTTCTGCTCAATAATACTCTGAACCTAAAACTGCTCTAAAAAATAAAGTCTACAAAAAAATTCTAGGACTCAAATATAAGGGCAAACAAGGCACAAATCTTTTAAGCAGAATAACCAGACCTTTGCTGATCTCCACATTAGGCAGGTTGAATATGTCAAGGTCCATTATCACTCCTTTAGTCCCTTCTGAGAGGTCTAAGAGGACCAGTCTGTCTGCAATGCCCTGTACAGTACAATAAGAAAAAGAAGAGCATTACACTGCACATGGCCCATTACTCAGTTTAAATTCATTCAGAAGTGAGAGCTAAGGGAGAACGAATACATAGGCCTATGTGCTCTCTTATGAAGGAAGTAGCACAATAGCAATAAAAGGGACATGAAAGCAAGAAAATACTATGCACTTGAATAATGTGATCCTTTAGGCTTAACTAAAAACTGGGCTCTAACAGGGCTTAACTCAGAAGTCACAGAGTGCAGGTTTTTTTTGATGGGATAATGAGTAATAAAGATGACATGGTGCACTCAATATGTTTGTTATTGTTCTTCCGTTTATGTTTTCGTTTTGTCATAATTTCCATTCTGAAAGAACTTAGAGTGATTTTTTTTGGTCTATTTTTTGGTCTATTTTAGCATCAATGTCAACACTAATGCCAAGTTTCTCTTAAAAAGAAAAAAAGATAATAATCATAAAGCTAAAATAAAACCCAATTATCATGCAGTTCTCTCCCCAGAGATCTCATGGAAAATACTTCACATGCCTATAGACAGCTTTCTAGGTGCCATGGTGGGCTGACCATAAACAACAGGATGGAAACTCCTAAGAGTCGATTTATCTTTGTGGAAGTCCTTTTTCCAAAGCAGCCAGGGATATGAGTATCTCTCCTATCTTAAGGTGCAGGAGCAAGACTACCCAGGGATCTACCAGACTATGAGGCAGAAAGTGTACAGGAAGCAATCCAGCCTTGCTACTTATTAACTTTGCAAGACTGAGCAAGTCACTGAACTTTGTCTTATTTCTTGGAGTTATGAAGATTAATTATGTGACAAAGGGCTGACAAAGAGCAGTCCTCTCTAAATGGTACCTATTAATTTTATTAACATTAACCACACTCATAAGAGAAATGCAAAGAAAACTATGAGTTACCATTTTTCATTTATCAGACATGCAAAGATCCCAAAGTTTAACAGTAGTGTGAGAAAACAGGTATTCTCAAACACTGTGGGAATGAGAATGAACTAGCACAATTGATATGAGGGATAATTTGACAATTTCTGTCAAAGTTTAAAAACACAGGGACTTCCCTGGTGGTCCAGTGGTTAAGACTTTGCCTTCCAGTGCAGGGGGTGCAGGTTCGACCCCTGGTTGGGGAGCTAAGATCCCACATGCCTCATGGCCAAAAAACCAAAACATAAAAACAGAAGCAATGTTGTAACAAATTTCAATACAGACAAAAAGGAAAAAAAAGGTCTGCATCAAAAAAAAAATCCTTATTAAAAAAAAAATAAAAACACAACTCCCTTAATCCATCAACCTCATTTGTAGAAATCATCCTACAAGTTTATTAGTACATGTGTAAAATGATACAATATGTATAAGGATATTCAAAAGACTAGAAACAAACTAAATGTCCATCAATAACCACAACAAGGCAGTGTTACATAGTGGTTTAGAGCAGAGCTTCTCAAGCTTTAAGGGATCGCCATTTAATAGATCAGTGAAGCACATGGGTTACCAGAAATTTTGTAAAAATGCAGATTTACTTCCTTTGATCTGCAGTAGGGCTTGAGATTATGTATTTCCAATAAAATCTCAGATGATGCCAATGCCACACGTTGGGTAATAAGGATCTAGAATACAGGCTCTGTAAATAGATTGCCCAACCTCAAACCCTGGCTCCTTTTATTAATACTGTGACTTTGGGTAAGTTGGGTAACCTCCCTATGCCCTGGTTTCTTCATTTGTAAAATGACAGTAACGATAGTACCTAAGCCACAAGGTTGTTGTAAAAATTAATCAAGTGGGACTTCCCTGGTGGCACAGTGGTTAAGAATCCGCCTGCCAGTGCAGGGAACTCGAGCCCTGGTCCAGGAAGATCCCACATGCCGCAGAGCAACTAAGCCTGTGAGCCACAACTACTGAGCCTGAGCTCTAGAGCCTGCGAGCCACAACTACTGAGCCCATGTGCCACAACTACTGAAGCCCATGCACCTAGAGCCCATGCTCTGCAACAAGAGAAGCCACTGCAATGAGAAGCCCATGCACTGCAACGAAGAGTAGCCCCCGCTCACTGCAACTAGAGAAGAGTCCGCTCGCAGCAACGAAGACTCAACGAAGACCCAACGCAGCCAAAAAAATCAATCAATTAAAAAAAAAAATGAAACAGGTGTTTAGACAAGTGCCTGGATCTAGTAAGCATTCAGTAAGGGTTAGTTACTGCTGCTACCATCACTTCAACTACTGCCATTATTATGACTACTACTGCACTAGTTGAATATTGTTGCACTATTCGAATATTGTACCTTGTATCAAAATATTAACATTTAAAGGGAAAAACGGAAAAAAACTTTCCAACTAGACAGTTCACAAACAAAGAAATACTGATAGTGCGACTTCTAACAGTTTAAGAAATATGACTTTAAGGGGTCTTCCTACACTTACCAAAAACAAATAAAATTGATAAAACTTAGTACTGTTAGCAACAACAAAAATCAGGTTGATGTGTGCATTGTTATTAGCAGTGTAAATTACACGGTTATTCGCAGTGTAAAGTTCTGCCCTTCTGAAGAGCAATCTAGCAATATGTAATAAGTACCATAAAAACCATTCATGCCCTCTGACTCACTAGTACTATTTCTCAGATTACGTACCCCTAACAGAAAATTCAGACAAGAAAATAAACAACTTGTAAGGCAATGTTTATAGAAGCATTCTATTTACTAACAAAAGGTCTACAAACATTTCAAATTCCACTTAAGAAGGAAGAGTGCATTCAGATGGAGTGTAGAGGAAATGAAAATATAATATGGCAAAAGTTAGCATATACGGTTCTGAACAGTTAGCTTTTAAAATCTTCTAGCTCCCTGGATACAATTTAACTATTTGCTCTAGTAGAACCTACCTCCAAGATATACGTGAATCTTAAATGGAAAGGGAAGAATTTAGATGGCAATCAATCAAACGTTAATAGAAAAGAAAACCAAATACCGGCTATCAAATAAATACATGGAGGAAGAGCTAGTCCAGCAGTCCCCAACCTTTTTGGCACCAGGGACAGGTTTCGTGGAAGACAATTTCTCTTCAGACCGGGGGCGGTGGGGCGGTGGGATGGATGGCTCAGGCGGTTATGGTTCAGGCGATGGGGAGCGGCAGATGAAGTTTTACTCGCTCGCCCACCGCTCACTTCTTGCCTGGTTCCTAACAGGCCACAGACCGGTAGTGGTCCTCGGCCCGGGGGCTGGGGACCCCTGAGCTAGTCTATTCTGGTCTACATGGCTCAAATGACACAGACATGCTGTTACCATGATACTGGGCCCTGGAGGGTCTTTCAACCTCTATGAAGGGGAACTTAAACCTTTCTGAAAATAATTTATATAGAAAAGATCTAGTAAAAAGGACTGATGGAAAAATAGGCAAATCTCAAACTATTGTAAAATATCAAATTAGGAACTATGATCCTAAAAGAAAGTGGAGTAATTACACAAGAAAAGGCAATTGTTTTTAAAAAATGTTAATTTTAGAAATACCTAAATTAAGTATTATATTAAATAAGAGTTTAATTAAAGCAGCAGGACTCAGAAAACACAAAAGAATTTGTGACTAAGTCAGATGAATGTCAACTTGAGGTTTCCCTTGGATTAGGATGATGAGCCCATTGTTCAAATCATGTTTTCAAAGCCTATTCCACGACTAACTACTAATTAAGAAGCAACATTACTGATGACAGCTTTCACATATTTTTTTGTCAGCTTACTAAATATATTTTAAGGCAAAATGAAGTTTTCCCACATGACAAAATGAAGCCATTATTTCTTGTGTGTTAAATAGAAACTGCCTAAAAGTGTAGCAATATGACAGATGTATTTATAACCACTATGCTTACATACCTTTGCTGAAATTGCTAATGTGCAGGCAATTCCCAGTTCTCCACCGCCAACCACAGTAATTTTATTGACTGTTTTATTCTCATGATTTGCCCAGTTCTTTGAATTTATATCTGAGACACCTAAAAAGTAAAGTGAACTATCATAAGAATTTAAAAATATCAAAAATCTTTTTAGCATCTTAAAAAAATACACCAAAGTTCAATAACTTGGACAGAAAACATGGTACTAGGCACTCCATAATAGACATTCAAAAATATTGTTGAACAAATGAAATGCAAGAAAGACAGGAATCTCATAATAAATATTCTACTAAATAGAGGCTATCATTTTAAAAAGAAAATCTTTCCAAACATTTAAAAAATATTATATAAAACTCTTAAAAAAATAGGATTTCCATAATTCTGAAAAACATTGTGATTCTTACTGCTCTAGTCTACAATGCAAAAAAATGTTTAACATGAAATTTTGCAAGCATGGGTATTTTGCTTTATCCTCAATGAGAAACAATGAGAATCATAGATTCTCTGGTCCAGTATACTGAATGAGGCAAAAAGCCACATAAACATATAATGAAAAAAGCTTGGGATCATTAATATATATCAAGTGGTTTTGAAAATAACAAATTATTTTAGCTGTCAGGATAAAAGTAATCTTTTACATTTTAAGAAACCATATTCATTGGAACTGTATGGTAATACTTACCTTACAATAAACATATAGGAATTTTTGATTCAACACAGATATGTACATACACAAGCATGTATTTATTTAGAGAAATCAAGTAGCAGAGAGTAAAGGATATTAATGAGAAACTGTAAACTCATAACTCTTATGATTAAACAAAAATACAAACCTTCAGTGATTTTTGCAATATAGGCTAGCAAGTCTACCTGCTGTGCCTCATCAGATGATGGCAGAGAATACAGGGGAAGTTCTTCTTGAAACTTGGCAATCATTTCTTTAATTAATCCAACAATGACAGATTTAGGCTACAGAACACACACAAAGGGAAAAGTTATGCAAAAATTTTGCTAAGGAATACTACCTTGTTACAGAGTTAGCCAAAAGAAAGTATTACGTCATGCTCTCATTTTTCGAAAACTACCATACAAATTATATGATACTTTTAACTGTTTTAATACATTTAATTGAAAAAAATTAATTTTTTAGCTGGAAAAAAAAGGGAGAAATGCTAACCCACATCTCCAAAAAGTGGGAAAACAGCATAAATGTGCTTACTAGCAGAGTACCTATATCTGGGAATGGTCTTGTCTGTCTTTTTTTAACTTTTTATTTTGAAATAATTGCAGACTTACAGAAAAGTAGCAAAAAAATAGTACGAAGAATTTCCATATACTCTTCACCCAGATTACTCGAATGTTAACATTTTATCAGATTTGCTTTCTTAGTCTCTTTTCCTCTATTTTCTGAACCGAGAGTAAACTGAAGATATAATACCCCTTCACCCCTAAATACTTTAGCATATATTTCCTAAAAGAAAGAACAAAACATTCTCCTATATAACCACTATCAAATCATAAAATTAATACTGATATTTATCTAATCCAGTACCGTTCATTTTAATTTAACTGGTTAAGCAACCTTAGTGAAATGCACTTAACCTCTCTGAGCTTCAGTATTATTAGCAATACAATGTGAATAATAAATCCCAAAAATATGAGAAACAAATGAGCTAATGTATGCAAATTGTATGTTGTGAGTGTAAAATACGTTTTTTATTATTATTAGGAATATTCAGTGGCTTGCTCATTCTAAAAATTGCTTAATTTCTCAGAGTCTAGGTTTCACTCTAATAATTTTTTTTTTTGCGGTACATGGGCCTCTCACTGTTGTGGCCTCTCCCGTTGCGGAGCACAGGCTCCGGACGCGCAGGCTCAGCGGCCATGGCCCACGGGCCCAGCCGCTCCGCAGCATGTGGGATCTTCCCAGACCGGGGCACAAACCCGTGTCCCCTGCATCGGCAGGCGGACTCTCAACCACTGCGCCACCAGGGAAGCCCACTCTAATAAAATTTTTATTAGAATAAAAAAACTCATATACCTTTAAAGACTAAGCAGATAACATAATGTGTGAAGTTGTCAAGTGTAAGAAAATTTGGGGAGATGGTCACTGTGGTAAATTGCAAAGAGTACATGTATAGTCATTCAAATTCATATTAAGAACAAAACAAAGCAAAATAAAACCACTGTGCTGTTCAAACAAAATTCTGTAGGCCTAATGCAGCACACTGACTCTCTTGGGGAAAATGTCTGCAATCCTTGGCCTAGATGACCTCTAGATTCCTTCTAGCTCCAAACTCTGTAGAGTTATACTATGTAATTCCAACTGCACGTGGAACTTAAAGTTTACGTAGTACTTTTAAAAATCATAACATCATACTTTTTTTAAATTGAAGTATAGTTGATTTACAATGTTGTGTTATAGCTTCAGGTGTACAGCAAAGTGATTCAGTTATATATATATATATATATATATATTCTTTTTCAGATTCTTTTCCATTATAGGTTATTACAATATACTGAATATAGTTCCCTGTGCCATATTATCTATTTTATATATAGTAGTGTGTATCTGTTAATCCCAAACTCCTAATTAATCTCTCCCCCTCCCCCAAATGTAGTTCTTCTAAATAGGGCCATTTAAATAATATAATATCTTCTTAAGACTAGTTTTAGCTTATAATAAAGAGGTTCAGAATAGTAAAATGGAATCAATACTGTCTGATCTGAAATCAAGCACAACCTTGACTAGATTATAGGACTATCTCTGAGTATTTATTAAACAAACAAAAGTATGAAAAGAGATGCCAAAGAAAACCAGAAAGAGGAAACAGGAAAGATAAATTCCCACAATAGGGCACAGATGTCAAAATACTGTTAAAGGATAGTATTTTTTTTTAAAGTTGTAAAAATGGATGAAAGAGATAAACAGACAATTCAAAAAAGAAGAAACGTACATGATAAATAAATGTATGATAAGATTTCAATTTCTCAAATAACCAAAGAACTAAACATTAAGGTTAAGACATCATTTTTGTCCTTCCAACTAACGAATTTTTATCATGCCCTATTCGTCACATTTAACTGGTAATCTTATTTAAATCACCAAGTAATGCAAATAATGCACAGGTTCATAAAGTAAAAGATTAATGTTTCCCCACCTAAACTCCACTACTGACAATTTGGTATGCAGCTTTTCTTTTTCTATTTCTTTTTTTCTTCTTTATAAAAGTTTTATTTATATGAAAAAAATAGAAAACCATAAAACAATATGAAATGCATCCACAATTGCATATCCTTTTACAATATGTATATAAAATAAGAAGTGATAATCCTAATGCCATCCTTTACTTCAACCTCACTCCTCTCTGACAGATCCCTGTCCTCCTGTCCTACAACTTTCTGGGTATATACAAATATATTATAAATTATCCTTTCATAAAAGTTGTAGTTACTTACAAAAATGAGAGCAGATTCTACATCCTTCTAAGTAAATGAACCATAGAGATAAGCAAAGGTTTGTTTTGTTTTAATGATAGTACCTTCTTTTATAGCATCCTTTAGAGCAAAGGTGCTGTAAAACAGGTACCCCCCATACTGATTTCTATTGATGGTAGAATTACAACATTTTGTCTGCCTCTTGGAGGCCAATTTGGGAATATATAAGAATAGCCTTCAAAACATTTTAAAACTTTGATCCAATAATTCCATTCCTAGAGATTTATCATTAGGAAATTATTAAAGATTTATAAGATATATACATTTATATTTACATATATATTTAAGGATGCTCATTATTAAATTTCTAACAGCAATCTACATCAGGCAACCATTAAAAACCATGTGTTTTGAAAATATTGTTTAATATGGAAAAATGCTCAATATAATGATAGATGAAATATGCAGAATACAAAATTGCATAATGTGAGGGCTTGTATTTTTGTTCTGTTTTGTTTTGTTTCTGTTTTTTAAGTCTGGGCCATTTATTTTTATTTATTTACTTTTTTACTTTTATGTTTATTTATTTGGCCATGCCAAATTAGTGGGATTAGTTCCCCGAACCTGTGCCCCCTGCACTGGAAGCGCAGTCTTAATCACTGGACCACCAGGGAAGTCCCTGTGAGGGCTTGTAAAACACATAAGTTACAGTTTCATGCATTGCTGTGGGTGAATTTTTAAAACTTAATGCTCAGTTAAAACACAGCATGTAATAGAAGATTATATACAATATGATTCAATTTACATAAAGGTTAAAAACAGGCAAAACTACAAATAAATACACATATTACATAAGAATCTTTACTGGGGAGGAACTAGGAAATAATGCCCAATATTTTGCTAGTAGCTCTTCATTTGCTTTATCAAACGGCAAACAACTATAAAAAGACAGGGAGCAAACAATGGTTGCCTCCCAGACCTGGAGAGAGCAGCTTCATGCAGGGTTCTGGGTCTTGGGTGACTCTGGGGAGCTCAATTTCAAATTATTTTTAAAGATCATAAGAAGAATTATCATTGAAAGAAAATTCACTAACTTATTTGTACCATTAGGATCAAAGATAAATATTCAGAAAAATAAAAACTTTTAAAAGAAAATCCAAATTGATCTTACATGGCTCCAGTTTTGGAGATACGGCAAGTATATTCTGCCTTGAGCATCCACATGTTTTCCAACTAAGATTCCCATATTTGCAGTTGGCTTTAAGAAGCAAATGGGGGGAGCAAAAGGGTGAGAATCCAAAATCCACAAACGAATTGGTATGTTATATGTATTACCTATTTGAGACAAAATAAACACATCTTCAAACAATAATGAACCACACACATTATATTTATGGTATAGCTAGGTGGCATTTTAAAACACAAGTCTAGTCAAGTTTATAGATAAAGGATTTATGTAAACTGAGGCCTATTTTCCTATTTTCATCCACATTCACATTGGAAATATGCTCCCATTAAAGCACCAGTATAACGTTTAAGGAAATATAATCAAGACAATGGCCAGCTTATTCAATTCAATTCAATAAATATTTATAGGACCTACTGTGCTAGGAGTATGGGATACATCTTCTTTAGGTAACCTTCTTTGCTCCACCCAATTTATTTGCCTACAAGTCTGTTTCTCTTTTTACACTATAAACGTCTAGAGATGATTATGTATTATTATTTCCATGTCCCCTACAACAAGTATAGTGCCTAACATACTGGATACTCAATAAAAATTTCTTATATAAATAAGAATGAATGAATGGGGACTTCCCTGTTGGTCCAGTGGCTAAAACGCCGCACTCCCAATGCAGGGGGCCCAGGTTCGATTCCTGGTCAGGGAACTAGATCCCACATGCCTCAACTAAGAGTTCACATGCTGCAACCAAAGATCCCGCATGCCACAACTAAAGCTCCTACGTGCTGCAACTAAGACCCAGTGCAGCCGAATAAATAAATAAATACATATTTTTTAATGAGTGAATGAATGAACAAATGAAAGATGCATTTGATACTGGCCCTCAAGTTGCTCATTAATTGCAGATAGTGTAACATACAAGCTGGGTTAGATACATACAACTTAGAGCTGAAAATAACCTTAACAGTCACCTTGTCCAGTGGCTCTTAAATTTTAGTGTACTGAGATAGGAACCCAAATGAAAGCTCTTCCATGTACATGTACCATGTAACCATGTACCATGTACTGTGTAACCCTGTACCACATACTATGTAACCATGTATGTCATGCCTACTGAGAGCCAAAATCTCTGACTGTTTTGGTTTACAGGAAGCCCAAAGCTAAACCTAATATAAGTGCAAAAACTAACCTTAAACTAGAAATTTGATCAATTATCTTAACTGTTCTATTTTATCTCCTGATATTTATTCCTGCTTTCACAGTCTTAATGCATATGTCTTTCAATATATTTAAAATCATGGCTGCTCAGGAGCACAAATGCCTAGGTTCAAATCCTAGTTGCACACATTACTAGCTATATGATTTTAGGCAAGTTACTTAACTTCTCTGTGCCTCAACTCCTTCCTCTACAAAATGAGAATAATAAAAGCTCCTACCTCATAGGATTGTTGTGAGGATAAAATTAGTTAAGGTACATAAAATGCTTAGAACAGTACATGACATGGTAAGTACCATGACGGGTTGGCAATTTTTACAATTTACCTCAAACCCACTTTGGAAATAAGCAAGGTATAAATAAAAAGTTTTCTTCTCCACTGCAATCTTTTTCTTACTATGGAAATCCTCTACTTTTTTCATCCTGCTTCCTCCTGCCCTAAGCACAATGATACTCAGCTCTGTCTGCATATTAGAAATGCTTAAGGAACTCTGAAACATACCAATATCCAGGCCTCTCCCCAAAAGTTTCTGATTCAGTGGGACAGGGTCTGGACAACATTTTTTAAAAGCTTCCCATGTAATTCTAGAGAACTGAAAGTCACTACATAATAGAAATGTCCTAGTACTATTTCTACTATTTTATATCAGCAGTTCTCAGAACCATATTCCTCTTCTAATTTTATCTAAGTATTAAAAAAACTTTTTATTTGGGTATAATTGATATATAACACTGTATTAGTTTCATGTATACAACGTAATGATTCAATATTTGTATATATTGCAAAATAATCACCACAATAAGTGTAGTTAACATCCATCACCATACATAGTATCTAAGTACTTACAGTATGGATACAGGCATAGCTGTTGGTACTCTATGATTATAAAGTCATGTGATCACAGCACCACAGAGTGACCAACAGGTATTGAGACACATCATCACATTCCTCCAGAAGTCACCCTGTCTAATGTTATATACTCTAGACCAGTGTTTTTCAAATGTTGGTCACAATAAATAGGTCATGAAATTAATTTAGTAGGCTGCAAACAATAATATTTAATTTTAGTTATATACATATATAACTATGTATACGAAAGTATTTCTTATTGTGGGTCACAATCAAACATTTATAAGCCACTGTTTGGACCATGCAATTTTTTTTTTTTCCACGCTGTGCAGCATGTGGGATCTTAGTTCCCTGACCAGGGATTGAACACATGCCCCCTGCATTGACAGTGCAGAGTCCTAACCACTGGACCTCCAGGGAAGTCCTAGGCCATGCAATTTTTTTTGTTTTGGAGTGGTAGTCCCAATCTCGATGGAGCCATTTTCTAATGTTAATCACTACACATTAAAGAAAAGGAAAGGAATGTCTATTGAAGGTATCTTCCTGGTTGATCAAGGATCTGCTGCCTCGATCAATGCCTCTCCCCAGCAGCATTCATGCATTTTAATATCACACTCCTGGCAAAGCGCATGGTGAGCCTGATTCCCATGTCTATAACTTGTAAGATTTCACTACTGGTATTCTCTGTGCCCTTCTTCCTTCTTTCTCATTCTTTTCTGTCAGCAAATGCCCTGCCTCCTACCCTGCCCACTTAATTTCAGTAATTCATTAGCAAAGAGTCAGGACTCCTGGTAGAGTCCTCAGATTTAAAGTAATTATATCATAAGGACATAATTTAAGTTAGTTGTAAATAAAGTTCAGATGGGTATCATCTTACTAAGATGATACACATCTCTAAACAATGGGTGGGTGAAGGAAAAGTGTCATCACAACCTTGACACAATCTTGGAGGGATAAGAAATAATCCAGAAAATTTCTGCAGGTATATATAAGGAAATATCAACAGAAGATTCACCTGGGGAACAGGACTGGGTGGGAGGTTAGATATAAGCTTAACCTCATCTCTTTTCAATTATTAAAAATTTTTTAACATGAGCATGTACTATTATTATACTAACAAAACTAGTAACCAGATAAAAGTAACAAAAGCATGCAAATAATAATGGCCAACGTTTATTAGGCACTTACTATGTGCCAGGAACTATGCTAAGAGCTTTACTTAGACTAATGCATTTAATCCTCAAAATTGTAGAGTTAGGCTCTATCATTGGCCCATTTTACAGATGAGAAAGATAATACATTCTGACCTTCTGATCAGCAGGAAATAACTAGTATGCATCACAAGGAGTTGCTATAATTCCAGTCAAAAGCAAAGGGGAAAAAGAGTGTACTACCAAAAAAAAAAACCAAAAGATATTGCAGGTACCATTACTACCTTGGAATTACTACCAGCATAAGAATCAATGACCTGACTCCACCGCTCTAGGAAGATGCAGAGTGCCAATGAGTGGCATCTTAAGATAACTTTTATGCCCTCCTGTAACCTCCCCACATTGTCCTAGAAACTGAGGGCTACTAAGCAATGATTCATTTAAATTTGTAAGTTCCTCTGTCAATATGCAACTACCCTTGAAATCACTGGGGTTGGTAAGAACTATGGAATCAGTCAATCAATCAATCAATCAATCATTGGGGTGGTAAGAATTCTTTCTCTCTCTCTCTAACATCTAACCATAATAAACACAGAATACAAGTAATGGGAAACAGGTCTCAGTAAAATTCTCTAGGCAGCCAGAAAACAGTCTGAGAGCTTGGGAAGGGAGAAGCAAGGAAAGAAAATAAAAATCGACTCTATACCTGCTCTGCCTACCTCACTGCAATTTTTTCAGAGTCCACTGCTACCTACTTTCATCTCCAACCACATTCCTATTCATAAACACCAAACTGGATTTCTAAGCATTCTCTGTGGCAAAGGAGATGTTATGATTGGACATACACAGAGGAAGAATAAAACATGAGTGAACCTCTGGCAGTAAGTCATCATGGGGGCAGGGGGAAGCAATAAAGGAGGGTTTGTAACAGTCTAGCCACTACCATAATGAAGCACTTACTTTGAAAAAAGTCCCCCAAAATACATCTTCTTGGTGTCTGTTGGGCAATGTGCTCCTATAATACAGCGATGAATTCTTTGTAAGAGACAGCAAACTGCACTGCTCTCTCCCCATTTGGTTTCCAGATCTTCCTCAGCCCTTTTTCAGTGCACCTCCTCTTTCATATACCCAGTAAGTTCATCTATTCCTAAGCCCTTCAGTCAGTAATCAAAGAAACTAACTCAATCATTCAACAAATATTTACCGAGCATTTTCTATAAGCACAGCACTGTATATTAGTGATTTTGGATGTTATTCCTCCTGAGATTATTTGCATTTTAAAAGGGGAATGGATTTTTAATGGTGGAATTCCAAGCACCACTTCAGAGAAATAATTGGAACCAATGCTCCTCTGGTGTTCTTCAAATCATACTAGATAAGCAAGCTCCTATGACACCCATCTGACAGGTTAGTCCTGTTAAACGTTGAAGGAAGTAGGTCTAGACAAACA
Organism: Globicephala melas; assembly: GCF_963455315.2. Taxonomy (NCBI): domain Eukaryota; kingdom Metazoa; phylum Chordata; class Mammalia; order Artiodactyla; family Delphinidae; genus Globicephala; species Globicephala melas. The sequence goes on along the minus strand of NC_083321.1, from coordinate 37,271,060 downwards.
GAATTAATTATAGGGAAGTTAGTGATTTTTTTTTTATTTTTGGGCAAACACTTAGCTATTTTAACCTGTCAGGTGATCTGAAAATATGGTGCTTTTTTTGAGCTTTAATGGCACCTGTGTTTTAAAAATTTCCTATTGGGTTTTAAGTTCCAGTCTGATACCAGCTGTGTGGACTCAGGTAAACCATGTGACCAGGACTCAGTTTCACCAACAGAATGGGGATAATGCTACATCATATAGAGGGAAAGGGAGGGGAACAAAACATTCAGGTAATGGGATAAAAAGGTGGGATCCCTGCAGTTTGCTATGGAAAGCAGAGTTAACTCTCCACAAGCACAGGCCTATGTCTGTCTTGCTCGCCTCTGTACCTCAAAACCTAGCAGAGTAGTGGGCAGATAGTTGACATTCAATAAATAAATATTCGTTGAACTGAACTGAATTTGTTGGTATTAACCTAAGCCTTCCTTCACTGGGACAGCATTCTGCTACATCCAGTAAGGTTCAGTATAGATCATATACATGTTAAAACACTTTGAGGGGAATTCCCTGGCAACCCAGTGGTTAGGACTCTGAGCTTCCACTGCTGGGGGCCCGGGTTTGATCCCCGGTTGGGGGAACTAAGATCCCGCAAGCCACATAGCGTGGCCAAAAAAATAAATATTTAAGGACTTCCCTGGTGGCGCAGTGGTTGGGGGTCTGCCTGCCGATGCAGGGGACGCTGGTTTGTGCCCCGGTCCAGGAGGGTCCCGCATGCTGCGGGGCGGCTGGGTCTGTGAGTCGTGGCCACTAGGCGTGCGCGTCCAGAGCCTGTGCTCCGCGGTGGGAGGGGCCGTGGCAGTGGGAGGCCCAGGTACCGCAAAATAAATAAATAAATAAATAAATATTTTAAAAATAAATAAATAAAAAATTGACCAGCTTGTAAAAATGTTCTCTAAAAAAAAAAACAAAACCACTTTGAGAATGTTATGGAACTAAACAAATATAAGTTTTAATTAAACTGCTCTTTTAGAAAATTCCCACATTTTCTCAACTTCCGTACTTACCCTGATACATCACAGGAATAGTGCCGGTGAAGTTCAGCAGGTTTTTCTGGGAACTATCTTTGAAAACTGGAAGAAAAAAAAAGCCCCAGAATGCACAATCAGAAGTAGGAAGAACTGTATTAAAGTGTGTGCATGTACATACACACATACAGAAACACACATAATTTCTAAATACCATCATCTAGGAATCAGTAAATATGTTGACAAGGGCAAAGAACTAAATGATGTTCTCTTAGAAGGCAGAGCAGGTAGTTGAAAGAACACAGGACTTAAGATACTGAAATCCCAAGTTTTTGGCCGACTTTTCCTACTTAGAGGTGATGGAAGAAATTTTCACACATTGAGATACGGAGAAGTCATCCTAGCTTATACATTATTTAACTTAAGCTTTATGCTAACTAGAATAGCCAGTTTTGTGGCCCATTAAACATACATTGTACATCTGCTTTAATCATTAAAGAAAAGGGTGCATTGTCCAGAAGTAAAGAATGTCTGTTTTGAAGACAGAGATAAATGCCTCCCTTCCCTAAAACATCAACGCTAGCACTCCTTCAATGATAAAGCTCCCTTCACAGGCGCCAAGGCCATGCTGACTCATTGTGTGCATGCTCATTTGTCTTTTTTGAAACCTTGAAGGAATGCACCCCTGTGATGTTTGATGTTCTTTGTTCTGACAGATATAAAACTGTGCTGAAAACCATGCTTCTTCGGAAAGCTCTTCAGAACTATCTGAGGCTATAGTGCTCAGACTGGCTCAAATAAAACTCTTTTCTATTCCTATTATAGACTGTTTATTATTTCCGTCGACAGAGGCATGTGACTTTTGGTTACTTTAACCTCTTTGAACTTCAGTTTCATCATCTATAAAATAAAGATGTAAAATCTATAAAGACTGCATCATAAAGTTGTCACAATGATTAAATGAGATGATATGAAAACCCTTAATAAGAAGTAAAGGATTATAAAATGTGGGGACATTATCAAATAACTGCCACATGTAACATCAGTTATAAGCACTTTCAGATATCAGATTATAACTTTTATAATCAGAAAAAAGAAGTTAGTTTTACTTTTGAAAGTGACCTTTTAGAAGGATTAATAATTATCTTTGCTTTCTCTAACTCCATTATTCTCAACCTTTTCTCAATCTTCACATCCCTGAAATTTCAACTTACCCATCTGGGACACACTGATGGAGAATCAATGCCCTAATTTCTGAACCGAATACCGAAAACACGACATCTGGTTTCAAACTGTCAAACTGCCTTGGAATGTGGTCCTTTAAGGACTTCAGTAGCTTACTATACTATTTATGCAGGGGAAGAAAAAAGTCTAAATAGATTTGATGACCTATCAGAAAGGGAGAAGAAGAAAAGCCAGGCTGACAGAAAACTCAAGGCCAAGAGTGTACATAAGTACAAATATTTACCTTGAACTATATGGGTGAAAGGTAACAATGGGTGAAGGGATCACTCTAAGGCAAAACTAAAATGGACAGAGGAGTGGAACAGGGATTGTTTCTCAGGGACACAGAAGAACCTGAAAATGTGGTAGAGAAACTACAGGTGTAAATAGTCATTGTCCAAATTATTCAAAAAGCCAAAAGAAAAATGATTATAATACCTGACTAACATTGTCTTCAATAATAAAATGCACCTTGACAATATTAATCCTATAGCTTGAGGGTTTAATGGCACCACAACCTACTTCCTCTAGATGGGGGAAATGAGAATTAACTGGTATAACAAAGGCTTAAATCTATAAGATTACTTATAGATTGTAAAAGAACAAGTATTATTCAAGCAGAGGGCAAGATGGACATGAGTACAAGCCCCAACTCCATGCCTAACTAGCTGTGTAATCTTAAGCAAGTTATTTAAACTCTCTGAGCCTCAGTTTCTTTCTCTGAAAAATGAAGATGATAATACGCACCTCACAGCTTTGGTTGTACAAGAATATGTAAAATAATATAGATAAAACATTTGGAAGTATATCTGGTGTTCAATAAATAGTAGCTGTTAAATCCCCCATCCCAGGCATTTATGCAGCACCAGATACCTGGGTGCTAGTCAAGAGAGGCCAGACACAGGTAATCCAGAATCTAATCATTTCTTCCACACATAAAATTAGCTATTCCTAAGAAATACTCCAATAATGCCTCAAATTTTCTAATATATTATTCTGAATTAGACATATTTTTGTAACCCAAGCTAATTCAAATACAAAACATACCCATGTAGAATAAAGGAGTTTTTCAAAACTGTGTGTTTTGACTAATTCGTGGGTCCTGAAATCAATTTAGTGAGTCTCAATCAGCATTTTTTTTTAAAACGGTATGGAATGGAATAGAAGAGAAAACACCAAGGTGTACATAATACTTTAGTTGTGTGTATATGGGGTCATGATATAAAACACATTTCCAAGTGTGGGTTGTGGTCAGAAATTTTGAAAGATAGTAAAGTAAAATCTTTCTCAGGTAACCAGACCCTCTATATTAAGTGAAGAAGATAACTAAAACTTTGTTATTAATTTATTATCAACCATATATGTGGTAGGCAGAATAATAGCCTCCATGGATGTCCAATATCCTAATCCTTGGAACCTGTGCATATGTTACCTTACTTGGTAAGAAACTTTTCAGATACAATTAAGTTAAGGACCCTGACATGGGGAAATTATCCTGTATGATTAGAGTGGGCCTAAGCTAATCACATTTGGTTCTTAAAAGCAGAGAACCTTTTCTCTGGAGATGTGACTACAGAAGGATGGTCAGAGAGATGTAACATTGCTAGCTTTAAAGATGAAGGAAGGTGACCTTGAGCCAAAGAATATGGGTGACATTTGAAAACTTAAAAAAAGCAAGAGAATATATGATCTCCCAGAGCCTCCAAAAGGAACTAAGACCTGCCAACACTTAACCTACAGAGACCTGTGTTGGGCTTCTAGACAAATAACTGTAAGATAGTAAATTTGTGTTGCCTTTTTTTTTTAAGATTTTTTTTTTTTTGATGTAGACCATTTTTAAAGTCTTTACTGAATTTGTTACAATATTGCTTCTGCTTTATGTTTTGGTTTTTTGGCCTCAAGGCATGTGGGATCTTAACTCCCTGACCAGGGATTGAACCTGCACCCCCTGCATTGGAAGGCGAAGTCTTAACCACTGGACCACCAGGGAAGTCCCTGTGTTGTTTTAAGCCACTAAATTTGTGTTCATTTGTTACAGCAGCAATAGAAAACTAATACCATATAAATTTTATTAACTTAAATTTCCTCAAAAACCACAGGTCATAAAGTGTAGCTCAAAATCAGGGGATAAAAGAGAGAAATGAGAAATTATAATAAGTTTGTAGATCTCTAGGAACAAATAATTAATAGTTTAAACAATGTAGCAAAAACTAGAGGATACAATTCTTACCATAGGTATCCATGGAATATCTGAAATGTGGGAAAAACGTATTTACATTCTTCAGTTCTTCCATAGTTAGATCCCTGAACTTGTACTGAAGAGAGAAAAATGAACACGGAATAAGAATAAAATTATAAGCAACAGAACAATTACAAATTAACATTTAACTGAACACTTACTATGTGCTAGGCCCTGGGCTCTGAGTTTTACAAACATGAATAGTATTTGACTTCATCCTTTTAATAACGACCCTATGAAGTAGGCAGGGCTTATAACTGCTTGACTTTATAGAAGATGAAAATGAAAGCTAGAGAATCAAAATAACTTGCTGTGGTAGATAGCAAGTTAAGTAGTGAAGCCAGAGCTCAAACCCAGTGCCTGGGCCTTTAATCACTATATCAAATGCCTCCAAATACTTCCTGAAGGCTTAAGAAGTAGGGCAGGATGTAGCACCCCTGTCATCACTGTAAGATCCACCTCTCGTGCCTGAATATCTCATTCACTTGAGACATCCTGAATTTCCCTACCTGGTACCGCAGCTGGGTTTCAAAGGGAAAACAGAAAGCATGCAAAGGTTTGCAGTCAGGTTGAGTGACCTGCCTCCTCATTCATCCAGATGTAGTCTCAGAAATACTACCTTGGTTGCCCTGTGGGCAAAATCATTTAACTTCTTTGAACTTATTTTCTCATTCGCAAAGAGAAATTATACCCACCTCCTGGACTTGTGCTAGGCATTAAATGAAAAAAAAAAAAGTATGTTAAGAGTCTATTACCATTCTGAAAATGAAATTAAGAAAACAATTACGTTTACAATAGCATCAAAAAGAATAAAATACTTAGGAATAAATTTAACAAGATGCAAAACTTACACTCTAAAAACTACAAAACATTGTTGAAAGAAATTAAAATAGGTCTAAATGAATAGAAAGGTATCCCTTGTCGATAGATCAGAAGACTTGATATTGTTAAGATGGCAATGTTCCCCAACAGATTCAACAATCGCCAATCCATATCAAAATCCCAGCTGACTTTTTTTGCTCATTTGCAAAAATTGACGAACGGACCTTAAAATTCATATGGAAATTCAAGGAATGCAGCCAAAACAATCTTAAAAAAGAATTAAAAAGAGCTTCCCTGGTGGCGTGGTGGTTAAGAATCCGCCTGCCAATGCAGGGGACACGGGTTTGAGCCCTAGCAGGGGAAGATCCCACATGCCACGGAGCAACTAAGCCTGTGCACCACAACTACTGAGCCTGCGCTCTAGAGTCCACGAGCCACAACTACTGAGCCCATGTGCTACAACTACTGAAGCCAGTGCGCCTAGAGTCCGTGCTCCGAAACAAGAGAAGCCACCGCAATGAGAAGCCCGGGCACCGCAACAAAGAGTAGCCCCCGCTTGCCGCAACTAGAGGAAGCCCGAGTGCAGCAACGAAGACACAATGCAGCCAAAAACAAATAAAAAAAAAAAAAGAAGTCAGAGGATTCATACTATAATCAAAAAGACAGTAACAAATGTGGGAAAGGATGTGGAGAAATCAGAACCCTCATATACATACACCACTGCTGGTAGTAAAATGGTGCAGCTGCTTTGGAAGAGTTTGGCAGTTCTTCAAAAGATTAAACACAGAGTTACCATATGACCCAACAATTCCACTCTGAGGTATATACCCAAGAAAAATGAAAACATGTCCACACAAAAACTTGTGCACAATTGTTCATAGCAGCATTATTCATAACAATCAAGAAGTGAAAACAATCCAAATGTCCATCAACTGATGAATAAAGTGTGACATATCCATAAAATGGAATATTCAGCCATAAAAATGAAGAACTGATACATACTTGGATACACCTTAAAAACATTACACTAAGTTAAAGAAAACAGACACAAAAAGCCACATATTGTATGACTTGTATATAAAGTACCCAAAATAGGCAAATCCATAGAAACAGAAAGTAGCTTAGTGGGTGCCTAGGGTTGGAGGAGACTGGGAGAAAATAAAATAACTGCTAAGAGATCCTATTTCCTCTCTCTGAGTCTTAAGTTTTTCACAGGCAAAAGAGATATAGCTCTACTGCCTGCCAACTTCAGCAGGTATGTATGAAGATCTCATGATTAACATATGTAAAAGTGAGATATTAAACAAAATATGTATACAATAGTAAGTACCGACAGGAAACGATGAATCGACAAAGCATACCTAGGTTACAGAAAGGCCTCTGAAAAGAGCTGTCTACAATTCACATTAGAGCCTAGAACGGTACAGAAAATTAGAGGGAAGGAGGAAGGTCATTTTAAGATGGGAAAGAATTTGGCAGAAGAAAAAGTGTATAATTAACAACTTGAGGACTAGAAACATCTCTTACTCATTTTTATTTCCCCATAGCATTTAGCACAGGGTATGGCTTCAATAAATGCAGGCTAATTGGATGGGAGTTAGCAAAGAGGCAGATTTATATGAGTAGAGTGGATATAGAAAGCAATTATGATCCAAAGGACTGAGCATCGATCACTAAGATCACTAAAACTAAGAATCGATCAGTATTAACTACAGCAGGGTAAAAATGAGTCCCAGATTCAGTGAAAACAAAAGTGAATGAAACCATCCCAACTCCAGACACTACACAAATGTACAAAAGGCTGCATTGTTGTCACCTGGAATATATATTTATTATGAACCAAATAATTTTTGTTTTGTCTTCTATTTGATGTTATAAGCTGTTTTCTACATCCTTAACATCCTCTGAGAATGTAATGATTAATGGCTGCATAGGGCTATATACCAGAACTGATCTAACTGCAAAACTGACATAAAAGTTTGTCAAAAGCACTCTTTGTTAGGGCTTGAAAATCCAAACATCACTACTAGTCGAATATGTGATTTGCCTTTCTGACGAAAAACACCTATTTTATCTGTCCTAGAAAAATAAAAAGCACATCATTGTCACTATATATGAAACAGAGTATCTTCTTAGTGTAATATTAAGACATATATTCCATTACTGTTCCTATACCACCTAAGAGAAGCTTGTATAACATTCTTCAAGGAATATGCCTCAGACAATGCCATTTGCTTAAAGGGTGCAGGCAGGGAACTAAAGAGGAAAACTGGCCCACGAGATTCTAAAACTAAAGCAATTATACTATCATAAAAATCAGTTGAAAAATTGAGGAGTTACTAAAAGTTTAACTTTATCCACTATACTACAGTATGTTTATTTAGTAGACTGATACTTACGAACATCAAGAGTACTCCTGTATGACATTGCTCAAATGTTGGACACCCTGAGGAATACTTTGTGGCATCATTTTATTAAAAAAAAAATTAAACATTAATGAATCTTACAGATCAAATCCAATCCTATTATTTCATAACTGAGCAAATCGAGGTTAAGTTACCTGTCCAAGGTAACTTGGCCAGGGGAGTGGGAAATAGGAATTAGGGAACCAGAGAAGTTTTCTAAACTTAATATTTAATACAACTAAAGAATATATATACAAGGCTTCCCTGGTGGCGCAGTGGTTGAGAGTCCACCTGCCGATGCAGGGGACATGGGTTCGTGCCCTGGTCCGGGAAGATCCCACATGCTGCGGAGCGGCTAGGCCCGTGAGCCATGGCTGCTGAGCCTGCGCGTCCGGAGCCTGTGCTCCGCAACGGGAGAGGCCACAGCAGTGGGAGGCCCGCGTACCGCAAAAAAAAAAAAAAAAAAGAATATATATACATATAAACATATATGTACATATATATACATTTTGAAGAATAAACACTCAGGCACCAACTCACCCATGTTTGATATAGAACAGTGCTGTCCAACAAAACTTTCTGCCATGATGGAAAAGATCATTATGTGTTCTGTCCAATACAGTAGCCACAAGTGGCTACTGACACTTAATATGTGGCTGGTGTGACCAAGAAACTCATTTTTAATTTTATCTAATTTTGATGAATTTAAAGAGCCACATGTAGCTAGTGGCTACCATACTGGACAGCACAGACCTTTCCAATTCTATTACACCTGTCCGGGTGCTCCTTCTCTTAACCATTCAACTGCCTACCTTAAATTGTGTGGTCACACTCCTTTGCTTTTGCCCTCCATAGTTTTTATCGCATTTGTGTGCGTCCCTAAACACCACACTGTTGTTTCGTTGTTTCTTGTTTTAATCAAAATATAATCTTGCATATAACCTCCAATTTTTTTCACTGAATATAATGTTTCTAAGATTCACTTGTATTGTTGCATGTTGTAGTTCATTCATTTTCACTGCTGCATAGTGTTTTCCATTGTGTGAATGAGTACAGAACAAATTATCCTTCCTTCTGTCAATGAACATTTGGGTTGTTTCTACTTTTTAATGATGAGTAATTCTGTGAATGTCTCTTGCTTCATATATTATGAATTCTCTATGGTAACTACCACAGAGTTTAAAATTCCCATTCATCCACATCCTCCAAACCCTTTGAAATGACCTTAATTTATGACAATCTAGTGAGAGAAAATGGTGTTTTACCATGCTCTCAATTTGCTTTTCCATGGTTACTAATGGGTTGAGCAAACATTCATTTCCCTGATTCTTCTTTTTTTAAAAAGTGATTATTTGTGTCTTTTGTCCAATTTTCTATTGGTTTTAATATTGATTTGTAGGCTAATTTATATATTCTGGATACCAATACTTTGTCAATTATGCATTACAATATTATTCTCCAAGTTTGTATTTTGCCTCTTCACTCTCTTCATGGTGTCTTTTTATACATAAAAGTTCTTAATTTGAATGCAATCAAATTTATCACTCTTCTTTGAGTATTTTACGTCTTGTTTAAAAAATGTTTGCATACTCTGAGTCCATGAAGATTCTTTCCTACATTTATCTCTATACGTTTTAAAGCTCGTCTTTTACACTTGAATCTTCAGTCCACGGGGAATTTTTATGTTTGGTCAGAGGTAAGGGTCCAATTTCATTTTCGCCTGTATAGATAATCATTTGTCTCTGCATTCTCCTTTCTGTAGTTATCTGCAATGCCTCTTCTGTTTTATATCACATTTCCAAACACGTGTGAACATGGTTCTAAGCCCTCTAGTCTGTTCCACTGGTTAATTTGTCTGTCCTACACCAACATCACACTAAGCCTCCATTACTAGTCTTGACATCTGGTAGAGCAAGTCCCACACCTATTCTTCTGTAAAAATGTCAAGATTATTCCTGGCCTTCTGCCCTTCCAAATGATTTTAGAATCAGTCTGAAAAGTTCGCCAAATACCCTGTTAGAATTTTGATTGGAATTGCATTGGCTCTATAGATCAATCTGGAGAGAGCTGACATCTTCACATCCATGAAGCTGGAATATTTATCTAGGTTGGAATACTTATTAGGTTTCATTTGTTTTCAATAAGATTTTTCATGTTCTCCTTACAGTTGCTTGATTTTAATGTATTGTTCACTTCACAAATGTTTCAGCAGTAAAATTATTTCCAAGTATTAAGTTATTATATTATTTGCCTACCTTGAGGGTTAAGGACCTTTGGAAATACCTGCTGGACTAACGTGTTTCTAAATGGTCTCCTTAATTTACACATCCAACAGACATTTATTAAGCACCTAAGTGCCAGACTCCATGCTATGCACTGATGATAAAAAACAAAAACAAAAACCTTCCTCAACTATACTGGTCCCACCCTTGAGAAAATTATTGTCTCTCTTTTGTCTTTTTCCTGCATTCCAGTTCCACCAAAATTATGAAGTTCTTTTTCTATTCTCAGCTTTAGCAATTCTTCCCCCTGGACAATACACCATGCTTCCGTCACTGAAAAACTTGATAGAGTGGTTCTTTTAATTTCATGTTCTCTGAAGAGGACACAGGAAGGGTGTAATCCTAAGGACGATGATACTTCTCTTCCTACAAGACCTACACACCTGTCACAGTAGATAAAATCATTCAAATCAAGTATATAAACAATTTCAATCATAAGGCTTCAAAACCTCGAAGGGGTGTACAAACTGCCCCAACAAAGAAAGACACAGGCAAACCCAACTAAAGAGAGAGCAGTTTATCTTGAAAGGAAAATGTAATCAAAAGAACCAGAAAAGTATGTGCATGTATATGATTCATATTTAACTGCTGCCATTACATTTTGCTACTGTTTTATTCTGAATGTATCATGTCTCATGCTTCAGTAAAATTTTAAACAAAACAAAAAAACGGCATAAACGTACCGTTTCCGCATAGGGAAGTTTTCAGAAGCATTATGAATCATATAACTAAGAAACTGGTGGAAAAGGTGGTTGCCTCAGACTGTACACTGGTGGGGAATTAGAGAGCCTGAACTAAGAGCCTGGTGTAACATAGAAACTGGCGTTAGTCATGCCCGAGAAACGCAGGTCAGACTTCCGGGTCAGCCCTCCACCTCAACCTTTCAACATTACGAGGATCTCTTCCGGGCCTTCCAACCCTGTCTTCATTCTTAAGTCTACACAGGTCTTTCATTCACTGCACACTCAGCACTCCGTCGTGTCAGGTTAGGTGATGGGAATTCTACAGCACTCTCTGCCATCAGAGTTCACCGCCCGAGTAAGGTTTGTATGTAAATAATTACTCCACGATGTGATAATCGATATTTCTGAAAGCAAGTAAAGGAGGTAGTGATTCTGTTTCTAGGGAGTGACATCTGAGTTGAGTCCTACAAAGGATTAGCCACGCGAATCATTAAAAAAAAGGGGGTGGGGTGAGGGCAGGCCATTTCTGCAGAGAGAAAGGCATGGTTAAAGGGACTGGCGAGGGCTGGAAGCTGAGACCAAGAGAAGCTGGTGGCGTGAGAAGGTCTCACAGCGGGTGGAGGTTGGGGGATCTCGGATTTGCAGGCGAAGCCAGAGCCCCGGCCTCGGGAAGGAGAGGTCCGCGCCCTCCCTGCGGCCACTCCCCGCAGTCGGCTTCAGGCCAGCCCACCCCCCGCTCCAAGCCCCTTGACAAACCGGGGAAACGCCCCAAGGAGGTGGCCCGGCCAGGGGTGGAAACGCCCCCAAGCCCCGGCGCCCCAGACCCTGCCCGGCGGGCTGGCCGCACCTTGCCAAGCAGTCGCGTCACACCCTCACTGTTGAACTCCATCTCCAGCCAGGACCGTGAGTCGGGTTCTGAGATCCCAGCCCGGGAATCTCCTTCCGCACTGTCCTGGACGGGGGCTGCCGAGGATCAAACTTCCCGAGCGGTTCAAGGCCCCGCCCCTTCCCAGACTCGAAAGTCCACCGGTGTCCAACGCCCTAGGCTCAGCGAGGCTCCGCCCCGAGTCGCACCACCGCTCCTCCGCGAACCCCGAGCGCGTTCAGAAACGCGTGAGCGCCAAGGAAACCACGACCCAGCTTGCTGGAGGGAAACTTGGGGACATCGGTGAAGACAGGAATAGGAAGGACCCGAGGAGAAGCAGTAAAGGAGGTAGAAGATATTGGCGCTGTTCTGGGAGAGAGTTTCGAGAAGGATATGATAAATTCAGTAGAGTATCGAGAAAGATCAAGAAAGACCCCAAATTGTGGTTGGATTTAGGAAGGAAGAGGTAATGGAGCTTCAAAAGAGAAATTTCGGGGGGGCTGGATAGGAAAACGGACGCAGGAGGAGAATTGTCAGAACTGGGAAATAAGACAGCCGAGTGAGGGTGGTGTGCCTTTGGCGGGGCGGGGCAGAGCATAACAGCGTTGGTGGCCGAGAGAGGAAAAAGTCAGGCAACAGAGTTTGAAGACAAAAAAGGTAGATTGGTGGTTAATGTCATCTGGAGAAGTAAGACGAAGAGATGCAATTTGCGGGCCTTGTTTGGTTTCCTTGAATGAGTTACTTACCTGCTTTGCATCCCTGGTTTGAGCCAGTGGGCCTAAAAAGTCCTGGGAGCTGGCTATTGTAACTGTCAAGAGGTTGGGTGGGCAGGAAGGTGATTGTATTTATAGGAAGAGCCAAAGGTAGGAATGCTGTGATTCTATTGGGAGAAGAAAGGGAAAGACTGGAAGGAGCACTTATTTATTCAACAAACTTTTGTTGAGCATTGGCTACTTGCTAGATATTGTCGGGGAGGAAGAAATTTTCCTCTATTCTTCTAGCTTCCTCTGGCTGTCTAAGAAGTAAACTGACACCAGACAGAATAATAGGAGAAAATCAAACAAAAGTTAATAGCATGTATACCTGGGAGAGACCCAGGAGAACTGAGTGACTCGCCTTAATGGCCGAAGCCCTCACCTTAAATACCATCTTCAGCTATGGCAAAAGAGGATGTTGGGGGTTGTGGTTTGAGACTTCAAAGGGGAGAAAGGCAGTTCACATGGAGAAAGTAAATACTTGGTAAACAAATGTTTGCTGGCCCTTGCAGAGACTAGGTGACTCTGATTTCTAGGCTCTGCCGAGTTCCCGCCACCACACCTATCCCATATTCTTTGCAGATATCTCTGGTGACACCTTAATTAGGGGAACGGGCCTTCTCTCTAAATCCTTTTAGGCAGTTGGGGGAAGTCTTTGGGGCCTTAAAAATGGACATCCTAAGTTAACCCTCCTGCCAAAGAGACACGTTTTAGGGTGACAAATTTTGCTCCCCTGCAATATTTTTCTAGGTCTGAGGATACTGCAGTAAACAAAATAGACAAAAGTATCAGCAGTCCTAAGGCTGTCATTCTTTTATTAGTAGGAGGAGAGCAAAACAATAAAAATAGTAAGTAAATTAGACCATATGTAAGAACTGATTAAGTGTTGTGGGGAATAATTTTTAAAAGGCAGGTTAAGGAAGTGAGGGTAGGTCTCCTTGAGAGGTGAGAAAGTAAGCATTCCATATTAGAGGGCAACCAGAGCACTAAGACAGACGTGTGCTTGGGGAGAGTCAAAACCGCGGGGAGGCCAGTGTGGCTGGAGTCCAAAGAAGAGGTGAGGAAGCAGAAGTAGGCTACGTCAGAGAAATAAGGGGGAGCCACAGATGGTTTAGGACAGTGATTCTTCCTGTGTGGTCCCCGGACCTGCAGCCTCAGCATCACCTGGAACTTGTTAGAAATACGGATTCTAAGGCCTCACCCCAGACTTAACAGAATCAGAAACTCTGGGGATCAGGTCAAGCAATCTGTTTTAACAAGCCTGGGTGATTCTAACCACTATAAGAACTTTGCGGACAACTGGTACTCTGGCTTGTCAATGCCCTCCCACCAGAGACCATCAGGAACACACCCATACTTAAACAAGTTGGGTTGATTACCCCTTCCGGTGAGGGAGCAGATACTGTGGAGAACCACTGGGACAGCTGAGTAAGAGTGTGGAAAGAACCTATTATAGGATTTGGGCTCTGCGTGATTTGGGAGAGGGCTTAAGGAATCAAAGCTTTACTTTGCATTGGGTGCTGTCAGAAGGCAGGGACAATTCTATGATTGGGTATCTCAATATATATTATCTCTCAGATGGGTAAACTAGAGCAAGTTTAAGGCTGTGATTGGTAGAGAACCAGTAGTCTCATTAGCAGAGAGAAGAGGATGTTTGGGTATTTCCTGGGTTGCACAGTGACCTTGTTTTTGTCTCTGCTTAGAAGAAATTATGACGAGGCCTTGTTTGGTCTCATTTTATCATGGTCTGAGTGACCCTGTCTGATGTCAGTGTTCTGAGATGGTTTATATCCAACAGGAGACAACAGGAGCCTGGCTGTGAGGGCCAGGTCAGCTTGTAGCAACACTGAGACCTAGCTAGGTCAGTCCGGTTCCCAGATGCAAGGGGCTGCTTTTTTCTTTCTTAGGCTTTTGCTCTGAGAGAGAGGAAGCCACTGGAGGGTTTTGAACAGAGGAGTGACACGATCTGACTGAGTTGAAAAAGAATAAGTCTGACAGATGAGTTGTGAAGAGACTTGGGGTGGGGGGTGGGGAGTGGAGAGTGGAAGCCGGGAGACAAGGTAGGAGGTGAGACGGTTGAAGGATAAGAGGCTTGTTAAGAGCACCTCAGCCAGATCTAACACACCTCAGAAACTTCGAAACTTCCAGAGATTCTAAGATTTAACAGATCCTATCAGAAATCCATTAATCAAGGAAAAGCTATCAAGTTAGAAGTAAGGCCTGAACAAGGTTCTTCCATCTTTTATGAAAGAACCTTTTATGGAAGAGGCCTTCCATCCAAACCACCAATTCTCTTCTGGTTTAATAACTATGGATGAATTATAGGCACTAGGAACACTCTACGCCTGTTGTGTGTGTGTGTGTGTGTGTGTGTGTGTGTGTGTGTGTGCGCGCGCGCGCGCACGTGCACACACATGCCTGTGTGTAGCTATCAGTTCCCATGTGGAAGGTACATTGCTAAGAGTTTTATGCGCTTCATTGCAGTTAATCTTCACAAAACCCTAGATGGAATTATTATCAATTATTATCTCACTTTTACTGTTGAGCAAACTGAGGTTTAGTGAAGTATTTCCTATTTCCTTGTTTCTGATATCCTGTTGAATAAGAGATGTATTACTGACAATGTTCTGGGGAGAAAAGGTTACAAAATTAAATATACATACCAGTTTTAACCCCACTTTTGGGAATTTGTCTTAGAGAAATAAAAGTACCCAGGATGTATGCATTATACAAAGATGTTAATTATATTAAAAGAGAAAAAAAGTCCTCAGGCTAAGAAATGGGAAAAGTGTATATTCTGCTCCTTTGTTTATAGTTTGAGAAAAAACACAAGAATGGTTTTTCTTGGTCCTCTGCTTCTGATCTCTGTTTACACTCTTTGCTTTCATAGTTATGTGTCCTATCAGACACATTGTTTAGGGATAAAACCTCGGTATTCTGAATATCAGACAAATGTATCCTTATCATTTACTTCTTTAAAAAAAGTTTTAATTGTAAAATACACATAATGTACAATTTACCATCTTAACCATTTTTAAGTATACAGTTCAGTGGTATTAATTACATTCGTAATGTTTTACAGCCATCACTACCATCTGTCCCATAATTCTTTTCATCTTGTAAAACAAACTCTGTACCCTTTAAACAATAACTTCCCATTCTTCCCTCCCTCCAGCCCCTGGCAAGCACCATTCTGCTTTCTGCCTTTGTGATTTTGACTACTCTAAGTATGTCACCAGTGGAGTAGAGAGTCCAGAAACAGACCCTCATATATATGGTCAATTATTTTTGACAAAAGTGCCAAGACCATTCAGTGGGAAAAGGACAGTCTTCTCAGCAAATGGTGTTGGGAAAACTGAATATCCATATGCAAAAATGAAGTTAGATCCTTATCTAATACCATATACAAATACTAACTCAAAATGGATCAAAGACCTAAATGTAAGCCCTAAAACAATAAAACTCTTAGAAAAAAATATAGGACAAAAGCGTTATGACATTGGATTTGGCAGTGATTTCTTGGATATGACACAAAAGACATAGGCAACAAAAGAAAAAAATAGACAGATTGGACCTCATGAAAATTTAGAACTTTTGTTCATCAGAAGACAGTATTGGGAATTCCCTGGCGGTCCAGTGGTTGGGACTCAGTGCTTTCACTGCCATGGCCCAGGTTCAATCCCTGATCGGCAAACTAAGGTCCCACAGGCTATGTGCAGCACGGCCAAAAAAAAAAAAAAAAAACCAAAAACACAAGACAGTATCATTTACTCTTTAGATGTGTGGAGCTTATATTGTTATTCATTGACTGACAGCATATGCTGCATCTCAGGCCATCCTTCCACAAATGTCCTTTGACCTTGTGAAATGAAACTGCAATCTTTCTTTTCTTAAACTAGTTCTTTTTTCTCAAGATTTTATATCGCCTCTCAATTTTCATGCTCTGTCTGAACTG
Organism: Globicephala melas; assembly: GCF_963455315.2. Taxonomy (NCBI): domain Eukaryota; kingdom Metazoa; phylum Chordata; class Mammalia; order Artiodactyla; family Delphinidae; genus Globicephala; species Globicephala melas. The sequence goes on along the minus strand of NC_083321.1, from coordinate 37,254,826 downwards.
GCGTGCTTTTTTTTGGTCATTTTGCTGCTTCTCTGGTTAAGTAAAAAATTGGCAACGTGCAAGAGAAATGTGTCCAAGAAATTTTGTTTATGACAATCACAGCATTGTTTATGGTGATAAAAAGTTGGGAAAAAAATCTAAATGCACATTGTGCCGGTTACTAATTTATTGCCTTTCAGTTCCAAATACACCATTTATTGCTATTGTGGAGGTGGACCTTTTAAGGATTTCTCTCTTGCTAGTGGGCACAATATTAAGTTTTGTCAATAGAGGGCCTGGGGGTGATACTGCAAGGAGGAAGAGACTTCCTCCTTCCAGTGTGCTTTTGTTCTTGGTCCTACTGTGTGGCTGCCAGTGGCATGAGTCGGGATATCCAGTAGTGCTCACCTCTGTCGAGTTTCAGTGGCCCCTGTGTAGGGTGCTTTCCATTGAGTTTCAGTGGTGCTCCTGCTACTCAAATGAGTTCTACCACCCCCAACAAGGTGGCTTCCCAGTACATTCTACTGGTGTATCCCCAGAGGGTAGATTCTCAGCAATGATCAGTAAGCTTGACAGACACCCCCCATGGAGACTTCCCAGCAAATTCCACCAGCATCTCAGAGGGTGGTGCCCTACGTTCCAGGCTCGGCCTACAGCAGCTCATTGGATATCCCTACCATGACCACCACTTGTCCAAGTTTTGGATCTCAACCCTGGAAGGGCAGAGACTCTTTCAAGTTTATTCCTTCCTTGGATGCTTTGCCTCAGTTCTAGTGGTGGTGGCTGCTCCCTATATATGCTATTCCTGTGACATGTAGAGCTTTCTACCTCTTCCATTAATCTCCTGTTCCTAGTTAATAATTCTTTTTATCGAACATTCTCTGTTCAAATTACTGTGTAGTTTCTATCTCCTGACTAGATCTTGACTGATATACCCATTATTAGGAGAAAGATGAGGGAATTCCCTGACGGTGCAGTGGTTAGGACTCGGCGCCTTCACTGCTGGGGCCTGGGTTCAATCCCTGGTCGGGGAACTAAGATCCCACAAGCCATGTGGCTCGGCCAAAAAAAAGAGAGAGAGAGAAAGAAGAAATACACGTGGAATATTATACAGGAATTAAAAAAAAATAAGTTAGACTTCTGCTTCTGTCTGTGAAGAATCAACTGCTACAGGAGTTGTCTTCTCTCCATAAACAAATAGAAAATTGCATAAAATATATGAAATAATTATTTTCAGATCTTGCACAAGGGCCAGCACCAGACTGTGAACTTTGAAAGAAAGGAAACAAAAGAGATGAGCTTTAAAAGCCCCTGCCTACTGCCCAGAGGCAGTTTTCAGACTGCAGCACAGAGAGGGGTTACCCAAACGAAGCTGAATTGAAAAGAAAGATAGTGGCGTACCAAGGAGGCCAAAGTGCCAGGAATTTACAGGATGTAGTACTGAAAAGAGGCAATTCCACAGAGAAAAAACTCTGGACATCTCCACAGGGACCCTTGTGAGTCTTTAGCTGAGTTCTGTCTGTGCACACATGGGGTAAAATTCCATGAGGCCCGGAAAAGAACCACCCAGAAACAGTAGGCCAAACATTTCTTGGAGCTCCCAGAAGGGCTGGGAGTTGTGGGAAATTCCACCGATCAGAAAGACCTAATACCATTGGCATCAGAGAGAGCGCTTAAAAGGGTCATAACTCAGTAGTGGGGATGATTATCTCTAGAGTAAAGGCTGCTCCTGGCCCACCAACAAAGCTTAAAACTTGCCTCAGAACACTCAAACTGATTGCAGGTAACTTAATTGCATCCCAGAAGAAAACCCAACACTATCAAAAAGAATACAACAGGGCTTCCCTGGTGGTGCAGTGGTTAAGAATCCACCTGCCAATGCAGGGGACATGGGTTTGAGCCTTGGTCCTGGAAGATCCCACATGCCGCAGAGCAGCTAAGCCTGTGTGCCACAACTACTGAGCCTGCACTCTGGAGCCTGCGAGCCACAGCGACTGAGCCCACGTGCCACAACTATTGAAGCCCGTGTGCCTAGAGCCCGTGCTCTGCAACAAGAGGAGCCACCACAATGAGAATCCCATGCACTGCTACAAAGAGTTGTCCCCACTTGCCACAACTAGAGAAAGCCTGTGTGCAGCAACGAAGACCCAACGCTGCCATAAATTAATTAATTAATTAATTTAAAAAAAAAGAATACAACAAAATCCAGCCCTCAACACTGTAAAATTCACCATGTTAAACATCCAACCAAAAGTTACCAGGCGTTCAAAGAAACAGGAAAATATCACCCACAACAAAGAGAAAAATCAACCATTGAAACAGGCCCAGAAATGATAGAGATGATAGATTTGCAGACAGCTTCCTTAAAATGCTTATTATCAATCTCATAAATATACTCAAGGATGTAAAGGAAAACATGAACACCATGTGGAGAAAAATGAAAGGTAGAATTAAAAAAAAAAGAAGTTGAACTTCTAGAGATGAAAAATACAAAATCAAATTAAAAATACACTGTATGGGATTAACAGAAGTTTCGAAGATTAGGGGGAAAGATGAGTGAACTTGAAAAAGACAGCAATGGAAACTATCCAAAATGAAACACAAAGAGAAGAAAAATGAACAAGAGTACCAGCAAGCTGTGGGACAGAATCACACTGGTTATTGGTCTAATACACAAGTAGTGGAGGTCACAGAAGGGGAAAAGCGGGGACAGAAAAAGTGTTTGAAGGAACAGTAGCCAAATATTTTTCTAATTTGTTGAAAACCATAAGCCCACAGATTCAAGAAGTTCACCAAACCCCTGGTAGAAGAAACATGCAGAAAGTTACACAAAGCAACCTGAAAATAAAATTGCTGAAAATTAGTGAGAGAGAAATTTTTAAAGAGGCAGTTTTCTTTCTTATTTTTCTTAACATCTTTATTGGAGTATAATTATTTTACAATGTTGTGTTAGTTTCTGCTGATTCACTTTTTTATACATACATCCCCATATCCCCTCCCTCTTGGGTCTCCCTCCCACCCTCTCTATCCCAACCCATAGGTGGTCACAAAGCACGAAGCTGATCTCCCCGTGCAATGCAGCTGCTTCCCACTAGCTATCTGTTTTACATTTTGTAGTGTATACATGTCAGTGCTACTCTCTCACTTCGTCCCAGCTTACGCTTCCCCCTCCCCGTGTCCTCAAGTCCATTCTCTATGTCTGTGTCTTTATTCCTGTCCTTACCCTGGGTTCATCAGAACCGTTTTTTTTTTCTTTTAGATTCCATATATATGCATTAGCATACAGTACTTGTTTTTCTCTTTCTGACTTACTTCACTCTGTATGACAGACTCTAGGTCCATCCACCTCATTACAAATAACTCAATTTCGTTTCTTTTTATGGCTGAGTAATATTCGATTGTGTATATGTGCCACATCTTCTTTATCCATTCATCTGTCGATGGACACTTAGGTTGCTTCCATGTCCTGGCTATTGTAAATAGTGCTGCAGTGAACATTGTGGTACATGACTCTTTTTGAATTATGGTTTTCTCAGGGTATATGCCCAGTAGTGGGATTGCTGGGTCATATGGTAGTTCTATTTTTAGTGTTTTAAGGAACCTCCATACTGTTCTCCATAGTGGCTGTATCAATATACATTCCCACCAACAGTGCAAGAGGGTTCCCTTTTCTCCACACCCTCTCCAGCATTTATTCTTTGTAGATTTTTGATGATGGCCATTCTGACCGGTGTGAGGTGATACCTCATTGCAGTTTTGATTTGCATTTCTCTAATGATCAGTGATGTTGAGCATCCTTTCATGTGTTTCTTGGCAGTCCGTATATCTTCTTTGGAGAAATGTCTGTTTAGGTCTTCTGCCCATTTTTGGATGGGGTTGTTTGTTTTTTTGATATTGAGCTGCATGAGCTGCTTGTAAATTTTGGAGATTAATCCTTTGTCAGTTGCTTCATTTGCAAATATTTTCTCCCATTCTGAGGGCTGTCTTTTGGTCTTGTTTATGGTTTCCTTTGCTGTGCAAAAGCTTTGAAGTTTCATTAGGTCCCATTTGTTTATTTGTGTTTTTATTTCCATTTCTCTAGGAGGTGGGTCAAAAAGGATCTTGCTGTGATTTATGTCATAGAGTGTTCTGCCTATGTTTTTCTCTAAGAGTTTTATAGTGTCTGGCCTTACATTTAGGTCTTTAATCCATTTTGAGTTTATTTTTGTGTATAGTATAGGAAGTGTTCTAATTTCATTCTTTTACATGTAGCTGTCCAGTTTTCCCAGCACCACTTATTGAAGAGGCTGTCTTTTCTCCATTGTATATTCTTGCCTCCTTTATCAAAGATAAGGTGACCATATATGTGTGGGTTTATCTCTGGGCTTTCTATCCTGTTCCACTGATCTATATTTCTGTTTTTGTTCCAGTACCATACTGTTTTGATTACTGTAGCTTTGTAGTATAATCTGAAGTCAGGGAGCCTGATTCCTCCAGCTCCGTTTTTCTTTCTCAAGATTGCTTTGGCTATTCAGGGTCTTTTGTAAACAGACACTTTTCATATGATCCAGCAATCCTCCTCCTGGGATTCACCCTAAAAAATTAAAACTTATATTCCCTTAAAAAGCTGTACACAAATATTTATAACATCTCTATTCAAAAAACAAAATCTCTATTCAAAATAGCCCCAAACTAGAAACAACCCTATTGTTCTTTGACAGGTAAATTGATAAACCGATACATCCATACAATGCAATAATATTCCATAAAAAAGAACTAACTCTTGTACAACATGAATGAATCTCAAAAGCATTAATGCTAAGTGAAAGAAGCCAGTGGAAGAAGGTTATGATTCCATTTATATGAAGTTTTAGAAAACGCAAAAGCAGATCAGTGGTTGCCAGGGGCCAAGGGATTTAGGGGGAAGGGATTGACTGCAAAGGTGCACGGGGAGCTTTTTGAGATGATCACAATTTTTTCTATCCTGATTGTGGTGGTAGTTACAAGAATGACACATTTTAAAATACATATCAACTGTACACTAAAAATGAGTGTGCTTTATCACATGTGATTTATACCTCAATAAAGCTTATTATTAGAAACAAAAAAGGAATGTGTTTAGATTTTTTATCAATTGACCCAGGAGGATGTCCGTGATGTATTGTTATAGGAGAAAAGCAAGTTACATAGTAGCACGTGTAGTGTGATCACCTTAAATAAAACAACACTGAAAAAACCCCTCTGTATCCCTCTATATGTGTAGTGATATTTGCAAGCTTGTAGAGAAGTCTTGGGCAGAAGAACACACACTAAGCTGGTAACACTGGTAACATCATGTGGCTAAGAAAGAGGGGGAGAGTATTACGTTTTTCTTTATACATCTTTGGATAGTTTCATGTTTTACAATGATTTATCATGAAAATAAAGGGAATATGAAAATAATAGGGAGATGTGTATGTAGGAGGAACTTTGGTGGAGGGAGAGGTCCACTGTACCAGTGCAGGGAGGTCAAAGGGATCAAGATAAGGTCATTAAACGTGACAAAAAGGAGATCCTTGGTAACCTCCGAGAGAGCATCTTAAGTAGTGAGGTGGGGGCAGAAGTCAGGATGTGATGCATGGAAGAAAAGCATGGACTGGAAAGAAAGGCTTTGGGTATGGACCACTTGTTTAGGAATTTTGGTCGTAAAAGGCAGTTAAGAAACAGACAGTTAAGAAGGGAGCCACAGCAACAGTTGGAGGTTTTTGTGAGTAGAGGACAAGGATACTTATGGCTTCTTGAAGGCCAAGAAAAGAGAACCAGGACTTCCCTGGTGGCTCAGTGGTTAAGAATCCGCCTGCCAGTGCAGGGGACACAGGTTCGAGTCCTGGTCCGGGAAGATCCCACATGCCGCGGAGCAACTAAGCCCATGTGCCACAGCTACTGAGCCTGCACTCTAGAGCCCGCGAGCCACAACTACTGAAGTCCGCGTGCCTAGAACCCGTGCTCCGCAACAAGCGAAGCCACTGCAATGAGAAGCTTGCGCACCGCAACAAAGAGTAGCCCCTGCTCGCCGCAACTAGAGAAAGCCCGAGCGCAGCAATGAAGACCCAATGAAGCCAAAAATATAATAATAATAAATAAATAAATTTATTTAAAAATAATAAAAAGAAAAGAAAAGAGAACCAGTGGACAGGAGCTGACCAAAGGAACTGAAGAATGGTATAAAATGGTGGTGAGACAGCCCTTGAGATGGGAGGGGAGGGATTGCAAGGACAGAAATAAAGAGTTCTCATTTCCCTAGAATTCAGTTTTGTTTCACTCACGGCTGTCATAGACCTAGGAACACACCTTTCCCAATCCCTGTCTCTAGTCTAAAGAACCCAACTTCCTAACAGGCAACTGGGCCCTGATCTGGAGCATCACCTGTGTGACCTAGTGCAGGTCACTCAGGCTCTGTAAACCTCAGTTTTCTCATTAGTAAAATGGGATAAATAATAGTACCTACCTCATATTGTTGTTGTGAGATAACGCATTCAAAGAGCTTAGTTTGCTGCTCAACTGCTGGTCTGGGGGCAGTCTCTCTGACCTGTTGTGGCCTGGGCCATATAATCAGTGATGTCACAATGCCCTACTAGACTCCAGCTTCTCTATTAGGGAGTTGCAGATCCTTTGGAGCTAAGGACTGGAACTGACATGCGAGACCTCTCCCAACTGAGGGTTTCATGAGCATACTCCTTTGTCAAGATCTTGGTGAATAGTCTTTTGCTGTGCAATCGTGTCTTAGAAATTGTTTTACTTATTATCATGATCGTGCTTGGCTGGATGCTTTCTGTTGGATTTGCATGTTACATGGGCACATTTCCAGAGTTTGTGGTAAGGAGTGACCTTGCCTGTTAATCCCTCGTAGTCAGTCCTGGCTCTGGCTAACCCTCCCAGCTGGCGTTTCTGACCAAACAGGAAAGATAGTTGGGGTCTCACCACTAATAAGAGGTCAGGATGTGGTGGGAACAAAGTTTCCCAGGCTACTTCCCATCCCATTGGGACATCGTTAAGCCTTTCCCCCTCCACTTGGGTACTTAACATCACTTATTTCAAAGCACTATGGAATTTATAAGGGGTCTGGTGGAGACAGTGCCTGACTTCTGGATTTCAGGCCAAGTGGATCAGTGGTTGCTGGGAGGAAAGGGAATGTGGACATTGGTGGGACCTTTTCAGCAGCCCTTCCAGTCACATACAGAGCCAACGAGTTGGGCCAGCTCTGCCTTTGAGTTTCTTTCTTCCTCAGCCTCCAACTCTGAAATGGAAGGAGAGGTAGGCTGTTCAGGAGAGCAAGACACACCTGAGGAGTCGGATTTTGGATGAAGATCTGCAGCTGTGAGTGGGCGTGAAGGTCTGTTGGGCTGGATTCTTCCCTTTCAAGAGAACTCAGTGGCACCCTGAAATCTCAATGGAAAGCTTACATTCCTCTGGAAAATAAAATAGACTGCGGAAGGGGAAAGAATTTGGGGAGTACTGCTGAGGACAGCAAGCCCTGGTTCGAAGATTTGTCAATAACCGTACCTCAGGGGTATTCTTTTCAAAGACTGTTCCATCTATTAACTTATTTTCTCCATGCAAACTCTGTAACAAATTAGACCAGCATTTTTAATGCCCTCTTTGGCAGACGCTGAAACTGGAGTTAGTGTAAATTTGAGTTCAAGTCCTAACCTTGCAACTTCCTAGCCATGTGACCTTGAGAAAGTTCAATCTCTCTGAACCTCAAGTTTCTTCCTCTGTATAATGGAGATGTTCCAGTACCTTTCTGTTTTTGTGAGGATTACATTTGGGAATTCATGTAAAGCATTTATTGCAAAGCTTGACAATTAGCATTTAGTAAATGCTAACTTAACAACTAGGCAAAATAATGAACCAGTCAACAAAGAGTTACTGGTGACTATACTTACCTAGGGCCACACAAACCAACCCATTTGTGAAGCTGGGTGCAAGCATAGATCTCAGGACTTAATACCTCTCTCACTCATTCCACTAGACCAGCCTGCCGATAGGAAACATTAGTAGCCGTGTCCTTTTAGCAAACCATTTCCTGGGTTTCTCAAATCCCACCCCGTGTCATTCAGACCAGTTTTTTCAAAGATGTTCCCATTGTTAAACTTAACTCTAAGAGTCTTAGTAATATGCCAGTTACAGGAGCAGGTTTTCTGGGAAGCTCCTCCAGAAGGCATGGGTATCTATCAAGTCCCAGGCCCATACTAGGAGCAAGGCATGATGGTGGTTCTTTTGTTTGTTTGTTTTCTCAATCTGCCCCAGAATTTCTATGAGAGTATTGGCCCAACAGTCAGACCTGTGTGGGGTGGGGATGCAGATGGAGGCACTGGGCACTTGTTCAGCTTGAGCCACTGCCACAGTGTGATCCTGACCAAACCACTGAAACTATTCTGTGCCTCGGTTTCTCCAGCTATGAAATGGGCATAATAGCCCATCCTCCTTTTCTTCCCTTCTCAGGGAAGTTGATAGGAGGCTTCCCCTGCACGATGAGGGTTTAACTGTGCCATTTTGCAAAGTGCAAGATTTTTCTTCTTTAAATAGCCTAACAATAGTATTTAAGTAATTGCTTATAGCGTACATACCCAGTCACTCCTCCCAGTTAATCCAGGGTGTGTTTTATTTGGCTTTGTTCACAGCAGTGTTTTTTTTTTTTTTTTTTTCCATCTGATTGCATAAAGCAAGTAGTCAAAATTTTGGCAGGTGATGAGTTAATAAAGATATCAGCTAGATCCTAACCACACAGAGTCACTAAAGAATGGGGCCCTCCTGCTAAGGGCTCTTCAGCCTCTACACATCTGGCATCCTGGCCAACTGTCCCATAGCTACTCACTCTGATCCCCAAGGTCACAGGAGCTGATGTCACAATTGGTGTCTGAGCTCTGACCACCAAATAGCCATGGCGAGCCACTTCAGGCCAGACTAGACCACGAAGCTCCTCAGCCAGGAGCTATCATGCTGGACCATCCACCACCTGGTCTTGAATGAAGACAGCCCAGTTTCCAGGACTCAGGGAATAGAGCACCACACCTTTCAGAACCGCCTGTTTCCCCCTGCACACACCACCAGCTCAGCAAGAAGCCCCACAATGATCGTTGTCTTCTGGATGCTTCTCATTGCAGGAACGATGTGGAAGGGATATAAGTATCCCCCAGGAGGGGTAAATGTGCCTTCAACCGTGTTCTCTCTTCCCACTTTGAAATGTATTCCCCGAGATAAATGAACTAAGCATCAAAATCCAACTTTAGAAACAAATACTCTCTTCTTTATTAAGTTATTGTAGCATACCTACTTCTATTCTTATTCACTATCTACTTAGAGTTGAGAGAGTTCCCTCTTTCATGTGATCTTTTATACATCTTTTCCTAAGAGTCTTTACTTTTTTTAAGTTCTTCAGTGTCTTTCAAAAAAACTGGAGGTATAAAGATATTTCAGGCCCAGACTCAAAGCTGTCTGACAGTGCTGACCTAGTCTCATGCTCATGGGACACTTTATATGTTCAGCCTTCTATACCACTTAGCCCACACCAGCAACCCACGCTTAACTGTCCCTCATCAGGTAAACACTGGTCTGTAAAACGGTTCTGGTGGCAGATGTCTCTTTCCTCTCTCCTCCTGTTAAGACCTTGGATGTTCATCTTTTCTTTGCCTCTTGTCAGCTCCCACACTGCTAAGCCCCTGTGGCAACTGGGATTGGAGGCATTAGGTGAGACAGAATTGGACACAGCTACCCCTGCCTGCCCTTGAGGGCAGCTATCTCAGCCCCACACCCTAGCAAGCACTCGACAAGACCCACCTGACATACTGTTTTCTTCCCAGATTCCGGTGGAAATAAGCAAAGATGATCCTGGTGAAGTAATGCAGCTCTGAAGCTTTCCTGACCAGCTGTGCTGTTCCTGTTGGTTTCACATAAAGTAATTGCATACCATTTTGTCACATTTTATGTAACAAGTTACCACACTTTTTTTTTTTTTTTTCAAGTTACCACACTTTTAAAGATGAAGACTTGGTATTCTGTTAGCTCAAAACAGGGAGATGGAGGGTCGGGAGGTAGTTGGGTGGATGGGAGTGATTGGGTCCCCTCTGCTTCATAGTCTGTAAGAGTGGCATTAAGACTAAGATACCTACTTCAATTTGTCCCCTATTCTGTACCCTTGAACATAGAAATCCTCTAGAGCTCTTTAGACCTATTTCCCACATAATACCTTTCTCCTGGGTCCAAGGTCCAGGGTCCAGGCAGGGGTGAAAAATGTAAATGTTACGGAAAGGGTTAGAGATTGCAGCAACTTTAAGCCTATTCTCTGGGGGTATTTCTCTGTGGCCTTTTCACAGCTATCATTAAGCCCAAAGCTTACACCACGTGGGGAAAGGGCATTTTCATATTGGGTGCTAGATACTCAACTATACAGTATTTTAATCCTTATAGTAACCTCAGCCTCATTTTACAAAATGGCAGAAATGAAGTTGAGAGGCTTAAGTACCTTACCAACCCACACAGTTCTCGGTAGCAGAGTCAAAATTAAGGTCCAGGTCTTCTCTTTGGTATGCTTTTACATGCCAAGGAAAGGAGCCACGCAAGAGAGGCTGGGTTATCCAAGATCTTGACTACCTCTTGGTTCAAAAGTCTTCCTCACCTGAATAAACAAGAAGTTGCCTTTTCTTTTAGCAGTGACTGCTGCTGATCCAGGCAGCATGTGTAGAAACAAAAGCTAACCGCCCAGTCCTCAGTATGATGCAGTTTGAGTTCATGAGACCAAGAATGAGAACCTAAGTATAAGACCCATGCAATTAATGTGGGTGTCTGAGCCCTAGGATATTCCTAATGAGCCCTCTAAAAGTGGTTTGAGCTTTCTGACCCTAAAAGAAAGAAAGAAACCCTAACAGGAGCAAATACTTTTAAAATAAATTATATGGAACTGCTCCCATTCTGTGGTTGCTTTGGGATGACCAATGGTTTCATTGTTCAAAAGTTTACACTTACCAACAAAGTAGATCTTTGGTTACACAGACAGCATATTGTTGATGACTATTTGGCATTTGTTTGCTGAAGTATTTTTAAGTGCCTCTATGCACTGTATGGATTACTTTTTTTAATAGAAAAAGTGAATTCAAAATTCGTAAGCAAAAATTTATAATTTATAAATCTAGGATACTAGCATCTTTTATGATACTTGTATGACCTAGACTCAACACATTCCATTGAGTTAAGTGCCTACATTCTCTGGCTGCATGGCTGTGCCCACTTGCCTCATATATTCCTAAGGACTCATCTTCCCAGCTATCTCAGGCTCTTTGTATTATAGGGGATTAGAACCACTCAATTTCTTGAAAAGAGGAACTATATACCCAGTTCTTCTTCTTCCCTTGTTCCCCGACTATACCTCCAAACAGTTCTCCTAACTTGGGTGTCTGATACCAGAATAGTTCTCTAAGCTGGTGGTGCAAGAGGGGAGAGGTGTCAGTGGCAGGGGCTGAGCAGACGGGAATGTGTAAGGGAGAAGGAACAGAGGTGTGTGTAAGGAGGTAAACCCCATCTCTGAAGTCTGATGAGTCTACTGGGGTTTCTAGCTGGAATAATGTTCAGGGTGATGAAATAAGGAATATGAGTTTTAGTAAATAAATGCAAACCAGTGAAAATATCAATAAAATATTTTTAATGCCTACAATATCTTTTATACATAAATTGCAAAACTTTTATCTGTATATGCAAAAGTAGATTCTCTTGCAGGTCAACAGCACCAGAAAACAAGCTATGCTATGTAAATGTTTCTTTAAACTTGATTTGTCCATTATGTAAAAGACATGGATTTAATAACTCCAAAGACATCTATATTCCACTCTTAATCATACACTAAACACCTGAATATTTATTTCATCACATCCATTCACAAAATAAATAGTAGTCTAATATATTCAGCACATTGAAAATAATACAACCAGTCTCTCTTCATATATTTATTCTCTTTCCAAACATGTTTTGGTCTCCTGCTATATCTCAGAAATGTACTAACAGCTGCTTTTAAGTTATAAAATACAAAACAGTATTTCTTGGAAAAGATCTTGGGGATTACATTAAAAAATGAAATTTCGAGTTCCCATAGACTTTCTTGTTAACAGTCTTTGAACCTTCTCACGGCACACATGTAAGGCTGCCTGACATGTCGTAACCCTGGCCTCCAAATGGACATAATTGCATTTACAGTTTAGAGAAAATACAAAGACAAGTTCTGAAAGTAGCCTTTAAAGAAAGTCCCCCCTGCTTTGACACAGCAATACCTAAAGCAAGTGGGACTGTGCAATCAGAGCTATATGAGTTTTATGAAAACTACTTTCCCTTCACATCGTATTTGAGGATGCCGCATCCATGATCATGTAACATTATTACAATACTGAAATAACATTACTACATTCGTGACTTAACATTATCCAATAAAAGGCACATCTTCAAATATTAATAAAATCTGAAAATCAAAACAGTAGAGGACACATTAAAAATCAAGCACTTAATTTGTAAACTTGATAAAATAACAGCCTATTCCAGTTTCTTCAAAGGTTTGTGAGCTTTTTGTAAGAGTGGTCAGGAGATGCAGAACAAAATGGAAGACAGGATTTGGAAACAAGGCTAAGATTAAAAGATTCAGAACCTTTTTTTTCCTAATGAGCTACAGGAGTGCCCTTTTATAATGCTGATGCTGAAGAAAACTGAAATCAACAGCTGTATTATAGAAGGAGAAATGCACCCAGAGGTGATGACACATAAGGACACAACCTGACTTTTTCTACCAAGTTCTGGAACTTTTAGCTAGCACAATGGTGCCTTTCTGTACAAATAACTGCACAATGTCATTGAGTAAAGTGCTAGTAAGCTTTAAGCCACCAGAAATCTTTCAGCTGTGACAAGCACTTGATCGCAACTACAGATTTCAACGAGTCTGAATAGTGAAAAAAATATATTCAAGCAAACTTTTGAAGGGGAAAAAAAAAATCACATAAGTGACAGCAAAAGAAATAATGTTCCAAACCTGTTTTATTACATGGAATATCACACTACCCTTGAATCAGTTTCACTGAAGGTATTTGAGATTGGTAGTCAATAGGCTTTTCTGCCACCAGTGTTTAACGGTTCTATGTGATCATTAGAAGGGTGTTATTCCTAGTGATGAAGACACCTTTCATAGGATTCAACCTCAAAATTAAGTTCTTGCATTTTTAAAGTTTGAAACTCAATTCAAGATGAGTCAAAAGTCTTAAAAGGACTGGTATTCCCATTAAGGATGGGTCATCCCATTAAGGAAGGCTAATAGTGATAATCTATAACACCCAAAGTTGAGAATAAAGAAAGCTTTACGGATAAAAAAGAATATACAAAAACAACTTTTAGACCTGTTGAAGAGTAAGGATTCTTGTAGGATAACCTCACCTACTTCCTAATCCCCACCAGTCAATGGCTTAAGATAGCCACAATGTTTATTACAGAATTGTTCTACAAGCTTATGTCCCACTGTCCCTAACCCTCAGAGTCAAGGACAAATGCTCTCTGGCATCATCATACCTCATTTTCTGTTGCTGACTTTACTTGAGACTTGGCTTCTCTCCAGCCAGAACCTAGGTCAGCCCGATTGGAAGTGCTTGGACTTGAGGCTTAAGAGATATAACAAGTCTATAGATATGACTTGAAGAAAGGTGAGAATGAAGAAGTTCCACAGCCTAGTAAATACCAGTAACAGGGAACATCCTTTCCACATGGGAAAAAAATCTCTTCACAGTGCATAGTTTGAAATAAAAGTGCAATATGGGCAAAGAGAGAAGGTGGTGGTCTTGATACACATGAATTTAGTTTTTGGTTTTTTACCGTTAATCACTAAAGAATTTAAGATAAAAATACACAGTCATTAACATGCAAAGGTCCAGGGCACCTTGGATTCCAAAATATCTCTATAATGGGGGAGCGGAACGGGGAGGAGGGGAGCCTCACATGTCACTTCCTTATTTTTTAAACTATTATTACTCTTCCAAATCTAATGTTTGAATAAAATAAGTATTTTTTCTTCAATATAAAAATGAAATTTTTAGATAAAAATCAAACAGCACAGTGACCTTGTCTATTTTACACTAAAGCCAACGTAACAATAAATCTGAAAGTAAACCCTGGAAAAGAATTCTTATATAAAATGGCATAACTTGTATTTTAACTTGGAAAAATTTTTGTTAATTGCCTGATCACCTAAATTAGTGAATAAGAATGCTCAGCATCCAATCCATGAATAATGCAGAATACAATTTATTCTACTTTTTACTTCAAAGTCACAGAAATGACATCCATATAATTATAACAGCTACTCTACATTTTCAAGTTCTCAATCCAAACATATAGGTTAGGACAGGTCACTTTATTGCTGGCAGCATTAATGCAAGGGCCAGTTTCCTCATCAAGACAAAATAGATTTGATTGGCAGCCAGGCAGTGCCGTACTCACACATCAGCAGAATTACGGAAGTAAAGGAGCAATCCTTTTGTTTTTTCCTTTTAGAGTAGCAAAGGAATAACGTAAGATTGGCTGACTTGTGAGCGGCCCCACATGAGAGTGCATAGCTCATCAGGATCAAGGGTGGCACCTGTGAACAGTTAGCTTCGTAAGAGCACTCACTGGGTGTTATGTCATCTGCATTACAGATTTCACACTGGAAAGTATCTGAAAATACTTTATGCTCTAACGACAGCCTGCAGATAGATGACAGTATGCATTCCTTCTCCTTGAGTACCCAAGTAGAATTCTAAAATAAGGGGCTTCTTCAGTCTGAAGGCAGGACTTCCTTGCAGCAGACTGTTTTCAGAATTTCACAAAAATAAATAAAAGCAGCAGCTAATGCTTCTTCAGCTTCTTGGCCTTTCGACGTCTCATTTCTTCTTCTTCACGTCTCATTTCGTCTAAATCTTCTTGCATACCTAGTCTTAAACTGTCAGGGAAAAAAAGGGGGTATTTATCAATATACATGAAATTACCACTCTCTTTAAAAAAGCAAAAATGAAATTTCAACTGGGAGCTTACATGGAATGTGCTGATGCACTCAAAATGCCTCAAGCCTTTACCACTGAAAACAGACTAAGCAGGAATATTTTTACCAGGAGCCACTGCCACTGCCTCAAGTTATAGTGGAAAAAAGACCTTACATGTAACCTCAACACCTTAATATTCCCATTACAGTAATAAATATAAACCATCTCATCAGCTTTAAAAAATAAAGAACAAGAAACATTTATTCAATAAATAACATTCTTTTCTTTTCCCTTCCCAACACTTTAGTTTGATATTTTATCTAGTTAGAGGAGGGACGGCAAGAGGGAGAAAGAGGTTTAATATTCTGAGCTGAGAATGAGGTGAATTATTTCACCAAGTTAACATTATACACAAAGTAATCATTTGTTACCCCTACGCAAGAAATGATCATTTATTTGATATCAGGTGGCCAAACAGGAATCAGACATAGGGAATTTCATATTCCTCAACAGGTCCTTGAGGCCAGCGGTGGTACAGGTTAGCAAGACTGAGATGTATCTGATGTGGAAAGGGAATTAAGGATGGGGAAAGAAAAATAACATGCTACAATGGGATCAGGGGAGGCCTCTAGCATTTATTGTGTGCCTACATGGGTGAGTCACTGCACTGGGCAACTTGTACACATTATCTTAATCCTCACAAAACCTCAATGAATGAAAACAGTATATTCTCAGTTTACAAATGGGAAAACAGATTTAAAAGGCTAAGGAATTTGTCTAAAGCCCCACAGCAAGTAAGTAGGATTGGAATTCAAACAGCATGGCCCAAAGCCCCTGCTCCCAATGATGCAACTGAAGGAGGGAACAGAAAAGAATTTTTAGGACATTTCTGCACAAACGTGTTACATCTGTGCTTACCTCTTTGCTTCTTCCTTCTGCTGCTCTTTCCAACTACTCTCCATGTAACGTAAGGCATAATCGCTTTCATCTTTGTATCTGATAAGAGAAAATCAAAGTTGTTAAAAAAAAGAAAAACCCAATTTTCTAAAGGAACTACATCCTCCTGTTTTTAAAATCAACATCGTTATAACTAAATCAAACATACATTTAGGATTATTCCTCCTTGTTTGGCAGACAGTGAGGTGGGCAGAGGTTGGGTAAAGGGGAGATTCTAAAGTAAAGACAAATTAAATGACCCCTTAATATTTCCAGAAGGCAACTATTCCTGAATCTAATTTTGATCAAAGTACCAATCCAACAACGTTTGCTCAACTCACTCACCTCTATTTACATGACAGTTTATATTAAAATCATGAAAGCACAATATATATGAAAATTATTATATATATATTAATCTCTTTGAGTTTCATGGATTCAGAACAGAGATTGAGGCAGATAACAGCTTGACCAAAAGCATATAGCTAACTTATGACACTACTAAGATTAGGTTTTTAGATCTTATTTTTAATCCAGTTCTTTCTTCTGCTAAATTTTTTTTAAAGACCTTTTCTTACTATTGCCTTCTAATTTCTAATATCCATGACTTCAAAGGAGAGGGCAAGTGCTGACAGATTTACTTATACAGTTGGCCCTTGAACAACATGGATTTGAACTGCATGGGTCCTCTTACATGAGAATTTTTTTTCATACTACAGTGCTACACAATCCATGACTGGTTGAATCTACACATGTGGTTACCACAGATAGGGAGGAACTGATACACAGAGGAACCATATATACGGAGGGCTGACTATAAGTTACTTATGGATTTTACCTAACCCCTATATTGTTCACAGGTCAATTGTATACTACCTCATTTAATCCTCCCAAATGTCATTTAAAAAATAACTTACTCAAGTTTACCCAGCTAGTAAGCTGTGGAACTTCCATTCAAACCCCGAGCTTTGCTCTATATCAGTGCTTCTCTAACTTTAATGTGCATGTGAATCACTTGGGAACCTTATAAAGCTGATCTGGATTCAGATCTAAGGTGGGGCCTGAAAGCCTGCATTTCTAACAAGTTCCCGGGTGACGTCAACGTTGTTGGTCCCACACTGCTTGCTGTTCAGGGACCACACTTTTGAGTAGCAAAGTTTTTTACATCAAAGAAAAGCAGGTGTCAGATCAAACTGGCTTTCAACATAGCTCTGTGGATGGCTTTCTGATTTCAAAGCCAATCCATTTCTACTACACCATGCTGCTTCACTCTCATTAAATATATATCTTATAAGGAGAACAGTTAAAAAGGGATATTTTTTGGCCCTCATACAAGTAACTACACAAATAATTCTGCATTAATTCTTAAATATTAAGTGCCAAAAAAGTAAATCTAAACAATCATGCAAGGATTCCTAATTAAGAATTGTATTCAATGCCTCTACTATTAATGTTTATTTTTTTTCCCCATAGCATGGGATTATTCAAAATAAAAAGTATATATATCTAAATCTTCTTTAGCCTTACTTTTTTCGGTCATAGCCAAAGATTTCTCGAATGTGCTTGGATATTTCTTCCTGAGGTTCTCCTTCATCTTCAATAAAATCTTCCATTTCAGAGTCATATTCATCATCATCTTCCTCCTCTTCATATTCTCGCTGCCTTTTGTAACTACCAGGGAAGGGAAGCCTTTGAGGACCTAAGAATAGAAAAGCCATTATTTATAAGATCATTAAAACTTAGTAGTCCCAACAAAGTCCTATGTAAGCTGAGATTTTAAGAACTCATTAAGATGGTAGCCTCGAAAACCAGAGCCAGGGTCTTCCCTGGTGGCACAGTGGTTAAGAATCCGCCTGCCAATGCAGGAGACACGGGTTCAAGCCCTGGTCTGGGAAGATCCCACATGCCACGGAGCAACTAAGCAGTGCGCCACAACTGCTGAACCTGTACTCTAGAGCCTGCAAGCCACAACTACTGAAGCCCGCGCACCTAGAGCCTGTGCTCAGCAACAAGAGAAGCCACCACAATGAGAAGCCCGCACGCTGCAACTAAGAGTAGTCCCTGCTCAGCACAACTAGAGAAAGCCCGCGCACAGCAACGAAGACCCAACGCAGCCATAAACCAACCAACCAACCAGAGCCACCAACTGGCCCCCAGCATGAACTCATTACTACATCATCCCTGTTGCTTCATGGTACCCACAAGTAATAGAATTCCTGTCTATCCCAGGGCTTATTAGAACTGTTAAATTTTCTAGCTTAGTAGTTCCTACTCTTTTGGATTTAAAAGACTAGTACAATTTCTTTAAAAAAAATTACAAATCACTAAAGGATCACTAATTTTACTCATGCCAAGAAAAGATGCCAAAGGTAACAATCTACCATCTATTATCACCATAATTCCATTAAAGTTTTAAAAAGTCCAATGAAGTATGACAGATTCTCAGATATGGATAATTGTTCAAACTGAGCAAGTCTGACTTTAAGGAAAAACTCACTTCATCATCCTAATTTCTGTCATTTTGTCAAAAGACTGATTAAAAATTCTGCAAAAGACAGGCACTGATCAATAGACCAGTATCTAGGAAAAACTGCTTTCTAGTCCTTGATTACAGACACTCCCTTTGTTGTTCTACGGTTGTTTTTAATATGCGTGGCTTGTCTCCTTAGCTCGGAGTTTCTTTAACTTTAGCACTCTGACATTTTGGGCCAGATATTTCTTGGTTGTCAGGAAGCTGTCCTGTGCAGTGTAGGATTTCAGCCTGGCCTCCATCTACTAGATGCCAGTAGCATCCCATCCCCAGTTGTGTCAATCAAAAATGTCTCCAGACATTGCCAAATGTTCACTGGGGACCAAAGTTGTCTTTGGTTAAGAACCAATGTTTTGACTGAATTAGGTAGTTTAAACTATGGAATCTCATCTTTTGTTTCTTTTTATATTCTCCATGGTGCCTAACAAGTGCTTCAACAAATCCTTAATACTGTGTAGAAACTCTGACCTAGCAGTTAGTAGGTACCACCAATGATCCCATACCTTGGGACGGCAGAATCCTACAGGACTGGTAGCTAGGGCCACTGTAAGGAGCAGAAACACAAGGCCACCTAAAATAGTTCCTGGCACATAGTGGGTGCTTAACAAATATTTAATGGACAAATAATGCAACAAAAGGCTTCAAGCTTACAAATACACGCCAGTCCTTGAAGACACGTGTCCATAGTCTTCATGAAGAGGTAAAGATGAACTCATTCATTGAACCACAAAAGGCATATACACTCACCCTGTCTTACAAACCCCATAGCTAAGTTTACTGCACTTGGAGACATTACAGGAGTAAACACAGAAGGCCCTAGATAAGTCTCTTTCTAGAGACTTTTCCAAGCCATGGTTACTAAAGGAACTCTCTGGCATAGGACAGACAAAACATCAGGATTCTATCAACACAAGAATACATTTGAAAGCACATAGAAGAGTTCAGAGGCTCTTTGGTTATATAAAACAAAATATTCTTTCCAATTTCCTAGTGACAAATAAATACTTTTAGGGGGAGGGGAAATTTTACCTTGGGCAGATCTGTAGCCAGATAAGGCAGGCTTCATTCCATTCATCTGTCCATTGCTGGATCGGCTGATTATATTCTTGGAAGAAATCGTTTCTGAGACAACAGTGCATTTGGGCTTCAGAGAGGGACCTGAGGTACTAACTGTTCGCCCAGGTCCAAAGCTGCTCACTGGTCTACCAGGGCCTGAACTGCTGACAATTCGTCCAGCTGGAACTACTGATTGGCCAGGGCCATTGACTGACCGCCTAGGGGCCCCTGAGCCACTCACTGGTCGTCGAATGTCATGTGGACCGCTCACAGGCCGCCCAGGGCCACCAGAGCTGCCCACAGGCCGCCCAGGGCCACCAGAGCTGCCCACAGGCCGCCCAGGGCCACCAGAGCTGCCCACAGGCCGCCCAGGGCCACCAGAGCTGCCCACAGGCCGCCCAGGGCCACCAGAGCTGCCCATAGGCCGCCCAGGGCCACCAGAGCTGCCCACAGGCCGCCCAGGGCCACCAGAGCTGCCCACAGGCCGTCCAGGGCCACCAGAGCTGCCCATAGGCCGCCCAAGGCCACCAGAGCTGCCCACAGGCCGCCCAGAACCACCGGAGCCACTGGTAGGTCGCCCAGGGCAACCTGAACTGCCTGCAGGTCGACCAAGGCCACTTGTACCACTGACTGTCCGTCCTGGGGGATTTAAGTCACTGGTTGGCTTCCTGGTCCCACTGACTGATTGCTCGG
The DNA here is from genome assembly GCF_963455315.2 of Globicephala melas. Lineage (NCBI taxonomy): Eukaryota > Metazoa > Chordata > Mammalia > Artiodactyla > Delphinidae > Globicephala > Globicephala melas. The sequence goes on along the minus strand of NC_083321.1, from coordinate 37,234,633 downwards.
GTCCTGAGTTGGAGCTGCCATTCTGGCGCCTGGGCACGGGGCCAGAACTAACTGTGGGCTGAGCAGTTCCTGTGCTAGGCCTCCCAGGGGCCGAGCTGGAGCTGCTGCCTGGCTGCCTGACACCTGGACTCTTGGCCTTATTGTGTGGGGTGACCATGGGTCCAGGCCTGGAACGGCTAGGATGAGGAGATTTTTTGGCTTTGTGCTCAGTAGCAGATTTTGGAGTCCCTTTAGCAGAAGTCTTTGGGATACTTGGTGAAAAGGTGCTGGAGTGGGGCTTTCCAGCCCCATTGAAAACAGGTCTGTCACGGCCCTCACAAGGCAAGGGTTGGGCGCAATTGCCAGATACTACTTTGGTCCTTTCTCCTGGCATGGATTTGGATGAAGATAAACGCAAGTGTTTCTCATTAGATGTGCTGGGTCTGGATTTCTTCTCAGCATAAGGAAGGGGAGTACCCTTGGAAGAAGGATGCGTGTCTCCGGAACCTTTGCTAAGTTTTGTGCCCACACTTTCTTTCTGAGAGGGTACTTTTCTGGTTGGTGGTAATCCTGCATCTATCTCAGCTTTCCTTTTCCTCCGCTTTTGTTCAAGGAATTCTCGCTCCCTAAGTTCTTCTGCAGTCATAGGCCGCTCTTCTGTCTTCTTCACTACCTTTATCTCCACCGGTTCGTACTGCTTTTTCTCGGCCAGCCTGAGTAGATCATTGAAGTTCATGAGTGGTGGGGCACTTTTAAGGGGGACCTTTGGCTTGCTCTCAACTTTGGGAGGTTCTTGCTCTTCCTCATACTCTTGCTCTGACTCTGCTTGATTGTATTCTAAGAATTCATCCTCTTCCTCCATCTCAAACTCTTGGTCTGTTCCCTGGCTAGTGTGGGTTTGCATTGCCTGCCTCTTCTTTGACTTCTCCTCAACAGGAATCCCATTGTAACCATGGAAATTATCCTTTGTCCTCTTGGCCATAGCTCTTGCTTTCTTGTCATGTTTTAGCTCAATTCGCTTTTTCACTAGTTCTTCTTTTCTCCTTTTCTCTTCCAAAGCTAAAAGAGGCAAAACAACATATTATTTCAGGGTCTCGATAACAGTATGTTTATCTGAAATCAGTAGGTGGCCAAAACCAAGCAACATTCAAGTTACAGTTTGAAGAAGTTTGAAGACATCTAAGAATCAAATGAGGAAGTCATTAAACAAGTATCAATTTGAGTCATCTTTACATAATGAGTGGGTCACATATGGGTTTTTCTATATGACTAAGCAAGGGAGAGTCTTGGCTTTTAGCTTTAAATATAGAAAATAGTTCATACCAAATAAATATACCAAGTTAAGAGAATATTCGTACCCACTTAACAGTTGTTATTAATTATGAATCAGTGGATACTTAAACTTACTGAATTAGTTTCCTTGTCATTTGCATAAAGTAAACCTACTGCTTGAGTTTACTCGTTTTACAAAAGTGTCCCTATTTTAACCTTTTAGGTAGCACTCTTATTTATTTTTTTAATCTTTTCGGCTGCGTTGGGTCTTCGTTGCTGTGCGCGGGCCCTCTCCAGTTGCGGCGAGTGGGGGCCATTCTTCACTGCTGTGCACAGGCTTCTCATTGCGGTGGCTTCTCTTGTTGCAGAGCACGGGCTCCAGGTGTGCGGGCCTCAGCACTTGTGGCACATGGGCTTAGCCACTCCATGACATGTGGGACCCTCCTGGAGCAGGGCTGGAACCCGTGTCCCCTGCATTGGCAGGCGGACTCCCAACCACCGCGCCACCAGGGAAGTCGCTAGATAGCACTCTTAATAACATATTTTTAAAAATTAAAATACAAAGTAGGTAGAAGCAGATTCAGAACCAAGGTCAAGGGGGAGTTCCCTGGTTGTCCAATGGTTAGGACTCAGTGCTTTCACTGCCGTGGTCCCGGGTTCAATCCCTGGTCAGGAAGCTAAGATCCCACAAGTCATATGGTACAGCCAAAAATCAAACAAACAAACAGGAAAAGAACCAAGGTCAAAGAATGGAGTTCTTACTGGAGAGCCAATATGGCCAATTAGAAGATATGGTCACTATACCCAAAAAGCTTTTAATTTAAGAGGAAATAAAAGATAACATCCATACAAATGATCAACATTAGAATATACGTAATGCTATAAATACAGCTGACTCAGACACACACAACAAATCCATCAGCCTGTTATGACATTACAAACATCCACTGGTTAGGTACAAGCTAGTTGTGAAGACAGAAGACTTTAAAATTGAGAATAAGGCTATAGATTCATACCTTTTTTCCTGAGCTCTTCTTCTTTTCTTCTGAGAAAAGCCTGGACAGCTGCTGACTGGACACCCTTAACTTTCGGGTCTTTTTTGGGAGGCCCCACTGCCAAACTGTATCTTTTCTAAAAATAAAAACAGAGGAAAAGTTATACACAATTAACTTTGAAGCAATAGAGAGGTTTAAATGTTGACTGAAAAATCTATTCTGAATAATTAAGAGATCACATAACCCACATGAAAACTTAGCTATAAAATTTCAGGCTAAATATGATTATACATGACTATTTTTAGGTGCAGAGTTTCTTTCAACAACCTCAATAATACATAAATGAACAATTGAGAGAAACACTATTTTCAGGCTATTTTCCCAAAAAGATACCTGGCCTGGGGGGACTGAAAAAAATCACCACTAAAACAGATTGAGTGCTTTAGAATTCTGATTTAAAAGCTTAGCCTTCTTCAGAACTTTCCAAACAGAGAAAACTACTATCACAACTGTTTTCCTCCTGAGTACCCTACTCCAGATGATTTTCATAGCTGCTTCATAGGTTACTTTGCTTTCAACATGAAATAATGAGATTCTACTCTGACCATGGGCAAAGCTGGTGGCCAGCCATAGCCAAAAAGCATTTCAAAGAAATTTAAGCAGCAAGAAGGGCCCAAGTCTCCGTAACCTTTAAGTGCAGCTCTATGTTCGTTAAAAAATATTAATTTGCCACACAAACCCTTTTAGACAGGTTTCCATGTCACCCAAAAAGTACTAACATTATCCTGGAACAGATGGTATTTCTCAGGGCTTTGATTTTTATCTAACTGCATTGGGAAATGACTAAAACTAGAATAATGTTCATTTAAACTATAAAAGGAAAAATATTTCCTTTTATTTTATCGTTAGAGAAGTATGATAAACAGAGCTAATAACTCAGACCAGGATGATTAATCTCTAGGACCATTCCAAATTAAATTTATGGGCTAGGAAATAAGAATTTTTTAATGCCCTCCTTCTTTCATCTTAGGCAGATGACATTCTTATCCACTCAACCTGTTGCTGTGCTAGTTAAGAAACACTAACCTATGAGAACAAATTGAGCTACTTAGGAACCAAAAAAGTGACTCCCAAAATGTGTATGAAATTCCTGGAGGAAAGCCAAAGGACTCATGCTTACTACACAGCTGCCAAATAGAAGGCATCCTGAAACAGGCCGGAAGTTCCAGCTAAGTTAGTCTACCAACAAAGCAGCTGGCCAAGGAAGCAGGCCCTAATCCAACCTGAAAATCCTACGTGATAGCAATGCTTGAGACCTGACACATCCCACATAGAGAGAAATTCCAAAAGAGAGCATCCAGATTCCTTTCCCAGTCCCCTTGGCTGTCATAATAAAATCCTTTAAGAAGTCCATATCTTTGCAAATTTAGTTGCAATCCTTTCCATAGTGGATTGCGACCCAATATGTAAAGGAGAAAGGAAAGGGAAAGGAAGACAGGAGAAAAAGAATATTGCTTACCTAACTAGATACATAAAATTTATCATGGTTTACAAGAACCTCAAACATAGGCCTTATCCACAGGAAACTCACGTTTTCTTAACAGAAGTGCTACCATGAAGATGATTCAAGTTGCATAAGACACATAGACTCATAAGCAGAGGCACACACTCACTCTACCCCATCCCATCAAGTAGATATGTGAGAAGAGGAAGGGTGGATTTGTGTTGCCAAGGCTCAAGATTTTTCTGTCCCTGCCAACTACATAGCCCAGAGATTCACCTGCCAAATCAGAGCTTACACAGGGCTCCCCCTACCCCAAAATGCCAATATACACATTAGTGTTAATTATTTAAAATAGGATTGGTTTGTTACCTAGGTATGACAGCAGCAAGTGAGCACTTCCTAATTTGATTTCAGGGTAGACATCTTTCTTCCTATCCTGGGACTTAAAGAGGTAGGTAATGGGATATGACTAGCAGAAAAGCTACTCTTGACTGAATACAAGCACTGAACGAGAAAACCACAGTGTCAATGGGGCAGTTTAATGCCTTGTTTACTAAGCTTCAATCATTCGCATATCACCTTCATGATTTTTGCCCTTTTATAGTATACCACTTGTATTATTATTTACTAATTTTAAGAAAACATGTAGATCAAACACCATGACTTATTACTACAGCTTTACCTCAAGCAATAATACCCATAAAATGACAGGCTTGAATTTTAGTTATATTTTTCCAAATCCTATCAAAATATATAACTTAAAAAAATGCAACTATGAGAATAAAACGTATTTATGTATCACCTAAAATCATGGTACAGCCAAAGCTACGTGTACTGCACTTTGGGAAACACCGACTGGGAAACATAAGCACAAGAAAGGCAGAACACAATAAAGAAACAAGGGAGGGGGTTCAGGAACTCGGATTCACTCAGGAAAGAATCCTAAAGACTACTTTGAGCTTTTTTCAAAGTATACACCTATTTTCATCAATTCACATGCCAATTTCAAATTCAGCTTTTGTTTTTAAACACTGCTAAGTATCCCTTAAGGATACTTATTAAGCTGGCCTCACATTTAACCCAACAATTTTGCTGTCCTTGTCCTGTCCGTATGATGGAGAAGGAATTCAATAAATCTATACGACGTCTTACTTTGCGGGCCTGCTGGGAAACAATTTAAGTAGGACAAGGTCCTACTTGATGAGGCTTAATCTTATTTACTGACACGAGCTGAGTCATAATTAATAGTTTCTTACATCCTCTGTAGCTTGATGCACTCAAAAGCAGATACCAGGAGAGTATTAAAATATTCTCTTAGGCAAAGTTGAGATCAAAACCTAGAAATCTGGGGAGAAAAAAAAAGGGTTGGGTCTCCAGAGATAATAATGATCTTCTTTTTTAACATTTTTAATGAGATTTAATTCACATACGATAAAATCCACCCATTTAATATGTATGACTATATTCATAGAGTTGTACAACCATCACCACTATCTGATTCCAGAACATTTTCACCTTCCGAAAAAGAAATCCCTTACCCTTCAGCAATCATTCCCCATTCCCCCTTCACCTATGCCCCTGGCAGCCACTAATCTACTTTCTGTTTCTATGATTTGCCAGTTCTGGACATTTCATATAAATGAAATCATGCACCTAGTGTACCATTACATAGTGACTGAGATGCATCATAAAATAAGGTAAAATTTAGAAGCCGTAGGTAAATGATTATGTAGATAATTGATTATACAAAGTAGGTAAGATTTTTCAATTAAAAAAACTTTTTTTTCTTCATCTGCTCCAGAATTTCTACGTGAAACTCTCTCTCATCAGATTTTACTGAACACTTACAAGTGTCATCAAAACACCAACAGGGTTACTACCCAAGGCTTTATTAGGCTGGAGTTGGAGAGCCGGAGTAGGGAGCTAGATGGATTCGAGCTTTACAGACGGCAACCTTCCTCACCACCCCACTTCCGACAGCAGTAGCTCCAGCCTGAGCGCCAGCCTGCCCAACACATTCCAGACTTGCCAGCCCCCACAACCACATGAGCCAATTCCCTAAGACATATCCGACTGGTTCTGTTTTTCTGGAGAAGCCTGACTGCTACAGTGGTCTTTCCTATCTTACTACTTTCACTTAGCATAATGTTTTCAAGGTTCATGTTGTAACATAGTCAGTACTTCATTGCTTTTATGGATGAATAATTTTTCATTGTATGGATATACCACATTTATCTAATCATCAGTTAATGGATATTTAGATTGTTTCCACTTTTTGGCTATTATGAATAATGCTGCTGTGAACATCTGTGTACAAGTTTTTCTGTGAACGTGTATTTTCCTTTCTCTTGGGTCTATCACTATAGACGTTCCTAACATTGAGCTGGCTAGACTTTTGAAAAAGGGGTTGCAGTCAGACCCTGGTATTAGAAGATTTGCTGTAACAGAATATTTTATTAGACAGTCTCCTTCCCCCACAGAGGTGCCCAGCAGAGAACCATGTGTTGAAAAGAAAGCTTCAGGCTGGGATTACATTATATTCCATTTAATAAGGCAGGAGAACTGTCTGCACTTTCTCCCACATCAGATGGTCACATTTAGCTCTAGCAGCAACACATCAAGATGCATCCACCAATTCTGTATCTGACTCAAGGCACCAGGCTGCTTCATTGTTTGAGCTTCATGAAAAGCAGCTGGACAAGAGTTTCTTTTATCCTAAGTGTATCCATTTTATTATACTGCAAGCCAACTCAGTCATTCTGCTGGGCCCCAGTGAACGATCCACAACAGTGAAAGCTCATGCCATCGAAATACAGTATCAGAGATTTTGCCAATATTTGTAATTCTGAAGCCAAGTGACCTAGAAAATATTAAGTCACTTTTAAACACATGTGTTCCTTGCATTGAAACTATACTGTCATGGTCAGATTAAGAAAATAAGGAGCTTTCAGTCTGGAAATATATGTTCACCAAATATGTTATATTAGAATCAATAGTCAATTCCTTCTTGAAAGCTGTTCTTTACTCAGGAGATAATATATTGTTGTAATTGTAGAAAATATAAATTTCCTGATGGTTTTATATAAATTAGAGGTTTATCATTGGTTACAAATAGGAGTTAGAAATATTCAAAGAATATATCCAGGACTTCCCTGTTGGCGCAGTGGTTGAGAGTCCGCCTGCCGATGCAGGGGACGCGGGTCTGTGCCCCGGTCCGGGAAGATCCCACATGCCCTGGAGTGGCTAGGCCTGTGAGCCATGGCCGCTGAGCCTGCGCGTCCGGAGCCTGTGCTCCACAACGGGAGAGGCCACAGCAGTGAGAGGCCCGCGTACCGCAAAAAAAAGAAAAGAATCCGCCTGCCAATGCAGGGGACATGGGTTCAAGCCCTGGTCCAGGAACATCCCACATGCCATGGAGCAACTAAGTCCATGCGTGACAACTACTGAGCCTGCGCCCTAGAGCCCACGAGTCACAACTACTGAGCCCGCGAGCCACAACTAATGAAGCCCGTGCGTCTACAGCCTGTGCTTCACAACAAGAGAAGCCACCGCAATGAGAAGCCCCGTGCACCGCAATGAAGAGTAGCCCCCACCCGCTGCAACTAGAGAAAGCCTGCGCGCAGCAACGAAGACCCAACGCAGCCAAAAAAAAAAAAGAATTTATCCTTAACTTTAATAATGACTGCACAACTTCTACAATCCTCTCAAAACATCATACTCAGGGAATGAATGCAGGCCTGGAAAACCACTGATTTGCATTAGGCTTGCTTAGCTGGGTAGCTAAGAGAGTGAAAATAAAACCACCAAAAAGCATGCTATTCGAGACTGCTATGGGGTCAAATGTAAATTTTACTATTATTGTGTTTAAAAAATATACCAGATTATATAAGATGTATTAATAGTATCAAATAGATACCTCAGAGCCTCTGGTCCAACCTCATGTTAGAAATGGCCCCCAAAAGACAACTGTGTATTTACTGTCTATCACTCACACAATTTGTAGCAGTGTCTGAATTAGAATCTAGGTCTCCTGACTCAGGGGCAAAAGTGTTCCCACTACAACATGCTTCACTTCTAACCTAACCCCAACATTTTCATCTCTAGCTCGAACCTCATTCTTAAATGCCATTCCCTAATTTCTACCTGCCTCTTAGATCGTGCCATTACCCCAAACAGGTCCACCACTGAACTTTCCCTCAACCTCAGACTCTATTTCTGTTAACTATGCTGGCACTCTCCCAAACAGGCTGTATATCTCTGTCCTCCAGTTTCCATATGCTGTTAGTTTGGTCTTTAAATTTCTCTCCCATCAGACTTTACTGTACACTGAGAAGTGTCATCAAAAAAACAATAGGGTTACTGCCCAAGGCTATATTAGGCTGGAGTTGGGGGTAGGGAGCTAGATGGATTCAGGCTTTATAGAAGACAACCTTCCTCACCACTCCATTTCCAAAAGACTCTCCTCATTCAACACAGGGTGGTGATTAAGAGCAAGATCTCTGAAGCCAGTTTGCCTGGACTACATTCTCTGCTCTGCCATGACTAACCCTGTCACTTATTAGCTGTGTGACTCTGGGAACGTTTCTTCATCTCCCTGGACTTCAGTTTCCTGATCTGTAAAACAAGCTTCCATATATAGTTATTATGATGATTAAATTAATTAATATACAAAAAGTGCCTAGAACAGTGCCTGGCACAAAGGAAGCACTATAAATGTTAATTGTTGTTACTCTTATCCTTATTATTCTTAAAGAGATTGTCTAGGTAGTGATGGGGAAGAGAAAGAATCTCTGTGGGGCAGTAGTTTCTAAAAGACCCCTTCCCTAAAACACCAGTTCAGAAGTACTGCTCCAGGCTAGAAATCTAAAGCTGCCCCAGGCACTACAAAAGTCATCTTCAGATCTAAGAGTGGGAAATAATCCAGTTATAATCAACTATCGTCAAGGGCTACAAAGTGACTGCCTGCAGAAACTTTTTTGTTGGCCTGTACTATTCTTTAAAAGGAAGTACAGATGGACAAAAAGCACATGAAAAGAGGCTCAACATCACTAATTATTAGAGAAATGCAAATCAAAACTACAGAATGGTCATCATCAAAAAATCTACAAACAATAAATGCTAGAGAGGGTGTGGAGAAAACGGAACCCTCCTTCACTGTTGATGGCAATGTAAATTGGTACAACCATTATGGAGGACAGCATGAAGGTTCCTTAAAAAACTAAATATAGAATGACCATATGATCCAGTAATCCCACTCCTGGGCATATATCTGGAGAAAACCATAATTCGAAAAGACACATGCACACCTATGTTCACTGCAGCACTATTTACAATAGCCAAGACATGGAAGCAACCTAAATGTCCACTGACATAGGAGTGGATAAAAATGTGATACATATATACAGTGGCATATTACTCAGCCATAAAAAAGAACAAAATAATGCTATTTGCAGTGACATGGATGGACCTAGAGATTGTCATACTGAGTGAAGTCAGACAGAGAAAGACAAATATCATATGATATCGCTTATACGTGGACTCTAAAAAAAAAATGGTACAAATGAACTTATTTACAAAACAGAAATAGAGTCACAGATGTAGAAAACAAACTTATGGTTACCAGAGGAAAGGGCGGGGAGGGATAAATCAGAAGATTGGGGTTGACATATACACACTACTATATATAAAACAGATAATAAGGACCTTTTATTATCTAATAAAATAGATAATAACGACTGTGTATAGCACAGGGAACTGTTCAATACTCTGTAATGGCCTATATGGGAAAAGAATCTAAAAAGGAGTGGATATATGTATATGTATAACTGCTTCACTTTACTGTTCACCAGAAACTAACACAACATTGTAAATCAACTATACTCCAATAATAATTTTTAAAAATTTTTAAGCTTTTTAAAAATAAAAAAGGAAATATAACCAGCACAAGGAATATAGCTTGTATTTTATAATAATTTTATATGGAGTATAATCTATAAAAATATCAAATGACTATATTGTCACCTGAAACTAATGCAATATTGTAAGTCAACTATACTTCAATTTAAAAAAAAGGAAATGTTACTACTATAAAGTACCTATATTCTTACCCTCAAGGGTCTATAGCTCCCCAAATCCTTATATCCTTATATGAAGGCTTCCCCTTACTTTTTGATCTGAGGGTCACACCAGAGCTACAGTATCTTGTCTGGGATGATTTTCAGACTGATCGTGAGAAAGACCATTTAACTTGCCTCATGCACTACAAGCCATCAATTATAGTTACTTGTAACCTGTAAGAATCCAGATTCTAAGCTCTTCTATTATACTAAACAAGACAACCACTTTGTTTTTGTTAGAGCAACCCAGGGAGAAAAATATTAAGGGCAAGGTTACCAAAAATATCTTTCCTCCTTTAAAATAAACAGAGCTAATAACAGTGACTGGTTACATCACCTTGATCAGCTGTTTTTTTGTATTCAGTTTTCCACTGAGAAATGATAGCATGCCTAATATTTCTAGGCATGATGCAATCCTTATTTTATTTTAACTAAAACATTATAAAGGTAACTATTTCTCTTAAAAAGAAACAATGTAAAAGAAAGCTGTCTCAATGGGAACTGTTCATTGCTTTTCAAGTCAGATACAGTAGACACATCTTAAAAATAAAAGCCCTGCAAACAGTTCCAAATGGCTGTACAGGTGTTTCAGCTTTTAGCCTCCCTTGGATTTTAGTCCAATCAATGCTAGTGTACTTCTTTTCTGTAGCAAAGGTGTGACACAGGAACTTGATGACTGAAATCAAAAGTCAGCTCCGATAGGATCCAAATGGAAGGTGGGGGAAGAGATGGCTAAAAGAGAAACATGAACCAAGCACTAGAGAGGGATGGAGTTATCTGCAATTACTGCAAAGCCTCTGTGGTTCTCAGACCATAATTCAATCAATAAAGTTTTTGTCAAGCAGGGTGTGTGTGTGTGTGTGTGTGTGTGTCCGTGCAGAAATGTTTTTCTTGACTTGGATGGTGGCTTATAAGGATACTTGCTTTGTAACAGTCTTACACTGTACAATACGTGTTAGATTTCACAAGTGATAGTGTGCTCTAAAAGGCTTTACTTTGAGCTGATAAAGCAAATATTCAATAACTTAAAATAATTAGATGAATCGAGTAAAAACAAGATAATGGATTAAATTAAATACAATCTTGCTCTATTCCTCAATAGTTTCTTCTGTGACTTACTTTCATCTGAAGTAAAAAGATAAGAGTTATAATGCTGATAACTAAATCAAACTTCCAGGCTTACTAGCTTTTGGGGTGGGTGGGAGGGAAAAGCATGCTTTCATGAAGTACATGCCTATGTTCATCTATTAAATTTTAAATGACCGCCAATTTACCCATTTCCCTTTTTGCTTTCAATCTTTGTTATTCCAATCATAGATAAATCGATAATATATATATTCTGAAATACAGACATAGTTTGAAAACTTCTGCTCTAGAAATATGTACTTTTCTCTCAGCAACCATTGGTTTTTAGAATAAGAAACGAGTAACTTGGTTCTGATTCTTCCACAGAATAGTCTTCGGCATCAGGGCTAGTATTATCTATCTCTGACCTCCACTGAAATTGAGTAAGATGTAGAATGAGATATGGACCTAATTTATGCAAATATGAATGTTACTAGATCCAATATCGACTTGTCTAGGAAATTTACAGATGCAGAAAGTAATTCTGTCATTCAAGATTTCGTAACTTCAAGATCATTCGGAGTATTTGGGATGGGATGTGAATATATATAATAAGCTGATGAATATCAGTTTTATTTACCAGTTATTTTACTATTTTTAGATCAATATCTTCAAAAGAGTAAAAAGAATGAGCCAGCCTCAAAAGACAAGAAAAGCACAGGGGAGGGAAAAAAATATTGCAAATATACAAAAATCTAAGAAATGAATAGTGAGAGCTCAATAAGGTCCAGTTGAATTGACTTTAAAAGAGAGCCATTTGAGCTCTACACCTCATCGCTCAAACTGCAGGTAACACAATGCAATCTATCGGTTTACAGCTGGGCTGTGGTACCCTCTGATGATAGAGAAATGATTAGTTTATGCAAAACAGCTACACCCCCGCAAAGCAGGCACTCTCACTCACTACCTCATTTAAAGTCTTACACCGCTCTGCGAATATTAGCGAATTAGCAAACCTTAGTGAGTAAATGGGACCTAGATTTGAAACAAAGACAAATCTGGAAGACCACAAATAAATGGAAGCTGAAACTATTTCACTCATTCTGTTGGCCAAGGATTTCGTGGAATCCACTCAACTCCCGCCTTGGGAGGTGATAATTCAATCACCTGGTTGGTTGGGAGTGGGTGGGACCACAAGTCAAAGAACTTTTTTGGGAAATCACAAAACGTTTGACCCAAAGATCAGCGGGAAATCGCCTCAAAAGCTATCAGGCCAAGTCCCTAAAATTCCTGAACTCCCCAACCTCTGGGTTGAAGTTTACGCCGAAGCTAGAAACTACTAGCGCTAGATTCCACTATGTGCCAGGCATGGCTCTACTCACCAGCGCAAAGTTGCAGGGTGTTAACAGCCTAAAGAAGCCGCTCGTCAGAAGGCTCCCGCCTCGCATCTCAAGCCCGTCTTCACCCCCAGTACTCAGAAGTACATGTCCAAGAGAAAAAAACAAAACCACCAACCAACCAACAAACAAAAACGGCGTCCAGGTCTTTCCTTTCCCGGAGCCGACAGACGGATTCCTGGAAGTTCCATGGGCCACACATTCGGAACTGAAAGTCCAGGATCTCCTACAGTCGCGCCCCGGCTGGTACTTACCGGCACGTTGTTGACACCTTGTGCTTTGGAAGCTATCAGGAGAACTTCCCTGAAGTCCATTCTGGCCGAGGCGGAGGGCTGGGCCAGCCTCTCGGAGAAGAGTGAATCTGCGCCTTAGCGAGGCGACCAGCAACATCCGAATGAACTGCCTGACCAACCCCTCTCCCACCCCTCCTCTGCACAACCACTTCCGGAGCCTTCCAAAGCTGTCTGCCCACCCCCTTTCCTCCAGCGGCCAGTACCCTTCCAGGTCCGCCGCTTCCCTCGCGATTCTTTGGCGTAACTTCCGCTTTCAGGCTCGAGACACGTAGAAACGTAGTACGTGGCTGTTGGCGTCGGCTCGAAGGGGCGGGACTAAGCCCTTCACCGACCAATGAGACTCGGCCTAGTAAACTGTGGGGTGTGGCCAAGGGAGAATCGCTACCCTGAGGGCCTTGGCTTGAGGCGTGACAATTATGATGCTCATTGTGAGCCCTCGGTAGGGTGGGCGAGGTGAGGGGTTACCTACCAGGCCTGGGTTCGCTGGGTGTCACAGGTGGACGCTCAGGTTTGAGACGGCGGCGTCCCAACAGCAGAACCGACAGGTCTCGAGCAGGGGGTTTCAGTTACCCGTTTGTAGGCACTCGCCAAGCTGCGCAGGCGCAAACCGCCCCGACTGGTCGTCTGTCTTGGGTACACATTACTCAAAGCGTCTTGGCACAGGGCGTGTGTGCTCACCTCCTACACACATGCACGCGTGCCGTGTATAGAGGCGCCCGCTTACAGCTTGTGCCTCATCCAGATAATAAGCCCCATGTAGGGCAGCGAACTGTGTATTTTGCTCAGTGGGTAAATGGAGGAATTTCTCACATACACCCCAGGCCTGGATATACTAGGCTCACTGATCAAAACGTACATATATTTATATGTACATATTCATATTCGTTGGGAGTCCAGTCGAGATTTCCTCTTAAGGTTATCTGGGGTAGTTTTTACTCAGTAAAATACACTAATTAGGCAGGCCTGGGGCTGTGGGTAAGAATAGGCCCGGGTCGACTACAAACAGTAGGGATCTTTCTGGTGTGATTTTAATGCTCCAAAACTGGATGTGCTGATGGCACATCATCGTGCGCTTAAAACAGGTGAATTTTGCAGTATGTAACTTATCTCAATAAAGCTGTTTAAAAATATTAGGCAAAGCATCTCTGTCTTCCTTTTTCAACCGAAGTTTAACGCTGAGGTGTGGCCCTAACTACCTTTCTCCATTTAAGGCTGCCCAAACAACAGACCAAAATTAAGCCTTTGTCCAATGGCAGAACTGTAGTTCTCAATGATTTTACGCCCTCTGTGGAGCCCAGCATAGCATACTGTAACTTATGCCATAGTTCCTTTCAAATACATACCCATCTATTTTAAGTAGTTCACACTTGCCGGAGGCCAACTCTACAAATATTTCCCCCTCACAGGATTGTAAGTTATATGGAATCTTGGGTGTAATATATTGAAAAAACTAACAGATGTCAGGTTCCTCATCTATTAAAAATTAAAACTAAGATTTTAAAAGTTCCTTCAAGTGGTTCTCTCTCTATTCAGCGGGTAGAGTCAATGGTTTCCCATTGTTCCTAGGATGAAGACCAAAATCTTAGTCCTATCGTGGCCTGAAAGGACTGCTATGAGTTACCCTGGCTTCTTTTTTTTTTTTTTAACATCTTTATTGGAGTATAATTGCTTTACAATGGTGTGTTAGTTTCTGCTTTATAACAAAGTGAATCAGTTATACATATGTTCCCATATCCCCTCCCTCTTCCGTCTCCCTCCCGCCCTCCCTATCCTACCCCTCTAGGTGGTCACAAAGCACCGAGCTGATCTCCCTGTGCTATGTGGCTGCTTCCCACTAGCTATCTATTTTACTTTTGGTAGTGTATATATGTCCATGCCACTCTCTCACTTCGTCCCAGCTTACCCTTCCCCCTCCCCGTGTCCTCAAGTCCATTCTCTAGTAGGTCTGCATCTTTATTGCCGTCCTGCCCCTAGGTTCTGGCCCTCTTCTTTAACGTCATCAACTTGACCCTTTCATTCTGTCAGAATTGCCAAGCTCTCTTCTACTCCAGGTCCTTTACATATAATCCCGTCTGTCTGGTATGTGCCCTCTAGCCTTTGCAGGACCAGCTCCAACTCGTTCAGCACTCCATAAGCTTGTGGTGATTGTTATCAGGGTTCAAGCCCCAGGTTTCATGACTCTTAGGTATTGTATGACCTTAGGCAAGTGCGTAACCTCTCTCTGCACCTCAGTTTAATCTATAATAGTAAAGTAGCAATGATAGGATTGCTGTAAAATAATGCATGTAAGTGCTATAGATTAATATCTGGCTGTTATGGGATGAGTTGTGCCCTCAAATTCATATTGTTGACAGAAATAAGCAATAAAAAATCTGTAATGGGACTAGAAAAGAGTTTTATTTGAGCCAAACTGAGGACTATAGCCAAGGAGACAGTCTCTCAGATAGCTCTGAGGCACTGTTCCAAAGAAGCATGGTTTTTAGCACAGCTTTGTATCTTGTCAGAGCAAAGAACATCAAACATTACAGGGTACATTCCTTCAAAATTTCAAAGAAGATAGATGAGCACGTACACAGCAAATCAGCCTGGTCTTGGTGCCTGCAAAGAGAGTCTTATCATCAAAGGAGTGTAGCGTTGATGTTCCAGGAAGGGAGGTATTTATCTCTATCTTCAAAAGAGACATTCTTTACTTCTGGACAATGCACCCTTTTCTTTAATGGTTAGAGCAGATGTACAGTGTATGCTTAATACGCCACAAAACAGGCTATTCTAGTTAGCATAAAGTTTAAAGTTAAATCATGTATAAGCCAGGATGACTTCCCCACACCTCAATATGAGAAAATTTCTTCCATCCAAACACCCAGGATCCCAGAGTATGACCATATTTGTAGATAGGGTCTTTTTTTTTTTTTAATCTTTTTTTCTTTAGCCGCACCACACGGCTTGCGGGATCTTAGTTCCATAACCAGGGATGGAACCTGTGACCCCTGCAATGGAAGCGAGAGTCCTAACCACTGGACCACCAGGGAATTCCCTGTAGATAGGGTCTTTAAAGAGATAACTAAGTTAAAATGAGGTTATTAGAGTGGGCCCTAGTCCAATATGATGGTTGTCTTTATAAGAAGAGTAAATATGGACAGAGGTACAGAGAGAATACACAGGGAGAAGATGGCCATCTATAAGCCAAGGAGGAAGGTCTCAGAACAAATCAGCCCTGCTGACACCATGATCTCAGACTTCTAGCTTCAAAAATTGTGAGAAAATTGGGGTCTTCCCTGGTGGCGCAGTGGTTAAGAGTCCGCCTGCAGATGCAGGGGACACGGGTTCGTGCCCCGGACCGGGAAGATCCCACATGCCGCGGAGTGGCTGGGTCCGTGAGCCATGGCCGCTGAGCCTGCGCGTCTGGAGCCTGTGCTCCGCAACCGGAGAGGCCACAACAGTGAGAGGCCCGCATACCGCAAAAAAAAAAAAAAAAGAAAAAGAAAAAAAAAGAAAAAAAATTGTGAGAAAATAAATTTCTGTTGTTCATGCCACCCAGTTGTGGTACTTTGTTATGGCAGCCCTAGCAAGCTAATACAGTGGCATATGGTGACTATTCAATAAATGTCAGGTATTATTTCTCAAGGAAGGTCTCTCTGAACTAGCTCAGGACCCGTTTCATAAATTCTTACAGCCCCCAGCATTCTGCTTCATAGAACCTATCACAATTTGTAATTATGTATTTGTGCTTTTTTCTTTCTAATTACTGGCTCTCTCTAGTGTTAGATTGTAAGGTCCCTGAGAACAGGGACCAAACCTATTTTATCCATTACTATTCCTGTCACCAGCTCAGTTCCCAGCTCATGCACATAAAAGCTGCAATAAACACTTTGGGATACATAGTTGAAAGTTGCTAAAAGAGTAGATTTTAAAAGTCCTCACCACAAGAAAAAAATTTTTGTAACTAAGTATGGTGATGGATGTCAATTAGACTTACAGTAGTGATCACTTCACAATACATACAAATATTGAATCATTATGTTGTACACCTGAAACTTATATAATATTTTATGTCAATTTACCTCAATTTGAAAAAGGAAAAGGTCTACCATTTAAAAAAAACAAGAAAGCATTTTTTGGGGAATTCCCTGGCGGCCCAGTGGTTAGGAGCTGGGCCCTGGGTTCAATCCCTGGTTGGGGAACTAAGATTCTGCAAGCTGCATGGCATGGCCAAAAAACCCCCACATATTTGGCCAAAAGAAAGCCCTCAATATTCAATATCATAATAGCTGATTTAATCATAAGTGCCTGTAGTAAGGCACTTGTTCCTATTTTATAGATGGAAAAACTGAGGTTTGAAGAGGTGAAATAACTGGGCTAATATTGTACAACAGGTTAATAAGAGAACCAAGACTTAAATCTGGGAGAGACTGGCCACCATGCTAGACTGCCTCTTTATATTTCAATTAATCCATGAACAGGTATAAACATATACACGTGAAATTATAGATAATCTAAGAGAGCTTGGATTACATAACTAATATATGGTTACTCAAAATCACCAAGAACAATTGCTGAATGTGGGAGTGAGATAAGGAATAAGAGGAAAGGAGCAATTTTCCTGCACCCAAAGAAAATTTGTATCATTGAATTCAGCAAATATTTCCTGAGAAACTGCTGTGTGCCCAGCGCTATGTACAATACAAAGACCCAGCTCTTGCCTGGCCAGGGCTTTAGTTCTTGTATGAACACTAGTGACAATGATGTCAGACAAAGTGTTAACTGCATTAGGGGTACAAAGTACTGGGGGTTGGGTGGCCAGATTTAGCAAATAAGATATTTATCTGAATTTCAGATAAACACTAAAAACAATTTGTTGTTTATCTGAAATTCAAATTTAACTGAGTGTCCTGTATTTTATCTGGCAACCCTAACAGTGATGGAGTTCCACTTAGAACATGAGCAAAGACAGAGAAGCACGAAAGCATATATGTGTTCAGAGAACAAGTAGATGTGTTTAGAAGAAAATAAGGTCAGAGAAGTAGGTGAACCCACGTTGAGAAGGTCTTGAGAGCCACGGCAGGAGAAAAGGAGGAAGAGGAAGAAGTAACAAAGAATAGTCAGGGGCTTCCCTGATGGCGCAGTGGTTAAGAATCCGCCTGCCTATGCAGGGGACACGGGTTTGAGCCCTGGTCTGGGAAGATCCCACATGCCGCGGAGCAACGAAGCCCGTGCGCCACAACTACTGAAGCCCGCATGCCTAAAGCCCATGCTCCGCAACAAGAGAAGCCACCGCAATAAGAAACCCTCACACCGCAACGAAGAGTAGCCCCCACTCACCGCAACTAGAGAAAGCCCACACGCAGCAACGAAGACACAATGCAGCCAAAAATAAATAAATAAATTTATATAAATAAATAAATAAGACCAGTCAGAGAGGCAGGAGAAGAATCCCAGGAGTAGAGTGCAGTGTTCCAGCAGGCCCTGGAGAAGACTTGTTCAGGAGAGGACAATCTAATAGGTCTAGGCTTCAAATGTCATATGCTACCAAGAGGTTCAGTAGGAATAAGACTCAGAAGGTCACTGAATTTAGCAATTGAGTTTTTATATGAAAATTAAAATCATATGGTATCAGTTATATGGGGAATCTAAAAAAAGATGTTAATGAACTTACTTACAAAACAGAAATAGACTCACAGATATAGAAAACAAAGGGGCCAGCAGGGGTGGGGGAGATAAATTAAGAGTTTGGGATTAACATATACACACTACTACGTATAAAATAGATAAACATCAAGGACCTACTGTATAGCACAAGGAAGTATATTCAATGTCTTGTAATAATTATAATGGAAAAAAATCTGAAATATATATATATGAATTATTTTGCTGTACAATTGAAACTAACACAACATTGTAAATTAACTATACTTCAATTTTTTTAAATACCCAAAAAATAAATTTAAAAATAGAAAAGGAGGGGCTTCCCTGGTGGCGCAGTGGTTGAGAGTCCGCCTGCCAATGCAGGGGACACAGGTTCGTGCCCCAGTCCGGGAAGATCCCACATGCCGCGGAGTGGCTGGGTCTGTGAGCCATGGCCGCTGAGCCTGTGCGTCCTGAGCCTGTGCTCCGCAACGGGAGAGGCCACAACAGTGAGAGGCCCGCGTACCACAAAAAAAAAAAAAAAAAAAAAGGAAATTAAAATTATAATGAGATATGCTTTTCACCCATCAGATTGACCAAGTTCAAAAGTTTGAAAATGAGCAATGTTGATGAGGGTCAGGGAAATAAGACACTATGGTGGGAATATGTTACTTTAACCTCTTGAAGGCAATGTGACAAAGTAAGAAAATAATATCATATAATAAAGGCTAATGCTATGTGTTTATTGCATACCAGCTGCTCTTCTAAGCAGTTTCCTTTGTATATTAACTCATTGAATTTTCACAGCAACCCTGTGGGGGAGGTCCTATTAGAGATGGGGAAACTGTGGCATTAGAGATGAGGAGGTTAAGGGACTTGTCCAAGTTCATCCAACTGGTAAGAGGATGAGACAGCACGTGGCTCCAGTCTGTGCTCTACTACAATATCCTGGCCCTATCAGTCAAAAATCTAAAAGGCAACTACTCTGACACAGAAATATCCCTTCTAGGAAAATGGTCTACCAGAATATTTGCACATGTGTGCAAAGACAATTGAATGACATTATTTATTGCAGCATGGTTTGAAAAACAATCTCAATGTCCATTAGCAGGAGACTAATTAAACACATTTTGGTACAGGCTTAGAGTGGAAAACTATGCAGCCCTTAGAAAGAATGAGGCAGGTCTATAAGTATGCATATGGAATGATCTCTGAGCCATAGTGTTGGGTGAAAAGAGCAAGACATAGAAGTGTGCCCCTACTGGGGTAAAAAAAAAAAAAGCGAATATAGATGTGATACACACATACACTTGTATATACAAAGATTATCTCTGAAGGGTTGGTTGCCAAGAAAATGAGCTAGAAAATGATTGCTTCTGTGGAGGAGAGAACTCAGTCACAGGTGGGAGGGAGGAAGGTTTACTCTCCATCTCATTCTCTTTGGTGCTGTTTGAATGTTTCTCCTTGTGCATGTACTGCTTTTTCAAAATACACCATTTTTTTTCAGGCTTTAAAAAAGAGATTATAATAGCCAATGGTTTTGTAGCGCTCTCCATTTTATAATGTGCACTCATGCGCATGAGTTTCTTTGATGCTCAAGTGATCTTAGAGGAAAGCCTTATTGACCCCTTTCTGGAGAGTCATGTTATAGACATGAGATACTCTATCAGAGACCGCCATTTGGAATGGATTCTCTAGAGTGCTGAGCTACAGCAGTGGTGCTTTTATTGTCATACGTGAGAGGCAGAGGCCTGAGCAGTGCAGGCCTGTGTGTTCAGCTGTCTCAGCACACAGAGTTCCTCCAGTAATTATACAAATCCAACCTGACAGCAGGGCTTTAATAAGCAGTTTCATCCATGTGACCTGAGGGGAACAGAGTGACCAGGGCTTAATGAGTGGGAGGAAGAATGGGTGACTTTGGGAGGTGAAGACATTTGGTGATGAAGAAAAGGTGAGATACATGCAGGAATGAGGTGGGGAGGGTGGGGGCTACTGGGAGAAAGAAACTCAGAAAGGTTGTGTGAGCAGGGAATAATGGAACGAGCTGTCTTTGCCAATCGCAGGTCTAGGCTGTCATCTTAGCTCTGCCTTGGAAGGGCTACGTGTCCTTAGAACAGTTATTTTTTGTATTTTTTAAATGTGTGTATTGCACAGTATTTTTTTAACATCTTTATTGGAGTATAATTGCTTTACAATGTTGTGTTAGTTTCTGCTGTACAACAAAGTGAATCAGCTATACATATACACATATCCCCATATCTCCTCCCTCTTGCGTCTCCCTCCCACCCTCCCTATCCCACTCCTCTAGGTGGTCACAAAGCACCCAGCTGATCTCCCTGTGCTATGCGGCTGCTTCCCACTAGCTATCTGTTTTACATTTGGTAGTGTATATATGTCCATGCCACTCTCTCACTTCGTCCCAGCTTACCCTTCCCCCTCTCCGTGTCCTCAAGTCCATTCTCTACGTCTTCATCTTTATTCCTGTCCTGCCACTAGGTTCATCAGTACCGTTTTTTTTTAGATTCCATATATATGTGTTAGCACACGGTATTTGTTTTTCCCTTTCTGACTTACTTCACTCTGTATGACAGACTCTAGGTCCATCCACCTCATTACAAATAACTCAATTGCATTCCTTTTTATGGCTGAGTAATATTCCATTGTATATATGTGTTGCACAGTATTTGAACACAGTGCTTGATGTAAAAACATTTCGAACCCTATAAATAACATAAAAGCCCCCATCTGCCCCACTTAATTTCACCCCCCTTACCAGAGGAAAGTACCATATCATGCTACTGGGGTTTTTCTGAGGTGTTTTGATATGCACCATTATGCGTAAGGTACAATATATAGGTTATATACATATATAGGATACAATATAGATTTCTATTGATACATAGAATATATAATATTTTATATTAATACAAATAGAGAATAGGTATATTTGGAAACATAATTTGGTTTGTTTACAGAAATGAGATCATTCTATGTGTGAATATATGTATATGTAAAATTTTTTTTCAGTTTAAAATACATTGTGGAGCTCTTTTCATGTCAGTACTGTTAAAAACCAATATTCATCCGAATAAGTTTGAAGATCTAATTAGCTTTAATCAATGATTCACGCATCAGGCAGCAACCCATCTTGTAAATAGACGGGAGCTCTAAGGGGACGTTGTATAAACTGGAAGATTTTTATAGGAAGAAATGTGGGGCAAGGGAGCTATTAGCAAATGAAAATAAAAGGTTTTTTAAGGCCAGGATGTCTTCTTTTGGGGTGGGAAACGGGCAAGGTCTTTATCATGCAAACTATCTCTACTTCGGGGAGGAGGATGGGAAGGAAGAGGGCACAGATGACAGATCACCTCTGTGTGCTGACCAGAAAATTCCAGAGACGGTTAAGATTTCATTTCTGGTGAAGGTTGAAACTACAATTAGGTTAGGTATTAAATCTAGATTTAGTATCACGGGAACGAATGGCGCCATTTTGGGTTTTTCTCCTTAACAGGACATATTGATCTACTTTATTTTTTATGGATGCTACATCATATTCCATAGTATGTATTTAGCAGAGTTTATTTAACCACACTACTATTGATGAACTGTAAGACTTTTTATAAATTTTTACTATCACAAACAATGCTGCAATGAATATCCTTTTACGTGCTTTACTTTTTTTTTTGGCCCTGCCGCACGGCTTGCAGGATCATAGTTCCCCGACCAGGGATCGAACCTGTGCCCCCTGCAGTGGAAATTCGGAGTCCTAACCCCTGGACTGCCAGGGAATTTCCTCCTTGTACATATTTTAATGTGCAAATATTCCTCATGTTTTCCGGTGTTCGATTTTTTGTTGTTGTTAAATTTTATTTATTTATTTTTGGCTGCATTGGGTCTTCGTTGCTACCCACAGGCTTTCTCTAGTTGCAGTGCGTGGGCTTCTCGATGCAGTGGCTTCTTTTGTTGCGGAGCACGGGCTCTAGGTGCGTGGGCTTTGGTAGTCGCGGCACGCGGGCTCAGTAGTTGTGGCTCCCGGGCTTAGTTGCTCCTCAGCATGTGGGATCTTCCTGGACCACGGCTCGAACCCATGTCCTCTGCATTGGCAGGTGGATCCTTAACCACTGCGCCACCAGGGAAGCCCCCTGTGTTAGATATTTAGGTACCTAGAAACTGGATTGCTGGGGTGAAGTGTATGCACAATTAAAATTTTGATAGCTACTATTTAATTGTTTTCCCTACTATTTAATTGTACGTACCAATTTAGATTCCCATCAATAATATACTGAAGCACACTTTTCTCTATACATCAGCTCTGGATATTGTCAAACCTAAATTTTTGCCAATTTAGTGGTTTAAAAATATTTCATTGTTGTCTTATTTTTCCTATGCTCAATTACTAGCCGGCATCTTTCATATGCTAATTGATC
The DNA here is from genome assembly GCF_963455315.2 of Globicephala melas. Lineage (NCBI taxonomy): Eukaryota > Metazoa > Chordata > Mammalia > Artiodactyla > Delphinidae > Globicephala > Globicephala melas. The sequence continues at coordinate 37,211,963 of NC_083321.1, read as the reverse complement.
ATTTGTTTTTCTTCTTCTGTAAATTGTTCACATTTGCAGTGGATATTTTGATTATTTTGCTGGCATCCAGTCCACTCCCTCTCCCAGAGTATAAGAGAAATTCCATCTGGGTGTGACCCTACTCTCAGCTCTACTGAGTGCCACAATCAGCATAATCTCACCCTTGTTTTCCAAGTGATTAAATTAAAAGGCCTAAATCAATCAGGCAGGAATGTGTATTCCTCAGGTATAGTAGGTACAGTGCCTAGGGCCCACAGTCTTTTCATGAGGACATGAAAACATCTTAATTTCTTCTAAAATCAAAAGAAAAGAAATGAACTTTTAGGCTAAAGAAGATGACTTTATAAATGTTATGGACTGAATTGTGTCCCCCCAAAATTCATCCCCAATCTCTAATGTGATTGTATTTGGTGATAGAGCCTTTAAGGAGGTAATTGTAATTAAGGTTAAGTGAAGTTGTAAGAGTGGGGCCCTAATCCCATAGGACTGGTGCCCTTATAAGTAGAGGTTGAGACACCAAACAGTTCTCTCGCTCCATGTCTACATAGAAGAAAGGCCATGTATTTTGTCATGGCCCCTAAACAGAAGAATACAATACGTAATATTTGTGTATCCATCTTTACTATCAGTGCAGTCATAAAATGTAATTAAAAAAAACCTGTTTTAATGGGGGAAGGGAACCATGAAGGCAAAAGTGTCTGAGGCCCATAAAAGCCATAATGTGGCCCTGCAATCAGGCCCTAACATTCTCTTGGTGCAAGCCTTTAGAATAATGGTAAGGAAAGAAGACTGCTTTGGATGGTTAGGTGTGCTGATATGAGGCCTGGAACGGCTGCAGCTACTTTGCTATTACAAGGGAAGCTAATACCCTAAAGAAAACAGAGAAAAACAGACTAAAAAATTACAGAAATATGCAATCAGAGCTCTGAGCCCTTATGCCTCTCTGCTTAAAAATACAACAAAAATAATTTTTTTTAACCAAGTAATGCATGCATGCATTTGTTTTGTTTTATTTTGTTTTTTTGCGGTATGCAGGCCTCTCACTGTTGTGGCCTCTCCCATTGCGGAGCACAGGCTCCAGACGCGCAGGCCCAGTGGCCATGGCTCACAGGCCTAGCCGCTCCACGGCATGTGGGATCTTCCTGGACGGGGGCACGAACCCGTGTCCCCTGCATCGGCAAGCAGACTCTCAACCACTGCGCCACCAGGGAAGCCCTGGGTTTTCTTTCTTTTTTTTTTTAAATGAATTTATTTATTTATTTTTGGCTGCGTTGGTTCTTCGTTGTTGCACGTGGGGTGGGCTTTCTCTAGTTGTGGCGAGCTGGAGGCCACTCTTCGTTGCCTTGCATGGTCTTCTCATTGTGGTGGCTTCTCTTGTTGCAGAACACAGGCTCTAGCCGCGCAGGCTCAGTAGTTGTGGCACACAGGCTTAGTTGCTCCACAGCATGTGGGATCTTCCCAGACCAGGGCTCGAACCTGTGCCCCCTGCAATTGCAGGCAGATTCCTAACCACTGTGCCACCAGGGAAGCCCCATGCATTTGGTTTTAAAAGTTAAATAGTAAAATTATTATTTTTTTAAAAATTAATTAATTAATTTTGGCTGCATTGGGTCTTTGTTGCTTTGCACGGGCTTTCTCTAATTGTGGTGAGTGGGGGCTGCTCTTCGTTGTGGTGCGTGGGCTTCTCATTGCAGTGGCTTCTCTTGTTGTGGAGCATGGGCTCTAGGCGCGCAGGGTTCAGTCGTTGTGGCACGTGGGCTCAGTAGTTGTGGCGCATGGGCTTAGTTGCTCTGCGGCATGTGGGATCTTCCCATACCAGGGCTCAAACCCATGTCCTCTGCATTGGCAGGTGGATTCTTAACCACTGTGCCACCAGGGAAGTCCCAGTAAAATTATTTTTAATAAGACTAGTATTTTATACCACTCCTCTCCATAGTCCCCAGGATGCCCCCCCCCGCAATGGCCACCACCCTCAATTCTTCTGGATGCCTCCCTAGTATTTAACTTTTGTATGTCTAAAAAGTTTCTTTTTATTTTATTTTTTATGTATTTGGCTGCACCGGGTCTTAGTTGCGGCACATGGGATCTTTTTAGTTGCAGCATGGGGGCTCTTAGTTGCGGTATGTGGGACCTAGTCCCCTGACCAGGGATCAAATCTGGGCCCCCTGCATTGGGAGTGCAAAGTCTTAACCGCTGGACCACCAGAGAAGTCCCATAAACAATATCTTTATAATTTCTTTTTTACTCTAATAATGATAACAGGAATGGACACATGTAAAGTGTTTAGTGCTCAACAAATGGTAGCTTTAATGCTATAAATCATCAAAGTAACGCAATGAGGAAAATATTATTTTTACCCTTCTGATGAAGAAACAGAGGCGCCAGAGAGGATGTTACTCTCATGAGCTTTCACACCTTGTAAGGGGCTGGAACTAGGATTCTAAATCCAGAGCCACAGTAATTCACATATCACCTGAAACCACCATCTTGAAAACCGCTGGGGTGGAACGTGATACAACAGAACTTGCTGAGAATAAAGAGGGTAAGGCATGGTGGGGCTGCGGACCTGGATTTAGTGAAGCCCTGGAATAGGGTTGCCGGATAAATTACACAACACCTAAATTTGGATTTCAGATAAACCCTGAGTAATTTTTTAGTACAAGTATGTACCAGCTAAAAAGTTATTTGTTGTTTATCTGATATTCATATTAACTGGAGGCCTTGCATTTTAATTTGCTTAAAGAGGTACCTAGGAAGCAAGGGCATCATTTCAGCGCAGGGAGTTAGCCCCAGCCAGGAGCCCGCACTTAGAGCGTCCGTGAGGGCCAGTGATAAATCCAACCCCTGCCACTAGGCGGCAGTAGAGGACTGAGCAGGACAGGGGGAGGGGCTGATGGTGGCTGCAGAGCAGGCCGAGGAATGGGCTTTGGGACTGCTGTCCATCATGGCTAAAATTTCAAATCAAATCACAAAGGAAGGAACAGGCAGCTCACAGGAAAAGAACAGCTTATTCATGACTAATAAACATGAAGAGAAGCTCAGCTCCATTCATAATTAAATGAATAAACCTGAATTAAAATGAGATATTTTCCAACTCTCAAATTGGCCAAAATAAAAATATCAAAAGGATTAATAATACTCAATGTTCTGAAAGTGTGAGGAAATACTGTGTGGGTGGAGACTAGCAGATCACCTTTGGATTAATATAAAAATTTAAATTGCATGTAGCCTTTAACCAGTGATTTAACTTTTAGGGATCTATCAAACAAATTTGCTTTCACATATATGTGGAAACATGAAGATGTTCATTGTTGTACTAGCCATATACACACTAACAAACGTAAGGTAGATAGATAGCTAGTGGGAAGCAGCCGCATGGAACAGGGATATCGGCTCGGTGCTATGTGACCGCCTGGAGGGGTGGGATAGGGAGGGTGGGAGGGAGGGAGATGCAAGAGGGAAGAGATATGGGAACATATGTATATGTATAACTGATTCACTTTGTTATAAAGCAGAAACTAACACACCATTGTAAAGCAATTATACTCCAATAAAGATGTTAAAAAAAATAAAAATAAAACAAACAGCCTAAACGTCCACGCAAAGGGACGTAATTAATAAATGGTAACATATCCAGATAATGGAATACTATGCAGCCATTTAAAGAATGCTGTAGATCTATATGTTGATCAGTAAAAAATTCCAGGGTATTTTGCCAAGTGAACAAATCAATGTGCAGACAAGTCTCGCAATGTGCAGACCTGCCCTCTCTGTTACACACGAATTTGTTAATTTGTGTGTAACAGAGAGGGAATGAGATGTATTTATGAATTCATAAACCAGTTCTAAGGGGTACCCAAGAAACCGTCCACACTAGTTCCATGATGGAGGGAGGCAGGGGTCCGGGATGGGAAGGACGTTTACTACACATTGCATGGGTTTTACCTGTTAATTTTTTTTTAATAAATTTATTTATTTATTATTTATTTTTGGCTGCGTTGGGTCTTCGTTGCTGCGCCTGGGCTTTCTCTAGTTGCGTCGAGCGGAGGCCACTCTTTGTTGTGGTGCGTGGGCTTCTCATTGCAGTGGCTTCTCTTGTTGCAGAGCATGGGCTCTAGGCATGCAGGCTTCAGTAGTTGTGGCACACGGGCTCAGTAGTTGTGGCTCGCGGGCTCTAGAGCACAGGCTCAGTAGCTGTGGTGTATGGGCTTAGTTGCTCCGCGGCATGTGGGATCTTCCCGGACCAGGGCTCGAACCCGTGTCCCCTGCATCGGCAGGCGGATTCTTAACCACTGCGCCACCAGGGAAGCCCACCTGTTAATTTTTTTAAACCACGTGTCGATATTACCTTTACCAATTTAAAATAAAGTAGAAGTTAGAAGAAACAAAGAATGTCGAAGTCAGACTAAGAGGTAGAAGGTAATGTGTCCAAAAATGAGATGGGAAAAGGGAAATGGGTCCAGTCCCTGGGCAACTGAGAGTGTCATGAGGCAGCAGCAAGCTGGGCAGTTCTGTCCAGAACACATGGAAAAACCTATGGTTCCTAGAATGCCTGGCCTCCCTTGGTGTGAGCTAGAAAAGTGCCCACAACCTCTGTACTCAAGGAGCTGCTGTGGAGGGACCCTGACCACTGGCCGCTTCTCAGGCAGCCGGAGCATAAGATGACATTCATACAAACTGTGGATGAGAAAGACCAGCACAGGGCAGGGCCTGAAGCCTCTCCTCACCTGGGTACTTTACTTCAAGTAAGACAGTCTGAGACATCACTTTTTTGGTTTGAAAGAGCCTGTGGTCATGTTAGTCATTGCGGTTTTTGATGCTACTGATAGGAGAGGCCTAGAATATTAACAGTAGCAAGAAGAGAAAGGCAAAGAGGCCAGAAGTAGGGGCAGATGCTAAACGGGAAAAACAAGAAGTTTAGTCCAGGAGAGAGAATTTAGAATGAGAACAGTGGCTCTCAAAGTGTGTACTCCAGACAAGGCCCTAAACATTGAAAAACACTGACTCCACCTCCTAACACATATGTAATTAAAAAATAAAAAAGGTATGGATGTCTCTAAGCTCTGAATTTTCCCACTGTGACTGTTTTGATCTTTTAAATACCAAACATAAAATCCTTTCCTCATCTTTCTGCTTCCCTTATTTGCTAATACATGGAACTTGTGATTTAGATAGCTGGAGTTTTTTGTTTTTTGGGGTTTTTTTTGCGGTACGCGGGCCTCTCACTGCTGTGGCCTTTCCCGTTGCGGAGCACAGGCTCCAGACGCGCAGGCTCGGCGGCCATGGCTCACAGGCCTAGCGGCTCCGCGGCATGTGAGATCTTCCTGGACCAGGGCACGAACCCGTGTCGCCTGCATCGGCAGGTGGACTCTCAACCACTGCGCCACCAGGGAAGCCCCCACTTGCCTGGCTTTTTGATGGCTACTTCAGTGCTACTACATTGGAAGCTCTAGAGGTGGGGTCAGGAAATTGAATTTTAACCAGATGAAGAAATAATAATAAATTCTATAGTAGCCAGCCTCCAAGATGGCCCCATTGCTTCCCGCCTTGTGATAGTCACACCCGTGGTAGTTTCTTCCCACATGGTACTTGGGTTAGCATCTGGCAGAAGTGAAGCGATTTCACTTCCGAGATTAGGTTACAAATGTTTTCGGCATCCACCTTGGGGGCCCGCTTTCCCTGTCTTTCTTCAATCTGTCACCCTGGAGAAGCAAGCTTCTACGTTGTGAACAGCTCTTTGGAGAGACCTGTGAGGCAAGGAATAGAAGCCTCTGTGCAGCTGAGAACTGAAGCTTGTCAACAACCTTGTGAGTGAGGTTGGAAGAGGATTCTTCAGCCCCATTTGAGCCCCGAGATAATTGCAGCCCTAGGCCAGCAGCTGACAACTTGAATGCAACCTCTTGAGAGGCTGAGTCAGACCATCTCTGCTAAGCTACTTCTGCATTCCTGGCCGTTGGAAACCATGAGATAAGAAATGCCTGTTGTGTGAAGTTTAGGGTTAATGTGTTGAAAAAGAAAACTAACAGAAGGACCATTTGTTGAAAGCTTACTATGTATCACACTCTCTTCCAAGTGTTCAACACACATTATTCCATGTGAATTTCTTAACATATTTGTGAGGTAGGGATTATTGTCCCCTTTTTACAAGGGAAGAGACTAAAATTCAAGGAAAGTGCTGAAATACCACCATTTTGCATATAAAGGTTATAAGAGAAGATCTAAAATGTTAAGTGAAAATATTACAAAGCCAGTTACTTTAACAAAGAATAAAAATTTTTACTAAAACTGAGCCTTGGTGTAATTATCAGAAAAAATCATTTTATATCTCTTCCCAAAAATGTACTCTCAAAGGTACCCAGAGTAGCAAATTAGTTGGCCATTCAGCATATATTTTTCACTTAAATTTTGGAGAATTCCTGCCAAATACAGCATTTTAAAATTCAGGCATAATTAATGCTAAAGCATAATTAATGCTTTCTGACAATTAATTGGTACTAAAGTACGTTCCCTTTCTGGTGAATTTGTTTATTAATTTGTGTCAATAAAATCATGTCATCAGCACAAATGAAAAAAAGGAAGAGGAAAGGTTAAGAGAGTTTAAGCGGAGTGTTCTCAGGAATTCCCTGGTGGTCCAGTGGTTAGGGCTCTGTGCTTTCACTGCAGAGGGCTTGGGTTTGATTCCTGGTTGGGGAACTAAGACCCCTCAAGCTGCATGGTATGGCCAAAAAAATTATAATAATAATTATTAATTAATTAAATAAAAAGAGAAAGCGATAGAAATTCTATGGTAGAATATCTCAATAAATCTCATTTTCAGGGATAGCTGACTACAGGGATAATAAATCTGTCATTGATAAACAAGACAAGTAACAGTCACTCATCTTAGCCAAGAGAGGCATGTGTAGCTTTTAAAGATTCCGCAAGCCTCACGGCGCAGGCCAAAAAAAATTGGCATGTTACTTCAATGGGTAGTTGACTTGCTAAACTGGGATTGTAGCCTTGGCCTCTGGACTCCTGAACTGGGGCCATTCCTATACTTGAGGCTTTCTCTCTGTGAAATCCCAGACATTCCTCTCATAGATGCAAGGTGGAGCTGGGTCATAAGTCCTGAAGGCACCCTGGATGTCAACATGGACTTTACCAGCTGTGAAGTGTGACTTGACCAGTGGGAGGAGACAGGGGAAGCTCTGACTTAGGGAGCTGAATGTTATCTAACTCTCTCCCCCTGACTTCTTCCTCCAGCTGCGCTCCTCTCTGCTGCTCTGGGGAGCAACAGAGACAGTATGGATTTTTAGAACCATCTAGACCTGATGTCAAATCCTGGCTCTGCCACTTACTTGCTATGTGACCGTGGCCTAGCAACTTTGCCTCTCTGTGCCTGAGCTCCTTACTTTCATTCATTCATTCACTCAATCATACATTTATTCAAAAATATTTATTGAGAACTTACTAGGTACTAGAATTTCATGGTGAACAAGATAAAGTCCCTTATCTCCAAGAGCTTTCATTTTAGCAGGTGTGAAGGGGTGCTGGGGAGACAGACAACAGGCAAGAAAACTAATGGATAATGTCGTGTGGGAATGGTAGTAGATGCTATAAAAACAATAAAATAGGGTAGAGGGATAGAGTGGGCAGGGGTGCTGCTTACATGAAGAAGGAGATGGTAATCCCTACTTCACAGGATTGATCTAAAGATTACGTAAGATACAACATGTGAAGCACTTAGCACTGTGCCTGGGACAGAGTAGTAATAATGGTAACAATTACTGAGTCTTTCCTATGTGCTAGATAACATTCCAAGTACTAAAGATTTATTAACTCATGTAATCACCTTGTTTTATAGATGAGCTAACTGAGGCACAGGTAGGTTGGATTACCTGCCTAAGGTCAGGAAGTTAACGTGGCAGAATTTGGACTTGAAACCTAACATTCTGGCCTCAGAGCCTATGTTTTTAATTGATTTGCTAAATGTTAGTGGCTCTCTCTGCCTTCCATATTTTGATTAATAGAGGAGGGAGAACCCAGAAGAGGGCATATTCAATTTTGTTGGAGTTGGCAGGGACAGAGGCCAGGTGGGACCTAGGGTAGCTTGTGGAGCAAATGCAAGGGCATCTGGAAGGTGAGTAATCATGTAACCTGGTGATGCAACTAGATGGCAAAGAAGGAGAGAGTTGAGGATAATGGAGTCATGAGATAATGGGGGTAAACAGGGTGTCATAATCAGCTTAGGCTACTGTAACAAAATGCCATAGACTGTGGGGCTTAAACAGTAGACACTTATTTTCTCATAGCTCTAGAGGCTAAAAGTCTGAGATCAGGGTGCCAGCATGGTCAGGTTCTGGTGAGAAGTCTCTTCCTGGATTGCAGACTGCTGTCTTCTAGCTGTGATATCAATGGTGGGGAGAAAGAGAGAGACAGGGAGAAGGCGAGGCCGAAGGCACACTCTCTGGTGTCTCTTCTTATAGGGGCACTGATCCCATCAAGAGAGCCTCACCCACAGTGACCTCCTCTAACCCTAATTACCTCCCCAAAGCCCTATCTCCAAATACCATCATATTGGGGGTTAGGGCTTTTATATTTGAGAAGGGGCACAATTCAGTCCACAGCAGAGAGGATGGACAGGACCTATGGAGCTTACTGCTAGAATCTGGATCCACAAAGCTGCCATGGACAAGAATCAACAGAGATAAAACATAATAGGAAAAATACCGAGTCCTAAACTTAGATGCAAAAAATTACAAAGTCAAAGGATGGAAGAAAATATTTTGGATTTAATTAACTAGAAGCTTAGCCCAGGCTGGTGGGACAAGATGGTCACCAAAAGAGCTGGCTTTTCTCCTCTGGTCAGGTGCAGACATTACCGGGACAACATTATATCTGGGCAACCTCCCCAACACAGTTCTAAGGTGCCTTGAAGCTTTAGTGTGGGGCCTCCCAGACCCCGCTACCTCAAAACAAATCCTGCCATCTGCAACCCTTTTCCCCAGGTATTTTCAAATAGGCTTGTGGACTTTATGAAGCATTTTATATTAAATTTTTGCTGACTATATGTTATATAACATGCCACAATACACTAGGTCTTCATATAGATAAGGGACAGCAGGTATCAAAAAATTAAGAAAAATACATGAAATTAAAACTGAAGGTTGAGAAAATTAAAATTGAGAACAAGCCTAGGATTATTTTTTTTAAGTGGTACAAAGCCATGTTCAGGCCAGCTCCCAGAACATTAAGGAACCACTGAAGTTCTGCAGGAATACGGTTTGAGAGCCATTGCTTTACTGTATAATCATCTCCATTCTTGTTAGCCCTTTAACTGCCTCATTACCAGTGGACTTTTTTTTCCTGTGGCCACAATATCCAGTCCTTCTTGTTCTCCCTCTTCATCATTTCTAGCTCTCCTCCCTACAGGCTATATGGCATGTTTAATCAGACATTCATTCATTTGCCAAATATGTATTGAGCACCTACTATGTGTCAGGCTCTGTGTTAAACACTGGTGATACAATAATGGCCAGAAACAGGCATGGTCTCATCTCTTATGGAACTTCTAATCTGGTAGGGGAAAAAAAATCAAAGAGTCTCATTAATTGTGCTCATAACTGTAAATCGAGGTGACATCTCTAAAAGAACAAATATCAAAGGCGGTGGTCACGGTGTTGTCCAACAAAGTTCAGTCACCTTTGCTAGTAAATTTACTTAAGTCAAGGAAGTCATAGGGAGTTAATTATCACAAGTTGACAAACGAGGACAGTGTCTTATGATAAGCCCGGTATACAATCTTGAGTAAACAATCCAATTTCATACAAAAACCATTTAAACAGAAGTAATTTCCTATAAAAAATATTTATGGTCTCAAGGTTGTTAGCCAGCAATCCCTGGAAACCGTGAAAACCAATGTGTCATAACACAAGGAAGTTCTTTACCTCTTAGTAAACAAACTTAGAAGCTCAACTTTATAATGACAGGCTATAAGTAAATATAGATTTAACATAAATTTTATAACTGATATGTAAATATTCTCTATTCTTTTTATTATCTATCCAAGATGTAAGGCCAGCTAAAAACTTTGTCTCCAAGCACCTGTCTCAACAGTCAACTTATTCTTTTCAAGATTCCTCATTAAATGGGGAATTAAGGCTTGTGGCTTCTGGCTTCAGATATAATTTCTGGCCAATGCTGATTAAAGAATTTTGGGGGGTTTATCATTTCTGTTTCCTCATATGTGACCTAGGTCAAGTCCCTTAGCCTCTCTGAGCCTCAAGTTCCTCATGGAGACAATAATAGTGCCTGTATCATAAAGATATTGTAAGAATTAAAAAATATATAGGGAGGAAATTCCCTGGCGGTCCAGTGGTTAGGACTCCACGCTTCCACTGCAACGGGCATGGGTTCCATCTCTCGTTGGGGAACTAAGACCCCACAAGCCATGCGGGGCAGCCGAAAAAAAAAACCAACAACAAATAAATAAATAATCTGAATTATTTAAAAAATATATATATATATATTTATATATACACACAGCACCCAGTACAGCGTCTGGTATATAGCAAACACAAGAAAACAGTTGTTATTATTAATACAGGAAGTAGAGCTTCTAGGAAGTTAATAGAAACAGATCTTTATATCATGCTTAAGTAAAGAATTTACAAGTTTATTTCCCGGATGAACTAATGTGGTTCATAGCTATCACAAAAGCAAAAGCTGTTTTGGAGAGTAATTTGGCAATTAATCTGGAATGGTGTTTGTGAATCATAAATATAATAATTTCCTTTGGTTTAATCATCCTACTTCTAAAATTCTTTCCTAAGAAAATAATCAAAGATGTGGGCAAAGATTTATGTGGAGCATGTTCATTATAGCATTATTTATAGTAGGGAAAAAATGTACATATTCAACAATACGGGAAAATTAAATTATGGTGAATTTATATTTTAAAACTTGAAATATGCATGTAAAACAATTGGAAGGAAATCTACCAAAACACTCAGCTGTGATTATCTCTGGACTGTGGCATTATAGGTGATTCCTATTATTTATGCTTTTCTATATTTTCCAAATTTTTTGTAATGAATATGTGTTACTCTCACAATCAAAGAAGGTTCTTTTTAATAGCCTCATAGACAGATTTTCTCCCTAACCTTTGTAAAAGACCACACTGGGATGACAGAATTCCAATATGGGAAAGGACTACATAAAAAGCCTCTGTCTACACTCTAATGTCACCTCTACAGTTTGGATCTTTTCCGGATTTCTCACGGACTACTGCAACAGCTTCCTAACCACTCTCCTTGCCTCCAGTATTGACTGTGCCATCCTGTACTCCATACTGATGACTGCTAATATGAGCTTCCTACAGTGAAAACCTGTTTGTTCACCCCCATCACCTGCATGACTCCCCAGCGTCCTAAAGCTGAAACTCCCTAGTAGGGCAGATCCATCACAGTCTAGTCTCCAAATACACATCTCTTCCTGCTTCATTTCCCAGCACTCCCCCTGGTACTTATGCTCCAGACATACCTAGTCATGCTCTTTGCACACAGCCACTAATCTGGCTGGTAAACCCAGATTATTCTTCAAGCTGTCAGATGCCCTTCCCCTAGGAAGCCTTTTCAGACACCTCCCTCTGCAGACAGCATTAGTCACTCTTTGGCTACCCTTTCTTTGGTGCCCGCTTTCCTTACAAGTTCTTGTGGCTACTGACTGATTTATTTGCTCATATCCCCAATAGGATGCACCTCCTTGAAGACTTTCATTTGATAACTATTTAATAAGTGCTCATCAGTGCCAGGTCTGTGCTAGGCACTAGCCTTTCAAAAAATACATTGTTTTCTTCTTCGTTTCTGCCTGGCATCTAGCTCATACTTATTGAATGAAGGGTTATCTAGTACAGAAGTTCTCAAACTTCAATGTGCATATGAATCACTTGGTGAGCTTGTTAAAATAAATGCCAGGGCCACACTCTAAAGCTACTGAGACAGAATGACCTGGGCTAACACCTGTATGCTTAGCAAGCTTCCCAAATGATTTCGATGCGCTCCAAAATCCCACTTATCTTCAGAAAAGACTCTGCCTAAGTCATACCAGGCAGATAAATGCTCACTCTGAATTTAAGTTTCCTCAAAGGAAAGCACTATTTACTGAGTACTTTATAAGTATCAGCTGCCTTATATGTTGAATCCCCACAAAAACTCTCTACGAAGACTACTGGTTTCCTCCCTTCAAAGGAAATTGAAGTTCAGAAAGATCCAATTGATTCAGGAGGGAAGCAGGCAGGGCACAACCATTAAAAGAGTGACACAGCCATTGAGGATACAACATAAACTGGTTAGAACCAAGTAGGCCCAAGATGGCAGAAGATTTGACTTCCAGTAGACCTTGAACCTCATTGTAAGCTCATTGTAATGCATTAGCATGCTAAATAACTCACCCACAGGTGCCCCGTGAGAGTTCCGAGACTGACCATAAAAGGCCAAAAAGTGGGCAGTGGCCCAGTTCCTGGAAAGCCCTGCCCCTCCCCCCAAATAGCTGGAATAATCCTCCCACTTGTTAGCCTATGACATTATCCAGCCCATAAAAACTTACCACCCCATGTTACGGGGCGGCTCTCACCTTCTGAGATGGACCACGTTCTGCCTATGGAATGTGTATCTATGCTTTCATTTTACTATGGCTTAATTCTTTCCTATGCAAAGCCAAGTACCCTTGAAACAGGAGGGAAGGGGACAGTGTACAAATTTTGAAAGAATGACACAGCGGGACTTCCCTGGTGGTCCAGTGGTAAAGAATCCACCTTACAATTCAGGGGACGCGGGTTCGATCCCTGGTCAGGGAAATAAGATCCCACACGCCGCAGGGCAACTAAGCCCGAGCGCCACAAGTACTGAGCTTGCACGCCTCAACTAGGGAGCCTGCGTGCCACACACTACAGAGCCCACGTGCCCTGGAGCCTGAGCGCCACAACTAGAGAAGAGAAAACCCACACACCACAACTAGAGAGAAGCCTGCGCGCCACAACGAAGAGCCCGCATGCCGCAATGAAAAATCCCACATGCCTCAACGAAGATCCCGTGTGCCACAGCTAAGACCCGACGCAGCCAAAAATAAATTAAATAAATAAATAAATAAATAATAAATCTTAAAAAAAAAGAGAATGACATAGCCATGGGACATGACAAAAACTGGTTAGAACCAACTGGGTCCAAGATGGCAGAAGATTAGACTTCCAGTAGACCTTGAGCCTCATTATACACTCCCTGTGATACATCAGCATGCTAAATGACACAGCCATAGACCATGACAGTTCTGAGGCTAACCACAAAAGGCCAGAAAGTGGGCAGTGGCCCAATTCCAGGAAATCCCCACCCCTTCCCGGAAATAATTGGAATAATCTTCCCACTCATTAGCCTTTGAAATTACCCAGCCCATAAAAACTAACCACACCATATTTTATGGCTCTCTTGCCTTCTGAGATGGCCCACACTCTGTCTGTGGAGTGTGTTCCTCTCTAAATAAATCCACTTCTTACCTATCACTTTGTCTCTCACTGAATTCTTTCTGTGCCGAGACATCAAGAACCTCAGATTCACCGGGAACACCCTTACTTGGTGGTCTGTCCCAGGAACTCGCCCGAGACCTGGCACATGACCATCCTCTCATGCCCCATTTTCCTGCAGCCTCTTTACAAAGGATATTAATAAATCTACTTCTTACCTTTCACTTTGCTTCTCGCTGAATTCCTTCTGCACCGAGACATGAAGAACCTGAGCTTCATTAAGTCCTGAGACCAGGTGTGCGGTTTTAGCTGGGAGATTGTGGGTTTGAGTCCCCTCCTAAGCCAGAGATTGTGGGTTCAAGTCCCATATGAGGTGTGCAGTTTCACAATCACTTGCCCAAGAGAAGTTGGTGGTTCTGGGACTCTAACCAGGAACTGCTGGCTTCCAAAGCTGTTTCTGAAACCAGGCCGGACCACATGAGGTCCTCCTGGGCACAAAAGCCTTTCCGGGTCCACCTCCTAGACCTTCCCTGGGTTCCAAAGTGCAGATTCAAACAGCTACTAATCAGGGAAACAGGGAATGCAGGAACAAAGGAGGAACAATCAAGAAACTATAGCACAGGATCCTGGTTCCTCCTCAAGGGATGTACATAACAATATCTTTTCCGGGAGCTGAGGCCCCCACCCAGGTGGAGGATGGCAACTTCAGGCTGAGCACAAGACTCCTGGAGCATCACCCTGTTACTCCACCAACAACCAATCAGAAGAAAGTCACACACCCTACAGCCCTCACTCTAAATTTTGCCTATAAAAACTTCTCCCTGAGGGACTTCCCTGGTGGCCCAGTGGTTGGGACTCCACGCTTCCAATGCAGCAGGCGCTGGTACGATCCCTGGTTGGGGAACTAAGATCCCACATGCCACGTGGCACAGACAAAAACAAAAAACAAACAAAAAGCTTCTGCCTGAAAACCACTGGGAAGTTCAGGGTTTTTGAGCACAAGTCACCCGTTCTCCTTGCTTGGTCCTGCAATAAACATTTCTCTGCTCCAAACTCTGATGTTTTGGTTTGCTTGGCCTCACTGTGTGTCAGGCACACAAACTTATATTCAATAACATTTACTTCACACAATAAAAAATAGGCAACTCGGGAGGGAGGGAGACGCAAGAGGGAAGAGATATGGGGACATATGTATATGTATAACTGATTCACTTTGTTATAAAGCAGAAACTAACACACCATTGTAAAGCAATTATACTCCAGTGAAGATGTTAAAAAAAATAGGCAACTCTAGCTTGATGTCTAATATATATATATATATATATATATATATATATATATATATATATATATATATATATTTTTTAAGTAGACTAGTTCTGGAAATCCACAAATGTGGTTACTGCTGATTTAAATGCAATCCCCCTTCTATCTCCTGAGCCTGTTTCCTTGGCTCTCACTGCAGCAAGTGGAGATGGCTTGTAACACTTCCCTGTACCACAGTGATTTAGGACACTTGTTGCAGAGCGGTGTGTGTGTGTGTGTGTGTGTGTGTAGGAATGGGGGAACTGCTCAGCATCTCCACTTGACTGCTGCCTTCCCCTCCTCTGACCCCCACCTCTGAGCCTGGCCAGGGCAGGAGCCGGGAGAGGAGTATGGTCACAATTCCAACTGTTTTAATTTGCAGCTTAAATCTCATTGTAATACAAAGCAGAAATAGAGACACAGACATGGATACCAAGGGGGAAGCGGGGGTGGGATGAATTGGGAGATTGGGATTGACATATATACACAATTGATATTATGTATAAAATAGATAACTAATGAGAATCTACTGTATAGCACAGGGAACCCTACTCAATGCTTTGTGGTGACCTAAACGGGAAGGAAATCCAAAAAAGAGGAGATATATGTATACATATAGCTGATTCACCTTGCTGTACAGTAGGAACTAACACAACATTGTAAAGCAACTATACTCCAATAAAAATTTTTTAAAAAATCCTATTGTAATACATGCATATAACGCATTACCAAAGCCCACTCTTCTCTGGATGGGAGCCAGGAAGCGGAGCTGGAATAGGAAAGCGTTTGGAGAGGGCTGAGGTAACACAAATAACTCTCCCGACCCCTGCACAGGGTGCTGCAGCCTCACTGGCTTTGCTCCACTTCCCTTCCAGTTAGGAGGAAGCTTTTGGAAGGTCCAGCCAGGACCGGGCAGGCTCAGCCAGCCCTCGATGTCCCTGCCTAATTTTCTGGTCTTGGAGATCTGAGGACAGAGGGGTGGGGTGGAGGTGGGAAGCTGAGGCTGTGGTCATTGTATCAGCCTCTCCTGCTGGACCATGAGCTCCACAAGGACAGGGAAGGTCTGTTTTGTTCATGTCTGTGGTCCAGATCCAGCCTGGCCTACTGTAAGTGGTTAATAAATACCAGTTACATGAATGAATGCTTATATCTGAGTGAGGTAACTAGAGGAAGAGTCTGGTCAGGGGAGTTCATCTGTCAAGATGGGGTCTTTGAGAGGAAGAAATAGGAGGATCTGGTCTGGCCTGTTATCCTAAGACTGGTCCTTAAGGAGCTGATATTGAGGAGAGAATTACTCATTCAGGGTCCTGGGGCTTGATGAGTGGGATCTTCTAGGTGTTTTTATATTTGTTTGTTTCTCAAAAACCATCCTCCTGCTCAACCCCCAGACTCTTCTCTTTTATTGTTTCTACTTCCTCATACTAACTTCCCAACGCTGAGGAAGGAACCACCCAAATGCACAACACAGAGAGCTCAGGGTCTGGGTGGAGGTGGGGAGGGGGGAGACTGAGGTTGTTGCTGAGACAGCTGAACTTGGATGACCCCAATACAAGGACTAACTAAAACACTTGGACTTCACAGAGTTTGGAAGTCTAGAATCTTGGGTGTTGGAGGTCATCTAATCCCATACACCCCACCAAAATTATGAATCCCTCCTGAGGCATCCCTGTTATTGAACTCCATTAGGAGACCCTTGATTTGGCAGTATTACAGTTAGAGAAATCCACTCGTGTCTAAGGTCTAATGATGCCCCTGTCAGTAAACAAAGGAAACAAAGGAAAGGAAAGAGGAGTAAGAACCCATGTGTGTCGGCCCCAAGCCCAGAAGCCAAACAAAGAGCCCAGAATGTCCTTAGGGACACTGACCCACAAATTATCTCAAGACAGCATTAAAATTTAGCCCTTGGGGCTTCCCTGGTGGCACAGTGGTTGAGAATCTGCCTGCCAATGCAGGGGACACGGGTTCGAGCCCTGGTCTGGGAAGATCCCACATGCCACGGAGCAACTAGGCCTGTGCGCCACAACTACTGAGCCTGCGCGTCTGGAGCCTGTGCTCCGCAACAACAGAGGCCGCGACAGTGAGAGGCCCGCGCACCGCGATGAAGAGTGGCCCCCGCTCGCCGCAACTAGAGAAAGCCCTCGCACAGAAACGAAGACCCAACACAGCCAAAAATAAATTAATTAATTTAAAAAAATTAGCCCGAATGGAGGGTCTGGAGAGTTTTGTTAAAATCTTTGTCCTTTTCCTAAAGGCTCCAGGAGCAGACCCTGCATCCCAGGCTACATCAGCTACTCTAGGGCTCACCTGCCTGGCCCAGGAGGGGTCCAGCAGGACAGAGGCATTCTGGAACCAATGTCTTCAGAAGATGGATTACACTGGGATTTGGTACCCCTAAGTGGACTCCTGTAAGCAGAGAGAGCAGGAGAGACCTGCAGGAATGCCCTGGGCTGGGGTTGGGAGAATGGACCCTCAAAGCAGACCATAAACTGTTGGAGCACACAGTCAGGAGTGAAGGTGTGTCATTGTCCTGTGCCCTCAAAGCTTCTGACCTACTGCAATAAGGAAGCAGAACCACCATCTGTCACCTGTTCTGGAAGGAGGGAGCCAAATCACAAATACCATAGATCATTTGTGTAAACATATGCTTCTCTGGGTGTGTCTGTCGCCTCTCCTGTGAGTGGACTGGAGGTGTCAGAAATATCCTTGACATATCTGTTTACCTGTTTCCCAGTTCTCCTTCTTTACCCTTAAATGTCATGACCCCCAGGGCTTGGTCTGGTCCCTCTTCTCTACTCCCTCAAGACCTCCCTGGTTAACTGCATCCATATAGCCTTCAGAATGGCTATGGCTTTCAAATCTATACCCTCTCTTCACCTTGGTCCTGAGCTCCAGATGTGTATCCAGCTCCTCCCAAACGCCTCCACTTGGCACACACATTCAGCTCACTTCTAACAACTCACCAACTCACTCCCCCTGCATTGCTATCAGAACATCTAAACTTGTCACACCCTCCTTAGTATTTATTCACCATTGTCTGATTTTCCTCCCCAGATCTCCAAGTGGGGCAGGGGTGGGATGGGGTGGGGTGCCCCTGAGGGCTGGTTAGAAGTGTTCTGGGGATCTGGAACAGACATGTAGAAATTAGCTGAGATTCAGCAGCAGGTCAGGAATCAGGTAAACAACGGATTACGATGCCAAGTGGGGCAAACCAAGTGAGCAGAATATATCCCAGGGCAAAATCACAGCGGTCAGAGGGAGCAGGCTACTGGTGAGAAAAAGCCCCACAAGAGGAAGCAAGGCAAACCCAGAATGATGGTTGGTCACCATTTCT
Source organism: Globicephala melas (assembly GCF_963455315.2). Classification (NCBI taxonomy): domain Eukaryota; kingdom Metazoa; phylum Chordata; class Mammalia; order Artiodactyla; family Delphinidae; genus Globicephala; species Globicephala melas. The sequence goes on along the minus strand of NC_083321.1, from coordinate 37,193,832 downwards.
GTGTATCCTCCATGTGTCTGGTGTGTAAGAACTGAAAACAATCAGAGAAACTGATTTCTTTTTTTTTTTTTTAAGGAACAGAAGGCAACTGGCTTCCAGTCATCTACTATGTTAAGTCCAAACTTCCTAGCAGAACATTCAGATCCTTTCTGACCTGGCACATTCTTACGTCTCCAGGTTCACCTTTTTCACCCCCCAGCTCACTCCAGTACTACAGGCATTTCCCTGTATTCAGTGTGTCTCTTGTGCTTCTATGTACGTACGCAATTCCCTCCGTCCTATGCTGACTGAAAAAAAATGCACAACGTGAGAGTTGTGAGTTGAGTTATATGTGGGGAAAATGAGGAATATAGCCTGGGAGACAGCGTCTCAGATAGCTCTGAGGAACTGCTCCGAAGATATTGGGGGGGGTCAGTATTATATATGATTTTAGTGAAAGGACATACGTGTAATCAAGCACACATTTGGGCAGAGGGTTTCTGCGAGTCACGAGAAAGTTGTTGCTAGTCACAAGGAGCAGATGTCTCTGTTAATGATTTTAGTGCTTTTCTAGATATGAGGGATGCAAGAAATTGGGCTCATAAAATCTTCTGAAAATATCTAACTATCTGAAGCCCTGTTCTGCCAGTTTTTCCCAGAGCACAGAGGACCTCATTCCTGATCTCCACCCTGAACTCCTTTCACGGTGTGTGGAAGGTCAGTGACTGCAGTGGCTAGTGACTTTGTAGAGGCAGAAGGCAAGTGACAATTTTTAGTTGGCACCTAGACATCGTTTTCATTAGTGTCTACTCAGTGAAGACGAACTCATCTTTGTAGATTTAGCCCCAGCTTTCTCAGCTCCTCCAGGCATGCTGAATGATTCTGACATCTTTTTGATGTCACAGGAGACATATCTTCATGCCTCAATTATTTCAGTTGCCACACTCCATAATTACTGTTTACTTGCCTGCCTGAACTGAACCCTGTGAGGACAGAACCTACGTATATTTTTTTCTTTTGGCTGCACCACGCGGCCTGTGGGATCTTAGTTCCCTGAACTAAGCCTGAACTTGGCCACTGTCTGAGAAGTATCTCTTAGGTGACATTAAAGGGTTTGGCTAGAAAACTGACACATTTGCACATATCTTCTTGCCCAATTCCTCCATTTTACTGATGAAAAAACTGAGGCTCCGAAAATGGAGTGATGTGCGCAGTTATATATAGCTAGTAAGTCACAGAGGAGGAAGGACTAGTACTAAGTACAGTATTTTAACTTTTAATCCAGTGTTCTTTCCAGGCAGCACACTTTGTAGGAGTGTATGTGTGTGTGTGTGTGTGTGTGTGTGAGACAAAGCACTTGGGGCAGCAATTCTAGTCTCCCATTCTGGTAAGGTGAATCTCCCCACAGTAGAACACGCATAGTTCAACCTTGGCCACTGGGACTCTGTGTAGGAAGAGCCTGGAGGGGATGAGGGAAGGCTGGGGGTGAGCCTCAGTCCCAAGCCTTGGCTCTCACCCTTATTGCTCCTGGCTCTGAATCTCTGTTTTTCAATTCTGTCACTAGAAGAGGGCTGCTCCCTCCTCTGAGAGGGTGTCAGGTGGACAACACAGGCTTTAGGGAAAGTAGGCAGAGTCCAAAAGAAAAAAGAAGAGGCCCATTGTGGGAGGGGCTCACAGGGGATCTCAGTCTGTGGGCTTCTCCCCAGCCAGCACAAGGAGGGGTCCAGCACTAGGGTCTCAGTGTCATCATGATGCTAAAATTCCTTTATGGCTGCTAATTAGAACTAAGTAGGGCTGGTTACTCCACCCCAATTCCCAAAGCCTGACACACAGCTACTTCCCTCCTATGGCAGATCAAAGATCACCGGGCCATCCTTTAAGATGTATCTGAAATCTCCATCTCCAGGAAGACCCCTCTAGACTTAAATTTCCTGAAAGCAGCAGCCCTTGCCCTTCCCAATCCTACACATGTTGGGCTTGGGAGAAACCTTGGAGAACATCCACTCATCTTATATATGAAGAAATCAAGGCCAGAGAGGGGAAGCATGGAAGTGGCAAACCTGGGACAAAGTCCCAGTCTATTTGACTGCCTACCATTTCTCTCATGTAATTCCCATGATTCTGAACATGCTTGGTTCCAAATGTGCCTGTGTACTTTTAGTCTGTGTGACATCAACATTAATCTGCTTAAGTTGCATTTTTGGTGGAGTTAGTTCACACTCCTTTGGGTCCTTAAGTATGCTCAGGTCTGCCTGCCTATCATTCCTGGTGTGTTCTTGTGTGTGTTACAGCTGTCTCTGAGTTGTGAGAAGTGTGTGCCTAAGGGCAATTGAGTAACTGGGTTTATCATGGGTCTATAGGATGCTGCATGCCTACATATGTGTCTCTTTTTACCTTGAAGGATGTGTGTCCATCTGTGGTTGTTCGTTTTGTGTCCATGTACTTGTTTGATGCCTAAGAGTAATTGTGATCCTCTGTGTGTTTGTGCATATGTATGGGTCTATGGGCTGCTACATGTCTCTTTTCATGGTGAAAGTTGTACGTCTGCTGACCATCGTGGGTCCATTTGGATGTGGGTTTGTACACAGTGAAGGCTGTGGGTCTAATTGTAACTGTCCGTGCGGACTGCATGTTTAAAGGCTGAAGGGAATCTGTCTTTGCCTTTTATCCCCGGGTTATGAGAAAAATGTGTGTAGCCGTGTGACCTGAGCAAGAATGTGTTTGTCTCTCGGCCAATCTCCGTCCTCACCCAGGGCCTGCGGTCACGGTTACTTTCCAGGATGCCTTGGCACTGATTCCCAGACGGGCGGGACCTGCAGGGCCCCGCCTCCAGCCACCAGGGATAGGCAAGCCTCTCTACCCTTGGCAGTAGCGGCCGGGTGTGTGGGTGTGAGGGTGTGGGAGTGTGGGTGGGTGGTGGGCGGGGTCTAGCCCGCAGCCCCAGCCACCCTCACTCCTCCCGCCCCCCACCCCCGCAGCCGACTCCAGCCTGCTCATTGGCCGTGTCTGCAGTGACGTCGTGGGGATCGCAGACAAGAACCCTCAGCGCCCAGCGCGCGGGAGGTGTTGTCCATCACTGGGGCTTTGTTACGTCGTCGCCTCCTCACCTGGCTGCGGGCGCGTCCTGGCAGCTGCAGCCTGGAGCCGGGTGCCAGCTGCTGCGGCCGCCGCCTCCGCCATGGTGTCCCCGGTCACTGTGGTGAGTGTGTGAACGAGCGAGCCAGTGTCCGGCGCGGCCACAGCCCACCGGCCTGGGGACTGGGCTGCGGGAGGCCAAGCAGCCGGGGGCTGAGGAAGGGCAGGGATCCCGCGGCGGCCCGCGTCCCCAGGCGGGAGTCGGCGCTGTCACGGTCCGCCGCATCCCAAACCTCTGCACCCTTCCTCCGCGCGCCCCCAGCCGGTCGGAGGGAGGGAGGAAAACAGTGGGCACGTGACTCGGAAGCGTGACTTTGTTGATCGCTGTGTGTCTGGCGCGGGTCGGCTGGATCGCTGCCTGGGAGAGGAAGGGGACGGTAGCGGACCGCAGGCTTCTGCGTGGGCAGACCAGAGCGAGGCGTGGAAGAGGGCGGGGGAGAGCAGGAGGGTGACTGGGACCTCCTGGGAATCCTGTTCCAAATTTGTTTCCTCCCTTTCCTCATCTTATAGAGAAGTCTGGGGCGGTGCAGGGCACGCCTGTGAGTCTAAACAGCCTTGATAACGCGCTGGAGGAGAAGAGGTCGTTCTCTATTGACACCCCTTGTTCAGACTTTCTCACCTGAACCTTTGTCTCTCCCCCGCCCCCCTCCTCCTTCTAGTGCTGGGTTCTCTGTGACTATCAACACCTCCCCAGCTGCTACTGCTGTTTCTCCTTCTAGGAAACATGGGGCTGGGGGAGGGGTGTGGAGTAGATGCTTCCAAGGGCTGGCAGGTGGAGGCTGGGGAGATCTGGGGACTGTGAGGATAAGCCGTCCCCTCCTCTGCCCGTGTCCCTGCCCTGACCAGCCTGCATGGGGGAATCTCCATAGGAAGGAACTTAGTCATCTCTTCTCACTGTTCTCACCCCTGGCAGAGCCAGGGCAGGCTTAGACCCTGGACCCACCATCTGCCTCTTCCCAGCCTCCTTCATCACAGCCTGTTCAGTCCCAGGTAACCAGGGACTGAAGGTCTGAGAGTCTGAGTGTGTACCCAGAGCCCTGGGCTAGGCGGTTCACCCAGCCAGAGGCCTGTCACTTGGGGCAGAGCATGAGTATACTGGAAACCTCAGCTGCTCTGAATCACTCTCAGAGCCCCAGTACCAGAGGCCCAAGAAAAGGAGCTTCAGGGGATCACAGATTCAGAATATCTGCAGCAGCCCCCTGGTGCCTGCATGGCCTTGGACACAACCTTTCTTTAGCTGCCCTCCCCCCTAATCCGGCTGAGACCAAGTCAGCTGCTCTAACTTCCCCCTCTCAGTTCCTCATCTCCTCCCAGCCTGACTGCTGGCTTCTGATCAAAAGCTGGGAAGAGAACCTCTCCCTCCCCTTCCTGCCTCTCTTTCTGATGGGCCTGGAGTTGCTGTTATTCTCTGGGAAATGAGGCTGACTGACACCCTCTCCACCCCCCAATTCCTGAGATTGCTGGTATTTCAGGGACAGTTTTCTTGCTCCTAACTCATGGGTCCATATATCTAGGCAGCATCCCTGTCTCCTCTCCTTGCCCTTGATGGTACCTTGAGGCTGGGGCAGCTGGAGTGGAGGCTGAGTTTGCAGACTGGCCAGGGAGAGAGCCTGTGGGGGCTGAGATGGTTGACGGTGCCCACACATTCCTGGCGCTCACCTGGTGTCGCTGGGCCTGTGTCCTGGCCCTACTGCTGAGGATCACGAGTTGGCCAGTTGTGGCGTCTCTGTGATTTCCTGCTGTCTCCACTCTATTCCAGACAGCTGGGGGCTGATGCTGGCAGAGAGAGGCCAAAGGGGCTTTGGGGAAGGAGAGGGAGGGGGCAGGAAGGGAGAAGCATTGGGCTGCAGGATGGGACACTATTGCAAAGTCTGTTTTCTGTGCAGTGAGTGACTATTCTGGTCCTGCCCCGGGGCCAAGAATGGATGCAACTAGCAGGGACAGGGGAGCCCTTTCTCTTCCTAATCAATTAAGCCTCAGGGTAATGATGGGCTTGTTCACACTCTGCTGGCTGCTTGGGGCAGGCCAAACTGGGTTTCTGTGTGTCAATCCTCTCTGCTTGGGCAGTGGGCCTGTCTTTGGGGTGGATGCCTGGGCTGAGGGTGCTGGCTCTGAGCCCCGCTTTGGGCTTCTGAGCTCCCACGCTCTGAGTGCTGCCCTTGTCCTATGTCCTCCAGGTGAAGAGTGAGGGACCCAAGCTAGTGCCCTTCTTCAAAGCCACTTGTGTGTATTTTGTGCTCTGGCTGCCCTCGTCCAGCCCGTCGTGGGTCAGCGCCCTCGTCAAGTGCCTGCCCATCTTCTGCCTCTGGCTCTTCCTTCTGGCCCACGGCCTGGGATTCCTGCTGGCCCACCCCAGTGCCACCCGCATCTTTGTGGGGCTCATCTTCTCTGCTCTAGGTGATGCCTTCCTCATCTGGCAGGACCAGGGCTACTTTGTGCACGGTCAGTCATCACAGTAGCTACCTGGGAGGAATCCTGGGGTTGGGGGCTAGAGGACCCTGGGGGGCCAAGGATTTGGGAAAGGGAGGTTTTTTTAAAAAACAAGAATATGGGGAATTTGAGGGGTTCTGTGGCCAAAGACTGTTGGGGCCCCTGTCGGAGGATGACCCTGCCGGTGATATGGTGATCAGTTCTGGAGTGCCACAGGAGAGTCGGGGAGGGTATCTTTGCCTTCATGGATTTCTTCCCACCCCTGTTACTCTCAGAAGAAAGCTCCTGGGTTATCCCAAGCACTCTACTCCTACCCCCGCCTCCCGTCACTGGTTATTCACCTGAGCTTGCCTTCAACATCCCATCATCCCCTCTCACTTTTAGGTCTGCTGATGTTTGCTGTGACCCACATGTTCTATGCCTCGGCCTTTGGCATGCGGCCACTGGCTCTTCGGACAGGTCTGGTGATGGCAGTACTGTCGGGCCTGTGCTATGCCCTCCTCTACCCATGCCTCACGGGTGCCTTCACCTACCTGGTGGGGGTCTATATGGCCCTTATCAGCTTCATGGGCTGGCGGGCTGTGGCAGGGCTACAGCTGGTTGGGACTGCCTGGCGCTGGACTGAGCTGGCGGCGGGCAGCGGTGCACTGCTCTTTATTGTCTCAGACCTGACCATCGCCCTCAACAAGTTCTGCTTTCCTGTGCCCTACTCGCGGGCCCTCATCATGTCCACCTACTACGCCGCCCAGATGCTCATCGCCCTGTCAGCTGTCGAGAGCCGGGAGCCAGTGGAAGACTACAGACTGAGCAAGGCCAAATGAGGGGCCAGGTGCTCGTCACCCCTCTCTGCTCCTGGCGCTGGGGTCCAGAACCTGGGAACCTGCAAGAGCTGGATCAGGATGGCTGAAGTACCAGCCTGGGGCAGCAGGTACCACCTGTGAAATACACAAGTTTGAGGGGATAAGCAGCAAAAAGGATCTTTCTAGCAAAGCTAGTGGTCCAGGACAATGCTGAGAACTAAAAAGGGCCAGCTTGATGCTCCTTGCTGGAGCCAGAAGAAGATATCTCCCCACCTGTACCACCCCATCCAGACTGTCAGAGCCCCTCTGGAGGGCCATGGTGCTCATCCTCTCAACCTCCCCTACTTCTACTAGGTGGAAGAGTCTAACTCGCCCACTTCCAGTCTTTCTGATTTGCACAGAGTTGAGGGAGGAGGGGAGGAGTCTGTGCTGAGATGACCCACGTCCAGGGCTTGAAGCCCCTTTCACAGGCCGCTAGTTGGGAAGATTGGATGGGGTGGAGTCTCCCTTTCCCACATCTATCCTTGTTACTTGAACAATCTTAATCTCTAAGTGTTGGGTGGGAAGGTGAAGGGGTGTCTATCCAGGTAGGCAAGACTGGGGACTACTTTGGCCTGGGAGTTTGGGGTACCAAGGGTTCAAGTTGGTCCCATCTCTCAAAGGCCATCCCAGAACTCAGGCCCCACACCACCACCCTCAGACCCTATCCCCAGGGCTAGGGTGAACCACGCCAAAGGAAGGGGCCAGCCTGTGTGTGCATCTGTATGTGAGTGTTTTGTGTGTAGTCTGTCTCCCAGCCTATCTATATCTTACTCTGCCAGCTGTCTCTGACCTGCTGTGTGTCAAAGTCTTTTAGGGAGAGGGCCTCAGGGAGCTGCTGAGGGGTTGCTGAGCCTGGCTCAGAGAGCTGGGACGCCCCCCACATACACACCCACTCTCAGGTCTTTCCTCCTTGCCCCTTCTGCACTGGGAGTGAGAGGAGGGGGCTCCAGTGACACTCTAGGGTCATAAGACCCGAGGCACATTCAATGCAAGGGGAGCAAGGATGGGACAACTCCATCCTATTGCTTGTGTGAAAAAAAATAAAAAATACCCAAGGGCCATTGGCTGCTCTGCTTGTCTGCCTGTGTGGCACGTGCCTGTCTTGCAGAGGTGGGGGTGTGGGGCATGGCACCAGGGGCCCTGGATGTCCTCACAGCCTGGGTCACAGTCCTGGCCGGTGCATCTTGGCGCCAGGCTGGCTCCCTGGCTCTGTTGACACTGCTGGTTGGAGCTTGTCTTACTTGCTGGTCACGTGTGTGGGTGAGGATGTAGATCAAGAGGATGGGGGTTGGGTAGTATTTGCCACCGTCCAAACTTGACCTTGATGCACTCCCCTGTGCACAGGTGCCCAGCACCTTTGGTGACTCCTAGTTACCCAGTGTCCTCTACTGCTACCCAACTCCTCCCCTCCCCACCCCAGACCTGCCAGCTGCTCCAAGATTCCCTTCAAGCATCTCCTTTCTTCCTGGACTCTGGGCTCAGTTGAACAGCTGGGAGGAATGAGATTAGATTGTCTGGTTCATACTTTAGATTTGAAGCCCTGGCAGAATAATGTGTCACCCCACTCCAGGGACATTTGCATCTTAATGGGCAGTGCCCTGACCCAGAAGTAAAAAGGGAAGCCTTGGGTGGTGGTGAATACGCCATCAGTAGAGGGGTTGTACAGTTGTGGGGATGTGATAAAGAGACTCAAGCCCCATATGGGTGTTGAATGAACCAGTGATTTTCAAACTGGGGTTTTTACAGAGATCCCTGCTAGTGGGAGCTAGCAAAAGAATAAAGTAGAGGAGGGAGGCTCAAAGACCCCCTATCCTTGTTTCAAGTCCAGTAGGTTCTTAAGAATTTTTTTTTTTCAAGGAAGGGTTTTCTGCTGCAAAACATAAGTTTGAAAGCCGGCAAGCAGGATGACCAATCCGTTCTAGCTTTCAGATGCTCTAATTCTCAAATAGTGGGAACCCCAGACACTGAAGAGGCAAGGTCCTGATCCCTTCCAACCCCTGAACTCTGAAGACATACCTACCTGGAGTGAAGAAATGGGAAGGGCAGGATGGGGAGAAAGATGCAGACTTTGCCCTCTATGCCCGGAGGGAGGGCAGGGTGCAGTGTGGCTGTGGAGGAGGGGAAGGCAAGGCGAGGCCCAGTCAGAAGGGGGCTGGTCGTTCCCCATGTGGGTGGGTTTGGACCGAGCAGGGGTCGTGGTTCTGTGTATCCCCATCCTACGCCCACGTCTATCTCCTTGGTCCCTGCTGCACAGCATGGTTAGGAACAGGCACAGGCGCACTCACTCAGTTTATTGTCCCATGCCTTCACTGAATGTTTACGTTGACAAGCACCACAGAGGGAACCAGGTCTCTCTCGCTGGGACCACACAGAGGATGGGCCAAGAAGCCCCACGCACATCACAGCATCCTCCTGATTCCTGGTCTGGGCTGGAGCTCACATAAGGTACTTTGATTTCTTCTGCAGACTCTCAGTGACGGAGGCTAGAATTGCCTTGTCATCTTTGTCTGAAAGAGCAAAGCAAGTATTTGTTAGTATGAATGATGCTGGGGTAAGGGAAACTCCAAATTGCCGGACTTGCAGTCGCTATGCAGGAACCAGGGGCTGGACCCTGCCCGGAATCCTCAGTCCTTGCCAGCCCCAGTCTCCCAAGGTCAGCTGGGTGTGTGGGGCCAGGAGCTGCCAGTTATTTGGCATTTCGCA